>NC_142469.1:61321750-63721750 GCF_049115385.1 Moschus berezovskii
GCTTCATGGTTCAGATTCCCCAATCCAAAATAGGAATAATGGTAACTATAAAAATAATAACTAACTCTCTCATAGTCTTTTTGAGGATTACATGAATCAATTATAAAATACTTAGAACTGTGAGTGATTAATATATAATAAACACCATGGTATTTTGCTATTGTTATTACTGAGCTGTTTAACCATAAAGCTAACAACAAAAACTAGTAAGTAACTTTGAGAAAACCTATTTTTCTCTAGTTTTTGCTTTGCAATATTCCACATAGAAACCAAAGTTAGTAAGAAATTAAATGACTTTCTCAAAGACCCCTTAGTTGTAACCAGAAGCAGAGATTCCATTTTTGTTATATGCTAAATGGTCTGAGAAAGGTCATTCTAGTCAATGTTATGGTTTTTCCAGTAGTCATGTATAGATATGAGAGTTGGACTATAAAGCAAGCTGAGCACAGAAGAATTGATGCTTTTGAACTGTGGTGTTGGAGAAGACTCTTGAGAGACCCTTAGACTGCAAGGAGATCAAACCAGTCAATCCTAAAGGAAATTAGTCCTGAATATTAATTGGAAGGATTGATGTTGAAGCTGAAACTCCAATACTTTGGCCACCTCATGCAAAGAACTGACTCCTTGGAAAAGACCCTGATGCTGGGAAAGATTGAAGGCAGGAGGAGAAGGGGATGGCAGAGAAAGAGACATCACTGACTCAATGGACATGAGTCTGGGTAAGCTCCAGGACTTAGTGATGGACTGGGAAGCCTAACATTCTGCAGTCCATGTGGTCAAAAGAGTTGGACATGACTGAGTGACTGAACTGAACTGAATGGACTCTGCTAAAAAAATCAGTAGTATCCCAGATAACAAACAACTGGTTGCCGGAGGGTAGGAAGGTTGAGAAATGAGTGAGATGGGTGAGGAAAATTAAGAAGAACAAACTGTCAGTTATAAAACAAATGAGTCACAGTAATGAAATGTACAATCTGGGGAGTATAGTCTTTATATTCTTTTTTATGGTGTTAGATGGTAACTAGACTTTTCCTGGTGATTGCTTACTATATATAGAAATGTCGAATTACTATGTGGTATACTAGAAACTAACACAGTTTTGTAAGTCAACTGTACCTTAAAAAACAAAGAAAAACTCATAGAAAAAGAGATCAGTTGTGTGGTGACTAGATGTGGGGAGTCAAAGGAGGGGGAATTTCCTGCAGTTGATCAAAAGGTACAAACTTCTAATTATAAGATAAATAAGGACTAGGGATATAACATACAACATGATTAACATAACTAACACTGCACTATATAATGTACAGGCTACCCTGGTGGCACAGTGGTAAAGAATCCACCCACCAATCAGAAGATGGAAGAGATATGCGTTCAATCTCTGGGTTGGGAAGATTCCCTGGAGGAGGAAATGGCAACCCACTCCAGTGTTCTTGTCTAGAAAACTCCATGGACAGAGGAGCCTGGTGGGCTACAGTTCATGGAGTCAAAAAGAGTTGGACACGACTGAGCACACACACACAATATGTAATGTATGAAAGTTCTTACGAGAGCTAATCCTAAGGGTTCTCATACAAGGAAAATTATTATCTATTTCTTAAATTTTGTATCTATATGAGATGATGGATATTCACTAAACTTATTATAATAATCATTTCATGATTTATATAAGTCAAATCATTATGCCATGCACCTTAAACTTAGAGTGATATGTCAATTATATCCCAATAAAATTGGAAGAAGAAATTAGCTCTCAGAAAATTCAATGCATATCATAAATTTGTTCATGTACTTTGTATTTCCTCACTAAGCAGTAAGCTTCTTGATCACAAATATTATATCTCATTATCTTTATAACTCCAGCACCTAGCACGGTTTAGGCTCACATAATAGGTATCCAATAGAAATTTAAAATTAAACTTTGGTGACACTTACTTGGAACTTCAAGGATAAATAAAAATTAAGCTGGCAAATAAAGTCAGTAAAAGATTCCAGAAACAAGAAAGAAAATTTGAAAAACAGAGATCTGTGAGAAAATATGGTATTAGCTAATCCTATAATATGACTCAGAAATGGATTTAATTCTAGGAATTTGCTAAATTTATTATCTTATCTACATATAAGACAACATAGTTACACTAAAAAAATGTGTAAAGTTTGTAAGTCTAGGATAATGAAATTCAGAGACTGTGACATCCCCCTTAATGATCTACAATATGCTGATTTCTCCTATCATCCATGTGGCAAAATAAGTCTGATCAAGAGACTAGAACAGAAAGAAAACATAAAGGACGAAAACAAAATCCCAGAGAATACAAGTAAAAAAGTGCTAGAAATTATCTAAATATCCATCCATCTTGAGTTTAAATATCTCCCCTTATATCTAAATTTTTAACAGTGACCTGAACAGGATCATTCCACAGATACACAAGCATTTTTGTTCATCCTCAAATCTTTTCCTCTACCTGCATTAATGCCTTCAATTAATGACATGCTTATTTATTACATTCACAAATAATTATTAATCACTTAGATTGTATCTTTTAGTGTATTAAAAGTTTGGTATATTCCAGTGGACAAAACACACATATTTTCTACATTTGAGGAAATATTCCATCTGTGTAGCTGATAATCCCTCCTGCATGCACACTCAGTCACTTCAGAGGTGTCTGACTCTTTGCAACCACATGGACGGTAGCCTGCCAGGCCTCTTCTTTTCCTTGCATTTTCCATAGCCTCTTAATTATTTGGTCACCAGATGTTTTAAGTCTATTTCCTTATTACTGGGCTGACCAAAAAGCTAATTTTAGTTTTCCTGTGACCTCTCATGGAAAAACTTGAAGGAGCATTTTGGCCAACCGAATACAGTGTCTCTCAAGCCTATCTCTTCTCTATTTCTATAATTAATTAAATTTGGATTCTCAGACTACTTGCACTAGAATTTTAATAGCTTCTTAAGAACAGTTTCCCTGCCTTGTACTTAATATGCATCTTCCACAATATTTTTTTCTTTTTTTTTCTACTATTACTTTTTTGCAACTAATTATTTTAATTGGAGAATAATTGCTTTACAATAGTGATGGGTTTTGCCATATATAAACATGATTCGGCCACAAGTATACATGTGTCCCTCCTATCAGGAATCCCCTTGCCACCTCCCTCCCCACCCCATCCCTTGTAGGTTGTACCAGAGCACCAGTTTTGGGTGCTCTGTCTCATGTATTGAACTTGGACTGGTGATCTGTTTCACATATGGTAAAATACATGCTTCAATGCTATTCTCTCAAATCATGCCACCCTCACCTTCTCCCACTGAGTCCAAAAATCTGTTCTTTACATCTATGCCTCCTGTGTTGCCCTGCATATAGGACTGTCAGTACCGTCTTTCTAAATTCCTTATATATGCATTAATATACAGTATTTTATTTTCTCTTTCAAACTTACTTCACTCAGTATAATGGGCTCCAGGTTCATCCACCGCATTAGAACTCACTGAAATGCATTCCTTTTTATAGCTGAATAATATTCCATTTTTGTATATATACCACTAATTCTTTATCCATTTATCTGACAATGGATATCTAGGTTATTTCCATGTCAAGCTGTTGTAAATAGACTGCAATGAAAATTGGAGTACATGCATCTCTTTCAATTCTGGTTTCCTCGGGGTGTCTGCCCACCAGTGGGATTACTGGGTTGTATGGCAGTTTTATTCCCAGTTTTTTAAGGAATCTCCACATTGTTCCCAATCCTGCCTGTACCAGTTTGCATTCCCAACAGTGTACAATGATTCCCTTTTACCACACTCTCTCCAACATTTATTGTTTGTAGACTTTTTGATGATGGCCATTCTGACTGTTGTAAAATACCTCATTGTACTTTTGATTTGCATTCTCTAATAATGAGTGCAGTTGAGCATCTTTTCATGTGTTTTTTTAGCCATCTGTATGGATTCTTTGGAGAAATGCCTTTCTAGGTATTTTGCCTATTTTTTGATTGATTTGTTTATTTTTCTGATTTTGAGTTGCATGTGCTGCTTGTATTCAGTTCAGTTCAGTTCAGTTCAGTCGCTCAGTCATGTCCAACTCTTTGTGACCCCATGAATCACAGGACGCCAGGCCTCCCTGTCCATCACCAACTCCCAGAGTTCACTCAAACTCATGTCCATTGAGTCGGTGATGCCATCCAGCCATCTCATTCTCCATCGTACCCTTCTCCTCCTGCCTCCAATCCCTCCCAGCATCAGAGTCTTTTCCAGTGAGTCAACTCATCACATGAGGTGGCCAAAGTATTGGAGTTTCAGCTTTAGCAGCAGTTTTTCCAATGAACACCCAGGATTGATCTCATTTAGAATGGACTGGTTGGATCTCCTTTCAGTCCAAGGGACTCTCAAGAGTCTTCTCCAACATCACAGTTCAAAAGCATCAATTCTTCAGTGATCAGCTTTCTTCACAGTCCAACTCTCACATCCATACATGACCACGGGAAAAACCATAGCCTTGATTAGACCTTGGTTGGCAAAGTAATGTCTCTGCTTTTTAATAGGTTATCTAGGTTGGTCATAACTTTCCTTCCAAGGAGTAAGAGTCTTTTAATTTCATGGCTGCAATCAGCATCCACAGTGATTTTGGAGCCCAAAAAAATGAAGTCTGAAATCTGACACCGTTTCCACTGTTTCCCCATCTATTTCCCATGAAGTGATGGGACCAGATACCATGATTTTAGTTTTCTGAATGTTGAGCGTCAAGCCAACTTTTTCACTCTCCTTTTTCACTTTCATCAAGAGGTTTTTGAGTTCCTCTTCACTTTCTGCCATAAGGGTGATGTCATCTGCATATCTGAGGTTATTGATATTTCTCCTGGCAATCTTGATTCCAGCTTGTGCTTCTTCCAGCCCATCATTCCTCATGATGTACTCTGCATATAAGTTAGATAAGCAGGGTGACAATATACAACCTTGACATACTCCTTTTCCTATTTGGAACCAGTTTGTTGTTCCATGTTGTTGTGTAGTTTGGAGATTAATTCTTTGTCAGTTGTTTCATTTGATTTTATTTTCTCCCATTCTGAACGCTGTATTTTCACCTTACTTATAGTTTTCTTTGTGGTGCAAAAGCTTTTAAGTTTAATTAGGCTCTGTTTGTTCATTTTCATTTTTATTACCATTACTCTGGGAGGTGGGTCATAGAGGATCTTGCTCTGATTTATGTCATCAAGTGTTCTGCCTATGTTTTCCTCTAAGCGTTTTATAATTTCTGGTCTTACATTCAGGTCTTTAATCCATTTTGAGTTTATTTCTGTGTATAGTATTAGAAAATGTTCTAGTTTTATTCTTTTACATATATTTGACCAGTTTTCCCAGCACCACTTGTTGAAGAGACTGTCTTTTCTCCATTGCATATTTTTGCCTTCTTTCTCAAAGATATGGTATCCAGTGAGTGTGGACTTGTCTCTGGACTTTGTATTTTGTTCCATTGATCTATATTTATGGCTTTGTGCAAGTACCATACTCTCTTGATGACTGTAGCTTTGTACTATAGTCTGAAGTCAGGAAGGTTGATTCCTCCAATTCAATTCTTCCTTCTCAAGATTGTTGTGACTATTCAGGGTCTTATGTGCTTTCATACAAAACTGTGATATTATATGTGCTAATTCTTTGAAAAATAATATTGGTAGTTTGATAGGGATTGCATTGAGTCTATAGATTGCTTTGGGTAGTATACTCATTTTCACTATATTAATTCTTCAAATCCAAGAATATGGTATATTTCTTCCTCCATTTGTGTCATCTTTGATTTCTTTCATCAGTGTTTTATAGTTTTCTGTATATAGGTCTTTTGTTTCTTTAGGTAAATTTATTACTAAGTATTCTATTCTTTTCATTGCAATGGTGAATGTGAATGCTTCCTTAATTTCTCTTCCTGATTTTTCATTCTTAGTAAATAGGAATGCAAGGGATTTCTGTATTAATTTTATATCCTGAAACTTTCCCATATTCATTGATTACCTCTAGCAATTTTCTGGTGGCATTTTTAGAGTTTTCTATGTAGAGGATCATATCTGCAAACAGCGAGAGTTTTACTTCTTTTCCATTTTTAAAAATTTCATTTTCTTTGATTGCCTGTGGGTTTGTTCATACATTGCTTTTATTATGTTAAGGTTTGCTCTTTTTTGCCTATTTTCTGGAGGGTTTTTATCATAAATCAGTGCTGAAATTTTTCAAAGGCTTTCTCTACATCTGTTGAAATAATCATATGATTTTTATCTTTCAATTTGTTAATATGGTGTATCACATTGATACAGATTTGCAAATATTGAAGAATCCTTGCATCCCTGGAATAAACCCACTTGATCATGATGTATAATCTTTTTAATATGTTATTGGATTCTGTTTGCTAGAATTTTCTTGAGGATTTTTTTCGTCTATGTTCATCAGTGATATTGGCCTGTAGTTTTCTTATTTTGTGGCATCTTAGTCTGGTTTTCATACAGGGTGATTGTGGCCTCATAGAATGAGTTTGGGAGTTTACCTTCCTCTGCAATTTTCTGGAAGATCTTGAGTAAGATCTTAGCTGTTCTCTAAATTTTTTGTAGAACTCACCTATGAAATCATCTGGAGCTGGGCTTTTATTTTGGTGGAGATTTTTGATACACTTTTTATTTCCATGCTTGAGATTAGTCTGTTCAAATTTTCTATTTCTTCCTGGTACAGCTTTAGAAGATTATACTTTTCTAAGAATTTGTCCATTTCTTCCAAGTTGTCCATTTTAATGGCATATAGTTGCTCGTAGTAGTCTCTTGTGATCATTTGTATTTCTGTGTTGTCTGTTGTAGTTTCTCCATTTTCACTTCTAACAGTATTGATTTGAATCTTCACTTTTTTATTTGTTGTTGTTGAGTCTGACTAACTGTTTGTCTATTTTGTTTATCTTCTCAGAGAACCAGCTGAAGAGGTTTATAAAAATGCACCCATAACAATAAAGTAAATGGTAACGGAATCATACTTATCAATAATTACATTAAACATAAATTGGTCAAATGCTCCAGTCAAAAGACAAAGACTGGCTGAATGGATATAAAAATAAGACCTCTATATATGCTGTCTACAAGAGACCTACCTCAAACCTAGGGACACATACATACTGAAAAGGGGGGCTGGAAAAAGATATTTCATGCAAATGGAGACCAAAAGAAAGTAGGAGTAGTAATACTCACATCAGATAAAATAGACTTTAAATGCTGTTATAAGAGACAAAGAAGGACACTATATAATGATCAAGGATCAATACAAGAAGGCGATATAACAATTATTTTATATATACACCCAACATAAGAGCAACTCAATATATAAGACAAATGCTAACAACTATTAAAGGGGAAATTGATAGTAAAACAATAATAGCTGGGGACTTGAATACACCACTCATATCAATGGACAGATAGATCATCCAGATAGAAAAACAAGGAAACACAAGCTTTAAATAATACATTGGACCAGTTAGACCTAATTGGTACCTATAGGACCTATGGATATCTACACCCAGGAGCAATGGATTATACCTTTTCCTCAAGGGCACAAAGAACACTCTCCAGGATGGATCACATCCTGGGCCAAAAATCTAGTCTTGGTAATTTTTCTTTAAAAAATGAAATTATTTTAAGCATCTTTTCTGATCACAATGCTGTAAAATTAGATATCAACCACAGGGTGGGGGAAAAAAAAACTATTAAAGACATAAACATACAGAGGTTAAACCACACATTTCTGAATAACCAACAGATCACTGAAGAAATAAAAAAGGAAATCAAAATATGCATAGAAACAAATGATAATGAAAACACAACAACCCAAAACCTATGGGATTCAGTAAAATCAGGGCTTAGATGGAAGTTCATAACAATAAAAGTCTATCTCAAGAAACAAGAGAAACATCAAATAAATAACTTAACTTTACTCCTAAAGCATCTTTAAATAGAAGAACAACAACAACATCCCAAAAACTAGTAGAAGGAAAGAAATCATAAAATCAGAATAAATAATTGAAAAAGAAATGAAAAAAACTATAGCAAAGCTCAATAAAACTAACAGCCAGTTCTTTGAGAAGATAAAATTTTTTTTCTTATAAATAGATTTAATCATTACTATCCCACTTAAAAATCTTTCAGTCTTTCCACATTGACTCTGGAGGAAGTGGGCTACAAAAAACCCCTCTTTTTTCCATTTATTTAACCCAACACAACACCTATTTTTCTAATTTTCTAGCTAACCTTATATGAATCATGGGAAAATGACCCCAAGTTGAGCTTCTGAGACTGATGTTGATTACCTAAGCTAATCATGGTGATCTCAGGGCCACTAATTGTTTTAGGGATAAGCATGGTCCAGTTTTGGACGATGAGAAACAATAAATGTCCTCTGAAGGAATTCTTGGAATTTCTCTTTTCACCTATAAAACATATATGGAAAGAAATGACACCGCTTGATGTAGCCTCCAGAAGACCTGCACCCATTATGCTGCCAGTGTGAGAATTAAGTCAGCATAAACTGTAATGATATTTAACTCACCTTTCTAAGTTACTATCCTTGGGGCCACCTTGACTCTGGACATTAAACAAATCTCTTTCTTTTTAAAGTCCACTGAGTGAAGATTTCTTTTACATACATTTTTATGCATCCCAGATAAAGCCTTCTATGATCTGCGCTTGTTTTTCAACCTTAGCTCTTGTACCCACAACAATTTGAAATAAAAATTTTAACTACATTGGTTGAAACATCAAGTGTTAGTTGCTCAGTCATGTCCAACTTTTTGTGACCCATGGACTTCAGCCTGCCAGGCTCCTCCATCCATGGGATTTTTCCAGGCAAGAATACTGAAGTGGGTTGCCATGCCCTTCACCAGGAGATCTTCCTGACCCAGGGATTGAGCCCTGGTCTCTTGTATTGCAGGCAGACTCTACCATCTGAGGCACCAGCGAAGTCAAGGGGTGCATACAAATCATCTGGAAACTTGTTAGAAGGCAGACTTTGATTTAGTAGGTTTCAGATATGGTTTGGGATTCTGCCTTCTAGGTTATACAGTGCTATTGGTCCATAAATCACACTTTGGTTAAGAAGGAACTAGATTACCTATGAGGAGGCTTTTTAAACAATCAAGGCAGAGAAATGACAAAACCAGAAATGAAGCTATGTGTATTATGAGATTGTTTTTTCTGTCTTGTAAATATTTTCTTTATAAAATGCCCCTTCCTTCTGAAGACAGTTGAATTCTCTAGTAAAATTAAAAGAATGGACCACACATTTTTAACACAGAGAATCAAAGCATATCTAGCTATACACACACACACACACATACACACACATAACTATACCCAAAATGGTTTGACTTCATCCTTATTGTCATGTTTCCTTGTTTACTCTGTGTATTTCCTCTAGATTAATGCCAACAATAATCTAAACCATGGATTTGAATGTGGTATTTTTCCTAAATTGGTTCATTAATTTTAAAAATCTATGCCATTTAGGAAGAACTCTTTAAGAAGGAGCTCCTTATAAAGTTTAAGGCAATATTAATTACAAAGAACTAGCTTCCTGCAGTTAAGGAAAGCAAATTATCTGGGGTAATTGAAAATAAATACCTACTGTTATTAGCATAAAACTTTGTTTTCTAAATTACTATTAAAAATTGTCTGGCTTTTATCATTTTTCTCTATTTATTGGTTTCCAGGTTGCTCTTTTTCTTTGGAGCTGAAAAAGTTTGAAATACTGATAATTAGTTTCTAAAGGATTCTGACATTTGAAACATTTAAACCATAGGAAAGATTTTTCCCTCTTCTCTAAATGCACTTTTCTCTTATGTGAGAAAATGTAATTACGATATCAAGAAGATCACATATGACAACTATTACTCAAATCAAGACATTCATAAGTACTGCAATGTAAATGTTTAATAATTTATACCTAGATTAACTATGAAATCACAAATTACTTAAACTTTAGTTAGAATGTTAGTGCTTTTTAATGAAGACTACAGTCCCTAAAGTCTCCCAATGAATACATTTACAATGACCTCTTTGTGAGAATAAGATTTATGATTTTCTTATATTTAGTTGGCTATAGTTTATTTTTCATAAAGATTCAATTTAAAATTAATCACACAATATAATCTTAGTTATAAAGGAAAATTTTTATAGGCTCTTTTCCCCATTCCATTTGAACTGAGTCAAAGACTCACATACTTAAAAAAACAATCACAGGAAAAGTTCTTTCATACTTAAATTCCTTCTTACTTCTGCTCACATTACAATAAATTAGCCTGGGACAAGTCTCTTTGTAAAATTCTCTTTTTACTGGGGGACATCCAGAGGTCCATTACTTATAATCATCTGTGAAAATTAATATTATACTATTTGTTTTTTCAAATATGGCAAGATTGTTTAAAATTATTATGTGTAATGGACTAAAAGATATGTTACTCTTGCTAGAAGAATTATTAATCTCTTCAACGATTTTAAAGAATCAGATAAACAAAGAGAATAATAACAATAATAATAATAATCAAAAGAACATTTACTATGTACCAAACTATTCTATCCTACTTTTCACAACCAGTTTAGTATTGTTGTTTCTTCCACACTAGTCTGCTGCAGAGTAAAATAAATTTACCTGGGTAAATGATTTTCTTAAAATTCTTTTTTTTTTTCTAGAAACATTCTGAGGTTCATTGTTCATAGTCATGAATTTGAAAAATATGTTACTTTGGAACATGAAGATCTATTACTTTTGTGTTGTCAGTTATGATGTTTAATTATTGTTTAATTATGAAAATATTATCTCACAATTATGCTATGAAATGGATTCAAGATATATTAATTACTCCTTCAAAGATTATTAACTTTATAGGAATTTAAATGAATCTACTTAGCAATTAAAATAATTATAGTAGCAGTAATAATAAAATAATGATAATAATAGGCACATTTACTCTGTGCTAAACTAACAAGTTTGCTTTCATTATCAAACCATGCTTCCATGCTTTTCTCCATAGTCCTACTACACAGATATTCCTCTCCTCTATAAGACAGGGTATCTCATGAAATCTCAATTTTATTTCACCATGGTAAAATCTTTACTTGGTATCTCAGGTTCAGGTTTCTTGTTTCTCCTTCTCCCTGGTATACAAAGAAAATTGGGCTCCACTGTGATTTTTAGAGTATTTTTTTTAAGAATTCTTATTTATTTACTTATATTTTAAATGTGCCCAGAGGCTCCATGCTCTATATCTGTAAATTTAAATGTAGGTCCAGTTGTTTAGAAATAAATGAGAAAATAAATAAAATATGTAGGATGGATGCAAGCAGATATACAGCAGAACACAACACATTTTGATTGTTGACTAGAAAATATGGGAAATTTTGTCATCTTCAATTTACCTTGCTTCATTCTGACCAAAACTTTCTTGACACAAATAATGATGTGCAGAATGGAGATGTGGTTTGTGAAAAAGTTGAGATTTTGTATATGTGTATGTGTGTTTTCCCCTGAAGCAGGATATAAGTGCAAATGCCATTCAGTCGGAACACTGCCTACAGGTTGAACACAAAAGGTCCTGGCCTCATTGAAACAGTTATTTATGGTGAGGCAATGTCTGCAAATAGAATCCATTAGGAATAAATGCCTAGTGCATGAGATGGAGAAAAGGCACCTTCACACAAAAATGTAATATCCAGATTAGGTACCTATTCCTGAAATTATTGAGTTTAGCAAAGGAAACTTGTATTTGTTCTCAGCCCTGAGAGCTACAAAATGTATTTTCCTATCTCCAAAAATCATCCCTGAGTAGAAAAGATACAATTTTAGAAGTAGAAAGAATGCTAATATTGATTGGATTTATTTCAAATTTTTCTTGACAGGGCATTTTCCCTCTCAAATCCTTTTATATTCTAAGGCATGTCTTGGCAGTATATGCATATTTGTACATGTGCAAATAATACTGATATACAAATGTTAGAACTTGCTGAACTAAAATAGATGGGTAATTAATTTTACTAAATCTGCCAAGATGTTAATACATATATCAAATTTCAAACTGAAACATATATTCTTATAAAATGCCATCAGTTCTTAGAATGTAGTAGTGGTTTAAGCTTTAAGTAAGAAGTTGAGGAGGAGAGAGTTTTAGGGTAACTATGTTCCTGGAACAGTTTGGGAGCTGTTACATGCATTTCTAATTAAATATTTTAACACATACACATCAAGAATTAAAATTGTACTTTTAAAGCTCATATAAGGCAAATGTCATGCTCAAAAGCATTTCACTCATGAAAATTTGTGCTTTGATATTAGCTCTGTGGAGGAAAAATAGCTTTAAGGATAGATACAGAGATGAGAAAAATATATAGTTCCATTGTTAGAGTTTTGTGGCACACCTATTTTTCCAAGGCCTGGCATTAGGTGAGGTGGAATTTACAAATACAATTTTAAAATCAGTAAATCCACTGAAGTAGTAGAACTCAAATTGCTTATGTTTTACCCAGACCAGAAAGATAATATGTCCATAGTACTATGACAGTCAGAGGAGATCTGTATGTTTATGCTTACTTCTTTCCTGGATTGTTCTCTTTTTTTCAATCAACTCATTTACGAGAACCGACTTCTATCATGTAGAATAAATTCAGCCTTTTGAACCACAGCAATGGAAAATTATGTTTCTTTCTTGTATCATTGTAAGAATAGTCATTCCAACACACCATGCTCACTTGTCTAATTACCCCAAACTCTATAAAGACAACGAGGGTAGAAACTTTAGAGGCAGTATTCACCACATGTTTCTTATACAATATGGAAGAGCAGATGATCAGTAGATATTTGCTAAATTAATATGCATATGTAATTGCATACACTATTTCTCACTATAATTTTTTTGCTTCCTGTGTGCATAGGTTAACTGATAAAATACATTTGTAATATTCTTGAGGAGGAAGAATATGTTCTGCATTTCTCTGTATCTTCTGTGTACTTGCCCAGTGATTTTCACGTAATTGGTTCTCGATACATATATTTTTTTCTTTCTTTCTTCTATTCAAGGAGCTCTGCAGAGTGCATTTAAGTAGATATTTTGCTAAATTGAGAGACTTTCTTGGTGGCTCAGACAGTAAAGCGTCTGCCTACAATGTGAAAGACCTGGGTTCGATCCCTGGGTCGGGAAGATCCTCTGGAGAAGGAAATGGCAACCCACTCCAGTACTCTTGCCTGGAAAATCCCATGGATGGAAGAGCCTGGTAGGCTACAGTCCGTGGGGGGTCACAAAGAATCAGACACGACTGAGCGACTTCATCTTATTGCTAAATTGGTCTTCCCTCATGGCTTAGATGGTAAAGACTGCCAGCAATGTGGAAGACCTGGGTTCGATCTCTGGGTCTGGAAGATCCACTGGAAAAGAGAATGGTAACCCACTCCAGTATTCTTACCTGGAGAATTCCATGGACAGAGGAGCCTGGAAAGCTACAGTCTATGGGATTCTAAAAAGTCAGTCCAACTGAGCAACTAACACACACACACATACACACATTGCTAAATTAGAAAAAAAATAAACAAAAAACAAAAACATTTGCTTACATATGCCCACATTGTCAATTAGCAGTGTTTCCTGTGGGATTTCACTTTGCATATCATCCATGATAATATATTTTAAACACAATTAGCTGACTGAGTTTCTGAAATTCAGTTACCAAGGTAGATTAAAAAAAAAAAACAAACTAATTTCTCTGTCTATACATTTACTTTCAGTATTTATCAATGACTTTTTTTTTTTCTTCTATAATTGTGTAAGGAGAGATGCTTTAGATCCTGGAAAAAACTAAATGAAACTGTCCTCACACTAATAGGCACAATATTTGGTTCTTGATACCCAGTGACTCAAAGCATGATTCTCTATGCTTCTCTTCTTATCTTTTATACTGACAACTGTTGGTTCTTCCAGTTTTATGCATAACACATAGCTAGTACTGTGAAATGGAGATCAAGACACTGGTTCAAGTCCCTTCATTTGATGATCTAAGTTACCTGGAGGAAATAGTTATATTTCTCTATAACCAGCTCTTTTACATTACCACAATTTAGTGAGGTCCCAGCTTGAGTTTCTTCTACTTTTTGTCTCTTATTTCTCAATAATTGAGAATGAAGCACCAGCAAAGAGTGATAGATACATTTCCAGATGCAGAATAAAATTGATTGATGGAGTTATAAGTAACTGTTCATATACTATATAGTATGCAATCAATTATAGCCTGTTGGAGGAGTATTAATAACTTGATATTAGAATGTTTCCATTTTATTCAAACATAATGTCTAGGTTTATTATTACTATTTTACTTTTATTCATTTTTGTTTTTTCCCATCCTATTGATATACTTCTTAAGAGTTTGAGTATTTTGAGATTTCTAATTTTTCAGTGAACAATTTCAGGTAATTTGCTCAGCACTTTAACAGTTTGTCTACTCTGTTTGAGTTTTGATCAGAAAAATACCTCTAACTTTTGAGACACTTGTAATATACCTACATTACATACTATTGCCGACTTTGACTTAAATGTGTAGTTTTTATATATGGCAAGTGAAAGGCAAATACCTGATAAAATAGTTTCTCTTTCAGAAAAAAAAAGCAAACAATATTTTGAGAGGTGCAAGAGAAAGGAATCATTCAAAAAAAAAAAAGCCATTGTTCTGCTGGGAATAGTAAACTTCCACCAGTAATAAAATCCAAGTTTTAAGAATCAGCCAGCAACTCCCCATCACCCTGTGTCTTGGCTAAAATCTGTAGCTGCCAGAAATAAACAGAAGGAACGCCTCTTCAGGACACTGACATTTAATTCTATTTGAGGCTTGTTAAAGGTCATTCAATTTCTTTCCTTGCATTTTGCTTTCATTATCTTGCAAACTACTTTGGTGAATTAATTCATTTAATACTGTGAAGATGAAAATTGATTTGTATCAGATCATCTCACTTTATAGATAAGTTGCTAATTTCAGAAACATCTCATTCCTATTTGTAATGAGGAAAAGGGGGATGAAAAAGATTCATAAGAACGAGAAGATCAAGGAAATTGGATATTATACTAAAGGCATTAATTTCCTGAGTTTCTTTTAAAAAAATGACCATATTTTTATTTTGTTATAATAGTAAATGGGAGAAGGAAATGATAGCTATAAAAAAAAAACTGTTATCAAAAACCAATGGAAACAAATAAAAGTATAAACATTACTAGAAACATCATACTGAGACCCAAATAAAAATATCCGGAGAGATCTAAAGTATGTTTTCAAGCTGAGAGCAGCTATAACAAACACAGGGAAGACAAAATTATCTCTACAAAACCTTATAGTTACAAATGCAAACAAAAGAGGAGTGTAAAATTGATAAGAGAATAGAATGAGCATGATTAGATCAATTCTATTAAAAGCTATGAAAGACAATAAATGATTTAATAGAAGTAATCTGCATCCAGGTTTGTTCAGTAATCCACTGGAGGTCTTTGTCAAAATCTTTTGACAAGCTAATTAAAAGCAGACAGTTATGCAGCATTTGGTGTTTACCTTTGTAAAATGAATCAACTCATCTTCAAGCTTCTATATTCATATTTTCCATTGCCCTGTCATAGTGACCTTTATGGTACAATACTGTGAATAAACTGCATATTCATCAAGACAGCCTCAAAGTCACAGTTAAAATAAAATGTCCCCCAGAAAAATATCTTTAACCAGGAATAAACTCAATGAAATAAATATTCACTGAACATCGGATATGTCCTGGACATTGCACAGAATGAAAGTGTCACATAAAAAAAGTCAAAGTCTGTGCCCTTGAGGAGGTCGTGATATATCAAATATTTTTTAAAAATAGGTAGTCTAAAATTTTCATGGTTAGCTTGCTCTTTAAGTGTTTTTTTCAAAGTGAAATGGGACATATTTTCCTCAGGATAATTATGTTCCTTTTACAATACTGAATTCCTCATAGTAATATGCTAACATGCAACAAATCCCAAGAAGGTTACTAAAATAAGGAATAGGTAGGAAAAACATTGATTTTGTTTTGTTGCTGATTTTAATACATATTTTGGAATGATTTTGCATTGGTTCCACAGGATAAGCTGCTGCCTTGAGGCCAATATAGTTTATATTTTCTCTAGTATCTAATAAATAAGTAGAAACTGGAGTGAACTATTCTTTACACTAACAATATCCTTCAGGGTCATTTTTGCTTTAACAAACTCCTTCTATCTAAAAATTCAAAGGAGGCCAACTTTTCTTGTGGTAATCCATCTCAAACTCAGGCTCACAACTAGGCCAGGAAGCTTGGTCAGGCCAGCTCTTTCTCCACACTTCTGGTTTTGAAAAATCATATTGCAGGGTTTTGTGGCTTTGAAAAAATTTATTGAATGGACATGTTTTGAACAAAATGGGGAATCAGAATCTGACTAATGTGCTCAGAAGCATTTCTTTAAGCAGATATGTCTGTGTCTGCTGTCTCTCAGTCATGTCCAAACTGGGAAGTCCTTTAAACAGATTTAGGAGCATCAAAAACAACTTACTTTTTAAAAATTTTTGAATATTTTAAATCAATGCAAAGGCTTAAGGTAAAGTGATACTTCTATGTTTTTGGCACTGATTTTCACCGTAGATTATTAAATGAAGGCAAAGTAACATTCCTACAACATTTTATTAGTATCCTTTTCTTTGTTTTTATTATAATACACTAGAAATGAGCACTCACTATGGGCCTGTCCCAATACTAAGCACTTCACAAATATTACCCCATTGGAGCTCCTTAATAGCCATATGAGGCAGATACAGCTACCATTTTCATTTAGCAGACTAGAGCATTAAGTCATCAGTGGTTAAGCAACATTTTCAGTATAACTTAATCACACAGTGGAGCAGACATTCTAAATCTGGATGCAGATTCTTAGCTTTTAAACAGACACATTGAAGCTTCTTCTAATTGTAAGTTGTAATATTGAGATAACTTTAGTTTTAATTTATATTTATTTCAATCAAATAATATATGTAGACAGATATACAAACATTAATAATCAATAGCAGTCTTCTGATCTAATTCCTAGTGCCTCAAAACAATTATTTAAAATTTTTTTCTTTGTAATTTGTTTACATAATTCTAAAAATAAAACAAAGTATGTTCATACTATTCCTTCTTGATTTTTAAGTGCATTATACTTTTTACCAGCTACAAAGAGATTAGAATCACCATAGACACATTCATGCATCTATTCCTGCCTTCTTACCAATGGTATTTCATCTTTATCTTAAATCAATATTCAGAATGTCATCATGCTATCTAAACTTGGGCCTGGCTAAATAATCACAGAAGTTACATTTTCATTCCTGCACAGTTTTTCATTTTCAATGAAGTTGTTAATTGCCTCATTTCATTCACTTAGATTTCTAGGTACCTACCATTAATTCATTCCCAAGTATCCTGACTAACTATAAATTTTCTTGCAGCACAGTAAAATGCATAGTTAATCTGTCAAGTGCTTTCATTTCCTATATCAGCCGACCATACTTAGAGTCCTCTGACTCCCTGCATTGATCTGAACAGAATGGTCCCAGTACTGGAGAGCCCCAGGAAATTCTTTCATTATGATTCTGAAATGCTCTCTCCTCCTTGTCTAGGTTTCACCATTGTTCCTTAAAAAAGATTTTCAATGAATTCTCCAGTTTTCAAATCCACCTTCTAAAGCCACCCACATTCACAAGCATCTGGTATTACCAAATCCCCAGCATTTCTAGAAATAATGTAAACAAATGATGATAGCCTATATTCTGTCTCCTCTCTCACATACGTATGTGGGAGTGTTAGTCACTCATTTGTGTCTGACTCTTTTGATGCCATGGCCTGTAGTTTGCCAGGTGCCTCTGTCTCTGGATTTCTCCAGGCAAGAACACTGGAGTGGGTTGCCATTCTCTTCTCTGGGGGATCTTCCCAAACCAGGGATCAAACCTGGGTCTCCTGTTACTACAGGCAGATTTTCTTTTTTTTTTTTTAACCGACTGAGCCACCACCTACTCCCGTTCTCATAAGCATAAGTCTGCAGCTTTCTCGCTTCTTCTACTAAATATTTATTTATTTATTTCAGGGAGGTTGAAATCAGATGACTTTGGTGGATCTCTGAGTTAAGGAGACGGAGATTGGCCTGAGGATACCAAAGAGAAGTGGCATATATATACTACTATGTATAAAACAGATAACTTATGAGAACCTAATGTATAGCACAGGAAACTCTGCTCAGTGCTCTGTGTATATGTACAGCTGATTCACTTTGCTATACAGCAGGAACTAACACAACATTTTAAAACAAATATACTCCAACATAATTTTTTAAGAAAAGGATCAGAATTCACAGAGAGAAAGAATGGAGAAAGTTATACAGAAATGTGTGATTAATATGAAAATCAGTCATGTTTTGATATATTATGAATAATCAAAAATTGAAAATAAAATGATAATATTAATATACATATAATTGTATCATAGTATCAAAACATGAAATACAGGTGTATTTGACAAAAGACATAAAAACTACCGGATTAAAAAAATCCTAAATAAATGGAGAGTTTTACATAAACAGAAGATGTGATGTGATGCCTACCAAATTGATTTGTATGTTAAATGTGTAACCTAAATTAAAACTCCAAGAAGCTTTTATGTTTTGTATTTGTTTTGGAGGAAATTGGCAAGCTGATTCTAAAATTTATACAGAAAATACAAAGAAACTAGAGTAGCCAAAGCATCTTTCAAAAAAGAAAAAAGAGGTGAAAGGCTAATAACAACTGATTTCAAGTCTTATTATGAAGATAAGGTAACAAAAACTTCATGGAATTGACAAAAGTATAGACATGTAAGTTGGTGGAACAGAATAGAGAGTCTAGGAATATACCCTTACACATATAAACAATAGATTTTTGAAACATCTGCAAAGATAATTACAGAACAGAGGATATTTTTACCATGACACTGATAAATTTAAATATATAGTATGAAAGATTAATTTTATCCCTACCTTACAGGATATACATAATTTACTTATAATTCTTTTATCTACTGCATGGATAACAGATCTAAAAGTAAAATGTAAAATTATAAAATTATGAAAGATAACATAAAAGGCTTAGGTTAAACAAACAGGACTTAGATATGACCTCAAATTGATAAAATGAACTTCGTCAAAATTAAAAACATTGATATATATATATATATATATATACACATAGAATCAAATAAAAATGAAGCATTTACATATATACAGAGAGATGCTGTTAAAGTGCTGCACTCATATGTCAGCAAATTTGGAAAACTCATCAGTGGCCACAAAACTGGAAATGTCAGTTTTCATTCCAACCCCAATGAAAGGGCAATACCAAAGAATACTCAAACTACCAAACGATTTCCCTCATTTCACATGCTAGTAAGGTTATGCTCAAAATCCTTCGACTTAGGTTTCAGCAGTAAGTACAAGCTGGATTTGGAAAAGGCAGAGGAATTAGAAATCAAATTGCCAATGTACACTGGATCATAAAAAAAGCAAGGGAATTAAAAAAAATCTACTTCTGCTTCATTAACTATGCTAACGCCTTTGACTGTGTGCATCATAACAAACTGTGGAAAATTCTTAAACAGATGGGAATACCAAACCACCTTACCCACCTCCTGAGAAACCTTATTCAGGTCAAGAAGCAATAGTTAGAACTGGACATGGAACAATAGGACTGGTTCCAAATTGGGAAAGGAGTATGTCAAGGCTCTATATCGTCATCCTGCTTATTTAGTTTTTAAGCAGACTGAAAGTGAAAGTCGTTCGGTCATGTCCAACTCTTTGTGACCCCATGGACTATATAGTCCATGGAATTCTCCAGGTCAGAATAGTGGAGTGGGTAGCCTTTCCCTTCTCCAGGGGATCTTCACAACCCAGGAACTGAACCAAGGTCTCCTGCATTGTGGGAGGATTCTTTACCAACTGAGCTATAAAGGAAGTCTTAAATCATGTAAAATGTCAAGCTGGATGACTCACAAGCTGGAATCAAAATTTCCAGGAAAAACATCAACAGCCTCAGATAATGCTGGTGATAACCACTCTAATGGCAGAAAGTGAATAGGAACTGAAACGCCTCCTGAGTAGGGTAAAAAAGGAGAGTGTAAAAGCTAGCTTAAAACTCAACATTCAGAAAATTAAAATTATGAAATCTGGTACCATCAGTTCATGGCAAATAGAAGGGGAAAAATTGATAGCAATGACAGATTTTATTTTCTTGCTTTCCAAAATCATTGTGGATGGTGACTGCACCCATGAAATTAGAAAACACTTGCTCCTTGGAAGGAAAGCTATGACAAATCTAGGCAGCATAATAAAAAGCTTTGAGACATCACTTTGCTGACAAAGGTCTAAGTCAAAGCTATGCATAGTCAAAGCTATGGTTTTTCCAGTAGTCATGTATGGATGTGAGTTCAACCATAAAGAAGACTGAGCACTGAAGAATTTATACTTTTGAATTATGGTCCTGGAGAAGATTCCTGGACAGAAAGGAGATCAAACTAGCCAATCCTAAAGGGAATCAACCCTAAACATTATTTGGAGGGACTGATGCTGAAACTGAAGTTCCAATACTTTAGCCACCTGATGCAAAGTGTCGACTCAATGGAAAAGACACAGCTGCTGGGAAAGACTGAAGGCAGAAGAAGCGGGGCAGCAGAGGATGAGAGAATTAGATAGTGTCATCAACACAATGGACATGAATCTGAGCAAACTCTGAGAGATGGTGAAGAATAGGGGAGCCTGGTATATTGAGTCCATGTGGTCTCAAAGATTTGGACATGACTTAGCAACTGAACAACAACAAAATATATAGTGGATCTTATAACTCAATAATGATATAAGAAGCAATACAATTTTTAAAGACGGGAAATTTTTGAGACATAGCTTCACCAAGAAAGACATATGGAAGACAAATAAACACAGAAAATGCTGCTTGACATCATTTGTTGTTGTTGTTTAATGGCTAAGTTGTTTTCCAACTCTTTTGGGACCCCATGGACTTTAGCCACCAGTCTCCTCTGTCCATGGGATTTCTCAGGTAAGAATACTGGAGAGGGTTGCCTTTTCCTTCTCTGGGGGATGTTCCTCACCCAGGGATTGAACCCATGTTTCCTGCATTTGCAGGTGGATTCTTTACTGCTAAGCCAACAGGGAAGCCCAGTTGACATAATTTGTCAAGCTAGTTATGAATTTTAGTCATAATTAGTCAAGGAAATACAAACTAAAATCATAATTAGATACCACTATATACCTATTGCTGATTGTAGCCAGGAAATTAAAAGATGCTTACTCCTTGGAAGGAAAGTTATGACCAACCTAGATAGCATATTAAAAAGCAGAGACATTACTTTGCCAACCAAGGTCCGTCTACTCAAGGCTATGGTTTTTCCCGTGGTCATGTATGGATGTGAGAGTTGGACTGTGAAGAAAGCTGATTGCCGAAGAATTGATGCTTTTGAACTGTGGTGCTGGAGAAGACTCTTGAGAGTCCCTTGGACTGCAAGGAGATCCAGCCAGTCCATTCTAAAGGAGATCAATCCTGGGTTTTCATTGGAGGGACTGATGCTAAAGCTGAAACTGCAATACTTTGGCCACCTCATGTGACGAGTTGACTCACTGGAAAAGAGTCTGATGCTGGGAGGGATTGGGGGTGGGAGGAGACGGGGACAACAGAGAATGAGATGGCTGGATGGCATCACCGAGTCTGTGGACATGAGTTTGAGTGAACTCCGTGAGTTGGTGATGGACAGGGAGGCCTGGCGTGCTGTGATTCATGGGTTCGCAAAGAGTCGGACACGACTGAGTGACTGAACTGAACTGAACTGAACTGATATACCTATTAAAATGGGTAAAATATAAAAGTCTGATTATTCTTTGTCTTGTCAAGGATGGGAAACTATTTGAGCTCTCATACTACTGAAGAGAATGAATTTTGTCCCACCACTTTAGAAAACAATTTTGGATTTTCTTAAATTGACATACATTCATCAACCAGATAAACCAGTTGTTTTATCCCTAGGAACATATTCAAGAAACATGAAGGCACATGTCCATATGAAAAGTCACTCATCAATGTTCATAGCTATTTAATTTAGAAAAATCCAAATTTGAAAGCAACTGAAATATCGACTAAATAGTCAATGGATAAATACATTGGAATACTATTTAATGATTAAAAGATTTAACTACTGATACAGCAACAACAGGGGTGAATCTCTTATGCTGAGTGAAAAAACAATGTAAATTTTAATTTATATAGATTTCTAGAAAACGGAAAACTAACCTAGGGACAGAAGCACAACAGTAGTTGCCTAAAGATGGGTGGTAGTTATGGTAAGAGAGAGATGAAAATGAGTAGGATTACAAAGCCATACAGGGACTCTTCTGTTTGATGGGTAAATTTATTATCTAGATTGTGATGATGAATCTTAATTTTGTACAAATGTTGAAAAAGTTTTAAATTTAACAAATAGTATAACCAGGCCAATAAAAAGTAAGAAAAATATATTTGCTCTATTTTTTCTTTATAGGATTATTCCTTTCAAAATTCCATTTTTTTAAGTTTTACTTAAGGGAGTGGGGAAAGTTAAGTTGAAATAAACATATATATTCAGCCATAATTAACCAGAGGCATCATTTATGTTTGGTTTATAGTTTATTTCATTTTAAGCTGAGACTCCATTATATAACAATCCCAAATAAAATTGTATTCCAAAAGAAAGTTTTTAAATGACAAAACAGTTAATTTCCTCTATATCAGCAAGGACTAGAATACTATAGCCTATCTCTTGGTGAGAAATTCCATACAGGACAATAGGAAAAATGATGAAAATTTTCTTGCTAATACCCTACAAATTATTTTCTCCACACCTTTAAAACTTGTGAATGTGATAGGATTTGGGATGATGAAAGACGATGGGAGACTGCAGAACATTATACAAAAGAAAAGTGACCTTACCACTCAGCCAGCTGAAGGAAGGATATCAATCTGAACTAGGTTGTTATGGTTAGATTCTGGGGTAACAAGCTATATAACCAATAGTAGATGTATTCCTGAAAAAGAGGGTCAGATTTTTGTGTCCCTAGGACATGTTTGACAGGAAGAAAAGAGGTCTTTGTTGTCATTGGGCCTAACTCCTCGAGGTGTATAAGACAATTCTGAAACCCTGTGAGCTGAGGAAATCTGTCCAGGGTACCCAGTCACCAAGAAATTACCATGTTCTGGTCAGAAGGTCAATGTCTACTGACTCCTTGCTTGAATCTCTTTCCAATGCACCCCATATTCCCTAAGTCCCTGTTATCTAGGGAACAGAAATTAATGATTAAAAGTCCCAACTTTCCAGCCAGATTGTCTGAGTTTGCAACTTGCCTCCACTACTTACTGGCTGTAACCATTAGATATCAAAACTGCAATGTCACATCTGTTTTTCTCAGGAATATGTTAGGATTGCACTTTGAAAGTTGGTGTGATCCAGTGATGTATTTTAACCACCTCCCCGCCGCCCCCCGCAAATGTGAAAAGAACCTGTATCACTTCTGGGAAAAAGCCTTAGGATCAGTGCATGATTTGTCATGTTTGTTTCCTCTTGTCAAAGTGACGGGGAGAGCTGGTTCTGAACAAGGACTTGGTCAGCTTGGGTTCCTAAGCAACAGTAGTGAGTGTGAACCCCTGGAAATTTATTAACTTGTAGTTTTAGAAAGAAACTGTCAAGCCTCTAAAATTTGACTTTGTTTATTTCAGAATGACCTAGCATATCCTGATCAATATTATGTATGACCCTGGACAAGTTGCTTACCTCTGACTTCTCAGTTTCCTTGTAGAGTCATAATGGTATTTATTCTCAGTGCTATTATGCATATTAAATGATAAAATGCATGTAAAGTTCTAAGAATATCCCAAGCACATAATAGTTTTTATTAGTAATACATTGTTAGTAGTAGTATCTCATTTGAAAAGTTGAAAAACTCAGCGATTCCCAATTATATTAAGATACTATTTAAAGAATATTAACTACAATCCTGATAGCATAATGATCATGTTACATAAAACATAAAAAATAATCATCAGGACAACACTGTAAAACTTTATGAGCATTAGAAGCATTATTCAGATATATAGTTTCCATATATGAGTACTGAGAAATACTTGTATAGCTTTGTATTTGGCAATAAATGTCCTATTTTGATTTCAGCACATGTTTTACTTTTCAAGTTTTTATTAGAAGGATTTAATTGAATCAAAATATATGAAAGTAACTTATTCTGCTCAGCATGATTAGAGTAGATTTCTGTCTTGCCTAGGTTTATTGGACTGCTATAACAAATTGACCCATATCTGCATCATAGATTACTTTTCCCTTACAGGTCAACAATGAATCTCCCTCCCTTGATAGTTATTTATTGACCATGGAAACAAGGACTTTGCCACTTTGAACAATGTGTGCCCAAGGTCACCTTGCTACTTGTCTCCATTCCAGCATTTTGAAGTGAAAAAAGAACTGTAAACAAGTCTACATAGGAGGCTTTTATGTGGCAGGTCTGCAAGTCAAATACATTATTCTGCTCATAGTCTTCTGAATGCAACTGAGTTTCAGGGTCACACAAAACAGAAGATCTAGAAAAGTATCTTAACCGTGCACTCAGGCAAAGTAGCTTTGTGTGACATTTCCTTACCTCAGTATTTTAGACTCCGAAATCTGTGATTAAAGGATCTATCCACTCAAGGTAGCTCTTAATAGCATAATTCCAACATATTTATTTCAAAATTTTTAACTTATGAAAGTCCTTTTACTTTCATTCATTCTCATTTTGCTCCCCACAACAACCCTCCGAGGAATAACACAGGTGTTATTATTCTTTACTTAAAATGGAGAGAATTGAAACAAGAGTTAAGAGTACCTGGGTCAAATGGAGCAGAACTACTTAACAGAGAAATTAAGCGGATGTAGTTAAAAGGGATAAAGTGAAGCTATTCCTGATTCTCAAACCTCCAGAGAGGGCTCAGGCGAGAGATAGATTTAATAAGTCTTTACTCTTAGGGACATTGCTTTATGTATATCCTCATTTCAAGTTACACTTAAACTATTTTTTAAAATTTTTTTTTCCATAAGAAAAATGTGGTTGTATAAGATTGATGTGTTACACACATAAAATTGGGCTTCCCAGGTGGCTCTATGTGGTAAAGGACTCGCCTGTCAATGAAGGAGACATAAGAGACTCAGGTTTGATCTCTAGATCAGGAAGATCTCTTGGAGGAGGAAATAGCAACTCACTCCAATATTATTGCCTGGAGGATCCCATGGACAGAGTAGCCTGGCAGGCTACAGTCCATAGGGTTGCACAGTCTGGTGCAACTGAAGTGACTTAGGACAGATGCACACACAAAATTGCTGTACATTTTAGAAATCCATACTGTGTTTAGTTACTCAGTCATGTCCAGTTATTTGCACCCCATGGACTGCAGCCTGCCAGGCTCCTCTGTTCATACGGATTCTCCAAGCAAAAACAGTGGAGTGGGTTGCCAAGCCCTCCTCAAGGGGAATCTGAAGGCATCAAACCCTGGTCTCCCACATTGCTGGCAGATTCTTTACTGATTACTGGAGTGAGTAGCCTATCCCTTCTCCAGGGGATCTTCCTGAACCAGGAATTGAACTGGGGTCTCCTGCAGGCAGATTCTTTACCAGCTGAGCTACCAAGGAAGAAATCATGCATGTATATAATCTGACACAAATTCTTTTATTGCCTTATCTTTTCCAAATGTTGATTCATTCTAAGTGATTGAAAATAGGAAAGGAATTATAATTTAATGAGCAGGTGTGTATGTGTGAAGTGTTCTGCATATATTATCTCATTTAAAGAAAATTTCAGGACAGTAGTATAATCTAACTTTTATACATGTAAACCTTGAATCTAGAGAAATTAATATTTCTGGTGAGTCAGGAATAAAATTCTGGAAGATGGCATTGTTTCTGAAATAATGGTGATAGAAAGCAATGGGGATTTTCCTGGAGAGAGTGAAGGCAATTTTCCATAATAATTATCACATAAAAGGCAGAAGAATGTTTACATAGATCTACACTAGGTACAGTTGTCAATGTTGACTTTAGCAAAACTAAATATTGACGGTTAAAACATTAAAGGAGTTTTGTTGTATTGATAACTTCAGAAGTCAAATAACAAAAACTGATTTGAATATAACACCATTACTAAAAACAAGCTGTCAGAGAGTGGAGAAGTTAATTCTTGAGTAAATTATATTCTGAAGCATGGTCGTTCCTTTTAAGTGCAACTGGGTCACTCTAGAGCCAAGTAACTCATATATCCCAAGTACACATGCTGAGACCCTGGCAGAGGAATGAATAATGATGCTTCAGAGAATAGGTGGACAGCTTGTGGATGCAGAATCACAAAGAGTAGATCTACAAGTACTGTCCAATTGCTTATCCTTTATCTGCATATGTTTTGAACAAACCATCTGTAAGAAAAAAACAACTAATCTGTGTCATTATCATCCCAGTCACCTTGTGATTCCAGATGAGATTCTATGGTCAGAATTTTATGTTAGTCTTTGTCATGTATTGGTTGTGTGTTGCTACTCAAACCACCCTCTTTGAGTTTCAGTTTTCTCATCTTGTCAAATTGAGAGAATAATAACTACCTTGCACGTCACAACAATTGGAGATTTATAAAAATAACAAAAATAATTTCTAGCACATAGTAAATTCTCACTAAATACTTATAGTTGCTATTTTATCTTTAGGATGTTAAGGATGATGATAGTGATAATGATAACTGATTTCCAAAGCTCAACTCATTTAACATATAGAATAGCTTAACTGTTTTTTTTTGTTTTAAGCATAATAAATCTAAAATTAACTGAATGTACTGTAAGTTTTATTCTGGGGAAAACATTTTCAAACTTACCATCTCATTTTATCCCCAAGTTTATTATCTCCCATTTAGGAATGAAAGGGTTTTTCCCAAGAACCGTCCTGCCAGTGCAGGAAACATAAGTAGGCAATAAAGAATCTCCTTGCAGTGAAGAAGACCCAAGTTTCATCCCTAGGTCAGGAAGATCCCCTAGAGAAGGAAATGGCAACCCACTCCAATGTTCTTGCCTGGAGAATTCCATGGATAGAGGAGCCTGACAGGCTACAGTCCATGGAGTTAAAAAGAGTTGGACACAACTGAGCAACTAACACAGAGTCTAATACTGATGTCTCATAGCCAGTGGGTTTCCCTGGTGGTTCAGATGGTAAAGAATCTGCCTGCAGTGTGAGAGACCTGGGTTCAATCTCTGGGTCGGGAAGATCCTGTGGAGAGGGGAATGGGAACCCACTCCAGTATTCTTTCCTGGAGAATTCCATGGACAGAGGAGCCTGGCAAGCTCTTGGCAGGCTACAGTCCTATAGTTGGAGAGTTGGAACCTACTGAGTGACTAACAAGGAGTCTAATACTGATCTCTCATAGCTAACGGGTTTCCCTTCTGGCTCAGATGGTAAAAAATCTGCCTGCAGTGTGGGAGACCTGGGTTTGGTCTCTGGGTCAGGAAGAGCCTGTGGAGAGGGGAAGCAACCCACTCCAGTATTCTTGCCTGGAGAATTCCATGAACAGAGGAACTGGTGGGTTCTATAATCAATGGGGTCGCAAAAAGCCAAACATGACTAACATTTTCACTTTCTTATAGTCAACATTGTGATTCTGTTAATATGTTATTTTCCTTTTATCTCAGTATTTCCTCAAGAAACATTTTTAGTACTTAGTACAAATATATCATTGAGAATAAAACTGAACCACTAAACTTAATTATATAATTTTATTAATTGTAATCACTATTTTTTATCTAAAGCCAAGTATTACATATATGTTGAATGAGAAAATCACTATAAATGATGTTGCCAAACAGATTCAGTGCTGAAGTAAATTTATTTTCACCTAGGATAGATTGAATAAACAACCTGATGAGGCCTTTGGATCTTGGGGCCAGAAAGAAATAGGAACAAGTTTGGATGATGTGATTGCCCTCAGAGCAGAGTATAATCCAAGGGAAAAATGGAAAAGCGAACATTTAAAAATAGAACAGGGTAAATGTTTCTTTAGATTTTCTGCTCATTTCTAAAATTTATTTATTTTTAGTTGAAGAATAATTGCTTTACAGTATTATGTTGGTTTCTGCCAACATCAATATGAATCAGCCACAGGTATATGTGTGTTCTCTCCTTCTTGAACTTCCCTCCCACCTCTCTCCCCATCCCACAACTTTAGGCTGTTACAAAGCCCCAGTTTCGGTTCCCTGAATCATACAGCAAATTCCCACTGGCTATCCATTTTACTTATGGTAATGTATGATTTCATGTTTTGATTGGGTTATTTGTTGGTATTGAGCTACATGAGCTGTATATTTTCTAGATGAATTCTTTGTTAATTGTATCGTTTACAAATATTTTTTGCCATTCTGTGCATTGTCTTTTTGTTTTATTTATGGTTTCCTCCAGCACATGAAAAGATGCTCAATGATAATTATTAGCGCAATGTAAATCAAGACTACAGTGAGGTATAACCTCATACCTGTCCGAATGGCCATTGAAAAATCTACAAACAATAAATGCTGCAGAGGGTTTGGAGAAAAGGGAATCTTCCTACACTGTTGATGGGAATGTAAATTGATATAGCCACAATAGAGAACAGTATGGATGTTCCTTAAAAACCAAAAATAGAGCTACCATATGATTTAGCAATCCTACTCCTGGGCATATATCTGCAGAAAAACATAATTCAGAAATATACATACACCCTCATGTTCAGAACAATACTATATACAATAGCCAAGACATGGAAGCAAGCTAACTATGCATCAACAGATGAATAGAAAAAGAAGATGGAGTATTATTCAGTCATAAAATAATGAAATATGCCATTGCAGAAACATAGTATGTTAGATTATCATACTAAGTGAAGTCAGTCAGACAGAAGACAAATGTCATATGACATCTCTTAAATAGGTAGAATAAAAAAAAATGATATGAAAAAACGTATTTACCACTACTATGCATATACCCTAAGGAAACCAAAATTGAAAAAGACACATGTACCCCAATGTTCATTGTAGTTCTATTTACAATAGCTAGGACAAGGATGCAACCTAGATGTCGGTTGACAGATGAATGGATAAAGAACCTATGAAATATATATATATACACACATACAATGGAATATTACCCAGCCATTAAAAGGAACACATTTGAGTCAGTCCTAATGAGGTGGATGAACCTAGAGTCTATTATACAGAATGAAGTAAGTCAGAAAGAGAAAAACAAATATTGTATACTGATGCATATATATATAGAATCTAGAAAGATGGTACTGATGATCCTATTTGTTGGGCAGCAGTAGAGACTTAGACATTGAGAAAAGCCTTATGGACATGGTTAGGGGTGGGGGAGGAAGAAGAGGGTGGGATGTATGGAGAGAGTAACATGGAAACATACATTATCATATGTTCAAAGAATAAGATCTTATTCACAAAACACAAACAGACTCACAGATATAGAAAACAAACTTATGGTTACCAAAGGGGGAGAAGTAAATTTTGAGGTTGGGATTATACACACTTCATGTAAAAGAATCAACAAGTACTATTGTATAGCACAGTGAAAACTATTTTCAGTATTCTATAATAATCTATATGGGAAAAGAATCTGAAAAAGAACAGATATAAGTGTGTGTATAACTAAAATGGCACCCGACTCCAGTACTCTTGCCTGGAAAAATCCCATGGGCGGAGGAGCCTGGTAGGCTGCGGTCCATGGGGTCGCTAAGAGTAGGACATGACTAAGCGACTTCACTTTCACTTTTTACTTTCATGCATTGGAGAAGGAAATGGCAACCCACTCCAGTGTTCTTGCCTGGAGAATCCCAGGGACAGGGAAGCCTGGTGGGCTGCCGTCTATGGGGTCGCACAGAGTCGGACACGACTGAAGCAACTTAGCAGCATAACTAAATCACTTTGCTGTCACCTGAACCTAACACCACATTGTAAATAAAATATGTTCCAATATAAAAAATCATATACAGATATAATGAATGCTCTAATATAGGTTCAAAGCAGTACTTTAAAAAAATTGCATGTCCATTGTGCTGACATGGATCAGTAGTAGGAACAAATTAACAAGAAAGCAAATTTTACTTTGTTAGAATTAAACAAATTAGGAATAAAGGAATTCAAAATTGTTTGTTGTTTGGTTAGTTGGGCAATTGATTATCTAAAAACAACAACTAGACAGGATTTTCATATTACCCATTCTAGAGATCAGCAAACATCCTTTAAACATAGAATAATGGATGGAGTTATATGAGACTCTCCAAAAGACAATTGCACAGGGCAGCCTGGCCCAAATACTTTAAAGGACATGTAGTTATAGAACCCGGAGAAGGCAATGGCAAGCCACTCCAGTACTCTTGCTTAGAAAATCCCATGGATGGAGGAGCCTGGTAGGCTGCAGTCCGTGGGGTCGCTAAGGGTCGGACACGACTGAGCGACTTCACTTTCACTTTTCACTTTCACACATTGGAGAAGGAAATGGCAACCCACTCCAGTGTTCTTGCCTGGAGAATCCCAGGGACTGGGGAGCCTGGTGGGCTTCCGTCTATGGGGTCACACAGAGTCGGACACGACTGAAGTGACTTAGCAGCAGCAGCAGCAGCAGTTATAGAACCAGGAAAAGGATCAGTGATAAAGGAAGTCCAGAGAGTTCGTATTTTCCACCACCTGTGGGGGTCTCTCCTGGGGTGTGTGTGGCACAAACAGAGAGGCAGTGTTCTGGAGCATTAAACCCTAGACCTTCTCAACACTTTGGAGACAAGTAGGAGAAACAATGCTAATATTTGGAAGTTGACTGCTAAGGGTTAATCTGGATATTATGGCTAAATTCAGTGATATGAAGTTTGGGAAAGGATTCATTCTGAAAAAAGTGAGGTAGAAATTACCATAGGGTAACAAGAATGAGCTTTAAACTCAAATTCTGTTATTTGCAGAGTAGGCATGGAATTCAGAAACTGTTATTATGCTTTTGGCATTGAATGGAAAGGGCAAAAATTTAGTGTGTCATTTTTCTGTGAATCTGATTGCTTGAAGTTGTGAAAGTCTAAGACAGAGAATGGGAATACCACCAAAAAGGCAAAGCACATATTGATTAGATAAATAGATAAGTGGATCTAACTTAGGAAGAACTATATTTTTTTCATATTAGCCTGAAGCCATGCTTCTTTTTCCCACTAGAAATTCCATTATACATTTTCTTAGCTTTAGTCCAAACAGAAGAATCTTTCCTAGACTTTGAATTCATTTTTATAACGACATTTTGCATAAATATTTAATTTGCTTCAAACAGTAATTCTATTAGGTATTATTACTATAAACTTCTTAGAAAATAAAGAATTTGAGGTTTAAATAGGTGAAGTGGCAGTCAGTAAATGATGGCACCAGAAATAGGTTTTACACCCCAGGTGCTTCTGATGTCACTTCCCTTTTTTTCTCTTTCACTTTCTTTTCCTTTAAGTTTTTTTTTTTTTTGGCTATTACAAAATAACATATGTTAATGCAAAGTAAAATGGAAAAGTCCATTTTAGCAAAAAAGAAAAAAATTGACACTCTGCCTAATTTTATCATTCATAGATAATTATAACTAAGACTTTGATGTACTTCCAACATTTTACCTGTGAGTATGAATATGTGTGTGGGCATATGTGTAGGTTTAGGAGTACAACATTGTCATCATAAATGCATAAGAATTTGGAAACTTACTATTCTTAAACAATGAATTTAATACATTTGCTATATAACCATATATTTTAGTTTCAAATATTTTTATTAAAAATGATATCTTCTTGATAAAATCTCAAATAATGCAGAAAAATGTGTATAATAAAGACCAAAAATCCCTTGAATCTTCTATCAGAAGTAAACAGTTAACATTTAAACAGATAACTTCTGATTTTCAATGTGAATGTGTATATATAATGAATAAAGAATGAAAAGGGAAAACACACACACACACCCATGAACTTTAGTAATGAATGGAGTTACATGAAGTAAAGTCTTGGTTTTAAAGACAGTTTCCATGAAGTCAAACATTGTAAAATAGGAATGATTATAAAACTGGCCTCAAGGATTTTTTTTTACAATAATCCAATATGTTCTTGTATGTAAAACCCTTAAAAGGCTACTTTTGCATTGTCTTAAAAATGGGTGTCCATTAACTGCTAAAAAAAGGCGTGAATTTGTGTCCGTTTTAATGAGGTAGATGAACCTAAAGCCTGTTATAGAGAGTGACGTAAGCCTGAGAGAGAAAAATAAATATCATATACTAATGCATACATATGGAATCTAGAAAGATGACACTGATGAAATTATATGCATGGCAGCAATGGAGACACAGACATAGAGAACAGACTTGTGGACCTGGAGAGGGGAGTGGGGAGGAAGGAGAGGGTGGGATGTACAGAGAATAACATGGAAACTTACATCACCATATGTAAAATAGATAGCCAATGGGAATTTGCTGTATGACTCAGTAAACTCAAACTGGGACTCTGTAACAACCTAGAGGGGTGGTGGGAAAGGGAAGGAGGGAGGTGAGAAGGAGATTCAAGATGGAGGATACATATGTATACTTATGGCTGGTTCATGTTGATGTTTGGCAGAAACCAACACAATACTGTAAAGCAATTATCCTTCAATTAAAAAATAAATAAATTTAAAATTAAAAAAGAAAAAATTAATTGCTATTTTTACTGTCATTATCATTGTTTTAATGTCTATCATGACTATAATTGTCATTTTTAAACAACACTAGTTGCTGTCATTTAAGTGTTTACTTTTTTGTCTTTAATATTTCCATGTACACCTGATACAGTTCCACAGAGAACTGTGCTTATGTCCCTTGGGAAAAATAAACACCAGCAATTAAGTCTTTTATAAGTAACAGTTATCTGCAAGAGCTAGAAAGATTCATTGTAGTAAAAAAAGGCTGGGGTAATCAATCAGGACTACTTCTGTTGTTTAAGATCCTCATGAAAGCAGCTCAGGTCAGTAGTGATTAGTTTTAAGTTGTCTAGATTGAATGTCTGTGAGGTTGTGGGAACCTCTGAACGTGGCTTTCCAACATCTCAATCTCCAACCATGTAATGCTGAAACTCTGTGATAATTACCTTTTACAGTAACCTTTTATAATACCTTTAACAACTCATGTTGCCTGGCACTAAAATTGAGGTTCTGAATATAATTTCATACTATGCCACTGGAAAGCTTACTTACTTTACCATATTGTATAAAAAGAAATAACTGGGCATCACACATGCACAATAAGATAACAGTAATGAAATGATGATCAGGCTGCCGATATATAAGAACTATTTCTATTCTACAAGATGGGAGGAAGTAACTCGCTTTTGGGTTGGACCTATCACAATACTAATTTATGTCCTCTTTGCTTTTTTAATACTCCCCCAATTTATTTCTTTGAATAAATTCCAAAGGGAGGATTGCTTAAAGACATTGGCACCTATCCAAAATCCAAAGCAAACAACAAAATCGATGTCATTGTCCTTAAAGTTTCTCAAAGAATAATAAATCCATATGGTTTAGAGAAGAGACCTTGTAGTTTAAGCTAAGAAGAGAAACACACAGGATACAATGAAGTCTGGAGAAACTGAAAGCAGTAGGCATTCAGAGGTATGTTTTTATTTCCTTCTCCATTGGTTAGCCCTTGATGACAGTCTCATTGTATTCTGAACTCACCTTAAGATTCCTCTGAAAGATATTCCCCTGGGGCACCTAGATGCAGAGTTCCAAGATCTAGACATCACCCAGGATATGCACGGCCGCTATACAGCAGATTGCTTCCCAGGTAGTGCTGGTGGTAAAGAAATTACCTGCCAATGCAGGAGATGTAATGGATACAGGTTCAATTCCTGGGTCAGGAAGATCCCCTAGAGAAGGAAATGGCAACCCCACTCCAGTATTCTCAGTTGGAGAAACCCATGGACATAGGACCATGTTGGGCGACAGTCTATGGAATCGGACATGACTGAAGTGATTTAACACACACATAGACCGAGAGCAAATTATGTGGCTTGGAGGACTTATGAATGATGGTGTGGGAAATGAAGGTAAGTGGCTTTGTTTGCATTTATTGTCTACTCTATATATGTTTTCTGTGGCAAAATATTCGTTAGTTAAAAGCTTAAAGAAAGGGATAATTTTGGTTAATTGATTTAATTTTGTATTTCATAATGTACTCTGTTATCACCCTGCTTATTCAACTTATATGCAGAGTACATCATGAGAAATGCTGGGATGGATCAAGCACAAGAGGGAATCAAGATTGCAGGGAGAAATATCAATAACCTCAGATATGCAGATGACACCACCCTTATGGCAGAAAGTGAAGAAGAACTAAAGAGCCTCTTGTTGAAAGTGAAAGAGGAGAGTGAAAAAGTTGGCTTAAAGCTCAACATTCAGAAAACTAAGATCGTGGCATCCTGTCCCATTCAGTTCAGTTCAGTTCAGTCGCTCAGTCGTGTCCGACTCTCCGCGACCCCATGAATCACAGCACGCCAGGTCTCCCTGTCCATCACCAGCTCCATCACTTCACTCAAACTCATGTCCACAGAGTTGGTGATGCCATCCAACCTTCTCATTCTCTGTCGTCCCCTTCTCCTCCTGCCCCCAAACATTTCCCAGCATCAGAGTCTTTTCCAGTGAGTCAACTCGTCGCATGATGTAACCAAAGTATTGCAGTTTCAGCTTTAGCATCAGTCCTTCCAATGAACACCCAGGATTGATCTCCTTTAGAATGGACTGGTTGGATCTCCTTGCCATTACTTCATGGCAAATAGATGGGGAAACAGTGTAATTTGGGGGGCTTCAAAATCACTGCATATGGTGACTGCAGCCATGAAATAAAAAGATGTTTACTCACTGGAAGGAAAGTTATGACCAATCTAGAGAGCATATTAAAAAGCAGAGACATTTCTTTGTCAACAAAGGTCTGTCTAGTCAAGGCTATGGATTTTCCAATAGTCATGAATGGATGTGAAATTTGGACTATAAAGAAAGCTGAGTGCAGAATTGACGCTTTTGAACTGTGGTGTTGGAGAAGACTCTTGAGAGTCCCTTGGACTGCAAGGAGATCCAACCAGTCCATCCTAAAGGAGATGAGTCCTGGGTGCTCATTGGAAGAACTGATGTTGAAGCTGAGACTCCAATACTTTGGCCACCTGATGCGAAGAACTAACTCATTTGAAAAGACCCTGATGGTGGGAAAGATTGAAGGCAGGAAGAGAAGGGGATGACAGAGGATGAGATGGTTGGATGGCATCACTGATTCAATGGACATGAGTTTTGGTACACTCTGGAAGCTGACAGGGTGGCCTGGCGTGCTGCAGTTCATGGGGTCACAAAGAGTCAGACACAACTGAGCAACTGAACTGAACTGAATTGAATGTACTCTAAATCTGTAGTTTATTTTTCTCCACCTACCCATTTTTTGTTGTCGTTGCTGTTGTTGGTTTGTCTGTTAAAGAGTATTAGGGGGAATCTTTTGAATGCTAAGATTCAAAAGGCTGGGTAAAATTTTATACATTAGTTATGTGTTGCGATCACTCTTAAACTATTGTATGGAAAAATTAGACAAACTTGTATTCCTCTTAAAATTTCACAGGAGAAGTCATTGCATTTCTGCTTGGATGGGGCATGGTACTCGGCTCCTCCTACTCCTACTCCTCACCTCCTATTCTCCAGTGGCACACAGTTTCAACTCAGGGAGGTTTCTCTAATCCAAAACCATCCCAAATGACACTCACTGTCAATGTCTTGGTCCAGGCTTTGTCCATTCTTCCCCTAAACCTTCTCAAAAAATCTCCAGACTTGCCACCATAGCACCACTCTTGACTCTAATCCTTCTCTCATTCCTGCTAGAATGATCTAACAAAAAACACAAGACAGTTATGACTTTATGGCAAGAAAATAATTTTCTTAAATCCTTTCTGAAATGTTGTCAGAGGAGCAAAATGTCCAGTTTTACTGTCTCTGAAGAAAATCTTAAAGAAATTTACCCTTCAGGAACTGATGTTTCTGCTCCCTAGAAGACAACCGAAGGGCATGCATTTATCATAAAGTAACAATCAAGATTGTACCTTAAATCTTGCTATATTGTTTAGTGTAGCTTGTAATTATGAAAATTGCACCCTATTGTGTTTTATTATTTTTGGCTTAGACCCATATATTCATGCATTTTAAAATTTGCATATCAAAGCAAATTCTTCTGTGATAATAAATGTAATACAATGTCCTAAATTTGCCACTTCAAGTATGTTTTGTCATTTGGGGTAATGCTGTTAGTTTATATGATTTAGTGAGATGATTCACATGATTTAGTGAGAACTGTATGCTTTCAGTATAAAAACATGATACAGGGAATTGACCTCTTGAATTTTTCTCTAGGGGACTGGTTATTGCAATAAGAATCCAGAGGCTCCCCGCTTGAAAGAAAGCACCCTACCCTTTATTCCCTCTGCTTTCTACTTTTAGAGATACAAAAGAAACTGTAGGAAGGTTCAGAAAAACTGTTTTCTGACTGAATTAAGCCTGCTGTAGTAAACCTTATTTCTGAGAGTTCAAAGGAATCTCTCTGTAGCTCCCCCAAATTGCTGCCCTTCTAACCAGAAGCTGTATTTATATTCTGGAATCAAATAAATAGCTCTTATGCCAATTATTCAAGTTATTTTGCTACATAGTCTTCATCTCTCCCTCAAAAAATGTGCAATATATGTAGGCAGTGAGATTAAGGAAAGTTACACTATTGTTGTTTTTCCCCAAATATCAAAACTTTTATGCTATTTTAAAAATATAGTATAATTTAAAATCTTATACCATTAGATGTCTCCATTTGTGATTTCCATTTTATACACATGCTCATAGGCCTACGGGTCCCAAACTCTATCTAGTATCTGAATTCAGCCCTGCTGCAGCCTCAGCCAGCCTGGACATACACAGAGTAGATAAAGGAAAATGACTGGCCCTGGAGCTCAGGATATTCAGTATGAGCTCAGGATATTCAGTATGAGCACTACACCTGCTCTGTCAGCTTTTGTGTAGTGATTTTACTGTTTTGCCTGCATTAACAGAACTGTTTTGTATTGCTCTTTTACCACAACTTAACTAACTCTTTTATGATGAGATAATCATATTTCTCTACTTCTTTGACTTTAAATTCCTTAAAAAAAAATCCCTTGAGGTCTTCTCTCTTCCAAACCAAATAATTATACATTTCTGTTTCTCCAAGTAATGCCAGGAACTATGTAGTTAAGGTAGATACAACATTATGTTATAATCATAACTCCAAGTTAAAACAGGGTAGTTTAAGAGATAAATAGAGCTGTAACCTGAGACGTGCTATTATTTCCCTTAGGTGGGAGGTGCTAGAAAGACATCAATAAGGTATATGTGCTCACTGTTAACTCCAGGCTATACCAAGACCTGTCTACACAGTATTACCTATCATGTTTTAGTTTGTCCTCAGATATTTTCGATCATTAATATATATTTCTTATAGTAATACAACTGATATTGTGTATGTATAACAGAATATTATTGCTTTATACCGTCATAAATTCACACCAGTGATAAACATAGACTGTCAGAATTTTCCTGTTGGTTTCTTACATGACCTTCTTTTGACAGGCACAAACATGTTTGTTTCTTGTGAGGATTTTCAGTGTTACTCTACTGATAGAATAGCCAGATGGTGAAGAGTTCCTATAAAACTGATTCTGTGAATCTCATCTCCAACCTTGTACTTATATTAAAAGGACTTACTTGCAAAATACCTCTGAGAGCGTCAAAACTTCAAGCTCAAATCTTTCAAACTGTAAATTTCTCTTTAACATGAAAACTTATGTTCCATCCCTTATAAATGAATCTCACATGAAAGATATGTATAATATATGGCAAACTAAATGCAATACTTTGGCCACCTCATGCAACGAGTTGACTCACTGGAAAAGACTCTGATGCTGGGAAAGGTTGGGGGCGGGAGGAGAAGGGGACGACAGAGAATGAGAAGGTTGGATGGCATCACCGACTCTGTGGACATGAGTTTGAGTGTACTCCGGGAGTTGGTGATGGACAGGCAGGCCTGGCGTGCTGTAATTCATGGGGTTGCGGAGAGTCGGACATGACTGAGCGACTAAAATGAACTGAACTGAACTGAACTGAATGGATAACAACCAAATAGAATGACATAATACTCTCAGTTTGGGGCTTCCCAGGTGGTTGGTGGTGCTTGTGGTAATGAATCCACCTGTCAGTGCAGGAGATGCTGGAGTCACCAGTTCAATTCCTAGATCTGGAAGATCCCTTGGGGGAGGAAATGGCAACCCACTCCAGTATTCTTGCCTGGAGAATCCCATGGACAGAGGAGCATGGGGGGCTGCAGTCCACAGGGTCACAGAGTTGGACATGACTGAGTGACTGAGCACACACACAATATTCTCAAGTTAGGTTAGAGTATTAGAAGTATAGGTCAGAGTATACAAAATTAGAAGTATAAAGACCTATGACGGGCAACAAACAATAAATGGAGTAGCTGAGGCAGGGATTCTGGGCAAGAATCCTGCACAACCTTGGCTAAGTTACTCTTTGTGTCTTAGTGGCCTGATGATAACAAACATGCATAATTCCTGGTACTGTGTTAAGGATTAATTAAATCAGTTAATGTGTGTTACGAAGAACAATAGCTGGCCTTTGGAAACATACTATTAAAATTAACCACCATTGCTTGACAGCTTTCAGGCTTCCCAGCTGGCTCTAGTGCTAAAGAACCTACCTGCCAATGCAGGAGACATAAGAGATTAGGTCTGGAAGATTCCCTGGAAGGGGGCATAGCAACCCAATCCAGGATTCTTGCCTAGAGTATCCCCACGGACGAGGAGCTTAGTGGGCTATATAGTCCATGGGGTCACAAAGAGTCGGACATGATTAAAGTAACTGAGCATGCGTGTACTTGATAGCTTTCAGGCTTTAAGCTTATGATTTAATCTTTCCTTTCTTAAAGGTAGTATAGTAACTTATGTTCCACTAGCTCTCCACCATCCCCTTCAAAAAAACGTTAGTTTGGTCAAATGCTTTTTCTACATCTATTGAGATAATCAAATGATTTTTTTCTTTCATTCCATTAGTGTCATGTTTCACATTTACTGATTTAAACCATGATTGTATCCTAGGGATAAATCATACTTGATCATGGTTTATAATCCTTTTGTATATGCTAAGTTACTTCAGTTGTGTCCGACTCTTTGTGACCATATGGACCACAGCCTGCCAGGCTCCTCTGTTCATAGAGTTCTCCAGGCAAGAATAATGGAGTAGGTTGCCATGAGCTCCTCCAGGGGAGGATTAGAATAGTGATGTTGGGGCTCTCAGGAGTGCCTGCAGGTCCAGTGGCAGGCAGTGGTGGTAGCTGGAGTCTGTCATATGCACAATCTGGGTTGGGGCAGGTTGCAAATACACATGTTTTGGTGGGGGCCAGGACTAGCAGCAAAAGCCAAGGCAAACTGCAGTCACTCTGGCAACTGCAGGAATTCTGGGTTCAGCATGCACTTCTGTGCTTTTGGGAACTTGCCAGAGACATGAGCACAGCAGTGAAGCCTGCTGAGGGAAGTCGGGCCAGTGGGATGCAGATACACAGTTAGCGAGTCTAGTCGCAAGCAAGGCCAGCAGAGCAGGCCATCTAGAAGAGACAGGTCCAGAGTCAGGCTCATAAGTAGCTGTGGGGGCCCTAGCTCTCAGCATTCTACTGCACTCTTGCCACTGCAGGGTCTTACTATGGCTGAGTTCATGAGAGTGGAGGCTAGTGAAGTGATTTAGACTAGAGGTATGTAGGTGCAGAGCTGGTGGACATACTGGTGGGTGAGACTAATTGTACAGGCCAATGAGAGGAAATAGGGCCTGATCTGAGTGTACATTTCATAGCCACTGTAACTCACCAAAGGCATGAACATAGGGACCCAGTCACAGGTGTTAGAACTGCAGTGTGCATGAACACAGGGTCTACCCCCAAGGCTTACACAGCCATAAGGGTCAGTCACCCAGATCTAGGCTACTGTCTTGCACTCATGCAGACACAAAGGCACAGACTGGAGGCGTGTGCAGATCCTTGTTCTGGCAGGGTAGGAGGGAGAGAGAGCAATGAAGGACTCAGGCAGGTAGCACCTGCAAACTGTATCTGTGGGGCAAAAAAAACGGTCAGCTCTGTAGGGGTCTATGGTAGTTGTGCTGACCATTGGGATCTTCAGTAGGAAAAGCTTCTGGGGTCCTCTGTGGAATAGGTCACCGGGAACCCTGGTCACTCCCTTTGTGTGGCTAATACCCATAGCCCCTGTTCTTCTTTGTTCCTGGCCATCTCAGCTCTTCTGTCTCTGGATGGGGTGAAACTAAAGCAATGTTCTTCATGAAGTGCCCCAAATGGCTGGTAAAGCTGGTCACTCATTTCCTTCTCTCCTTCCCCATTGTGGGGAACTCTTTCTAGGTGATGTTTTCCCTCTTAGATGTGAGCTGTGCCTGCCTGTGGGGTGGGATAATGCAGGCAAAAGAAAGTGGTTCTCCTTTCCCTTTTGTGTGGTTCTTCTCAGGTTTTTTTTGTTCTACTGTGTTTCCTGAAGTTTCATACCCCATGGACTCTTGAGCAATCTAAGAGCTACTTTTGTTTATGGATAGCTGTCTAGTTGTTGATCTTTGAGAGGCAAGTGGATTGGCAAGAGGTTTCATACTCTGCCATTTTGGTAATGTCATTCATCCAGATTTAATTTTTAAATATTAGTATTACTAGAAAGAGCATATCTATGATTACTGAATGTTATTATGAGCTATAATTTCTCATACCATGCTGGAGCAGAGATATACTTTCTACCTATAAAAAGAAATGTTTCTGGTCTTACATTTAGATCTTTAATCCATTTTGAGTTTATTTTGGTGTATGGTGTTAGGAAGTGTTCTAGTTTCATTCTTTTACAAGTGGCTGACCAGTTTTCCCAGCACCACTTGTTAAAGAGACTGTCTTTTCTCCATTTTATATTCTTGCCTCCTTGGTCGAAGATAAGGTGTCCATAGGAGCGTGGGTTTATCTCTGGGCTTTCTATTTTGTTCCATTGATCTATATTTCTGTCTTTATGCCAGTACCATACTGTCTTGATGACTGTGGCTTTGTAATAGAGCCTGAAGTCCGGCAGGTTAATTCCCCCAGTTCCATTCTTCTTCCTCAAGATTGCTTTGGCTATTCGAGGTTTTTTGTATTTCCATACTAATTGTGAGATTATTTGTTCTAGTTCTGTGAAAAATATTGTTGGTAGCTTGATAGGGATTGCATTGAATGTATAAATTACTTTGGGTAGTATACTCATTTTTACAATATTTATTCTTCCAATCCACGAACACGGTATATTTCTCCATCTATTCGTGTCCTCTTTGATTACTTTCACTAGTGTTTTATAGTTTTCTATGTACAAGTCTTTTGTTTCCTTAGGTAGATATATTCCTAAGTATTTAATTGTTTTCATTGCAACAGTGAATGGAATAGTTTCCTTAATTTCTCTTTCTATTTTCTCATTATTAGTGTATAGGAATGCAAGGGATTTCTGTGTGTTGATTTTATATCCTGCAACTTTGCTGTAATCATTGATTAGCTCTAGTAGTTTTCTGGTAGAGTCTTTAGGGTTTTCTGTGTAGAGGATCGTGTCATCAGCGAACAGTGAAAGCTTTACTTCTTCTTTTCCAATTTGTATTCCTTTTATGTCTTTTTCTGCTCTGATTGCTGTGGCCAAAACTTCCAGAACTATGTTGAATAGTAGTGGTGAGAGTGGGCACCCTTGTCTTGTTCCTGACTTTAGGGGAAATGCTTTCAGTTTTTCACCATTGAGGATAATGTTTGCTGTGGGTTTGTCATATATAGCTTTTATTATGTTGAGATATGTCCCTTCAATTCCCACTTTCTGGAGAGTTTTTATCAAAAATGGATGTTGAATTTTGTCGAAGGCTTTCTCTGCATCTATAAAACTCCTAGAGGAGAACGTAGGCAAAACACTCTCCGACATAAATCACAGTAGGATCCTCCAAGATCCACCTCCCAGAATATTGGAAATAAAAGCAAAAATAAACAAATGGGACCTAATTAAAATCAAAAGCTTCTGCACAGCAAAGGAAACTCTAAGCATGGTGAGAATCAGCCTTCAGAATGGGAGAAAATAATAGCAAATGAAGCAACTGATAAAGGATTAATCTCCAGGTTATACAGGCAGCTCCTGCAGCTTAATTCCAGAAAACTAAGTGACCCAATCAAAAAATGGGCCAAAGAACTAAACAGACATTTCTCCAAAGAAGACATAAAGATGGCTAATAAACACATGAAAAAATGCTCAACATCCCTCATCATCAGAGAAATGCAAATCAAAACCACAATGAGATACCATTTCACACCAGTCAGAATGGCTGCTATCCGAAGGTCTACATGCAATAGGTGCTGGAGAGGGTGTGGAGAGAAGGGAACCCTCTTACACTGTTGGTGGGAATGCAAACTAGTACAGCCACTATGGAGAACAGTGTGGAGATTCCTCAGAAAACTGGAAATAGAACTGCCATATGATCCAGCGATCGCACTCCTGGGCATACACACCGAGGAAACCAGAATTGAAAGAGACACATGTACTCCAATGTTCATTGCAGCACTGTTTATAATAGCCAGGACATGGAAGCAACCTAGATGTCCATCTGCAGATGAATGGATAAGAAAGCTTTGGTACATATACACAATCGAGTATTTCTCAGCCATCAAAAAGAATGCATTTGAATCAGTTTTAATGAGGTGGATGAAATTGGAGCCAATTATACAGAGTGAAGTAAGCCAGAAAGAAGAACATCAATACCGTATATTAACGCATATATATGGAATTTAGAAAAATGGTAACCTGAACCCTGTATAAGAGACTGCAAAAGAGACATAGGCATTTAGAACAGTCTTTGGGACTCTGTGGGAGAGGGTGAAGGTGGAATGATTGGGGAGAATGGAATTGTAGCATGTATATTATCATAAGTGACCAGTCCAGGTTCAACGCATAAATTTTCCTCTGTTCATTTCTTTGCATTTGTGCTTTTTTAATAAAATTCTTTTTTAGAAATAAATAAAAAAAAAAGAAATGTTGAATGAATCATGACATTCTCATGGAATTTATAAAAAACTCAAAGGTAAACTAAAAAAATACTAAAATTTTAGAAAATTAGAATGAAAGTAGATCAAAGTTTTTAAATGCTATAAACAGTTATTATGTGATAAAATAGACCAAAGTACCTTTCAATAATTAGAAAGTCATAGGGAGAAGTACAGTTTAAGTTTAATCATGAAGAATAAAAGAGTACATTTCTGATTACAAGTAACTAAAAATCCAACTCAAATCCACAAACAATGTAGGAACTAAAATGTTTAAAGACTGGTGTGGCTTCAGGTGAGGCTTGATTTTGAACATTGTCATAAAAGTCCAATGTATGGAAATTCTTTCACCTTATAAAGCAATTTGCATAAGGAAAAAATTGGTTAATGTTAGACAATTCACCACGCATCTCACATATTGCACATCTTGAGAGAAAGACACTGTCATTCTTCCAAAGTATCTTGTCAAGGATGGTTATACAGTGAACAACCTTGAAAGATACAAATAAATGTCTCTCCTGAGCAAAGGTTGTCCTCAGCACTTCTCTCTCTCTCACATCCCAGTTCCAATCCACCAGAAAATGTTAGCTGTGTTAAAAATATATCCAGAATCTAATGCTTTCTCTATGTTTCTAAGGCTGACACTAGGCTTCAACATCTTTCTCCTGGGTTGCTACCCTTTTCCTGTTTCTACCTTACTCATTCACCCCTCTACAGTTTATTTGCAATACAGAATGAAATAGGTACTTTAAAAGATGTATACAATTTATATCTTTCACTAAAAATTCTCCCATGGCTCACTGTTTCAATGAGTTAAGTCCAAAGTCTTTAGAGAGGCCCACTAAGTCCAACGTGAGTCACACCCTCCCATCCTCATTACTTCTCTGATCTGACTCCTTATTACCCTCCTCTCCATTCATTCTGTTCCACCCACTCTGCTTTCCATGCGAATCCTAAAGTACCTAGACCAGCATGCCCACCATACTTGATCTTTTCAGCCTCTGCATTTTCTGTTTCTTCTTCCTGAAAGTGTACCTCCTCTAAGTATGCCTTGGCTAACTTCATTACCTTTCTGAAAGTATTTGTTCATTTTTCAACTCCTGACCATCTGTAAATTTACAACCTTCCTTCACTCCCACCTTAGCCCTTATCATTTCACATTTCTTTTTTATTTGCACATTACTAATCACCTTCTAACTTGCTCTAAAATTTGCTATATAGACAGTCTTTATTGGGACTTCCCTGGTGGCTCAGGCAGTAAAGATTCTGCCTGCAATACAGGAAATTCAGTTTCAATCCCTGAGTCAGGAAGATCCCCTGGAGAAGGAAATGGCCACCCACTCCAGTATTGTTGTCTGGAGAAATGCATGGACAGAGGAACCTGATGGGCTACAGTCCAAGGGGTCACACAGAGTCAGACATGACTGAGTGACTAAACACACACATTCTTTTGGTATAATTAGAAGTCAACAGGATATATTTTTATCTATGTTTTCAACGATGTTTCCAAGCACATAGCGCAGTGCATGCATGCATGCTAAGTCACTTCAGTAGTGTCAGAAGGTTGTGATCCAATGGATTGGGACCCACCAGGCTCCTCTCTCCACAGGATTCTCTATGCAAGAATACTGGAATAAGTTGTCATTCCCTCCTCTAGGGGATCTTCCCAACCCAGGGATCTAACTCATGTCTCTCAGGTCTCCTGCATTGGCAGGTGGATTCTTCACCGCTAGTGCCACCTGGGAAGCCCATATAGAACAGTGCTGAGCCACAGGGGAAGCCCATATAGAACAGTACTACCCACATAATCCATGCTCAATAAATAATTGCTTAATAAAGGATGAAATGTCTCTCCTCAAAATTTCTGTGGAAGAATATAAAACATACTTATATTCATACATAATTCATAGTCATAATGTTGTTGTTCCTATGTTTTTCTTGATAGAGGCAATTTTAACAATATCCCAAAGTTTCCCACTAGGATAAAAGCCCTTGTGGTATGATGTAAGTTTTGAATATACTGTTAGTCATGACTTAGGCCTATTTAGGTTCTCAGATAGAAGTTAGTCCTAAAAATTGCTGGGACTGATTAACAATGCTTTCTTACTGAAGAAAGATAATATGGGACCCCTCTGAAATTTACAGTAAATGTACATTCACTGTTTGCTGCTCATTTTCTTGCTTTTCTTAGAAAAATATTTTGCAAGTTTCAGGTTACAGCTTTCTATTTTTCTCTTAAGCAACCTTGTCTCAATTTTAATGATGTGATTATATCATAGTGCTCTATTTGCTTCTACTACAAAAATTCTGGCACAAATTTGGGCAGTTGCAAAAAGTGCAATTATTTAGATTGGAAAGAAACACAAAAGTGATTTAAATAAGGCAGTAAACATCAGGAAAACATAGAAACATGATGAGTTCTTCATTGTCCTATTCTGTTATGCTAATAGATGAATTACATAGCAGCAAATAAATAAAATTTAAAGTTATTATATTACAAAATAAGTTATATAATAAATTTTAGGACAAATATATATAAAGCAAATCATACTATTCATGCCTTAATCAAAAAACCTTACATCTAGAAGTCAAAAAAAATTTAAGCACATTCTTAAAAAGAAAACAACTATTAACTTTATAAAACAAAATGAGGTTAGAAAATAATTATAAAGCACACATTTTTGTTTTTGCTTTAGTTTGGTAACAATGTACAATCCTATCAGACATATGTGAGATTCCCTGGCTCTGAGTTAATCCTCAATAAATATCAGTTTCTTTCATTAACTTGCTTCTATGCAATTTTGCAAATACTTGGTATTAAAATTTTTTAAAAATCCAATGTGAAAGCAAAATAAGGTATTTTGTTGTTTTAATATGCATTTTTTGTTATTAAACCCTTTTGCCATAGGTTTATTGGCCATTAGTATTTCTTATGTTCCTTACATGGGTTTTCCTTTTATTTTTCTAACAGACTGTTAATCTTTTGCTTATTCATTTCTTGAAAGTTTTATAGAGTAGAATATAAAGTCTTTGATTCACATATATGGCAAATATTTGACATTTGTTTATGATATCTTTTTTTTTCACTTCAGGATAATTAAATTTTTATATTCAATACATCAATCTTTCCTTTGATGAAATACTCTGTAAGAACTTCCTCAGCTTGAGCTCAGACATATATTTTCTTATACTTTTTAAAAATAATTTTCATTTGTCATATTTACTGTATCTGAAATTTATTTTAGTACATGGCACAAGGCAAAAATAAATTTTATCTAAATAGATAACCAATCTACATGAGTTTCAGTTCAGTTCAATTCAGGTCAGTTCAGTTCATTTGCTCAGTCATGTCTGACACTCCGGGACCCCATGAATCACAGCATGCCAGGCCTCGCTGTCCATCACCAACTCCCAGAGTTCACTCAAACTTATGTCCACAGACTCGGTGATGCCATCCAGCCATCTCATTCTCGGTCATCCCTTTCTCCTCCCGCCCCCAACCTTTCCCAGCATCAGAGTCTTTTCCAGTGAGTCTACTCGTCGCATGAGGCAGCCAAAGTATTGCAGTTTCAGCTTTAGCATCAGTCCTTCCAATGAACACCCAGGATTGATCTCCTTTAGAATGGACTGGTTGGATCTCCTTGCAGTACAAGGGACTCTCAAGAGTCTTCTCCAACACCACAGTTCAAAAGCATCAATTCTTTAGCAATCAGCTTTCTTCACAGTCCAACTCTCACATCCATACATGAGTTTAATGATATAATATTTATCTTGTAAAACTAAAGCTAAGCTACAATTTTCATCATTTGGGCTTATTGCAAAGAGCACAATTCTTAATTCTTAAATGTATATAATAAAGATGTGTACCAAAAAAAATTTATTTTAGTATTAAATTATGCAATGCTTTTGTTTAAGTTCTGAGTGAAGAAATTCAAAATGAAAATGTGTACATTATGTACAAGTCTTTTGTTTCCTAGGCAGATATATTCCTAAGTATTTAATTCTTTTCGTTGCAACAGTGAATGGAATAGTTTCCTTAATTTCTCTTTCTATGTTCTCATTATTAGTGTATAGGAATGCAAGGGATTTCTGTGTGTTGATTTTATATCCTGCAACTTTACTATATTCATTGATTAGCTCTAGTAATTTTCTGGTAGAGTCCTTAGGGTTTTCTGGGTAGAGGATCATGTCATCAGCAAACAGTGAAAGTTTTACTTCTTCTTTTCCAGTTTGTATTCCTTTTATGTCTTTTTCTGCTCTGATTGTTGTAGCCACAACTTCCTGAACTATGTTGAATAGTAGTGGTGAGAGTGGGCACCCTTGTTTTGTTCCTGACTTTAGGAGAAATGCTTTCAGTTTTTCACCATTGAGGATAATGTTTGCTGTGGGTTTGTCATATATAGCTTTTATTATGTTGAGGTATGTCCCTTCTATTCCCACTTTCTGGAGGGTTTTTATCATAAAAGGATGTTGAATTTTGTCGAAGGCTTTCTCTGCATCTATTGAGGTAATCATATGATTTTTATTTTTCAGTTTGTTAATGTAGTGTATTATGTTGATTGATTTGCGGATATTGAAGAATCCTTGCATTCCTGGGATAAAGCCCACTTGGTCATGATGTATGATCTTCTTAATGTGTTGTTGGATTCTGATTGCTAGAATTTTGTGAAGGATTTTTGCATCTATGTTCATCCGTGATATTGGCCTGTAGTTTTCTTTTTTTGTGGGATCTTTACCAGGTTTTGGGATTAGGGTGATGGTGGCCTCATAGAATGAGTTTGGAAGTTTCCCTTCCTCAGCAATTTTCTGGAAGAGTTTGAGTAGAAAAGGTGTTAGCTCTTCTCTAAACTTTTGGTAGAATTCAACTGTGAAGCCGTCTGGACCTGGGCTTTTGTTTTCTCGAAGATTTCTGATTACAGCCTCTAATTCCGTGCTTGTGATGGGTCTGTTCAGATTTTCTATTTCTTCCTGGTTCAGTTTTGGAAAGTTGTACTTTTCTAGGAATTTGTCCATTTCTTCCAGGTTATTCATTTTATTGCCATATAAAATGTGATAGTATTCTCTAATAATCGTTTGTATTTCTGTGTTGTCGGTTGTGATCTCTCCATTTTCATTTCTAATTTTATTGATTTGGTTCTTCTCCCTTTGTTTCTTGATGAGTCTGGCTAGTGGTTTGTCAATTTTATTTACCTTCTCAAAAAACCAGCTTTTGGCTTTGCTGATTTCTTCTATGATTTGTTCATTATTCAGCAGCGTGTTGTTCAGCCTCCTTATGTTGGCATTTTTAATAGTTTTTCTCCCATAACTGAGATCTAATCGTACTGCATTGTGGTCAGAAAAGATGCTTGGAATGATTTCAATTTTTTTGAATTTACCAAGGCTAGATTTATGGCCCAGGATGTGATCTATACTGGAAAAGGTTCTGTGTGCACTTGAGAAAAAGGTGAAATTCATTGTTCTGTGGTGAAATGTCCTATAGATATCTATTATGTCTAACTGGTCTATTGTATCATTAAAGTTTGTGTTTCCTTGTTAGTTTTCTGTTTAGTTGATCTATCCATAGATGTAAGTGGGGTATTAAAGTCTCCCACTATTATTGCATTGTTGTTAATTTCCCCTTTCATACTTGTTAGTAACTGTCTTACATATTGTGGTGCTCCTAAGTTGGCTGCATAAATATTTATAACTGTTACATCTTCTGTTTGGATGGATCCTTTGAGCATTATGTAGTTTCTTTCTTTGTCTCTTTTCACAGCCTTTGTTTTAAAGTCTATTTTATCTGATATGAGTATTGCTACTCCTGCTTTCTTTTGGTCTCTATTTGCACGGAGTATCTTTTTCCAACCTTTCACTTTCAGTCTGTATGTGTCCCTCGTTTTGAGGTGGTTCTCTTGTAGACAACATATATGGGGGTCTTGTTTTTGTATCCATTCAGCCAGCCTTTGTCTTTTGGTTGGGGCATTCAACCCATTTACTTTTAAGGTAATTATTGATAAGTGTGATCCCATTGCCATTTTCTTTATTGCTTTGGGTTCGAGTTTATACACCCTTTCTGTGTTTCCTGTCTAGAAAAGGTCCTTTAGCATTTGTTGGAGAGCTGGTTTGGTGATGCTGAATTCTCTCAGCTTTTGCTTGTCTGTATTGCTTTTGATTTCTCCTTCATATTTGAATGAGATCCTTGCTGGGTACAGTAATCTGGGCTGTAGGTTATTTTCTTTCATCCCTTTAAGTATGTCTTGCCATTACATCCTGGCCTGAAAAGTTTCTGTTGAAAGATCAGTTGTTATCCTTATGGGAATCCCCTTGTGTGTTATTTGCTGCTTTTCCCTTGCTGCTTTTAATATTTGTTCTTTGTGTTTGATCTTTGTTAATTTGATTAATATGTGTCTTGGAGTATTTCACCTTGGGTTTATCCTGTTGGGGACTCTCTGTGTTTCTTGGATTTCGGAGATTATTTCTTTCCCCATTTTAGGGACGTTTTCAACTATTATCTCCTCAAGTATTCTCTCATGGTCTTTCTTTTTGTCTTCTTCCTCTGGGACTCCAATGATTTGAATGTTGGAGTGTTTAACATTGTCCCAGAGGTCTCTAATATTGTCTTCATTTCTTTTGATTCATTTTTCTTTTTTCCTCTCTGTTTCATTTATTTCTACAATTCTATCTTCTAGCTCGCTTATCCTGTCTTCTGCCTCTGTTATGCTACTGTTTGTTCCCTCCAGAGTGTTTCTGATCTCATCTATTGCATTATTCATTGCATATTGACTCTTTTATTTCCTCTAAGTCCTTATTAAACCTTTCTTCCATCTTCTCAATCCTTTTCTCCAGGTTATGTATTTGTAACTCCATTTTGTTTTCAAGATTTTGAATCATTTTCACCAACAAAATTCGAAATTCATTATCAACTAGTGAAAGTAATCAAAGAGGACACTAATAGATGGAGAAATATACCATGTTCGTGGATTGGAAGAATAAACATTGTAAAAATGAGTATACTACCCAAAGTAATTTATACATTCAATGCAATCCCCATCAAGCTACCAATGATATTTTTCACAGAACTAGAACAAATAATCTCACAATTTGTATGAAAATACAAAAAACCTCGAATAGCCAAAGCAATCTTGAGGAAGAAAAATGGAACTGGGGGAATCAACCTGCCGGACTTCAGGCTCTACTACAAAGCCACAGTCATCAAGACAGTATGGTACTGGCATAAAGACAGAAATATAGATCAATGGAACAAAATAGAAAGCCTAGAGATAAATGCACGCACCTATGGACACTTTATCTTTGAAAAGGAGGCAAGAATATAAAATGGAGAAAAGACAGTCTCTTTAACAAGTGGTGCTGGGAAAACTGGTCAGCCACTTGTAAAAGAATGAAACTAGAACACTTCCTAACACCATGCACCAAAATAAACTCAAAATGGATTAGAGAGCTAAATGTAAGACCAGAAACTATAAAACTCCTAGAGGAGAATGTAGGCAAAACACTCTCCGACATAAACCACAGCAGGATCCTCCAAGACCCACCTCCCAGAATACTGGAAATAAAAGCAAAAATAAACAAATGGGACCTAATTAAAATCAAAAACTTCTGCACAGCAAAGGAAACTATAAGCAAGGTGAAAAGACAGCCTTCAGAATGGGACATTAATAGCAAATGAAGCAACTGATAAAGGATTAATCTCTGAAATATACAAGCAGCTCCTGCAGCTCAATTCCAGAAAAATAAATGACCCAATCAAAACGTGGGCCAAAGAACTAAACAGACATTTCTCCAAAGAAGACATACAAATGGCTAACAAACACATGAAAAAATGCTCAACATCCCTCATAATCAGAGAGATGCAAATCAAAACCACAATGAGATACCATTTCACACCAGTCAGAATGGCTGCTATCCAAAAGTCTACATGCAATAAATGCTGGAGAGGGTGTGGAGAAAAGGGAACCCTCTTACACTGTTGCTGTGAATGCAAACTAGTACAGCCACTATGGAGAACAGTGTGGAGATTCCTCAAAAAACTGGAAATAGAAGTGCCATATGATCCAGCAATCACACTCCTGGGCATACACACCGAGGAAACCAGAATTGAAAGAGACACATGTACTTCAATGTTCATCGCAGCACTGTTTATAATAGCCAGGACATGGAAGCAACCTAGATGTCCATCTGCAGACGAATGGATAAGAAAGCTTTGGTACATATACACAATGGAGTATTACTCAGCCATTTAAAAGAATGTATTTGAGTCAGTTCTAATGAGGTGGATGAAACTGGAGCCTATTATACAGAGTGAAGTAAGCCAGAAAGAAAAACACCAATACAATATACTAATGCATATATATGGAATTTAGAAAGATGCAAATGATAACCCTCTATACAAGACAGCAAAAGAGACACAGATGTATAGAACAATCTTTGGGACTCTGTGGGAGAGGGTGAGGGTGGGATGATTTGGGAGAATGGCATTGAAACATGTATGTTGTCATATGTGAAACGAATTGCCAGTTCAGGGTCGATGCATGTTACAGGATACCCAGGTCTGGTGTGAGGGGATGACCCAGAGGGAGGATAAAGGGAGGAGGGAGGTGGGAGGGGGGTTCAGGAAGAGGAACTCATGTACACCCAGGGCGGATTCATGTCAATGTATGGCAAAACCAACCAATATAATATTGTAAAATAATTCAGTTCAGTTCAGTTCAGTCGCTCAGTCGTGTCCAACTCTCCGTGACCCCATGAATCACAGCACGCCAGGCCTCCCTGTCCATCACCAATTCCCGGAGTTCACTCAAACTCATGTCCACAGAGTCGGTGATGCCATCCAGCCATCTCATTCTCGGTCGTCCCCTTCTCCTCCCGCCCCCAACCTTTCCCAGCATCAGAGTCTTTTCCAGTGAGTCAACTCGTCGCATGAGCTGGCCAAAGTATTGCAGTTTCAGCTTTAGCATCAGTCCCTCCAATGAACATCCAGGATTGATCTCCTTTCGAATGGACTGGTTGGATCTCCTTGCAGTATAAGGGACTCTCAAGAGTCTTCTCCAACTTAGCCTCCAATAAAAAAAATTAAAATAAAATAAAATTTAAAAAAAATTTAAAAAATATAAACTTGAGATCACAGGCACACACACACACACAAAGAATTTTTCACAGTTTGTTGTGATCCACACAGTCAAAGGCTTTGGCGTTGTAAGTAAAGCAAAAGTAAATGTTTAAAAAAAAAAGAAAATGTGTACATTAAATGCATTCCATGGATGTATTAGCTTTAGACTATTGCTACTCTAGAAATTGATAATATGAATGATACTTTATAAAATAACCTTCTAGTAAACAATAAAATTAAATGGGGAAAGAATAGATAGATCAATGGGACATTATATAGAACTTCAAAATAGACCCATACAATATATAGTCAGTTGATCTTTGACAAAGGGTCAAAGATTTTCCAGTGGAGAAAGGATAGTTTTGTTTCACTTTTTAACAAACAGTGCTAGAACAACTGAACACCCTTGTGCAAAAACAAACTATATGTATATATATATACACACACAGATACATAAAACTAAGTGAAAAAAAGCCAATCTGAAAAGCCTATATACTGTATGATCCTAATTATATTGCATTCTGGTCAGTAGTTTCCAGGAGTAGGTTGGGATGAAATGACGGATGAATAGGCAGAGTACAGTGCTGTGAAAATGCTCTGTATGATACTATGATGGATATATGTGTTTATACATTTGTCCAAACCTATAGAAAGTGCAGTACCAAGAATAAACCCTAATGTAAACTATGGTCTTGGGTGATTATGATTTTGTCAATATAGATTCATCAATTGCAACAAATATACCACTCTAGTGGGGGAAAAGTTGATAATGGGAGAAGCTATACATTTTTGAGGCAGTGTGTAATGGGAACTCTCTGTATGTTTCTCTCAATCTTGATGTTAAAAAAAAAGCTGCTCTAAAAAAAAATGTCTATATATAAGAGGAAAACACAAATCTAGACACAGATCTCATACCTTTCAAAAAATTAACTCAAAATGGACCATAGATAAAAATGTTAAAGCCAAAAACTATAAAACTCCTAGAAAATGGCATCAGAGAACATCAGATGATGTTGGGGTTTGCAAGGAATTTTTAAAGACAGCACCAAAGAGGCTATCCATTAAAGAAACAAATGATGAATTGAACTTCATTCAGGCAAAAAACCAAAACAAAATGAACTTCTATTCTGCACAGACATTGTCAAAAGAATGAGAAGAAAAACTAAACACTGGAACAAATGGTTTCAAAAGAAATATCTGATAAAGAGCTGCTATTCAAAATATACAAAGAACTCTTAAAACTCAATAAAGTGAACAACCCAATTAAAAACCTAAAGAGATATTTTTCCGAAAAAGACACAGATATCCACGAGGCACAAGAAAGATGCTCAAAATCAGCAGTAATTATTGACTGTGCATTGTCTAATACATGTTGTTTAGTTGCTAAGTCTTGTCCATCTCTTTTGTAACCCCATGGACTGCAGCCTGCCAGACTCCTTTGGCCATGTGATCTTCCAGTTAAGAATACAGGAGTGGATTGCCATTTCCTTCTTTAGCTGCTGCTAAGTCGTGACAGTCATGTCCAATTCTATGTGACCCCACAGATGGCAGTCCACCAATCTCCTCTGTCACTGAGATTCTCCAGGCAAGAATACTGAAGTGGGCTGTCATTTCCTTCTCCAATGCATGCATGCGTGCATGCTAACTCTCTTCAGTCGTGTCCAACTCTGTGCGACCCCATGGACAGCAGCCCACCAGGCTCCCCTGTCCACGGGATTCTCCAGGCAAGAATACTGGAGTGGGTTGCCATTTCCTTCTCCATTCCATTCTATAGCAGCTGTAATTCAGAAAGATGTAAGAAAACATCTACTTCCAGCAGAATTTTAAAATTGATTGGGACATAAGGAACATATATTTCAATCCTAGCAGTTTACACATGAAAGAACTGAATATCTGAGTGTTTGAATTATTTTCCCATGGTCATGTATCTAGTTAGAAGCTGACTTGGTTATCTTAAAGAAATTGCAGAAACTGAAACAGAGTTTTTTATGTAGAGCCTGAAGGAAATGTAACATCTATGCCAGTGAAAAAAAAATTAGAATATTCTTATTCTGCCACGTGCTTCAAAATTTCATCTCCTTTACTTTTAAACAAATCTTTAAAATATTTTATAATTTGGTTTACAAATTGACATTGGGTAAAAAGAAACATTTGAGATGTTCTTTTAATTCCTTATGGAAAGGACCATCATTATTCCACAGTAGTGCTAGATGAAAGTGAAAGAGGAGAGTGAAAAAGTTGGCTTGAAGCTCAACATTCAGAAAACAAAGATCATGGCATCTGGTCCCATCACTTCATGGGAAATAGATGGGGAAACAGTGGAAGCAGTGTCAGACTTTATTTTTTGGGGCTCCAAAATCACTGCAGATGCTGATTGCAGCCAGGAAATTAAAAGACGCTTACTCCTGGGAAGGAAAGTTATGACCAACCTAGATAGCATATTAAAAAGCAGAGACATTACTTTGCCAACAAAGGTCCGTCTAGTCAAGGCAATGGTTTTTCCCGTGGTCATGTATGGATATGAGAGTTGGACTGTGAAGAAAGCTGATCGCCAAAGAATGGATGCTTTTGAACTGTGGTGCTGGAGAAGACTCTTGAGAGTCCCTTGGACTGCAAGGAGATCCGATCAGTCCACTCTAGAGGAGATCAATCCTGGGTGTTCATTGGAAGGACTGATGCTAAAGCTGAAACTGCAATACTTTGGCCACCTCCTGCGAGGAGTTGACTCACTGGAAAAGACTCTGATGCTGGAAGGGATTGGGGGTGGGAGGAGACGGGGACGACAGAGAATGAGATGGCTGGATGGCATCACCGTCTCGAAGGACATGAGTTTGTGTGAACTCCAGGAGTTGGTGATGGACAGGGAGGCCTGACGTGCTGTGATTCATGGGGTCGTGGAGAGTCGGACACGACTGAGTGACTGAACTGAACTGAACTGAATGCTAAAAGATAGAGATTCCATAAAACAAATGGGCACCAGAAGCCTTTCTACTATTTCTACTGAAATTATGGGATCAGGTTTAAGCATTCTTATTTGAATCAATTGTTATCTTTTTCAGGGTTTCATTTTAAAATACTTTCCTTTGTTTCCTTTTATTCCCTCAGACTTGAATATGAGCTAAATATACCGCACAAAGTCCTTATGGCATAAACATGTGTGACATTTTGAACTAGAAACATTTTATTATACTAAACTGGTTTTCTCCACCAAAGTTTACTTTTATTCTCTTCTATTTGATGAAAAGTCACTTAAGATCATAAATTGATAATGAATCCCCCAAAGTTATAAATATGATAGCAAATATCCCAATTAAAGTGAAAAATTACATCTGTATGTATGATTGCAGACCTAGCTTAAGAAAAAGACTGGCTGACTCTGAAATGATCCCCAAAGCTAGCTTATCTGCATAAACTTCAGAAATATTGCTTTCTTCTGTCCACAAAGATAAGTTGCTTTGATTGTTATAAAAATGGGCTCTGGTATGACTGAAAATCAGTTATAAATGCTGTAATTCAGCCCTCAAATGCTGTTTGTCTCAAATAATTTTTGAAGCAATTAAATGACAGTGTATGTAAAGCACTTAACCACAGTGCTTAATGACCTGATAATCAGTCAAAAGTATTCCACATTTATTTCCTCTCTCTAGGTACTCAAAATCCTCTGTTAACCTCTACTCTTTGAAATACTGCTACTTTTATTTGACAACTCTTCTTAGAAACTTCTAGTCCTCCTGGTTGAGTGAATTACATCTTTAACTACTTTTTACATGCCACTTTCCCCTCTTTTATAGTATTTGCCTTCCTTGAATATTACTTTTAGTTATATCTGTGTCCTTTCAAGAGGACTTGCTCCTGGAGTGCTGTACGTTATGTTGAATTTGGTCTTATATACAAGAGGGATGTATTGTTCAGTAAACATTCATGAGTAAAAACAATTAAATATTACAGAAGAATTAACCCTACTGAGATGAGTGTTATGCCATGTCTACATAATGCTGTATACCTGATTAGTTAGAATCAGGTTTCATTTATTTCCTCAATACATAGCTAGAAAATATGCCCTTGTATTGACAAAGCATTTCATCTTTGACAAAAAAGTTTAATAATTTGTGTATGTTTACATTTAATTTAGCCTTCAAATTTTCAAAGCATATTGCTCAATTTGTCTACTTTCATAAAATTTTATTTATATCTGCATTCAGTTTTTTCAAAGCATTAATTTAATTTCAATACCATAGCCAATATGTTGCTAATAAATTAAAATTCAGTTGTCAACCAATTCTGGGTGTAACTTTCACTGTAACTCATATATAAAGATTCTGAGAAGCAAGTATAATTCCTAAGACTCTAAATGGGGAAATTTATCCTTGGAGTCCCATATAATAATGACTAAGCTTTGTATTTTGATACTTATAAGAAAAAACATCTATATGCTTTATATTAGAAAGTAAATTCTTCAAGTTTCACTAGTATTTTAACTTTTCGCTTGAATCTTAATACATCTGAAGTAACAGGGAAAAAGAAAAGACATGTTTGATTTGACTTTAATCTTAGGTCGTTGACAGCCAAAGATGTAATTAACATCCAAAACTGAAAGGGAGAGAATAGAAGCTTTAATGTCCTTAATGTCAAAATAGTTGGATTACTATATAGGAAAATATGAGGAAGCATTAGACCAGATCTCAGTATCTATTAACTTTAATGTATAATTTAGCATTTGTTTGCTTAGATGAAAGATAACTTCCTTCAGTTATATCAGAATCTGTACTTCCCTACATGTTACATGCCATGTTACCACTCGAGTGTATGAAAGTTTAATAGGGCCTGAGGTATTTCACAAGAAATGAAATAATGATCATTTGTAATAAGTTTATTATAGAGTGGAAACTTATCTCCTCAGTGGGTTAAATTTAGGTGTTTTAAAATAAAAATACTCCAGTAGAACAGGTCATCCTTTTTATGAATTTGTCTTTTGTCTTTAATTTTTGAACACAAAACTTATTTCTCTGCCAGCAGGAATAAATTTAAATTTTTCTTTTTCGGGATCAATTAGATATGAACCAGTGTAGGTGTCACTAAGCATCATTAAGTAATAAATTCCATTGTATAATTCTATAAAATGGTTTAGTTTGGGGAGTTTTCACAGCAATAAAAAAGGAGGAATACAGTAGTCCTGCATAATTTATTATTTATCCATATCAAAATTATATCACCTAAAGATCATGGCATCTTGTCCCATCACTTTATGGGAAATAGATGGGGAAACAGTGGAAATAGTGTCAGACTTTATTTTTGGGGGCTCCAAAATCACTGCAGATGCTGATTGCAGCCAGGAAATTAAAAGACGCTTACTCCTTGGAAGGAAAGTTTTGACCAACCTAGACAGCATATTAAAAAGCAGAGACATTACTTTGCCAACAAAGGTCCGTCTAGTCAAGGCTATGGTTTTTCCCGTGGTCATGTATGGATGTGAGAGTTGGACTGTGAAGAAAGCTGATTGCTGAAGAATTGATGCTTTTGAACTGTGGTGCTGGAGAAGACTCTTGAGAGTCCCTTGTACTGCAAGGAGATCCGACCAGTCCATTCTAAAGGAGACCAATCCTGGGTGTTCATTGGAAGCACTGATGCTAAAGCTGAAACTCCAATACTTTGGCCACCTCATGAGATGACTTGACTCACTGGAAAAGACTCTGATGCTGGGAGGGATTGGGGGTGGGAGGAGATGGGAACGACAGAGAATGAGATGGCTGGATGGCATCACCGACTCAATGGACATGAGTTTGAGTGAACTCCGGGAGTTGGTGATGGACAGGGAGGCCTGGAGTGCTGTGATTCATGGGGTCGCAGAGTTGGACACGACTGAGTGAATGAACTGAATAGATTGTTCTTCAAAATGCATAAATGAATCCTAGTGTTTGTTATATGATTAACATTTATTTGCTCAACTTCTTGACATTCCGAAGCTATGTTATGCCACTATATCTCAGAAAAGCCAAAAGTACAGCACTGACCAGAATTATCTACAAAATGGGGCATAATTTATAATAATGAATAGATGTGGTAGGGTATATTAACAACCAGGTACTATACTAAAGCATAAGAATTTAATAAGAACTTTCAACACACTATAAAGTTAGGGATAGAGAAAATTAAATGATTTGCATACTTGTCACTTCTTTTAACTTTTTAATTCGTTTTTTGTTCTCTGCACCATAGATGCCTCATTCTAACATTTTTCTCACTTCTGACTGATTTTTGTTTACATTATTTGTTATTATAACTGAGATTTTTTAAGATATTGAACATGCATATATGCCTGAGTATATATGTATAAATGGTAAAGTCATGGCTCAGACAGTAAAGAATCTGCCTGCAATGCAGGAGACCTTGGTTAGATCCCTGGGTTGGGAAGATTAGTATTTGCATATACAACACTTCTAATACTAAATCCTTGCTGTTGCTTAGTCACTAAGTCATGTCTGACTGTGCAATCACCTCTACGGTACATTACCAGGCTCCTCTGTCCATGGGAATTCCCAGGCAAGAAAACTGGTGTGGGGTGCCATTCCTTCTCCAGGGTATCTTCCCTATCCAGGGATTGAACTCAAATATCCTGAATTGGCAGAAGGATTCTTTACAACTGAGCCACCAGGGAAGCCTATTAAATCTTTATGTACACACATATAAAATTTCTAATTTTGTTATTTTTCACATGGTTGTTTATATGCAAAGAATGATTTATGAGTTAGAAAGATAGTAAATTATATTATACACCTTTAAAATGTGAAAAACACAGCTAATATTTTAAATGCATTTCTCAATGAGTACTTGAAATTAAAGAAAATCATCTTTTTACAGTGTCATACTTGTTTGATCAAATGCACACAACATTTAGAAGCAGAAACTGCTAAGCTTATTGATTAAAGTCTTTAAGTGTTGTAAGAAACCCAAATTTAACTTCAGAGCAAGTATTTATACAGTTACTATATACTGACAATCATTAGGTATGCAATGTTATTTTCTAGTAATTCTGCATAGGCACCAATACAAATTTTATATATATATATAAAACACAAGTAAATTTTGGTATTTAATTTCTAATATATAAAATAAAATCTATACATTGTTTAGTTTTTGTATTTGTATAGCATAGCTCTGAAGCATTATATTAATTATTGAATCACATTATCTTTGATTTTTAGATTACCATCAATTATTAATTTATTTTTCCATATTTTCCAAATGTTACATAGTTCTGTATCCATGTCTTGTATAATCAGAATAGAATTTTTTCTCTAAGGAGAAAAATGTTTTTGTTTTTTTTTCTCTGTAAAGACTGCCCTCTCATTCAGTGTCTTGCTAAGAAGTCCTGAATGACAGTGTGGGAGCTGCGTGTCCCTGCCTTCAGTTGATCACTCCAGCACATGTTCCACTGTCACTCTTGGCTTGAGTACAGGTTGTATATTTGGGGTGACTTATGTTGGTGTGCAGAAAAAGCCCAGCTTCTAATTAGTTTAGAAGAAAATTACATATAAGTAATATTCTGCACAAAAGGAAGAGAACTACAAACATGCAGACTATCTAGATTATCAAGGGTTTATTGCTTTCTTTTAACTCAAACTATTATTACCTTTGGAAAAGGAAATGGCAACCCACTCCACTATTCTTACCAGGATAATTTCATGGACACAGGAGCCTCACATGGTGTGGCAAAGAGTCAAACCTAACTGAGTGACTAACACACATATTACCTTATAAGAATGACATCATTGACTACATTTGTTAATATGAAGCTCAATTTTTCAATCTGTAAACAAAATAATAAAAAGCCCAAGTTTGTTTTGTTATGAAGTTTTGCTAACACTACATATGATATTTGTGGAATTACTCTTCTAAGTAATCTGCAACAGGAAAATCTGGATTGCATTTGGCCACTAGTCATGCAAATGTAAATGTAAATCTTGTTAGAAACAACCCAAAACAAACTTCTTCATAATTCTCTTCACCAAAATAGAAAAAATTGTCAAGTTTGTGAATGACCTAATTTGACTAAAAATTATTTAAATGTTCCTTAGCTATTTTGAGAAATTTATACCATACAAACAATTTTTTTCAGTTCCTCTTATTTGTATTCTTATCTCTCATGTAAGTGAATTTACTCAGTCTTTGTACAATACATTCTGTAACCACCCCTGCAAAAATGTGGTTTCTGCAAACTAACAAGAACAAACTGACACAATAGAAATACATAGCTGAGGTGGATGGAGGGTCTTCCATCTGTAGTACACACTTCTTATGGTAATTCAACAAAGGTTATACAGGTTGGAATAATATGTGCAAGATAAAATTAAATAAAACTAGAAATGTAACTTTATGATATTGAAATTTTTCTCTACTTTATCCTTTGATTATATTACTAAATGCAGAAAAACAGTCTTGATAATGTGCTACAAAATCATTTTTATACAATTTCATCAAATAGATATCAAATGTCACAACTTTAGTAACAGAATTATGATTATTTATTAAAAATAATATGCCATTCTTTAGAGGGGTTAAGATATTGCCTATTGTTTTAGGAATTTTCCTACCAATGAGATAAGATTTAGTGTTAACTTCTAAATATGAGCTTTTAAAATTTTACCTTAGCTTATCTTAACCATGTAGGAATATCTCTGTTTTAGAGCACTGGTTAAGACATCCCAGATTGCTATCAGGATGGTTTCATTTTGATTATGATGACCAAAATCATATCAATTAATTACAATCTTGTTCTAATTATAAGAAGTTTTATTTTAAAGAGGATTTCAGTGCCTAAAAGGAAATTAACCTTTTCCATTTCTGCATAAATGACAAAGCCTTCCTAAGCTATATTATATAACAATTTCAAATATTTATTTCTGTCATACATTTTCAAGAAATAAGTATTTAATCAAATGACATTTATTATTCTAATTTTACGTGTAAGTGATTCAAGTGTGTAAATTAAACTCAATGTCTTATTTATTCACATTTATAAGATAGAAATATTTCTCATTTTTGATAAAAAATTTATATACGAAAGTAATTTAAAATATAAGAACCGAAGTCTAATGTCTGGAAATCTGCAGAAACATAAACATCCCAGTAAGATTTCATTTGCATCAAATTCCATTTGATTGAATTATAATTTGTAATAAATAAAATTGATACATTTTAACTAAAAAATGTGATGATTTCAATAAATACATATCCCCATCTTACTATCACCACAATCAAATTACAGAATATTTCTATCACCACAAAATATCATCTCATGTAACTTTGATGTCAGTTATTTCCTCATTTCTCTTAACCTCTGCCCCAAACAACAGTGAACCGCATAACTGTTTTCTGACAACGTATATTAGTTGAACCTCATCTAGAGTTTCATATAGATATGCATTTGGTTTTGTTGTTTGGCTTGTTTTGTTATGCTTTTTGCCATGGGATTTAAAAAATTTATTTTCTATGTATTTTTATGTCTATCTTTTTGCATATTATGAAGGCAATTTTGGTAGGAATCTTTTTAGAGTTATCAACCATTTGTTTTCCAAAAAATGTGAAAAGTATTCCATTGTATGGCCATAAAATAATTTATTCACCTTTTTCTGAACTTTTTTCCCCACTTTTGATTACTGTGAATTAAATTATTGTGAATATTACCCATATACAGTTCTTCGTGTGGATTCACATTTTCATTTCCTTGGGATAACTACCTAGGACTAAAATTGTTATTAAACACAAACATTATAGAACCTAATTTTTTAAAAAAGTATTAAATGGTTTTCAAAAGTGTGTTTAACATTATCTACTACTGCTAGCAAGATATGAGTGTTCTAGTTGCTCCTCATTCTCACCAACACTTCGTGGTGCTTATCTTTTTACTTGTAGCCATTTTAGAGGGTCTTTAGTGGATCTTGTGTGGTTCTGAACTGCAGTTTATTGATAACTAGACCTTTAAGTATGTTTGTTTTCATTTAATTTTAGGGTGTGTGCATTGATATGTGTCATTCATTAAGTGTCCATTCATATCTACTGCCCATTTTAATACATTTTATAAGCTAATTGTAAAAGTATTTTTTAAAAATATCTTCTAGATTACAAATCTTTGTTTTTATACATTCTGGACTGTAGTCCTTTGTACTCTGTATTTGCTTTAACTTTTTCAAGTTCAAAAAGGAAAATAAACAAATGGGACCTAATTAAACTTAAAAGTTTTTGCACAGTGAAGGAGTCCATAAAAAAGATGAAAAGACAACTCTCAGAATGGGAGAAAATAATAGCATATGAAACAACTAACAAAGGATAATATCCAAAATATACAAGAAGCTCATGTAGCTCAATACCAGAAAAATAAACAACACAATCAAAAAGTGGGCTGAAGACCTAAACAGACATTTCTCCAAAGGAGACATACAGATGGTAAATAAGCACCAGATGTTTAAAATTGCTCATTATTAGAGAAATATAAATCAAAACTAAAATAAGGTATCACCTCACACCGGTCAGAATGGCCATCATCAAAAATTCTACAAACAATAAATACTGGAGAGGGTGTGGAGTGGAGAAAAGGGAACCCACTTGCACTCTTGGTGGAAATGTAAATTGATATAGTCACTATGGAGAACAATATGGAGATTCCTTAAGAAACTAGGAATAAAAAAACTATATGACCCAACAACCCTGCTACTGGGCATATATCCTGAGGATCCCACAACTGGGCATACACCCTCAGGAAATCATAATTGGAAAAGACACATGTACCTCAATGTTCATCACAGCACTGTTTATAATAGCTAGGAAATGGAAATTAGATATCAATAACAGATGAATGGATAAAGAAGCTGTGGTACATATACACAATGAAACACTACTCAGCTATAAAAAGGAACACATTTGAGCCAGTTCTAATAAGGTGGATGAACCTAGAGTCTATTATACAGTGTGAAGTCAGTCATAAAGAGAAAAACAAATGCTGTATATTAACACATACATATGCAATCTAGAAAAATGGTACTGATGAATCTATTTGCAGGGCGGCAAAGGAGAGACAGATATAAAGAACAGACTTGTGGAAACAGCAGGAGAATGAGAAGCTGTGATGAATTGAGAGAGTAGTGTTGAAACATACACATTATCATATGTAAAATAGCCAGTGGGAATTTGCTTTATGATGTATGGAGTTCAAATCCAATCTTCTGTGAGAACCTAGAGGGGTGAGCTTGGGTGGGAGTTTGAAAGGAGGTTCATAAAAGAGGGGACATATGTATACCAAAGACTGATTAATATTAATGTATGACAGAAACCAAGACAATATTGTGAAATATCCTCCCATTAAAAATAAACAATTTTTTTAAAAAGAGAAAAATCAATGTGATTTACCACATCAACAAAATAAAAAGTGAAATCTACAAGATTATCATGATAGATGATCACGATAGATGATCTATCCTCATGATAGATGCAGAAAAGAGCATTTGACAAAATTTGACATTAATTCATGGTACAAATTCTTGCCAAAGTATATATGGAGTGAACATATCTCACCAAAATAAAAGCCATTTATGACAAACCCACAACCAATAATACTAAATTGTAAAAAGCTGAAAGCCTTCCCAATAAAATCTGGAACAAGAAAAGAATGTCCACTCCTGCCCCTTCTAATTAACATATCATTGGAAGTCTTAGGCACAGAAAACAGACAAAAATAAATAAATAAATAAAAGGTATACAAATAAGAGAAGAGATAAAAATGTCATTATATGCATATGACAAGATATTCTATATAGAAAATCCTAAAGACTCCACACAAAAATATACTAGAACTGATCAATTCAGCAAGGTAGCAGGATATTAATATATAGAAATATGTTGCATTTCTTTACATAAATAAAACATCAGAAAGAGAAAGTAAAAAAAAAAACAAACTTGACTGAAATTGCATCAAAAAATACTTTGGAATAAACCTAATCAAGGAATTGAAAGATATACTCTGAAAACTATAAAAATATTCAAAAAAGGAAATCGAAGGTGATTCAAAAAATGAAACAATATTGCATGCTCTTAGATTGGAAGGATTAATATAGTTAAAATAGCCATACTACCCACAGCAATCTACAGATTTAGTGTGGTCCATATTAAATTACCCATGACATATTTTATACAACTAGAACAAATAACCCTAGAATTCATGTGGAACCACAAAAGATCCAGAATTGCCAGTGCAATTCTGAGACAAAAGAACAAAGCTAGAGACATAACCCTCCTAGACCTCAGACATTACTACAAAACCATAGTGATCAAAACAGCATGGTACTGGCACAGAAACAGACACGTAGATCAATTGAACAGAATACAGCTCAGAAATATACACACGTACTTTTGGTCAATTAATTTTAAATGAAGGATACAAGACTATACAATAGAGAAAAGACAGTTTCTTCATCAATTGGTACTGGGAAAGCAGCATGTAAATCAATGAAGTTAGAACAGTCCCTTACACCATACATAAATGTAAACTCAAAATGGTTTAAAGACTTAAATATAAGACAAGATACCATGAATATCCTAGAAGAGAACATAAGCAACACATTCTCTGACACAAACCTTGCCATGTTTCTTAGGTAAGTTTCCTAAGGCAAAGAAATAAAAGCAAAAATAAACAATAAAACTTATAAGGTTTTGCACAGCAAAGGAAACCACAACAAAATTTAAAAATTAACCTAAGAACTGGGAGAAAATATGTGCAAACAATGCAAAAATAAGGGCTTAATTTCCAAAATATACAAGCAGCTCATAAAACTGTAACAAAAAATAAGCAATTCAATCAATATATGGGTAGAATATCTCAACAGACATTTCTCTATTTCCAATATCTCTATCTCTGTTCCTAAGGAAGCCATATGATGATCAAGAAGCACATGAAAAGATGCTTCACACTGCTAATTATTCAATTGAGCTCAGTCACTCAGTTGTGTCCAACTCTTTGGAACGCCATGGACTACAGCATGCCACTCTACCCTGTCCATCACCAACTCCTGGAGCTTACTCAAACTCATGTCCTTTGAGTCGGTGATGCCATTTAACCATCTCATCCCCTGTCGTCCCCTTCTCCCGCCTTCAATCTTTCCCAGCATCAGGGTCTTTTCCAGTGAGTCAGCTCATCACATCAGGTAGCCAAAGTATTGGAGTTTCAGCTTCAGCATCAGTCTTTCCAATGAACAGTCAGGACTGATTTCATTTAGGATGAACTGGTTGGATCACCTTGCTGTCCAAGGGACCCTCAAGAGTCTTCACACCACAGTTCAAAAGCATCAATTTTTAGGCATTTAGCTTTCTTTATAGTCCAACTCTCACATCCATACATGACCACTGGAAAAACCATAGCTTTGACTAGATGAACCTTTGCTGGCAAAATAATGCCTCTGCTTTTTAATGTGCTGTCTAGGTTGGTCATAACTTTTCTTCCAAAGATCAACGTCTTTTAATTTCATGGCTGCAGTCACCATCTGCAGTGATCTTGGAACTTCAAAAAATAAAGTCTGTCACTGTTTCCATTGTTTCCCCACCTACTTGCCATGAAGTTATTAGAGAAATGCAAATCAAAACTACAATGATTTATCACCTCAAACCTGTCAGAATATACATCATCAAAAAGTCTACTAATAAATGCTGGAAAGAAAAATAAAGCCTCCTAACACAGTTGGTGAGCATATATACTGGTTCAGCCATTATGTAGAACACAATGGAGATTCCTTAAAACAAAATTAGAGTTACCATCAGTTCAGTTCAGTCGCTCAGTCATGTCCGACTCTCCGCGACCCCATGAATCACAGCACGCCAGGCCTCCCTGTCCATCACCAACTCCCGGAGTACACTCAAACTCATGTCCACAGAGTCGGTGATGCCATCCAGCCATCTCATTCTCCGTCGTCCCCTTCTCCTCCCACCCCCAACCTTTCCCAGCATCAGACTCTTTTCCAGTGAGTCAACTCGTCGCATGAGGTGGCCAAAGTATTGCAGCTTCAGCTTTAGCATCAGTCCCTCCAATGAACATCCAGGATTGATCTCCTCTAGAATGGACTAGTTGGATCTCCTTGCAGTATAAGGGACTCTCAAGAGTCTTCTCCAACACCACAGTTCAAAAGCATCGATTCTTCGGCGATCAGCTTTCTTCACAGTCCAACTCTCACATCCATACATGACCACGGGAAAAACCATTGCCTTGACTAGACGGACCTTGGTTGGCAAAGTAATGTCTCTGCTTTTTAAAATACTATCAAGGTTGGTCATAACTTTCCTTCCAAGGAGCAAGCGTCTTTTAATTTCATGGCTGCAATCAGCATCTGCAGTGATTTTGGAGCCCCAAAAAATAGTCTGACACTGTTTCCACTGTTTTTCCATCTATTTCCCATGAAGTGTTGGGACCAGATGCCATGATCTTTGTTTTCTGAATATTGAGCTTCAAACCAACGTTTTCACTCTCCTCTTTCACTTTCATCAAGAGGCTTTTGAGTTCCTCTTCACTTTCTGCCATAAGGGTAGTGTCATCTGCATATCTGAGGTTATTGATATTTCTCCCAGCAATCTTGATTCCAGCTTGTGCTTCTTCCAGCCCAACGTTCCTCATGATGTACTCTGCAGAGTTACCATATGACCCAGCATATGTCTGAAAAAGAAAAAAAGCTCTACTATTAAAAGATACATGCATCCCAATATTCATGGAAGCACTATTTACAACAGCCAAAACATGGAAGCAACTTAAATGTCCATCAACAGATAAGTGGCCAAAGAATATGTGAAATATTACACACAATGAAATATTACTCAGCCATGAAAAGAATGATATAATGTCAATTGCAGCAACATGGATAGACCTAGAGATTATCACACTGAATGAAATAAGTCAGAGAAAGACAAATATCACATGATATCACCTATATGTGGAATATAAAAAAAAAGTATGAATGTACTTATTTACAAAACAGAAAGAGACTCACAGACATAGATTATAGACTTGTGGCTACAAAAGGGAAGGGAGCAGAAGGGATCAATTAGGCATCTGGTATTAATAGATGCACATCAGTATATATAAAATAGATAAACAATGGATTACTGTATAGCATAGGGATCACTATGCTAAACACCTGAAATTAATATAATATTGTAAATCAACTGTACTTCAAAAAAATGAGGTATATTTTAATCTTATTTTTTCATTTTTCTTAACATTTTCCTTTTTCTATTCATTGTGTCCAAATTTTCTTTACTTATTCCAACATGTTTAAAATCAGTGCTTTGAAATCTTTCTTATTTTCAAGTTTGTTTATAGTCATTGGCTATCCTCCATGTTATGGGTGATATTTATTTTCTTTCTCTCTTCCTCTCTCACATGACTCATACTTCTGATTAAATGCCAGAAATTTTGATTGCTATACAGTTGAGTGTCCTTCATACTTTGCCTATCTATGTTGGGCTTGGAATGAACTCAAGTTTACCTCCATCTTCTTTCCACCACAAACAACACTGAAACGAGCTCTTGAATATATTTTGCTCATGAATCACTGTGAAAATTTATCAGGAAAATGTCCCCAGGAATGTTATTTTTGGGTTATAAGTAATTTTATCCTCAATTCATCTAAGTAGTATTAAATTGGTCTCTGGAAAGACTTCCTCAATAACCATCTCCTAGCAATGCTAGAGATTTAATCTCCCCCCAAAATTATATTTTTATCATCTAACTCTGTAATTTTGTCATTCTTATAGATGTGTAATGATATCTTATCCAAGTAATTTGCATTTCTGTGATTGCTGATGATTTTGACATCTGTTTCATTCTGAGCATCATCACTTATTGGATGACATCTTCTGTAAATATCCTTTCTATATTATTTGTTCATTTCTCTCTTTGATTTATAGGTGTATATAGGATCATTCTGCAGGTGTTAGCCATATTTAGAAGAGAAATTTAAGCACCCAAAAACTGGCTAAAATTTATTAGTATACTCATGATTTTTGCAAGCTTGGTTATGTATTCAATTTGGGGAAAATGATTGAGGATAGGAACAATAAAAATACATAATATATCAATGATAAATACTAAGGTTAATTTTAAAGAAGAAAAAAATTAGTATAAATATGAACAGAACATCTTTTTATTTGTTTAGAATTAGTCTTATGCCCACTTCATTATATGTGATGTGTTATGTTTAGTACCTCAGTCATATCTGATTATGCCAAAACAACATTTAGCTTTAAATTAGATTGAATTCCATGGTAATTTGAGCTAAAAGTTATTATTCAAAGAAAATAGGGGATAAATATCAAGGAATTTTATACTCTGAAAAAACAACCACATAAAATTAATTCATAGGAAATTGATTTTTGAAAGTAGTTGATATGAGGTCTGTACTTTTTGTAAAGATTTTAAAGTCTAAACTCCTTGATAGCAAGTAAGTTCTGTCTTATTTAACACTCTTCAGACATTGCAGGTTTATTTTCGACCATCCCTTATGCTTTAAAAAAATTAACACTTAATTGTCTTTAATATTTTTAAAAGTACTGTTTACAAGAACTAACTTTTTCTAAGATTTAGTAAAACAAGAAAGGAATAAGAAAACATCATAATTCTATTTCAGTTCAGTCACTCAGTCGTGTCCGACTCTTTGTAATCCCATGAATCGCAGCACGCCAGGCCTCCCTGTAAATCACCAACTCCCAGAGTACACTCAAACTCATGTCCATTGAGTTGGTAATGCCATCCAGCCATCTCATTCTCTGTCATCCCCTTCTCCTCCTGCCCCCAATCCCTCCCAGCATCAGAATCTTTTCCAGTGAGTCAACTCATCGCATGAGGTGGCCAAAGTATTGGCGTTTCAGCTTTAGCATCAGTCCTTCCAATGAACACCCAGGACTGATCTCCTTTAGAATGGACTGGTTGGATCTCCTTGCAGTCTAAGGGACTCTCAAGAGTCTTTTCCAACACCACAGTTCAAAAGCATCAATTCTTCGGCGATCAGCTTTTTTTACAGGCTTAGTATTATCTAAAAGATTAGCTAGTTAACTGAACATTTCTCCTTATAGATCATCTTCAAAAACACTGTGTATTCTCTATTTAATGTCCTGTGCTATGCTTAGTCACTCAGTCTTGTTACTCCCTCTTTTTTCTCTTCCAGCATCAATTTCTTTCCTTCTCTTCCAGATGTGGACTGAGTTTCCAAGAACAAGAGCTATTTGTAAACTTTTGCTTTATGTAAGTTGGTAATAAATAACTTATGGATATCTTATTAATTAATATGATACATAAATTATATATATTTGCCAATGCTCACCATTTTCTGGGATTACAGTAACATTTCAGCAATTCCTTTCATAAATACTAGTTTTTGTTTGCTTGTTTGTTTACTAAGTACTAGTAACTTTACTATGGCATAAAGGTGTGTTTTTAAACATTAACTCAATTTTAATATAAAAACACTTTATTTACAACTGTAAAGAAACTGCTGCACAGATAGTTACAACATAAAAACTTGTTGTTTTTTTTAAATGTTCATTGAGTTGTCTGACACATACATTCTCTGTAGAAAATGGTAAAAATGATATTTTCCCCAGGCTAGCTCAATAAGCCCATTTAAACCATACAGTAGTTGAATTATATATTTATAAATATGGTTTGAATTGGGATCCAGGAGAAACTTTAGCCTCATTTATCGAGACAGTCATGCTGTCTTAAGTCGTGTAAAGTGAAGTTCCCATTCATTTTCTCCCTTACTCTCTGAATATTTCTTTCTAAAAAACGGGTTCACTGTCCTACTTGATAAACCAACCCATTCTTATCCCAACTTAAAAGGTTTTGGTTGTGATTTAAGTATGCCCCCAGCAAAATAAGAATTTAATAAAACATGATACAGAGGCAGGAGTTGTTGGTCACCAACTACTTAACGCCCTTTGCTTTTATAGGAAACCATGAGGAGGTCAAGCGATAAAAGTGACAAGTTGATCAAAGAATAAAAGCCAAGAGTATGTGAGAACAGAGAGACATCCAGTCAGGATTCAAAGACAGAAATGAAATCCAAATAGAAAAAGAAAGCTGCCTCAAGAATCAAGGAGTTAATTTGATTTTTGAGAAACCTTTACTGAAAAGGTAAGAAGCAGTTGGCTATAAAGACACAGTCAGAGAAACCAGCTTCTAGAAAGATTTCAATTGTTTAGAATAATTAAATGAAAGTAAGACAGGCCATGTGTTTGAATCCTCTTATCATAGTTTATTTCCTGAGGTTCCCAGTACAGAATTTCTAGGAATTAAGGCAAGAAGACAAAGCTACTCTTAAGCTCCTATACCATGCACAAAGTTTCCCAGAGAAATAATACTCGAGGCCTCGGAGCGATACCTGGTGAGGGACTCTATTAGGTTCTTCAGTTCCCTCAAAGCAGCAACTTAAAAGTAACCATAATTTGTTCTCAAAAAGAAGTCTCTAGGTAGCTGCAACCTTTCAATGGAGTAGCAGTCTAATAGCAAGAGATCCTATACTATGGCTATAGCAGCTAGGCTTTGAGAAACTAACTTGAATCATTGTACCTAAAATCCCGTTTGCCTGTTAGAAGTTAAACTTCAGAAACAATAATGAATCATTAAGTTTTCACCATTAAACAAAGAAAAAGTTTATCATACACCTTTGCTTGTTCTTCTCTTTGCTTTCAATACATGTTTCCTTCTCACATGTAGAAAATATTTTCAGTGGTTTTTTGCCTCTTCAGCAGTGCAACTCTCTGCCCCCTATTCACCTAGTTCCTTCTTGGTAAATAATGTTAATCTTCCAATGGAAGGTGGAGTATATTATCACCAAGTACCATTTATCCAGCCTCCCAGCTTATGAAGAGAGTTATGGGACCATGTTATACACTTGAAATTCCTTAATGATATTTGCTTTCTAATAAAATACTTATATTTATACATATACATTATTTTTAAAATCTGTAAAGAATTCACTGAAGCATGAATTCACCTTGCATTGAGAAGCTAAAAATGTATCAAAATGCACATAATAATGGCTAATCCAAATGCTGCTGCTGCTGCTGCTAAGTCACTTCAGTCATGTCTGACTCTGTGTGATCCCATAGACGGAAGCCCACCAGGCTCCCCCATCCCTGGGATTCTCCAGGCAAGAACACTGGAGTGGGTTGCTATTTCCTTCTCCAATGTGTGAAAGTGAAGTCGCTCAGTCGTGTCCGACCCTTAGCGACCCCACGGACTGCAGCCTACCAGGCTCCTCCATCCACGGGATTTTCCAGGCGAGAGTACTGGAGTGGCTTGCCATTGCCTTCTCCGGATGTGAAGGACTGACTCATTGGAAAACACCCTGATCCTGGGAAAGATTGAAAGTGGAAGAATTGGATGACAGAGGATGAGATGGTTGGATGGCATCACAAACTCGATGGACATGAGTTTGAGCAAGCTACAGTAGTTGGTGATGGACAGGGAAGCCTGCCATGCTGCAGTCCATGGGGTCACAAAGAGTTGGACACGACTGAGTGACTGAACTGGACACTTGAAACCAACATACAGTTGTATGTCAACTATACTCAAAAAAGTTTGTTATCTAAATCTATGGTAGAAATTTAGTTATTTTTATATTATTAATTGAATAAATATTTTAATCATGGAAAATTTGTCATGAAAAATCTTTCCAGAATTGTTTCACTGTGCTTGTTATGTAACATAAGTAGACCTCTTCTTCCTAAGAATATATTTCAGTTTTTTATGTAAATTTCTCTAGAAATTCTTAACCATTCACTTGTTCTAAGGTTTATTATCCTCACTGAGAAAATTTGGAGTGAAGTACCACAACCACTTGAGTTGTAAAGCTACCATAACTTTTAACTTGGGAAATGGAATCTCTGTTCCAATACTTTTCATCCTCATGTTCAGAGAAAGTTCAATATAACTGGTGTGAATTTGTGGGAAAACATTTGAAATGAATAAGTAGATGAGACATTTTTCTCCTCTAAACCATTGAACATTTATTTCTTAGTGAGAAAAGTAAATTATCACTCCTCTGTGAAGTATATTAGAGGCAAGGGCATTCAGCAGTGAGTAGGAAATGCAGTTCTCTGGCAGAAAGAGATATAAGAACCACTTTTAACTTATTGGGGGAAGAGAAAGTAGCTAATGTGATTTTCTTGCTGTGAATTCTACTCTCTATTATGTATTAACAGGGGAATTTTATGAAGCAGGCAGTTTTACTAGTGCTACATTGAATCAGGAAATATTTGAATTCTGTTAAGTAATTCATTTAAATATTGATTGATTAGTTGATTGATTTGTTTGGTTAATGGAATATTATTTATCTGCCAAGCATTGGAGCTACAATTCTGAATCTATATTTCAGTGAAGAAAATATCTTCTTTGCTTTCTGGGGAGTTTTTTCTCATAAAAATGATCTATATTTATTCAGACCTGGAGGAGAAGTGAAAATTTTCAAACTGAATATGAGTAAAAGGGAAATTTTAATCTACTTCCTAGACTTAGTGTATGCAGTGGGAGTCATGAAAATACTGGGAGATTTTGAATTAGAATCAAATTCTTTAAAACCTCCCATTATCATTCTAGGGTAAAAAATACAAGTATATGAACAGTTATAAATTATGTTAATTGGTTCCCTACAAAGGCTTACCATTTGTATGCTTAATATTAGATGTATTTATTCTATCATATGCATTAATTAACCTTTAAACATAATGTGAGGCAAAATTCTTTATAATTACTATAATCCAGAAATATTTATATTTTAGTATGTAAGTAATGAAATTAAAAGACGCTTACTCCTTGGAAGGAAAGTTATGACCAACCTAGATAGTATATTAAAAAGCAGAGACATTACTTTGCCAACAAAGGTCCGTCTAGTCAAGGCTATGGTTTTTCCCGTGGTCATGTATGGATGTGAGAGTTGGACTGTGAAGAAAGCTGATCGCCGAAGAATTGATGCTTTTGAACTGTGGTGCTGGAGAAGACTCTTGAGAGTCCCTTGGACTGTGAGGAGGTCCAACCAGCCCATTCTAAAGGAGATCAATCCTGGGTGTTCATTGGAAGGACTGATGCTAAAGCTGAAACTCCAATACTTTGGCCACCTCATGTGACGAGTTGACTCACTGGAAAAGACTCTGATGTTAGGAGGGATTGGGGGTGGGAGGAGACAGGGACGACAGAGAGTGAGATGGCTGGATGGCATTACCAACTCGATGGACATGAGTTTGAGTGAACTCTGGGAATGGTGACCGACAGGGAGGCCTGGCGTGCTGTGATACATGGGGTCTCAAAGAGTCGGACACGACTGAGCGACTGAACTGAACTGAATACATATAGCAAGGCATTGTTCTTAAGCATCTAAAAATATTTACACATTTAAAACTTATTACAACTCTATAAAATAGGTGCTAATATTATTCCTACTTTCCGCTGAGGCAAATTTGAAGCAATAACATTAGAGTCACACAACTGTGACTGGGATTTGAATCAGCAAAGTTATACTCTAGTTTCACATCTGTTTAGTTGTGAGATATAATAACATAATAAATCCTCATACTCATCACCCAGTTTCAACTAGAAATATGTGTCTGATTTTGTTTTAACTATACTCTTGTCTGTGAGGAGCTACTGTAAGCTAAGTCACAATCAGTTCTGCTACAGAAATTCAGGTACACCCAACCTTGAAATTTGGGGGAACAGACTGTGACGTTGAACTGAGAGGGTGCTAGATCTAGAACCCCATGAGAATAATGATATAATGCTAGAGGTGAACAAACAATTTGGTTTCCCAGAAAGCCAAGTGGAAAACACACTGAACGAACATGAAGATAAAAATTAAACTCATTGAATATTGCCTTGAAAAGAACAAAGGAGGGTCACAGATATCTGAAAACTTGCAGAAAATAGATTAAATGATGGTAAAATTACTCAATTAGTGGGAAAAGGCATCACCCTTAGTAGTTCTTTTCTAAAGGTGTGTGATCCCTACCTCAGCTGAGGGCATTTAAGAGCTAGATAAAACCTGAGTGAAAAAGAAAGTCTCTTTCACTGCAACTAGGTTCTTTAACAAAAGAAGATCTGAGTAAGGTGTCTCTAGATTCCTCTTTGGTATCTACTCCAGATATCATCTCTGGAGGTGCACATGGATAATAAGTCTGAAATTCAATTATGGCTATTACAGATAACTCAGCATCGTGAAAATATGCTTCCTTCCAAAGTAAAGATTCCACCCATGTTTCTGTACATTAAAGAGGGAAAATCTATGAGAAAATTACTTGCTACTCACACTGCAGCTACGATCTAGGAGTATGAGAAAGGAAGGAAGCAATGGAGTACTGGTTTATTGTTCCTCTGGAGAGAAGTTGTCAGAAAATTTAAGTCCACCATGGATCCAGGAAAGCTGGCAGGTTCTTCTTACATACTACTTCAGACATGCTCACATTCACTGAAGATAAGCACATGTTGACACTAAATGCTGCTTGTCTCCACTACAGCTTGCAGAATCACACTATTCTGTTGAATCAGCTAATGATGACAGTGGTGTGGCTGGGATATTTGCAAGTATCCAGAACTTGATTATAAAACTTTTGGCTCTTGGGCTGCATTTCGCAGGCCTGCAAGCCTTGTAGTTGCCCAGCCTCACAACTGAAGAAAGGGTCCTAAGATGGCTCCAGAGACATCACTAATATAATAGAAGGGCAATCTTACTCATGTACAGCAAAGTCCTAGATCAACACCACACCATCTGCTGCAGACAGCAGACAGGACATGGCAGCCACCTTTGGTACTCAGAGGAGAAGAAGGCTACCCCTTATAAGAGAAATTGACATCAGGTTAACCCATCAACTACTAGGGAAACCAGGAGTTGGGCACATCCCTCACAGCCACTCAGGTTAAGGATCATTAAGAGGGCAAATGTTTCCCTTAAATAAACTAGTAGGTGGAGCAAATCTGGCTTAAGTGCCCAGGGCACACAGGTTTGTGTGAGTAGCTATAGATGAAGCAGGGCTGGTGGAGCAGGAGACGTACAAAAGCAAGAAAAAATCCATCATGAGTGTCCTTACCATACACTGGCATATCCAGATTTTTCCTACTCTTACTCTCGGTGCTCATTTAAACATCACAACAGTGGATAATTCTACATTATTTAATTGTCTAGTACAAGATTTATCAAACTTGGCACTAATGATATTTTGAACTACGTAGTTCTTTGAGGGATGTCCTGGGCATTTTAGGATATTTATCAGCATTCCTGGTTTCTACCCATCTGATGCCAGTAGTAATTCCCCAGTTGTGACAACCAGAAATGTCTCCAGACATTGCCAAGTGTTGTCTGAGGAATAAAATTGCTTCATGTGGAAAAACCATTGGTCAAGTATTGGACCATTAGACCAGGCTTACCCACATTTTGAAAGTGGTTATGAATCACTACAACCATAAAATTTAGGCATTTGACTACTTAAAACTTTGTACATGATTATATTCACAGCATACACTTTATTTTCTTTACTAAACCTTAATTTTTCAAAGAATTTCATTAAAATTTTAACAACACAAAATGCCCCGAAATATCCTTTCATGTGTTAATACTTAATATTTATTTCTAACATAACTTTCTTTTTATGTACAACCTTAATTGAGTAACCCAATCAGCACAATTGATAATAATTATTTGATCTTATTCAATAGAAAGCTGATATTTAATGTCACCATTTCAAAAATGTATTTCATTATTGATTCTATACAATAAGATAAAAAAGATATATATATATATATATTGCATTTGATTGATTTTTTTTTTTAATTCTAGGGCATCATCCATCCTTGTTCATTGTTTTTCCGGGCTATTTATTATTTGAATAAATGGGTTAATTTGCCTTGTAGAATTTCACATTGGTAAGGTGTGCTATGTGGAGGGGCTTCCCAGGAGATGCCATTGGTAAAGAACCCTCCTGCCAATGCAGGAAACATAAGAGATGGGATTCAATTTCTGGGTGGGGAAGATCCCCTGGAGGAGGGCATGGGCAATCCACTTCAGTATTCTTATTCAGTATTTCCATGGGAGAATCCCATGGAAAGAGGAGCCTGGCAGGCTACAACCTATAGGATCATAAAGAGTTGGCCATGACTGAGGTGACTTCAACTTAGCTCCCACAAACACGTGCCATATGAAGTGACTTGTGTTACAGGAAATTAAATCTAAGTTTAGGAAATTTTGGTTTTTATAATAGTCAAAAATTATACTTACTCATTGCTCTGTAGGGAGTCATTACCTTTATTGTACTGGACACTAAGCATGTCTGCACTTTGATTTTGAGGGTGATACTATTTCTGTCTGCCAAAGAAATGCTCTGTGTGAATGTCATTGGAAAGAGCCATCAGTGCCTCACTCACAAAGCATGCAGAAACATGAGAGATTTGTGGAGTATTGACTCCCCAAAATTTTCATCCCTCGTTTCTACATTGTCTTGAATTCTGAAGAACTTTTAAGTAAATATGATGCCAATCTGATTAATCTGATCTAGAGAAGTTAGTAAAAAAAAAATCAATTCAATTGCTTTATACAATATTTTATTAAGACTCTACTCAATAAAATTCCAAGGAGCCTAATAAAATCAATCTGAGTTGTTGACTAAAATATGCTGTCCAATGTAGCAGACACTGCTGAACAAGTCAGGTTTTAACTCAGAAAGCCTGGTGTCTTACTCTGTAAGTTTTAGCACTGACCTTTCCACTTGGCTCGAGGCATTAGTCCAGGCACAGCAGATGCATTAGTGATTGTACAGATTCTTCCTTGGTCTGTAAGGAACAAGATTCAAGCAATCATCCATAAGTACTATGACCAGTGAGTCCAGGCTAAATGCCTTCCAGGACCATTGCAATGTAATTGATCACTTCAGTTAAAGTCAGGGATAAATTTTATACCATGATTTCTAATTTGTTGACACACTGTACAGATAAATGCCTCCAAGGAGCATATAAATAATGAATCAGTTAGTCCTCTGGGAAGCAGCTCCGAGCAACCAAGTGTTGCCTCATTTTGAAAAGATATCCACAGTTAAATGTGAGCTGCATGACCTACTGTTAGTGTTTCATAAAATAAATGAAGGTTTTGTATATCTACTCCTAACCTAAATCTCTCTGATTTGGGGAGAAGGGTGAATTATTGCACTGTTTCCATATAAGAAGCACAAAGCCAGAGGCAGATGTAATGTTCCCAAAAAGAAACTATCTGTAAAAATGGGGGGTTATGCAAGATTGAGAATGTCTGCAATGTAATCTTCCTAAAAACTAATAAACTTTATGTTTCCAATTCAATTTAAATAATTGATATAATTCTTGTTTCAAAAGGAATTGTAACAAAATGTCATCTGTCTGCCCCACAGACTAAGTGAGTGAAAGTTCTGGAATGCAGGTGAGCAAAACATCCAAAGACCTGTAGAAGTGTTTTGTGTTGGAGATGGAGTTGCTGGGGGGCTCTCCTCTGTTCCAATATATGTATGATTGAAAATTAAGAAAATTTCAGTAAAATCTTGGTTGGTGTTGTCTGTCTGTGACTAGTAGTATGTTTTTACTATGGACATTAATAAAAACCTTTTATTCTAAATATTTCACACTGCACTTTAACATTAAAAGTATTTGCAACAGTTCAAGAGAGTCACATGGGAAGTGTCCTTTATGAAGAAGGTTCTAGGAGTGACTCTAAAAAACAAACTTAGAATACCTCCCTCCCAGTGTCTGGAGTGTTACCTTCTCAGATGAGATTATTACTGTTCTTCACCACAACACAAGTGTGTCTCACTGTAGTAGTTATGTATGCTTAGTCGCTCCATTGTATTTGACCCTTTGTGACTCTATGGACTGTAACCCACCAGGGTCCTTTCTCTTTGTGGATTCTCCAGGCAAGAATACTGGAATGGGTTGTCATGCCCTATTCCAGGGGATCTTCCCAATCCAGTGATCAAACACAGGTCTCCTGCACTTCTGGCGGATTATTCACCATCTAAGCCACCAGGGAAGCCCTATTTTCCAATTACACTCAATACACAATCAAACTGAAATACAAGGAGAAAAAAATGAAAAATGCATAAAAGAGCATCCAAGATTTGGGGCAATATCAAACTAATGTTTGCATGATTTACATCTTGGGAAAAGGAGAGAGAAAAAGGACAGAATAAATACTGAAGAAATAATGGCCAAGACATTCCTAATGTTAATGAACTGACACCAAGCACAGAACTAAGAACCTCAGAGAAAACCAATAAGATAAATGGAGGAAAACAACAAAAAAACAATAAAAAGTATATACAAAAGGATATGCTTCAAACTACTGAAAACTAAACACAAATAGAGAAACATAACTAGAGAAAAACTAGAGATTTCCTGAATAGAAATGAGGAAAATAAAGAAACCATTTGTTGGAAATCATGTGAGAAGACAAGAAAGTGATATATTTAAAATGCAAAAAGAAAAATTTCAACCCATAATTTTATACCCAGTCTTCAGAAAAATGATAGAGAATGACATCTTCAAAAATTGTGGAGTAAGGGCTAGTGAATTTGTTGTCTCTAAGAGTAATTAATAAATTAACAAAACATATCAGATTCCTTTTTTCAGAGTTCTGTATATCCAAAGTCTGTGGCCACCTAAGGAATATTTATTTTAAAAAATGAATGATCTCAGTGAGAACAAAAAATTATGTGGGAATTTTATTTTGACCTGTGCCATCCTTGTTCCCCTACAGCTACTTGATAGTCTCTATTTTACCTGTCTTATGGGTCTATTGAAGACTCTCACTTGCAGAGGTTGTATATATTTGACCTGAATTCACTCAGTGAATTCCCTCAGAATCCATTCAGGGTAGCCCTTTCCCAGAGTGTTTGTGAGAATTTGAGCTGCCTGAGTCTGCAATAACATTGTTACAAATATGAGCAAAAAAAAAAAAAATTAGAAAGAAATATGTCCAAAAAACTTTAGAAATCTAGTAAATGGTTCTTCATAGAGAACTTTGAAGAGCTTTGATATACCCCTGAGAATTTAGAAGACTGCACTCATGCACAGAATGATAGGCATACTCAGAGGTTTTGCATGCTCAAGTGTGGCTAATCTTAAGGTCTGCACAAACAAAAAATGAAGAATAATAGATTGTTGTAAACTATGTTCTTGAATATTGAAAACATACACCAGAACACATACAGAACACCTCAGCAAAGCCTGGAGGAGTTCTCTAAAGAAGGCATTTAAAGAAGTCTCTGTTCAGTCATTAGCTGACCACTAAGCTATCTCAGCAGTGATTTCAGTAAGTATATGCACATGACAGTGAAGACAGAATTTACAGAATTAGTTTAGAAAGTTGTTAAGCAAACAAGAACAACTATACTAACTAGTAACAACAATGAACTATGGGGAGGGAAAAGAATCTAATTAACACAGCTGCCACATTATTTGATTTGAAACATACATTATCACCAAAAATATTTAAAGACATACAAAAAGTAGAAAATATGGCCAATACATGAGAACATGAGCAATTGAAAGAAAAAGCCCATGAGGAAACACAAACACTGGATTAAGAGACAAATTTTGGATCAGTTTTTTAAAATATCTTCAGAAACTAAAACAAACAAAAAAATGATGTCCAGATAATTATACAATGTATGGAAAACAGAAATGACCATCAAACAGAGACTATCAATAAAGATATAGGAGATGAATAGTATGATAACTGAAATGAAAATTCACTAAAAGGGCTCAAGCCAGAGAGAGAAAGAATCAGCATACTTGGAGGTAGAACGATTGATATTTTCTGGAGTAATAGTAAGAAAAATTAGTGGAAAAAAAGTGCATCTTCAGTAGAGATCATATGTCAGGCTCTAAATGAGCCTAAAAATAATTAAAAGTATTCATCATCAAAATTTCTTCTTCGACTTCAATGGAAGGCAATTCCATAACAATAGCAAAAAGAAATTTGGGGGATTCAGACGGAACAAACAACAAGAGGAAATATGTGCAAATTAAACAGCATTCCTAAGGTAACCTGAAGACTAAAACAAGAACTCATAAGAAAAATTTTAAAACTAGCTTGAGATGAATGAATATAAAAACATAGCACACTTACACTTTTGTAATGTATGTAAAATGGTGTTAAAATTATTAAACAATGCTATATTAAAATTGAATATTTCAAATTATGCAACTACCGTAGAAGAGTAAACTAAACTCAAAGCAAGCAGAAAGAAGAGAACAAAATTAGAGCAGATAAATAAAATAAGCAATAGAAAATAGAGAAAATTATTGAAACCAGTCTATTGTTTTATAAGTTCCACAAAATTAAAGAAGAAAAAAATTTTTTTAGATTTTACAAGAAAATCGAATTAATAAAGTAAGGAATAAGAAAGGGGATTTAATTTTGATCTTACAGAAATTTAAAAATAATTATAAGAAAATTTTATGAACAATTGTGCATCAATAAATTATATAACCTAGATGAAATGGACAAATGCCTAGAAAGATGCAGGCTACTGAAAGAATTCAAGGAGAAATAGAAATCTGAATGGATTTGTAACAAGTAAGATAATTGGATTATTGGTCAAAAAACTTCAAAATACAATTCCTGATCATAGTAATTCAATTTTTAATTCTGAGAACCGTTTAAAGATTCAACACCAATCCATAGATTCTTTCAAAAAGTATAAGAAGGAGAAATATTTCCAAACTCATTCCAGGATTATGCTGATATTAAAACCAGGTTTAGTATCACAGAGTTAGTATGCTGATATTAAAACCAAGTTTAGTGATTCATGGGGTCGCAAAGAATCGGACACGACTGAGCAACTGAACTGAACTGAACTAGTATCACAAGAAGTGAAAAATGCAAAATGATATTCCTTTTAAATATAAACGCAAAATTTCCCTAAAAATACTACCAGACTTTGTTCAGCAATGTAATCTATGTAGATTTAGCTCAAGATGACAAAGTTTGTTTCATATATCAAAATTTATTAATGTAATACACTACAGTGATAAAAAAACAAACCTTTATTATTATTTCAATGGCACAGTGAAAATAACTTTTGACAAAATAAGCACATTTTTTAATGATAAAAACACTCAGCAAACTAAAAATAGAGAACTTGCTGAAGCAGATAAAAGACATACTTGAAAAACCCAAAGCTAACTTCAAACTGAAAGGGAAAAAAAGAAAGATTTCATTCAAGAGCATAACCAACAACATGAAGTCCACAATAGAATTTTATTGAACATTAAAATGAAGGATGTAAGCATACGGGCAATAAAAAATTTAAAAAGTATCTAGATTAAAAAAAAAGAAATTAAACTATCTCTATACAGATATTACATGACATTTTGTTTAGAAAAACAAGGAATAAACAAAATTGCATCAGATCTAATCAATAAGTTATGAAACTGGTAGGACATAAGCCCTTTATTTTCTTGAAGATATCTCTTGTCTTTCCTATTCTGTTGTTTTCCTCTATTTATTTGCATTGATCGCTGAGGAAGGCTTTCTTATATCTCCTTGCTATTCTTTGGAACTCTGCATTCAATTGCTTATATCTTTCCTTTTCTCCTTTGTTTTCGCTTCTCTTCTTTTCACAGCTGTCTGTAAGGCCTCCTCAGATAGCCATTTTGCTTTTTTGCATTTCTTTTCCATGGAGGTGGTCTTGGTCACTGTCTCCTGTACAATGTCACAAACCTCCACCCATAGTTCATAAGGCACTCTATCTATCAGATCTAGTCAAGACATCTCTTCAAGAAAATGAGAGATACCAAGGGAATATTTCATGCAAAGATGGGCTCGATAAAGGACAGAAATGGTATGGACCTAACAGAAGCAGAAGATATTAAGAATAGGTGGCAAGAATACACAGATGAACTGTACAAAAAAGATCTTCAAGACCAAGATAATCATGATGGTGTGATCACTGACCTAGAGTCAGACATCTTGGGATGTGAAATCAAGAGGGCTTTAGAAATAAAACTACGAACAAAGCTAGTGGAGATGATGGAATTCCAGTTGAGCTATTTCAAATCCTGAAAGATGATGCTGTGAAAGTGCTGCACTCAGTATGCCAGCAAATTTGGAAAACTCAGCAGTGGCCACAGGACTGGAAAAGGTCAGTCTTCATTCCAATCCCAAAGAAAGGCAATGCCAAAGAATGCCCAAATTACCACACAATTGCAGTCATCCCACACGCTAGTAAAGTCATGCTCAAAATTTTCCAAGCCAGGCTTCAGCAATATGTGAACGATGAACTTCCAGATGTTCAAGCTGGTTTTAGAAAAGGCAGAGGAACCAGAGATCATACTGCCAACATCCGCTGGATCATCGAAGAAGCAAGAGACTTCCAGAATAACATCTATTTCTGCTTCATTGACTATGCCAAAGCATTTGACTGTGTGGATCACAACAAAGTGTGGAAAATTCTGAAAGAGATGGGAATACCAGACCACATGACCTGTCTCTTGAGAAACCTGTATGCAGGTCAGGAAGCAACAGTTAAACTGGACATGGAACAACGGACGGTTCCAAATAGGAAAAGGAGTACGTCAAGGTTGTATATTGTCACCCTGCTTATTTAACTTATATGCAGAGTACATCATGAGGCACACTGGGCTGGTAGAAGCACAGGTTGGAATCAGGATTGCCGGGAGAAATATCAATAACCTCAGATATGCAGATGACACTACCCTTATGGCAGAAAGTGAAGAGGAACTCAAAAGCCTCTTGATGAAAGTGAAAGAGGAGAGTGAAAAGGTTGATTTGAAGCTCAACATTCAGAAAACTAAGATCATGGCATCTGGTCCCATCACTTCACGGGCAGTAGATGGGGAAACAGTGGAAATAGCATCAGACTTTATTTTTTTGGGCTCCAAAATCACTGCAGATGCTGATTGCAGCCATGAAATTAAACGAATTTTACTCCTTGGAAGGAAAGTTATGACCAACCTAGATAGCATATTAAAAAGCAGAGACATTACTTTGCCAACCAAGGTCCATCTAGTCAAGTGGTCATGTATGGATGTGAGAGTTAGACTGTGAAGAATGCTGATCACCAAAGAATTGATGCTTTTGAACTGCGGTGCTGGAAAAGGCTCTTGAGAGTCCCTTGGACTGCAAGGAGATCCAACCGGTCCATTCTGGAGGAGATCAGTCCTGGGTGTTCATTGGAGGGACTGATGCTAAAGCTGAAACTCCAATACTTTGGCCACCTCATGTGAAGAGTTGACTCATTGGAAAAGACTCTGATGCTTGGAGGGATTGGTGGCAGGAGGAGAAGGGGATGACAGAGAATGAGATGGCTGGATAGCATCACCAACTCGATGGACATGAGTTTGAGTGAACTCCGGGGGTTGGTGATGGACAGGAAGGCCTGGCGTGCTGTGATTCATGGGGTCGCAAAGAGTCGGACATGATCGAGCGACTGAGCTGGAAGCCCTTTATTTACCCTCCTGGTGGTTCAGATGGTAAAGCATCTGCCTGCAAAGCGAGAAACCTGGGTTCAATCCCTGGGTCAGAAAGATTCCCTGGAGAAGGAAATGGCAACCCAATCTAGTACTCTTGCCTGGAAAATCACATGGATGGAGGAGCCTGGTAGGCTACAGTCCATGGGGTCACAAAGAGTCGGACACGACTGAGCGACTTCACTTAAACTCTTTATTTAAAAAATCATGTTTTAACAATACAGCAATGAACAGTTCCTAAATTAACAGTTTCATATTCAATAGCATCAAAAAGAATAGATACTTAGGAATAAATGTAATAGAAATGCAAGATTTGTACATCGTAAGCTATAAAATATTGTTAATTGAAGGTAAAGAAGATGTATATAAACAAAACATCTCACCTGGAAGACCAATGTTGTTATTGTTATGACTCTCCAAATTGTTTATTTAAATTCATGAAATTACTAAAAATAATTGAAAATATCTTGATTGGGTTTCATCTACATTTATAGTCTAATAATAACATAGTTAAGGGAAGTTAGCAATATGCACATCTCCCCAACAAATCAAATAGTGGACACATCAATATTTGTGAATTCATAAACTGTATTGGCCAAAACACTTTCCTTATATTTAGTTCCAAGAGAAAAGTTTTGCATAATTGAATTACAAAGGAAAAGTCTAAAAGCCAAAATGAATATCATATTCCTGTAATAGAAGTATGAATTGTTCTCTAGAAATATATAAGCATTTTGTTCCTACTGAATAACTAGACTATTCTCTATTGTTTTCCTTCTAATTCATTAAGATACAAAGAGGCAACAAATATGCTGATATCATTAGGGGTTACTTAAACACATATTTTATATAATTTTTAAAAAATTGTTAATAAATCTGGTTCTTAATATCTTTATATGTTTTGAATATTTTGAAGAACTTAGACGTGATCCTGTCAAGATGAATACTGAAAGTAAGTTTTTATTTTATATCCAAAGTTTATAAGAATTATGTAAGATTAGAGCCCTTTTCCCTAATTGCATAGAAGAAAAAAAAATGTTACACTTTCTTACTTAGCACAGATAGGACTCTGTGAACCTGGAAAACCTTTAAAACATGAGAAAAGGACAACTACTATATTCAAAATTTATTTTGATTAAGCTGTTTCAAAATAGAAGGAATAACACTAGAAGCAGCTTCAGAATGTGTATTTAAGTGGGGCTTAGGAGAGAAATCTGGCCGGAGTGGGATGGTAGGGTACTACTATTGAAGGTAACCTTTGAATAGCAAACACAGTGTATTTCAATATTATATTTATGTGGGAAGACTTAGAAGAACTGATGAAGATGGGAAAAGCTATCAATGAACCAAATATCTTATCACTGCCAGTTAATAGTGTTCTTTATAAATAGTCCTGTGGAAATAGAACTTCTCTTTAGAGCCTCATGAATGTTCTCTAGGATCTGGTTTGCAATGCAGGGAATAGACTGCTTTCATTAAGAACTCATCTGCTGTGCTGGGATGTACCAAGTTAACTAGTTTGTTTTATTCAGATATTAAAGTTTTATTTCTATGTCTTGGAATTTGTATCCTGACTCTAGTATTAATGGAGGAAATAATCACAATGATAAAAAAATATTCCTATACTGGGGAAAATAAATATGCATTCTCCTAGAACTGAGTTACTTCTCATAGGAACTGTTTTTCCTATATCATAACAGTTATCATGGAAAATATCTTTTTTTTTTGTTTTTTTGGAAGCTCTCAGTATTTGAAAAAAAATTGGATGGCAGTTTTTAGATGAACTCTACCTGTTTATCTTAGCTTACCTATAGGGAACTCAACAAAATAAACACATGCAGTATTGTGAATAAACTGTGGAGTGAATTTTCTTTAAATATTATTTTTAATTATAACAGGCCTTGTGAACTTAATACTGGAGGCAGCTGAAAAGTGGTATAATTGTTAGGTATAGCAATGTGAGTCTTAGTATAAGTGACTGGCTACAGGTTTAATGATCTAAAAAAAGGCCACATATATAAACCAAATGTTTAATTTCAAACACTGAACATCAAAGCATTTTCTTTTTCTTCTGACAGTTAAACTACTTTTAACATAGTCTGGAAATTGGTTTACAGACTTTTCTTATAGCCAAAGACATGAGAACAGAGATTCTGGTCATGTGGCTGCCTCAAGCTATAGCCCTTGGCCTGCCATAGATGATTAAAAAGGTTCTGTGGCGAAAGAGTCAAGACTTTTTTGGGCTATGATTTTACATGAGCGTAGTTTGGAACAATTTAAATGGGGAGAGATCTACATTCTTGAAAAACCTTGACTCTTTTTTACTTTTTCCTTCTTTCCAGCTGGCTGGAGGCTCGTTTGTCCAAATCAGGTGCTTGTCTAGTTGGAAGCCAAATTTTTTTTAGAATTTAATGGAAATAACACTTGTTATTTCATATTTTCAAATTTCAAATCTCCACAGAAAGACAAGGGCAATTGAAGCAAAAAAAAAAAAAAAACAATGCATAACTTGGCTTGAAGTTGCTAGGAGGAGTTAAAGGAACAGATATATTGCTGTAAATCATATGGCAGAAGTGCCACATCCTACCCTAGTTGCATGTGGTTTTCTTTAAAAGAAAGGATCTAACTATTATGTGGAGAGTATTTCCCTGTAGCTATTCACATCCATTTAGGGTTCAAATACTTGCAGAAATGAGGGTCTTTGAAGACTGAAGAATATTCATACATTCATAAAAATGACATACTCATTAGCAGTTATTGAACCAAAGAAAACTCTGCATTTAAAAAAAAAGAACTTCATGAATAGCAACTGAAGTGTTTGGTTTTTTTTTAAATATAATCTTTATTGATTGTGTATTATACACTGAGCACCAAAGAATTTACGCTTTTAAACTCTGGTATTGGAGAAGACTCTTGAGAGTCCCTGGACAGCAAGGAGATACAACCAGTCCATCCTAAAGGAAATCAGTCCTGAATATTCTTTGGAAGGACTGATGCTGAAGCTGAAACTCCAATATTTTGATCACCTGATATGAAGAACTGACTCATTGGAAAAGACTGATGCTGGAAAAGATTGAAGGCGGGAGGAGAAGGGGACAACAGAGGATGAGATAGTTGGATGGCATCACCGACTCAATGGGCATGAGTTTGAGCAAGCTTCAGGAATTGGTGATGGACAGGGAAGACTGGCATGCTGTGGTCCATGGGGTTGCAAAGAATTGGACACGACTGAGTGACTGTACTGAACTAAACTGATGATTTGCAAACCCTTTACATAGCACAAGGTCCTGGAATCAAATCACCTGGGTTCTCAATTCAGTTTCTGTTTGATCATGAGCAAGTTATTTAAACTTCATTTGTCTTTTTTCTCAATCTGTAAAATTGAGGTAGTGATACTTAATTTATGGAGTTGGCGAGGATTAAATAAAACAATTTATCTAAATTTTTTCTTAGAGAATTGGGTATACCATACCAAGGACCAATCTTGCTACATAGTAGGCACTTAACAAAATTACTCAGGAAAGATTACCTATTACTAGTATCATTGAAACTGACCTTTGTGGCAATCCTGTGAGTAGATGATCTTATTGATAATTTGAATATAACATATTAAGCATCTTTAATGCCAAGTTATAATATTTTCTCAAGTTTACTCAGACAACTAAAGTGGTAGACCAAGTGAGCTGGTACACAAGCCAGGTCTCTTCTAGCATCAAATCTGCAACTTCATTTAACATAAATATATTAAGAATCAGTATGTGTTGGGTCCTGTGGTTGGATCCAGTCAGTCAGAGATAAAAAAGGCATGATCCATCACCTAAAGAGATTATATTCTTCATAGATAGTCATATGTGAAAATCACTCATTTAAATAAAATACATTAACGGTGTTAGAGAAAGAACAGAGTAAGCTGCTGCCTCACTGTAGCACTGTGGACTACTGTCTGTGAGAACTGGTAAAATACTCAAGCCTTCTCAAGCATGCTTACATAAACAGATTTTATTTCTTCAGTTAGGTACACTTTTTAAAAAAATTGATATCACTAATGGAAAATCCAGTAAAGCATATAATAGGTATTTTTATTAGAAATATTTGATATCCAAACCTGTGATTTGGGGTATATGTCAACATGTCAGACGGAGGAGCCTGGTAGGCTGCACTCCATGGGGTCGCTACGAGTCAGACATGACTGAGCGACTTCACTTTCCCTTTTCACTTTCACACATTGGAGAAGGAAATGGCAACCCACTCCAGTGTTCTTGCCTGGAGAATCCCAGGGACGGGGGAGCCTGATGGGCTGCCGTCTATGGGGTCACACAGAGTCGGACACGACTGAAGCGACTTAGCAGCAGCAGCAGCAACATGTCAGCTGTGCTCACTCCATTCTTCTAAATATGTGATTAAACATTAAATAGATATCACAACTTTCAACAATGTCTCAGAAATACCTTAAATACAATTATTTACAAGGGAAATAGGTAAGGTACCATGCAGAGTTAGGTGTTCTAATTTTAATTGCTTTAATATTTGCAAGGAAAATCAAAATACAGAAAAAATTGAGATTATTAAAATAATTGTGGATTGCTTTATCCAGATAAAATTAGAGGTTTGCAGCAAATGATTAGTAGACACCAATATAAGTAAGCTTTGTTACTTTTCTCTACATTTTATTCTTGCTATGTTATAATTTCATTAATTGCATTTGTAAACATTTCTAACAGTCTTCATTTACACTTCTTCCAAACAACAAGGATTTATCCACCTGAATCTGAGCTATTGTGTAATCAGCTATTTGAGGCCATTTAGAATCCTTGCACTTGGCATATTTCTTCCTGTATCCATTTTATATACATTGCACTATCATGTCTCAATAGAGTAACAAACAATTAAAATTGACAACAACATTTGTCCATTCATTTTTCAAAAGCAGTACAGTGGATGGTTTAAAATAACCCCCAAACACTCTTAGGACACTGTTGAATTTTTTTCATGAAAAATGTTTTATTTTCAAGAAGATCTATACTACAGATTACCAAATTAAAATGGAATGTGACTACTGCAAAGAGTTAGACTTGGGTTTCAAAGAAGCAGTAAGTTGATTATTGCTACTCACAAAAGTACTATCCATAATTCATGATTTCCTTTTGTTTAATTTTTTAAATCTTTTACTTATTTATTATCTAACAAAGTTTGCATCAATAGCCCACAGGATGATTTTCAATGAGATTTATTAGGCAAGAGTGAACTAAATGCAAAACAGAAGTAACTCTTTTTAAGCCCCAGGAAAAAAAACCTTTGCTTCAACTTGATGAAACAAAGTTTATGTGTAAAATCTCAACATTAAAATGGTCTTGGCAGTTTTATAAATTAGAGAAGAGTATAACAAATTTAGAAGTGCTCAAAGGAGAATGGAGACCAATCTAGTAAATATGTAATTAATATTCTTTTGATAATTTTAGACCTTCTTTGAGATTTAGACTTTTTGTGTTTCAAATTGAAGGCATCATTTAAACAATGTTGTAAATTCTGATTTACTAGCCCAAGGACAATATGCATATTAAGGTAGAAAATTACTTAGTATCAAAATCCTACTTTACTTATTCTAAAAATATTCTGGTACAGTTCAATTTCGTCTTATTATTATGAAAAATATGACTATGTAGAAAAATGACAGAATCTTTACCAAACACTAGTGTATCATATTCATTACTTAGATTAAAAATTATCTTACATTTTGTCTTATTGCTTTATCTATCAAAATTTGTTTATATATATTTTCTGAACTTGATTATTACACACTAATTATGCTTATAAATATGTGAAAATATATATATATATAAAAATCAGCATGCATTGCTTAAACAGGAGATACTCTAATACAACCACAATACCTGTACCTTACCTAAAAAGAGTAGTATTTTTCTAATACCTTAACATACAGTCCATATTCAAAATTCCCCAAGTGCTTGCCAGTGTATCTTTTATAGCTATTTTATTTTCAACCATGATCCAAAATGTTCCACACATTACATTTGTGGTTATGTCTTTTATTCTTTTTAAAATCTATTTTAAACCCACACTTTTTATTCTCTAATAATATACTTTTTAAAGATAATCTGTTTTTTTTAGAATTTAACCTTTACCTCAAACTCCATATTACCTCTAAACCGGAAATTACATCCAAAGACTTAATATGATTCAGATGAACTGTTTTATTGTTAACAATATGGTTCCAGTAATGCCATGCACTATAAGTTGTACCCCATTGGTTAGCACACAGTATCAGGTAGTCCTAAGATAAATGATGCTAATTTTCATCTTATTTTTTCAGAATGTAACAAATCATATTTCTCTATTGTAAAGATGTTTTCTTTTTTAATTAGCAAGAAATCTGTGAGATACTTTTGACACTAAAAAATCTTATCCGCAATAACTCTTCACTCACATTTTTTTCATGCACTAGTGATCATTTACTAAATCATCAATCTAGTAAGAAACAATTTATATTATTCTTTTTATACTTTTTGCTTATCTGCAGTAGCATATTGGGCACCTACTGACCTAGGGAGTTTTGGTCCATGTGATTATATTGATTCATTTTCTGTGATTGTGGTTTTCAGACTGTCTGCCCTCTGATGGAGAAGGATAAGAGTCTTATGGAAGCTTCCTGATGGGATAGACTGACTGAGAGGGAAACTGGGTCTCCTTCTGATGGGCTAAATTCCTTCTGATTCACTAAATCTTTAATCCAATTTTCTTTTGATGGGTGGAGCTGTGTTCCCTTCTTGCTATTTACCTGGGACCAAACTATGGTGGAGGTAATGAAGGTAATGGTGATTCCCTGAAAAGATCCCATTCATGTACTGCTACTCTCAGTGCTCCCAACCCTGCATCAGGCTACCACCCACTCACGCCTCTACTGGAGACTCCCAGACACCCACAGGCAAGACTGGGTCAGTCTCTTGTGGGGTCACTGCTCCTTTCTCCTGGGTCCTGGTGCACAAGGTTCCGTTGTGCCCTCCAAGAGTCTATTTCCCAGTCCAGTGTAAGGTCTGGCAACTCTGTGGTGGGGTTATGTTCACTGAATGTTCATTGGAGAATGAACATTTCACTGAATGTTCATTGGAAGGACTGATGTTTAGTCTTGAAACTCCAATATTTTGGCCACCTGATGCGAAGAACTGCCTCATTTGAAAAGACCCTGATGCTGGGAAAGATTGAAGGCGATAGAAGAAGGGGAAGACAGAGAATGAGACGGTAAGATGGCATCATCAACTCAGTGGATATGAGTTTGAGTAAACTCTGAGAGTTGGTGATGAACAGGTCAGCCTGGCGAGCTGAAGTCCATGGCGTCACAAAGAGTCAGACACAACTGAGCGACTGAACTGAACTGATGGTGGGGTTAATGGCGACATCCTCCAAGAGAGCTTATGCTAGCCATAGGCAAGTCTGCTGCACCCAGAGCCCCTGTCCTTGCAGCAGATCACTGCCGAACCGTACCTCCACAGGAGACACTCAAATATAGTTCTGTCTTAACCTCTGTGGGGTCCCTGAGTCCTGGTGCGCACAAGGTTTGTTTGAGCCCTCTGAACGTCTCTGGCAGGAATGTGGTTTGATTCTAAATGCGAGTTCACCCCTCCTACCATCTTGCTGGGGCTTCTCCTTTGCCCTTGGAAGTGGGGTATCTCCTCACAGCTGCTCTAGTGCCCAACATCTTACTGGGATTTCTGTGAACTTGGACGTGGGGTATTTCTTCATGGCTGCATCAGCAAAGCGCAGCCGCTGCTCCTGACCTTGGATGTGGGGTATCTCCTCTTGGCCACTTGCCGCTAAAGCACCGTCTATTGTCACCGTGCTTATTTAACTTATATGCAGAGGACATCATGAGAAATGCTGGGCTGGATGAAGCACAAGCTGGAATAAAGATTGCTGGGAGAAATATCAATAATCTCAGATATGCACATGACACCACACTTATGGCAGAAAGTGAAGAACTAAAGATTCTCTTGATGAAAGTGAAAGAGAAGAGTGAAAAAGTTGACTTAAAGCTCAACATTCAGAAAACAGAGATCATGGCAGCTTGTCCCATCACTTGATGGCAAATAGATGGGGAAACAGTGGAAACAGTGTCAGACTTTATTTTGAGGGGCTCCAAAATCACTGCAGATGGTGACTACAGCCATGAAATTAAAAGACGCTACTCCTTGGAAGAAAAGTTATGACAAACATAGACAGCATGTTAAAAAGCAGAGACATTACTTTACCAACAAAGGTCCCTCTAGTTAAGGCTATGATTTTTCCAGTCATCATGTATGGATGTGAGAGTTGGCCTATAAAGAAAGCTGAGTGCCAAAGAATTGATGCTTTTTAGCTGTGATGTTGGAGAAGACTCTTGAGAGTCCCTTTGACTGCAGGGAGATCCAACCAGTCCATCCAAAGGAAATCAGTCCTGAATGTTCATTGGAAGGACTGATGTTGAAGCTGAAACTCCAATACTTTGGCCATCTGATGTGAAGAGCTGACTCCTTGGAAAATACCCTGATGCAGGGAAAGATTGAAGGCAGGAGGAGAAAGGGATGACAGAGGATGAGATGGTTGGATGGAATCACTGACTCAATGGTCATGAGTTTGGTTAAACTCTGGGAGTTGGTGATGGACAGATAGGCCTGGCGTGCTGTAGTCCATGGGGTCTCAAAGAAAATAGGACTGAGCAACTGAACTGAACTGAACAGTACCTCTCTTGTGCCATATAAATATTTGCTTCGCTTTCTTTTCTTCTACAAATATGTTGATATTTTCCATGATAAATTACAAAATGGGTATCAATTGAGGTTTTAGTTTTTGGTAATTATATATTTCCTGTCTTTTTAAAAAGAAATGATAGAGAAAACACCAAACATCAATAAATAATATCCAATACCATAATCTTAAGACAGAATTCAACTAATTAATGTTATTAAAATTCAGATAAGACATAGTAAAATATTATATAAATAACATAATTATTTTAAGATTTTTCATTGTCAAAGACAATCATTCTATTAATCCAAAACTAACTCTTTGAGAAGCAGAACTCATACGAGAAATACGTTCAATTTAGTCATTACTGAGATAACTAAATTTGACAAAGGGAAAACTAGCTCTGTTTTTTAGGGCATATTCCATTCAGAGGCTTGAACACATTTCTAAGTCCTGATTAGCTAATCACTTTGAAGCACCTTTATATTTGAGTCCAGAAAATGGAATCCCTTTTCCATCTAAACTTTCAATATATAAAAGCATTTCTATGAAATCATAACAACAAAAAAATACTCAGAAATTCTTCAAAGACTTGAGCTTGCATTATTATTTAGTGTGGTACATTAAACACATGGTTATATATATCAGCTTTACACGATCATTTTAATAGCACATTGTTTTAATTAGTTTAACTAAATCCTGTTCATTGAAAAATGTTGTGACAGATTATCTGGTGGCAGTTCATTTTTTTTCTGATTATATTTTTAATAAAATTTTATTGATTACATGGAATACAGTTTTATCTCTGTGATAACAGATCTCACAGAAATAAATCTTTCACAAATACAATGAAAATATTACTTTTGCTAGCTTTTTAAAATCAATATTCTGAGTTTGTTGTAAAGTTTTTAAAAAATTTAACAGTAGTGAAGAAATATTGTTATCCATACTGGGTGTCAAAATATTAAAATTAGCTGGAGTGGCATGTCTGTCTAGATTTCGAGTAATTGAGTTTATCTCCTTTTAGAGTTTACTTTAATGCCTTGTACCGTGTTTTAATTCAGGACTTAGAAATGTGTTCAAGCCTCTGAATGGAATATGCCCTAAAAAACAGAGCTAGTTTTCCCTTTGTCAAATTTAGTTATCTCAGTAATGACTAAATTGAACGTATTTCTCATATGATTTCTGCTTCTCAAAGAGTTAGTTTTGGATTAATAGAATTATGTTATTTATATAATATTTTACTATGTCTTATCTGAATTATAATAACATTAATTAGTTGAATTCTGTCTTAAGATTATGGTATTGGATATTATTTATTGATGTTTGGTGTTTTCTCTCTCATTAGTATTCCCCTTCTGTATTATATTTTTATATTTTCTGTCCTCTCAAATTTGGACAATTCTATCTTTAATGGTTATTGCACTGACATTTTATTTAGTTTTCTTTTTTTTGTTGTTTTCTTTTTTTATTTATTTTTTTAATTTATTTATTTTAATTGGAGGGTAATTACTTTACAATATTGTGTTGGTTTTGCCATACATTGACATGAATCCGCCCTGTGTGTACATGTGTTCCCCATCTTGACCCCCTACCCACTGCGGAAGAATGGATAAGAAAGCTGTGGTACATATACGCATTGACATTTTAAACTGAATAGTCAAATTGTGTAGTAGGACATAATTTTGCCTCTGGGGGCACATGGCAAGGGTCCTATGAATAATTTCTAATATTTATGTTTTTAGTTATCATTTAATGTCAGACAAGAATAATTACATCTCTGAAAATATGGTCTCTCAGCTTTCTATATGTTCAGGCTCAACAATCGATATGGACCATGGTCAAATTATATTCATGTTCTAATAATATTAAATCAATTTACTACAAGTTATTTTATTAATCCTGTCATGATGATGTGATCACTCACACTCACCTAGAGCCAGACATCCTGGAATGTGAAGTCAAGTGGGCCTTATGAAGCATCACTATAAACAAAGCTAGGGGAGGTGATGGAATTCCAGTTGAGCTATTTCAAATCCTGAAAGATGGTGCTGTGAAAGTGCTGCACTCAATATGCCAGCAAATTTGGAAAACTCAGCAGTGGCCACAGGACTGGAAGAGGTCAGTTTTCATTAAAATCCCAAAGAAAGGCAATGCCAAAGAATGCTCAAATTACCACACAATTGCACTCATCTCACACGCTAGTAAAGTCATGCTCAAAATTCTCCAAGGCAGGCTTCAGCAATATGTGAACCATGAACTTCCAGATATTCAAACTGGTTTTAGAAAAGGCAGAGGAACCAGAGATCAAATTGCCAACATCTGCTGGATCATCAAAAAAGCAAAAGAGTTTCAGAGAAACATCTATTTCTGCTTTATTGACTATGCCAAAGACTTTGACTGTGTGGATCACAATAAACTGGAAAATTCTGAAAGAGATGGGAATAGCAGATCACCTGACCTGCCTCTTGAGAAACCTGTATGCAGGTCAGGAAGTAACAGTTAGAACTGGACATGGAACAACAGACTGGTTCCAAATAGGCAAAGGAGTACGTCAAGGCTGTATATTGTCACCCTCCTTATTTTACTTATATGCAGAGTACATCATGAGGAACGCTGGGCTGGAGGAAGCACAAGCTGGAATCAAGATTGCTGGAAGAAATATCTACAACCTCAGATATGCAGATGACACCACGCTTATGGCAGAAAGTGAAGAAGAACTAAAGAGCCTCTTGATGAAAGTGAAAGAGAAGAGTGAAAACGTTGGCTTAAAACTCAACATTCAGAAAACTAAGATCATGGCAACCGGTCCCATCACTTGATGGCAAATAGATGGGGAAGCAGTGGAAATGGAGGCTGATTTTATTTTGGGGGGCTCCAAAATCACTGCAGATGGTGATTGAAGCCATGAATTAAAAGATGCTTGCTCCTTGGAAGAAAAGTTATGATCAACGTAGACAGCATATTAAAAAGCAAAGACATTACTTTGTCAATAAAAGTCCTTCTTGTCAAAGCTATGGTTTTTGTACTGGGTATGTGAAGAAAGCTGATCGCCGAGGATTGCATCACCGACTCTGTGGACATGATTTTGAGTGAACTCTGGGAATTGGTGATGGACAGGGAGGCCTGGCATGCTGTGATTCATGGAGGAGCCTGGTAGGCTGCAGTCCATGGGGTCGCTAGGAATCAGACACAACTGAGTGCCTTGACTTTCACTTTTCACTTTCATGCATTGGAGAAGAAAATGGCAACCCACTCCAGTGTTCTTGCCTGGAGAGTCCCAGGAATGGGGGAGCCTGGTGGGCTGCCATCTATGGGGTCACACAGAGTCGGACACGACTGAAGTGACTTAACAGCAGCAGCAGCAGCAGCATGTATGGATGTGAGAGTTAGACTGTAAAGAAAGCTGAGTGCTGAAGAATCAATGCTTTTGAACTGTGGTGTTGAGAAGACTCTTGAGAGTCCCTTGGACTGCAAGGAGATCCAACCAGTCCATCATAAAAGAGATCAGTCCTGGGCGTTCTTTGGAATGACTGATGTTGAAGCTGAAACTCCAATACTTTGGCCACCTGATGCAAAGAGCTAACTCATTTGAAAAGACCCTGATGCTGGGAAAGATTGAGGGCAGGAGGACAAGGGGACAACAGAGAATGAGATGGTTGGATGGCATCACCGACTCAATAGACATGAGTTTGGGTGGACTCCGGAAATTGGTGATGGACAGGGAGGCCTGGTGTGCTGCGGTTCATGGGGTCACAAAGAGTCAGACACTACTGAGCAACTCAACTGAATTGATTTTATTAAATGGTTGATTGCTTTCAATTTCTAGTAGACAACTGTATCATATAGAACATCTTATATTTATTATCTGCTCCTCTATCATTTAAAAAAAAAATCATTCTGTGACCTATAAGTACAAAATGTTATTTGAGTTCTTTTTGTAGGCAAAAATCTTTATGTGCAGTATCCAAATTAAAAAACACAATAATAATTATATTTGATTTTCTATAAATGTTCTTTCACTTGACTTTTATCCCCACAATTAGAAAGAGGTTTCAATTCTTAAAATCTTTTTAATAGAAGATTCATGTAGCCTCATCCACTAACAGTTCTTAATTCTTTTCAGTCACCAACATTTAACCCAAATGTTTATTCTCTTTTTTCATTACAACTGTCCCAGCTCCTCAGTCAGTTTTGTTGCTTTCTCTTCATTGTTAGCACAATTGAGGTCTCTATCTCTGACATTTTTTCTTCTCTATATGCTCTATCTTCTAAAAGATGTCATCAAGTCCCTTGCTTTTAAATAATGTTTCTTCACTGATGTCTCGATAATTTAATTGTGAATCTGATGGTTTGTTTAAACATCCAATTTATATAGCCAACTGCCTAACTCACTTATCTTATTACATCTAAAAAGCATTCCAAGTTTAGTATGCCCAAGAACAAACATTTGTTCACCCTCATCATACCTGCTCTTACTGATTTTTTCCCATTAGTAAATCACGATAATATTCTACCATTTGCTCAGGACAGAAACTCCAGAACACACCATTACCCACCATCATTCATTTGTTGTTGTTCAGTCACTAAGTTATGTCTGACTCTTTGTGACCTCATGGACTTCAGCAGGCCAGACTCTTCTATTTCCCAGAGTTTGCTCAAATTCATGTTCATTGATATTTCCCTTTCATGGTACACTGCCTTGTGGAGGCAAAGGGGCTTGCATAACTCAATGAAGTCATGCCATGCAAGACCACCCAAGAAAGACAGGTCATAATGAAGATTTCTGACAAAACATGGTCCACTGCAGGAGGAAATGGCAACCTACTCCAATATTCTTGCCTGGATAATCCCATAGACACTATGAAAAGGCAAAAAGATATGACACCACAAGATGAGCTCTCCAGGTTGGAAGGTGCTCAACGTACTACTGGAGAAGTGTGGAAGGCAATTACTAACAGTGCCAGAAAAAATGAAGTTGCTGGATCAAAGAGGAAACGACAGTTGAGGATATATCTGGTGCTGAAATTAAAGTCCAATGCTGTAAAGAACAATATTGCATAGCAACCTGAAATGTTAGGTCCATGAATCAGGGTAAATTGGATGTGGTCAAGTATGAGGTGGGAAGATTGAACATCCACATCTTAGAAATCAATAAACTAAAATGTATGGGGATAGGCAAATTTAATTCCGATGATTTAAATCTTCTACTGTGGACAAGAATCTCTTAGAATGAATGGAATAACCCTCAGGGTCAGCAAAAGTCTGAAATGCAATACTTGGGTACAATCTGAAAAACAACAGAATGATTTTGGTTCGTTTTCAAGGCAAACCATTCAATATCACCAGTAACCCAAGTCTATGCCCAATCACTAGTGCAGAAGAAGCTGAAGTTGAACAATTCTGTGAAGACTTAGAAGACCTTCTAGAACTAATGCCAAAAAAAAAAAAAAATTCCTTTTCATCATAGGAGACCAGAATGCAAAAGTAGGAAGTTGAGAGATATCTGGAGTAATAGGCATGTTTGGCCTTGCAGTACAAAATGAAGGAGGGTGAAGGCTAACAGATTTTTGTCAAGAGAACACACTGGTTATAGTAAACACCTGTTTCCAACAACTGAAGAGATGATTCTACATATGGATATAACCTAATGGTCAATACAGAAATCAAATATGCAGTCAGCAGAAACAAGACCTGGAGCTGACTGTGGCTCAGATCTTGAGCTTTTTACTACAAAATTCAAGCTTAAATCAAAGAAAGTAGGAAAAACCACTATGCCATTCTGGTATGACGTAAATCAAATCCCTCATGATTTTAAGGTAGAGGTGGTGAATAGATTTAAGTGATTAGATCTGGTAGATAGAGTTGGACAGAGGTTCATAACATTGTACAGGAGGCAGTGACCAAAATCATCATTCTTTCATAAACCACACTTAATTCATCTGCAAAAGCTATCATGGCTTCATTCATTACACACTTGAAATCAACCACTATTTACAGCTCCATCAGTTCAGTTCAGTTCAGTCACTCAGTTGTGTTTGACTCTTTGCATCCCCATGGACTGAAGCACGCCAGGCTTCTCTGTCCATCACCAACTCCCAAAGCTTGCTCAAACTTATGTCCATCGAATCAGTGATGTCATCTGGCCATCTCATCCTCTGTTGTCCCCTTCTCTTCCCACCTTCAATCTTTCCCAGCATCAGGGTCTTTTCCAATGAATCAATTCTTTGTATCAGGTGGCCAAAGTATTGGAGTTTCAGTTCAGCATCAGTCCTCCAATGAATATCCAGGACTGATTTTCTTGATGGACTGGTTGGATCTCTTTGCAGTCCAAGGAACTCTCAAGAGTCTTCTCCAACACCACAGTTCAAAAGCATCAATTCTTCAGCGCTCAGCTTTCTTTATAGTCCAACTCTCACATCCCTACATGACTACTGGAAAAACCATAGCTTTGACTGCTGCTGCTGCTAAGTCACTTCAGTCGTGTCTGACTCTGTGTGACCCCATAGACGGCAGCCCACCAGGCTCTGCTGTCCCTGGGATTCTCCAGGCAAGAACACTGGAGTGGATTGCCATTTCCTTCTCCATAGCTTTGACTAGATGGATCTTTTTTGGAAAGTAATGTCTCTGCTTTTTAATATGCTGTCTAGGTTGGTCATAATTTTTCTTCCAAGGAGCAAGCGTCTTTTAATTTCATGGCTGCAGTCACCACCTGCAGTGATTTTGGAGCCCCCAAAAATAAAGTCTGTCACTGTTTCAATTGTTTCCCCATCTATTTGCCATAAATATCATCCAAATACTAACTGTTGTTATATCTTTCTTGAATAATTGCAAAAGCCTTACTCTGGTATTTCTGCTTCCATATTTAACATATACATCTTTAGTTGACATTGAAAGCAATAATATACAAATATATGAGATTAAGTCACTCCTCCATTGCATATGCTATAATTGCCTTCCATCTTATTCAAAAGTGAAAGAGAAGGTGTTAGTTGCTCAGTTGTGTCTGACTCATTGCAACCCCATGAACCCCACCAGACTCCAGTGTCCATGGAATTCTCCAGGCAAGAATACTGGAATGGGTTGCCATACCCTTCTCCAGGGGATCTTCCTGACCCACAGATCTAACCCAGGTCTCCTGCATTACAGGTAGATTCTTTACCATCTGAGCCACCAGGGTAAAAACCTGAAATCCACCACCTTTAATATGGTCTAAAATGAGCTACATAATCTGGCCTATATTTCCCTTCTGCAATACCCTATTCTTCTACTTGAACCACATTGGACTTCTTGACCACATATGTTTGAAATGATTTTCTTCCAGATGATTATCTGGTCCATACTCTTGTTTAATTCATCTCTCTCAAAAATCATGTGAGGTTTCCCTTATAGAGGAAATGCTTCCAAGGTGTGACTATTTATCATTCCCTGCCTTCTTTCTGTTTTTTCCCTTACAGACCTATTAAATTAGCTAAAAATGGTACAGACTGAGAGTTATTTCAACTTGGAATATTTTCTTTTTTTTAACCAGAATTTTCTTTTGAGGGGCAGCAGAGCTACGGAGTGAGAATAGAGTTTATTTTATTACAAAGGTGAACAGTCCAGGAAACTTCTCATAATGTCATGTGAATAGAAGCAGAGTTCCCAGGGGTGAAGGCCAATTTAACTTCCTTCTTTACTCTGAGACAATTGACATAGGGCACATTCTGAGAGAAGGCATTGAGCAAATATTGTATTGTTCTCTTGGGTAGCCCAAACCTATGGTCCTGCTAAAATCCTAGTTTATGCTATGAAATAACTTTTCAGAATACCAGTGTTCTTTATAAAATTCAAAATATAAGTTGCATTTTTTACATTCTTTGTGGTTCAATGTTTACCTTTATTGGACTAGTCTAAAAATGGTAATATAGCATCTTACATCTTACATATATGAAATGGAATTTAATGCCCATATTTCAAAATTCAAGGCCTACAGAGAATAAGAACATGGAGGAAGAGAGAAAGAAGGGTCATATTAAGCTCATTTAACATATTCCATTCAAGCATGTTCCACTTCCCCTTAGGGCATGGTTATAAAGATAGTCCCTGCTGAGTTTTGGACTACACATTACTTGTAATATCTAGCGGGAGTGACAGTTAATTGTTTTACATACCCCTTGCTGTGTTCAGAATCATATGTCTTCTCAATCAAATGATACAGATAATTAGTAATTCTAATAAAGACTCAAGCTTGACATATTTTATAGAATGATTTTGTTTGCTGCATGTTTAAGATTACCAAAGTTTTAAGGCAAACTTTATTAATATGCAGTCCAATGGAGAGCAGGCATGCTTTGCTGCTGTATACAGATCTTAACAAGTATATCCAAGTTTAACTTTCATCTTTGAAATCAGATTCTAAACCATGAACAGAGTTTAATGTACTGTTTTAGTTCTCACCTATGAAAGGAATAATTTTATTAATAAAGTTTAACAATCAATAGTGCAAAACTACCAAAAAAAAAAAAAAAGAATGAGTTTCACGGCTGTTCTATCTCCCCAAATTTATTGTTTTGTATCTTAAAGTTAGATAAATGATAATTGTGTAACACTGAGTTTAATTATATTTTACTGCTGTATGTCTTTGGAAAAACTATGGATACATTATCTAAAATAATCATTAAGTCACTTAGAATAAGTGATACCTTTTAAAGAAGAGATAGCATGCAATTTAAAATATATTAGATTAACATCCTGATGCTTCAAGAAATATAAGAGAAATTTTTTCAATGTTTCGTGGAAGAATTTGTGATCAAGTAAAGTGCATAAAAATAAGGCATTGCCTTGGATAATTCTTACCAATAAAAATTTTAAGCATCCAAGAACTTCTACAGTAAGTGAGTTAACTTTTGTTTATATCAGAATTCCCAAAAATTATTTTATAATAGCATATATTCAAAGAACATCTATTTATGTTCTATATAACACCTTTTTAACAGGACATAGTTTGTATACAAGGGTAAAATTGATTGCTTCTTTAATTACTTCTAAATATAATACCAACCAGTCCATTCTAAAGGAGATCAATCCTGGATGTTCATTGGAAGGACTGATGCTAAAGCTGAAACTGCAATACTTTGGCCACCTCATGCGACGAGTTGACTCACTGGAAAAGACTCTGATGCTGGGAAAGGTTGGGGGCGGGAGGAGAAGGGGACGACGGAGAATGAGATGGCTGGATGGCATCACCGACTCTGTGGACATGAGTTTGAGTGTACTCCGGGAGTTGGTGATGGACAGGGAGGCCTGGCGTGCTGTGATTCATGGGGTCGCGGAGAGTCGGACACGACTGAGCGACTGAACTGAACTGAACTGAACTGAAATATAATACTATGGTAATAATCATTGAAAACATTTGCTTCCTTTTATTGTGAGAGTAGAGAATGGAAACATTATCATTCAGGATATTTTATCACTTTTAGTAGAAGAAAAGTGACAGTTGCATATGTTTCTTGTATACTATATTTTCAATTCTTATTTCTATTGAGTTTTTCCTTTTAACTATGATTTTTGCAATACAACATGATAAAAATTAGAAGAAAATAGTAAAACAATTAACCATCCAAACCACTAAATTTATATGAATAATTTAAGTCACTTTTAGTGACTGTAAAACAGTCGTATATTTGGGCTAATTTTTAATGATTTTGGATTTATAAAAACAAACAGGATGAATAGTTGAAGCAAGCTATGAATAAATATATGATCTGTTTCAACTATTTTCATATTATCCTGATAATTCTGGTTATTTTGCATCTCTTATTATTTTACATTTTCTAATTAATCATAGCATCATATTTTTAGTTTTCAAATTGTGTTTTACGTGATTGTTCTTTCTTTCTTTTTTTTTTCCATTGCTTCATTGTTGATATAATGTGAAAGAAACGTCCAAACAAATTTTCGTTTGTTTCCTTTTCGTCCAAAGGAAGAAAAATGGATCATGAAGAAATAAAGGCATACATCATTTCTTTCAAGGAAGTAGATATAGGATATTTTTAAGTGCATACTAAATATATTTGAGATGATAAACTTTGGAGTTATGTTCTAAGATCATTAGCACATTTAGGTATAAAGCAAAGAACGTTGTTGCTCACCTCTCAGTTCTACAAAGATTAAGTCATTTGCCACTAAAGTTATTGACCAACAGTGCCTTGAAAGGGATTCATGACAAAAACCAGAATGAAGCATTCCATGCTTTGGCAAAACTATCCCTTAGTTACATAAAAATATCTCTGCACAAAAAAATATGAATGCCAGTTTCTTGCACCTTAATTTTCCCAAACATAGAGAAGCTCTAAAATCACTTAGATACCTGTTCCTCATAACTAGCAAGTAACACTCTACCAAGATAAATTCTGATTGCACATATTCTTTAGCCAAAATTATAAATATATACTGGTATTTCCTCCTACCTCTTCATATCAGTGCCCTCAGAGCTACTGAAAGACTGTTTCCCAGGCTATAATACTCAATAAGGTCCTCAAATAAAACTAAAACCCACAGCTCTCATATTTTGATTTTTTAAATTCAATTTACATGACTATAAGGTCATTATACATGATTTTTTAAAAAAATTAGATTTACAGCTTTTGATTATAACGGGTAGTGAAAATGTGAACAGTAATTAAATGTAAAAGTGGTTGAAAGTAGAGGATGACCCTAGATCTAGGACTTTGCATTTTGGGTGAGGTCTCTTAGCAGTTCAGTGCTTTATGGAAGATTAATGTACCATAAGAAAGAACCCATGACATGATATTCTGCAAAATGAATATAATCATGAAAAGCCCTAGTATAATAAACTTCTCTACAATTTTAAAAATAATGGAACCATTGCTCAGCTTGTAGATCTTGCACCTAGACCTCAAGAGTACTACAGCATATTTCTATCACTGAAAATCTAGGAGAGAAACCTATATCTGTAATCTGATGCCATCAGTTCAGTTTCAGTTCAGTCACTGAGTCATATCCAACTCTTTGCAACCCCATGAACCACAGCATACCAGGCTTCCCTGTCTATCACCAACTCCCGTAATCCACGCAAACCTGTGTCCATTGAGTCGGTGATGCCATCCAACCATCTCATCCTCTGTTGTCCCCTTCTCCTCCTGCCCTCAATATTTCCCAGCATCAAGGTCTTTTCAAATGAGTCAGCTCTTCACTTCGGGTGGCCAAAGTATTGGAGTTTCAGCTTCAACTTCACTTCTTCCAATGAACACCCATTATTGATCTCCTTTAGGATGGACTGGTTGGATCTCCTTGCAGTCCATGGGACTCTCAAGAGTCTTCTCCAGCACCACAGTTCAAAAGCATCAATTCTTCGGCACTTAGCTTTCTTTATAGTCCAACTCTCACATCCATACATGACCACTGGAAAAACCATAGCTTTGACCAGACGGACTTTGCTGACAAAGTAATGTCTCCGCTTTTTAATATGCCATCTAGGTTGGTGATAACCTTCATTCCAAGAAGTAAGTGTCTTTTTATTTCATGGTTGCAATCACCATCTGCAGTGATTTTGAAGCCCAAGAAAATAAAGTCTCTCACTGTTTCCCCATCTATTTGCCATGAAGTGATGGGACCGGATGCCATGATCTTAGTTTTCTGAATGTTGAGTTTTAAGACAACTTTTTCACTCTCCTCTTTCGCTTTCATCAGGAGGCTCTTTAGTTCTTCTTTACTTTCTTCCATATGGGTGGTGTCATCTGCATATGACATATTCATGCATCCTGGTTAGATATATAGAATATTGAACTGACATTGATATTTAAAAAATTTAAAACTCAGCTCTACACAGTTTTAGATTGATGGGTGTTCATTGGAGGGACTGATGCTAAAGCTGAAACTGCAATACTTTGGCCACCTCATGCAACGAGTTGACTCACTGGAAAAGACTCTGATGCTGGGAAAGGTTGGGGACGGGAGGAGAAGGGGACAACAGAGAATGAGATGGCTGGATGGCATCACCGACTCGATGGACATGAGTTTGGGTGAACTCCTGGAGTTGGTGATGGACAGGGAGGCCTGGTGTGCTGTGATTCATGGGGTCGCAGAGAGTCAGACACGACTGAGCAACTGAACTGAACTGAACTGAACTGAACCTTTATCATGTGTCAAGAAATTAAAATTCATACATGCTTCATTTCTTTGATATTTTAATTCTGGACATCTTTTTAAAAAGTATTTTGTTATGAACTTTTCTGAATGGCAAGGTTAAAAGGACATAAAATCTCTTTTTCTCCAAAGACAAGTGTGCTTAGTCATTCAGTCGTTTCTAAGTCTTTGCAGCCCCATAGACTATAGCCCACCAGGCTCTGCTGTCCATGGGATATTCCCAAGCCAGAATACTGGAGTGGGTTGCAATTTCCTTCTCCAAGGGCTTATAGCTGGGGGATGGCTAAAAGTGGACAGCATGTGGTATGATGTGACTGCTACACAGCTTAGGATGGCCAGCCACGTGGAGAGTTATCTGAGACAGGACCCTGAAATCAGGATAGTGCACTGTGGACAGCAAAATGGACAGCCTTTAGTAGCTCCCTAAATCATTTTATAAATGATTTTATAAAATGATTTTATAAATCATATTATAATCATTTTATAAAATGATTTATATAATATTTTTATAGAAAAAGACACCCCTGCCCAGAAGGAAGTGAGGCCCAGGGGTGAAACACCCAACCCAAAGAGAAGTAGATAGTACAAATACAACTGTTTCAGACTATTGATCTTCCACTACTTCAGTTCTGAAGTTTAAGTTCAGTATCAAATTGTCAACATCCACTGGATCATGGAGAAAGCAAGAGAGTTCCAGAAAAACATCTATTTCTGCTTCATTGACTACGCCAAAGCCTTTGACTGTGTGGGTCACGATAAACTGTGGAAAATTCTGAAAGAGATGGGAATACCAGACCACATGACCTGCCTCTTGAGAAACCTGTATGCAGGTCAGGAAGCAACAGTCAGAACTGGACATGAAACAACAGACTGGTTCCAAATAGGAAAAGGAGTATGTCAAGGTTGTATATTGTCCCCCTGCTTATTTAACTTCTATGCAGAGTACATCATGAGGAACGCTGGGCTGGAAGAAGCTCCAGCTGGAATCAAGATGGCCAGGAGAAATATCAATAACCTCAGATATGCAGACGACACCACCCTTATAGCAGAAAGTGAAGAGGAACTCAAAAGCCTCTTGATGAAAGTGAAAGAGGAGAGTGAAAATGTTTGCTTGAAGCTCAACATGCAGAAAACAAAGATCATGGCATCTGGTCTCATCACTTCAAGGGAAATAGATGGGGAAACAGTGGAAACAGTGTCAGACTTTATTTTTTTGGGCTCCAAAATTGCTGCAGATTGTGATTGCAGCCATGAAATTAAAAGACGCTTACTCCTTGGAAAGAAAGTTATGACCAACCTAGGTAGCATATTCAAAACAGAGACATTATTTTGCGAACCAAGGTCCATCTGGTCAAGGCTATGGTTTTTCCCGTGGTCATGGAGGGATGTGAGAGTTGGACTGTGAAGAAAGCTGATCGCCAAAGAATTGATGCTTTTGAACTGTGGTGCTGGAGAAGACTCTTGAGAGTCCTTTGGACCGCAAGGAGATCCAACCAGTTCATTCTAAAGGAGATCAATCTTGGAAGGACTGATGCTAAAGCTGAAACTGCAATACTTTGGCCACCTCCTGCGAGGAGTTGACTCACTGGAAAAGACTCTGATGCTGGGAGGGATTGGGGGCGGGAGGAGTAGGGGACGACAAAGAGTGAGATGGCTGGATGGCATCAGCTACTCGATGGGCATGAGTTTGAGTGAACTCCGGGAGTTGGTGATGGACAGGGAGGCCTGGCGTGCTGTGATTCATGGGGTCGCAAAGAGTCAGACATGACTGAGTGACTGAACTGACTGACTAACTGACTGATAAATACAGAGTTGTCAGAATTCACCAGATATATTGGTGAAAATAGACCCATGAGAGCATGAACTTTAAACACATACTCTTGAGTTTTAACAAAATGGCTGACCATTTAAACACTTTTCTAAATTAACTGGCTGAATAAAATCAGTTTTTAGTTAAAGTGAGAGAAAAGAATGAGAACTAAAGGAAAATTTATGCAATGTCTTTAACAGAAAAGAAATGATAAAAGTGTGGTTTTGGTAAGAACTTGAAATGCAAATTAGCTTGAAAGGCAAACAGGAAGTGATAGGAAAGGCTGAGAAACAGCATATTGTACTGGGTAGGGGTAAAAAAAAAAAAAACCCAAAACTGAGAACAGTATTTGTGGTGGCAAGCACAAAATGACAAAGCAATTACACACCAAGATACACTGAAAAGGAGAAAATGACATGAAAAAAATTGTCATAAAAGTGAAGAAAGAATTTTATTCTTTAATTTAAATATGTTGATTACTTTAAAACTCTAAACTGATGATTATTGCTTCAGAACTTTCTCTTTCCTCACATTTCCCTAAATTAGTCACAGTCTATCATAATATCTTTATCATCAAAACATATTTTTTTGCAATTGTTAGCTATCAAAGTAAACCTTTGATTAAAAATCTCCAAAATACATAAAGATAAAAATAAAAATTTATTTTTAGATACCATCCAGAGAAAATTGATCTTAGCATTCAAACTATATCTACTAATTTTTCTAATTATTTTTAATCTGTATAGATATGTATTTTTGTATAAAAATATTTTAAATCTATACATTTAAAATAGAGGTAATATGTGCTTGATAATATATTTTCATGTGAAATTTGCCTTATCTATTTTTACTTAAATTGAATTAATCTGTGGCAATTTTCCATTTTATGGATATATACATATTTCATCTACTTTGGGTTGTGTTAGGTAGTTAGAGTAGGAAAAAAGAGTCCAGAATGGTGGCAGCTAAAAGACAAGGAAGCGAAAAGCCTGCAAAAATAGAACAAAGGAAGGTCTGAGGACCAGTGTGAGGACCTCAGGTAAAACAAACAGCACTTCTGGCTAGCCCGATTTACATAGGACAGGCCTGGGGGGAGGGAAAACAAAAAAACAAAAACATATAAAAAGAGAAGCCAAAGGGCCAGGGGTCTCTCTCTTTTCTCTGCGTCTTTTGGGTCTTCATGCCCTCATGTTTCGAGGATGTATTTTCCTTTATTTTCTAAATAAAACTGAGCTGTAACACAGAGCTGTAACACTGGTCTATCCGAGGGTTGTAACACTGATATGTCGCTTCAGATTTTTGTTGTGACAAGACAGAACCAAGGAAATTACACACTCCCCTGACAGCTGTATTAAAATTTTCTGCCAATATTAACAATATTGTAATTAATATATGAATATATCATATAGTTATTAAGTTCTTCCTTTGGAACTGATTCCCAGAAATAGAATTTCTGGGTCAATAATTATATATATTTTCCATAACTTTTTACATATTTACCAATTCACTTCCAGAAATTTTATACCAGATACCTTTCTTACAGTCTGTTAGATAATCTATTTCTTAACTTCCTGGACAATGGAAGTTTTCATATTTATATTTAAAATTTCTTATGTTTCAAAATATTTTGCAAAGTTTTGTAAAAGAATTTTTTATATGATGGACACAAACCCTCTACCATATATATTATGAATATTTTTTCTTCATTTTTTAAATTTGTCCTTTATTTTGTTTGAATTATTTATCCTGTTGAGAAGCTCTTTAATTTTTACATTATTAAATTGTCAAGCAACTCTTTTTTACCACTGGCACCACTTGGGAAAACCCAAGCAATTCTTTTTTGATAATTGCTTTGGTATTATGGTTAGGATGTATTTCCTGCGTTCCTAATTTAGACACACGATCAGAAACCATAAAGACTGACATTAAACAAAATAATCATTTCTATAAAAGAAGATACCAAGAAAAAACAATGTAAGAGAAGTAGAAATCTTTAGCCATATGTATGACAAATTATTAACTCTAATATAGCTCTAAAATATTGAGAAATGTAATACTAATTTATTCTAAACATTCTAATGTTATTGCTGGATAAATTGCACAAAAACAAATGGTATATGTATATGTGTGTGTGTTAGTCGCTCAGTTGTGTCTGACTCTTCGACCCTCCATGGGCTGTAGCCCGCCAAGCGACTCTGTCCATGGCATTATCCAAGGAAGAATACTGGAGTGGGTTGCCATGCCCTACTTCAGATACACACACAAACACACACACACATGATTATTTATACTTTATAGATTGTGCTATTAACTAATATATCATTATTCATCCATCAGATTACTCAAAACATAAAATATTCGTAACAGTGTTGGCAAAGAAGAACCTGATAATAAATGTTTGCCTTATTTCATTAAAGCTTAAATTGAAAACTTTTGCACTGTTTCCCCATCTATTTCCCATGAACTGATGGGACCAGATGCCATGATCTTTGTTTTCCGAATGTTGAGCTTCAAGCCAACATTTTCACTCTCCTCTTTCACTTTCATCAAGAGGCTTTTGAGTTCTTCTTCACTTTCTGCCATAAGGGTGGTGTCATCTGCATATCTGAGGTTATTGATATTTCTCCCGGCAATCTTGATTCCAGCTTGTGCTTCTTCCAGCCCAGCGTTCCTCATGATGTACTCTGCATATAAGTTAAATAAGCAGGGGGACAATATACAACCTTGACGTACTCCTTTTCCTATTTGGAACCAGTCTGTTGTTCCATGTCAGACTTTACTGTTTTGGGCTCCAAAATCACTGCGGATGCTGATTGCAGCCATGAAATTAAAAGACACTTACTCCTTGGAAGGAAAGTTATGACCAACCTAGATAGTATATTAAAAAAAAAAAAAAGCAGAGACTTTGCACAGTAAAGGAAACCGAAAGCAAGGTAGAAAGACAACCTTCAGAATGGGAGAAAGAGTTCACAAATGAAGCAACTGACAAAGGATTAATTTCCAAAATATACAAACAGCTCATGCACCTCAGTATCAATAAAAAATAGAGCAAAATTTAAAAAAAATGAGGGGGGGAGGCAGAAGACCTAAATAGACATTTCTCCAAGAAAACACACAGATGAACAATAAATACATAAAAAGATGCTCAACATCACTTATTATTAGAGATGTGCAAATCAAAACCTCAATGAAGTATTACTTCACACCTGTCAGAAAGGCCATCATTAACAATATCTACAAACAATAAGTGCAGATAGTGCAATATTTACTCAGCCATAAAAAAGGATGAAATTGGGTCATTTGTAGAGATGTGCATAGACCTAAAGACAGTCATACAGAGTTAAGTAAGTCAGAGAAGAGCAAATATCATATATTAATGCATATATGTGAAATCTAGAAAAATGGTATAGATGATCTGATTTGTGAAACAGAAGTAGCGAGCAAATGTGTGGATGCCAAGAGGGAAAAGATAGGATGGGGTGAATTGGGATATTGAGATTGACGCATGTACACTACTGATACTATGTATAAAATAGATAACTAATAAGAATTTACTTTATGGCACCAGGAACTCTACTCAATGCTCTGTGTTGACCTAAATGGGAAGAAAATCCAAAAATGAGGTGATATATATCACCTATAGCTGATTCTGGGGCTTCCAGAATATATATACCTATAGTTGATTCTGGGGCTTCCCCGTTGGCTCAGTGGTAAAGAATCTGCTAGTCAATTCAGGAGATGCAGATTTGATCCCGGGGTTGGGAAGATCCCCTGGAGAATGAAATGGTAATCTGCTCCAGCATTCTTGCCTGGGAAAACCCATGGACAGAGGCACCTGGCAGGCTAGAGTCCATGGGTTTGCAAAGAGTTAACACAACTGAGCAACTAAACAATAATAACAATAGAAGAATGCACAGTTAGCACTCCTTATTCCTGGTATCTGCTTCTATGAAATCAACGAACAGTAGGCCAAAAACATATATTAAAAAATTCAAGTACTAAAAAACAAAACTGGAATTCACCATGTTCCAATAACTTTTTAGGAGACATTGATATGGCAATTACAACCATTTACATATTATTTGCATTGTGTTAGGTATTATAAGTTGTCTAAACATGATTTAAAGTATACAGGAGAATGTGGACAGGTTATATGTAAATACCTCAGCATTTTGTATAAAGGATCTGAGTATCCAAGGATTTTGGTGTCTGAAGGGGTGTGGAACTAATTCCCCTCAGATACAGAGGGACATTTGTATTTGTTTTAGTACTACTGTGATAATTAAAACTAGACAGAAAAAGAGAAAGAAAGACAGAAAAAGAAGGAGAGAGTTTGACATATTTATTAATTTTGGTTGCAAATGACAGAACTTAACTCAAACAAAATTAAGGAAAAAGAAATGCATTCTACATGCAATGGAAATAGTCAGAAATAGCTCTAGCTTTAGTCAGGGGTTCTAGGAATATATTCAAATCATACCATCACTTTCTTTCTTTATAATACTTCATTATTTGTGTTGGTTCTAAGGTAATCCTCACTAGTTAGTGGCAACATTGCTGCCACTTACTTGAGGCTCAGTTTTTGTATCCAGCAGAAATATAAATGTTTTTACTTTTCGTTGTACTTTTATACAGTGTTACACTATGCAAATCATGTTATTTGTTCATCCCTAAAAAAGACATTGTGCCCAGGAAGATTCCATAATGTATTTAGCCAGGCTCAAGTCAGGTGACCACATTTGCAGGCAGGGATGGGGTTGGCATACGCAATCCACTTGGACTGAGGTGATGGCTCAAAATATGGTTATGTTAAAAAGATAAGAAGAATGGATGATGGAAGCCCAATGATATACCAAAACGAACTAAATTGTTAGGTAAGAACAATATGATTCACAGAATGATATAAATTATATATCTTTCCATAAAAAGTTAAAAATAAGATTATCTTAAAATATTCATGTATGAAAACACATATAAAATGTATTTAATAGTATACTAACTATCAGGATTCCTTACCTATGGAGAAGGGCTGGGATCTGAATGAGATCCATTTTATTACTTAATAATTATTTCTGAATGTACAATCTATTATGCCCTTCCTCAGTTGCTTCAGTTGCATTTGACTCTTTGTGACTCAATGGACCTTAGCCTGAGAGGCCCCTATGTCCATGGGATTTTCCATGCAAGAATACTGCAGTAGGTTGCCATGCCCTCCTTCAGGGTATCTTCCTGACTCAGGGATTGAACCCGTGACTCAGGAGTCTCCTGCACTGCAGGAGGATTCTTTACTGCTGAGCCACTGGAGAATGCCTCAATCTTTTATACAATTAACAGGTTACATTTATTAAAGTCTTACTATGTTTTATATAATGTTACAGAGAAGGAAATGGCAACCCACTCCAATGTTCTTCCTGGAGAATACTGGGGACAGCAGAGCCTGGTGGGCTGCCGTTTATGGGGTCGCAGAAAATCAGACACGACTGAAGCAGCAGCAGCATACAATGTTAATTTATGTTGCATATACAATTTCATTTAATTGTGGTAAATATTTCAAGTTCAGTTCAGTTCAGTCGCTAAGTCATGTCCGACTCTTTGCGACCCCATGAATCACAGCATGCCAGGCCTCCCTGTCCATCACCAACTCCCGGAGTTCACTCAAACTCAAGTCCATCGAGTCGGTGATGCCATGCAGCCATCTCATTCTCTGTCATCCCCGTCTCCTCCTGCCCGCAATCCCTCCCAGCATCAGAGTCTTTTCCAGTGAGTCAACTCTTCACATGAGGTGGCCAAAGTATTGGAGTTTCAGCTTTAGCATCAGTGCTTCCAATGAACACCCAGGATTGATCTCCTCTAGAATGGACTGGTTGGATCTCCTTGCAGTCCAAGGGACTCTCAAGAGTCTTCTCCAACACCACAGTTCAAAAGCATCAGTTCTTCAGCGATCAGCTTTCTTCACAGTCCAACTCTCACATCCATACGTGACCACTGGAAAAACCATATCCTTGACTAGATGGACCTTGGTTGGCAAAGTGATGTCTCTGCTTTTTAATATGCTACCTAGGTTAGTCATAACTTTCCTTCCAAGGAGTAAAAGTCTTTTAATTTCATGGCTGCAATCAGCATCCGCAGTGATTATGGAGCCCCCAAAAATAAAGTCTGACACTGTTTCGTTTCCCCATATATTTCCAATGAAGTGATGAGACCAGATGCCATGATCTTTGTTTTCTGAATGTTGAGCTTCAAGCCGACTTTTTCACTCTCCTCTTTAACTTTCATCAAGAGGCTTTTGAGTTCCTCTTCACTTTCTGCCATAAGGGTGCTGTCATCTGCAAATCTAAGGTTATTGATAGTTCTCCTGGCAATCTTGATTCCAGCTTGTGCTTCTTCCAGCCCAGCATTCCTCATGATGTACTCTGCATAGAAGTTAAATAAACAATATACAACCTTGACCTACTCCTTTTCCTATTTGGAACCAGTCTGTTGTTCCATGTCCAGTTCTAACTGTTTCTTCCTGACCTGCATACAGGTTTCTCAAGAGGCAGGTCGGGTGGTCTGGTATTCCCATCTCTTTCAGAATTTTCCACAGTTTATTGTGATACACACGGTCATTTAATTGTGGTAAACATTTGAAGAGGTAAATGCATTTTTATAATGATTTTCAGATAAGAAATTTTGGTAACAGACTGTAACTGGTCAAAATGCCACTCCAGAACCTTTTTAAAATTAATTATAAGGCTATATGGATAGATAGATAGATGGACATAGATATAGTGTATATATACACATATATATACACTAATATCGGAGAAGGCAATGGCAAGCCACTCCAGTACTCTTGCCTAGAAAATCGCATGGACAGAGGAGCCTGGTGGGCTGCAGTCCATGGGGTCACTACTAGTCAGACACGACTGAGTGGCTTCACTTTCACTTTTCACTTTCACACATTGGAGAAGGAAATGGCAACCCACTCCACTGTTCTTGCCTGGAGAATCCCAGGGATGGCGGAGCCTGGTCGGCTGCCGTCTATGGAGTTGCATAGAGTCGGGCACGACTGAAGCGAATTAGCAGCAGCAGTAGCAGCATACACTAATATATATAACTAATATATAACTAATAATAATATACTACATAATCATATGTTAATAGATCTGCATATATAGTCAGAGAATTATTTTTGAATTGTATTAATGTATAACACATTATACTATCCTGTTGGCTCAAACGGTAAAGAATCTGCCTGAAAATAAATCAGGAGATGTGAATTTGATCCCTTGGTTGGGTAGATCCCCTGGAAAAGAGAATGGCTACCCACTACAGAAATATTGCCTGAAGACTTCTATGGACAGAGGAGCCTGGTGGGCTACAGTCCATGACGTCACAAAGAGTTGAACATGACAACAACTAACACACATGTTGCACTATATTATGACATATATATACACACAAAAATTATAAACTATTTTTGTGTTCATAATTTCATTTGATATTAATAATACTGTCTTTTCTATATTCAGACTTAAGTCATAACTAAAGTACTACTAAAATTTGCAGTGTTTTACTTAAATTTTATTTCATATAGAAATGAGTTATAAGACAATAAATACAGCCTTATTATTTTCCAAATTGTTAGTATCTTGTCCCAAGGAAGTTTATTTTTCCTAAATATAATGGCTACTTTATTATTACAATAAATAACTTTAAAATGATAATAGTTATGCCTCACTGGTCCATCTAATTTAATCCCAGAACTATTTTAATTTTTGACAAGCTCTTGCTGGTCTCAAAATTATATAAATTGACAGTACCTTTAGAAAAAACATAGAGCCAAAACCTTCCCAAACTTATCAGTATTCTATTCTGATAAAATCATATTTATGCTTCATTTTAAGAAAATTGGTTTCTTTGTAATATTGACACTATGACAATGGACTTTCCCTTTTTAAAATAACTCCTTTTATGACCCTTAATTAGCTTCATAATTTTCTTCACACAGTATTTCTCATTATGGTATTAATAACTCAGGACATTAGATTATTTAAAGTTATTATAAATGCAGTAATATTTTTCACTACCATTCCACTGAAATATAGGAGAGCTAGCGATGTTCTTATTTTCCTTGCAATATTAATTTACTGTTTGTATGTCACATTGTAAAAACATTAAAGAAATATATGTCACTTATTTGGGCTTCCCTGGTGGTTCAGATGGTAAAGTGTCTGCCTGCAATGCGGAAGAGCCGAGTTCGATCCCTGGGTGGGGAAGATCCCCTGGAGAAGGAAATGGCAACCCACTCCAGTACTCTTGCCTGGAAAATCCCATGGACAGAGGAGCCTTGTAGGCTACAGTCCATGGGGTCGCAAAGAGTTGGACACGACTGAGTGACTTCATTTCACTTCACTTCTTTATCATTAAGTTCATCAACCTAAGTTGTTTTTTAGTATATTCACATGCTATACAAATATTGCCACTTAATTACATCTGCCTGATTTCTTTCACTTAGCAAATATTTCCAAGATTCTTCTATATTTTAGGATTGTTGCTTCATTATTTTTATTGCTTAATAATGTTTCATTGTATAATATATGGAGTTTTATTTATCCATTCATCAGGTGATGGCCATTTGGGTTGTTTTCACGTTTGGGCTATTAAGAAATGAGAGGAGGCTACTGTTAGGTGTTGTTTTAATAATGTCTTATTTTCTGTATCTTGATGCTTTGACAACTGGGGCCTTGTTGACCCTCCAGAGACTTCTCATCCCAGGATTTGAGCCAATACCTAGGGATAGTAAACACCTTGCATAAGATCATGTTTTTCAAACTCAAGGCAATCATCAAGAGCTACCCTTCAACCACCTTCTTTTTCAGGCTGTTACACTCCAGGCCACTTAAGCTCCTGATCTAATCATCCCAAGGACAGGTACTCCACAGACAACTAGGAAGAAGCTTTATGTCCCAGAACTCACTGAAATTTTTCAAGCTAGCCTGCTTACCCTGCCTGGCCCCTCCTTTCCATGAAAGCCACAGTTAAAGCTCCTGTCCAAAGTTGTTCTCTTTCCCCTTAGCCACCTGTTTGACTTGGTCCTTCTCCATGTGAACCCAGGTGTCAAGGTGTGCTCCCTCTACTTGGAAATCGTAAGTAACAAATTATTGATTTTTAAGGCAATCATCTCCTCTTCTGCTGGCCTTAATATAACTCAAACTTTCTATTAATATGTCATAGTTTAACTCAGATATTTTCTTTACCCAGATCAGTTCAGTTCAGTTCAGTTGCTCAGTCGTGTCCGACTCTTTGCAACCCTATGAATCACAGCACGCCAGGCCTCCCTGTCCATCACCAACTCCCAGAGTTCACTCAAACTCATCTCCATCGAGTTGGTGATGCCATCCAGCCATCTCATTTTCCGTTGTCCCCATCTCCTCCCGCCCCCAATCCCTCCCAGCATCAGAGTCTTTTCCAGTGAGTCAACTCCTCGCAGGAGGTGGCCAAAGTATTGCAGTTTCAGCTTCAGCATCAGTCCTTCCAATGAACACCCAGGATTGATCTCCTTTAGAATGAACTGGTTGGATCTCCTTCCAGTACAAGGGACTCTCAAGAGTCTTCTCCAACACCACAGTTCAAAAGCATCAATTCTTCGGTGATCAGCTTTCTTCACAGTCCAACTCTCACATCCATACATGACCACGGGAAAAACCATAGCCTTGACTAGATGGACCTTTGTTGGCAAAGTGATGTCTCTGCTTTTTAATATGCTATCTAGGTTAGTCATAACTTTCCTTACAATGAGTAAGAGTCTTTTAATTTCATTGCTGCAATCAGCATCTGCAGTGATTTTGGAGCCCAAAAAAATAAAGTCTGACACTGTTTCCACTGTTTCCCCATCTATTTCCCATGAAGTGATGGGACCAGATGCCATGATCTTAGTTTTCTGAATATTGAGCTTCAAGCCAACCTTTTCACTCTCCTCTTTCATTTCATCAAGAGGCTTTTTAGTTCCTCTTCACTTTCTTAGGCTCTTGTAAAACCTCAGTCTATTAGGCTCTGGTTAAATAGTTTCCATTGATGGGAAATCCTGTTAAGAAAAAGCTTCCATGAAAACTAAAAGTACTTCACTCTGTATAATATAGAGTGAAATAAGCCAGAAAGAAAACACCAATACAGTATACTAACGCATATATATGGAATTTAGAAAGATGCTAATGATAATCCTGTATACAAGACAGCAAAAGAGACACAGATGTATAGAACACTCTTTGGGACTCTGTGGAAGAGGTTGAGGGTGGGATGATTTGGAAGAATGACATTGAAACACGTATGTTGTCATATGTGAAACGAATCACCAGTTCAGGGTCGATGCATGTTATAGGATGCTTGGGGCTGGCGTGCGGGGATGACCCAGAGGGAGGATAAAGGGAGGAGAGAGGTGAGAGGGGGGTTCAGGAGGGGGAACTTATGTAAACTTGGGGTGAATTCATGTCAATGTATGGCAAAACCAACCAATATAATATTGTAAAATAATTTGTCTCCAATAAAAAAATAAATTAATTACTTAAAAAAAAAAAAAAAAAAAACTAAAAGTAAAACTACCGTGTGTGTGTTTAGTTGCTAAGTCATGTCTGCCACTTTTCCAACCCCATGGACTGAAGTTTGCCAAGCTCCTCGGTCCATGGGATTTCACAGGCAGGAGTACTAGAATGGGTTGTCATTTCCTTCTTCAGGGGGTCTTCTCCAACCAGGAATCAAACCCACATCTCTTGTATTGGCTGTATTGACAGTCAGATTCTTTACCACCGAATCCGCCTGTATTGACAATCAGATTTTCTTCCACTGGGAAGCCATGACACAGCAATACCACTACTGGACATAAACCCAGAGAAAATTATAATTCAAAAAGATACATTCATCTCAATGTTCACTACAGCACTATTTACAAGAGCCAGGACATGAAAGCAACCTAAATAGCCATTAACACAGGAATGGATAAAGAAGATATGGTGCACATAAACAATGGAATATTACTCAGCCATTAAAAAATGAAATTTTGTCATTTGCAGAGTCATGGATGGACCTAGAGACTGTCTTACATAGTGAAGTAAGTCACAAAGAGAAGAACAAATATTGTATTATATATTAATGCATATATGTGGAATCTAAAAAATGGTAAAGATCTTATTTGCAAAACAGAAAGAGTGACACAGGTGTAGATAGCAAAAACTATGAATACCAAGGAAGAAGTAGAGGTGGGATGAATTGTGAAATTGGGATTGACATATATACACTACTATATATGAAATAGATAACTAATGAGAACCTACTGTGTAGCAGAGGGACCTCTACTCGGTACTTTGTGGTGACCTAAATGAGAAAGATATCTGAAAAGAGAGGATATATATACACACACACACACATATGGCTGATTTACTTTGCAGTACAGCAGAAACTGACACAGCAGTTTAAAGCAACTATAGTTTAAAAAAAATTGCTCTGAGAGTTGTTTTTTTTTTTTTTTTTTAAATAGATACTTTTCCCCTTCTCTTGCTGGAATATGACTTTTCTTCAGTCTTTAGTATAAGAACCTGGCAGGGCTTCTAATAGAAAAATTCATGACAGTTTGGGGGCCACTATATGACCTGTCCTTCTGGCATTTTTAACTCTCAAATTTGCCCACACTGAACCTCCAGCAATTCATCAGTTGCAGGATAAGTTGTCCCCAGCAGAGGTTTCTACTCCGGTGCTTATGCCAACTAAGCTATTAGTTTTATGTGTCTGATTATTTCTCAAATTTGTAGGGCAGAGATTTGCCTTGTGATCTCAGTTCTCAGTTCTCTAATAATTTTTAATTTTCAGTTTGTTCAATATTTTACATGTACTGCAGTGAAGAGTGATGACTTCCAAGCTCCTTTCATGCTTGGAAGGAAACTGGAAGTGCAATGTTTTAATTTATATTCTTTTTCAAAAATATTATTTAACTCAATTTTCTTTCCAAATTTTGCTTCAGATTGTATTCTCATGTTTTGTTATTAAGAATGAATTAATAGAATCCTATATAGTCTTTTGCTATGTAATAATTAATTTTAAAAATGGTACTATAGTGCATGGTTTGTGTGAAAAATATGATACACTAAAACGACCTTAAATTTGTAGTAAACCTAAACTTGTATAGGTATATAATGATGTAGAAAAACAAAACCAAATTTAAAAATTATCATCAATGATATTATATTTGTTTTACCAATACCTTGAAAAAATATCATTATTATATCATAAATTTTTACACTATTTCATTTCTCATGTTCATTGATTTTTTTGTAAAAATTGTATGGTATGTTTATGCAGATTGCACCCCAAATAATCCCTCTTCCCCTGCATGAACATATCATTTGAGTAGACAAAATTTTATTTGGTGCTCAGATTATAGTGAGGTAAATTACTAGTAATTGACATCAGTTTATGACAATAAAATTTTATCCTGTGCAAGAGAAACTTCCCAGTGTCCCTAGCAGGGATAGTATTAGATATGAATAGCTGAGAGTCTGGACTGAGAAGATAGTATTCACCTTTCACTCTGTACACTTATAACTGTGCTTATTGAGCAAGTTATTTAGACTCTCTGTATCTCAGTTTCTTCACCTATAAAAGTACTACATAATAGTGCTTACTTCTTGTGACTGTCATGAGAATTAGTGATGTCAGTATGTACTGTGCTTTGAATATTGCCTGACACATAGTAAGCAATCTGAAATATACTATAAAACATTTTAATATATTCCTTTAGATAGAAAATTCATTGTATTAAATCTTTACATCTTGTAGCTATGTATCATGTATATAACCTGAGTCTCTGAGCATTTGCTTTAAGTGTTCTCTTTTATATCTTCCACAATGGTATGCTATTCATAAATCTAGTATTTATTATTGAGCCCAATTCCAAAAGGGCATCATTAAGTAATACATAAAATCATTAGGTCACATAACTATGAAATTTATTTGTAGAACTCTCTTAAGACAAGCTGTATGTTAATACTAAAAAAATGTCATCTGAGTCCTTATTTTTCTTTCTCTTATTTCCTGGTCCAGTCTTTCCTTTCTCTTTGTATCCTGGTCTCATTTTTTTTTCTGCAGGTGGACTCTTCCGAAATGATGTAAGATATGACATTTTCTAGTCACATATTACATTTTCTACTTAAAAATGAACAAAGAGAATAGAGAATATATGTTTTTTCAATTCAAGGAGGGAAATCAAGATGTTTTTTTCTTCCTGTCTTCATAGAAAATACCAAGAGATGGTATCTTATTGATCAAATTGGCTCATTTGTCTCTCTATGTGTTGGGAGGGTATGATGGACTCTCAGTACTCTCATAGCAAAATGGACATGCATAGATTGTTCTTAAATGAGACAGTGTTGTGTAGGCCATAGCACATATAACTTCTAAAAGGAATGTGGAAAATTGTAGATTTATTTTCAGTGAATGATCCTCAATACACCACTGCTATTTTTAAGGTTAATTTGACATGTTACCTGAGAAGATTAATATGTTTCAAAAATATTACCATAAATAATAAACAGATAAACTGCATGGAAAACAAAAACATGCATATCCCCTTATATATTGGGTTGCCCAAAGAGTTTGTTTTATTCTGTAAAATGTTACAGAACATTTTGGCCAACCCAATAGATCCTCAACAAATACATTTTAATGTTTGAAAATTTAATAATAGTTACCATGGAAGAACTTTTTTAAAGCTAATTTCTCTCTTGACCTTAGTTTTAGAAAGAAAAAAAATCAAGTTAGGGTTTCAGTGATTTGCTTCTGTTCAAATAATTTTGTTTAACATGTGGGCAAAGAGGTGAACTTTAAAATTTTTCTAAACAATATTTGGATAACTAAATTCTAGAGCTAGACAGGTCATAAATATAACTGAGTTTCTCTTCTTCTAAAACAATTCTATGAATAAAGATATTGGTATTTGTGTTTCCCTCATGGTCAAAGGGTTATAAAAATGGGCCATAGTTAATCAGAATGATTTAATCTTTTGACCATGCTCAATTATGAATATGAATACACACATATGAATATGTTCAATGTTAGAAGTTACTGACATTCTTACGACTTAGTGTGGTGTCTACCCATTAACATGATGGCATTAATAAGATATTCTAAAACACCCAGTGAACTTTCATTTAGTCTGATTGAAATTGAGATTATAGTTAAGATCTGCTGACTTGTTTTCAGTACATGACTTATTTCAGTGATTCCTCTTAAAATATTAAAGCACAATCAGTGTATCTTATGTAATAAAGAATTTGACTGGTTGGTCTTTGTATCCAGTTCCTGGGATGAAGCCTCCAAATTCTGGATATTTCCTCATTTGTGGAGAGGGATTTTATCCATGGTGAGACTCTCAGATCACACTTGAGTCTAAGCTAATGAAGTGACTCATGTGGATCCACAGATTGTTTTAGGAAGGGACTGGGCATACCAGAGAGGCCAACCATGCGGGGTTAGATAGAATTTTGAGTCACATGGTATCAGTTCAACCTCCATGGAAGAAATGAGGGCTGAAATCCAGTTTAAACACATGACCAATGATTCAATCAATCACTCCCATATAATAAAATCCAATAAAAACTAACATCCAAGGTTCAGGTATGCTTCCTGGTAGGTGACATATATTGATACGCCAGAGGGTGACTCATCCTGACTCCATGGGGAAATGACATGAAGGCTCTGGATCTGGAACCCTCTCAGACCCAGCTTCATGTGTCTCTAATGTTGGTGTGTTCTGGCTTTGCACTTTATAATAAAACTATAATCATAAGAATAGTCTTTTACTGACCACTGTGAGTCATTCTAGTTAATTTTAAACCTGAGGAGATAGCTGGAGCCCCAAACTTAGCAAGTTGGTCAGGAGTGTGTGTGTGGTCTGCTGCTGCTGCTGCTAAGTCACTTCAGTCGTGTCCGACTCTGTGTGACCCCATAGACGGAAGCCCACCAGGCTCCCCCGTCTCTGGGATTCTCCAGGCAAGAACACTGGAGTGGGTTGCCATTTCCTTCTCCAATGTGTGAAAGTGAAAAGTGAAAGTGAAGTCGCTCAGTCGTGTCCGACCCTTAGCGACCCCATGGACTACAGCCCACCAGGCTCCTCCATCCATGGGATTTTCTAGGCAATAGTACTGGAGTGTGGTCTAGGAGTTTCCAGATTTGCAGTTGTCTGATGTGAGACAAATGGTGTAGAAGACTGTGCCCTTAACCTCTGAAATTTGTACAAACTTCTGATAGTCAGCAATCAGGATTTCATTGCAGTAATATAAAATTCATTTTAATTAAAATAGGAAGTGCTTAACAAGAACAAACTTAAGGATTCTGTAGCTGCAAGCACAGAGTACTGAATAATTTCTAATAAGACAATCTTTTCTTTAGAATACAGTAGCTTTGTCAAAGGCATTATGAACAAAACATTGTATTAAACTGAGTAGCATTTTGAATTAATCAATTAAATATTCAGTTCAGTTCAGTTCAGTCGCTCAGTCGTGTCCGACTCTCTGCGACCCCATGAACCACAGCATGCCAGGCCTCCCTGTCCATCACCAACTCACGGAGTTCACTCAAACTCATGTCCATCGAGTCGGTGATGTCATCCAGCCATCTCATTCTCTGTCGTCCCCGTCTCCTCCTATCCCCAATCCCTCCTAGCATCAGACTCTTTTCCAGTGAGTCAACTCATCGCATGAGGTGGCCAAAGTATTGGAGTTTCAGCTTTAGCATAAATCCTTCCGATGAACACCCAGGATTGATCTCCTTTAGAATGGACTGGTTGGATCTCCTTGCAGTCCAAGGGACTCTCAAGAGTCTTCTCCAGCACCACAGTTCAAAAACATCCATTCTTTGGCAATCAGCTTTCTTCACAATCCAACTCTCACATCCATACATGACCACGGGAAAAAACATAGCCTTGACTAGACGGACCTTGGTTGGAAAAGTAATGTCTCTGCTTTTTAATATGCTATCTAGGTTGCTCATAACTTTCCTTCCCAGGAGTAAGTGTCTTTTAATTTCATGGCTGCAATCAGCATCTGCAGTGATTTTGGAGCCCAAAAAATAAAGTCTGATACTGTTTCCACTGTTTCCCCATCTATTTCCCATGAAGTGATGGGACCAGATGCCATTATCTTCGTTTTCTGAATGTTGAGCTTCAAGCCAACCTTTTAAGATGTCATATTTTAAATAGGTATAAAGATTATTTCAAGCATCATATAATTTCCACATGCAGTGCAGTGCAGTGCTTAGTAGCTTCAGTTGTATCCAACTCTTTCTGATCCTATAGACAGTAGCCTGCCAGACTTCTCTGTCCATGGAATTCTCCAGGGAAGAATACATGTTGGGTTTCTATGCCCTTTCCCAGGGTATCCCTAGATACCAACATCTTCTCCATCTCCTGCCATTAACAAGCGGGGCCTGGGCAGGGAGGAGCCAGCTGAACTGCTTAGAGAGAGGACCGGGCCTGAATGCCGTGAGGGCAGTCTGGGGGAGCTGACTGGAGATAGCAGAGCAGACTGTGGGGTAGCTACCCTGCGAAAAGGCGAAAAGCCCTAACTTAAGACTCTGCCAGCCCCGCTCACAGAACAAAAGACTGAGCAGAGCTAGCCAGCTGCAGACGGCCCATCCCCTACCCAACAGGCAGGGGAGGGCAGTCAGAGCCAGAAGGGGGCAATCGCAGTCCCAGAGAGGCATCCAATACCAATCTGCAGGCAGGCTTCAGTGTTAACCAAGACTTTTTGGGTTTCTGGCTGGTTAACATCTGCCTGAGAAAGTGCGCCGGTTGTATACACAGAAAACCGAGCGGGAGGGACCGGGGAGGTGATAAGTCGCAGGGACAGCACTCACCAAACACCTGGTCACTTGAGCTGCTCAGGCCGGGGAAGGCACAAAACGCAGGCCCAACCAAGTCTGCGCTTTTGTGGAGTACCCGAATACCTGAACCTGAGTGGCTTAGAACTGGGACGTGCATGCAACCCAGCCCCGGCCTCAAACAGTTATCGGCAGAGCAACTTAGAGCCTGTGCAGTGTAGACTGGGACAGCACACACGCCGTGAGCGGGGGCAAACCCAGTGTGGCCGGGACACTGCGAGCACTCCCCACAGACGCCAGAGATATTTCTCAGCAGTGTTCCTCCCTTCCCAGAACAGGCCTGAACAAATGAGCTTTAAAAAGTGTCCACCACCACTACTCAGTGTCAGGGTGGAAATTAGACACTGAAGAGACCAGCAAACAGAAGCTAAAACAGAGGGAACCACCTTGGAAGTGACTATACAGGTTGTCCAAAGTCACTCCAAACCTATTGACATCTCATAACTCATTATTAGTCACTTCATTGCACTCCAGAGAGAAGAATTCCAGCTCCAACCATCAGAACACTGACACAAGCTTCCCTAACCAGGGAACCTTGACAAGCCACGCGTCCAACCTCACCCATAGCAAGGAAACTCCACAATAAAGAGAACTCCACAAACTTCCTGAAGACGGAAAGGCCACCCCAAACACAGCAATATAAGCAAGATGAAGAGGCAGAGAAATACCCAGCAAATAAAGGAACAAGATAAATGCCCACCAGCCCAAAGAAAAGAGATAGGGAATCTACCTGATAAAGAATTCCAAATAATGATAGTGAAATTGATCCAAAATCTTGAAAGCAAATTGGAGTTACAGATAAATAATCTGGAGACGAGGATTGAGAAGACGCAAGAAAGGTTTAATAAGGATCTATAAGAAATAAAAAAGAGTCAATATACAATGAATAATGCAATAGATGAGATCAAAAACACTCTGGAGGGAAACAATAGTAGAATAACAGAGGCAGAAAATAGAATAAGTGAGTTAGAAGATAGAATGGTGGTAATAAATGAAGCAGAGAGGAAAAAAGAAAAACGAATTAAAAGAAATGAGGACAATCTCAGAGACCTCTGGGACAATTTTAAATGCCCCGATATCCCAATCATAGGAGTCCCAGAAGAAGAAGACAAGAAGAAAGACCATGAGAAAATTCTTGAGGAGATAATAGTTGAAAATTTCCCTAAATTGGGGAAGGAAATAATCACCCAAGTCCAAGAATCCCAGAGAGTCCCAAACAGGATAAACCCAAGGCGAAATACTCCAAGACACATATTAATAAAATTAACAAAGATCAAACACAAAGAACAAATATTAAAAGCAGCAAGGGAAAAGCAACAAATAACACACAAGGGGATCCCCATAAGGAAAACAGCTGACCTTTCAATAGAAACTCTTCAGGCCAGGAGGGAGTGGCAGGGCATACTTAAAGGGATGAAAGAAAATAACCTACAGCCCAGATTACTGTACCCAGCAAGGATCTTATTCAAATATGAAGGCAAAATCAAAAGCTTTACAGACAGGCAAAAGCTGAGAGAATTCAGCATCACCAAACCAGCTCTCCAACAAATGCTAAAGGACCTTCTCTAGACAGGAAACACAGAATGAGTGTATAAACTCAAACCCAAAACAATAAAGAAAATGGCAACAGGATCATACTTAGCAATAATTACCTTAAACGTAAATGGGTTGAATGCCCCAACCAAAAGACAAAGACTGGCTGAATGGATACAAAAACAAGAACCCCATATATGTTGTCTACAAAAGACCCACCTCAAAACAAGGGATACAGACAGATTGAAAGTAAAGGGCTGGAAAAAGATATTCCATGCAAACGGAGACCAAAAGAAAGCAGGAGTAGCAATACTCATATCAGATAAAATAGACTTTAAGACAAAGGCTGTGAAAAGAGACAACAAAGGACACTATATAATGATCAAAGGCTCAATCCAAGAAGAAGATATAACAATTATAAATATCTAAGCACCCAACATAGGAGCACCACAATATGTGAGACTAATACTAACAAGTACGAAAGGGGAAATCATAAAAATTAGGGCAGAAATAAATGCAAAAGAAACAAAAGAGACCATAGCAAAAATCAACAAAGCCAAAAGCTCTTTCTTTGAGAGGGTAAATAAAATTGACGAACCACTAGCCAGACTCATCAAGAAAAAAAGGAAGAAAAACCAAATCAATAAAATTAGAAATGAAAAGGGAGAGATCACAACAGACAATACAGAAATTCAAAGGATCATAAGGGACTATCATCAGCAATTATATGCCAATAAAATGGACAACTTGTAAGAAATGGACAAATTCTTAGAAAAGTATAACTTTCCAAAACTGAACCAGGAAGATATAGAAAATCTTTCTCTAAGCATGGAAATTGAAACTGTAGTCAGAAATCTTCCAGCAAACAAAAGCCCAGGTCCAGATGGCTTCACAGCTGAATTCTACCAAAAATTTAGAGAAGAGCTAACACTTACCTTACTCAAACTCTTCCAGAAAATTTCAGAGGAAAGTAAACTTCCTAACTCATTCTATGAGGCCATCATCATTCTAATACCGAAACCTGACAAAGATGCCAAAAAAAAAAGAGAAGTACAGGCCAATATCACTGATGAACATAGATGCAAAAATCCTTAACAAAATTCTAGCAATCAGAATCCAACAACACATTAAAAAGATCATACATCATGACCAAGTGGGCTTTATCCCAGGAATGCAAGGATTCTTCAATATCCACAAATCAATCAATATAATACACCATATTAACAAATTGAAAAATAAAAACCATATGATTATTTCAATAGATGCAGAGAAAGCCTTTAACAAAATTCAACATCCATTTATGATCAAAACCCTCCAGAAGGCGGGACTAGAAGGAACATTCCTCAATGTAGTAAAAGCTATATATGACAAACCCACAGCAAACATTATCCTCAATGGTGAAAAATTGAAAGCATTTCCCCTAAAGTCAGGAACAAGACAAGGGTGCCCACTCTCACCTTTACTATTCAACATAGTTTTGGAAGTTTGGGCTACAGCAACCAGAGCAGAAAAAGACATACAAGGAATTCAAATAGGAAAAGAAGAAGTAAAACTCTCACTGTTTGCAGATGACACGATCCTCTACACAGAAAACCCTAAAGACTCTACCAGAAAATTACTAGAGCTAATCAATGAATATAGTAAAGTTGCAGGATATAAAATCAACACACAGGAATCCCTCGCATTCCTATACACTAATAATGAGAAAATAGAAAGAGAAATTAAGGAAACAATTCCAATCACCGTTGCAATGGAAAGAATAAAATACTTAGGAATATATCTACCTAAAGAAACAAAAGACCTATATACAGAAAACTATAAAACATTGGTGAAAGAAATAAGAGAGGACACTAATAGATGGAGAAACATACCATGTTCATGGATTCGAAGAATAAATATTGTGAAAATGAATATATTACCTAAAGTAATTTATAAGTTCAATGCAATCCTTATCAAGCTACCAGTGGTGTTTTTCACAGAGCTAGAACAAATAATTTCACAATTTTTATAGAAATACAAAAAGCCTCACATAGCCAAAGCAATCTTGAGAAAGAAGAAAGGAACTGGGGGAATCAACCTGCCGGACTTCAGGCTCTACTACAAAGCCACAGTCATCAAGACAGTATGGTACTGGCATAAAGACAGAAATATAGATCAATGGAACAAAATAGAAAGCCCAGAGATAAATCCATGCACCTATGGACACCTTATTTTTGACAAGGGAGGCAAGAATATTCAATGGAGAAAAAATAATCTGTTTAACAAATGGTGCTGGGAAAACTGGTCAACAACTTGTAAAAGAATGAAACTAGAACACTCCCTAACACCATACACAAAAATAAACTCAAAATGGATTAAAGATCTAAATGTAAGACCAGAAACTATAAAACTTCTAGAGGAGAACATAGGCAAAACATTGTCCGACATTAATCACAGCAGGATCCTCCATAACCCACCTCCCAGAATATTGGAAATAAAAGCAAAAATAAACAAATGGGACCTAATTAAAATTAAAAGTTTCTGCACAGCAAAGGAAACTATAAGCAAGGTGAAAAGACAGCCTTCAGAATGGGAGAAAATAATAGCAAATGAAGCAACTGATAAAGGATTAATCTCAAAAATATACAAGCAACTCCTGCAGCTCAATTCCAGAAAAATAAACGACCCAATAAAAAAATGGGCTAAAGAACTAAACAGACATTTCTCCAAAGAAGACATACAGATGGCTAACAAACACATGAAAAGATGCTCAACACCATTCATAATTAGAGAAATGCAAATTAAAATCACAATGAGGTATCATTTCACGCCAGTCAGAATGGCTGCTATCCAAACGTCTACATGCAATAAATGCTGGAGAGGGTGTGGAGAAAAGGGAACCCTCTTACACTGTTGGTGGGAATGCAAACTAGTACAACCACTATGGAGAACAGTGTGGAGATTCCTCAAAAAACTGGAAATAGAACTGCCATATGATCCAGCAATCACACTCCTGGGCATACACACCAAGGAAACCAGAATTGAAAGAGACACATGTACTCCAATGTTCATCGCAGCACTGTTTATAATAGCCAGGACATGGAAGCAACCTAGATGTCCATCTGCAGACGAATGGATAAGAAAGCTGTGGAACATTTACACAAGGGAGTACTACTCAGCGATTAAAAAGAATACATTTGAATTAGTTCTAATGAGGTAGACGAAACTGGAGCCTATTATACAAAGCGAAGTAAGCCAGAAACAAAAACACCAATACAGTATATTAACACATATATATGGAATATAGCAAGAGGATAACGATAACCCTGTATACGAGACAACAGCAGAGACTTGGATGTGTGGAGCAGTCTTTTGGACTCTGTGGGAGAGGGCGAGGGTGGGATAATTTGGGAGAATGGATTGAAACATGTATATTATCATATGTGAAACGAATCTGACGTGGTTGGGGGCTCTCCACCTCAACACTCTGTGGATTTAAGAGGCCGTTTCTTCCGAAGTGTATAAATTAGCCTGGGATAGAAGCTGTACGCTGAATTTACTAATTAAGAAATGAGAAACCAGAACTATAAAGGTGGCATAGAAATACAAGAAATCATTCTTAAGTAATTTTTTAAAACTTTGAACAGAATTACAGATTTTGCCATTTGTTATAAACTGGTATATGTAATTTAACCATGAGAAAGTTGGTATTGGGTGAATTCTGAGGCACTTTCGACATGCTGTAGGAGTGATGTGGACTTTTTTGAGTTTTACACGTTCATAAGTGAGTGGTCTGTATCTCGTGCCTTTGTTGGTTTTCTGTGAGTTGTAGTTTCTGGGAAATGAGCAGCTCTCATATCTGTAACTCTTGTAACCCAATCATTCGTGTGCCTCCTTTATGAGGATTCAGTGCCGCTGTGGTGCTGTTATCCCTCTGATAGGAACTCTAACTCAGTGTAAAGCCCCAAAGATCTGTTACTTATTTTTATTTTATATTGTACTATGTTGACTCATTGGAAAAGACTCTGATGCTGGGAAAGGTTGGGGGCAGGAGGAGAAGGGGACGACCAAGAATGAGATGGCTGGATGGCATCACTGACTCTGTGGACATGAGTTTGAGTGAACTCCGGGAGCTGGTGATGGACAGGGAGGCCTGGCGTGCTGTGATTCATGGGGTCGTGGAGAGTCGGACATGACTGAGTGACTGAACTGAACTGAACTGACTGATATTTTATTTATAGTGTTGTGTTTGTTTCAGGTGTATAGCAAAGTGATACAGTCATATGTGTATATATATATATATATATATATATATATATATATGTGAATTAACAAAAGCACTTCCCGTCTTTTGATGGGGAGTTCGTGGTTTATAATATAAATGGCATTATTTTGAGAGAGGGTTAACTTAGGTAAGGCATTGGGGATTTTTTTTTCTTTTTGCAGCTTGAGGCAGTTGTAAAATAACTTAATGTAGCTTTTTGCAACTGTGTATTCTATAGTATATTATTAAAAAAAGAAAAAGAAAAAAAAGAAAAGATTGGTAATGGATGAAAGCATATCTAACAACTTTTTCAATGTATTTTTTTCAGTGAAACTTTTTTGGGCATTATGTTTAAAGAGCTGTGTGAAAGGTCAGAAGTACAACAATATCTTCAAGGAACTGTTTAATCAGGGCTAGAGACTGTAGTATAAAGAATAAAGGCAACTGGAAAGAGCTATAATTGAGATAGGTTGACCTAGAGAAGAGAAGTCATGCTTTAGCTTCAAACAAGTAGTTGTGTCAGTTTTTACTAAATCTGAGAAAATAAACTACTCAAGATTAAATTAACTACTATGCCTTTATTTTTGAATGTATATAAAAAGACATAGATTGCCAAGTTTTTTATAATTGAAAAATTGTATATTAATTATGCAGCTCAGGTTTTAAAATAAATTTTAACTATTATTTTTGCTCTGAATTTCTCTAGAAATACATATCAGAGCATTTTCAAAAAGTACTCATGGGAAATTATAGAGAGATAGTAATGTTTAGTTTTGGTATTAGTGATCAGCAAGTTTCTTTTTGGATAATATGTGGATGGTATTTAAAATAGAGCAAAGGTAGTGATGATATTTAAGCCATAGGTAAAGATGAAACAGTGTGATTTGAGCAATGAAATTGTTCACTATGTTCAGAGAATAATATAGTTAAAGCATAGTATACAGGAAAGACTGTTTGGATACGAGTTTCAGGACAAGAATAATATCTTTTCTAGGGTCCTCATAGATAGTAGGCTTTAATAACTGCAGTCTTCACATGATTTTGTAAGAATATATTCACTGATCATTCTTATATTCTTTGAAGAAGACTGTGTCCCTTTATCTTAGCAAAGCCATAGTGCTCAGTTGTGTCTGACTCGTTGCTGCCCCATAAACTGAAGCCCACGAGGCTCCCTGGTCCATAGAATCTTCCAGGCAGGAATACTGGAGCAGGTTGCCATTTCCTACTCCAGGGGACCTTTCCAAGCTAGGGCTTGAACCTGTGGCTCTTGTGTCTCATGCACTGGCAGTCGGATTCTTTACCATTAGCGCCACCTGGGAATAGTCATTTTAATAAATGTGTATTCTAAAATGTGGACTTACAATTCATAGCCTTTGAACCATATCTAATTCACTGACTGTTCTCATAAAAAAGTTTTATTTGAACAAATATAACTTATTTCCATTGCCTACAAAACTTTCTTGCTTATAAAAGCAGAGTTGAGTGTTTGAACAGACACTTTATTACTCACAAACCTGAAAATATTTACAATCTTGCCTTTTTTTTTTTCACTTTTTTCCCACCACCAAGTGAATGGAAAAGAATTCCAATAACATTAAAGAATTCCAATAACAAAATTAATTCTTCCCTTTGACAATGAAAAAATGTTACTTCCTTTGATAAAGACAGGGCTTCTTTTCCTTGAAAGTCTAGAGAGTAACTGTAACTTTTCACTCCACTTAGGGTGTATTTGGCCTCAAATTCAATATCCTTCACATTTAGTCATGTTTCCTTCACAAGATAACTTTGCAATTGGCTAACTATTTCTCCCCCTCTACCACACTCTGCAGTTTTTCTGGCTGTTTTGCCCTCTCTGTTAGCTATCCAAATTCCCACAGGTTTTTAATATCTTATTTTAACTGGAGGCTTACTTTGCAATATTGTGGTGGTTTCTGCCACAATAAAGATCTCTAGATTACTTCAACTCAGAACCTTCTCTTCCCACTGAAATCATCTGTTTTTATTTTATGACCTATTAATTTTAATCACAGTTTAAAAGTTGATGTCTCTTTTATTTCACTATGAATTTTTTGGTACCACTTGCAATATGTTTTGCATTCTATGCTTATTTCTTTTTTCTCAAAGCACATTGCCCTGTCCTTTATAAAGAATACTATATTGAATCAGTTCAGTTCAGTTCAGTCGCTCAGTTGTGTCCGACTCTTTGCGACCCCATGAATCACAGCATGCCAGGCCTCCCTGTCCATCACAAACTCCCAGAGTTCACTCAAACTCATGTCCATCAAGTCGGTGATGTCATCCAGCCATCTCATTCTCTGTCATCCCCTTCTCCTCCTGCCCCCAATCCCTCCCAGCATCAGAGTCTTTTCTAGTGAGTCAAATCTTCGCATGAGGTGGCCAAAGTATTGGAGTTTCAGCTTTAGCATCAATCCTTCCAATGAACACCCAGGACTGATCTCCTTTAGAATGGACTGGTTGGATCTCCGTGCAGTCCAAGGGACTCTCAAGTCTTCTCCAACACCACAGTTCAAAAGCATCAAGTCTTTGTCAATCAGCTTTCTTCACAGTCCAACTCTCACATGAATACATGACCACTGGAAAAACCATAGCTTTGACTAGACAGACCTTTGTTGGCAAAGTAATGTCTCTGCTTTTTAATATGCCATCTAGGTTGGTCATAACTTTCCTTCCAAGGAATAAGTGTCTTTTAATTTCATGGCTGCAATCAGCATCCGCAGTGATTTTGGAGCCCAAAAAAATAACGTCTGACACTGTTTCCACTGTTTCCCCATCTATTTCCCATGAAGTGATGGGACCAGATGCCATGATCTTACTTTTCTGAATGTTGAGCTTCAAGCCAACTTTTTCACTCTCCTCTTTCACTTTCATCAAGAGGCTTTTGAGTTCCTCTTCACTTTCTGCCATAAGGGTGGTGTCATCTGCATATCTCAGTTTATTGATATTGAAATGTATCTCTCCCATCTTTATGAATGCTAATCATTTGTTTCTCATATGTGATATTTTCCTTTGTATTTTAAATTACTACGATACTGTGGGGTCTTTTAGTGGAGTCTTTGCATCTCTGAACAGTTTTTTATTCTTCAGAAAAAATAAGTAAAGAAGAAATAGATAACGTTTGCCAAGAGTGAAGGGCACATAATACAACCAGTATCATATTTATTTATCTCAGCATTTGAGGAAATGGAAAGTGATTTATCTTTTAGGTATTTGCTAACATAAACTCCCATATTCTAGGATTTGATGAGGACTAAAAGTGAGAATACAATAGAAAATATCCAATAGAAAATCTGGCATGTACTGTGTTCAACAAATGCTGGGTCCATCACTTTCTGATTTCCTTCAGAACAAAATTCTCATTCTTATTTTGAAAATGTTCAATTGGGGGGTATGACACTCCATGCTATGCATGGCACAGATACAAAAATATTATTTAGTAGAAGTATTATTTCTTTTTCCTCCCACAAGCTTTTTGTCTTTTATCTATACTTGTGATTGATATATGTACTTTAATTTAAAAATACAATGAAGACCCAAAAGAGAAAATATGGGGAGAAAAGTTTTTGGCCAAATAAAAATAGGAGTACTAAATAAATTTGGAAAACATCAGAGCTGACAAAAAAGGCAAGGTTTATTGAAGGAAAGAAATCATATCCTTGGGATATCATCAAAGCAAAAAATATATGTGCTAACTCTCCAAACATTAGAATAAGTAAATTATGAAAAATGTATACTGCAAAAGTTGTCATTCATCAAAACTGCTTATCTATTCATTCCAGTACTTTTTCTTGAATTTCTTATATTTACTTTTTCTATCAACTATATTTGCCTAGCAAATATAGTATATTTGTAATTTGTTTATCTATTTCCAGGCTTTACTTCCCCTATATCCTTATAGTTACACAGACATAAAATTACATCAAATTGCATAGTTAGTAGAAAATTTACTATTTTCTGTGCCAGATCTGTTGAAACTTATATATATATATACACACACACACATTCTATTTGTGAAATCAGCCTCAGTGTGTGTGTATGTTAGTCATTCAGTTGTGTCTGACTCTTTGCAACCCCATTGACTATAGCCCACCAGCCTTTTCTGTGCATGGAATTCTCTAGGCAAGAATACTGAAGTGGGTTGCCATTCCCTTCTCCAGGGTGTCTTCCTGACCCAGGGATCAAAGTCAGGTCTCCTGCGTTTCAGGCAGATTCTTTATATACATTCTATTTGTGAAATTAGCCTCAAAAGAAATCATAAAAATGTATTATTTACTTTTAAAATTAGATTAAATTATGATATAATATGTTTAGTTTATAGTATCATAGTTACTATCTCTTAATGTCCTTGGTTTTTTAAAATTCTTTTTTACTTTGCTATTAAATCTAAACAACTTCTCACCTGAATTCAAAACACTCCATTTTATTTTACTATATATTAGAGTGGAAACGATCCACTTATTTTACTTAAGTCAGACTGTTTAGACATAACATATGGAGAATGATTGTTTTAGAATGGAATGGAATGATCTTTAGTTAATTATAATCAAGTCTGACTAACCCATGCATCATTTCTCTGTTTCTTAGTGTGGCTACAAAAGTGCAGTTGTGATCAACTCATAAAAAAGAACTAGAGAGCTAACAATACTATTAATATTATATAAGGAATAATTTCAAATTAATTAGCATGTCTACAGTAGACCGTTTAATTTTCTTCCTCATATCTTGTGAAATTGAAAGGATCAGATGACCTTAAAGTGTAATAACAATTGTTTATGTTTATTTTTTTCTGCGAAGTATTAAGTGCTAAACATGTCACAACTCTTAATTCTAGCTTTTTCTATAACATTCAAACATTTAGTATGTGTTAGCATGCTTTATTAGAATTAAAAAATAAAATGAGACTATGAAGCAAGCCAGTTGGAGAATATAGAATTCCAATGATTAATACAGATAGTAAATTACATATTAAAGTTTACTTACCTTATAAATACCAATTTAAGCTAATGAATATTGCAGATAAAGATTTACAATTCATAATAATTTAAATGACATCTGAAATAATATAAATGACAATATTGTGATTTTCGTATTTTAGTATAATTTTCCTATCTCTTATAAATATTTTTGATCCTAGAGAAAACATATTCTTATATAATTTACTTCAATTTAAAGAAAAAAATTGCCATATTTTGTTTCACGCTAGTGTTTTGCCATACTACTGGAAAGTAAGTTGCAAGTTTCATGCCAATTAATTTCTAAATAGTTCAGCAGAAATCTTGTATTTTTAGAAATTGTATATACATACAATGAAAATAATGCTATCTTCATTTTATTTAGATGCTGAGATAATTTTGTTTAATTGGCTTCTTATTTATCATAGAAAATTGTCAGAATAACGTTGTGAATTGAGAACTAAAATCTTCTCAAACATATTCCTGCTACTTGAATCCTCTGATCAAAAATCAGCAAACTATAGCCTATAGTCCTTTTGCCTTTTTTATAAATACATTTTTATTAGGACACAGCTATATCTATTTGTTTAAGAATTGTTTATGGCTCTTTTCATGCTAAAATGATGTCAATATGAGCTGCTATAACACAGGCTAAAATATTTAGTATCTGGCTTTATAAGACATGGCTCCTCTGATGGCTCAGTGGCAAAGAACCTTCCTGCAATGGAAAGATCCCCTGGAAAAGAGAAAAGCTACCCACTCCAGTATTCTTGCCTGGAGAATTCCATGGATAGAGGAATCTGGTGGGATACAGTCCATGAGGTCACACAGAGTTGGATATGACTGAAAGATAAATACTTACAGTTTATTTCACTTTTATAAGACATGTTTGCCAAGTCATACTCCAGATCCCAAAATTCTTTCAACCAAGTTTCTTATACAGAAACTTGGACCAGCTGAAGGGAATCTGTTGCAATGTGTTTTACCTAAATTTGTTAGCCTTTTGGCTCACCTGGTTAACTTGTCAGTACAACTAAACACCATATGATGCCTTTCAGACACAAAAAATCTACCAGTAAAGTTCCCCATATTGAGTCATTAGACACAAGGTACAAAAAATTGCCCTTCATTTTGTGAGAGCTATCACAACATGCCAGGCCTTCCTTTTCATCAGATGATTTACTCAGAGGCCAAACCTCTGATGCTATGGGATACATCTCTTACTCTCAAAAGAGTATAGGTTTTCTATTAATTTATTTCCCGTTAATCATGCGTTTATGAAATTAAGACATGATTAACACTTATAATTCAAATTATGGTGCAGAAATTAAAATTCACTTAACCTGAAGGGAAAAAAATGGAAAAGATGTTCTAGTGTCCCTAACAGACAAAATAACAATTTCTATAAAAGTTTTATTTAGTGAGACTGAGAATGTAAAGGGCTTTCTTCATCAACATCTGTATCCCAGTTGTCTTTACCACACAGCTTAGTACCAATATGTGTTATTCTGAGTTTTCTTAGTTGCAACCTACAAAAACTGATACTTTGTTAAACAGAAAGTAAATTTATTGCTCACAGAAATACTGGGATAACTGAAGAACCAGGCTAGAGAAACAGAACAAAGTAACAAAGAAGTAACAAAGAAGGCTAGTTATCCAGAGTCACTGTCACAATCCCACCATGACCATGGGGTCACTTTGTTTAGAGTACTATTACATCAATCACTAAATATCAGATGAAACAATTTCCTATGAAAAGATAGCTACTTATATAATCTTACCATAAAAAGACCAATGGGCACTACTTCTGCTATCATTGTCATTTCTGTTTGTACATAATAAATATCAATTCTGTCAACACAAACATGACTTCATCAGTCTTGCTTTTTGGCATCTTTAGCTTCCAACTTGAAATCCAAAGTAGGTATATCTGACTTCCCAAGTTTAGGTCACTCCTGTGTTTTTGATGCATGGGAGTCTTGAGCTGTGAACATCACATCTTTTTTACATTAATAATATGGGGCAATTTATGATATCCACAAGATTTATCCATTGCTTGAAGAGGTTTTTGATGTTGAACAAAAAAAAAAATGTCTACTAAAAGTAGGTAAAGTGTTTAAAGATGGTGGTAGGGGAAAAAAGGTATTTTTAGAAGAGAAAGTGAAGAGAAAGCTAACAGTTTAGGAACATGAGTGAAATGCACTTTTGAGATATCTGATGGAATGCTTGAGATGTTCTCCATATTTATGTTGAGTATATATTGCCTAGATATTCAATAATACTGTGCACTGAGAAATAAGACAAGAATAACTCTTTGGAATCAAATTTAGGAAGGTCTAGAATGTCAAATGAAAAATTATTAAAAGTTTTGTTAATCGTGATTTTTCTAATCTTCTTTCAAAGTATAAAAGTCAGCGATCCAGGAGAGACTGGTAATGGCTGAAGTATTATTAACAAAGGAACCAACAAATACTACCAGGCAAGTGTCAAAAAGTTGCTGATAATGCCAACGTGATTCATAGAAAGCTATTTATTAAAGTGGTTTTTATATATTAATGGACCATAAGTTACTGAACTTTAGCCTAATTTTGTGACAGTTTTTATGTTATTATTCATTCATACTTATCTTTGAAGATCAAGAAAAAGTTCACATAGTCTATAGAACTATGTAACTTTTATTATTGTAAAAGTTAATAAAAGTTACAATACTCTCCCACCCTCTCTTTTCCTTTAGTATGTGGTAAATAATATTCTAGTTACAATCCTGAAACTTAGAGATTTATTTGAAAAAATGCCAACAAGCTACAGAGAAATAAATCTGTAATAAATATGTAAAAATGTCATAGCAGCAACATGAATGACTGAATACAATAAAACATTTATTAAAATATAGACTTTTGATGGTATTGCTTAAAAGACAGCAGCTATTATTGTTGTTGTTGATTATATTCATATGTAATTCAGACCACTTTAACTGCCTCCTGAGAAATCTATATGCAAGAGAAGAAGCAAAACTTAGAACTGGACATGGAACAACAAACTGGTTCGAAATTGGGAAAGGAGTAGGTCAAGGCTGTTTATTGTCACACTGATTATTTAACTTATATACAGAGTACATCATGAGAAATGCTGGGATGGATCAAGCACAAGCTGGAATCAAGATTGCTGGAAGAAATATCAATAACCTCAGACACTGAGATGATACCACCCTTATGGCAGAAAGCGAAGAAGAGCTAAAGAGCCTCCTGATGAAAGTGAAAGAGGAGAGTGGAAAAGTTGACTTAAAACTCAACATAAAAAAAAAAAAAATCATGGCATCCAGTCCCATCAATTCATGGTAAATAAACAGGGAAACAATGGAAACAGTGAGAGACATTATTTTCTTGGGCTCCAAAATCACTGCAGATGGTGACTGCAGCCATGAAATTAAAAGATGCTTGCTCATTGGAAGAAAAGTTCGACAAACCTAGACAGCATATTAAAAATCAGTGACATTACTTTGCCAACAAGGTCTGTCTAGTCAAAGCTATGATTTTTCCAGTAATCATGTATGGATATGAGAGTTGGACCATAAAGAAAGCTGAGCGCCAAAGAATTGATGCTTTTGAGCTGTGGTGTTGGAGAAGACTCTTGAGAGTCCCTTGGACAGCAAGGAGGTCAAACCAGTCAATCTTAATGGAAATCAGTCCTGAATATTCATTGCAAGAACTGATACTGAAGCCGAAGCTCTAGTACTTCGTCACCTGATCAGAAGAACTGACTCATTCGAAAAGACCCTGATGCTGGGAAAGATTGAAGCAGGAGGAGAAGGGCATGACAGAAGATGAGATGATTGGATGGCATCATCGACTTGATGGACATGAGTTTGAACAAGTTCCAGGAGTTAGTGATGGACAGGGAAGCCTGGCGTGCTGCAGTTCATGAGGTGGAAAAGAGTTGGACACGACTGAGTGACTGAACTGCCATTCATATGTGGCACATATCTTTTTTTTTTCTTTAAATTAGCAATGGAAAAAAAATCATGACCTCTTTCTAATAAGTATAGATTTGAAATTAGTGACATCATCAAGATTAGAAATTTTCTTGAAATTTGAAATTTACTGGATACATTCTATCACACAGTAATTTTAACAGACTGAACTGTCAAAGAATCTATAACTCAGTTTTAAGCTAAATGGATTGCTTTATTTCAAAAAGAAGTTAGAATAATTAGTAGAAAGTATAGTCAAATATTTCAATTTTGTAGCATTGCTCTAGGAGTATCAACAATATGGTCAGTAATCATACTTGCATAATAAAGTTTCAATAATGTATAGTAAGAAATCCAATAAATTATCTGGATTACACTCCAAGCCACATCCATTTCATCCCTACTCTGAAACTAGATGTCAACTGCGTTTATTAACTGCTTGCTCCACAGAACTTTACTTCAACCCCACCTGCCTGGCCTGTAGGTGTATGTGTCTTTGATCCATGCACTACTGGATGAGGGGATGGCAAGAACTGTGTTCCTCAGAGGCTTCAATGATGCACTGGCTCTGGTTGAGAAGAATTTATTCTTATCAGATAGAAAGTATTTTCAGAAGATATGAGAGCTGGCCAGAAAAAGAGGTTTAAGCTTTTAGAAGTTAGTAAAGAAATATAAAATCCCTGATGATCTGGTGAAGAATGAAGCTGAATGCTTCTAAGGTACTCCAAGCTGTGCATGAAAAGCTTCAAGTGATCAGGAGGACATTATTGTTAAGGTGTTATGAATGAGAGGCCTCTAGAATCTTCCTTATCTATTTCCCTTTAAACAGTTCCTTCTTTCTTGTCTCAGAATGAAGTGTCAATTCTGATATTTTTAGAAATTTTTCTTCCCTTGATTGGTTACCCCAACAGGCCCTTTTGGGAAAAAAAGAAATAGTACATTTAAAAGTTTTATGTAATTACAACCTGAGGTCCAGTAGCACTGAGAGGAGCTTTATAGTTAGAACTCCTTGCTGTTTGAACAGAAAAACCCTGTGGTTCACTGCTTGTCTGATACTTCAATTATTTGGCTGTAATCACATAGTAAAGCAGATATTGATTTCCTAGGTATTCAAATTATACCCCTAAGTGCAAGCAGCAATAAAAGGTTTTTGTTTTTTTTTATCATTCTGAATGATATGCAGTTTTATGTAATGGGCTTGTTCTCATGTATGGGTATATTTTCGTATATTTTTAAAGCTATATTATAAAACCCTCTCATATGGATAATTTTTAGACATATTTAGACTTTTTTCTTGTAGGGGGTGTTCTTTTCATTGGCATATAAAAAGAAAGGTACATTATGATTAGAAGATTGGGACATTCATAAAAGTAAACAGTTACTTTTTTTTCCTTACAATATAAGCAGTCCCTGTATATTTATTTTCATTTTTTGTGATTTATAAAAGGTGTGTGATTGTAGAATCTCCAGGAACATATAAAATGTAAAAATAGTATTAACAAATGAAAAGAAGCTTTTTATTGAAATATTTTCTTTCTCAATATACCATGGACATCTCAGGGAAAGATACTTAGTGCTGTACCTTTTTGAAATGGTTGATTATATTAGTTTCCTTTCAAAACCAGTGTTCAAATATTTCTATAAACAATGCATTCCTTGAAACAAAAAAAAATGTGACTAACCATTCACAAATTCAGCCCTGATTCTTTCTACCAAAGCAACTATATTGCTTTTCCATCTGTTTCCAAAGCTGAGGAAGAGAAATGATGCTCATAAGATACAGGAAGGAAACATTTTCTAGTTGTTCTTAGAGTCGGATAGTTGGTTTTAGTTAGAATACACAAGCTACACCAAGGGAGAATGAAACTTGTTCACCTGACAAGTCAGAACTTTTTGGAATGGGCCATTCGTCTCATCTAGGCAGGATTTTGGTGAAATCTTTGGCACTTTTAGATGATTGCCTTACACAGAAATGAGTCTCCTACCCTTTTGTTCTCCTCCAAGTAAATGAAACACTGTGAGAAATTAGTAATTAGTTATTTAAAATTTGTCTAATTTATCTAACAGCCATAGTTTTAAAGGAAAAGAACATGATCTTGGTTGGATTTTTAACAGTTAAATTTTGTGAGTTTTTTTTTTTTTTAAGATTTCCTCAATCTATCAGAGAATTTATTTTTTATGAGGTAAACTTGGTATGTAACATAAGTTTTGGGTATAGAACATTATAACTCAATTTCTGTATACTACAAAGTGATAAATACCATAAGTCTATTATCACACATCACCATACAGTTGGCTCCCTTTATTCATTTAACCCACCCCTCCACTGCTTTCCACTCTGGTAACCACCAATCTGTTCTCTGTAACAATGAGTTTGTTTTTGTTTTGTTCTGTTAGGATTTCACATATAAGTGAAACCATATAGTATGCTTCTTTATCCAACTTATGTCACAGACATAAATCCTCAAGTTTCATTAATGTTGTCACAAATGACAACCATATCTTCTTTATCCAGTCATCCACTGAAAGACATCAAGCTTGTTTCCATATCTTAGTTATTATAAGTAAGGCTGCCTTGAACAAAGGGTTGCATATATCTTTTCTAATTAGTGTTTTCATATTCTTTGAAAAAAACAGAAAAGGAAGCTAAATCATATAGCAATTGTATTCTTGATTTTATGTAGCATCTCCATACTAGTTTCCATAGTGGTTATGAAAATTTACATTTCTAACAACAATGTCCAAGGGTTCCCTTTTCTCCACATCCTTGTTAACACTTGACTATTTGCTGTCTTTTAGATAAAGTATTCTAAAAGTTGTGTGGTGATATCTCACTATTTTTTAAATTTGTATTTCCCTTATAATTACTGATGTTGAACATCATTTCATGTGCCAGTATGTCTTGTTTGGAAAATTGTCTATTTAGATACTGTGCTTGTTCTTAATCAGGTTGTGTTTTTTGCTGTTGAACTGTATGGGTTTTTATACCTTGATAGCTCAATTGGTAAAGAATCCACCTGCAATGCAGGAGACCCCGGTTCAATTCCTAGGTTGGGAAGATCCCCTGGAGAAGGGATAGGCTACCCACTCCAGTATTCTTGGGCTTCCCTTGTGGCTCAGCTGGTAAAGAATCTGCCTGCAATGTGAGAGACCTGGCTCGATCCCTGGGTTGAGAAGATTCACTGGAGAAGGGAAAGGCTACCCACTCCAGTATTCTGGCCCGGAGAATTCCATGAACTATAGGAGTTGCTAAGAGTCAGACACAATCGAGTAACTTTCACTTATATATATATATATTGGAGAAGGAAATGGCAACCCACTCCAGTGTTCTTGCCTGGAGAATCCCAGGAATAGGGGAGTCTGGTGGGCTTCCGTCTGAGGGGTCGCACAGAGTCGGACACGATTGAAACGACTTAGCAGCAGCAGCAGCATAGTATATTAACCCATTATAGGGTATATGGTTTGCAAATACTCTCTCTCAATTTGGTAAGTTTTCTTTTGATCGTGCTAATGATTCCCTTGCTGTGTAGAAGGTTTCTGGCTTAATATAACCCCATTTGTTTATTTTTGCTTTTCTTTGCTTTTTCTGAAGAGACATATCCAGGAAAATATTGATAAGACTAAAGTCAGGGTGCATTGCTTAAGCTTTTCTTCTTTTTTTTCTAGGAGTTTTATTTTTTCAGGGCTTATAGGCAAATCTTTAATCCATTTTGAGTTAATTTTTTGTCTGGTATAGTATAGTGGCCTAGTTTCATTCATTTGCATGTACCAGTCCAATTTTCCAAACACCATTTATTAAAGAGCTTGTTCTTTCTTCATTATATGTTTCTGGCTCCTTTGTCACAAATTAACTATCTATATATATGTGAGTTTATGAACTCTCTCTATTCTGTTCCATTGATCTGTATAACAGTTTTTATTGCAATAAAACACATTTTTATTTTTGTTTTTTACTACTGTAGCTTTGTACTTCAGTTTGAAATCAGAGATTGTGATAACTTATTTTATTCTTATTTTAAAATATTGCTTTGGCTATTTGCAGTCTTTTTTGGTTCCACGCAAATTTTAGGATTATGTAGTCATAAATGTGTTTGTGGGAAGAGATAAGTTCAGGAGTTCCCTATATTGCCATCTTGAACTGCCTCCAAGAATCATTTATTTAAAAAATAGTCACAATCTTCATCTTCACATTATTTTCCCATATATTTCACTGATAAGCAATCATGGAAATAAGGATGATATTTTCATATTTTTATTTCATTAAATATTTTATAAATAATCAATATAATTAAGGTTATTTCAAATAATGGTTCATATTATTTATAAAGATACTGAATACCAAATTAAATGTCATCTTCTTTTTATAAGAAATTGTTTGACATTTATTTTTCCAAAAGAGAATATTGACTCTTTATTGACATGTTGCCTGACAGCAATAATATTTTTGCTGTCTATCATCTTAAAATTTTCTAGTCATATAAAGCTCTCAGTAATAAACATTTCCTGAGAATACAATTCTCAGCAGTAGTTATGGAGAAATTATTCTATGGTTGGCTTGTACCATATTATTTTTTTGCTCAGTTTCAAAGGCTATTGAAACCATCAAGAAAATTAAATCTCTTGCACATTTGTTTACTACGTGCAATGTTGAGCATATGGTTTTCACACACATACACATATGCACACAAACTCAAGTATACAATGAAATGAGGTGTGGTGTCTTACTGACCCAAGCCTAATTATAACTCAATCTGTCTGTCTCTTTGACTATAAATTTATAAACTTTATTTAATAGGTGCAATTAATGATAACCACACAAAGCATTTAGCAGCAGAAAGAACTGTTTTAGAATCCAGTTCTACCTACTGTGTAGTCTTAAACAGGAACTTAACTTTTTGAATACTGAAGTTTCATTTTCAATAAAATTATGATATCATTAGGCACACTACCTAGTAGTTCTCAACATTCGTTAAAATCACAGGAGAGCTCACACTGATATTAGTATCTCTTTTAGCTTATAACCTAAAGGCTTCAAAATTAGTTTCAAAACAGTAGCTGGTGAAGTGACCAGACTATTAAAAAGTATACAATAAATATTATTGGAATGACCAAATGAATTTTTGAAAAGAATTGTTGTGGATTGAACTGTGTCTCCCATGCACAAAATAAGACATATTTAAGCCTTAACACCTGGTGCCTGTGACTGTGACAGAGTTTAGAAATAAGCTTTTGCAGATGTAATCAAGGTAACATGAGATCTTACCAGGTTACAGTGAGCCCTAAACCAATATGACTGGTATCCTTGGTGAAGAAGAGAGGACACAAAGACATAGGACAACACTCTACACATGTAGAATACTACATAAAGAGATGCAAAGGGAGAATATGATGCGAAGACAGAGGCAGAAGTTGGATTGATGAGTTTGCAAACAAAGGAAGAACAAGGATTGCCAGCTACAACCAGAAGCAAGGAAGAGACAGGAAAAGATCTTCCCTTAGAGCTTTTGAAGAGAACATGATGTGTTGACACCTTAATTTTGGATATCTAGCTTCCAGAAGTCTAAGAGAATGACTTTCTATTCTTTCAATCACCCAGTTTAAGGCATCCCAAGGAAATGAATATAATTGGCCATATTTCATTACAATAAGATACTTTAAACCCATAATATAGATAAGTATTTTTTACATTGTGTCGGATAGCACTCTTGTTGTTGTTTAGTCACTAAGTCATGTCTGACTCTTTGCAACCCCATGGACTATAGGCTGCCAGACTCTGTCCATGGGATTTCCCAGGCAAGAATACTGGAATGGGTTGCCATTTCTTCTCCAGGGGATCTTCCCAACCCAGGGACCGAACATGAATCTTCTGCTTGGCAGGCAGATTCTTTGCCACTGAGCCACCAGGAAAGCTCAGGTATCCTTTAGAAATACATAAACAATTTCCAGGTGGTGCAATGGTAAAGAATCCGCCTGCCAATGCAAGTGATGCCCTGAGAGAAAGAAATGACAACCCACTCCAGTATTCTTGCCTGGAAAATTCCATGGACAGAGGAGCCTGGTGTGCTTTAGTCCATGGGGTCTCAAAGAGTCAGACACAGCTGAGCACACATACAAAATTTTAGTTGGTAATTTATATGTGAATGTAAACTTTTACATTATGTGCATTAGCATTGACTTTATGACTTCATATATACTTTCATAAATCAATTCATCTTTTTCTCAGAACTTATTAGGTATATTTATAACTCTAGTTTACAGTTGAGTTAACTGAGACACAAAGAGGTTAAATAGTTTATCTATGTCTTTAGAACCAAACTGTCAAAGTACAAAGTTAGGATTAGCTTATGAAATTAAAGAAAATAAGTTGCTATTACTGTAAGGATACACATACACAAAACTGAAATAGTCGGACCCCTGTCTTAATTGTTCAGAAGTTAAAGTGAACCATAAACATTCTTGACCTGTGTTTTCTTTCCCACATTAATTTAGTTTTCACAGTTCTCTATTATTCTGCATTTTTTCTTCAATAAACATGGTTATCACTAGATATCCATGTAGCTGATATAGTACCCAGATTATGTATTACCATCCAAGCTGAAGCAGCTGTGCATGCTCCTATACAACATACTTAATATTGTCCTTCATTTTATATTATTTCAATTGGTGAACACAATAGTATCAAAAATGATCCTGAAGTGCTTGTTCTTTTATTTTCCTTTTTCTCTCCAGGATAGTTAACATCGTAACCAGTAGGGCCTAAGGCAGTACTGACCTAAATATTAAACAAACCTACATTCCCTATTATTTTCCTTAGAACTACTTTACAGGTATTTGGTAGGGTTTTATGTTACTTGTTTAGTATTGTTGTTTACTAGGGTATATTTTCATAAAGATAACAGTACTGACAAGCTTCTCTTTCCCACATTTCATATGTACAATAATGTAAGAATTGGAATTGTCTCATCTACTACAAATGGATGCATATTTTACCAATATCCTTGGCAGTAACATACTGGGAGAACCCAAATTCATCTGGGAAAGTATTAGTACTAATAGAATTATCCACTGCATATATGTATGGTGACTATTACTACTTGTTCAACATTTAATGCAGTCAGGCACATATCTGAAACTCAGTACTCTTCTATCAAGTGAAAGAATAGATATGATATAACAAAAGATGCTATAAAATTTAAAAGAAGTCAAATGTTCAGTGTTTTCCTTGTGGCTCAGCTGGTAAAGACTCCATCTGCCATGTGAGAAACCTGGGTTTGGTCCCTGAATTGGGGAGATCCCCTGGAGAAGGGAATGGCTACCCACTCCAGTATTCTGGCCTGGAGAATTACATGGACTGTACAATTCATGGGGTCACAAAGAGTTGGGCAAGACTGAGAAACTTTCATTTTCACAAAATGTTTGGTTCTAAGGAAAATAATAGGGAATGTAGATTATTTAATATTGGTGGTGACAACTGCAAATTGGAGGAGTTCATCCCATGAAGAGGGTTACACTCACCCATCTGTCTTCATAATACTTTCTAACTATTATGGGATATTGGTTTCTGTTGTGTTGATGGTAAGAGAATCAAACTAAAAGAGACAGCAAATTAGTTTATGTATCAATATACTTTGGAAAACACATAAATTTTAAGTAAAGAATATTAAGTTCTATAAAACAGAAATACATTTTTAGTTATAATTAAAGATGAATTCAAATAATGCCTGTGAATAACTCTAATAAACTTTTTATGTTTGAGTAGTTTTAGATTTACAGAAGCTTGCAAAGATTACATATATAGCCAGCACAAAGCTTCCCATTATTAAAATCTTACACTTTCCATGAAAATGAATCAATATTGATACATTATTATTAACTGAAATACATACCTAATACAGATTCCCTTATTTTTTACCTAATATCCTTTGTCTCTTCCAAAATTTTGTTCAGAATACATTTCACTTAGTTTCAACGTCACTGAATACTACTTTCAGTTGAAGTATTTTCTTAGACTTCCCTTGTTTTTCATGACTTTTTCATTTTCTTAGACTTCTCTTGTTTCTCATGACTTTGATGATTTTGAGAAATACTGGTTAGGCATTTTGTAAAATGTCCATCAGTTGGGATTTGTTTGATGTGTTCCTTATGATTAGACTGGAAATTAATTTCATATTTGACCATACAGAGAAACATTCATTGAAATGTTAATTTATTTATTATCGGGAATATGTCAAGTACATGGACTATCAGGTAATCCTCCTGAAGCGCCATGAACTATTTTATATAAAATGAGTAAATATGAACCAGGAATTCTACTGTGCTTTGGAAAAATATATTCCTGAATTTTTAAAATATTCTGTTTTTCATGGTTAACTGCTTTTTCAGCAAAAAAAAAAAAGGTTCCCAATTTAAAATCAATACTAATATGTTGGTCATTGGAATATCGGAGAAGGCAATGGCACCCCACTCCAGTACTCTTGCCTGGAAAATTCCATGGATGGAGGAGCCTGGTAGGTTGCAGTCCATGGGGTCGCTCAGTCGGGCACGACTGAGAGACTTCACTTTCACTTTTCACCCTCATGCATTGGAGAAGGAAATGGCAACCCACTCCAGTGTTCTTGCCTGGAGAATCCCGGGGACGGGGGAGTCTGGTGGGCTGCCGTCAATGGGGTCACACAGAGTCAGACATGACTGAAGAGACTTAGCAGCAGCAGCAGCATTGGAATATTACAAATACTGTAGGACAGGCCAAGGTTGGGGAAATAACAAACCCGGAGTCCAATATGAAGGTCATGGCATCCCTAGCATAATCCAGATAAAATACTGACATCAGTGATCTAAAACAAAACAGATAATCCTTTCAAAAGAGAAGTCTCTGTGCCACCTTCAGAAATTCAGTTAAGCAGATCATCAACTGGACATCTAGTTGAGTTGTCTGTGCCCAGAATGTGGAGACCAGTTCGCTACTTGTTTTTAGAACCCTGACTATGTAAAGGAAGCTATTCACTCTGAAAAATGACATAGAATGATTTTCTGCTTCTGGAAATGTTGACAAGATATGACTTGAGAAAATGCATTCTATCATATTATAATTAAAATAAAAACCATTATTCTTAAATATAAAACAAAATTAGCAAAAACTGACCTAATTAACCATATATATTCCAACCCTATTATCTTTATGGACCATATAGCTAATTATTTTAAAATTTCATAATTATAGTAGCTTTTAAAAAATCATTTATATATTTTATTCCAAACTTTTGCATTTGTTTCAAATTTCTTTTTATGCCATTCAAAAATATTTAATTCCCTCTGGTGTTCATTTAGTGATTTACACAGGAGACATGCTGTGCAGTCAAAGTTAGTTGTATTACAATTTTCATTTCTCTCCAATTAATTTAAAACCTGAGACAGCAGCAAATTCATCAATCATGATGCTGGAATGATTTTTCAGCCTTACATAGGCACGTAAGAATAACATTATGGAAGTCTGAATTATTTTCCTTCAGTATAATTCTGATGCAAATCATTGGTTTGCTATATTTTAAAATAGACTGAGACAAACGTATCAAAAGATAGAAATGTTATTTTCTTTTTATAAACTATAAAATTCTTATTTCTTGTTGTACAGCCCTACCAGTTAAACTATTAAAGCCAAATTACTAAATATGTTTATCATAAATATAATTATAAATCAGAGTGAGTATGAATGCTATTGGCACTATCCTTAGGAGGAAAATAGGAATATGACTTTGGGGAAGAATTCTAGAATACAGTGCCTTCTCTATGAAATGAGAGTCATCAAGCCATCATCACTAGCCGATTAGACAGGAAGTGAACAACTAATCCAATTGGATGTATCAATTTCTTTCAATCATAAAGTAAATATTCAAGCAATGACATCTCTGATAGAAATTTTAACTGAAAGCTATGTAAAACTGTGTTTGAGGTACAAAGAAAATCTATCAGTAGGGAGTTAGAAAAAAGTAAACCCAAACAGAGAATCTGAGAGCAAATAGTAACAAAAACATGCTCTAAGTAAAGTGAACTATTCTGATATGCCAGGTGAATATGTGTTCCTTGAGTTTTAGATTCTTTTTCTGCCTGGCTTCCATGAGATGACTTTCTCAATTTTCAACTCACTTCTCTTTTTACTTAAAACACATGAATGGTTTCTTGCAAGAAAATTGATGCTGAATAAATATTAAACCTTTTAATTAAATAATAAGGTATTGAACAGTTAATTAAAAGCTATTTTCATATATTTTTGCTCAACTTTTTAAGGTGGTTTAGAATTATTGGTATTATTCTTGACTAGCATTCCAAAAAGTAGAGAAATTGTCCATTGATCATGGAATTACATCAAGAGTAGAGCATCAGGGTACAAGTCTGTAGTCACCTATCTCTAAAATTTCTAGAATTGCCCCAGTCTCTCTATGACACAGGTACAAAATTTTCCATGAAGTCTATAAGACGTATGCCCTTAAAATAATGCCTCCATTTCTCTTATTTAAGCTATTTTGCATATTTTTTTCTTTCAACCAGAGGTGACTTAAGGCAAAAGACTAAGAATTGTTGATTATTCTTTGTCAGAATTTATTGTATGGTATTAAGAAAAAATTTTAATTTATTCTTAATTTCAGTTTTTATATTCATAACATGAAGATATAATATTGTATGAGGATTAAGTGAAGCACTGAAAACAAAGCACATAGCAGAGATCTGGTACTTAAAGATGTTGTGATATCATAGCTAGTATAAAAATAATATAATATTATGACTGACTATGAGGTCATTTATAAAGAGAGGTGCCAACTGAGAAACAAAAGAGAAAAGAACAATTCTCTAAATGGAAATAATATAACTTCATGAATGAGGATAATATACCTGTAAAAATTTAACTGATAAGTGAAACTTTACTAGACAGAGAATATGAGGAAGGGATTTCAAACTGAAGGAGCTATATGTGTGGATGACCAGAACTGTAACACAGGTGATATATTGGTTTAGCAGTTAGGAATTTGACACACTATGATGCAGTGACGTAACTAGAGAAGGTTGGGTCCCACATAGCAGGACTACTTTCTGAGGCTGATTCTTCCATCTAACAAGGTTCCAGGTAAGTTTTTATTATCAGAGAAGTTGGAGAAACCAGACAATAGTAACAATTACAAAAAGACCCGTTACTGCCCTATGCTTGTTATGTAGGTAGTTTCTATCTCAAAAAAAAAAAAAAAAAAATCACTTCACTTTCCTTAAAAGTCATATAAAATTTGAGATACACTGGATTGTCTAAACTTCAGATTATAAAGGTAAATAATAGCAAGAAGCATTAATAATTACTTTTATTCTCCACTTTGACAACAAAGTTATATTTATTCCCTCTATAGCCAAGTGAAGGGAATGAAGAATTTGCAGGTTGGCGGGTGAAGAGACTGATCAATCTTGCTTAAGTCACAATGTACTTATTCACTATTAATTATACACGATATGGAAATATGACTCAAGACCAGTGATCTATGTAGTATTATCTCAATTGAACATTTTAACACACAGGATTATTACCTGAGAAGTAGTCAAGGATTGTGAAGATTTGACAAGGACACTGTGCTTTTCTCTTATAAAAAGAAAAAAAAAATGTTAAACTTGAAATTTTTTTTTTCCTAAATAAAGCACCACTCTCTCCCTTTGCTTGTAGTAATAATATTGTCAGTTCATTATTTATAATTAGGAATGTATTTTCCATGTAAATAATTTTACTTTGATTAATGTTTCTAAACCTTTCTAGGCTATTCCATAAAAGGTTACGGATCCCATATCATCAGTAAAATATTGAACATTAAAGGAGAAAAACAACCTAATTTTAAATAAGAAACAAAACTGAAAATCTGACTATAAACTAGGTTTTTACTTTTATCTTGAATGCTCATATTTAAGGAAAAGCAATTGTAACTAAAAGAAGAAGAGAAGCATGATGAAGAGTTTTAAAGGAGACTTTTAGACACTTTCGATGGCTTTTGTAGTTGATGGTTCTGGTACTTTATTGTGGTTAATCTCATTTTGAGTTTTAAATATACTTTTTTTTTTGTAGTACTTTTAATATACTTTTCAACAGTAAGAGGTAAGGAGGACCACTAGTCTCCACAGTAATTTTATTGAAAAGGAAACTAAGAATTAATTTTTAAAGTGAGTAACAAAATTACTCTTCTTCCACAGTTTTAATTATTTATGATTTTAAAAAAGTAAAGAAACTGATTTTCCCCAGTTTGTGTTTTTCCTTCTTTCCTTCCTTCTTCTCTCTCTTTCTTTCTTTTCTTGTGTTGTTTTTGCTTTCTATTATAATTAAAAATAAATGTGGATTTTTTTAAGTTACCAAAAAGGATACTGATATTAGCCAGTTGTATAAATTTTGAAAAGGTTGCATTCTATTTCTCAGAACCATATTCTTTATATTTTAAATGAGAAAACAGCATCTATCACTTAGACATATCGTGAAGATTTAGTGAGATAATGTCTTAGGATTTCTATTGTCACAGAGATTCTTCTTAATAAATTTAGGATTTATTAATAGGCCTTTCTTTTTTCTACTCTGATATATTTTTTGCTAACTCCTTGTGATACTTCTGCATGACAAATTGAAATTAACCATATTTCACTAAGGTTCTTAAAAATGCAGAATTGTGCTTGCCCTAGAAAAACTAGTTGATACCTTAAGAATTTGGCTTTAGCATTTTAAAAAAATGATTTTCAAACACTACTGGCTAGGGGACGCTAGAGTGAAAAACCTTCTCTTTTAAAACCTTCATATTTATTTGTAAATGCCCATATCTTTACAATTTTTAAAGTAATCAATGTGGAATATGAGCATTTTAACAACTGAAATGGTCCCTGTGGTTGTCCTCATTGGTGGACAATGTATCCAGTTATATGAGAATTGTTATTGTTTTCACAGGGATGCTCACCCAGGAATTACAGGATGGCTGACAGAGGAGCCTGGCGGGCTACAGTCCATGGGTGGCAAAGAGTTGTGCATGACTAAGTGACTAACACCTTCATTTTTCAGACACATGATCCTGGGGACGGGACAGATAACACAGACAGTAATTTATGAGTCACGAATACTCACAGTTCAGGGGAGGGCACTACTTGGCACACGGCCACACAAGGTCTGCAATCTGGGACAGAATGAAAAACCGGGCACTGTGGAAGGCAAATGCACAAAAGGGTAAGTAAGGTGCCCACTGATTTCCCAGAGGATGTGATGGGCTTGTTTGAATCACTTTATGGGCTGGCCTGAAACTGAAATTTCCTACTGAATGATAAGCAGTAATTTCACCTGCTCCATTTGATAAGGAGGTTTGTTTGGCTAAGGGGAACTTATGTGCAGGAACAGAGAGAAAACATTAAACTTTTGGTTAGGCCATTTGGGACTTTCTTGATTTCACCAATCAAGGCTGCACATAGCTCTGAAACAATGTCAGACATTACACTTAATGTGAGGAAAAGAAAGTCCAGGGATTAAGATGATAAATTTCCACCAATCTATGACTCCAAAACAGGGTTGCATAACTCAAAAATATTAGTACAGTTATCTTTAATATAGATAAAAATAGAAAGGAGGCATTTGTTGATATCAGACTGAAATCTATGGCCGTAATGGGTATTTCCCAGATTTAAGTCAACTCAATTAATTTTGATTGCAATTAATTTTAGTTTTTAAAAAAAAAAAAAATTTTAGTTTTCAAAATATCAGAAATTATTCTTTGAACAAAATTATTTTAAACTCAAAATAAGTGGCAAAGTTATACTTTTTAAAGTCACTCATGCACATTATAAAAGTGCTTTACTAGTTTGAAAAGAATATATCAAAATTATCATTTTGTTCACTGTTCTTTCTATTGCTAGAGAATTAGCAAGGACTTTTAATATGTTCCTATCAATCAAATTAGCATGTTAAATAGATTATTTAAATAAAAAGGATCATTTTTTGTTGTTTTAAAAAGATGATTTAGATGCACTTATAGTGATGTGGGGTTAGTTTCAACCTCTTTGTACTTTCTCTTTCCAAAAACATATGCTAATAAGTTCCCAGAAATATTATAAAGATAAACTGAAAAGCACTTTGCATAAATGAAATGGTATATAAATGCAAATTAATAGCACTAATGTATGTTATAATTATATATAGAATCTTCCAAAGTGAAGCAATGTCTTAAGTTAGGATACATTCCCTGGGGGAAGATAAGGATGAAAGAGTTCTTAAAAGGACACATAAAAATGGTTAAAGTAGAATGAAACTTATGCATACACAAAAGGAAAGTATGAAAGCTAAGATTATTTAGCCTGGAAATGTGAAGAGATGGAGTGAATATAATTGAGTTATTTAAGATTTTTAAGGGTATAGTAAAAATTGATAAGATCCTCTTTTATACACTATTTCATAATACAGGAAGGAGAGACCACTCAAAATAATGGAAGGTTAATTTAAAAGGAACAAAAAGAAATGCTCAATCTTCACGCAATGTAAAGTCAAACCACGTAATTCAAAATCTTAGGAGATGATAGATTAAAATACAGGAGCTATATTATTAAAACAGGAAAAAAAAAGGACAGTTTTTGCCAAAACAATTTTCCGTCTTAGATGGAAGAAAATAAAAATGTATGTCCAATGTAATTAAAGAATGACCATGAGTTTTTGTAATATAGCTACTTCATTTCTCAATTTATGCATAGAATTAACAATAGGCCAAGAAGCTTGCTAAATTTTTATTATTCTTGAATCATTTGTAGTTTTATTTAAAAGGAAAAAAATCACTGAAACTGTAGATATGTGTATGCCTCAAAATCACCACACTCTTTATTCATCCTACATTCTTCTTGTCTCCTACTAATGACCTGGATTCTTTTCACTAATTTACAATTTCATCTCTGTACATGATTTATGCAGCCAGTAAATTACTGATAGCACAGCTACAAAATCAAATATTTTATATTAAAATTTGAATTTTAAAACTTATTTGATACTGAAGAGCTATGGGAATGAATTTAGTAAGCAGAAATTTTGCCTTTATACTTTGCAATATTTTCTGCTATTTTAATTATAAAAAATAATAAAATAGCAATTTCAATATAAATATTTTGGAAAGCACAATGTTTTTCAAGCATCCACGCACTTTTATAGAAAGCAAATTTCTGAGGAATAAACTATTACTATTGAAATGAGCTGAATGCTAAAAATTATTCCTTAATGCAAATATTAAGGATGCATAGTAAGTTTGAATGAAATTTTAATTTAATGTGAATTTTTAATATTAATAAGTGACATTATTAACAGTTGATGTCATTTTATTCATTAATATTTCAGGGTTACAAAGAGTCAGACATGACAGCAAATAAACAGCAGCAACATTGCTTACAAATTGTTTTGAAAATGCAAGTTATAGTTTGAGGGAGGAAAAGACTACAATTTTACTAGAACAAATGTTTGCTTTGTTAAAAAAAAATCAATAGTCACGTTCACGCTTTTGTTTTTCCTACTAGAGAGACTGACATTTTTATTTGGTTTTTAGATTCTTTCCTGGACAATATCCCAATGTTAGAGAATTATAGGCTCCAGGAACAATCCGATAGACCTGATTTACTTGAAAGTTAATTTTAACAGATCGAGATCTAGTGACTAAGGATTTTGCTTAAATGGGACTTGAACAAATCATCTATTAGGCAGATATTTAGTATTTCCAAACTCAGAAAATTCAAATTATAGTGTCTGATAGTTGTGACTTTAAGTCATGTCTGCCAATAACTAAAGGCAAGATATGAGGAATATTAAGAAAAACTGGTTGAACATATTGTGCCGAAATTGTGAGAAATGAGAGGAAGTTAAGACCAACTGATAAAAGTGGTGCATGCGTGCTCAGTTGCTCAGTCTTGTCTGACTCTTTGAGACCCCATGGACTGTAGCCTGCCAGATTCATCTGTCCATGGAATTTTCCAGGCAGAATACTGGAGTATGTTACCATTTCCCCTTCCAGAGGACATTTGCAACCCAGGGATCAAATTTTCATTCTGGCCATTTTTTTTCTTTTAAGAAAATTATGATCAAGTCTAAAGAAAATAAAAAATGATTTAATTGATGTTGCCTTAAAATCAGGACATGGTGAATATATATCTCTTTGATAAAATGAATCAATTTTGTTTTTGAATAATCAGGATTTTTAATTGGATGTTCATATTATATTTTTAAGATAACATATGAAGAATTTACTAGGTAAATTGTTTCAGTCGAATTGTCTCAATTTTGAGACAGCATTTACAGATCAGAAAACTAAGACTTGGAGAGAATAGTATTAATAACTGTTCACTTTTTCAAAAAAAGTCTCATTATTTTCATCTTCAGTTCAGTTCAGTTCAGTTCCGTCACTCAGTCGTGTCCGACTCTTTGCAACCCCATGAATCACAGAATGCCAGGCCTCCCTGTCCATCACCAACTCCTGGAGTTCACTCAAACTCATGTCCATCGAGTCAGTGATGCCATCCAGCCATCTCATTCTCTGTCATCCCCATCTCCTCCCACAGCCAATCCCTCCTAGCATCAGACACTTTTCCAGTGAGTCAACTCGTCGCATGAGGTGGCCAAAGTATTGCAGTTTCAGCTTTAGCATCAGTCCTTCCAATGAGCACCCAGGACTGATCTTCTTTAGAATGGACTGGTTGGATCTCCTTGCAGTCCAAGGGACTCTCAAGAGTCTTCTCCAACACCACAGTCCAAAAGCATCAATTCTTCGGCAATCAGCCTTCTTCACAGTCCAACTCTCACATCCATACGTGACCACTGGAAAAAACATAGCCTTGACTAGACGGACCTTGGTTGGCAAAGTAATGTCTCTGCTTTTTAATATGATATCTAGGTTGGTCATAACTTTCCTTCCAAGGAGTAAGTGTCTTTTAATTTCCTGGCTGCAATCAGCATCTGCAGTGATTTTGGAGTCCAAAAAAATAAAGTCTGACACTGTTTCCACTGTTTCCCCATCTATTTCCCATGAAGTGATGGGACCAGATGCTGTGATCGTCATTTTCTGATCTTACATGTTTTTATTTGAATTAGGAAGTAAGTCTGATACAAATATGGAGCTTGTAGAAACAGATTATTGGTGGGGATACTAATGGCAACCTGGGACTACAGAGATAAGTTAAAATGACAAATCAATATTGACTGCTATATAAAATGAGAGAGTCATTAGCAATTATAAATCTAATTAAGTAGCCATTGATTGTCTATGTATCCTGGGGCTGAAGAGGTTTCTGATATTACATGTTAAAAGTTTCTGAATTTTTAAGGTTTTCTTGGTAATTTAAGAGATTTTAAAGCAATATAAAGTAAAAGTGAGAAATGGTGTCAAAAAAATTTCACTGGATGTTGTTAGACAGGAAAGTAAGCCTTTACTCAAGACTGTTGCAGTAATGGAGAGAGACTGAACCCTATATCCTAAAACTCAAGGCAGGAAGGGTAAGCTAATCGGAAAGTTCTAGAGCACATTCGGGCAGAGGTTGGAGAGTATGATAAGGTCATCTGTTTGCCAACTGAAGTTTATCAAAGTTAGGCTCCTTCCTGCTTAAGGGAGACTGGGAATTGGGAATCTTTCTTCCTTTTTTACTATATTTCAAAGGGATGACTCCCTTAAGAAAGGTACCCTTGGGTTGTGAAAGGACTAGAGACTGGGAGAAAATGTACATCACAAAGGGTGACGAAAATATTTACAACTGCAAGTTTTCTAAAGTAAATGCTCTAAGAAAAGAGAGGCCTGAGGTAGATGGGGAAAAAAGCTGTCTAAAATGTGGTCAACCTGAAGGCTCTCTTTATCATAATAAGTTTCTTTATTAGTTTTCTATATTTCAGTAACTATAAGAGAATATATGAATATAGGGTTATAAAAATAGCTTTGTAATTGTGGTTCCACAAAAGCACATGAAGTAGGGTGGGTTTAAAATGTTTGAACCCATTCTCTAGACCTCTTAAGTCACTTGTTATCTTGAAGAGTGGATTTTAGTAAATCCAAGATTCACATTCAGATAGACTATGAATTGTGTCTAACAGAGAGGAAAAATATAATCCACTATTATATATTCAACATATACAAAATATTATTGATATTCTTATTTACATTCCTGCTATTAAGGTTGTTGTTGGTATTGTTACTCATGGTAAATTTTTAAGTGAGTTCATTAGTTCACTCATGCTTTTATTATAGGTGTTACATTTCTCAATCAAAAGTTTTCTACTGACTATACAGTATAAGTTAAACATCTAATTGGGAAGAGACTACTGTATTTTTAGTCTATGTTGAATTCTCTATTTCTTAATCTCTTATGTTAATGATGTGTCATTTTATTTATGAACCATTACAATTTGCCAAAATGGTTCATTATCATATTGCTTTGTTTTCACAAATTAACCAAATTATCTTCCTTTTATAACTATTGGGAATCACAAAGTGTTATCAAAAGACCATCTGCATTAGAATTACCAGCACTCTTTGCTAAAAACTCATTTCCTTTAGCATCTCTCCATACTCACTATATCAGAATCACTTTCAGAATCTCAGATACAACTCAGAAATTTGTAGAACTCCCTGTACTGATGTTTGAGGAAGGAAAGAAAGCTAGATAGATAGATTGATAGAAAGAAAGGAAAACATGTGAAATATAGGTTTGAAAATGAGAAAGATAAAATATATGAGATGGGAAATATGCACAGTAGTGATAGTACTACAATAGTAAATGTACATAATGAATATATATGTGTGTATTTAAAGGAGATCAATCCTGGATGTTCATTGGAGGGACTGATGCTGAAGCTGAAACTGCAATACTTTGGCCACCTCATGCGACGAGTTGACTCACTGGAAAAGACTCTGATGCTGGGAAAGGTTGGGGGCGGGAGGAGAAGGGGACGACGGAGAATGAGATGGCTGGATGGCATCACCGACTCTGTGGACATGAGTTTGAGTGTACTCCGGGAGTTGGTGATGGACAGGGAGGCCTGGCGTGCTGTGATTCATGGGGTCGCGGAGAGTCGGACAGGACTGAGCGACTGAACTGACTGACTGACTGACTGATTAATATATATACATATATATTAAAGAAAGTATCATATGATAGTATTATAAATATTTTTGTTATGCTTTTTAAAATTTGAATTAATTTCAGGATTCAGTTCAAGTATATCTTGCATATCTATTATGACCCAAGTAATATGCTATATTCCTGTAATGCCAAGAGCAATATAATGGAGAAATAAATATAGCTCTTTTTGTCAAAAAATAAACATGATTCATAAAATAGTAAAGTAATAGTATTTAAACTATGAATTGTTTTAACAAAATATGTATGTCTAAGCTACATTTGGTATTCATGCAAATCAATAAGATGATGCTGTGAAAGTGCTACACTCAATATGCCAGCAAATTTGGAAAACTCAGCAGTGGCCAAAGGACTGGAAAAGGTCAGTCTTCATCCCAATCCCAAAGAAAGGCAATGCCAAGGAATGCTCAAACTACCGCGCAATTGCACTCATCTCACACGCTAGTAAAGTCATGCTCAAAATTCTCCAAGCCAGGCTTCAACAATACGTGAACCATGAATTTTAAAATGTTCAAGCTGGTTTTAGAAAAGGCAGAGGAACCAGAGATCAAATTGTCAACATCCGCTGGATCATGGAGAAAGCAAGAGAGTTCCAGAAAAACATCTATTTCTGCTTCATTGACTATGCCAAAGCCTTTGACTGTGTGGATCACAATAAACTGTGGAACATTCTGAAAGAGATGGGAATACCAGACCACCTGACCTGCCTCTTGAGAAACCTGTATGCATGTCAGGAAGCAACAGTCCAAGCTGTACAAGGAAAAACAGACTGGTTCCAAGTAGGTAAAGGAATACGTCAAGATTGTATATTGTCACCCTACTTATTTAACTTATATTCAGAGTACATCATAAGGAACGCTGGGCTGGAAGAAGCACAAGCTTGAATTAAGATTGCCGGGAGAAATATCAATAACCTCAGATATGCAGATGACACCACCCTTATGGCAGAAAGTGAAGAGGAACTCAAAGCCTCTTGATGAAAGTGAAGGAGGAGAGTGAAAAATTTGACTTGAAGCTCAACATTCAGAAAACTAAGATCATGGCATCTGGTCCCATTACTTCATGGGAAATAGATGGGGAAACAGTGAAAATAGTGTCAGACTTTACTTTTTTGGGCTCCAAAATCACTGCGGATGCTGATTGCAGCCATGAAATTAAAAGATGCTTACTCCTTGGAAGGAGTTATGACCAACCTAGATAGTATATTAAAAAGCAGAGACATTACTTTGCCAACAAAGGTCTGTCTAGTCAAGGCTATGGTTTTTCCCGTGGTCATGTATGGATGTGAGAGTTGGACTGTGAAGAAGGCTGATGGCCGAAGAATTGATGCTTTTGAACTGTGGTGTTGGAAAAGACTCTTGAGAGTCCCTTGTACTGTAAGGAGATCCAACCAGTCCATTCTAAAGGAGATCAGTCCTGGGTGTTCATTGGAAGGACTGATGCTAAAGCTGAAACTGCAATACTTTGCCCACCACATGTGAAGAGCTGAGTTACTGGAAAAGACTCTGATGCTGGGAGGGATTGGGGGCAGGAGGAGAAGGGGTGACAGAGAATGAGATGGCTGGATGGCATCACCGACTCGATGGACATGGGTTTGGGTGGACTCCGGGAGTTGGTGATGGACAGGGAGTCCTGGTGTGCTGTTGTTCATGGGGTGGCAAAGTGTCGGACATGACTGAGCAACTGAACTGAACTGAAATGTAAACATTAGAAACATATAACATAAATCATAAAAGAAAATAAAAGCCACAATCTTATTAGTAGTTTTTGCTTAGAAGGAAGCTTTTGTGGAAAGTATTTTAGTATTCAAGCATGTCTGACTGCCTGCATTACAGACCTGATACTTCGGTATATCTATGTCAACTTCAAAAATGCAAAATTTAATCTTTTCCAACAAGTGTTCAGCTATTAATACCTGGCTAGCAGAACCAAGAGGGGACCTCCATTACATTTGTGTGTCTGAATATCTGTAACACAGCTATGTTCTTTTGTATTATATATAAAAATAAGATTTCTTATAATACATGGATATAATGAAAAGCATGATGGGCAAAAATTTGGTAGGTAATATGTTTGGCATCTAATAGAATTCTATCATAAGTAATGGAGTCAAAAACAGAATCTATAAAATGCTGTAGTCATTTTAAATCTTATGTGTTATTGAACTAATGTTTTATTGCCAAGAGACTCAAATAAGCAAGAATTAACATTATCCTATAGCACTGAAAGAGAACAAAATGTTTACAGAAGTTCAACAGACAGAAATATGTGAATTACTGTGGAGGTGTCATTGAAAAGTAAGCAATCATTTATTTTTTACTTCTCTATTAGAAAACCCTAAGAGAACAAAAGCAGAATTTGAAAAATGACATTTAAACAATTTTTAAAACATTAACAAAGTAATATGCCAATCAAAATGAAACAGTGGCACAGAGACTCTTCCAGGTAAAGCGACTTAGAGGAGAATGACTTGTAGATGAGTATGAAAGGAGGATTGAAAGCAACTTTGGGTTTAATGCAGGATTGCTGTGTTCCCTGGGATATTACACATGAATTCAGGAAGAAATAGAGAGAGCAGTAAACCTCATTTAAAAGTTCAGAGATAGACTTAATAATTAGTTGACTAAATTAAACTAATTTATTCAGTAAAATAATATGTTTAAGCAATTCTATGGGGCTTATTTATAAGAAACCTACAGTGAAAACTGTTATGCAAAGTAATTTATCTTTACTTATGAATATATATTTACTTTTGTGAAACATTATCTTGAAACAAATATTTTAAACTAATTTTGTAAGACTTGTTTTACTTGTATCAATAATTAAAACTAAATGTGAAGAGTTGATTCACTGGAAAAGACTCTGATGCTGGGAGGGATTGGGGGCATGAGGCGAAGGGGAAGAAAGAGAATGAGGTGGCTGGATGGCATCACCGATTTGATGGAGGTGAGTTTGAGCGAACTTGGTGATGGACAGGGAGGCCTGGCGTGCTGTGATTCATGGGGTCACAAAGAGTCGGACACGACTGAGCGACTGAACTGAACTGATAGGACATAATTCTGTAAAAGCAGCATAAAATATGTAATGATTTTACTTTATATCTATAATTTTTGAGTGCTGAAACATGAAATATGAATTCTGTCTTACCAGTTTGCATAATTATAAACATGTAAGTGAATTATAAAATCAAGTGGCAGTTTGGCATACCCATCTAAGACACCAGGACTTCCCTGGAGTACACTACAGTCCATGGGGTCACAAAGAGTCGGACAAAACTGAGCGACTTCACTCTTCACTCTCACTTTAAACAATAAGTGAAAGTCATTCAGTTGTGACCAACTCTTTGTGACCCCATGGACTGTAGCACACCAGGCATCCCTGTCCATCACCAACTCCCAGGTTTACCCAAACTCAGGTCCTTTGAGTTGGTGATGCCATCCAGCCATCTCATTCTCTGTCGTCCCCGTCTCCTCCTACCCCTAATCCCTCCTAGCATCAGACTCTTTTCCAGTGAGTCAACTATTCGCATGAGGTGACCAAAGTATTGGAGTTTCAGCTTCAGCATCAGTCCTTCCAATGAATATTCAGGACTGATTTCCTTTAGGATTAACTGGTTAGATCTCCTTACAGTCCAAGGGACTCTCAAGAATCTTCTCCAACACCACAGTTCAAAAACATCTATTCTTCAGCTTTCTTTATAGTCCAACTCTCTCATCCATACATGACTACTGGAAAAACCATAGCCTTGACTAGACGGACCTTTGTTGGAAATGTAATGTCTCTGCTTTTTAGTATGCTGTCTAGGTTGGTCATAACTTTTCTTTCAGGAGTAAGCATCTTTTAATTTCACGGCTGCAGTCACCATCTGCAGTATTTTGGAGCCCCAAAAAAGTCTGCAACTGTTTCCACTATTTCTCCATCTATTTCCCATGAAGTGATGGGACCAGATGCCATGATCTTAGTTTTCTGAATGTTGAGCTTTAAGCCAGCTTTTTCAATGTCCTCTTTCACTTTCATCAAGAGGCTTTTTAGTTCTTCTTCACTTTCTGCAGTAAAGGTGATGTCATATGCATATCTGAGGTTAATGATATTTCTCCCAGCAGTCTTGATTCCATCTTGTGCTTCATCCAGCCCAGAATTTCTCATGATTTACTCTGCATATAAGTTAAATAAGCAGGTTGACAATATACAGCCTTGATGTACCCCTTTCCCTATTTGGAACCAGTCTGTTGGCCCATGTCCAGTTCTCACTGTTGTTTCCTGACATGCATACAGATTTCTCAAGAGGCAGGTCGGGTGGTCTTGTATTCTCATCTCTTTCAGAATTTTCCAGTTTGTGGTGATCCACAAAGGCTTTGGCATAGTCAATAAAGCAGAAATAGATGTATTTCTGGAACTCTCTTGCTTTTTCCATAAACCAACGGATATTGGCAATTTGATCTCTGGTTCCTCTGCCTTTTTTGAAACCAGCTTGAACATCTGGAAGTTCACGGTTCATGTACTTTGAAGTCTATTGAATACTGTAGACTACTACAATACTCTACTATACACATACTGTAGAGTCCATGGAATTCTCCAGGCCAGAATACTGGAGTGGGTAGCCTTTCCCTTCTCCAGGGGATCTTCCCAACACAGGGGTTGAATCCAGTTCTCCCACATTACGGGCAGATTCTTTACCAGCTGAGCCACAATACATATTTTAAACAATACTCATAATTTTATGTTTAATTTTATGCTTACATACAACTGTTTATTTTCACACTATGTGTATATGCAATTAACTTCTCTAAAATTATTAATGATTTTTTACATCTTTAAGAGTAAAAAGGTTATATTATATTTAATTTTTAATTGATAGAATTAATGTGATGAATTTTTTTTTAATCACCACTTAGTGGGCAATTGTCATTAGCTTTTGACATGCAGTCTTCCAATCCATAATTTGCATGTACTTCAAATATCCATATTACAGAACTGTTTGTAGAATACAATCCAGTTATAATATATACAAATAGGACAATATCTGTAATTAAATTATGATATAAGATGCTTATACACATAGTATTTAATTTAATAATATAGTTACAGCCATTTTTATTTTTCAACTTAATGTGTTCTTTCAATATTATTAGATAGAAATTAATGAGTAAGGCATTTAAATGTAAAAAGAAAACATTATTAAAATATTATTAAAATTTTTATCTTTGATATCATTAAAATAGAAATTAAAAATTTTAAATGTATGTATAAACCTATGTTTACCTGCATGTATTACAGATGTATGTATGTATATTTGCATGCAAACTCAAATCATGTGTGTGTATATATATTTGGATAACCAGGATTGATCTAGTAATGTGTTTAATCATTTACTTTACCTATGTTCTTTAGACTTCTCTTTGAATCACTACATGTGAATATCAAATGCAAGTTTGCATACCAACCAACAGTTGGTATTCTGTTTATATTGATTATAAACAGATTGCAGTTCTTGAGAGATTATATGATAACTGAAATTTTTAAAAATAAAACAACCTCTCAAAGCCTCAAAAGTCATGTGAGTTTATAAGAGATGCTTTGAGAAAATAAGTTTGCCTTGTTTTAAGATATTTTCAATGATATGAAGGGTAAATATTACATTTTATAAGGAAAAAATATCAATTTCGTGTACCTGATCACATAGATTGTGGCTGAGATAGTCTTTGAATGAGGAAATTAAAACTCTATGCCTGATTGTGTTATTTGCACTACAAAATGGTTTGTAACAGAAAGTAGAGTTAAAATGAAACCTAGGGGCGAAAAAATGTTCTGACATAAATGCCTAGCTCTCAGAGCTTTTATTCATCGTGGGATTATAAAACTTTGACCAATTTGGAATACAATTTGGCAATTTCTTATAAGGTTGAACTGATGTCTATTGTGTGATTTAAAAAGTTTTGCTCATGCAAAAACTTCTATACAAATATTTACAGTAGCTCTCTTTATAATTGCTTTTTTTTGTGAGTTTAACTGGTGATTGGATAAAAAAAGTGGTATATCTATATAATAGAATACTGTTTAACTGTTAAAAGGAATAAACATACATATAATTGGATAGATGAATCTACTTGGCATTTTAATGAAAGTGGCCAGATTCAAAAAGCTAAATATTGAATGATTCCATTTGTATAAATACAGTGGTTACTTGTGATTGGGAGTGTGAGAGGGATTGATTATAAAATGGCAACAGAAGCAAATTTCCTAGGGGGAGTAGAATTGTTGCTTATCTTGACTGTGGTGGAAGAGACACACACCTCTCTGTATGTTTATCAAAGGTCACTAAGATTTCTGGGGCTTCTCTGGTGGCTCAGATGGTAAAGAATCTGCCTGCAATGCAAGAGACCTGGGTTTGACCTCTGGGTTGGGAAGATACCTGGAGGAGGAAATGGATACCCATGCCAGTATTCTTGCCTGGAGAATCCCATGGATAGAGGAGCCTGGAAGGCTATAAGACTCGGGACACGACTAAGTAACTTTCACTTCTCAATGACTATCATCAAATTTTTAAATGATTAAAATATTTTTTATGCCTGGAAACTAGCAGGAACTTTAAAAATACTTATTTTGTAATTATTCTAATGATTTTAATTACTCATGTTAGTAGCAATAATAACTGTGTAACTATTATTTTAAATTGGATGCCAAAATGAATAGACTAATGTGAACCACAATGAAGGTTCATTTTCTATAAGGAATGAGAAATCATCCCAAGAGAATTTTTTCAGTTATTAGTACTTTAAACTGCAAGCAATAAGAATGTTCTTAATGTAGGGGGAAAATAAAACCTGTAATTTTTTTTTATATAATACATATGTTATATCCAGTACTTGTGGTATTTAAATACTCATGTAGACTTGGATTGTTGCTCAGACATTAAGTCATATCCAACTCTTTGCAACCCCATGGACTGCAGCAAGACAGGCTTTCCTGTCCTTCACCATATCCCAGGGTTTGCTCAAACTCATGTCCATTGAGTTGATGATGCCATCCAACCATCTCATCCACTGTTGTCCCCTTCTCCTTATGCCGTCAATCTTTTCCAGCATCATGGTCTTTTTAAATAAGTTGGCTCTTCCCATCAAGTAGCTAAATTATTGGAGCTGCAACCTCAGCAACAGTCCTTCCAATGAATATTCAAGGTTGATTTCCGTTAGGATTGACTGGTTTGATCCTCTTGCTGTCCAAAGGACTTCCCAAGAGTCTTGTCCATACCACAGTTCAAAAGCATCAATTCCTCAGTGCTCGGCCTTTTTTGTCCATCTCTCACATCTGTACACGACTACTGGAAAAACCATAGCTTTGACTTCATGGACCTTTGGCAGCAAAGTGATGTCTCTGATTTTTAATACTCTGTATAATTTTGTCATAGCTTTTCTTCCAATGAGCAAGTATTTTTTAATTTCATAGCTGCAGTCACCGTCTGCAGTGATTTTGGAGCCCAAGAAAATAAAGTCTGTCACTGTTTCCATTTTCCTCCCCATCTATTTGCCATGAAATCATGGAATCAGATGTCATGATCTTAGTTTTCTGAATGTTGAGTTTTAAGTCAGCTTTTTCACTCTCTCACGTTCATCAAGAGGCTCTTTACTTTCTGTTCACTTTCTGTCATTAGGGTACTTTCATCTGTATATCTGAGATTATTGATATTTCTCCTGGCATTCCTGATTTCAACTTATGATTCATCCATCCCAGCATTTCACATTATGTACTCTACATATAAATTAAATAAGCAGGGTAACCAGAAACAGTCTTGACATACTGCTTTCCCAATTTTGAACCAGTCTGTTGTTTCATGTCTGGTTCTAACTGTTTTTGCTTCTTGACCTGGACACAGGTTCTCAGAGGGCTGGTAAGGTGGTCCATTATTCCCACCTCTTGAAAAATTTTTCAGTTTGTTGTAATCCACACAGTCAAAGGCTTTAGTATATTTAGTGAAGCAGAAGTAGATTTTCTCTTTTCTTTAATTCCCTTGCTTTTTCTGTGATCCACTGGATGTTGGCCATTTGGCCTCTGGTTCCTCTGCCTTTTCTAAATCCAGCTTGAATATCTGTAAGTTCTTGGTTCACAGGCTGCTGAAGTCTAGCTTGAAGGATTTTGAGCATTGCCTTACTAGCTTGTGAAATAACCACAATTGTCTGGTAATTTGAACATCCTTTGTCATTGCCCTTCTTGGCAATTGGAATGAAAGTACATCTTTTCCAGTCCTGTGGCCACTGCTGAGTTTCCAAATTTGCTGGCATATTGAGTACAGCATGTTAACAGCATAGGTTTTATTATCATTTTTTAGAATAGCTCAACTTGAATTATATCACCTACACTAGTTTTGATTGTAGTAATGCTTCCTAAGATGGTAAGGCCCACTTGACTTCACACTCCAGATGTCTGGCTCTAAGTGAGTGATCACACCATCATGGTTATCTGGGTCATTAAGACCTTTTTTGTACAGTTCTTCTGTGTATACTTGCCGCCTCTTCTTAATCTCTGCTACTTCTGTTAGGTCCTTACTGTTTCTGTCCTTTATTGTGGCCATCTTTGTATGAAATTTTCCCTTGGCATCTCTAATTTTCTTGAAGAGATCTCTAGTCTTTACCATTCTATTGTTTTCCTCTATTTCTTAACTTTTCTTGCTATTCTTTGGAACTCTGCATTCAGACTCAGATAGACTGTGTTTTCAGTACAACAATTTATGTTGACCAACTTGACATGTTACATTCTTCTATAGTAAAAGAACCAGTGTCTTACTAAGACTATTATTTGGTACTATTTTGTATCTATGGTGATTCAGTCACTTTTTTCTAAAATACCTTTCTGCTAAATTTTATCAAAATAACAGAAAAAATTTCTTTTCTTAAAGAATCTAAAATGATAGAAAATGTGTATCCACCAATTATTTATAATTTTCTATAAAAATTAACTCCCTAAAAAGTATAACATTTTTAATGAGATGGTAATATCTGTCCTTGTTTAAAAATTCACTTAAAATTTTTAAGGGAAAAATTCTTAATTTTTCCTTTAAAAATGTTAACACAAACTGTTTCTTTAGTCCTGCTGTCCTTCTGATTCTCTATCATTTAGAATATATGCTTTCTAAAATACAAAACAATAGTGAAAATTTCAAGATACAGATTTAGTTTCTCTTACCTATATGGATTCTGGAGGTTGAAAACTGAAGATGTTAATGGAAGCTCCAGTGATATCAGGATCCAGCATCTTCCTGTTATTTGCTGTTAGTTGTTTTTCAAACCCTTATCTGCCTTCCTTAGTGATTGATTTACATTTTCAGCATCAGATTACATGTTTTAAGGGAAAATAAGGATCGTATATAAAAGGAAAAATAATAAGCATTGTATGTAAAAGGCAAAATAATCTCTCGACTTTGATAATCCCTCTTATATATCTAGTTCACTCAGTTTTCCTTTCATTAATTTACTCATCTTCCCTGCAAAGGAAGATTTAAAATATCATTTATTAACTGCTAAAATCAATGTCATATTAGTTGCATTCACCCCTCCCAAAGTGGGACAAGTACAAGGTCATATCTTGTTACTCAATAAAGCACAATGTCTTTTGTATCTAGTGCTGGATAGACCATGATATCAGATATAAATGTGCCTCCTCATATTTGCAATCCAGAAACTAAATTTCCATTTATCTCCTCATAACACACTCATTCCATAATAGGAAGTGAGAATAACCTCAAAAAACTCTGAGTTTTTAAAGTGGAAAATGAAAGTGCCTAGAATTCACTAATTCTGAGCAATAATCAACTTCCTTTTACAGAAATGGGGAGAACTGATCCCCACTTGATTCCCATTAAGCAAGCATTCATAGAGTATCATACTTACAGATTACTGAATCTGTCTCAAAATTCATGCTTAATTAATATATACCTGAAAAATAAATAAAGTATCTAAGTAGAAAAATATACTTGGGATTTTTGGTTTTGGGGGGACAAGAGGTAAAATTTTATACCATCTTTGGGTTATATATTGACTAAGAATCAGGTTTTTAAAAATAAATAGCAGGCTGCTCTAATTAAATATTTATAATTAAGTGATAATTTATAGCACTTTTACAAACTGAATAAATTATATTTAAACTTTCAGATACAGAACATCTCTCTGATGATGTAGATAAAATCTTTCATGAAAGAAGTTAGGAGACAGAAGACTGAAATCAATTGCATTATGTTTAAGGTATATAATGTTCTTTAGTATTGTTAGTAATAATAATCTTTTATTTAGAGAGTTATAATTTGTCCTATATATATTACATGAAAAGCAGTAAGCCATCCTTTATTTGGTGCAGAAAAATACTCAGAAATTCACTAGTTATTAATGATTAGTACATTATGAATTCCAACTATCATATTTCCCTTTTTTATCCATAATACTTTTCTTTTACATAATCACTGCAGAGTATGAAACCTAGTTTTCTGTATGTGCTCTAAAAAATATTGTATTTTGGTAGTCTTGTAATATTCTTAATATTTTTGAGCTTCCTTTTTGTAGTTTTATCTTTGCGTCTCTCACTTCCCCTCTCCCAACCTTGTTTTAGCAAGAAGAGGTTCCAGTCCATAAAACCATCAAGTGTTTGAAGATTTGAAAACATTTGCTAAACTGAACTGACAACAGTTACAGTTTTTTATTGATGACACTCAGTAAGAGTGTAGACTCTTTAAAAGAATACCCTTATTCTTTGAACTGTGTTTTTCATTTGAAGATGAAGTCATCTTCTATTGTTATTATTATAGTCTATTATTCATTGATATTCTGTTTCCCAGGACCCACATGTCAGTTTCCTTAGATACTGTTTTTATAGTTACAAGAATTAACATTGCTGTGTTGGTCTACTCTATATATGCTTCAGTTTGTCAATGTTTATTGTCAATTTTGTCACATAAAGTGACATAATTTAGGTGAGAGAGATTTTTATAGTTATATATCACCTCATAATCAAAGGAAGAGAGGCATTATGTTCTATAATTGGGACACTGCAATACTTCACTTATCTGAGAATCATCTACTTGGAAACCTCAAATATTCTCAGAAGACACAAAGACCAGAATGTCTCTGCAGGCTTGTTGGGGCAGCCGGGAATTCTGGCAGTCAGTCAGAGCATATGGCGTAGACCAAGCCTTGGCAGAGTTAGATCCCAAGACAGTTGGATTAAAGAATGTAGAGATGGACTGAACACAAGTCAGATAAAAGCTGACCAGCTGAAGGTATCAAAATGAACACAGACAAGGACCACTAAGGGTAGTTCTGTGTAAGCTGCTTTTATTGCTTTGCTCAATCTTATAATAATTACCTGATTCAAGGCAAGAAAAGTATATTATCTCTTCTTTTTTGATCAAGTCTTAAAGGACCCATTATTATAATATATGATAATATATTATTATCATATATTAGAGTGAAGTTGAATTCTACTCCTGAGAGACAATCAATTTAGTTGTATAAGCATTTATTTCTTGAAAAGATCTCTTGTTTTTCCTATTCTGTTGTTTTCCTCTATTTCTTTGCATTGATCGCTGAGGAAGGCTTTCTTATCTCTCCTAGCTATTCTTTGGAACTTTGCATTCAGATGCTTATATCTTTCCTTTTCTCCTTTGCTTTTTGCTTCTCTTCTTTTCACAGCTATTTGTAAGGCCTCCTCAGACAGCCATTTTGCTTTTTTGCATTTCTTTTCCATGGGGATGGTCTTGGTCCCTGTCTCCTGTACAATGTCATGAACCTCCATCCAGAGTTCATCAGGCACTCTATCTATCAGATCTAGTCCTTTAAGTCTATTCCTCACTTCCACTGTATAATCATAAGGGATTTGATTTAGGTCATATTTGAATGGTCGAGTGGTTTTCCCTACTTTCTTCAATTTCAGTCTGAATCTGGCAATAAGGTGTTAATGATCTGAGCCACAGTCAGCTCCTGGTCTTGTTTTTGCTAACTGTATAGAGCTTCTCCATCTTTGGCTGCAAAGAATATAATCAATCTGATTTTGGTGTTGACCATCTGGTGATGTCCATGTGTAGAGTCTTCTCTTGTGTTGTTGGAAGACGGTATTTGTTATGACCAGTGCGTTCTCTTGGCAAAACTCTATTAACCTTTGTCCTGCTTCATTTCGTGCTCCAAGGCCAAATTTGGCTGTTACTCCAGGTGTTTCTTGACTTCCTACTTTTGCATTCCAGTCCCCTATAATGAAAAGGACATCTTTTCTGGGTGTTAGTTCTAAGAGGTTTTGTAGGTCTTCAAAGAACAATGCTGATTGCAGCCAGGAAATTAAAAGACGCTTACTCCTTGGAAGGAAAGTTATGACCAACCTAGACAGCATATTAAAAAACAGAGACATTGCTTTGCCAACCAAGGTCCGTCTAGTCAAGGCTATGGTTTTTCCAGTGGTCATGTATGGATGTGAGAGTTGGACTGTGAAGAAGGCTGATCGCCGAAGAATTGATGCTTTTGAACTGTGGTGTTGGAGAAGACTCTTGAGAGTCCTTTGGACTGCAAGGAGATCCAACCAGTCCATTCTAAAGGAGATCAGTCCTGGGTGTTCATTGGAAGGACTGATGCTGAAGCTGAAACTGCAATACTTTGGCCACCTCATGCGACGAATTGACTCACTGGAAAAGACTCTGATGCTAGGAGAGATTGGAGGTGGGAGGAGACAGGGACGACAGAGAATGAGATGGCTGGATGGCATCACCGACTCAATGGACATGAGTTTGAGTGAACTTCGGGAATTGGTGATGGACAGGGAGGCCTGGCATGCTGTGATTCATGGGGTCGCAAAGAGTCGGACACGACTGAGTGACTGAACTGAACTGAACTGAACTGAAGCATTTATTCCCACTTTTCCACTCAATTGATATATGTGCCTAGAAGACTTGGGACTGTAATGAATACCGGTATGTCCTCTGGTAGCGTATGATAAAATAGTAAGGGCAATTCTCAGGTTTAATATTCATACTTTAATCAAAATGGCCCTTAAACACAAACCAACTGTATCTTCTAACTCTTAACTGAAGAAACAGTAGTGTTTTCCAAACTGGAAGGAAAACTAGCTGGTTTGGATTTGTTGTAGGATGATATGTAAAAGTAATTTTATGGATTCATAAAGTTGTTTCAAGAATAATTTTCTTTTGATGATATTTTCCTTTCATACAGTATTAAGAATTTAGAATTTCTACTCTAAATTCTTTTACTACAGGGTATTCAAGGAAAGTAAGCATAAACACAAATAGATAACTATCCAAGTCTAATATTGTGGCTTTATTCTTCATCTCTAAATAAGCACAGTGGGGAAAAGTAATAGAGAAGATGCATATTAGTCTTGTCAACAGGACTGACTAGAACTCTAAGTGGACCTAGAGATTTAACCTGGATTTTGATAGTATTCTTACTGACAGAGAATTAAATGGCCACAGATTGGTCAAAATAAAGTTACATAGTACAGACAATGTGGGTCAAGTTCTAAAATACGTTTTAAATTTTTAACATTCAGGTCAGTCCAGTCCAGTTGCTCAGTTGTATCCAACTCTTTGTGACCCCATGGACTGCAGACCAAAAGGGGTACTTACTTTAAGAAATTTTGCATTCTATTCTAGAAAGTTAGACAAGTACAACAAAACCAAGGGCAAATAAATGAACAAGAATGGTTTCGTGTGAGCAAATTACTTGAAAAATAGGAATAAGTCAGGGAAGGCATCACCCAAGGAGCTAGATTTATGAGACATAAGTGGCAACCCAACAGCATTATTATTTAGCTTCTCAGGAAATAGCAGATTATAAATTGTAAATGATGGACAGGTCAATTGGCTAATTGGAATAAGAGAAATGTTTGGGGCTCTATCTCCTGTAATCTCCACTTGGATGATTGGTTGTTTTTATTATATACAAACCAAACTTTCAAAAGGGAAAGATAAAAATGCTTTTCGTTATCTCAGGTTTTCCTTCTCTTTTTTTTTACAGAAGCATTGACAACTTCCTGCTGTAAACAGAATCATGTGCAATTAGAATTTTTAGCTTCACTTTCTAAACCACTTTATTATTTAATACTGGATGAAAATGGCATTATACAAACTGCATAAATAAAAACTAAAATATTGTAATATTTAGTTTAACAAGACAACAAAAAGTAACTATAAAATTTGTGCTCTTTTTCCAGAAAAAAATAAGGTTAATTTTATAATTTTATATGATTTCCAGTACCAAGGTAATTCTTTCAAAATACCATAGTTTTAGTTGGAGAGTGTCTTCAGATCAACTTAATTAGAGCTAGAAAAAAAAGAAACATTATTTTTGTATGATAATATATGAAGAAAAGTTACTAATAAATCAATAAATGTATTGATAAATATACAAAAATTTGAACATTTATTTGTTATTATTAATGCAGAAGAATATTTACAAAAATTGGCAATACAAATAATAATTTTTAATAGCTTCTAAAATGCTATTGGATTTCCCTTCATCGTAAAATTAAAATGATAACATTCTTTAAAAGCACACTCAGCAAATGATGAAGAATAACTGAGCAAAAACTAAATAATTTCTTTTTGTTCTAAATAAGAAACTATTCGATCACGTGGTCAATTTGTTCAATTTTGTATGAAATAGACTAACAATGTAGATAATAATCCTAATTTGCAGGAATAGTAACTGATGGTGTAATTACATTCAGATACAGCATCTCTTTACATATGCATTGCTTAAATAACTATTTTTAAAAATTAAAACAATATTCCAAATATCATATTTAGACCTTTTAATTTTGTCTGAAACACATTAATACCAAGAATTCAAGAAAAAGTATAATGTATTTTACATCCCCCCACTTTAATAGATATTATAAAAGATACTATAAAAGACAACATTTTTGCTTTTAGAAGAAACTCATATTAAAATAAATATATTTGGAAGATATTAGAAAACATGAAGTATATATACACCTTATAGCTTTGTCTCATAACTGGGTTTCCTCTTTTTTTCCAAGAATGATTCTAACTTTTACCTGAAGCTTCATAATCTGTCATCATGGAAATAGAAACATATGCCAGCATCCCACTGTTTGTGTTCAATTTGCAAACAGTATGTGAAAGTTTGTCAAATTCATGTGTTTCCAGCATGCTATTTTGTCATCGTCTTACAGGTTAAAATGCCACCACATCTACTGCTGCAGTTTTCCCAGCAGAAAACAGGTGTGTATTGATTACATCGTCAGCAGGGAAACAACAGTTTTGTCTCTTCTTTACCATGCCACTATAATGTAAAATAGCAGCTAAGATATGGCAACAAGCTGATATGTAGTGAACTGAAGGTAAAGTTCTCAGGTGCTTGGGAAGTTCCCAATGTGAATAGGCACAAAGGTTTGATTTTCCTCATTTAATGATAGCATTTTGCTTATTGTGTTTCTGGAGAGTCCACTTTTCTTTTTACAAATACATATATTATACTGGAAAGCAATATAATATGTTAGCAGTGGTTGAGGGAGGGGCATGGAATTACAGCCTATCTCCCCTCCCACATTTTTATTTATAAATATTATTTCTTCACTAAATGTATTTCACTTGTAATCTATAAAGTAGATTAACAGAAATATAGCTTTTAAACAGAGACACTTAGGATGTATTCTAAGGGTAACAGGAATATGTATAGGTTGAATAGCCTAAATATTTTTGAAGTATCTTTCTTTTGTTACAATATGTAATTCATTTTATTTTTTTAAATTGTTTTCAACATCAACATGTAATTAATTTTGATTTATCAATTAATACATACTTTACTAACGTGAAAGTATTATTTTAGTTTATGATTTATTGATTATGACTGCCATTATACATATAATGAGAGCTTCCCTGGTGGCTCAGATGATAAAGCGTCTTCTTGCAGTGTGGGAGATGGCTTCAATCCCTGTGTAGGGAAGATCCCCTGGAAAAGGAAATGGCAACCCACTCCAGGACTCTTGCCTGGAAAATTCCATGGACAGAGGAGCCTGATAGGCTACAGTCCATGGGGTCGCAAAGAGTCAGACATAACTGAGTGAATGACTGTCTATTATGATCAGTTGCCAAGAAAGTTAATTTTCTGGCAAAAGGTTAATTAGAAAATAACAAATTAGAAATTCACTACATTTAAAAATTATATCAGATATTAGAACAACTTAATAAATATTTTGTATATAGCAAAATAAATTTTAAAAACATGAACACTCACAAATCAACAAAATTGGAGAAGAATATTTATACGAAATATAAATTTGAAATAAATATGGATTTTCTAACTCATAAATTTGTGCATTGAATTTCTGTTGTGGTTTGTGGTATTATATCTTAGCAAGATCAAATACAATTTTAGATACCTACACACAGTATTGTTGTGTCTTAGTGACATGGTCAAAATTTATTTAAACAGCCATATATCTTTTTTAAAAAAACCCTTAGAAATGGATTCTTATTTGCTCAACTTGTATTTCTTGAGAACTAACTAAGTAGTAGAATCTGGGTTTACTCTGTGAATGTAAACAATAAAGAAAACCAAGCACTTTTTCTCTCTATAAATCATTGATAATCTAAACACAGACTCAGATGTGAACATCCCCAAACTGAGTATTAAATGGTTTAAAGGAGGTAAATATAAAATGGCATAGAAGCCCATATTAAAGACTCTCATGGAAATTAGCGAAGACATTTGTCTTGTTCAAATCCATAACCTCGTCCTGACCTGTTTTTTTCCTGAATTCTTCAAACTAGCTTGCGTTTTACATATTAATATTTTCACTCTTTATATTTAAAAAGTCTTTAAGCCTTGAGTCTACTATGAAGTTTAATCATGTATACTGTTTTACAAATGTTAGCCGCAGACTTAACTGAAGCAACAAAAATACTGGTGGTAGCAGTCAAGAAAGCTACAGTATGTGTCATACATTGGAGCACTGTGTCCCAGGTACATCCTGACTGTATACAAACATCATTTCTCTCTCTCTCTCTTTTTTAGTGTATTTATTTTTAATTGAAGGATAATTCCTTTACAATATTGCGTTGGTTTCTGCCATACATCAACATGAATCAACCATTGGTATACATATGTCATCTCCCTCTTGAACCTCCCTCCCACCTCCCACCCAATACCATCCTTCTAGGTGGTCATAGAGCCCCAGTTTGAGCACCCTGAGTCACAGAGCAAATTTGTACTGGCTATTTATTTTACATATGGTAGTTTATATGTTTCCATGCTACTCTCTTCATTTAAGCATCATCTCTTTTGATTGTTACACAAACTTATGTAACATGGAAGTGGAAACTGAATATATGAACCATTCAAGACCATATCTGAACTTATGCTAGAGAAATGACTCTTGGTGGTCTGGATATTTTCAGCATGGGAGCTGACTACCAGAGGAACCAACCATGTGATTAGAGAACCCTCAGACTTCTACCCCACCCAACTCCAGACCTTCAAGGAGGAGACAGGGGCTGAAATTGAGTTCAGTCGCAAATGGCAAATGATTTACTCATTTAATCATGCTCACATCATGGAACCATCATAAAAATTGCTAAATGAAGGACTCCAGAGAGCTTAGGAATTGGTGAACAAAGTGAGTACACCCCATTGCTTATACTGTGCCCTGTGAATTGCTTAACTTGGCTGTTTCTGAGTTGTATCCTTTATAATAAACTAACAATAGTAAGTAAAGTCTCTTCCTAAGTTCTGTGAGCCATCCTAGAAAATTATAGAACTTGAGAAGGGGATCATGGGAAGCATTGATTTACAACCAGCTGGTCAAATGAATGGGAAGCCTAGATATGCAGTTGACATCTAAAGTGAAGACAGCTTTTTAAGACTGAGGCTTTCACCTGTGGGAGCTGCACTAACTCCAAATAGTGTCAGAATTGAAGGTAATTTTAGGACATCCAGTTGGTGTCTAGAGAATTGATTCATGTAAAGAAAATCCCATACATTTGATGTCAGGAGTGCTTTCAGAAGTATGAAAGTTGTTTTTATATAAATTACTCCCCTTGTTCCTCACAGAAATTTTTATTTAGAGTGTTTTATTTTGGGGGGGGGCAGTGTATTGCCATGCAAGCATAGTTTCAATTAAGCTCCAGAACTTTTGCTTCACCTCCAAATTTTCCTCATGTACCCTTCCAACAAATCCCCACTCTCATCTCTGGGCCCCTGGAAATCATTGATCTGTTTTCCGCCACAGTTATAATTCTACAGAAAGCTATATAAACAGCATTCAATATGTAGCTGTCTTATTTATCAATATTTCACATAATATAATGCAACTATATTTCATCCATGTTGTTAAATGCATCATTAATTCATTCCCTTTTATCTCTGAATAGTATTCCATTATACAGATAGATGCAAAAAATATTACTTATTTAATTATGAGATGAATGGTTTATTTACTTTCAGTATTTTGCAGTTATGAATTAATCTATTATGGACTTTGGGGGTATATTTATATAAAGTTTTTTGTTTGGCCATATATTATTATTTCTACTGACTAAATACCAAGGGGAATTGCTGGATTGGAATTCTTTGGCACTCAACCTTCTTTATGATCCAACTCTCACACCCATATATGACTACTGGAAAAATCAGCTTTGACTATATGGACCTTATGGACTATATGGACCTTTGTTGGCAGAGTGATGTCTCTACATTTTAATATGCAGTCTAAAAAGGGAAACATCAGGTAACAATAATCAACAAGAAAAATCTTGCAAATAAACAATACTCAAAATGGGAATTACTCATAGAAGCATTAAGAATATAAATAATAGAAACAACTTTATGCCTATACCTTCCCTTTTTAGAGACGCTTTTTAAGGCAGCTTTGACTCTGGTGAGCCTCTCAATTTTATCTTTATTTTTATTGCATTAATACCTGGTATGTATTAGTTGCTTTCTTTTCTTTATGATTATTCGGTTTATCTTGCTAACTTCTTAAACTGGCTGTATACTTGTATACTCATTGCTTTTCCTTTTTATGTAAAGTCTACTACATTTAAGGCCTCAGTGGATAATGTTTTCCACATCCCATAGGTATTAAGACTTTGTATTTTTGTTATCTTTCTGTAATGATGTTGTTTTTAAATGCCATGTACTCAGTGAGTGATATAAACACATTGTAAATTTCAGTTTTCTAATAAAAAATTTTGGAAAAAAAAATAATATGCAGTCTAGTTTTGTCATAGCTTTTGTTCCAGAGGCAAGCATCTTTTAATTTCATGGCTGCAGTCACAATCCACAGTGATTTTGGAGCCCCCCAAAATAAAATCTGATACTTGTTCCACTTTTTCCCCTTCTATTTGTCATGAAGTGATGGGACTGGATGCCATAGCCTTAGTTGTTGAATGTTGAGCCTTAAGCCAGATACTTCACTTTCCTCTTTCACCTTCAATAGGCTCTTTTCTTCTTCTTCACTTTCTGTCATTAAAGAAGTATTATCGTTGTTGATATTTCTCCCAGCAATCTTGATTCCAGCTTGTGATTCATCCATCCTGGCATTTTGCATGATATACTCTGCACAGAAGTTAAATAGGCAAGGTGACAATATACTTCTTTCTCAATTGTGAACCAGTCCATTGTTCCATATTCTAATTGTTGCTTCTTGATCCACATACAGGTTTCTCAGTTTCCATCTGTTTAAGAATTTTCCACATTTTGTGTGATCCACACAGTCAAAGGCTTTAAAGTGTAGTCAATGAAACAGAAGAAGTTTTTTTTTTTTTTTTCTGTATTCCCTTGCTTTCTCTGTGATTCAATGAATGCTGGGCAATTTGATATCTCCTTCCTCTGCCTTTTCTAAACCCAACCTGTACATGTGGAAATTCTCCCTTCACATACTGCTGAAGCCTAGCTTAAAGCAACCTTACTAGGATGAGAAATGAGTGCAATTGTATGGTATTTTGGACATTCTTTGGCATTACTCTTTGAGACTGGAATGAAAACTGACCTTTTCCAGTCCTGTGACCGCTGCTGAGTTTTCCAAATCTAACTGACTTATTTTAAAATTTGCCTGTGCTAATGCCGTTGTGTTATAAATGTCTTATGTTTTTGACAAATGCTTCATATATCTAAAGAAAATCTTGGTATGATCTAAAATATTCCCTGTGCATCAGATATTCAACTCTTACAAATATCCTCAAATCCATTCAGTCTCTAGGCTTACCTTTTCCAAAAAAATGAAACATAGCCCTTTCTGACTTTCTTCATTTTGCAATAAGCATTTAAAATTCTCACATGCCTTCACGTGGCTTAATTGTTGCTGATCAATGAATGTTCTATTATATAGATGTACCTAAGTTTGTTTAATCATTCATCTATGACCAACCTAGACAACATATTAAAAAGCAGAGATATTACTTTGCCAACAAAGGTCCGTCTAGTCAAGTCTATGGTTTTTCCCACCATCATGTATGGATGTGAGAGTTGTACTATAAAGAAAGCTGAGCACCTAAGAATTAATGCTTTTGAACTGTGGTGTTGAGAAGACTCTTGACAGTCCCTTGGACTGCAAGGAGATGCAAAGAGTCTATCCTAAAGGAAATCAGTCCTGAATATTCATTGGAAAGACTGATGCTGAAGCTGAAACTCCAAAACTTTGGCCACCTGATGCGAAGAACTGACTCATTGGAAAAGACCTTGATGCTGGGAAAGATTGAAGACGGGAGGAGACTGGGACGATGGAGGATGACATGATTGGATGGTATCACTGACTCAGTGGACATGAGTTTGAGTAAACTTGGGAGGTGGCGATGGACAGGGAGGCCTGGCGTGCTGCAGTCCACGGGGTCACAAAGAGTCGGACACGACTGAGCAACTGAACTAACTAACTAGCTAGCTAATAGAAAGGTATCTTGATTGCCTTCAGTTTTGGGCACTTGTGAATTTTTAAAACTTTTATATATTTATATGTGGGTTCCATGCTTACAGAATTGTTCAAAATAACTGGGTAAATAGCTTCCTGAGATTTTGATTGGGATTTCATTGAATCAACAGATCAAGTTAGGAATAACTAACAGCTTAAACATATTGAATCTTCCAATCCATGTTCATGAAATATTTTTCTGTTTATTTATATCATCTTCTATTGTCTTCATCAGCTTTTGTACTTATCTGTATATAGACCCAATACGTATTACTTTTAGATTTACACCTAAAATTTTTTTGGGGTAAGGAATATAATTATAATTGGTAGAGTTTTAAATTTCAAATTCCAATTATTCATTCCTGGGATATAGGAATGCATTTGACTTTTACATATTGACCTTGTGTCCTTGCCACCTTGCTATACTTGTCTATTAGTTCTAGTACTTGTAGATTCCCTGCATTTTCTATATAATAATGTTTATGTCTTTCAATAACTTTGTTTCACTTATGATATCACTAAGTGGACCTAAAGATTTATCAATTTTATTAATTTCTAGAAGAAACCCCCTTTTGATTTCATTGATTTTTTCCCCTTTGTTGACCTGATTTAAATTTCATTGATTTCCACTCTAATTTTTAATTATTTATTTTCTTTTGCTTTCATGAGATTTAAATTGTTCTAGTTTTAAAGGTAGTTTATAAATGTTACATATTTTAAATTTTCTTCCTCTCTAACACAAGTTTTTAATGCTAAAAAATCCCCTCTAAATGCTGCTTTCACTATACCCTACATATTTCCAAAAGGTGTGTTTCATTTTTATTAAGTTCAAAATATTCCTTAAATTCTCTTGAGACTCCTAATATGATCCAAATCATCTAGAAGTGTGTTGCTTAATTTCTAAATGTTTGGGGTGTTTCTAGATATACTTCTGCTATTGATTTCCAGTTTAATTTCACTGTGGTTCTGAGAATAAACCTTGCATGCTTTGCATTCTTTTTTATTTTTTAAGTTATATCTTACTGTAATCATAGATATATGAAGCTCTTAAAAATGTTTTTAGCGGTTGTCTTAAAGTTTCCTATATACATTTGCCATCTGCCATCAAATAATACATAGTAAGATCACATGTAGTATAAGTGCCTATGAAGTGTATTCCCAAATTTCTCTCATATCACTTGTGTCATTGCTGTTATTCAGTTAACTTATCCACATGCTATACTTAGATTAATATTTGTAAACAAAATGTTGTTATTTAGATTAATTAAATACAGGAAAATTTTTTTTAAAAATCTTTAATTTATTCATATGTATTTTTTTAAATGCTTCATTTCTTTTTTATGTAGAAACAAGATTATGACCTAAACTCAAATTTCTTTTGCCTAGACTTTTAACATTTTTTTGCAAGGTAGTTATACTGTTGATAATTTCTCTCAGTTTTTATCTCTTTGAAAAACTATTTGTTCATTTTTGAAGTATGATTTTGCTGGGAATGGAGTTCTAGGTTGGCACTCCTCTTTCGTCCTCTTAAATATTTCATTCTACTCTATTCCTGCTCATCTGGATTTGATGAATACATTCCAATTCTTATCTGTATTCATCTATGCATGCATACATGTATTCATGCTAAATTGCTTCAGTTATGTCCAACTCTTTGTGACTCCAGAGAGTGTAGCACACCAGACTCCTCTGTCCATGGGATCCTCCAGGTAAGAATAATCGAGTGAGTGGCCATTTCCTTCTCCAGAGGATCTTTCTGACCCAGGAATTGAAGCCACATTTCTTACATCTGCATTCAAATGGGTATATCTTTCCTTTTCTCCTTTTCTTTTTGCTTCTTTTATTTTTGCTTCTCTTCTTTTCACAGCTATTTGTAAAGCCTCCTCAGACAGCTGTTTTGTTTTTTTGCATTTCTTTTTCTTGGGGATAGTCTTGATCCTTGTCTCCTGTACAATGTCACGAACCTCCATTCATAGTTCAACAGGCACTCTGTCTATCAGATCTAATCCTTTGGATCTATTTCTCACTTCCACTGTATAATCACAGAAGATTTGATTTAGGTCATATCATAATGGTTTAGTGGTTTTCCTTACTTTCTTCAATTTAAGTCTGAATTTGGCAATAAGGAGTTCATGATCTGAGCCACAGTCAGCTCTTGGTCTTATTTTTGCTGACTGTATAGACTTCGCCATCTTTGGCTACAAAAATATAATCAATCTGATTTTGGTATTGACCATCTGGTGATGCCCATGTGTAACATCTTCTCTACACATGTCTAGAGTCAATAAAGGAGAGAAATGGTATGGACCTAACAGATGCAGAAGATATTGAGAAGAGGTGGCAAGAATACACAGAAGAGCCATACAAAAAAGATCTTCACAATAACAACAATGGTGTGATCACTCACCTAGAACCAGACATCTTGGAGTGTGAAGTCAAGTGGGGCTTAGGAGGCATCACTACCAACAAAGCCAGTGGAGATTATGGAATTCCAATTGAGCTATTTCAGATCCTAAAAGATAATGCTGTAAAAGTGTTGCACTCAATATGCCAACAAATTTGGAAAACTCAGCAGTGGCCACAGGACTGAAAAAGGTCAGTTTTCATTTCAATCCCAAAGAAAGGCAATGCCAAAGAATTCTCAAACTACCACACAGTTGCATTCATCTCACACACTAGCAAAGTAATCCTCAAAATTCTCCAAGCCAGGCTTCAACAGTTTGTAAACCATGAATTTCTAGAGGCATTTTAGAAAAGGCAGAGGAACCAGATATCAAATTGCCAACATCCGTTGGACTATTGAAAAGCAAGAGATTTCCAGAAAAACATCTATTTCTGCTTTATTGACTATGCCAAAGCCTTTACCTGTGTGGATCACCAAAAACTGTGGAAAATGTTTCAAGAGATGGGAATACCAGACCACCCGACCTGCTTCTTGAGAAACCTGTATGCAGGTGAGGAAGGAACAGTTAGAACTGGACATGGAACAACAGACTGGTTCCAAATAGAGAAAGGAGTATGTCAAGGTTGCATTTGTTACCCTGCTTATTTAACTTATATGCAGAGTACATCATGAGAAATCCTGGATTGGATGAAGCAAAAGCTGTAATCAAGACTGCTGGGAGAAATATCAATAACCTCAGATATGCAGATGACACCACCCTTATTGCAGAAAGTAAAGAAGAACTAAAGAGCCTCTTGATGAAAGTGAAAGAGGAGAGTAAAATAGTTGGTTTAAGGCTCAACATTCAGAAAACAAAGATCATAGCATCTGGTCCCATCATTTCATGACAAATAGCTGGGGAAACAGTGACAGACTATTTTTTTGGACTCTAAAATCACTGCAGATGGTAATTGCAGCCAAGAAATTAAAAGATGCTTACTCCTTGGAAGAAAATTTATGACCAACCTAAACAGCATATTAAAAAGCAGAGACATTACTTTGCCAACAAAGGTCCATCTAGTCAAGTCTATGGTTTATCAGTAGTCATGTATGGATGTCAGATTTGGACTATAAAGAAAGCTGAGCGCCGAAGAATTGATGCTTTTGAACTGTGGTGTTGAGAAGACTCTTGACAGTCCCTTGTACTGCAAGGAGATCCAAATAGTCTATCCTAAAGGAAATCAGTCCTGAATATTCATTGGAAGGACTGATGCTGAAGCTGAAACTCCAAAACTTTGGCCACCTGATGCGAAGAACTGACTCATTGGATAAGACCTTGATGCTGGGAAAGATTGAAGGCGGGAGGAGAAGGGGACGACGGAGGATGAGATGGTTGGATGGCATCACTGACTCAATGGACATGAGTTTGAGTAAACTCTGGGAGGTGGCGATGGACAGGGAGGCCTGGTGTCCTGCAGTCCACGGGGTCACAAAGAGTCGGACACGACTGAGTGACTGAACTGAACTGAATTGAACTCTTACATCTGCTGCATATGTAGGCAGTTTCTTTATCATGAGCACCATATAGGAAGCCAATATTCATCTATGGGCAAGGTGTATTTCTTCCTTCTTGCATCAAGATTTTTCTTACCTTGGTTTTCTTTAGTTTGAACATAATATGGCTATATGTATTTTGGAGATGTGTTTGATGTTGGTTGTAGTTGCAATTTATTCTTTGTAGTATGTCCCAGAAGTTTCAAGTTCCTCTGGTATTCTTATTTGTGTTATCCTTCTTGACTTTGATCTACTATGAGTATATTTCTAGAGAAAGAGGATGTACCTATAGGGCTTTTTTTTAGCTGTAATCTACTGTTATACTTCACTATTGGCATACTTGTGAATTGGAGAGGAAGGAGAATGTTCTATAATCTTAAGATATCTTAGCTTTTAATGGATCTGTGTCTTCGGGTTATGTTCTTTACAAGTGTATGTCTAGTAGTAGTGTACCCTTTTCCTTCACCCTTTCATCTCTTCCCTGTTTGAGGATTCCACCAACCTATTTCATTGAAACCCTGATTCCTGTTAATTATGTTTACTCTGTTCCTCTTAGGTAATACAGAGAGGCCAGAAGGGTTGGAATGAAGTGGGAGGAATGATCTTCACCCAGCTGAGATAAATTTCAGGCGAAAATAGTAGGGGAGTAGTAGATTCTCTCAGAGAAGGCGATAGAACCCCACTCCAGTACTTTTGCCTGGGAAATCCCATGGACAGAGGAGCCTGGTAGGCTGCAGTCCATGGGATTGCTATGAGTCAGACATGAGTGAGTGACTTCACTTTCACTTTCACACATTGGAGAAGGAAATGGCAACCCACTCCAGTGTTCTTGCCTGGAGAATCCCAGGGACAGGGGAGCCTGGTAGGCTGCTGTCTATGGAGTCGCACAGAGTCGGACACGACTGAAGTGACTTAGCAGCAACAGCAGCAGATTCTCTCAGAGAAGGCGATAGAACCCCACTCCAGTACTCTTGCCTGGGAAATCCCATGGACTGAGGAGTCTGGTAGGCTGCAGTCCATGGGGTCGCCAAGAGTCGGACACGACTGAGCAACTTCACTTTCACTTTTCACTTTAATGAATTGGAGAAGGAAATGGCACCCCACTCTAGTACTCTTGCGTGGAAAATCCCAGGGATGGGGGAGCCTGGTGGGCTGCCATCTATTGGGTCACAAAGAGTCGGACACGACTTAGCAACTTAGCGACTTAGCAGCAGCAGCAGCAACAGTAGGTTCTCTGTGTGTGTGTGTGTGTGTCTGTGTTTCTAGAGTTAAAGCCCCAAAGGTACGTGGCCTCTCTGAGAATTTAAACCTCAGGAGCTTCTCATTTTTACAGTATTCCACAGACAGTGTCCAGCTATTCATTGAAATTACCTTTTAAGAGTTATCAGTTTATGGCTCCAAAGGTTTCTTCTACTGTGAAACAGATTCTAAGCTGTGACTCTGAGGCTGCAGTTATCTCTACAGATTTCAGGTTGGTGATTTTTTCTGACATACTAACTGTCTGAGACATCTAAGAAAATTCATTCATTTTCTTATCATAAGTATGGGAGTGCTAACTTCAAAGGTCTTTATATGTTGGAACTGAAACTAGAAATCCTACTCCACTGCCTTCTCCTCCACCACCAAATTTGTCTTACTTTGAATTGTAAGAGTTTTTCTCATTACATACAAACATTTTTTTATTAGATATGGTATTTGAAAAACTTTATCAGACATTATTATCGTTATTCTCCTTTTAGCTTCTTTCAGAGCTTTAGAAAAATTTTAATAGACCTCAAGTGTTTATGTTTTATTTGGTGTCATATCCAGGACTACCTTTTTAAGGTTCTTGATATAAATATTTTGTTCTACAAGGCCTTATCATTTTACTTGTCACTCAAATCACTAATCCATATCAAGTTTTTGGTTTTTTTTGTGTGTGATGTAAGGTATGGAGCAAGGTTTATTTTTGCATATTGTTACCTTTTCTGGTGTACTTTTTCTCTTTCTGTAGGTCCAAGTTTCTGTCCACTATCATTTCCACTCTTCCTGAAGATTATATTTAACAAATTTTCTTAATACTGTTTTGTTGGTGAAGAATATTTTTCAGCCTTTACATATCTGAAGAGGTGTTTACATTGCATATTTTTCGTAGGTGTTTTCATTTGATATGGAATTCTGAGTAGTGTTTTGCTCAATTACTTTCACTAGACAATCTACTGTTAATCTTACATTTTTTCTTTTCCCCCTGTGAATGTAGTCTGTTTTCTCTTCTAGTTTTTGAGATTTTTCCTTTATCAGTTTTGAATGGTTGGATTATAATGTGTTTTGATGTCATTTTCTTCACAATTCTTGTACTTGAAAATCATTGAAAATCTTGGATCTGGGTACCATCCTAACTGGAAAACTTTCAGTCATTATTTTTCAGATATTTTTCTGGCTTCCCCACTTTGTGAAGTTCAGTTACACATATATTAATACACTTCAAGTTGTCTCATAGCTCACTGTTTCACTTTTCATTTTTATTCTGTGTTTTACGTTAATAGATTCTTTTATTTTGAAGAATTTCTATGACTAAGTATTCAGGTTTTCTAATTTTTCTTCCTGCAATGTCTAACTAGTTTATCTTTCATCTCAGATATTGCAGTCATTTCTGGAAGTTATATATGTGTGTGTGTGTGTGTGTATGTATCTTTTTCACATATCTGTTGTGTTGTTGTTGTTGTTGAGTCACTAAGCTGTGTTCAACTCTGCGATCCCATGAACTGCAGCATGCCAGGCTTCTCTGTCCATCACTATCTCCCTGTATCAGGGTCTTTTCCAATGAATCAGTTCTTTGGATCAGGTGACCAAGGTATTGGGACTTCAGCTTCATTATCAATGCTTCCAATGAATAGTCAGGGTTGATTTCCTTTAGGATTGACCGGTTTCATCCCCTTGCTGTCCAGGGGACTCTCAAGAGTCTTCTCCAACACCACAGCTCAAAAGCATCAATTCTTTGGCACTCAGCTTTCTTTATGTTAAAACTCTCACATTCATACATGACTATTGGAAAAATCATAGTTTCGACTATACAGACCTTTGTTGGCAAATTGATGTCTCTGTTTTTTAATATTCAGCCTAGGTTTGTTATAGCTATTCTTCTAAGGAGTCTTTTAATTTAGTGGCTGCAGTCACCTTCCACATTTCTATTTCTACATATCTCTTTGAACATATGGAATATAGTTTTAATGTCTTTTTTCCTAACATCTATATAAGTCATGGGTAGATTTCGTTGATTTTTTTTTTCTCTCCTATTCATAGGTCTTATTTACTCTTTTCTTTCTGTGCATGGTAATTTTTGATTGGTCAGCATACATTGTGAATTTTATGCTTTTGGATGCTGAATATTCTCTAATGCAGTTAATTTATTTTGAAGTACTTATTCCTTTCATGTCTTGTTTTTAAGGTTCATCAGAATTGATGCAATGTTTAAGATGAAATATTTCCTACTACTGATAGAAAATCTTTCTATATACTCTGCTAATTACCAATGAATTAGGACATTTTTTTCAGTAGTGAGAACAGGCACTATTTCCAGCCCTTTGCAAATATTGTGCTCTTTTGTCTTTAAATTTTCAGATGATTGTTTCCCTAGCCTTGGAACAAATGCATACATTGTTTAGTATTCTTCTGAATACACAAGTTTCCTCTGTAGACCTCCAGAGTTCTTTCTTGCAAAGCTGTGTCCTACTTTATTTATTTGTACATTCATTTTGTTTGTCTCCTAGACATCTTTGAAGCTATGGATGATTGTCTTTTATTACTTTTGGAAGTTCTCAGCCATTTCTTCAAATATTTCTGCTGACTCATTCTGTTCTCCTTCTGGAATTCCAAATACATATATTAGTCTGCTAGATATTGCCCTCTGTCTGCTGCATGAGTATGATAGTGATTGATGATGATTTTCCCTCCTTTCCCCTCCTTTACTTCAGTTTGAATAACACCTAAGGACCTATCTGTAAATTCACTGTTTCATTGCTCAGCATCATTCTTACTTCCAGGAGCCTATCAAAGGTATTTCTTGTGTACAGCTTAAATGTTTTTTGTTTTTACCATTTAATTGTTTAGCATGTGAACTATATTTATTTTAATGGTCCTTTGTGATATCTTCAACATCTGTGTCACACTTAGTATATATTTTAAATGAATATTGTGATATATTCAGTATTTCTTGTATAATTGACATGAAAAACTAAACTCAAATGTATACAACTCTCTGTTTTAAAATGCCATGTCAAATAGGATTTCTGCAACATTGAAAGTTCTTAGTTTGGTAGCTACTAGTCACTTATACCAAGAAAGCATGTGAAATATGGCTAGTGTGACTGAGGAAGTGAATTTTAAACTATACTGAATTTTACTTAAATTTGAGTTGCCATATCAAGCTAGTGACTACCATATGAGCACAATTAGAATATATCAAATCTAAGCTTAGACTTTCTATTTTCAATATAAAGAATCTAATTTACCACAAATTGCTCCAGTATACACTGAGATACATATAAAGAAAATAATATAAAGTTCTTAGTCACCTATTACTGGAGAAGGCAATGGCACCCCACTCCAGTACTCTTGCCTGAAAAATCCCATGGATGGAGGAGCCTGGTAGGCTGCAATCCATGGGGTGGCTAAGAGTCGGACACGACTGAACGACTTCACTTTCACTTTTCACTTGCATGCATTGGAGAAGGAAATGGCAACCCATTCCAGTGTTCTTGCCTGGCGAATCCCAGGGACAGGGGAGCCTGGTGGGCTTCTGTCTGTGGGGTTGCACAGAGTTGGACACGACTGAAGTGACTTAGCAGCAGCAGCAGCAGTCACCTATTATGTGAAGAGTTAATTCACAAGTAAGAATTTATCAAGCATGAACAAAAATCTTCCATGTCTATATCTAAAAGCACTAACAACTACCAAAAAATTAAATATACTTCTTAAGAAATATGGATTATATAAACCTTCAACAACCAGATATTTTAGTTTATTATTCCTGTATTAAGAGATCCCAGGACTCCCTAGGGTTCTAAGGGACTTTATATGAATTTAGCAAAGTGTGATACTTGAAATAAAGGGAAAAACTTTTTTTTGTAATCATAGCACACAATTTTGACAGATCTATAAATAACTTTATTGTCCAGAAGAAAGAGATCAAAATTAGGAATTAGAAATGGTCATCTTGGCTGATTGATTGTGAATCAGTGCTTTCACTGTCATTTACCTTCCATGTAAATTGGAGTCACATATATATTTGTGCAGTTGTTGATAGTGCAGAGAAACCATACATATTTCAAGGATTATGATCTTTTTGTAGCTTTGCTCAGAACAGATCCCAGGATTCTTACATTACAGCTGAATATAAACATTAATAACATTAAATGTTTTCATTTATGTGTATATTTATGTGCATAGTACAAAATATTAAATAGGCATTTTAATTACAAATACATCTACATGATATTATTTCTAAAATACATGACCAAATATCATTTAAGTAGCTTCATTTTTAATCATTTACATGATTTAGGATGTGTGAGAGTGAGATATAATTCAGATATCCCTGAACTGAATCTATTTATCAATTTGCAGGTTTGCCCCATTCACCCCCTACTGTTCTCTTGCATTATTTCAACTAGATGAGGTGGTGTGCACACTACTGGTAATTTAGGGAGCTGAGAATAGATGCATACCATTTTAACATTACAGCAGGGAGCCCTTGTCTTGCCTTTTCAGTTATTCAATGTAACACCAATTAACACTTAAGTGATAGAGTTTCAGTTTCTAGGTAAAATCTAGGAATCTTCCTTTCATGCCTCTATACTAGGGCCTATGTAGTTATGATATTTAATCAGCTAAAAGCCCAGGGCATGCACTTGCAGTTGTGTTATTTATAATTGAGTTCACAACTGCTGCTGTGGTAAACCTTACTGGCATAATTTGTACAAGGTTTAATGCTTTCTGGTACTGCTCCTAGCTCTCCACCCACCAGGCTATTTTCCTATAGTGTTGCAGAGCATTTTAAAAAACTTGTTTGTGACTGAAGTCAATTGAGGAAAGGGGTGAGAGAGGTTGAAGAGTAAAAACGAAAGTGAAAGTGAAACATATTAATTAATTTTCAAAAATAAGCAAGATCCTTTTCCAATTCTGGCTAATTTTCAAACTCGCTAACATAATATAAAAATTTAGATGAGTATAAATAATAAGGCTCAGAAGAGAATCAATAATAATAAGCCAAATATTCATTTTGAAGTTTAAAAAAATTTTAGCATCTGGTGTAATTATACACATACATACACACACACACAATACACAAATGAGGAAAGAACTAAGATTCACAAATTACATTCTAGAAACCTAAAATTCTGAGCTTTAGTGTGCTAAAACTTGGCTGTATTCACAACAGGACCTCTGTACTGCTGCTAGCAAGGAAATTGGCATCATAGTTATTATTAAAATGTACATTTTATACAAAGACAGCTGTATTACAAAACAGTAGAATCTAAAATAGACCTGCACATGTTTCTCTCACTAAATGTATATTAAGTCCTTAGGCTATCATCTTTATGGGAACACTATAAAAATAATGTTTACTAGACAAAAATATAGGCTACTATTCAAGTAAGTTCATAATAATAAAAACTTTATCTTTCAATATATTTCCTCTGATTTTACTTTTCAAAACCTCATTTTATTATCCATGATGCTTTGATTATTTATTGATATCTTCAACAATACAGAATTTGTGAAATATCTACTATATGTTAAACTGTAGCCAATATTTTGGGGATGCAGCATTGAACAAAACAAATTCATATTTATCCAAGCATATTCTACAGCTGCAAACTTCTTTCATAGAGCTTATCAGTTCAGTTCAGTTCAGTTGCTCAGTCGTGTCCGACTCTCCGTGACCCCATGAATCACAGCATGCCAGGCCTCCCTGTCCATCACCAACTCCCAGAGTTCACTAAATTCATGTCCACAGAGTCGGTGATGCCATCCAGCCGTCTCATTCTCTGTCGTCCAGTTCTCCTCCCGCCCCCAACGTTTCCCAGCATCAGAGTCTTTTCCAGTGAGTCAATTCGTCGCATGAGGTGGCCAAAGTATTGCAGTTTCACCTTTAGCATCAGTCCTTCCAATGAACACCCAGGACTGATCTCCTTTAGAATGGACTGGTTGGATCTCCTTGCAGTCCAAGGGACTCTCAAGAGTCTTCTCCAACACCACAGTTCAAAAGCATCAATTCTTCGGCGATCAGCTTTCTTCACAGTCCAACTCTCACATCCATACATGACCACGGAAAAAACCATAGCCTTGACTAGATGGACCTTGGTTGGCAAAGTCAAGTCTCTGCTTTTTAATATAATATCAAGGTTGGTCATAACTCTCCTTCCAAGGAGTAAGCATTTTTTAATTTCATGGCTGCAATCAGCATCTGCAGTGATTTTGGAGCCCAAAAAAATAACGTCTGACACTGTTTCCACTGTTTTTCCATCTATTTCCCATGAAGTGATGGGACCAGATGCCATGATCTTTGTTTTCTGAATGTTGAGCTTCAAGCCAACCTTTTCACTCACCTCTTTCACTTTGATCAAGAGGCTTTTTAGTTCCTCTTCACTTTCTGCCACAAGAGTAGTGTCATCTGCATATCTGAGGTTATTGATATTTCTCCCAGCAATCTTGATTCCAGCTTGTGTTTTTTCCAGCCCAGCATTCCTTATGATGTACTCTGCATATAAGTTAAATAAGCAAGGTGACAAGATAAAGCCTTGACGTACTTTTCCTATTTGGAACCAGTCTGTTGTTCCATGTACAGTTCTGACTGTTTCTTCCTGACCTGCATACAGGTTTCTCAAGAGGCAGGTCAGGTGGTCTGGGATTCCCATCTCTTTCAGAATTTTCCACAGTTTATTGTGATCGACACAGTCAAAGGCTTTGGCATAGTCAATGAAGCAGAAATAGATGTTTTTCTGAAACTCTCTCGCTTTCTCCATGATCCAGTGGATGTTGGCAATTTGATCTCTGGTGCCTCTGCCTTTTCTAAAACCTGCTTGAACATTTGGGAGTTCACGGTTCACATATTGCTGAAGCCTGTCTTGGAGAATTTTGAGCATGACTTTACTAGTGTGTGAGATGAGTGTAATTGTGTGGTAGTTTCAGCATTCTTTGGCATTGTCTTTCTTTGGGATTGGAATGAAAACTGACCTTTTCCAGTCCTGTGGCCACTGCTGAGTTTTCCAAATTTGCTGGCATATTGAGTGCAGCACTTTCACAGCATCATCTTTCAAGATTTGAAATAGCTCAACTGGAATTCCATCACCTAGACTAGCTTTTTTCATAGTGATGCTTTCTAAGGCCCACTTGACTTCACATTACAAGATGTCTGGCTCTAGGTCAGTGATCACGTTATTGTGACTATCTTGGTCATGAAGATCTTTTTTGTACAGTTCTTCTGTGTATTCTTGCCACTTCTTCTTAATATCTTCTGTTTCTGTTAGGTCCATACCATTTCTGTCCTTTATCGAGCCCATCTTGGCATGAAATGTTCCCTTGGAATCTCTAATTTTCTTGAAGAGATCTCTTGTTTTTCCTATTCTGTTGTTTTCCTCTATTTCTTTTCATTGATCGCTGAGGAAGGCTTTCTTATCTCTCCTTGCTATTCTTTGGAACTCTGCATTCAGATGCTTATATCTTTCCTTTTCTCCTTGCTTCTCTTCTTTTCACAGCTATTTGTAATGCCTCCTCAGACAGCCATTTCGCTCTTTTGCATTTCTTTTCCATGGGGATGGTCTTGGTCCCTGCCTCCTGTACAATGTCATGAACCTCCGTCCCGAATTCATCAGGCACTCTATCTATCAGATCTAGTCCCTTAAATCTATTCCTCACTTCCACTGTATAATCATAAGGGATTTGATTTAGGTCATATCTGAATGGTCTAGTGGTTTTCCCTAGTTTCTTCAATTTCAGTCTAAATCTGGCAATAAGGAGTTCATGATCTGAGCCACAGTCAGCTCCTGGTCTTGTAACTTTTTGCTAACTGTATAGAGCTTCTCCATCTTTGGCTGCAAAGAATATAATCAATCTGATTTCGGTGTTGACCATCTGGTGATGTCCACGTGTAGAGTTTTCTCTTGTGTTGTTGGAAGAGGGTATTTGCTATGACCAGTGCGTTCTTTTGACAAAACTCTATTAGCCTTTGCCCTGCTTCATTCCGTGCTCCAAGGCCAAATTTGCCTGTTACTCCAGGTGTTTCTTGACTTCCTACTTTTGCATTCCAGTCCCCCATAATGAAAAGAACATCTTTTTTGGGTGTTAGTTCTAAAAGGTCTTGTAGGTCTTCATAGACCCATTCAACTTTGGCTTATTCAGCATTACAGGTTGGGACATAGGCCTGGATTACTGTAATATTGAATGGTTTGCCTTGGAAAAGAACAGAAATCATTCTGTACTTTTTAAGATTGCATCCAACTACTGCATTTCGGACTCTTTTGTTGACCATGATGGCTACTCCATTTCTTCTAAGGGATTTTTGCCCACAGTAGTAGATATAATGGTCCTCTGAGTTAAATTCACCCATTCCAGTCCATTTTAATTCACTGATTCCTAGAATGTCGATGTTCACTCTTGCCATCTCCTGTTTGACCACTTCCAATTTGCCTTGATTCATGGACCGAACATTCCAGGTTCCTATGCAATATTGCTCTTTACAGCACCGGACCTTGCTTCTATCATCGGTCACATCCACAACTGGGTGTTAGTTTTGCTTTTGCTCCATCCCTTCATTCCTTCTAGAGTTATTTCTCCACTGATATCCAGTAGCATACTGGGCATCTACCGACCTGGGGAATTCCTCATTCAGTATCCTATCATTTTGCCCTTTGATACTGTTCATGGGGTTCTCAAGGCAAGAATACTGAAGTGGTTTGCCATTCCCTTCTCCAGTGGACCACATTTGGCTGTGGTCCATGTGATCAGATCGACTAGTTTCCTGTGATTATGATTTCAGTGTGTCTGCCCTCTGATGCCCCCTTGCAATACCTACCATCTTAGTTTCTCTTACCTTGGGCATGGGATATCTCTTCACAGCTGCTCCAAGAAAGCACAGCTGCTGCACCTTACCTTGGATGAGGGGTATCTCCTCTACTGTAAATATCCTTGTGAGGCATACAATCATTCTCCCTTCCAATGATAGGCAAACAATGAAGATTCACTAAACTAGAACCAGACTGATTGGTATTACACGTAAATGTCCTTGATCTTGAAAATCAATGACCAAAAGACAACCTAATCCTTCCTTTTTTGCTAGCCAAGTTGTTGTGGTGGTGTATGAGTTTAGTTGCTCCAAGAAGTGAAACCTTCCAGGATTAGGGGTTGATCCCATGTCTTCTGCCTTAGCAGGCAGATTCCTTACCACTGAGCATCCAGGGAAGACTTGTCTACACACTTGTAAGCCATGTGTCTCTGAGTGCACACATGCTAAGTCATTTCAGTCATGCCCGACTCTGTGCAGTCCTATGGACTGTAGTCTGCTAGGCTCTTCTGTCCATGGGGATTCTCCAGGCAACAATACTGGAGTGAGTAGTCATGACCTCCTCCAGGGGATCTTCCCGAACCCTGGGAAGCAGGTGCTGCTTACACACTGGAGTTGTAATTTGAAAAATAAAGTAATATAATTGAGTTGTTCATCTATCTTTTAAGTATCACACAAATAACAATGTCAATAGACATTTCTAGCATAGTTGTAAAGATCAAATGAGTTTGTATTTGGAATATCCCCCTTCACGGTTGCCAGCACCTTGTACGCACACTTAAATATTAGTATGTTGCTTTTATTACTTCTACCAGTCACAGAAAACATTAAGTTGTGGTCTACATTTGCTGATAATATTGAGATCTAAAAATTAATGGATTATATTATGTGGTGCTCCACATTGGTTTATCATACCGTATGATCTAGAAAGTAATAGCGTAGGAGAGGAAAAAAGAGTATAGTAGAAAAATCACTAGATGAGGATTTAAAAGATGAGTTTAAAATTCAGATATGCTCCAGCTAGCAGATTTTCAATTTCCATAATTCTCAAGAGCTGAGAGTAGATGAGCTAATAATTAAGATTATTTTATAATTTTAGAGAGAATTGAAAAATAGTTTACCCTTCTTAAAGTACTAAGAGTTACATGATACAGTTATTAGCTTTTCATTTAAGTGATTAAATATATTTCCCTGTGGATTAATATAATATTAAATCTAAGATGTTTATAATTGTATACAGTGTTTTATTTACACCTTCATCATGAATGATGAATTAACAAGAGACTAACTTTGTTTTTAATAACTTGAAATTTTAGGATAGACATAAAAGATAAACTTTATTAAACTAATGAACTCAGTAGGCATTGTGACTAAGAGATGATATATGTTATTTAACATTACATGTGAGACTGACCAATACTCACTATCATTGTGTTTAAATATGAAAGTCAGTTATAGAACACCAGTTCCAAAAAAGAGAACAGAACTGCTTCTGCAGGTATTTGAGTAAAGAGAGTCATGTGACTAGATCTAACTTCAGTAGGATAGAGAAATGTAGCCTTACCTTACAGTTAGTAAGCAGGGAGCTGGAAATACTTGAACACCACTGGGACCTACTAATATACTATTTTATATATAGTAGCATGTATATGTCAATCCCAATCTCCCATTTCCCCCTGGTAACCATATGACTATTTCTACATCTGTAACTCTGTTTCTGTTTTGTAGATAAGTTAATTTGTACCAATTTTTTAGATTCCACATATAAACTATATACCAACAGCTCACGCAGCTCAAAAAACAAACAACCCAATCAAAAACTGGGTTGACTCCAAAGACATACAGATGGCCAAAAAGTACATGAAAAGTTGTTCAACATCACTAATTATTAGAATAATAATTAAATCTGCAATGAGGTATCACCTCAAAGGAATCTTAGAAATACAGTGTCCAGGGATCAGCATCCTGAACTGAGAGCAATATAGAAAAGGGTGGAGAATGGAACTGGGGTAGGGTAAACTGAGAAAAAGCATACTTTTCAGACTGGTTTGTTCTGAAATTGTACTATGCTACTTAGATTAACTCAGTCTCTTAAAATAACATACAAAAAGGAAATTTGTGTAAAGGAGATCTCTTTTTATTTCCAAGACAGGTTGTTCCCAGTGATGTATTTTTTTAATGAGCAATTTGAGAACTCCTAAACTTATATTAGAGCATAGTCTTTTTTTATATAGAAGAAAAACATTTAACATGAAGTTTCACAGTTTAAGATATTGAAAGAGTTGCTTTCCATTCACCTTTTTTGTTTAATATATATTTCGCTGGAAAATGTTCTCCACTATGGCTTGTAGCAATTAAACCTGTGTGGAAGCGTCAGTTTTGAGAAACTTGCAAAATGTTATTACCTTATAATCTAACTATATTAAAAACTATGCATTGTTCATAGAGAGCCTATTTCAGTTTCTTTCCTGCTCTTAAAACAGGACCCCTCACTGAGGATTAAATTAAAATAAGTCTTTTCATAGATGACTCCCACTGGAATGTAAATTACAATTCTAAGATTGCTGGTTTTCATGGCCTGCCTTTGCTAATTTTCTATTGAAGCTTCTAATTTTAGTGTACATGATTAGCGTGTCTTGGATCTAATGAGAATGGGATGGCCAGAACAGATGAAGATTAACAGGTAAATCACACAGGTCAGATTGGTTTATATCCAGAGGCTGACTGGATGTATTCATCAGTACAGAAACATGTGGAGTTTGTCTTCTACCAAATAGAAACTATGTTAGTGAAAGTTTGGGGGGTTTTGTTTCTTTTCATTTTATAGGTAGACATTCAGCTTCAAAAATAAACAAATACACAAAACAAGAAGTAGTCAAGCTGAGAACAGATCTATCTCTCTTTTCATTTGATTGCTTTATTTTATTTTTATTTTTTTTCACAATATCTCAATAGTCTTAAGTGTGCACTATGCCTATGGCCCTTGAAATATGAGTCATGAAGCAGTGACATCAGCATAACCTGGAGGCTGGTCACTAAAACAAAGTCATGGGCCCACTTCTAAACATTGAATAAAAATACCTGGGCTTGTGGTCCAGTAATTGGAATTTTAACAAGCCTTTCAGCTGATTCTCATGTAGGCTAAAATTGAAAAACTCTATTCTAGAGGATTTATTTGATACTAAAATCAAAAGAGCTTCCTTAACATGTTTTTAAAATGTGTAATTTCTCCAGATATTATGGAGGTCTACCTTAATATTCATTTTAAGTTTTCTGAAGTTCAATGTATTACTGAAGAAATACTTGAAAATTGTTGGTTAGTTATGTTCACTATAATATTATTATGTTTTTTGTCACTAAAAAATGTTTGAGAAGAATTGTATGCTACTACAGATTCTGTCCCGAGATTTCCTCTTTTCTGGAAGCTGTAAGCTGATTACATCATGATATACTTTAAAAACAACTGGAAATAAATGCTTTAAGGTAATTATTCTTCAAACTCTTCTAATCAGCTTTATATGAAGTTATCAAAAAATCAAAAGTTTAGGCAAACTCTAGTAGGAATTATCTACTTCCATTAAAAATGTTTTATTAGTGAGGAATATCAATTTATGAGCAATTCCCACACAGAGAAATAGAAAAATAATCTGTTGATATGGATAAGGTTAAGCTGTAAGAATCTTATACATGAAATTATGATGTGGTGATTATCAAAGTCATAAGTAGTCCTATTTATGAGTAGATAAAAGGAATGAATTTTAACACGTACCATTTTTTGCCTTCAAAAACAAGATGATTTCCTTTAAAGAGCACTTCAGAAGTTTAAATTATAGGGACAATAGAGCATAGATATTACTAGGCAAGTCTGTAAGTATATAGACTTAAATTTGTTTTAACCCTTATCCTGTCAAGCTATAGAATTGGAGAAAACAATAAATGATTCAGATTTTAGTTTCGTCATTTGTTAAATTTGAAAAACAACATTGACTAATTTACAGAGCTATTATGAATATTAGTTTATGTATTACAAGAAAAACATTTAAAAGAATACATCTGGCACTGCATAATAAATAATCACCATTAGTTCAAATTTCAAAAAATTCATGTATCTGTATATTTAGTTATTTCTTTCCTATTTCATTCTTTCATTCAATATTTGTGTTGTTTCTTTTGGTTCCTATCTCTCTGAAAAGTCTCACATACTTGCAGCCAATCCAATGACATTTCACAAATTCCCATACAAAAGAAAATGCTTAGAAAAAAAAAAAAAAACTAATGAAAAATATTTCCAAAGCACTTACATATTAAACAAGCCATCCTAGATTCCTAGAATTTCTTCTCATCCTAAATATCCTTTCAAAAAAGAATGCTTCTAATCCTATGCACTAAATATTTTCCACCGTTCCTCACCTCCTCTACCACCACCATGAATTGACTGCCTCCTCACTTAGTTTAGATTTTCTTGATGTTTAATCTCCTACTCACCACACTGTTCCAATGATATTTCTAAAGCAAAATTTTCAGTATCCAGGAGAAAGCAAATTAGCCATGGACTATGCCAAAGCCTTTGACTGTGTGGATTACAATGAACTGTGGAAAATTCTGAAAGAGATGGGAATACAGACCACCTGACCTGCCTCTTGAGAAACCTGTATGCAGGTCAGGAAGCAACAGTACAAGCTGTACATGGAACAACAGACTGGTTCCAAATAGGAAAAGGAGTACGTCAAGGCTGTATATTGTCACCCTGCTTATTTAACTTATATGCAGAGTACATCATGAGAAACGCTCGGCTGGAGGAAGCACAAGTTGGAATCAAGATTGCCAGGAGAAATATCAATAACCTCAGATATGCAGATGACACTACCCTTATGGCAGAAAGTGAAGAGGACCTAAAAAGCCTCTTGATCAAAGTGAAAGAGGAGAGTGAAAAGGTTGGCTTGAAGCTCAACATTCAGAAAACAAAGATCATGGCATCTGGTCCCATCACTTCATGTCAGATAGACAGGGAAACAGTGTCAGACTTTATTTTTTTGGGCTCCAAAATCACTGCAGATGCTAATTGTAGCCATGAAATTAAAAGTTGCTTACTCCTTGGAAGGAAAGTTATGACCAACCTTGATAGTATATTTAAAAGCAGAGACATTTCTTTGCCAACCAAGGTCCATCTAGCCAAGGCTATGGTTTTTCCAGTGGTCACCTATGGATGTGATAGTTGGACTGTGAAGAAAGCTGATCGCATAAGAATGCATGCTTTTGAACTGTGGTGTTGGAGAAGACTCTTGAGAGTCCCTTGGACTGCAAGGAGATCCAACCAGGCAATCCTAAAGGAGATCAGTCCTGGGTGTTTATTGGAAAGACAGATGCTAAAGCTGAACCTCCAATACTTTGGCCACCTCATAGGAAGAGCTGACTCATTGGAAAAATCTCTGATGCTGGGAGGGATTGGGGGCAGGAGGAGAAGGGGACGACGAGGATGAAATGGCTGGATGGCATCACCGACACAATGGACATGAGGTTGGGTGAATTCCGGGAGTTGGTGATGGACAGGGGGACCTAGCATGCTGTGATTCATGGGGTCACAAAGAGTCGCACACGACTGAGGGACTGAACTGAACTGAACTGAGGCATTCTAGTTTAGATTGCAAGGAGAAATATAAATAACTTCAGGTACCCAGTTGACACCATCCTTAAGGCAGAAACCGAAGAAGAACTAAGAGTCTCTTAGTGAAAGTGAAAGAGGAGAGAGAAAAAGCTGGCTTAAAATTCAGCATTCAAAATACTAAGATCATGGCATGCAGTCCCATCACTTCATGACAAATAGATGAGGAAACAGTGGAAACAGTGACAGACTTTATTTTCTTGGGCTTCAAAATCACTGCTTATAGTGACTGCAGTCATGAAATTAAGACAGTTGCTCCTTGGAAGAAAGCCTATGACCAACCTAGACAGTGTATTAAAAAGCGGAGACATTACTTTGCTGACAAAGGTTCCTCTAGTCAAACCTGTGGCTTTTCCAGTAGTCATGTATGGATATGAGAGTTGGACCATAAAGAAAGCTGAGCACTGAAGAATTGATGCTTTTGAACTGTGGTGTTGGAGACTCTTGAGAGTCCCTTGGACTGCAAGGAGATCAAACCAGTCAGTCCTAAAGAAATCAGCCCTGAATATTCATTGGAAGGAGTGATGCTGAAGCTGTAGCTCCAATACTTTGGCCACCTGATGCAAAGAACTGACTCATTTGAAAAGACCCTGATGCTGGGAAAGATTGAAGGCAGGAGGAGAAGGGGATGACAGAGGATGAGTTGATTGGATGGCATCATCAAATAGATGGAACATGAGTTTGAGCAAGCTCCTGGAGTTGGTGACAGACAGGGAAGCCTGGCATGCTGCAGTTCATGGATCACAGAGTGGGAAACGACTGAGTGACTGAACTGAACTGATGCATTCTTGCCATTATTAATAAGGGGGATATAAATGTGAAAGATATTAAGAAATTCATAGCAATATAATTTATTTTTTGAATGAAAAAAGGGTTTAAGGTGGCCTATTAAGTAGACATGCCACATTTGCTTGATTGCTAAGTCATTTTAGTCATGTTCAACTCTTTGCAACCCTATGAAACGTAGCCCTCCAGGTTCCTCTGTCCATGGAATTTCCCACGCAAGAATACTGGAGTAAGTTGCCATGCCCTTTTCCAGGGTATCTTCCCAACCCAGGGATCTAACCCATGTCTCTTATGTCCCTAGCAATGGCAGGCAGATTCTTTACAGCTGAGCCACCTGCGAAACCCAGTTATGCCATAGTTACTATTAATGACTATAAAATTCAAGATCACACTCCTCAGTTTTTGTTTACTGAGAAAGAATGAGTAGATATCACATATCATATATATATTTAACGGAAATTTTCAAATTATCCATTATCAGTGAAAAACGGAAAGAATTGAAGAGAGACATCTCTTTTCATTTCTTAGTTAGATATTAATATCAAAGAGTCACATAATCTGTACCTATAGTCATTGGAAACTAGAATTTGGCAACATGATCTAGGAAAATTAGAGAGCTAAAAATGGCTATATTTTAAATTTTCATTTGTTGTTGTTGAGTCGCTCAGTCGTGTTTGATTCTTTGCCACGCCATGGACTTCATCGAGTCAGGCTTTTCTGTCTTTCACTATCTCCAGGAGTTTATTTAAATTCATGTCTTTTGAGTTTGTGATGCTAGCCAAACATCTCATCCTCTGTCACCATCTTCTCTTCATGCCTTCAATCTTTCCCAGCATAGGGTCTTTTCCAGTGAGTAGGCTCTTCACATCTGGTGGCCAAGGTAGTGGAATTCAGCTTTAGCATGGTCCTTCCAGTGAATATTAAGGGTTGACTTCCTTTATAAACGACTTTTTTCATCTCCTTGCTGTCCAAGAGACTCTCAAGTGTTTTCTCCTGGACCACAATTTGAAAGCATAAACTCTTCGGCACTCCGCCTTCTTTATGGTCCAGCTCTCACATCCATACATGACCACTGAAAAAACCGTAGTCTTGACTAGAAGGACCTTTGTTGGCAAAGTAATGTCTGCTTTTTAATATGCTATCTAGGTTGATCATTTCGGACTCTTTTGTTGACCATGATGGCTACTCCATTTCTTCTAAGGGATTCCTGCCCACAGTAGTAGATATAATGGTCCTCTGAGTTAAATTCACCCATTCCAGTCCATTTTAGTTCACTGATTCCTAGAATGTCTACGTTCACTCTTGCCATCTCCTGTTTGACCACTTCCAATTTGCCTTGATTCATGGACCTAACATTCCAGGTTCCTACGCAATATTGCTCTTTACAGCACCGGACCTTGCTTCTATCATCGATCACATCCACAAGTGGGTATTAGTTTTGCTTTTGCTCCATCCCTTTATTCCTTCTAGAGTTATTTCTCCACTGATCTCCAGTGGCATACTGGGCACCTACCGACCTGGGGAATTCCTCATTCAGTATCCTATCATTTTGCCCTTTGATACTGTTCATGGGGTTCTCAAGGCAAGTATACTGAAGTGGTTTGCCATTCCCTTCTCCAGTGGACCACATTCGGCTTTGGTCCATGTGATCAGATCGACTAGTTTCCTGTGATTATGATTTCAGTGTGTCTGCCCTCTGATGCCCCCTCGCAATACCTACCGTCTTATTTGGGTTTCTCTTACCTTGGGCATGGGATATCTCTTCACAGCTGCTCCAAGAAAGTGCAGCCGCTGCACCTTACCTTGGATGAGAGGTATCTCCTCAAGGCCGCCCCTCCTGACCTTGAAGGTGGAGTAGCTCCTCTCGGCCCTCCTGCACCCGTGCAGCCACCGCCTGTTGGACGTGGGGTAGCTCCTATCGGCCGCCGGCCCTGGCCTCAGGCGTCGGGTAGCTCCTCATGGCCGCGCCTCTCTGCGTGGTCGGTTTAGCCGGGGCCGGAGTCTCTGGCGTCTGCGCTGCCGGTCAGGAGTCTCTCGCGTCTGCATCAGACTTTATGTTTTGGGCTCCAAAATCACTGCAGATGCTGATTGCAGCCATGAAATTAAAAGACGCTTACTCCTTGGAAGGAAAGTTATGACCAACCTTGATAGTATATTAAAAAGCAGAGACATTACTTTGCCAAACAAGGCTTTGCCGTCTAGTCAAGGCTATGGTTTTTCCCGTGGTCATGTATGGATGTGAGAGTTGGACTGTGAAGAAGGCTGATCGCCAAAGAATTGATGCTTTTGAACTGTGGTGTTGGAGAAGACTCTTGAGAGTCCCTTGTACCGCAAGGAGATCCAACCAGTCCATTCTAAGGGAGATCGATCCTGGGTGTTCATTGGAAGGACTGATGCTAAAGCTGAAACTGCAATACTTTGGCCACCTCATGTGACGAGTTGACTCACTGGAAAAGTCTCTGATGCTGGGAAGGGTTGGGGGTGGGAGGAGAAGGGGACGACCGAGGATGAGATGGCTGGATGGCATCACCGACTCTGTGGACATGAGTTTGAGTGAACTCCGGGAGTTGGTGATGGACAGGGAGGCCTGGCGTGCTGTGATTCATGGGGTCGCGGAGAGTCAGACACGACTGAGCAACTGAACTGAACTGAACTAGGTTGATCATAACTTTCCTTCCAAGGAGTAGGCGTCTTTGAATTTCAAGGCTGCAAACAGCATTTGCAGTGATTTTGGAGCCCAAAAAAATAAAGTCTGACATTGTTTTCACTGTTTCTCCATCTATTTCCCATGAAGTGATGGGACCAGATGCCATTTTCTTAGTTTTCTGAATGTTGAGCTTTAAGCCAACTTTTTCACTCTCCTCTTCCAATTTCATCAAGAGGCTTTTTAGTTCCTCTTCACTTTCTGCCATAAGGGTGGTGTCATCTGCATATCTGTAGTTATTAATATTTCTCCCGGCAATCTTGATTCCAGCTTGTGCTTCCTCCAGCCCAGCATTTCTCATGATGTACTCTGCATATAAGTTAAATAATCAGGGTGACAATATACAGCATTGACGTACTCCTTTTCCTATTTGCTACCAGTCTGTTGTTCCATGTCCACTTCTAACTGTTGCTTCCTGACCTGAATACAGGTTTCTCAAGAGGCAGGTCAGGTGGTCTGGGATTCCCATCTCTTTCAGAATTTTCCACAGTTTATTGTAATCCACACAGTCAAAGGCTTTGGCGTAGTCAATGAAGCAGAAATAGATGTTTTTTCTGGAACTCTGTTGCTTTTTCCATGATCCAGCAGATGTTGGCAATTTGATCTCTGGTTCCTCTGCCTTTTCTAAAATCAGCTTGAACATCTGGAAGTTCACGGTTCACGTACTGTTGAAGCCTGGCTTGGAAAATTTTAAGCATTACTTTACTAGAGTTTGCGATGAGTGTGATTGTGTAGTAGTTTAAGCATTGTTTGGCATTGCCTTTCTTTGGGATTAGAATGAAAACTGACCTTTTCCAGTCCTGTGGCCACTGCTGAGTTTTCCAAATTTGCTGGCATATTGAGTGTAGCACTTTTACAGTGTCATTTTTCAGTGGCTTTCTGCTGCTGCTGCTGCTAAGTCACTTCAGTCGTGTCCAACTCTGTGTGACCCCATAGACTAAAGCCCACCAGGCTCCCCTTTCCCTGGGATTCTCCAGGCAAGAACACTGGAGTGGGCTGCCATTTCCTTCTCCTTAAATGGGAGAAACACTCAAGCTTCATGAAACCTCAGTCTCGCTAGACCGCAGTGACTAGTACTCTCTGGGATGGCCATTACTTTGGACAAATGGAAAGGGCCTTAGACACTATTAGGGCTCTTAAGACACTAATATTGTCAATGTTGAGACACTTAGGGCTCACGATTATAATCCTAAGAAGTATTAGAAGCTTCTACTATATTCTTATTTGCTTAAAGTTTAAGCCCCAATTTAATAATCCAACCATGACCGGATGTTTTAATTTTACATTAACCAAGCCCAGGTTAGCATTACCACCGCTATAACATATGCAGCTTCTTGATATGATTATATTATTGATTTCTGTAACTTTAAAATTTAATTATCTGGTCTAAATCCACAATGTCATAAATAGCAAGCATAGAATAACTTAATTGTTAAAAATAATTAGTAGAACTATTTGGGTGGGGTAAAATAAAAATTAATTTATTTTATTAAAAGAGGGCAAAATGTCCTCTTTAATTTTACTTTATTAATGAGTTGGAATGAATTAAACATTTGTAATTACTGTTTTGTTGTTTTACTTAAACTAGCCATGCATAAGAATTAGTTGGGAAGGTTTAAGAAATATTAATTCTGAGTGACTTCCCTGGTGACTCAGATGGTAAAGAATCTGACAATGCAGGAGACCCAGGTTCAATCCCTGGGTCAGGAGATCTCCTGGAGGAGGAAATGGCAACCCACTCCAGTATCTTGCCTGGAGAATCTCATGGACAGAGGAGACTGGTAGGCAGGATACACCTCCATGGAGTTACAAAGAGTCAGATATGACTGAGGGACTAACACTTCCACTTCATCTACCTCTAGATTATTTCTGAGAATCTGATAAAAAAAAGTGATTATGATGGCTTAAACTTCTTCTCAGCTAGATGAAAGTTTAGATAGGTGTTCTTACTGACTATGGGCACTTCTTCTCCCTTTTCTAAGAGATTTATTTTAGAAAACTTACAATTAAAAATTCGTTCTCTTTCCCTGTGTGATGTGAATCTTCTATAACTCAGAAATGTCCTTCTCAAGGACCAGGGAGACATTCCCTTGAATGCAATCATCAAGAAAGTTGGGCCCCTATATCCCAGTCCCTTTTGGATGGTGGAAACCTAACTCAGATAAAGCATCGATTAGAAAGCACAGATGGATTAATTACAATGACCCACCTCTCATTAATGTCTTCTAGCAATTTTTCTACTAGCTCACCCTTTTGTACGTTTCCCTCCTTTTATTTTAGAGGAGTTGAGTTCAATCCCTATTGCATCTCTTGATTCCAAATATTGCTTATTTAACAGACTGGTTCCAAATAGGAAAAGGAGTGCATCAAGGCTGTATATTGTCACCTTGCTTATTTAACTTATATGCAGAGTACATCATAAGGAACGCTGGGCTGGAAGAAGCACAAGCTGGAATCAAGATTGCTGGGAGAAATATCAATAATCTCAGATATGCAGATGACACTATCCTTATGGCAGAAAGTGAAGAGGAACTCAAAAACCTTTTGATGAAAGTGAAAGAGGAGAGTGAAAAGGTTGGCTTGAAGCTCAACATTCAGAAAACAAAGATCATGGCATCTGGTCCCATCACTTCATGGGAAATAGATGGAAAAACAGTGGAAACAGTGTCAGACTTTATTTTTTTGGGCTCCAAAATCACTGCAGATGCTGATTGCAGCCATGAAATTAAAAGACGCTTACTCATTGGAAGGAAAGTTATGACCAACCTTGATAATATATTAAAAAGCAGAGACATTACTTTGCCAACAAAGGTCTGTCTAGTCAAGCAATGGTTTTTCCCGTGGTCATGTATGGATGTGAGAGTTGGACTGTGAAGAAAGCTGATCGCCGAAGAATTGATGCTTTTGAACTGTAGTGTTGGAGAAGACTCTTGAGAGTCCCTTGTACTGCAAGGAGATCCAACCAGTCCATTCTAAGGGAGATCAATCCTGGGTGTTCATTGGAAGGACTGATGCTAAAGGTGAAACTGCAATACTTTGGCCACCTCATGCGATGAGTTGACTCACTGGAAAAGAGTCTGATGCTGGGAAAGGTTGAGGGCGGGAGGAGAAGGGGACGACTGAGAATGAGATGGCTGGATGGCATCACCGACTCTGTGGACATGAGTTTGAGTGTACTCCGGAAGTTGGTGATGGACAGTGAGGCCTGGCATGCTGTGATTCATGGGGTCACGGAGAGTCAGACACGACTGAGCAACTGAACTGAACTGAACTGAACAAGTCCAGTGCAACTTTTTCTGACAATAGTTAACTAAGTTAACTGCTTTCACATACTTTCCTACTTCAATCCCTTAATTTTGTTAAAATGATCATGAAAGGGTATCAAAAAGGAGAGATTCACCATGGCACTGAGAATAGGAGTTATAGACATAAGTAACTAGAAACTTACAAGAATTTCTAGAAGATAACAGTGGGATAGTTTAAGGAATATACCAAAATATAGGAAATTATAGGTAGCAAACATTTTGGAGAAGATGGTAGTGGGAATGGGATTCCTTTGCCATTCTTTCTAAGAAAGATTCTTCAGATTGAGGATTCAAGATAGGAATCTACATGTATGAGAAGCAAGATGGAGAAATAGGACATAATCAGCATAATTAGCTAGTACCCTATATAGTCATGACTATGTTAGTTCTCTTATTCACCTGCTCACCATCCTTGCAGGTAAAGGATTTATGATGGCAAACCCAATACCACTTCTTAGGTAAATACAGAGATCTTTTATTTTAAACTACTGAATAATCTGCCTGACAAGATGATTTGGGATGTAAATTACAGAAATTTCAAATAATTTCAAATATTTATATGATATAAATGTTTATCTTACATGACGAGAAGTCTGAAAGAAGGATTATTTATGGTTTGACTTTGAACTCTCCTTCACCTTCTTCAGCCAATGGTATAGGCCTTAAATGTGTACTATCATTGTTTTAAAATGGAATCACAGATGTATTAACCCCGAAACAAGAATACATCTAGCTTTGTTGGCAATCTTTTCTGGAAAAGGAAAAAAACTATTTCTATTATTTTTCTTCTCAAAATTTCCAGTTGGGCAAAGTCAGAATATAAAAATATGAGGGCATGTGTATGGGTATGACATAAGTGAATGTATGCATAACTTCTGTGATGCAAGCTAAACATCACAGTAATCAATATTTACTAAATTTAGCTATCATCCACCCTAGGAAGGAGTTTTTATAAATTTTTTTAGAGAAAAAAATCTTAAAAACTTATCTTCATTTAGATTCATTTCTATGATTGTAATATTATATTTTAAAAGGCTACTTCCATATTCATTACAAATTTTACTTGAAACTGTTTCAAAGAATGATCTAATTAATTAAAAAAATATATATATACTAGAAAAGGAGGATCTTATTTATTTATAGTTACCTCAAAATGTAAATGTTATATAATAAAGTCCTATTTCTCTTAAATTCAGTTCAGTCAAATAAAACATGAAACATATTTTTTTAAAATACCCTAGATGATAACATTTATTTTTAGTCTATTTTGAGCATTTTTTAATTCAGTTTTTAACATTTAAAAGCTGTTTACTTTGCACCAGAAACTGTATTTGCCACTGTGTAACTGACTACACAGATATGCAACTTGGAGACATTGTAAATATATACTATTTATTATAAAAAATCTTAATATAGCAAATAGATATGCTATTTATTTTTATTTATTATACAAGGTAAATATAATATTACTAAATATATAAATTATATGTACTCCTTTTATAGTAAGTATGTGTTAGTAACTCAATTGTGTCTGACTCTTTGCAATCCCGTGGACTGTAGCCTGCCAGACTCCTCTGTTCATGGAATTTTCCTGGCAAGACTAGTAGAGTGGGTTGCCATTCTCATCTCTAGAGGATCTTCCCAACCCAGGGAACAAATCTGCATCTTCTGTGTCTCCCCCACTGCAGGCAAATTCTTTACCCCTGAACCATCGGGGAAGCTGATGTATAATATACACATCCACATCAACAGATGGTCAATATCGAAATCAAACTTATAATATTCTTTGTAGCTGAAGACAGAGAAGCTCTATACGGTCAGAAAAAACAAGAAGGAGCTGACTGACTCAGATAATGAGCTCCTTATTGCAAAATTCAGGCTTAAATTGAAGAAAGTAGGGAAAACCACTAGGCCATTCAGGTAAGACCTAAATCAAATCCCTTATGATTATATACTTGAAATGACAAATATATTCAAGGGATTGTATCTGATAGACAGAGTGTCTTTAAACTATGGATGGAGGTAAATAATCTTGTACAGGAGGCAGTGACCAAAACCATTCCCAAGAAAAAGAAATGCAAGAAGGCAAAGTGGCTGTCTGAGGAAGCCTTACAAATAGCTGAGAAAAGAAGAGAAGCGAAAGGCAAAGAAAAAAGGGACAGATATAACCAAATGAATTCAGAGTTTCAAAGAATAACAAGGAGACATAAGAAAGCCTTTAAAGGATCAATGTAAAGAAATAGAGGAAAACAATAGAATGGGTGAAGACTATCAATCTCTTCCAGAAAATTACAGATACCAAGGGAATATTTCATACAAAGATGGGCATAATAAAGGACAGAAATTTTAGGGACCTAACAGAGGCAGGGACTTCCCTGGTGACTCAACTGGTAATGACACCTGCAATGCAGAAGACCTGGGTTCAGTCCCTGGGTTTGGAAGATCCCCTGTTGAAGGGAATGGCTGCCCACTCCATATTATGGCCTGGAGAAACCAAGGACTGTTTAGTCTATGGGGTCACAAAGAGTTGGACAAGACTGAGCTACAGATGCATCACCCTTATTGCAGAAAGTGAAGAAGAACTGAAGAGCCTCTTGACGAAAATGAAAGAGGAGAGTGAAAAAGCTGGCTTAAAGCTCAACATTCAGAAAACTAAGATCATAGCATCCAGTCCCATCACTTCATGGGAAATAGATGGGGGAAAAGTGGAAACAGTGGCTGACTTTATTTTTCTGGGCTCCCAAATCACTGCAGATGGTGACTGCTTCATGAAATTAAAAGATGCTTGCTCCTTGGAAGGAAAGTTATGACCAATCTAGACAGCATATTAAAAAGCAGAGACATTATTTTGCCAATAAAGGTCCATCTAGTCAAGGGTATGGTTTTTCCAGTGGTCATGTATGGATGTGAGAGTTGGATTATAAAAAGCTGAATTGATGCTTTTGAACTGTGGTGTTGGAGAAAACTCTTGAGAGTCCCTTGGACTGCAAGGATATCCAACCAGTCCATCCTAAAGGAGATCAGTCCTGGGTGTTCATTGGAAGGACTGATGTTGAAGCTGAAACTCCAATAACTCCAATACTTTGGCCACCTGATGAGAAGAGATGACTCATTTGAAAAGACCCTGATGCTGGGAAAGATTGAGGGCAGGAGAAGAAGGGGACAACAGAGGATGCGATGGTTGGATGCATCACTGACTCAATGGACATGGGTTTGGGTAGACTGTAGGAGTTGGTGATGGACAGGGAGGCCTAGCGTGCTGTGGTTCTTGAGGTAACAAAGAGAAACTACTGAGCAACTGAACTGAACTGAGCTACTTTCACTTTCACAGAAGCAATTAAGAAGAGGTGGCAAGAATACATAGAAAAACTACACATAAAAGGTCTTAATCACCCAGATAACTATAATAGTGTGGTTATCACTCACCTATAGTGAGACATCCTGAAGTGTGAAGTCAAGTGGGTCTTAGGAAGCATTACTACAAACAAAGCTAGTGAGGTGATGGAATTCCAGCTACACTATTTCATATCTTAAAAGATGAGGCTGGTGAAGTGCTACCTTCAACATGCCAGCAAATTTGGAAAACTCAGCAGTGGCCACAGAACTAGAAAAGGTCCATTTTCATGCCAATCCCAAATAAGATACCAACAAATGTTCAAACTACAATACAGTTGTGCTCATTACACATGCTAGCAAGGTAATATTCAAAATCCTTCAAGCTAGGCTTCAACAATACATGAACCAAGAACTTCGAGATGTACAAATTGGATTTAGAAATGGCAGAGAAATCAGAGATTAAATTGCCAACATCTGTTGGATCATAGAAAAAGCAAGACAATTGAAAAAATATCTACTTCTGCTTCATTGACTACACTAAAGCCTTTGACTGTGTGGATCACAACAAACTGTGGAAAATTCTTAAAGATATGGGAATACCAGACCACCTTACCAGCCTCTTGAGAAGCCTGTATGCAGGACAAGAAGCAACAGTTAGAACTGGACATGGAACAATGGACTAGTTCAAAATAAGAAAAGGAGTACATCAAGGCTGTATATTGTCACCCTGCTGATTTAACTTGTATGCAGAGTACATCATGTGAAATGCCAGGTTAGGTGAAGCACAAACTGGAATCAAGAATGCCAGTAGCAATATCAACAACCTCAGATATGCAGATGATACTACCCTAGTGGCAGAAATAGAGGAGGAACTAAAGAGCCTCTTGATGAGGGTGAAAGAGAATAGTGAAAAAACTCGCTTAAAACTCATCATTCAAAAATTAAGATCAGGCATCCAGTCCCATCACTTCATGGCAGATAGATGGGGAAAAAATGGAAACAGTGATAGATTTTATTTTCTTCGGGTCCAAAACCACTGTGGACAGTGACTGCAGCCATGAAATTAAAAAACGCTTGCTCCTTGGAAGAAAAGTTATGAGAAACCTAGACAGCGTATTAAAAAGCAGAGATATCCCTTTGTTAACAAATGTCCATATAGTCAATTATATGGTTTTTCCAGTAGTCATGTATGGATGTGAGAGTTGGACCATAAAGAAGGCTGAGTAATGAAGAATTAATGCTTTCAAATTGTGGTGCAGGAGAAAACACTTCAGAGTCCCTTGGATAGCAAGGAGATGAAAACAGTCAATCCCAAAAGAAATCAATCCTTTTCATTGGAAGGACTGATGTTGAAGCTGAAACTCCAATCCTTTGGCCACCTGATGCAAAGAGCTTCCTCACTGGAATAGACCCTGATGCTCGGAAAATTGAGGGCAAGAGGAGAAGGGGGCAGCAGAGGATTAAAGAGTTAGATAGCATTACCGACTCAATGGACTTGAATTTGAGCAAATTTCAGAAGATAGTGAAGGACAGAGAAGCCTGGTATGCTGCACTTTATTGAGTCACAAAGAGTCAGACATGACTTAGTAACTGAACAACAACAATTTTATAATATATTATAGTAGAGTATGTAATCTCTATATACTTTATGTATTGTACTACACCATTCGTAATTACTTTATATACTATATACATAATTAATAAAGCTCACATGGCTTCCCTGATAACTCAGTTGGCAAGAAATCCACTTGCAATGGGGGAGACCTGGGTTTGATCCCTGGGTTGGGCAGATCCCCTAGAGAAGGGAAAGGCTATCCACTCCAGTATTCTGGCCTGGAGAATTCCATGAACTGTATGGGGTCACAAAGAGTTGGACATGACTGAACAAATTTCACCTCACTTAAAGCTAACATGAAAGTGTAGTCAATGGGAATGTGTGATGTCTCTGTAGGTGAGTTGGCATTTGAAATGAATCTTAAAGGATGAACCTTGTTGACTGGAAAATTTAGGGGTTGTACATTCTAATCACTTTAACTGCAAGAGGTGGAAGCAAATGAAAAGCTGAAGTATATTCGTTAAGAGCTGAGCTGAAAGTTAGAAAGTTAATTTTATGAAAAGTCATGGAAGATCTTTGAATGCCTTGTGATAAAATTTATCCTTAATTGCATGGAAACTTTAAAGGATTTTTATGTTAATCTTACAAAGATCTTGCAGTCTTAATCATTCACATTTGTTGAAGGGTCTTAGCAAATGACTGAACCAATAATATTTGGAATTTGGAAGTGCAGTGTCATGACAAAATGTTACTAGAGATAAAAAGAAAATTTTTATAATAAAAAAGTGAAATTTACCCGGGAAATATAGCAATAGTAACATTGTCCATTATATCAATGTACCCTCAAAGGTATAAAGCAAAAATGAGAGATAGAAAATTCAAAATCTCTAACTGGAAAATGTTAACACTTTTATAGAAACTTATGGAACAACAAAGCTTAGTAAGAATATCAACAAATTGAACAATCCATATTAAAAACATAGAGTTAAACATATTAGCAAACTGATTATGGTATATAAAAAGATAAGGCAATATAATCAAAGTTGTTTTTCCAGAATTATGACTTTCATTTAACATTGAAATGAACTTTCAATGAACTTTCTACACTAACAGAATAAAGAAAAAATTTACATGATTACATCAAGATTATTTTAAAGTTTGTTGTGATAAATATAGCAGACTGGAAAGAAAGAGCATTCATTCAAACAGTCGGTCATGACTGAGCGACTGAACTGAATTGAACTGAGGGATAGACATAACTATATGAAATTATAAGATGAATTAGAGGAAAATGCAGTGATAGCTACATTTTAGTGACTATCACAGGGAAATGAAAGAAAGTAAGGTGGTAAGTCAAATATATGCATATATATTTTTCTCATTTTTCTATTTTTCTTCAATTGTAAAGTTAAAATTTTGTTACATGTATTAAGATTTTGTATAAAATATGTTTGCAAAATTATACTTTTCCGTATTTAATTCTAATTTTTACTTCTGTTTTTTTTTAAGATATATTTAAGAAAACAACCTGCAGAGATGGTGAAGAGAAATTAAATTGAAGGATGATCCTGAAAACAAGGAAGAGAATAAGATCCATACCAAAATTGAGGGACTGATTTTTCCTTTGTCATCAGGAGGGACAACTTCATCTTCAATGTGTGTCTAACCTAGGAGAGATGGATGGAAATATTATCTATTGTACGTATGCCATTAAGAAGAATGCTGATTCAGTAATACTTTTTTCCCCTCTTCATGCATCTCTTTGGCAATTCTCAATGCAATTTATCTGTTTCAGGTCACTAGGGAAGAGCAATTGAAATAGTAGCAGAGAGTATCTGTGTGAAAAACAATGAACATACTCTGCTACTGAACTAAAAGTAAGTGAATGACTTCCAAATACTTGATGATATTACTTATATCTGGAATTGAAAAAATACAACAAACTAGTGAATATTTGAAGTAGACTCACAGATAAAGAGAACACACTAGTGGTTACCAGTGAGGGAAGGGAAGTGCAGAGGGACAAGTAAGATGGGGGTAGGCGACTAAGAGGCATAAATCAGTTTTTATTAAATTAAAAGGATATATTTACAACATAGGGAATATAGCCAATATTTTATAATAACTATAAGTGATATATAACTGTTTAAAATTGTGAATCACTATGGTTAACTTATAACTTGCATAATACTGTACATCAACTATTTTAATTTAAAAAAAGACACTTCCCCCAAAAAAGTGAGTGTCTTTTAGGGAAGTTTCATTACCCAGAACTTAAAATTCGCCTTTCTTGACACTTTGGAGAAGAAAGGGCAATAATCATACTCTGTGGTTAGTGTTTTGCCAGGTTAAAGGGATAAATATTGATTGCCATATTCTTGATAATGTGTGAGCTCAAATACTATGCAATAACATTTGCTCATTCATTTTGTTTATCTTGCACAAAAATCTGTGTGTTCCTGTCACCAAATTTCACGTTTTGTTTTTCCCTAAATATTATAGCAGTGTCTTAAGTTTTATCCCAAAAGCTTAGGAACCTTTTTCCTTGTTCATTTCAAACAGTCAGAGAAACTGGTATGGAGAAAGGTTTATATGGAAGCACTTTAATGTAACTTATTTACTACTCATCATACATTAACACACTGTTTCATATAATTTTTACTTGCAATCTCATTGTATCCACATTATACTTTTTTGTTTTTTAGTATTTCTTAGTGTACTTTGAAAATTTAATCTTTCTGTGGATTTAAGAAATCAATATTACCAGTCCATTTAAATTAGCTTATCCTTTAGTTATTCTTAAAGATCTCAGGGTTTACGTATTTCTTAGGCATGTGGATGATTACATGAGAACTTTCTTAGTATTATAAAAAGCTTGATGGATTTCCTTTTCCATCAGCATTTTGAAGGCAATAAAATTTGAATTAGATATTGAATGTGAGGAGCTGACTTCATTAGTAGACCTTAGATAATCAACCTGTCTACTTTTATTTACTCTGACCACAAAGTTAAAAAAATATGAATAAGCTCAAAGAAATGTGGTAAATATTGATAGAACAGTGTTAGAAAGAATGTGAGTTTTTTTTGTGTGTGTAAGCAGAAAATATTCTTATTCCTGAAAGGAAATGTAATTTATCAAACATCATTTGAATATCTCTTGATGGGACATATAAGGGAAATTATAATACTTGCTTTGTTATGACTGAGCAACTCAGTCTCCAAGTCACGTCAGACTCTCTGTGACCCCATGAACTGCATCACACCAAGCTTCCCTGTCCTTCACTATCTCCCTGTGTTTGCTCAAACTCATGTCCACTGAGTTAGTGATGCCATCCAACCATCTTATCCTTTGTCAGCCTCTTCTGCTCTTGCCCTCAATTTTTCCTAGCATCAGGGTCTTTTCCAGTGTATTGGCTCTTCACATCTGGTGGCCAAGGATTGGAGCTTCAGCTTCATTGTCAGTCCTTCCAATGATTATTCAGGGTTGATATCCTTTAGGATTGACTGGCTTGCTCTCCTTGCTGTCTACGGAACTCTCAAGAGTCTTCTCCAGCACCACTGTTTGAAAGCATCAATTCTTTGGCACTCAGCCTTCTTTATGGTCCAACTCTTATATCCAGATATGACTACTGGAAAAACTATAGCCTTGGAACCTTAGTCAACAAATTGATGTCTCTGCTTTTTAATACCGTCTAGCTTTGTCATAGCTTTTCTTTCAAGGAGTTCAGTTCAGTTCAGTCACTCAGTCGTGTCCGACTCTCTGCGACCAAATGAATCACAGCACGCCAGGCCTCCCTGTCCATCACCAACTCCCGGAGTTCACTCAAACCCATGTACACAGAGTCGGTGATGCCATCCAGCCATCTCATTCTCGGTCGTCCCCTTCTCCTCCTGCCCCCAACCTTTCCCAGCATCAGAGTCTTTTCCAGTGAGTCAACTCTTCGCATGAGGTGGCCAAAGTATTGCAGTTTCAGCTTTAGCATCAGTCCTTCCAATGAACACCCAGGATCGATCTCCCTTAGAAAGGACTGGTTGGATCTCCTTGCGGTACAAGGGACTCTCAAGAGTCTTCTCCAACACCACAGTTCTAAAGCATCAATTCTTCGGCAATCAGCTTTCTTCACAGTCCAACTCTCACATCCATACATGACCACGGGAAAAACCATAGCCTTGACTAGACGGACCTTTGTAGACGTCTTTTAGTTTTATGGCTACAATCACCAGCTGCAGTGATTTTGCAGCCCAAGAAAATAAAATCTGTCACTGTTTCCACTTTCTCCCTTTCTATTTGCAATTATGTGTTGGAACTGGATGCCATTATTTTAGTTTTGGGAATGCTGAATTTTAAACTAGATTTTTTCGATTTCCTCTTTTACCCTCATCAAGAGACTCTTTAGTTCCTCTTCACTGTCTGTCATTTATTTATTTATTTTGTAGAATTTCTATTTTATTTTATTTTATTTTTTTTTGGTAATTAATTTATTTTTTATTGGAGGCAAATTATTTTACAATATTATATTGGTTGGTTTTGCCATACATTGACATGAATTCGCCCCGGGTTTACATAAGTTCCCCCTCCTGAACTCCCCTCCCACCTCCCTCCTCCCTTTATCCTCCCTCTGGGTCATCCCCGCATGCCAGCCCCGAGCATCCTATAACATACATTGACCCTGAACTAGTGATTCGTTTCACATATGACAACATACGTGTTTCAATGCCATTCTCCCAAATCATCCCACCCTCACCCTCTCCCATAGAGTCCCAAAGACTGTTCTATACATCTGTGTCTCTTTTGCTGTCTCGTATACAGGGTTATCATTTGCATCTTTCTAAATTCCATATATATGCGTTAGTATATTGTATTGGTGTTTTTCTTCCTGGCTTACTTCACTCTGTATCTGTCATTTAAATGGTACCATATGCATATCTGATATTTCCCCCAGCATTCTTGATACCAGCTTATGATTCATCCAGCCAGGTATTTCTCATGATGTACTCTGCAAATAAGTTAAATAAGCAGGGTGACAATATACAGCACTGACACACTCTTTTCCCAATTTTGAAACAGTCCATAGTTCCATGTCCATTACTAAATGTTGCTGCTTCTCCTGTACACAGGTTTCTCAAGAGGGAGGTAAGGTGATCGGCTAGGCCTATCTCTTCAGAACTTTCCACAGTTTGTTGGGATCCACACAGTCAAAGGCTTTAGTATAGTCAATGAAGCAGAAGTAGATGTTTTTTTTTTTTGGAATCCCCTTGCTTTTTCTATGATCCAGCAGATATTGGTAATTTAATATCTGGTTTCTCTGCCTTTTCTAAATCCAGCTTGTAGATCTGGAAGTTCTTGGTTCATGCACTGCTGAAGTATAGTTTGAAGGATTTTGAACATAATTTTGCTAACGTATGAAATTAGCACAGTTGTATTATAGTTTGAACATTCTTTGGCATTGTCTTTCTTTGAGATTGGAAAGAAAACTGACCTTTGCCAGTCTTGTGTCCACTGCTGAGTTTTCCAATTTGCTGGCATATTGAGTGCAGAACTTTAACTACATTATCTTTTAGGATTTGTAATAGTTTAGCTGGAATCCCATCACATGTACTAGCTTTGTTCATAGTAGTGCTTCCTAAGACCCACTTGATTTCACACTTCAGGATGTCTGGCTATAGGTGAGTGACCACATTATCATGGTTATCCAAGTCATGAAAAACTTTTTTGTACAGTTCTTCTGTGTATTCTTGCCACCTGTTCTTAATCTCTTCTGCGTCTATTAGGTCTTTGCCATTACTGTCCTTCACTGTACCCATCTTTCTATGAAATGTTCCCTTAGAATCTCTAATTTCTTGAAGAGATCTATACTCTTTCCCATTCTATTGTTTTTCTCTATTTCTTTGCCCCTTTCACGTAAAGTCTTTCTTATTTCTTCTTGCTTTTCTCTGAAACTCTGCATTCTGTTGCATATATCTTTTCCTTTTTCCTTTGCCTTTCACTTCTCTTTTTTTCCCAGCTATTTGTAAGGCCTCTTCAGACAGTCACTTTGCCTTCTTGCATTTCTTTTTTGGGGGAATGTTTCTGGTCACCTCCTCCTGTACAGTATTATATACCTCTATCCATAGTTCTGCAGGCATTCTATGTACCTGATCTAATCCCTTGAATCTATTCATTATCTCCACTGTAAAATCAAAAGGGATTTGATTTAGATCATACCTGAATCGTTTAGTGATTTTCCCTGCTTTCTTCAGTTTGATCCTGAATTTTGCAATAAGGACCTGATGGTCTGAGCCACAGTCAGCTCCTGATCTTATTTTCATTGACTGTATAGAGCTTCTCCATCATTGGCTCCAAAGAATATAATCAATCTGATTTCAGTATTGACCATCTGGTGATGTCCATGTGTAGAGTCATCTCTTGTGTTGTTGGAAGAGGGTTTTGCTATGAACAGTGTATTCTCTTGGCCAAACTCTGTTAGCTTTTGTCCTGCTTCATGTTGTATTCCAAAGCCAAACTTGCCAGTTACTTCAGATATCTCTTGACCTCCTACTTTTGCATTCCAGTCCCCTATGATGAAAAGGACATACCTTTTTGGTATTAGTTCTAGAAGATCTTGTAAGTCTTCATAAAACCATTCAACTTTAGCTTTTTTTCAGCATTAGTGGTTGTGGCATAGACTTGGATTACTGTGATCAATATTGGTTTGCCTTGGAAGTAAACCAAATCATTCTGTCATTTTTAGATTGCACCCAAGTACTGCATTTCAGACTCTTCTGTTGCCTATGAGGGCTACTTCATTTCTTCTAAGGGATTCTTGCCCACAGTAGTGGATATAATGGTCATCTGTGTTAAATTTGTCCATTCCAGTCCATTTTAGTTCACTGATTCCTAAAATGTATATGTTCACCCTTGCCATCTCCTGTTTGACTACATCCAATTTACCTTGATTAATGGACCTAACACTCTGGGTTCCTATACAATGTTGTTCTTTACAGCATTGGAATTTACTTTCACCACAAGACATATCCACAGCTGGGTGTCCTTTCTGTTTTGGCTCAACCACTTTATCCTTCATTTAACTATTTCTGTGCTTTTCCCCAGTAGCATATTGGACACCGACAGACCTGAGAGGCTCATCTTTCAGTGTCGGATCGTTTTGCCTTTTCATACTGTTCAAACTTTCGTGGGGTCTCAAGGCAAGAATGCGGAAGTGGTTTGCCATTCCCTTCTCCAGTTGACCACATTATTTCAGGCCTTTACTAGCAGGGACATGCCTTTCAGCAGCTTCATGTAACCGAAGGACATGCCTGGCACTCTGGTTTTTCTGCTGATGGTCCTCTTGAGTATCTAAACCTTCACTGGCTGCTGGGTATTGGTCAATGTGCCATCCAGGGGCCTAGGCCACAGCCCTGCTGGAGTTGTTGGCTGGAGCTGATTGATGTTGGAGGATGCCCAGTAGTGAAGGACTCCATGGCCTCTCCACTGTCTCTGGCCACCCTGGGGCCAATCCAGGAGCTATGGGTAGTAGAGGGCTCCCCAGCCTCACCGTTGCTGCTAGCTGTAAAAAGAAATTAAATATAAAAATATTTAAATACTGAGTAATTTTTAGGTTATATTTTATTTCATAGCTTTACTATTTCATTTTGTTAATGAATGGGTTGTTCTCTGAAGAAACATTTTTAAAAATTTAGAAAAAAATCCCTTAAAAATAGTACCTTAGGATGTCCTGCCCAGCTATAACCACTAATTCATCGTTTATTTTTAAGCACTTACCTGATTTTTCTAAATTGAGTCCCTTTAAATGTACCTCTTGAAAATAATTTTATTGTTTTTATAAAAAATTAATAAAATGTATTGATGACACTAATTTCAGGTTAAGACCTTACAACCAGCTCTAAGGCAAAATTGAGAGACTGTGGTAGGTGATAGTGGAGGAAAGTAGGGAGAGAGACAGAGAGAATAAAAGAACAATAGAAAAAGGGAAAAGGGAGAAGAAAGGCAGGAAGAAGGACCGAGAGAGAGAAACTTTTTAACACAGCCAGGAATTGACAACGCTATTTAGGAAAGGTGTGCTCTGTAGTATCACTGATTCAGTATGCAGCATTTGAAATTACACACTATCCTAAAGCTATTGAAAGCCTTAGTGATTCTTGAGTTTATAATAAAGAACACTAAACATTATCTGAGCCCACCCCTCAAAGCATCAAGTTACAGTGCTCTAAAGTCATTTGGTGTATTTTTATTGATTTATAGACCCTGGAAATAATGACAGAAAGAAAGAAATTCTACAGAGATTTGAATACATTTATTGTGGCTCTTGACAGTCATCTGATAACTTGACTATCAAGTGGGGCTTGGGGGCCTGTTAGTGGCAAAGCTGTGGAAAAAACTACTGGAAACTTTAATAGTATTGGACTGCTGATGCATTAACTTGTCTGTACCACAAATTTTTAGTCTATTAAACAAGAAGAAGATAGTGTGAATTCATGTAAGATCAAAATATTAAATCCAAGTGATTCTTTTTTCAGTGGCTCTGGGGAGTTATTTTAAACAGAAGAGAATTCCTAAGAAGCTGCAATCCAGGGAGACTTTTAATGAAAAACTGAACCTTACAGCCAGCTCCAATTGAATATTAAGTTAATTTTGTTTTAAAATAACAAGGACAAATGCTCCGTGTGAGCACTGTAATGATATAAATAGTAGCAGATCTCATGTTTACAGGGTCATTGTAAAGATATCATATAAAATGCTTTATGTATATTTTCTCACATTTTCCACACAACTCTCTGAGATAGATTCAGACGTTATCTTCCTCCATAGATTATAAAACTCAACCATAAAAATATTAAGAACACATTAGATTCTATAAGCAGATCTAATAACCAGAAGATCTGGGATTTGAACCCAGAGAATTTAACTATACAGCCTATTCTTTGAAACAGTGTCTCCAAATTCTGGTTAATTTAAATTAAATGAGGCACAGATTAATGCAGAGACATTACACTGGACATTATGAAGAGGAAGAATTACATTTTAGAAACATTCTTTGTAACTTTCCATTCCCTGGATCCTAATGTACCCTCTTCTTATCATGTATAACTTTTACTTTCAACCCAGTACTGGTTAACTATTATTCTGCTACTTCTCAAACCAGTCCTGAACCAAGAAATATTTTACTTTGTCATCTTTAGGTTGTTAACGAAAATTTTAGAAACAAATACTTGATTGAAATAAAAAGGTGTCTGTTTGGAATTTGTTAGGGCTAAATCCTGGAAGACACAGATTCAAGATACACTTGATTTGTGTTCCACTGGACTACAAAATGAAGGAGACTTATAAAGGCAAAAAACTGCAAGGTTACATTTATTTACATGAGCTGCTTATCATGAATTAAAATTGGAGCTGGCAAGAAGTAATGATGCTTTTTAAGTAAGGGCTGATTTGGATTCAAAATTGTTGCATAGTACAAGGAGACACCTTAAGACCATAAATTTGTAGGTGGCAGGTGTTGTCCTTAGGCCTGGTACAGTTCAGAGAAAATTCAAACTCTCAGTGAGGCAGAGACATGTCTGACTCTTTTCGACCCTATGGACTGTAGCCTGCCAAGCTCCTCTGTCCACGGGATTTCCCAGGCAAGAATACCGAGTGGGATGTCATTTACTCCTCCAGGAGATCTTTCCAACCCAGCTGTTGAACCCACACCTCCCGTATTAGCAGGTGGATTCTTTACCACTGAACCACCTGGGAAGCCCCTGAAATATGATTACTCCATTATAATTTTAACTTTTCATCAAAATTAACTGGCTGACTGAAGCAATGGAATAGAAAATGTTTGTATTATGTGATACAATATTCAATGCAAATAGAATTTGTAATCGTCACAAAGAGATTAGTGTCTTGGAAAAATTAGGCTCAGAGTATAGGCATGATGGCACATATTATATATCTTCTTCATGGCATTGCAGGTAATTCAACAAGTGAAACTGTGTTCCTGATTAAAACTGAGATCCAGTGGAAAGATAGAAAGGGAAGACAGAGAGACAGAGATGGGAATGAGTCCTATTGCTGCTGTTGTTGCTTTGTTCAGTGGTGTCTGACTCTTTTGTGACTGCAAGGACTGAAGCCCACCAGGCTTCTCTGCTCATGGGATTTTCCAGGCAAAATTCCTGGAGTGGATTTTCATTTCCTCTTCAAGGGGATCATCCCAACCAAGGGCTCAAACCCACACCTCCGTGTCTCCTGCATTGCAGGTGGATTCTTTACCACTGAGCCACCGGGGAAGCCCATGAGTCGTATTACTGATTGGTTAAACAACTTGCTTAGATTTCTGGTAACTACAGTGCCTTGTTAATACTCAATCCATAGATAAGGGTCCTTTCTTTGCATATACATGGGCAGAATTATAAGCCTACCAGCCTTGTGCCCAGCACAGGGCATGCACGCTCCCTTGCACTCACTGCATGGTTCTGGTGACATGGGACTTAGATTGGAAGGTAAGAAATACCAAAGTAGGAAGAAGGAGGCAAGGGTCTGAGGGACACCTTCACAGTGTCTTCTTTAGAAGAAGACGATGATATATTATTTCCCTGGAAGAATATGGAGTGTGTGTGTGTGTGTGTGTGTGTGTGTGTGTGTGATTCAGCAGGGAGTTCCAGTGGAGTAGGACAAAAGTCTAGTACTGACATTCTCATCTGAAACAACAAGAATTAGGAAATTATATCCCCCATTGTTTCTCAGTATGGACAGTAGTTTAGTATAATCATGCAAAATATTCTCATTTTATAATATTTAAAACATAAGCAGAAATTTGAAAACAAAGCATGTCTATGATGTTTTATTTTATTCCTATAATATCCTTATAATATTTTTATTTTATTATTTTAAGAGAAAGATGTAGCATTTTCCTTCATACCATCTTAATTTTTCTCATTTTAAAAAATCAAATTGTGTGTGCCCTATTCAATTATCTTGTATCTCTCAATTTCTCATATATATACAAACACACAGTATGACAACCTTTTCATGGTATTATATCATACTCTTCATTGCTGCATTCACAAACAATTATACAAGTTTTACTTAAACCCCTTTACAAGGACATTTGATTTCTTTCTATTTTATAATTCCCATCCTCACTCATTGGAACTGTCCATCTTATTGAACTTTAAGCATCTTGTTGATTAAGTAGCTTTCCATAAGTTATTGGATTTCCTTTTTAGGCAATACCTGTTCAAATTTCTCATTCGCGGGCGGTGGGGTGGGGAGTTTCTGCCTTTACTTATGGAATTCTAGTTCTTTATATAATTCCTGTCTGAATGTTTTTCTTACTTTCTATGAATCTAAAGCTTCCATTCTTTATCTTATGTCATTTATTAATAGACAACTTGAAAGAATTTTAATGTAGTCCAGTTGAGCAATCTTTAAGCCCTTAATGATTGCTTTTAGGCAATGATTGTTTATTTCCATGTTATTAAGGTATTCTCTTATGTTTTCCTCCAGAAGTTTTACTGTTTTGATACTTCCGAAAGTTGCCTAGAATTATCTTCTGTATAGAATCTGTTATAAGAATTAAGTTTTTTATCATTATTATGAATATTTATCCATATGCATATTCAATTGATCTAACACCAGTTAATAAAAAGATAACACTTTCTCACTGTCTTAAGGCACTTTGGTCACAAACCAGTGCTAAATGTTATTTCTGAATTCTACAGCTGATCTTTTTCTGTCCTTTCTCCCCAGTTAGTAGAGTTTTAGTGTGAATCTTGATGTTAGATGATGAATTTCTTTCCACATTGCTCTAATTCTTCCAGTACATATGAGGTATAATTGACATTTTGAGCTGCTAATAAATTTTGGAATTTTTATTTCAAGTGCCACCACAAAACATTTGAGATTTTTAATGGAATTTAATTAAATATTTCGGGAGTACTAATATCATTAAAGCATTAAGATAACTGTTTCATAATGTAATATATTGTTGCATTTTTCTTTATCAATGTTTTTGGCAATGTTTTAAATTTTATTTGAAGTTTTTTTATACATTGTTTATTAGTAGTTTTCACTTTTTAATATTTAAAAAAATATTTCAGTACATCTCACTTAGAATGTTGTATTATTTTCAGGTGTACAGTAATGTGAATCAGTTTTACATATACATATATCCACTCTTTTTTAGATCTTTTCTCATTGCAGAGTGTTGGGTAGGGTTTCCTGTGCTATACAGTAGATCATTATTAGTTATCTATTTTATGTCTAGTTGTATATACATATGTCAATCCAGTCTCCCAATTTATCCCTCCCTTCTTTCTCTTGATTTTACATTTTCAAATTTTATGCTATTAAAATTTTCTTTTTTGTTTAGTTTCTAATTGCCTACTGCCTGTTTATAGAAATATAGTTTATTTTTGTATATTTACCTTGCATTCATCAGTCCTTGCTGACATACTTATTTAATATCTTTGATAGGTTTGTAGGTTTAATTTTTCACAATTAAAATAAAATAGTAATAGTTTTATTTCTTCATTTTCAACTCTCATTGTATCATTTTATTGTAGTTTTTCACTAGCTATACCTTCTAATACATAAAAATGATGATAATGAGCATTCTTAAATCAATTCCAATGTAGAAAAAAATATTGTAACATTTTACTATTAAATGTGATAGCAGTTGTGTAATGCCATCTATTTATCTACCCTGTTTATCTATTTATCTAATACACTATCTAGGTTGGTCATAACTTTCCTTCCAAGGAGTAAGCGTCTTTTAATTTCATAGCTGCAATCATAAGATCTATTGTTATTTTTATTTTAATTATAAATTATATTTTTTTAAAATATTTTAAGATATTGTTTTCATAAACAATTAGTTTTTAGCACCTATCTTTATCAATTGTTTTAAATTAAGCAATTTAATTTACTTCTTGCATACATGAAATGTAAGAATAAGCTACATTTTATTTCTAACTGCTCTTATATGTTATAATCCCATACTAAAAATAAACACATCATTTAGAGATTAATAGGGGGTAAGTTTCAGAGGCAAGGAGATCCAACCCGTCCATTCTAAAGGAGATCTCCAACACCACAGTCTACTTGCCCCTAAATATAATGTTTCTAATTTAGCCTCTAGAACAAGGGGGTCATAAGAAAATTTAAGGCCCATTATGGTTTTTCCAGTGGTCATGTATGGATGTGAGAGTTGGACTGTGAAGAAGGCTGAGTGCCAAAGAATAGATGCTTTTGAACTGTGGTGCTGGAGAAGACTCTTGAGAGTCCCTTGGACTGCAAGGAGATCCAACCAGTCCATTGTTAAGGAGATCAATCCTGGGTGTTCACTGGAAGGACTGATGTTGAAGCTGAAACCCCAATACTTTGGCCACCTCATGCGACGAGTTGACTCACTGGAAAAGACTCTGATGCTGGGAAAGGTTGGGGGCGAGAGGAGAAGGGGACAACAGAGAATGAGATGGCTGGATGGCATCACCGACTCTGTGGACATGAGTTTGAGTGAACTCCGGGAGTTGGTGATGGATAGGGAGGCCTGGCGTCCAGTGATTCATGGGGTCGCAGAGTCAGACACGACTGAGCGACTGAACTGAACTGAATTGAACACATGGTAGGTAACTATGGAAAGATTTGTCAATGCTATAGAAGAGAGCTCCAATAGAGCATCATAGAAATTGAGAAGGATTACACACTGAAGATAGCATTGATGCTTCAGAATAAGCCATGAAAACCGTCAAACCTGAAACAGTAAGTTCCAACTGGAGAAAACTCTGTCCAGATGTGCATCACTTCACAGAATGTACAGCATATCCAATCAAGAAAATCATGGGATTTTGACTACAGCAAAAAAAAAAAAAGAGATAGATTTGGAGTTGGGGTTGACGTGCAATCACTGCTGTATTTAAAACAGATAACCAACAAGGACCTACTGCATAGCACAGGGAACTCTACTCAATACACTGTAAGAACCAAAATGGGAAAAGAACTTGAAAAATAATAGATACATGCATGTGTATAACTGAATCACTTTGCCGTATACCTGAAACTAACATAATATTGTTAATCACCTCTGCTGCTGCTGCTGCTGCTGCTAAGTCACTTCAGTCGTGTCCGACTATGTGTTACCCCACAGATGGAAGCCCACCAGGCTCCCCCGTCCCTGGGATTCTCCAGGCAAGAACACTGGAGTGGGTTGCCATTTCCTTCTCCATAATCACCTCTACTCCACCTCTACTCCAATATAAAATAAAAATTTTTTAAATGTGAGGACTGAAGTGTTTCAAGATATAGATTCTGGAGAAATTCCAGAGGTAATAAACACCATGCCAGAGGAATTAACAGAAGACAACTTGATGGAAATGAGTGCTTTCAAACCAGTACCAAAAGGTTTTCTCTGGAACAAAATACCAAAGTTCTTTTGATATGAACCAAAAGTCTTATGGACCAAATGCATTATGAATTTTAAAACAAAATCAAATGTGCCCCAAGGGTTTGTACATAAACATAAAAAAATCTATATCAAGATGAATATATTATTCTATTTGAAACTGTTGGAAGACAATTTTTCTTCCTGGTAAGCAAGAGAAAATATGAATCAAGATATATATTTAACTTTATGTTAAAATAACTTAATTAATTTCAGTTCTAGAAGCCTATCCTAATAAATAGTCAAAACTCACTTAAAGCACATGTAAATCATGTTGCTAATTGAAACTGAACAAGTTTAACAATCAAAGAAAGATAGTTCAGAAAGATGGTGGAACTTAATTTTCCTTTGGAATTAAGTTTTAAAACGTATATACTAATGTGGGAAAATGTTATTAACTTTATATATGAGAAAATCACTGAACAAAATGGTGTGTATATTTGTTAAATGAAAACTGCAAACTATAGAAGAATGGGTATAATATGATATTTAATGAAAAACTCCTGAGTTGGTGATGGACAGGGAAGCTGGCATGCTTTAGTCAATGGGATCACAAAGAGTTGACATGACTGAGCGACAGAAATGAACTGAACTGAATATTTATCGATCTTTTTATATTGATTTGTAAAAAAATAGAAAAATATTTGGAAAGGTAATAGTAAATACTATTCATTTATTTTGTGAAACACTGCATTGAAGAGAAGGGAAAATGATTAACTTTTCTTTTATATCCATATGTATAGTGTTTGTTGTAAGCTTGTGTTAAAGAAAATAAACAGTTATCCAAAAATTTAGACTACTATGAATATATGCAAAAATATACTTGAATAGAAAAATATGGAGCAATTTGTTACAAAACATTAATCATTAATTTTCTTTCTTTTCAAATTTTTTTTGCTAGTTTCTCAATTATTATGTATCATTTTTAAGGTCGTATTGAGTCATCAGAATAATAGCATCCCAAATTTGTGTTTGAGGTGACAGATAACCTAATGATTTTAATTCATATAGGCAGGAATGTATGTGTGCATGTTCACTGCCAGGTTCTTCTATCCATGGAATTTTCCAGGCAAGAATATTGGCCTAGGTTGCCATTTCCTACTCCTCTAGACATCAGTACACATTTATATACAATTTTATAAAGACTAGAATTAAAATTAATATCAAAATTAATATTATTTTAATGTCAGGGATATAGATAATTTATTCCTTTATACACTGTCTGTAATGACTATTTTATACACTTATTCATTATTTATTTTACAGGCAGAATTCAATTTATTCTCATTTTTAAAATGAGATCATAGGTAAAATAGTAATGCAGTTATGCATATCAAAAACTGTAACTTTTAGTTGCACTTTTCAGGAGCTGAAGGACCTACAGTGATTTATCATAAAACATAGATTTCTCATTTGTCTGAAAAAACAGTTCCAAATTTACAACAACAAATAAGTGTCACTCATGCCACAACCTTATCAAAGTTGACAGACAAGCCCCAGAGCAGGCGGATTGCTTCAATTATTTGCCATCTATCATGAATACAAAATATGTTCTAAAAGGTTTCTGGAGATCTGTGTGATGCTGGCGCTAGTTCACTGCAGTATGACATTGATGATGAAGCTTGGGCAAGATAAAAGTTACAAAAAAAAAAAAAGACAAGGCATTGTTTTTTGTGACCTTTGGTTTGGCAACAATTTAACTACAAATCCAACTGCTGGCCATTGAAAGAATGATATCAAGACCGTTGAAGGGTGTTCAGATGGATGCTACTGGCAGTCGGCCTATGCATTTGAGATTAAATAAACCCAGCAACTGGACATTTTTTTGTCGAAAAAAATTTGGTTACCAAATGGGATTACAATCAATATTCAAAGCTTGAGAAAAGGATTTATGGGAAGATAAACCAAGAAGCGTGAGATTGTCATTACCTCAACTATTTCAGGAAAACTTTCAAAAAAATAACACTAGGAATTCCAGAGCATAAAATGAAATGGAACACGATTTAACTCCAACATTGAATAGCCATTTTATACCCTTTGGCCTTCTCTTCACTGCAAATCAGTTCTTGCCATAATATAAATCATTTCTTACTTATTGCCATATCATGGTCTTTCATAAATTGATAATACTGTGTGATATACCTTATTAAACATTCTTTTTATAATCTTAGAGTGCAAAAGTGGCTACTTTTTCTTAATTATCATATTTAACTATATAATAAGTCCATTTAGTTAAAAACATATGAAACACTTGAAAGAACATTCATTCAAGATAAAATAAAGTAAGGAAAAATATTAAACTTTTAATTGGCAGTAAAGATGATATCATATTGCTATATTGGAGATACATTTAAATGGAGTAGAAAGATGAGGCAATTTAAAATCTCTCTGCAATTCTGGTTTTCAAAATTTATTTATTTATTTTTTTTTGAAAAGTATATATTTTATTATTAACAGCACCAAGTATCCAGCAGATGAATAGTAAACAAAATGTGTATACATATAATGGGATATTATTATTTTTTTTTATTTCTAAAAAAGAATTTTATTAAAAAAGCACAAATGCAAAGAAATGAACAGAGGAAAATTTATGCGTCGAACCTGGACTGGTCACTTATGATAATATACATGCTACAATTCCATTCTCTCCAATCATTCCACCTTCACCCTCTCCCACAGAGTCCCAAAGACTGTTCTAAATGCCTATGTCTCTTTTGCAGTCTCTTATACAGGGTTTAGGTTACCATTTTTCTAAATTCCATATATATGCGTTAATATACGGTATTGATGTTCTTCTTTCTGGCTTACTTCACTCTGTATAATTGGCTCCAATTTCATCCACCTCATTAAAACTGATTCAAATGCATTCTTTTTGATGGCTGAGAAATACTCCATTGTGTATCTGTACCAAAGCTTTCTTATCCATTCATCTGCAGATGGACATCTAGGTTGCTTCCATGTCCTGGCTATTATAAACAGTGCTGCAATGAACATTGGAGTACATGTGTCTCTTTCAATTCTGGTTTCCTCGGTGTGTATGCCCAGGAGTGCGATCGCTGGATCATATGGCAGTTCTATTTCCAGTTTTCTGAGGAATCTCCACACTGTTCTCCATAGTGGCTGTACTAGTTTGCATTCCCACCAACAGTGTAAGAGGGTTCCCTTCTCTCCACACCCTCTCCAGCACTTATTGCATGTAGACTTTTGGATAGCAGCCATTCTGACTGGTGTGAAATGGTATCTCATTGTGGTTTTGATTTGCATTTCTCTGATGATGAGGGATGTTGAGCATTTTTTCATGTGTTTATTAGCCATCTTTATGTCTTCTTTGGAGAAATGTCTGTCTAGTTCTTTGGCCCATTTTTTGATTGGGTCACTTAGTTTTCTGGAATTAAGCTGCAGGAGCTGCTTGTATAATTTGGAGATTAATCCTTTATCAGTTGCTTCATTTGCTATTATTGTCTCCCATTCTGAAGGTTGTCTTCTCACCTTGCTTAGAGTTTCCTTTGCTGTGCAGAAGCTTTTGATTTTAATTAGGTCCCATTTGTTTATTTTTGCTTTTATTTCCAATATTCTGGGAGGTGGGTCTTGGAGGATCCTGCTGTGATTTATGTCGGAGAGTGTTTTGCCTACGTTCTCCTCTAGGAGTTTTATAGTTTCTGGTCTTACATTTAGATCTTTAATCCATTTTGAGTTTATTTTGGTGTATGGTGTTAGGAAGTGTTCTAGTTTCATTCTTTTACAAGTGGCTGACCAGTTTTCCCAGCACCACTTGTTAAAGAGACTGTCTTTTCTCCATTTTATATTCTTGCCTCCTTTGTCGAAGATAAGGTGTCCATAGGAGCGTGGGTTTATCTCTGGGCTTTCTATTTTGTTCCATTGATCTATATTTCTGTCTTTATGCCAGTACCATACTGTCTTGATGACTGTGGCTTTGTAATAGAGCCTGAAGTCCGGCAGGTTAATTCCCCCAGTTCCATTCTTCTTCCTCAAGATTGCTTTGGCTATTCGAGGTTTTTTGTATTTCCATACAAATTGTGAGATTATTTAAAATTTAAACTATATCTTATAATTTTTACATTATTTGGAATGTTTTGGTTTGATGCAATAAATATTTTTAAAATTAAGAATCATCATGATATATGTTAGCACTGGTTTAAAAATGAAAGGATTAAATAAAAATAATAGCACTGATAAAGAATTTTCATGAAGATACTTGCATTTATTTGTACATACTTATCTTTACAAAATTTTTTGATTAAAAAATCACTACTTTAAAATTGTCCTCTATGATCTATCAAGAATTTTTTATTTTACGAAATGTCCCATAAAACCATCATTGTCTAAAGAATCTGGTAAACAGCAATTCCCACTGAATTAACTTGTAGAGATTTCTGATTTATTCTCTGAATTGAATATCTAATGAAATTTTCAGGACTTGAAACCAAATGAAGCACAGCATACAAAGTCAAGAGGCAAATATAGGAAGAGCTCATCCTATCTCACTTTATTTGTCTCAGGCACCATATTGAAAACAAAAGTCAGATTGTGAGAGAATTATCTATTACCCTGAAAGGACGTATGGGCAGAACAATAAATGTAAAAGCATTGAACAGAAAAAGCATCCAAATACATGAAACGGTGATTTGAACTGTTAAGAGTTTAATGAGAATTGGAAAGAGTTTATAAGATTGTTTAAGTGGGGTCAGGTTTCACTATAAAATTCATGCTGGCCAACAAAAAAGGAAAAAAAATCCTAGCTTGCCTTAAAAAAAATCATAATCTTTAAAATACCTCAATATTTGTGAAAAATAGAACATTCGGAATGATGTTTCCATTTCAATATTTCTTTCCTAATCATAAAATTTAGAACAATTGTACTTTTGAATTCTTTCAATCAAAAAATTTAACAATTATTTCTATTTTACTGAAAAAATATATTGTTGTTCAGTCCATCAGTTGTGTCCAACTCTTTGTGACCTTATCACCTGCAGCACACCAGGCTTCCCTGTCCTTCACCATCAGCCAGAGCTTGCTCAAACTCATGTCCTTTGAGTCTGTGATGCCATCCACCCATCTCATCTTCTGTTATCCCCTTCTCCTCCTGCTTTTAATCTTTCCCAGCATCAGGGTCTTTTCAAATGAGTCATCTCTTCACATCAGGTGGCCAAAGTATTGGAGCTTCAGCTTCAGCATCAGTCCTTCCAATGAACACCCAGGATCGATCTCCCTTAGAATAGACTGGTTGTATCTCCTTGCAGTACAAGGGACTCTCAAGAATCTTCTCCAACACCACAGTTCAAAAGCATCAATTCTTTGGCGATCAGCTTTCTTCACAGTCCAACTCTCACATCCATACATGACCACGGGAAAGACCATAGCCTTGACTAGATGGACCTTGGTTGGCAAAGTAATGTCTCTGCTTTTTAATATATTATCAAGGTTGATCATAACTTTCCTTCCAAGGAGTAAGCGTCTTTTAATTTCATGGCTGCAATCACCATCTGCAGTGATTTTGGAGCCCCAAAAAACAAAGTCTGACACTGTTTCCACTGTTTCCCCATCTATTTCCCATGAAGTGATGGGACCAGATGCCATGATCTTTGTTTTCTGAATGTTGAGCTTCAAGCCAACCTTTTCACTCTCCTCTTTTACTTTCATCAAGAGGCTTTTGAGTTCCTCTTCACTTTCTGCCATAAGGGTAGTGTCATCTGCATATCTGAGATTATTGATATTTCTCCCAGCAATCTTGATTCCAGATTGTGCTTCTTCCAGCCCAGCGTTCCTCATGATGTACTCTGCATAGAAGTTAAATAAGCAAGGTGATAATATACAGCCTTGACGCACTCCTTTTCCTATTTGGAACCAGTCTGTTGTTCCATGTACAGTTCTGACCGTTGCTTGCTGACCTGCATACAGATTTCTCAAGAGGCAGGTCAGGTGGTCTGGGATTCCCATCTCTTTCAGAATGTTCCACAGTTTACTGTGATCGACACAGTCAAAGGCTTTGACATACTCAATGAAGCAGAAATACATGTTTTTCTGGAACTCTCTTGCTTTCTCCATGATCCAGCGGATGTTGGAATTTGATCTCTGGTGCCTCTGCCTTTTCTAAAACCTGCTTGAACATCTGGGAGTTCACGGTTCTCATATTGCTGAAACCTGGCTTGGAGAATTTTGAGCATGAGTTTACTAGTGTATGAGATGAGTGCAATTGTGCGGTAGTTTGAGCATTTTTTGGCATTCCCTTTCTTTGGGATTGGAATGAAGACTGACCTTTTCCAGTCCTGTAGCCACTGCTGAGTGTTCCAAATTTGCTGGCATATTGAGTGTAGCACTCTCACAGCATCATCTTTCAAGATTTGAAATAGCTCCACTGGAATTCCATCACCTCCACTAGCTTTGTTCATAGTGATGCTCTCTAAGGCCCACTTGACTTCACATTCCAAGATGTCTGACTCTAGGTCACTGATCACATTATCATGACTATCTTGGTCATGAATCTTTTTTGTACAGTTCTTCTGTGTATTCTTGCCACCTCTTCTTAATATCTTCTGCTTCTGTTAGGTCAATACCATTTCTGTCCTTTATCGAGCCCAGCTTTGCATGAAATGTTCCCTTGGAATCTCTAATTTTCTTGAAGAGATCTCTTGTTTTTCCTATTCTGTTGTTTTCCTCTATTTCTTTGCATTGATCGCTGAGGAAGGCTTTCTTATCTCTCCTTGCTATTCTTTGGAACTCTGCATTCAGATGCTTATATCTTTCCTTTTCTGCTTTGCTTTTCACTTCTCTTGTTTTCACAGCTATTTGTAAGGCCTCCTCAGACAGCCATTTTTCTTTTTTGCATTTCTTTTCCATGGGGATGATCTTGGTCCCTTTCTCCTGTACAATGTCACGAACCTCTGTCCAGAGTTCATCAGGCACTCTATCTATCAGATCTAGTCCCTTAAATCTATTCCTCACTTCCACTGTATAATCATAAGGGATTTGATTTAGGTCATATCTGAATGGTCTAGTGGTTCTCCCTACTTTCTTCAATTTAAGTCTGAATTTGGCAATAAGGAGTTCATGATCTGAGCCACAGTCAGCTCCTGGTCTTGTTTTGGTAACTGTATAGAGCTTCTCCATCTTTGGCTGCAAAGAATATAATCAATCTGATTTCGGTGTTGACCATCTGGTGATGTCCATGTGTAGAGTCTTCTCTCGTGTTGTTGGAAGAGGGTGTTTGCTATGACCAGTGCATTCTCTTGACAAAACTCTATTAAACTTTGCCCTGCTTCATTCCGGGCTCCAAGGCCAAATTTGCCTGTTACTCCAGGTGTTTCTAGACTTCCTACTTTTGCATTCCAGTCTTCTATAATGAAAAGGACATCTTTTTTGGGTGTTAGTTCTAAAAGGTCTTGTAGGTCTTCATAGAACCGATTAACTTCAGCTTCTTCAGCGTTACTGGTTGGGGCATAGGCCTGGATTACTGTAATATTGAATGGTTTGTGTTGGAAATGAACAGAAATCATTCTGTCGTTTTTAAGATTGCATCCAAGTACTGCATTTCGGACTCTTTTGTTGACCATGATGGCTACTCCATTTCTTCTAATGTATTCCTGCCCACAGTAGTAGATATAATGGTCATCTGAGTTAAATTCACCCATTCCAGTCCATTTTAGTTCACTGATTCCTAGAATGTCGACGTTCACTCTTGCCATCTCCTATTTGACCACTTCCAATTTGCCTTGATTCATGGACCTAACATTCCAGGTTCCTATGCAATATTGCTCTTTACAGCCCCGGACCTTGCTTCTATCATCAGTCACATCCACAACTGGGTATTGGTTTTGCTTTTGCTCCATCCCTTTATTCCTTCTAGAGTTACTTCTCCACTGATCTCCGGTAGCATATTGGGCACCTACCAACCTGGGGAATTCCTCATTCAGTATCCTATCATTTTGCCCTTTGATACTGTTCATGGGGTTCTCCATGCAAGTATACTGAAGTGGTTTGCCATTCCCTTCTCCAGTGGACCACATTCGGCTGTGGTCCATGTGATCAGATCAACTAGTTTCCTGTGATTATGATTTCAGTATGTCTGCCCTCTGATGCCCCCTCGCAATGCCTACTGTCTTATTTGGGTTTCTCTTATTTCGGTCGTGGAAAATCTCTTCACAGCCGTTCCCGCAAAGTGCAGCCGCTGCACCTTACCTTGGATGAGGGGTATCTCCTCAAGGCCGCCCCTCCTGACCTTGAACATGGAGTAGCTCCTCTCGGCCCTCCTGCGCCCGCGCTGGCAACGCCCATTAGAAGTGGGGCAGCTCCTCTCGGCAGTTGGCCCTGGCTTCAGGCGTGGGGTAGCTCCTCTCAGCAGCGCCTCTTTGCCTGGTCGGTTGCACCAGGGCCGGCGTCTCTTGCGTCTGCGCTGCCGGGGCCAGCGTCTCTCGCGTCTGCACTGCAGTGTCTCTCACGGGGTAAGCATTTTAGGGTCACTATTATTTTCTACTCCCCCTTGGTTTTTAAATCAGCTACATTATGACCTTACAGATGATGAATTTTTGTTTTTTTTTCCTACTGTGACTTTTTTAACATATGCTTCTAGTTCTACCTATTTTAGGAAAAGTAAATATTGAACAGCTATAGTATTTTCATTACATATATTTTTTAAAAATGAGTAATTTTTGCTTTATAGTCTATGTGTCTATATTTCATTATTTTGTCTCCATGACTATATGCATAATATTTTTATCCTTATTTACTGATAATAAAATTGGGATAGAAAACTTCAAGATGTCGGCTCATACAAGAGAATATGTACTTGAATGAACACTCAGGTTCAAATGTTCCTTTTACCTGGAGAAAATTACAATAATGAGCTCATGTTTTCTGGACTTCATTAAATGCAAAATAAAAATATTTTTATATGTATCAAACAAAATTCATTTTGCAATACCATTTTAGTAGAACAGAAATTAGTAAGATCAGCAATTTTCATATTAAGACATGAAAGTTAAGAGCTGGATAGCTAAAAAACTTGCTTGAATTCCAAATATAGCTAGTATCAGAAATAGTATGCTGCTGCTGCTGCTGCTGCTAAGTCACTTCAGTCGTGTCCGACTCTGTGTGACCTCATAGATGGAAGCCCACCAGGCTCCCCCTTCCCTGGGATTCTCCAGGCGAGAACACTGGAGTGGGTTGCCATTTCCTTCTCCAATGTGTGAAAGTGAAAAGTGAAAGTGAAGTCGCTCAGTCGTGTCCGACCCTTAGCGACCCCATGGACTGCAGCCTACCAGGCTCCTCCATCCATGGGATTTTCTAGGCAAGAGTACTGGAGTGGCTTGCCATTGCCTTTTCAGTCAGAAGCAGTATAGTTAGTGTGAAATATTAACTTTTAAAACTCAACTTTTTCAATTACTCTGTCATTTCTTATCACTTGTACTAAATATACATGCACATAATACAGATCCAACCAGTCCATTCTAGAGGAGATCAATCTTGGGTGTTCATTGGAAGGACTGATGCTAAAGCTGAAACTCCAATACTTTTGCCACCTCATGCGACGAGTTGACTCACTGGAAAAGAGTCTGATGCTAGGAGGGATTGGGGGTGGGAGGAGACGGGGACGACAGAGAATGAGATGGTTGGATGGCATCACCGACTCTATGAACATGAGTTGGAGTGAACTCCGGGAGTTGGTGATGGACAGGGAGGCCTGCGTGCTGTGATTCATGGGGTCGCAAAGAGTTGGACACGACTGAGCGACTGAACTGAACTGAACTGAATACATAATACATTAAGAATAATCTATTAAATTCATGCTCCAAATTTTAGTTTCCATTATTCCTTGGCTTTACATATCTAAGGTAAAATTCAGTAAAATAAAAGTTCAAAAACAAATATTTAACATATATCCCTCAATTTAATTGACATATAACTCGTACGTTTTCAGTCTAAGGATCAGAGACTTAAAACATATAATCACTTTTGCTGCTCTCTACTTGCCTATTCTGAGCCATCCGTTTCTATTTTTGCTTTGGAGAAAAGTAGAGAAAATTAAGGTAACTGTGAATCAAAATGACAGGTATTAAAGAAACAGAATACAATCTTTGTGGCTTTGTACTGACTTTGGGTTGAAAGAAAGAAAATACAATAACTAAGTTTTCTTTATTGAATTCTCTCAGTTAAACTTCACAACTATCTTTGATATTACAAATACATAGGAATTTCTTGATACTTTGTAATAAAGGGAAAATAGTTCCTTAAAATCTGCATAGTAAATCTTATACACATCTAACTGGAGATTATAATAAAACAAAATAAGCCATCTCAGTATTAAAATTATCAGTATTTTTGCATCCATAAATTATGACAATGACTTTTTAAGCAGAAAAATAGACTGATGTAATTTACATGTAAACATTTTTGAAATCCTGATTCGGTGTTGAAGACCTGAGGAATTTTGCATCTGTAACAAAGTTTGACAGTCAACCACTTAGTATAAAGGAAAATGTGCTTTACATCTATCACCCAAAACACATCAAATAAATACCTAACCACCAACATTCCTTTATAGGATTGGACTCGTTTTATCCAGCCTACAGTTCAGTTCACTCGCTCAGTCATGTCCAACTCTTTGAGACTCCATGGACTACAGCAAGCCAGGCCTCCCTGTCCATCACCAACTTCTGGAGTTTACTCAAACTCATGTTCATTGAGTCAGTGATGCCATCCATCAGGTGATCTCATCCTCTGTCATGCCCTTCTCCTCCTGCCTTCAATCTTTCCCAGCATCAGGGTCTTTTCCAATGAGTCAGTTCTTCGTATCAGGTGGCCAAAATATTGGAGTTTCAGCTTCAGCATCAGTCCTTCCAATGAATATTCCAGACTGATTTTCTTTAGGATTCACTGGTTGGATCTCCTTGAAGTCCAAGGGACTCTCAAGAGAATTCTTCAACGCCACAGTTCAAAAGCATCTATTCTTCGGCACTCAGCTTTCTTGTAGAGCCTATTTTCTCCATCTTAAATTTTACTTTCTCAGTTCCCACCCCATAGGTCTTTTACTGTCTCTTCCCCAACAAAGCCCTTAAAGCTCTTTTACATCCAGATTAAATGCATTTCCCATTCTCTCCCTGACATTCATTGTAAAATAAAAAAATATTTGTGAAAAAAAAAGAGAAAGGAAGAAAAAAATGATCTGTGAACATTTGATTGTTACTGTTCACGGGGTTCTCAAGGCAAGTATACTGAAGTGGTTTGCCATTGCACGCATCTCACACACTAGTAAAGTCATGCTAAAAATTCTCCAAGCCAGGCTTCAGCAGTATGTAAACCGTGAACTCCCAGATGTTCAAGCAGGTTTTCGAAAAGGCAGAGGCACCAGAGATCAAATTGCCAACATCCGCTGGATCATGGAGAAAGCAAGAGAGTTTCAGGAAAACATCTATTTCTGCTTCATTGACTATGCCAAAGCCTTTGACTGTGTCGATCACAATAAACTGTGGAAAATTCTGAAAGAGATGGGAATCCCAGACCACCTGACCTGCCTCTTGAGAAACCTGTATGCAGGTCAGGAAGCAACAGTTAGAACTGGACATGGAACAACAGACTGGTTCCAAATAGGAAAAGGTGTACGTCAAGGTTGTATATTGTCACCTTGCTTATTTAACTTATATGCAGAGTACATCATGAGGAATGCTGGTCTGGAAGAAGCACAAGCTGGGATCAAGATTGCTTGGAGAAATATCAATAATCTCAGATATGCAGATGACACTACCCTTATAGCAGAAAGTGAAGAGGAACTCAAAAGCCTCTTGATGAAAGTAAAAGAGGAGAGTGAAAAGGTTGGCTTGAAGCTCAACATTCAGAAAACAAAGATCATGGCATCTGGTCCCATCACTTCATGGGAAATAGATAGGGAAACAGTGGAAACAGTGTCAGACTTTATTTTTTGGGGCTCCAAAATCACTGCAGATGGTGATTGCAGCCATGAAATTAAAAGACGCTTGCTCCTTGGAAGGAAAGTTATGACCAACCTTGATAGTATATTAAAAAGCAGAGACATTACTTTGCCAACCAAGGTCCGTCTAGTCAAGGCAATGGTTTTTCCCGTGGTCATGTATGGATGTGAGAGATGGACTGTGAAGAAAGGTGATCGCCGAAGAATCATTGCTTTTGAACTGTGGTGTTGGAGAAGACTCTTGAGAGTCCCTTATACTGCAAGGAAATCCAACCAGTCCATTCAAAAGGAGATCAATCCTGGATGTTCATTGGAGGGACTGATGCTAAAGCTGAAACTGCAATACTTTGGCCACCTCATGCGACGAGTTGACTCACTGGAAAAGAATCTGATGCTGGGAAGGGTTGGGGGCGGGAGGAGAAGGTGACGATGGAGAATGAGATGGCTGGACGGCATCACCGACTCTGTGGACATTAGTTTGAGTGTACTCCAGGAGTTGGTGATGGACAGGGAGGCCTGGCGTGCTGTGATTCATGGGGTCACGGAGAGTCGGACACGACTCAGCAACTGAACTGAACTGACTGAATTGAACTGAACATTTGATTGAAGGTCAAAGAGTGAATATTAGGAACACTATCTTGTCTCCTTGAAAGATGGCAATCAACATCACATAGTGGCAAAAAGTGATGTGTCACCTACCACATTTGGAGGCAGATGATACAGGGAATAAACTTGTAGGATGAGGGAAGAAGATGCTATTAGTGGTTGCCTATTTATAAACACCTCTCTTTAACGAGAGAAGAGCTCAGAAAGAATTGGTCCATTTGCAAGCAAGATGGCAAGATTTTTGAAAAATGTCAGAAATCCATGGATTTGCAGTATTGGAAAAGTCAACCAATGTTAGACTCCAAACAATAAGAAAAGAAAACATGGAAATTTTTGAGGGAAAAAAATGGGTTGATTTAGGGGCATGATATCACTTATATTATTAAAACCCAGAAATTAATGGAGCCTGATAAAGATCAGCTGAGAATCTAGAAACAACCAAATCCTTTCAGACAAAATGACTCAAGGAAGGAAAACAGGAATACTGACAGTCCCACCAAAGTCAGATAAGCTCACTTCAGTTCAGTTCAGTCACTCAGTCATGTCCCACTCTTTGCGACCCCATGAATCACAGCACGCCAGGCCTCCCTGTCTATCACCAACTCCCGGAGTTCACTCCAACTCATGTCCATCGAGTCGGTGATGCCATCCAACCATCTCATTCTCTGTCGTCCCCTTCTCCTCCCACCCCCAATCCCTCCCAGCATCAGAGTCTTTTCCAGTGAGTCAGCTCTTCACATGAGGTGGCCAAAGTATTGGAGCTTCAGCATCAGTCCTTCCAATGAACACCCAGGATTGATCTCCCTTAGAATGGACTGGTTGGATCTCCTTGCAGTCCAAGGGGACTCTCAAGAGTCTTCTCCAACACCACAGTTCAAAAGCATCAATTCTTTCGTGCTCAGCTTTCTTCACAGTCCAACTCTCACATCCATATGTGACCACTGGAAAAACCGTAGCTTTAGACCCCTAATAGACCAGGGGCAGGAAGAAAACTGAAAATGCTATTCTCCACCCATTCCCTGATGGCCCCTTCAGATACAGCCAAGGACAGTGTGGAAGACTGAGCAATTTACAGAGTGTAGCACCATAGGAAAGTTGACATATTACCATAAATTGCAACCATATATATATTTGGGGAAAAACAGCTTACATTTTTATTTCAAGAGACTCTCATACTGGTTTTAACAACTTCAGTGATGTATTTCAACTTGGTGAAGTCAAAATAGGAATTGCTTTAATTTTTCTCTAGTTACTGTCTTAAAAGGGCTCTCAATAGAATTTAAATTTAAGCTTCGCAAGGGCAGACATTTTTGTTTGTTTTGTTCATATATGTGTCCTCAATAGAGCATACTCTGCTACAAATATTCACTGACTAAAAGATCAATAAATGCTGTTTTAAATTTTGTTTTTTTTACCCTCTCCAATTATATTGTATGCAGATCCTTTAAGTTTTGAGTGTCTTTCTATTTTTAAATAAAATTTAAAGTTTCAATTTCAGCACACATTTAAACTTCATTGCTGCCTATACCCTCATAGGAGGGAGGGGAAATCTAGATCGTATGGAATAAAGGAGAGGCATGGTCTGGCTCTGAGATATTTGTCCACTTTTTTAACCTCAAGGTCTAGCTCCTCCTGTGTATTGAACTGGGGAGAAAGAAGGAAACTGAATGTAGTTGTAACTTTCTTAAAGTTCCTCTAAACAACCTTAAAGAACAGAAATGCTCTTTGTCAGCTAAGAGTTTAAATGCTTGTCTTCTCCTGAGTAAGTGTGTGAGTTTTTCAGAGTCTCCCTGATGTGCTTTCTGCCTCCCAGTTTTCTGTGATATCCCTGTGAGACATCCCCTGAAGCCTGATGTTCCATCCTCTTTAACTGGCTTGTAGGCACTTCTCACTGTGCCCCTGATGAGCAACATGATCAGAGATTGGTATATGTTTATAACTGTATAAAATATACTCTACAGTAATATTTTAAACCATTTAATATATTTTATGTTCAATGGTTAAACTTAGTTTACCTTAAGAACTAAGTGAAGGACTATAGAAATTTCTAAAACCTCAGGATGTGAGTTTTATTGCATGTTAAATAAACCATTAAACAAGCTCTCTTTGTTTCGTTGGAAATGCATTATAAAACATTTTTAAACTGATTTCTACCTCTCAGTTTTGTGAAGTAAGGGGATAAGTGGAAGTAGCCTTGTCTTTCATAGTCAACCCCAACTCCACTCCACTTGAGGACTTAGTGAATTTCTGTGGATTACAGGGCCCCAGGGGAAATTAAGAGCTAGTAACACACACAGTCACAGTGCTCTAATCTATGTGACTGATGTGTAAAAATCACTACTTCTTCCCTGGACAAAATGAAGTGTCTTGAAATTTTGAAAATATAGCTTTCCTAAAATATTCAAGATGCTTTTGCATTCATGAAGTTGTTTCTGAACTAATGCATAATTTTTACATTAAAAGTAAAGTGCTAATAAATAAACATGATTTATATACTTTGTCACTCACATAGTTTGACACAGAAAGTAGCGAACAGAGTTTGTCTAAATAAAGGGTCTCTGAAACACTAAAGGTTAAGAGAAAGGAAAGCAGTACAGAGGAAAGGGAAATATAACAGTGACAAGAGAAAATGACTGTTTTTTTTTTCCATGCTATCTGAAAGGGCTCTCATCATGTAAGTGTGATGCAGAGATTATTATATATCTGAGGAACATCAGAAGCCACAAAATGTTTGCTAATGACAAAAACTAAGATCCTTTGGTTTGGAGCAATTTTAGGGTTAAGAAGCTAGAAAGGAATTTATCATAGTTCATTCATAATGGAGAGGAAGAACAAAAAAACCAAGTTGTCACAAGTAACTGGGCACCAGTCAGTTTCAAAGCCTTCACACCTGAGTCTCTACAGCAACATATAAGACTGCAAGGGAAAGAAGTACAGTCAGTATAAAATGGATACTTATAAAACACCAGACAACTAGGGAGCATGCTTGTACTCAGCCTGGCATTCAGTCTAAAATCCTTTTGTCATAGAATGAGGCAATAAGAGTGGGAAAAAAAGGTGTTTTTTTTTTAATAGTCAAAAACATTTTATTATGGCACTTCTCACTTCTGAATAGAGTGATATAATTTTTCTCCAATACATTTTATATAACTCCTATATCCAAAGTCTAGTGGAAAGAAAGGGGAGGAATAAATGGTAAAAGTCTAAGGTTAAAAGTCTAAGGTAAAAGTCTAAGGTTTTTTCCTGTGGTTTTGAAAGTTGATAACTTAATAAATATAGATTTTTCAGAGTAACTTAATGTGTTTTTCTGTATATAATAATGTGGACCCAAGATGAAAATCTAAATTTATTTTCTGAAACTTTGAAAATAATTCAGTTTAGAAGATAGTCCTAAAATAATTTTTTTTTTCAGTAAGTCTAAGAAACAGTCTTCTCACAAAAGCAATTTGCCTCTCACAGAAATTTGTCAGTATTGATTACTTCTTCCTTCTTAAAATGCATTTTGTGCTTGATATATGCTGTATCTATATGCTGTAGGTTCTATTTTCCTGGAGAACCCCAACTAGTACACTTGGTTTCTTAAATACCAAACTCCACCGGTTTCCCTCTTACTTTAGTTCAAGACTTTGAATATTAAATTATTCCAAGAGTTAATTCTTCATCTACACTTATCCCTTGATTGATTCTGCACAATCCTGTGGCTTTAAATGTGATATTCTATGACTTATAAAAGTGTATATTCAGCTTAGACCACTTCTTTGAGATTCAAACTCCTATACTGAATTGCCTACTCAGTATTTCCACATGGATATCTAAATGGTACCTTACTCTTTACATGCAAAACTATTTTTTCTCCCTCCCAAACCTATCACTCTCTCAATCTTCCTCCTTTCATTAAATGGTACCATCATTAATCCAGTTGATTTTGTAAAAATCTCAGAAATCACCATTTATTCCTCTTATTCTAGCTCATTCTATGTCCAATCCTACTTTATCCATTATCTCTCACACGTGTTGCCCTCTCAAACCTCCTGCACATCCTGTATTGGAGAACTTGGATTGATACATTTTCCATGGTTTATAACACTCTGGAGGCCTGGCGTGCTGTGATTCATGGGGTCTCAAAGAGTTGGTCACGACTGAGCGACTGAACTGAACTGAATATATTCAAATATCTTACCTAATTATTTACCACTCTCTCATATTCTTGTCATTTCTTAAAAAAAAATACCACAAGCTCTTTTTTTTTTTACTTTTGAAGTTTTCACTGATGGTAAGATCAGAGGGCTGGTCAAACTAAAGTTAGCCAGAAACAAGTTGCTAGTAGCAGCTGTGTCCAATCTGTAAGAACAGGGATATATTGTGTTAAATTACAATTTATTGTACAAATTTTGTGCTAGCCTATTACTTCCTCACCAGTAATAAGCAATATTCTGCATCATAAGGCTGTCTTATATGAATCATTATTTTAAGAAATCAAGAATAATGAAAACCCTTCCTCATTTTGATTACACAAATGGAAGAAATTGAGAATTTTCTTGTTCATTATTGGGGAAAATATGGGTTTCATCCTCTTAGTTTCTATGATACATTAAAGGGTGGGGAAAGAAAAAGCAAACAAACATGAGTCCTTGGCAAGGTTGATATAGCAGGATATGAACTCAAACACTGAAGAATCTTTTTAGGACACTATAAAATGTTAAACTTAACAATAAACTTCTTACTGCATCACAAAAGCATAAGCCTAATAAATCAAACCATTTTGGAGAACCCCAGGTCTAACTTTTAGAACTGATAATAAAAATGGATTTGGGGCATGGATTGTCAAGTTTTGGCACTCACAATAAAGGGTATAGATAAACAATGATGTCAGACATTGCTCAGGATTCTTAGAACTTATACTTTACAACATTTGAAATAAAACCTCTGGTTTCCTGGTGTCTAGTGTCTCATGAGTCAGTATTTTTCTTCAAATAGTCCATTTGATTTAACTGCACTCAGTGAATGTTTTAGCCACTAGAATTATTGATGTCTTGTCTAATGGGAAAACTCTGAATATATTGATGATTCCTAGTCCTTCTACAAATGTAAGTCATGTTTTAGTCTAAATGCACTGAGCATATTGTTTACATCTGTGCTGTCCAATGTAGCCTACTTTGGCCACCTCATGCGACGAGCTGACTCACTAGAAAAGATTCTGATGCTGGGAGTAATTGGGGGTGGGAGGAGACAGGGACAACAGAGAATGAGATGGCTGGATGGCATCACTGACTTGATGGACATGAGTTTGAGTGAACTCCGGGATTTGGTGATGGACAGGGAGGCCTGGCATGCTGTGATTCATGGGGTCGCAAAGAATCGGACACGACTGAGCGACTGAACTGAACTGATATGCCTATATATCTCAATATTATTCCATTAAATGCTTAGTTAATCCATGATACAATAGATCTTATTAATGAGTTTGCAGATAGGGTTTCCATACTCTACAAAATAAGAAAAAAAAATCCAACAGGCATGTATACATAATTATTCCATTATTAATCATTCAATGTTCTATCATTGCAAACCTTCTGCCAAGAAAAACAAAATTATTTTCAGTATTATTGACCTTTTCTGATCTCTGAATCTATGCAAGTGTGTGCATACACGCTAAGTTGCGTCAGCCCTCTCCGTCTCTTTGCAGCCCACCAGGCTCTTCTACACATGGGATTCTCCAGGCAAGGATACTGGAGGGGGTTGCCATGACCTCCTCCAGGGGATTTTCCCCACCCAGGGATCAAACCCAAGTCTCTTATGTCTCGTATGTCTATGTGTTTTGTTTTGTGGGTTTTTTTTTTTGTTTGTTTGTTTGTTTGTTTTACCACTAGCACCACCTGGGAAGCCCAAATCTACTCATAAGAATATTTAATAATAAATTATGATAAATATCCTACTGGTTCTCAGTTATTAAATCTCACTCAAGTATTTGTGTTTTCCATTTTATTATGAACATTTGCAAACATAGGATAAAACTAAAAAGAAATTTTGCATTAAACAGCGTATGAAAATGAAAGTGAAGTTGCTCAGCCCTGTCCGACTCTCTGCGATCCCATGGACTATAGCCTACGAGTCTCCTTCATCCATGGAATTTTCCAGGCAAGGGTACTGGAGTGGTTTCCATTTCCTTCTCTAAAACAGCATATATTCAAACACAAATTCTACCATTAGTATGTATTTAGTTATGAAGTGTTTACTGAATATTTGTGATGCGTGCATGCTCAGTTGTGTCTGATTCTTTGCAACCCCGTGGACTGTAGCCCGCCAGGCTCCTCTGTTCATTGAATTCCCCAGGCAAAAATACTGGAGCGGTTGTCATTTCCTACATCAGTGGTTATTGAATGTTTACCACGTCCTCGGTCTCAGAGTTACAGTGGTGAGTAGCCAGACCTCATGATTTGTAAGACAAATAAACACAGAACACATAGACACGTAATTACAATTTGTGATAAATACTAGGAGAAAAAAGCACAGGGTGCAATGAAAAAAAAAAATGCAAGTGATGCTTAGCTTTGAGGTTGAAAAGTTCATTCTCCAAGGATGAGTGTGAGTGGTAGGAGAGGAGAAGTGCTAAAGCTGGAAAAGCAATCAAGGCAGAATGAACAGCCAGCACAAAGGCCTGGAAGCCTGAGGAGCTTACAGGTTGAGAAATTCAACAAAGGCCCCGACTAACGTGCAGAAAGGAAAGGTGACAGAAGCTATAGTCACAGAAATAGAAAAGAGTTGATCTTATAGCACATTGCTGCCTAGGGAAATAAGACTAAATTCTATTCTGAGTACGATGAGAAGCCATTGGATATCTTTTTATCTTTGTATTTTTAGTTGGGTATTTTCTTCTACACTATTTTTAAAACTCACTTTCCCCTTCTAAAATTTTGTTATTCCATTTGTTTTATTTTGTTTTTAGAATAGGTCACCTGGCAACAGATTCTCTTAGTTTTAACCAAGAATATCTTGATTTTCTCTTATATCTGAGGGAAAGTAACAGTCCTGTTGGGAGGGTTCACTTAATTTTTTAAATCTGTAGAATTACAAAATCTGTAGAATTTGACAAATTAGGGAAAATTTTAGCTATTATTTCTTCAAATACTCTTTCAGACCCACTTTCTTTTTCCTCTCCATCTGGAACTCTGATGAGATGAATGTTAGATTCTTTATTATAGACTTACTTATAGATTTTTTGCCATACACCTCAAGGTTGAATTCTCCTGGTACTTCAGTGAGAGAGAACAAGTTTTTGTTGAGAATCTTCTTGTCCTTAGATATTGGTATTTTGGGATTGTCAGCTTCCCTACCGTCAGGTTAGATATATGAGGTAAAAGAAAACATGGGGTATATGTTGCCATGACATCTCTTGGTCGAAAGGTTCCTATAGAGTCTGCCTTCTTCGCTCTACATTGCAGAGTGTTCTCATATTTGTTTAGTTTAATTATCTATATCCACAGTGTTTAGCTATATTGATGAGAAGAATAGGGAAAAAGTATGTCTACATACCCATCTTGTTGAAAATACCTACTTTTAATACTATTTTGAAAATCAGAGATCATATAATTTCTTCACACACACCCAAATTAGGTATAAAGGTATATATGCTATATATATATATATATATCCCTTCATAACTCGACTTTTGTAGCTCAGATGGTAAATAATCTGCCTGCAATGCAGGAGGCATGGGTCAATCCCTGGAAGAGTCTCTGGAGAAGTAAATGACAACCCACTCCAGTATTCTTGCCTGGAAAATCCTATGGACAGAGGAGCCTGGCTGGCTAAGTCCATGGGGTCACAAAGAGTCAGACATGACTGAGTGACTAACACTACTACAACTTTTGGTAATGATCAATTTATAATTGGATAATGCCCCAGGGATTAGCAAATTAACAATTAGTTTGCAATTAGTAGCAAATTGCAATGCACTGCTCAACAACCATCAACAGGAGGATCCCAACAAATAAAGATACCCCATGTCTAAGGACAAAGGAAAAACTGCAACAAGATGGCAGGAGGGGTGAAATTGCGTTTAGAATCAAATCCCATACCCGCCAGAGAAGCTCAGAGGGTTCAAAAAAAAAAAAAAAAGTTGTATGCACCAGGACCCAGAGACCCCACAGAGACTGAGCCAGACTTGCCTTTGAGTGTTGGAGTGTCTCCTGCGGAGGCGAGTGTCAGCAGTGGCCTGCCACAGGGACAGGGCACTGGCTGCAGCAGACCTGGGTCATACAACATAACCCACCATAGAGCCATTGAGCAGATGACCCACAAACTGCAGAACCATTATACCAAAGAAATTCACTGTTAAGAAAGCTCTAGTACCCACAATAGATTTCCTAACCTTTGGAATCTGGCAAAGGGGTGGTGAATCCCCAGGGAATTTGACTTTGGAGGCCAGTGGGATTTGATTACAGAACTTCCACAGGACTTGGGAAACAGACTCTTGGAAAGTGAAATTCATTCATTCATCTCCAACTCTTTGCGACCCCATGGACTACAGTCTATTGAGTTCTCCAGTCTAGAATACTGGAATGGGTATCTGTTCCCTTCTCCAGGGGATCTTCTGAACCCAGGAACCAAACCCTGGTCTCACCCATTGAAGGCAGATTCTTTACCAGCTGAGCAACAAGGGAAGCCCAAGGATACTGGAGTGGGTTGCCTATCACTTCTGCAGTGGATCTTCCTGACCCAGGAATCAAACTGGGGTCTCCCCCATTGCAGGTGGATTCTTTACAAACTGAGCTATCAGGAAGCCCCTGATACCAGGGAAGACTCTTGGAGGGCACAAACAAAACCTTGTGTGCACCAGGAGCCAGAAGAAAGGAGCAGTGTCCCCACAAGAGATTGATTTAGATTTGTTTGTGAGTGTCCAGGAGTCCTCAGGCAAAACAACAGGGAAGAAACACAGCCTTATCCATCAACAGAAAATTAGATTAAAGATTTACTGAGAAAGGCCCCAACCAACAGAACAAGACCCAGGTTGTCCTACAGTCAGTTTCTCCCATTAAGAAGCTTCCATAAGCCTCTTATCCTTATTCATGGAGGGCAGAGAGAATGAAAACCACAATCACAGAAAACTAACCAAAATGATCATATGAACCACAGCCTTGTCGAAGTCAATGAAAATATGAATCATGCCACATAGGGCCAACCCAAGACAGACGGGTCATGGTGGAGAGTTCTAACAAAATGTGGTCTATTGGAGAAGGGAATGGCAACCCATTTCAGTATTCATGCTTTGGAACTCCATGAACAGTATGAAAGGGCAAAAAGATGTAACACTGAAAGATGAAATCCCCGGGTCAGTAGGTACCCAATATGCTGCTGGAGAAGAGTGGAGGAAATAAATCCAAAAAAAATAAAAAGATTTAGCCAAAGCATAAACAATACCCAGTTGTGGATGTGACTGGTGATAGAAGTAAAGTCCGATACTGTAAAGAGCATACGAATCTGGAAAGTTAGGTCCATGAATCAAGGTGAATTGGAAGTAGTCAAAAAGGAGATGGTAAGAGTGAACATCGACATTTTAGGAATCAGTGAATGAAAATGAATAGGAATGAGTGAATTTAAATCAGATGACCATTATATCTACTTCTGTGGGCAAGAATACCTTAGAAGAAATGGAGTAGCCCTCATAGTCAACAAAAGAGTCTGAAATACAGTACTTGGGAGCAACCTCAAAAATGACAGAATGATCTCTGTTCATTTCCAAGGCAAACCATTCAATATCACAGTAATCCAAGTCTATGCCCCAACCATTACTACCAAACAAGCGGAGGTTGAACGGGTCTATGAAGACCTATAAGATCTTTTAGAACTAAACAAAAAATGAAGTCCTTTTCATCATAGGGGACTGGAATGCAAAAGTAGGAAGTCAAGAGATACCCAGAGTAACAAGCAAGTTTGGCCTTGGAGTACAAAATGTTCAGGGAAATGGCTAACAGAGTTTTGCCAAGAGAATGCACTAATCATAGTGAACACCCACTTACAACAACATGAGAGACAACGCTACACATGGACATCACCAGATGGTCAAAATCAAAATCAGATTGATTATATTCTTTTCAGCCAAAGATGGAGAAACTCTATATAGTCAGCAAAAAAAAAAAGACTGGGAGCTGACTGTGGGTCAGATCATGAACTCCTTATTGCCAAAATCAGAATTAAATTGAAGAAAGTGGGAAAAACCACTAGATCACTCAGGTATGACATAAATCAAATCCCTTACCATTATACAGTGGAAGTGACAAATAGATTCAACGGATTAGATCTGACAGAGTGCCTGAAGAACTATGGATGGAGTTTCGTGACATTGTACAGGAGGCAGTGAAAAAACCATCCCTAAGGAAAAGAAATGCAAAAAGACGTAATGGTTGTCTGAGGAGGCCTTACAAATAGCTGAGAAAAGAAGAGAAGCTAAACAAAAAGGAGAAAAGGAATGATACACCCATCTGAAAGCAAAGTTCTAAAGAGTAGCAAGGAGAAGAAACCTTCCTCGGTGATCAATGCAAAGAAATAGAGGAAAACAATAGAAGTGGAAAGACTAGACATCTCTTCAAGAAAATTAAAGATACCAAGGGAATATCTCATGCAAAGATGGGCACAATAAAGGACGGAAATGGTATGGACCTAACAGAAGCAGAAGATATTAAGAAGAGGTGGCAAGAATACACAGAAGAACTGTACAAAATAGATCTTCATGACCCAGATAACCAGAATGGTGTGATCACTCACCTAGAGTCAGACATCCTGGAGTCCGAAGTCAAGTGGGCCTTAGGAAGCATCACTACGAACAAAGCTAGAGGAGATGATAGAATTCCAGCTGAACTATTTCAAAGTCTAAAAGATGATACTGTAAGAGTGCTGCACTCAATATGCCAGCAAATTTGGAAAACTAAGTCGTGGCCACAGGACTGGAAAAGGTCAGTTTTCATTCCAATTCCAAAGAAAGGCAATGCCAAAAATGTTCAAACTACCACACAATTGCACTCAACTCACAGGCTAGCTAAGTAATACTCAAAATTCTCCAAGTGAAGCTTCAGCAGTACATAAAATGAGAATGAACAGATGTTCAAACTGGAATTAGAAAAGGCAGAGGTACCGGAGATCAAATTGTCAACATCTTATATATCATAGAAAAAGCACGAGAGTTCCAGAAAAACATCCACTTCTGCTTTATTGACCAAAGCTTTTGTCTGTGTGGATCACAATAAACTGTGGAAAATTCCTAAAGAGATGCGAATACCAGACCACCTGACCTGCCTTCTGAGAAATCTGTATGCAGGAAAAGAAGCAACAGTTAGAACCAGACGTGGAGCAATGAATGGCCTGGTTCCAAATGGGAAAGGAGTAAATTAAGGCTGTATATTGTCACCCTGCTTATTTAACTTTTATGCAGAGTACAGTTCAGTTTCAGTTCAGTTCAGTTCACTCAATCGTGTTCAACTCTTTGCGACCCCACGAACCACAGCACGCCAGGCCTCCCTGTCCATCACCAACTCCCGGAGTTCACCCAAACCCATGTCCATTGTGTCGGTGATGCCATCCAACCATCTCATCCTCATTGTCTCCTTCTCCGCCTGCCCTCAATCTCTCCCAGCCTGAGGGTCTTTCCCAGGGAGTCAGTTATTAGCATCTTGGGGCCAAAGTATTGGAGTTTCAGCTTCAACGTCAGTCCCTCCAATGAACACCCAGGACTGATCTCCTTTAGGACGGACTGGTTGGATCTCCTTGCAGTTCAAGGGAACTCTCAAGAGTCTTCTCCAACACCACAGGTCAAAAGCATCAATTCTTCTGTGCTCAGCTTTCTTTATAGTCCAACTCTCACATCCATACATGACCACTGGAAAAACCATAGCCTTGACTAGATGGACTTTGGTTGGGAAAGTAATGTCTCTGCTTTTTAATATGCTGTCTAGATTGGTCATAACTTTCCTTCCAAGGAGTAAGCGTCTTTTAATTTCATGGCTGAAGTCACCATTTGCAGTGATTTTGGAGCCCTGAAAAATAAAGTCAGCCACTGTTTCCCAACATATTTGCCATGAAGTGATGGGACCAGATGCCATGATCTTAGTTTTCTGAATGTTGAGCTTTAAGCCAACTTTTTCACTCTCCTCTTTCAGTTTCATCAAGAGGCTCTTTAGTTCTTCTTTACTTTCTGCCATAAGGGTGGTGTCATCTGCATATCTGAGGTTATTGTTATTTCTCCTGGCAATCTTGATTCTAGCTTGTGCTTCATCCAGCCCAGCATTTCTGCTGATGTACTCTTCATATAAGTTAAATAAACAAGGTGACAATATACAGCGTTGACGTTTATGCGGAGTACATCAGGAGAAATGATGGGCTGGATGAAGCACAAGCTGGAATCAAGATAGCTGAGAGAAATATCAATAAACTCAGATATTCAGGTGATACCGCCAGTATGGCACAAAGTAAAGAAGAACTAAAGAGCCTCTTGATGAAAGTGAAAGAGGAAAATGAAAAAAAAGCTGGCTGAAAAAGAGTGAAAAATAGCTGGTTTAAAACTCAACATTCAAAAAACTAAGATCATAGCATCCAGTCCCAACACTTCATGCCAAATACATGGGGCAACAATGGAATAGTGAGAGACTTTACTTTCTTGGGCTCCAAAATAACTGCAGATGGTGACCACAGCCATGAAATTAAAAGACACTTTCTCCTTGGAAGAAAAGCTATGGCCAACCTAGAGAGCATATTAAAAAGCAGAGACATTACCTTGCCAGCAAAGTCCTGTCTAGTCAAAGCTATGGTTTTTCCAGTAGTCATGTATGGATGTGAAAGTTGTACTGTAAAGAAAGCTGAGCACTGAAGAATTGATGCTTTTGAACTGTGGTGTTGGAGAAGACTCTTGCAATTCAATCCCCCTTGAATTGCAGGGAGATCAAACCAATCAATCAACAAGGAAATCAGTCCTGAATATTCATTGGAAGGCCTGATGCTGAAGCTGAAGCTCCAATACTTTGGCCACCTGATGCGAAGAAGTGACTCACTGGAAAAGACCCTGATGCTGGGAAAGACTGAAAGCAGGATAAGTGAATAACAGAAGACGAGATGGTTGTATGGGATCACCAACTTGGTGGACATGAGTTTTAGCACACTTCGGGAGTTGGTGATGGACAGGGAAGCCTAGTTTCCTGCTGTCCGTGGGGTCCCAAAAAGTCTGACACTCCTGAGTTATGAACAGAACTGAACTGACATCCCTTCATATAACTTATGCTTTAACTAGCAAATGTTTTCTGATTGTGTGAATCATGTCCCACTCCCTGTATTACATAAAAAAACAAGGCCCTGTTAAATACTTATTACATAGGTTTGGTTTGTCAAGCAAATAGATGATTAGTCTTAGAAAAAATATTTTTATGTCAACAATTTAAAAACATTATTTATGCTTCCACCATTTAAGTGGAGCTAATCAATGATTACAGCAAAGTTGCAGGATATAAAATCAACACACAGAAATCCCTTGCATTCCTATACACTAATAATGAGAAAATAGAAAGAGAAATTAAGGAAACTATTCCATTCACTGTTGCAATGAAAAGAATTAAATACTTAGGAATATATCTACCTAAGGAAACAAAAGACTTGTACATAGAAAACTATAAAACACTAGTGAAAGTAATCAAAGAGGACACGAATAGATGGAGAAATATACCGTGTTCGTGGATTGGAAGAATAAATATTGTAAAAATGAGTATACTACCCAAAGTAATTTATACATTCAATGCAATCCCTATCAAGCTACCAACAATATTTTTCACAGAACTAGAACAAATAATCTCACAATTTGTATGGAAATACAAAAAACCTCGAATAGCCAAAGCAATCTTGAGGAAGAAGAATGGAATTGGGGGAATTAACCTGCCGGACTTTAGGCTCTATTACAAAGCCACAGTCATCAAGACAGTATGGTACTGGCATAAAGACAGAAATATAGATCAATGGAACAAAATAGAAAGCCCAGAGATAAACCCACGCTCCTATGGACACCTTATCTTCGACAAAGGAGGCAAGAATATAAAATGGAGAAAAGACAGTCTTTTTAACAAGTGGTGCTGGGAAAACTGGTCAGCCACTTGTAAAAGAATGAAACTAGAACACTTCCTAACACCATACACCAAAATAAACTCAAAATGGATTAAAGATCTAAATGTAAGACCAGAAACTATAAAACTCCTAGAGGAGAACGTAGGCAAAACACTCTCCGACATAAATCACTGCAGGATCCTCCAAGACCCACCTCCCAGAATATTGGAAATAAAAGCAAAAATAAACAAATGGGACCTAATTAAAATCAAAAGCTTCTGCACAGCAAAGGAAACTCTAAGCAAGGTGAGAAGACAGCCTTCAGAATGGGAGAAAATAATAGCAAATGAAGCAACTGATAAAGGATTAATCTCCAAATTATACAAGCAGCTCCTGCAGCTTAATTCCAGAAAACTAAGTGACCCAATCAAAAAATGGGCCAAAGAACTAAACAGACATTTCTCCAAAGAAGACATAAAGATGGCTAATAAACACATGAAAAAATGCTCAACATCCCTCATCATCAGAGAAATGCAAATCAAAACCACAATGAGATACCATTTCACACCAGTCAGAATGGCTGCTATCCAAAAGTCTACATGTAATAAGTGCTGGAGAGGGTGTGGAGAGAAGGGAACCCTCTTACACTGTTGGTGGGAATGCAAACTAGTACAGCCACTATGGAGAACAGTGTGGAGATTCCTCAGAAAACTGGAAATAGAACTGCCATATGATCCAGCGATCGCACTCCTGGGCATACACACCGAGGAAACCAGAATTGAAAGAGACACATGTACTCCAATGTTCATTGCAGCACTGTTTATAATAGCCAGGACATGGAAGCAACCTAGATGTCCATCTGCAGATGAATGGATAAGAAAGCTTTGGTACATATACACAATGGAGTATTTCTCAGCCATCAAAAAGAATGCATTTGAATCAGTTTTAATGAGGTGGATGAAATTGGAGCCAATTATACAGAGTGAAGTAAGCCAGAAAGAAGAACATCAATACCATATATTAACGCATATATATGGAATTTAGAAAAATGGTAACCTGAACCCTGTATAAGAGACTGCAAAAGAGACATAGGCATTTAGAACAGTCTTTGGGACTCTGTGGGAGAGGGTGAAGGTGGAATGATTGGGGAGAATGGAATTGTAGCATGTATATTATCATAAGTGACCAGTCCAGGTTCGACGCATAAATTTTCCTCTGTTCATTTCTTTGCATTTGTGCTTTTTTAATAAAAATTAAAAAAAATAAATAAATAAAAAAAATAAAAACAGCAACCAAAATAGCCACCTAAAAAAAAAATAAAAAAATAAAAAAATAAAAACATTATTTATGCTTCCACCATTTAAGTGGATCATATTCAATAATGATATTCCAATGATTATTTTATGGTCAATTCCCAAGGTAATTATTTTTATTATATCACAGATATGCTGTGATTTCAATATGTTGATGAAATTATAGGATTACTTTTTTTTCTGCATATACCTCTCTGACTTTAATACTTGCTTTGAAATTTTCAAATTTATTAACTATTCTATATAATTTAAAACTTTAGGAACTTAGTATTTTTCATCTCCATTTTATTAGGTGGTTTGTATTCTTAAATTTATCACAAAAATCTTTGTGGAAAAAGTAAATAGAGTTTGTCTTAGGTTTGGTTCTTGTGAGAAGTAGTTCAAGCAAACACTGGGAAGGGAATAAAAATGAGACAAGGGTGGAAATAAGATCAACCATGAATACATTAATATGAAAGTTTGTACTTTGGTCAGTTCAGTATCGTTCAATTCAATCCCTCAGTCCTGTCCAACTCTGTGTGACCCCATGGACTGTAGCCCACCAGGCTCCTGTGTCCACAGATTCTCCAGACCTGGAGAGGGTTGCCATTTCCTTCTCCACATCCATACATAACTACTGGAAAAACCATAGGTTTGACTAGATGAACTTTTGTTGGCAAAGTAATGTCTCTGCTTTTTAATATGCTGTCTAGGTTGGTCATAGCTTTTCTTTCAAGGAGTGAGTGTCTTTTAATTTTATTAAGCTGCAGTTTCCCTGGTGGCTCAGAGGTTAAAGCGTATGCCTCCAATGCGGGAGACCTGGGTTCGATCCCTGGGTTGGGAAGATCCCCTGGAGAAGGAAACGGTAACCCACTCCAGTATTCTTGCCTGGAGAATCCCATGGACGGAGAAACCTGGTAGGCTACAGTCCACGGGGTCGCAAAGAGTCGGACACAACTGAGCGACGGAACGGAACGGAGTCACTATCTGCAGTGATTTTGGAGCCCAAAAAATAAAGTCTGTCACTGTTTCCATTTTTTCCCAATCTATTTGCCATGAAGTGATAGAACCAGATGCCATGATCTTAGTTTTCTGAATGTTCAATTTTAAGACAACTTTTTCACTCTCCTCTTTCACTTGCAGCAACAGGCTCTTTAGTTCTTCACTTTTTGCCATAAGGGTGGTGTCATCTGCATATCTGAGGTTATTGATATTTCTCCTTGCAGTGTTGATTCCAGCTTGTTCTTCATCCAGCCCAGCACTTTGGGCAACTTCAAGCAAATCAGTGGGCCTTTTGGAAGACATATAAAATTTCTTCAAAGCTATATAGCCCCACTGCTGTAAGATGAATGTACTTATTCATTGATTTCCACCTGTTATTGCTTTGAGCTGAACTTGCTATATTGATCCCAGGGATCTCTAATGAAAAGAGTTTGAGTTATTACAGATAAAAATCTTCAGCATGCAAGAGAATAAGAAACACAGATGTGATACAAGCAGACCTCTGATTGCTGTGCCTTTTGGGAGTGAAAGTAAAATTAAAAAAAAACTCTATACTTAAATAAACAGCCTATGTAAATATGCACTTATGTCTTGGAGCAGGATTATAATTACTTTATTAGAAGTATCTACTTTTGTTTACAGAAACTTAAATTAGGACCAAAATGGTTCAATATTTGCTTTAGGCAGATTACTTTTTATTTTTCTTCATTTTAACAAAATGAGGTCCACTCTACCATATATTAGCCCTGTCTCTAAAATGTCTATTTGCTTGAACAAAACAGAATTTCAGCATTGAAAGAAAAAGCTGAGATAATTCAGTTATTTCCTTAGCAGTAAACATAACATTTGTTCTAAGTCTTTGCCTAAATAAATACTTTGACAATATTGTAACATTTCATCGATGGAGAATTATAATAGTTATAATAACAATTATGTATAATAGTAATACTAATAGTTATAATAGCTATGTTGCCTCCCACCCATTAATCCCCTAAATTTCTCCTATGTTATGCATATGAAAATATAAAAATGAAAGGGCTTATGTAACTCAGAAAATTATGTTAATTTTTTCCTCACTTAATATTTTTATTATCGATATTTTGGGTAAAGCACTAATCTCATCATGTCTCTAGCTCTTTAAGGACATAAAGACAAGCGCTACAACCACATATACCACTTGACTACAACCTGTGGCTCAGTTGGTAAAGAATCTACTTGCAACATAGGAGACTGGAGTTTAATTCCTGGGTCAGGAATATTCCCTGGAGAAATAAATGGTAACTCATTCCAGTATTCTTGCCTGGGAAATCCCATGGACAGAGGAGCCTGGTGGGCTACAGTGCATGGGGTCACAAGAGTCTAACTTTACTTAGTGACTAAATCACCACCAGCACAACCTCATTTAGCCATAGTTCCTGGATCTTCCCCATCTGTATTTACATGTTTTTATTTAAATCCTGTCTCTGAAAAACTCTGAATTCTCTCTTCTCCAGTAGTTCCTGCCTCATGCTTTCTTAATTTGTTCTCCATTGCAATGATGTCCCTGCTATTTGGTTCTTGGCTTTTTCCAAAGTGACTTCGGAAATAATTTCATTATTTCAGTTTTCTCCTAGTTCTTTTTACCCCTACTGCTATTCATAAATTTGTTCTCTCAGACTCATGGGCATTTTTCGCATGTCTTGGGATAAAAGATGACGGGAGAGAAATTGTTCTTTCCATATATTCATATGGGTTGAAGCAACTTGAAGATACAAGTCTGTCATCAAAGAGTTAAATGCTCTCTCTCACTTTCTCTAGAAAAAACAAAAAAAGTGTCTTTTATATTCTTGTATATATTTATATCAACAAGGTTCATAACATTGAATAACTTTTTTTTCATTTGTAACTTCGAAGTTTAGGGTATGTGTCCAATAATTAAGGACATGAAATGCACCTTCAATCATTTGTCTCTTCATAATTCTGACTAGAGTTGAAGGAAAGAAATGTTTAAAATTCATTTATCAATATACACAAACAAAACATGCACACCCACACACATGCACAGCTGCACACCTTTTAAAAGTGTCCCTTCACAACAATAAAATTGGTCTATGTACTTTATTGGTTCAAACAAAATAGAGCACTTAATACACTCTGGCACTGCTGTTTAGGTTACTGCCTACACATTTTGCCCTTTTTCTCTTTTCTTTTTTTCCTCAGAGGAGTCTATCAAGAGACCAAGTACAGAAATATCAAATAAAATATATCACGAAAAAAAAGAACTCTGAGAACCTAGTGACCTGAAAAAATGTTACTTATGAAACTAATGACCTAAGAATGCCTTTAAATCGGAGAGCATCTAGTACGGCAAAAAGACCTCCAAAATGGGCTTGTAAGCATTGATCCAGATAGAAGATTAAATAGCACAGTGTATTAAAAAGCATAAGGTGAAGTAGGAAAAGGGAATTTTTCACTCCACAGAAGTATTTCACTCTGCAGCTGAGAAAGTGTCTTTCTCCTCTCCTTTTCCTCCTTCCTTGCTCCCTTCCTTTCTTTCATTCTCTTACAGCATTTTATACTATCTTCTTGTTTTGGTATTAGTTTATACTTTTCCTATATTCAAAGAATCTGTGATAAGATATTTATACAGAAAGTCCAATACTGATTCATGGATATAAAATATACCATTACATTATGCTAACTAGGATTTTCATGGGCTTATTAACATAATTATTTTGAGGAATATATGCCAATTATTTTTGTATGCTTGTATGCATATGTGCATGCTGAGTCACTTCAGTCGATCCGACTCTTTGCGACCCTATGGACTATGGCCCTTCAGGCTCCTCTATCTATAGGATTCTTATGTAAGAATACTGGAGTGAGTGACCATTTCCTCCTCAAGGGATCTTTCCAACCCAGGGATTGAACCCATGTTCGATCGAACCCATCTCTTGCACTGGCAGGCCAGTTCTTTACCACTAATGCCACCAGGAAATTGTTTGCATACAGTTCTTTGCTAACCTTTATTGTTAAGTCACAAGAATTTCTAGTAATAAACTTTGAAAGTAATTGTTAGTACACTTATTCTTAACATATCTGCTTATAAGGATATATTAAATTTGATGTTGGCCATAGAGAATAAAACTACTGATTTTCCATTCTCTAATCAATAAAATATCAACAGACTTTACAGCCAAGTGATAAAACCAAAAGGAGACACCCACACCACTCATATAAGATTAAATCAATAGATGAAGTTCTTATTAATGTGTGGAATGACAATTTGGTTTATTTGACAGGAGAAAACACTGTTGTTATGTCCTTTTTCATTTAGAATGGAGGGGCAGAAGTCAACAATGCATAATGAATTTGAATCTAATTTTTTTTCAGATCAAAAAACCCTGAAACACAAATTCATTTTTAAACAGATATATTATCCCTAGTGTACAGTTCAATAGCTTTATTAGAAATTATGGATGAACAGTTTCTGAAAGAGAAAACAGACTTATTTATACACAGCTTCAATAATCCCACAGTTTTTCACAAAGTATGCTTCCTGTATATATAATTAGCTGATTTTCTTTCCATATACTCCTGTAATTAAAAAAAATATAGAATGCTAATTATTATGCAGTTTTTTTGTGCTTCTCAAAAAAGCTTCATAAAGATCTACATCATCTCAAAATTTAGCCTAGTTATAAATCAGTTTGTTTCAGATTTGATTTCTAATTCAGGGTCGTTAGAGAAACTGAGCAATATATATTTATTTCATTACTAATTGTGACTGTCACTTACTAGATCTAAAGTATTTGTTTTGAAGCTTTGTAAATTTTTGTAGATTTTTATTTATTTTCTTAATTTTGTGACATTTATCAGGAAGCCAGTTTATATTCACTGGAAAAGAAATTTGTTGACACAGAAAAAATTTCACCCATATGTCCATAACCTTGAATAAAATGTTTCTGATATTTTGGCATAAATGCACATGCCATAATTACTACACATTCTGCTTTTGGGCTTGATTTTTTAGCTTGCTTTCTTCAGTCACAAAATTATACTCTACAACTTGACTCTGACTAATTGTATACAATGTCATTTATCTATGCAATTTCATTTTTGAGAACTGAGATTGTTTTTTATTTCATGTTATAGCAGATCATATTGTGATGAATATCCTTATAAATTCTTTAGTTGCTTTTATTCTTTTTATAATTATAAATTCTTACAAAAGGATTTTCTTTTTTAACAAATATGTATGATTTTTACAGTTTTTCATTCCCACTTCCTCTTGATTTCCAGGTGCTTGAACTACTTTATACTATTACCAGAATTGTCACATTACATCTCCTTACCTGTCCTTTACTCACACTGGTAGATATCTGGATAATAGCTACATCAATATATTTTTCAAGTGTAATCGGTAGGACACAGTATTTTAATAGTATTTAATTTTTTATTTTACTACAAAGAGTTTAAATATGTTTACTGCTACATGTTGATAATTTTTCTTATGTAAATGCATATTTATATTCCTTAAAAATTATTTTTTCAGAACATTCTCTCTCATTGTTTTGGTCAAATTTAGGTCAATTTCCATTTTATCAATTCTAACAACATAATTACCTATCATCTTCAATATATGACTGTTTCTGCTTTGTCTTAAAACTTTTATTTTCTTAAACTTAATAAAATTTAGAAAAGTTTTATTTTATGCCTTATGCTTTTCTTCCTGTTCTTTTAATGTATTTTTAGTATATATTCTTAGTTATGTTTTTAAAGGGTTATATTTTGACTCTGTATTAAGAGACGAAAGAAGAGTTAAAGAAATAGAAACCAATTTAACCAATTGGTTTTTATTCTGTTCCAAAAGTTAATGTAGATTTTCATAAGGTCTGCTTTAAACTTTGACCAGAGATGGTAATTGAGAATGAACTCTGGTATCTTTTCAGAGTAAAAGAGGAGTGCTGAAAGAGCATGAAAAATCTAAGACAAGTCATTTCTGGGACAATGCCTAGTTGAAGATATCAGTTAGCAATAACTTAAGGAAAATTCAATTCTTTCCAATATTTCAATGTTTTTGAAGTCTATGAAGTAGTTATCATTAAGAAATACTCAGAAAAGGAAAGACAAATATCATATTTGTTTAACAAATAATGTGTATATATGGAATCTAGAAAGATAATACTGATGAACTTAGTTGCAGGGCAGCGATGGAGACACAGATATAGAAAACAGACTTGTGGATATGTGGCGGGGGTGGGGGAAGGATAGGGTGGGATGAATGGAGAGGGTATCAGAGAAACATACACATTACCGTATATAAAATAGATAGTCAGTGGGAATTTGCTGTTTAACTCAAGGAGCTCAAACGGGGGCTTTATGACAACCTAGAGTAGTGGGATGGGGAAGGAGGCGGGAGGGAGTTTCAAGAGGGGGGACATATGTATGTATACCTATGGCTGATTGATGTTTATGCACAGCAGGAACCAATACAATATTTTAAAGCAATTATCCTTCAATTAAAAATAAAGTTTCAAAAAAGAGAAAGAAATACCACTGATGTTGAATCATGAATTTCTGCAAGTTATGTTAAAAGAAATGAGCAAAGGAACTGACCTTACAGTGAAACAATGTGACTTCTAAAGTGTCTGGATCAAAACAAGTTGATTAATGAAGAATAAAGAACTGGATAAATTCTGGACAGGATAAATACATTTCTCTTAACAAATTCTGGCTAAGAATTCTCCTGATCATTTGTTCATTAAGAATTGAGAGGTGAACTACAACCATATTAGTGATGCTGAATAGTGTGCTTTACGTTCAAACACAGGAAACTTCCTAAATGCACAGAGCAAAAAATGAGAAAAAGAAAAAGGGATATATATATATATATATATAAGTTAGGAAGACTGCAAAGAGTAATTACATGCGAAATCCTCTCTATAGAAGGAGCAGACCTAGTAAAGAGTTCATTTTACCAATAACTACAATAAAAGTAACAATATGTGTTATGTGCTTAACACATTGGAATTTTACATTCAATATGTTACACAGAGTTTCTTAATTATTCCTCTTAGTAGCCCTATGAGGTAATCCTACTTTTATATGCCATTTCTAGATGAGAAAACTGAACCTAGGAAAGACAAATAAAATGAATGAATAGAGAAAGAATAATTGAATAAGTAAATAGAATCAGTTCTTTTTGTCTTGAAAACCAGTGCTCTCAACCTCGAATATTCTTTCAAAATGCTTAAAAATAAGTCGCTATAATTTAAAAAATATTTTTTCTTATTGGCTTTATCTAAGTATTTCCCTGAGAATTTTACTATTTTTAAATTCTTTTTTTCATACATTGTCTTTCATCTTACTTGACCTGTACATACAATTTTGAATTCATATGCCTAAGGTGAAAAATTGGGCTGTTAACATTAATACTTCTGTCACAAACCTGTTGCAAAGATAAATCATAATTATAGCTTTTAAAATAGTTTTATCATATTTTAAATTACTACTCAAATATCAGTTATTATTACACTAGAGTTTTTTACTCTCTGTGATGCTAAGTTTTATGTGTCAGCTTGGCTGGGATATAGTCTGAAGTTATTCAATTAAATATGAATCTTGTTCTTATCATGAAGGTATTTTGTGCATATGGTTAACATATACAAACAGTTGACTTTAAGTAAAAGAGATTTTTCTTTGATGACGTGGATGGGCTTCATCCAATCAGCTGAAAGTTCCTTAAGAACAAAACTGGGTTTTCCAGAGAAATAAGTAATTCTCCCTCAAAGCCACAGTATTAGTTTCTGCCGTACAGTTATGACTCCAAGTCTGCCATACAGATTTCAAACTTGCCAGTCCTCACAATTTTATAAGCCAATCCCTTGAACTCTGTGCATCCATATATATATATATATATATATGTATATATATATATATATATATATATATATATATACATATAGGTTTATACTTATTTATTATCTATTTCCTACTGGCTCTGTATCTTTGGATGAACCTGACTGATGCATTCCCATATCAGTATGAATGCGTCTTGAGGACAAATGCCCATTCATTAATTTTCTCCCAATTGATCTCAGAGCCTATGAGTGTGCTTTAGGCTCTCAATAAGCATATGCTAAATAAATAAAATTTCATGACATTAATTTCAGACAGGGAGCATAAAGCTCCACAATAGCTTAAGGTAGAAGTAAGGTTCTGGGGGAATGTATCATGAAAATATATTTTATTCCATCCACTCTATAGAAACCAAACCCATTAAGATGTTAATTTTAGTTAATCTCCAAAAAAAGAGTTCCTTTACATGTATTTGTCTTATTATTTTAATCTTTGTGGTCAATTAAAAAAATTATTGGACATAGTTGATTTACAATGTTGTGTTAGTTTTAGATGTATGTTAACGTGAAACAGTTTTATATATATATATATATATATATATATATACACTCTTTTTAGATTCTTTTCCTATATAGGCCATTACAGACATTACAGAGTATTGAGGAGAGTTCCCTGTGCTAAACAGTAAGCCTTTATTAGTTATCTATTTGATATACAGTAGTATGCATGTCAGTCCCGATATCCTAATTGGTCTAATGTTTATTGTACCTATTTTTCAAATAATCTAGATTTTTAAAACAGTATGTTTTAGGTTCTCCCTTCTACTAGAACCAGCCAAGCATAGTACAGTATAATCATATTAAAAAAATAATAATCCCTGTATGTGTTCTCCAAGAATTGGTAATAAATTAAAGATGTTTTAATAATGACAAAATACATTAAACATATGTAAAAGATAAGGTAGATATGTATGTTTTTGTGGGCATACACATAACTTTATCTCTATAATTATATCATATATATATAAATGAATAATATTACCTTTTATGAATATCAAAATCCAGGGCTATTTTAAATGGAAATGACAACAAAAACATACTAAAATCTGCTTCTTATAAATATATTTTTGTAACCTTTTTCTGGCTGACATTTGTGCTTTAAGTCAGAAGTACTTATGAGAAAGCAACTTTTGTTTTTTAATCCATCTTCTCTAGAATTGTGTCAGTCAGTCAGTTCAGTCGCTCAATCGTGTCTGACTCTTTGCAACCCCATGAATGGCAGCACGCCGGGCCTCCCTGTCCAACATCAACTCCTGGAGGTCACTCAAACTCATGTCCATCGAGTCAGTGATGCCATCCAGCCATCTCATTCTCTGTCGTCCCCTGCTCCTCCTGCCCCCAATCCCTCCCAGTATAAGGGTCTTTTCCAATGAGTCAACTCTTCACATGAGGTGGCCAAAGTTTTGGTGTTTCAGCTTTAGCATCAGTCCTTCCAATGAACACCCAGGACTGATCTCCTTTAGGATGGACTGGTTGGATCTCCTAGCAGTCCAAGGGACTCTCAAGAGTCGTCTCCAACACCACAGTTCAAAAGCATCAATTCTTCAGTGATCAGCTTTCTTCACAGTCCAACTCTCAAATCCATACATGACCACTGGAAAAACCATAGCCTTGACTAGATGGACCTTTGTTGGCAAAGTAATGTCTCTGCTTTTTAATATGCTGTCTAAGTTGGTCATAACTTTCCTTCCAAGGAGTAAACGTCTTTTAATTTCCTGGCTGCAATCAGTATCTGCAGTGATTTTGGAGCCCCCAAAAATGAAGTTTGACACTGTTTCCACTGTTTCCCCATCTATTTCCCATGAAGTGATGGGACCAGTTGCCATTATTTTAGTTTTCTGAATGTTGAGCTTTAAGCCAGCTTTTTCACTCTCCTCTTTCACTTTCATCAAGAGGCTTTTTAGTTCCTCTTCACTTTCAGCCATAAGAGTGGTGTCATCTGCATATCTGAGGTTATTGATATTTCTTCTGGCAATCTTGATTCCACTTGTGCTTCTTCCAGCCCAGCGTTTCTCATGATGTACTCTGCATATAAGTTAAATAAGCAGGGTAGAAGCAAATCACTATCACTCAACCCCTGACATTAATTCAACAGACACATATTTTGATTTCAGAAGAATTATGGAAACATTCTCTCAAAAAAAAGAACAATGAATGATAGCAATTCTGTGTTTAGCACGTTTCCCTTTCCAAGTGGAAATGGAGCATTTTAACAGCAAAGTAAATTGCTTCCTATTTCTATCTGCTTTACAAAACTATGACACTGACTAAGCTGAATGACTAAGAACACATTTGTACACAGCTGAATGCAAACTTTTATTTGATAGTACAACTAGGCAGAATGATTTTTTCCTTGGCTATGCCGATAATAAACAATTATTAGGCCATAATTTGTACACAGTAGGGTAAATATTCAGGATATTGTTAGGAAACTCAGTTGTTAATAGATTTTTATTAAGGGTTTCTTTCCCAGGTGTGACCTGAGTTAAGGGACACTGCAAGATATGATTGTACGCTGGAGGTCTTATGAGAGGCCTCTTGGGTAAAGGGTGGAATGATGTTACTACAGCCTCAAAGAAGGGTTGAAACTGTAGAAGCAGAGTTGTCTAATAAGAATTTCAAACACAGAACGCTGCCTTTGTCCAAATTGAGGAAAGGCAAGACTGAGATTGTTGAGTGATAAATATTTTCACATTTCTCTTCTCCAGCTCTCACATCCTGTGATGTTACGCTCAGTAGCCTCTGGCTCTTTGCAACCCTATGGACTATAGCCCGCCAGGCTCCTCTGTCCATGGGATTCTCCAGGGAAGGATATTGGAGTGTGTTGCCATTTCCTCCTGCAGGGGATTTTCCCAACCCAGGGATCAAACCAATGTATCCTGAGTCCCCTGCATAGCAAGCAGATTCTTTACCACTGAGTTAGATAGTAAGTCCAATATCCTGTAATGCTATTGACTGTATCAAATCAGAGACCAGAAATCAACAGAGCCTGGGTGATGCCACGGGTAGAAATAACCTTCCTTGAGCATAGAAAAGGGTAGGGAAGAGTGAAGAATAGATTTTTCAGGAGAGTGGGAAAACCACATATAGTAGACATGTCATATAAAAGCTGACTTGTGGTACTTTACTAAGTCTAAGCTTTTTAATGGCATGTTGCCAGGTACAAAAATATTTCTGAGTCATCTGGATTAAAAACATTTTATATTTGAAAGTATAAATAAATGAGTTGATGAATGTAGAATGATGGTGATTATAATCATATCAGAGCTTTTCAATTTTGAATGACCATTAATTCCTAATAGCATATATTTTCTTTAATTCTCACAGCTAGTGAGAAAAATAAATGTTATCAAATTTACTTTGCATTTGACATAACTGTGTTTCAGAATGGTTGACTAAGTTACTCAAGTTCACCCAGGTAGCAAGTCAGTTCAGTTCAGTTCAGTCACTCAGTCGTGTCTGACTCTCTGTGACCCCATGAATCACAGCACATCAGGCCTCCCTGTCCATCACCAACTCCCAGAGTTCATGCAAACTCATGTCCATCGAGCTGGTGATGCCATCCAGCCATCTCATTCTCTGTCATCCCTGTCTCCACCCGCCCCCAATCCCTCCCAGCATCAGAGTCTTTTCCAGTGAGTCAACTTGTCACATGAGGTGGCCAAAGTATTGGAGTTTCAGTTTCAGCATCAGTCCTTCCAATGAACACCCAGGATTGATCTCCTTTAGAAAGGACTGGTTGGATCTCCTTGCAGTCCAAGGGACTCTCAAGAGTCTTCTCCAGCACCACAGTTCAAAAGCATCAATTCTTTGGCGATCAGCTTTGTTCACAGTCCAACTCTCACATCCATACATGACCATGGGAAAAATCATAGCCTTGACTAGACGGACCTTTGTTGGCAAAGTAATGTCTCTGCTTTTTAATATGCTATCTAGGTTGGTCATAACTTTCCTTCCAAGGAGTAAGCGTCTTTTAGTTTCCTGGCTGCAATCAGCATCTGCAGTGATTTTGGAGTCCCAAAAAATAAAGTCTGACACTTATTCCACTGTTTCCCCATCTATTTCCCATGAACTGATGGGACCATATGTCATGACATGATCTTAGTTTTCTGAATGTTGAGCTTCAAGCCAAACTTTTCACTCTCCTCTTTCACTTTCATCAAGAGGCTTTTGAGTTCCTCTTCACTTTCTGCCATAAGGGTGGTATCATCTGCATATCTGAGGTTATTGATATTTCTCCTGGCAATCTTGATTCCAGCTTGTGCTTCTTCCAGCCCAGCCTTCCTCATGATGTACTCTGCATATAAGTTAAATAAGCAGGGCGACAATATACAACCTTGACGTAATCCTTTTCCTATTTGAAACCTGTCTGTTGTTCCATGTCCAGTTCTAACTGTTTCTTCCTGACTTGCATACAGGTTTCTCAAGAGGCAGGTCAGGTAGTCTGGTATGCCCATCTCTTTCAGAATTTTCCACAGTTTATTGTGATCCACACAGTCAAAAGCTTTGGCATAGTCAATGAAGCAGAAATAGATGTTTTTCTGGAACTCTCTTGCTTTCCCCATGATCCAGCGGATGTTGGCAATTTGATCTCTGGTTCCTCTGCCTTTTCTAAAACCTGCTTGAACATCTGGAAGTTCACGGTTCACATATTACTGAAGCCTGGCTTGGAGAATTTTGACCATGACTTTACTAGTGTGTGAGATGAGCGCAATTGTGCGGTAGTTTGAACATTCTTTGGCATCGCCTTTCTTTGGGATTGGAATGAAGACTGACCTTTTCCAGTCCTGTGGCCACTGCTGAGTGTTCCAAATTTGCTGGCATATTGAGTGCAGCACTTTCACAGCATCATCTTTCAGGATTTGAAATAGCTCAATTGGAATTCCATCACCTCCACTAGCTTTGTTCATAGTGATGCTCTCTAAGGCCCACTTGACTTCACATTCCAAGATGTCTGGCTCCAGGTGTGTGATCATGCCATCGTGATTATCTTGATCGTGAAGGTAGTAAGTAGTGGAACTAATATTCTTCATTGGGTTTTAAAAGTTTCAAAGTCAACATTTTTCATGTGGTTACATAGTGGCTTCCAGGTATGAAAGTAAATAAAGAAATAACATTAGACTGAGGACCCAGAGTAGTGCCCAAAATTTCGTGACAGTGGTTCAAGTGATTGCTAATTATTTTTAATTGAGCTCTTATTTTACAACTTGAATGACAGCTATGAAAAAGTGCAATAGCTCATCCCTGGTAAAAGTTCATAATAAAAATGTAAAGAACAGCATACAAGTTCAGAGAGATCACAGAGAATAGAGTCAACCCATAAATTATTTCCAAGGAAAGAATATGCAAATGGTAGAGAAATACCAAGAGGTTATTCATTCAATCAACTAGGAAAGTAGAGTCACCGAAACCTCAGGCCACAGTGACAGGATGAGACCATGAAATTGTAGTTACTGAAATCACTACTTGTTACTTTCCACAGATTTTTAAGACAAAATACCTTGTATCTGTTTTGACAAGTTTCTCTTTCATTTTATTTTAAAAAAAATAGTGTTTCATTCTGCTGATGCTGCTATAACAAATTTCCATAAACTGTTTGCCTTAAACAAGAAACATTTATTTTTCATAATTTTGGAAGTTGGGAAGGAGAAGATCAAGATTTTGACAGATTTGGGTTTTATTAGAATCCACTTCCTAGATTCCAAATAGCCATTTTCCCTTATCCCACATGACAGAGAGCACACAGAGTGACTATCTTTCGCCTATCTTTTCTTAAAGTATCATTAATCCTGTACATGAGAATTTCATCCTCATGACCTAATTGCCTCCTAAAGGCCCCCCATTTCCAAATGCTACATATTGGGGTTTAGGCTTCAACATACGAATTGACACAAAAATTCAGTTCATAACATACTGAAAGACATTGCAAATAAAGATTAACAAGACAGATGTGGTCTCTAAAGTTCAAGGAGCTTTCTACTGGCCATGTTATAAAGGAATTAAACAGAATGTTGAGATAGAGAATATGAATGGAGGCCTACTTTAGGTAGGGTGAACAGAGAAGTCCATGTGAAGATGATTTTTAAGCTGGAATGCAAGAATAAGAGTAGACAAGCTAAGGGTTAGGATTGAACTTTCTCCAAAGAGAAAAGAATAAAACTCTTAAAAGCAGGAAGGAAACTGGCATATTTTAAAAAGTAGAAGGCCGAACCAAAATGGAGTGGATTGAGTGAAGGATGCGTTGGCATAAAAATAGGATGTAAAGAAGTAGAGTTTAGATTCAGAGGACCTTTATGGCCATAGGAAAGCCATGGAGAAGAATGATAGAAAACAGTTCTCAGTTCCTCCCTTTTTACAGATTACACTGCCTCCTATCTTTTAAGTAGATTTTAGAGAGGCAAGATGAATACTCAGGGATTATTTAAGAATTCATTGAAATAACCACAAAAGAAACAGTAATGGCTGTAATAGTGTAAAGGAGGGGGAATGGAGAAAAGTGAATGGACATCAGATATATTTTGATGGAATAAATAGGATTTGCTAAATTTACACTTGAGAGGTAAGGGAAAATAAGTGGAGTAGGACTTATGAATTTGGGGCTTTAGTTTTGGTAGATAGTGATGCTATTTACAAAATGAGTAACAGGTTTGGAAGAAAAGAGAATCAAAACTTCCATTTTGTGCACAATAAGTTTGGGACAATTAAGTGGAAATGACAAGAAGAAGTCTGAATATAAGTGTCTGAAATTCTGAAGAATTGCTTTGGTTTGAGGTATAATTTTGAAAGTAATCAACAAACAGGTGGCCATAAGATTCAGTGAGCAGTACATGTAAAGTGAAAACATAATGATCCAGGACAAAATTCAAAGTAAGTCTAATGTTTTGAGGTCTGATTTAATTTATTAGTCAGGAAGAATATTTAAAAAGAGTGGTTAAATCAGGGAGAAAGCAAGGACTACATATTGTCATAAAAGTTAATATGAAAAGTTAAGAAGGAATTTATAAAAGATGGACAGAAAAATACATAGACTGCTACTGAGATATCAAGTGAAATTAGGAAAGGAATATTTCTTTTAGGCTGGAAATAAGTAGGTCATTGATGGTTATGACTGAACAACTTTTGTGGACTCTGGTGGAGATTAGAAATTTTAAGCAAAGCAAGCAGAAACTAATGAATTATCTAGACAATTAATCCTTACAGTTTTGCTGTTAAAATGGGAACAGAAAAATGGATCTTTATCTAGAGGAAACGTTGACTAAGTTGCTCTTCTTCAGTTGTTTACATTGAAACAGAAAGTGAAAGTCCCTCAGTGGTGTCTGACTCTTTGCCACCCATAGAGTCCATGGAATTCTCCAGGCCAGAATTCTGGAGTGGGTAATCTTTCCCTTCTCCAGGGGATCTTCCCAACCTAGAGGTCAAACCCAGGTCTCTCTCACTGCAGGTGGCTTTAAGTTGAAACCGAACATGGCATGGAATTATAAAGACAAGAATGTTGTAGACACTTTTTTTAATTTAAGTAATGATTTGAAGGAGGAAGAAAGTAGGCAAAGGAAGAATGTTCTTGAGAAGAAAAATGAGGATAGGCTCCAATGTCAAAGCCTAACAACATTTAAGGTAACTCCACTGTTTTCTCAGTATATAATCCAATATTCATACCACAGTCAAGATTAATTCCTCAGGAAATATGAAGGAGCAGAGACAGGAGATTCAAATTCTGAATCAAAATGTAATTGCACAGCCTTCATTTTATTTTTATTGTTGTCCTCTCAATTTCAGAAACTTCTGCTTCCAAAAAGCTCACATGTTAAATATAAATCAGCAATAAAATGTCTGTTTTACATGAAGAAATGTTAAACTGAAGAAGAATAATATACTTTCTGAAAAACTACCAGAAGTTCGGAGCTTCTATTTTTCTAAAGCCTCACAAAAAATTCTGATAAACTCTTTAGACAGTGATGGATATACACCTTGGGAAGGAGATTTGTAACCTGTGCCTTACACTCCAGACTTACATATTCAACTGCATGTATGAGATCTATTGCAAAATTCCAAAAATTAACATGTCCAACACTAACATTTGATTTTCCCATCCCTTACTTATAACTTGTTTCTCACTCAGTACTTCTTATTTTTTTTTTAAATGACAGCATAATTCATCCAGCTGAGTAAAGTCAAAACTCCAGGAGTTATCCTTGGCTCCTACTCTTTTCTTACCTTACTAATAGAATGCCTCATCAGGTTCATTTTCTCCAAATCGAATATATACATGACATAGATCAAAGATTCTGTTCTCAACATTTATACACTACTTGAAGACATGGATGTTTTTTCCTAAAATGATGCAATAATTCCTGTTTCTCTTTTGTCTCCTTATTATGCGTTCTCCAAAAAGTAGTCATAGTGGCCTTTTAGAAACAGAACTCAGATCAAGCCAATTCACTGCAGTAAACTCTCAAATGTTTTTCAATCACCCTTCACCTAGGAGGCCCCTGAACACCCCTCCTTCTCATTTCCCACACCTCACTTACTACTTTTCAGATATAATGAACTTTGGTTCCTGGAATTGGCCAGACACTTACCCAAGTCTCCCCTCTGCATAAAGTGGTCTTTCCCCAAACCTCTGACCATCAATTTTTTCTTAGCATAATAGTCTCAATATAAATATCATCCCTGGCTAAAAATAAATTAGAAGTTACAGAATCATTATAGTTCAGTTCAGTCGCTCAGTCATGTCTGACTCTTTGCGACCCCATGAATCACAGCATGCCAGGCCTCCCTGTCCACCCTCCCCAAAGAAATAGCACCATTCAACTATAGTAAGTCAAATTTGTTCAATAATAGAAGAAAAAAAAAATCCAACATTAATTACTCTCATATATACAGGCAATAGGTAGAAACTATTATGAAAAGTGATGCCAGAGATATGTGATCCAAGTTAGGCTGCAACAATACCGAAATCAAGAACTTCCAGATGTACAAGTTGGATTTGGAAAAAGCAGAGGAACCAGAGATCAAATTGCCAACATATGTTGTGTCATAGAAAAAGCAAGGGAATTGCAGAACAAAAAAATCTACTTCTGCTTCATTAGCCACACTAAACCATTGACCTTGTGGATTAAAACAAACTGTGAAAAATTCTTAAAGAGATGTGAATACCATACCACCTGACTTGGCTCCTGAGAAACTTGTATGCAGGAGAAGAAGCAATAGTTAGAACTTGACATGGAACAACAGACTGGTTCCAGATAGAGAAAGGAGTACATCAAAGCTGTATTATTGTCACCCTGCTTATTTAACTTATATGCAGAGTACATCATGTGAAATGCTGGGCTTGATGAAGCACAACCTGGAATCAAGATTGCCGGGAGAAATATCAATATCCTCAGATATGCAGATGGCACCAACCTTACGGTAGAAAGTGAAGAAGAACTGAAGAACTTCTTGATGAAAGTGAAACAGGAGAGTGAAAAAGTTGGCTTAAAATTCAACATTCAAAAAACTAAGATCATGGCATCCAGTCCCATCACTTCATGCCAAATATAAGGGGAATCAAGGGAAAAAGTGAGAGACTATTTTCTTCGGCTCCAAAATCACTGCAGATGGTGATTGCAGCCATGAAATTAAAAGATGCTTGCCCCTTGGAAGAAAAGTTATGACCTACCTAGACAGTATATTAAAAAGCAGAGATATTACTTTGTTAACAAATGTCCACCTAGTCAAAGCAATGTTTTTTCCAGTAGTCATGTATGGCTGTGACAGTTGGATGATAAAGAAAGCTGAGCACCGAAGAAATGGTGATTTTGACTGTGGTGATGGAGAAGACTCTTGAGAGTTCCTTGAACTGCAAAGAGATCCAAGTAGACCATCCTAAAGGAAATCAGTCCTGAATATTCATTGGAAGGACCGATGCTAAAGCTGAAAATACTTTGGCCGCCTCATGCGAAGAACTGACTCATTGGAAAAGACCCTGATGCTGGGAAAGATTGAAGGCGGGAGGAGAAGGGAACAACAGAGGATGAGCTGGTTGGATGGCATCAGAGACTCTATGGACATGAGTTTGAGTAAACTCTGAGAATTGGTGATGGACAGGGAAACCTTGCATACTGCAGTCCATGGGGCCGCAAAGTGTCAGACACAACTGAGCAACTGAACTAAACTGAACAAATCATTTTCAGATTAAGTATGATCTTATAGGCCCTGCGATTTAATTATTTATTCATGTTATTTTCTAAGATTTCTTAATTACAGTCAACAATTTCAGAAAATGAGCTTTGTTAACATATGAGTGTACTGCCTTTATAGTCATTTTATGTTGTTTTTAAGCTGTAATGTCTGAATTTTCAAAGGAAATAGCTGATATTCTTTGATTATCACTATGTGAAGTTTTAGCACTTAACAACAGCTTAAAATCTCAATTAATTTTAGCAGCAGGGTTTGGTTAATACTTGAGTAATTAGAAAACTGAAGAGATAACATACAATTACAGATTGTAAAGGTTTAGCAAGACTACTGAATAACTTTTCCAACACTTTTCATCATTGACCATATCCTAAATTCTTTCCACAGTAACAAAAAAAATTAATCTTCAAAACTATTTGCAGTTCACTATAGGAAATGACCTTGCTTCTATCACCAGTCACATCCACAATTGGGTATTGTTTTTGCTTTGGCTTCATCCCTTCATTCTTTCTGGAGTTATTTCTCCACTGATCTCCATTAGCATATTGGGCATCTACCAACCTGGGGAGTTCCTCATTCAGTATCCTATCATTTTGCCTTTTCATACTGTTCATGGGGTTCTCAAGGCAAGTATACTGAAGAGGTTTGCCATTCCATTCTGCAGTGGACCACATTCTGTTAGACCTTTCCACCAAGACCTGACCATCTTGGGTGGCCCCAAATGGCATGGCTTAGTTTCATTGAGTTAGACAAGGCTGTGGTCCGTGTGATCAGATTAACTAGTTTTCTGTGATTATGATTTCAGTGTGTCTGCCCTCTGATGCCCTCTCGCAACACCTACCGTTTATTTGGGTTTCTCTTACCTTGGTCATGGGGTATTTCTTCACTGCTGCTCCAGCAAAGTGCAGCCGCTACTCCTTACCTTGGATAAGGGGTATCTCCTTACGGCTGCCCCTTCTGACCTTGAACATGGAGTAGCTCTTCTCGGCCCAGTAGTGAATGTGACTGGTGATAGAAGCAAGGTCCGATGATGTAAAGAGCAATATTGCATAGGAACCTGGAATGTTAGGTCCATAAATCAAGGCAAATTGGAAGTGGTCAAACAGGAGATGGCAAGAGTGAATGTAGACATTCTAGGAATCAGTGAACTAAAATGGACTAGAATGGGTGAATTTAACTCAGATAACCATTATATCTACTACTGTGGGCAGGAATCCCTTAGAAGAAACAAAGTAGCCATCATGGTCAACAAAAGAGTCTGAAATGCAGTACCGGGATGCAATCTCATAAATGACAGAATGATCTCTGTTCATTTACAAAGCAAACCATTCAATATTACAGTAATCCAAGCCTAGGCCCCAACCAGTAACACTGAAGAAGCCCAAGTTGAATTGTTCTATGAAGACCTACAAGACCTTTTAGAACTAACACCCAAAAGAGATGTCCTTTTCATTATAGGGGACTGGAATGTAAAAGTAGGAAGTCAGGAAACACCTGGAGTAACAAGCAAATTTGGCCTTGGAGCACGGAATGAAGCAGAGCAAAGGCTAATAGAGTTTTGCCAAGAGAATGCTCTGGTCGTAGCAAACACCCTCTTTAAACAACACAAGAAAAGACTCTACACATGGACATCACCAGATGGTCAACACCGAAATCAGATTGATTATATTCTTTGCAGCCAAAGATGGAGAAGCTGTATACAGTTAGCAAAAACAAGACCAGGAGCTGACTGTGGCTCAGATCATGAACTTCTTATGGCAAATTCAGACTTAAATTTAAGAAAGTAGGGAAAACCACTAGATCATTCAGATTTGACCTAAATCAAATTCCTTATGATTATACAGTGGAAGTGAGAAATAGATTTAAGGGACTAGATCTGATAGATAGAGTGCCTGATGAACTATGGACAGAGGTTTGTGACTCTGTAGAGGAGACAAGGATCTAGACCATCCACATGGAAAAGAAATCTAAAAAAGCAAAATGGCTGTCTGAGGAGGCGTTACAAATAGCTGTGAAAAGAAGAGAAGCAAAAAGCAAAGGAGGAAAGGAAAGATATAAGCATCTGAATGGAGAGTTCCAAAGAATAGCAAGGAGAGATAAAAAAGCCTTCCTCAGCGATCAATGCAAAGAAATAGAGGAAAACAACAGAATAGGAAAGACTAGAGATCTCTTCAAGAAAATGAGAGAAACCAAGGGAACATTTCATGCAAAGCTGGGCTTGATAAAGGACAGAAATAATATGGACCTAACAGAAGCAGAAGATATTAAGAAGAGGTGGTAAAAATACACAGAAGAACTGTACAAAAAAGATCTTCATGACCAAGATAATTACGATGCTGTGATCACTCACCTAGACATCTTGGAATGTGAAGTCAAGTGGGCCTTAGAAAGCATCACTACAAACAAAGCTAGTGGAGGTGATGGAATTCCAGTTGAGTTATCTCAAATCCTAAAAGATGATGCTGTGAAAGTGCTGCACTCAATATGCCAGCAAATTTGGAACATTCAGCAGTGGCCACAGTACTGAAAAAAGACAGTTTTCATTCCAATTCCAAAGAAAGGCAATGCCAAAGAATGCTCAAACTACCACACAATTGCACTCATCTCACACGCTAGTAAAGTTATGCTCAAAATTCTCCAAGCCAGGCTTCAGCAATATGTGAACTGTGAACTTCCAGATGTTCAAGCTGGTTTTCAAAAAGGCAGAGGAACCAGAAATCAAATTGCCAACATCCACTGGATCATCGAAAAAGCAAGAGAGTTCTAGAAAAACATCTATTTCTGCTTCATTCACTATGTCAAAGCCTTTGACTCTGTGGATCACAATAAACTGTGGAAAATTCTGAAAGAGATGGGAACACCAACCACCTGACCTGCCTATTGAGAAACCTGTATGCAGGTCAGGAAGCAACAGTTAGAACTGGACATGGAACAACAGACTGGTTCCAAATTGGAAAAGGAGTACGTAAGGTCGTACATTGTCACCCTGCTTATTTAACTTATATGCAGAGTACATCATGAGGAACGCTGGGCTGGAAGAAGCACAAGCTGGAATCAAGATTGCCGGGAGAAATATCAATAACTCAGATATGCAGATGATACCACCCTTATGGCAGAAAGTGAAGAGGAACTAAAAAGCCTCTTGATGAAAGTGAAAGAAGAGAGTGAAAAAGTTGGCTTGTAGCTCAACATTCAGAAAACAAAGATGGTGGCATCTGGTCCCATCACTTCATGGGAAATTGATGGGGAAACAGTGGAAACAGTGTCAGATTTTATTTTTTGGACTCCAAAATCACTGCAGATGCTGATTGCAGCCATGAAATTAAAAGACGCTTACTCCTTGGAAGGAAAATTTTGACCAAAATAGACAGCATATTAAAAAACAGAGACATTACTTTGCCAACAAAGGTCCGTCTAGTCAAGGCTATGGTTTTTCCTGTGGTCATGTATGGATGTTAGAGTTGGACTGTGAAGTAAGCTGATCACCGAAGAATTGATGCTTTTGACCTGTGGTGTTGGAAAATACGCTTGAGAGTCCCTTGGACTGCAAGGAGATCCAACCAGTTCATTCTAAAGGAAATCAGTCCTGGTTGTTCATTGGAAGGACTGATGCTAAAGCTGAAACTCCAGTACTTTGGCTACCTCATGCGAAGGTTGACTCACTGGAAAAGACTCTGATGCTGGGAGGGATTGGGGGCAGGAGGAGAAGGGGACGACAGAGAATGAGATGGCTGGATTTCATCACCGACTCCATGGACGTGAGTTGGAGTGAACTTCGGGAGTTGGTGATGGACAGGGAGGCCTGGCGAGCTGCGATTCATGGGGTCGCAAAGATTCGGACGCGACTGAACTGGACTGAACTGAACTGAAGAAGGATCAGTGAATGAAAAACTGTGCAGTGGAAAATATCTAGGTCAAAGCATGAGGAGAGGACAGGATGAAAGTTGCAAAATAGAATGTGGGAAGCTTATATAAAATGATATTATTTAGATTTGATTGTAATGTAATAGAAGAGATGGGGAAGAACGAAAAAGAAATGTTTGATGATATGCAACAAACAATATAGGCAATTTTATATGAATAACTGAATCACTATTGTAAACCTGAAATTAACACAACATTGTTAACAAGTAAGCTCCAATATAAAATAAAAAATTATTTTAAATGTTCAAATATTTCTATGAATCCCTAGGTATGTAAAGGAAAACTGCACCTTAGAATATCATAGTAAAACTACCAAGCAATGGTTAAAATAAAAACAAAGTAATAATAAATATTAAAATCATCCAGATAAAACCACTACGCTTTCTGGAAGATTTTAAATTGTGACATGTACTGAGATATTTACATAGATAGTTTGAGTTTGAAGTAATCACAGTTGTGCTTTTACTCTACTGAATTAAATTCAACTTTTTTTTTCAGACTATATTTGTATGTTTTTCTTTCTTTCAAACTGTTATCTTTATACAAATTTTCACAATTTTCTGGCTTAATGTGAATTTACTTCCAAAGTGCACCATCCAAGTATCTGAAATTATTCAATACATGTTTTTTTCATGTTTGTGTTAATTTGACCCCTTCAGCTAAATAAGGGCTTCTTAGGTACCACTAGTGACAAAGAACCTGCCTACAAATATAGGTAGATGTGAAAGACTTGGGTGCAGTCCCTGGGTCAGGAAGATCCCCTGGAAAGAAAATGGCAATGTATTTCAGTATTCTTGCCTGGATAATCCCATGGACAGAGACTGGTGGGCTGCAGTTCCTAGGGTTGCACAGAGTTGGACCTGACTGAAGCAAACTTGACACGCATGTATGCAAAGCTAATTAAGGACTTCCCAGGTGGCACTAGTGGTAAAGAACCTGCCTGCAAATGAAGGGGTCATAAGAGACCTGGGTTCCATTCCGGGAAAATCCCCTGCAGGAGGACATGGCAACCCACTCCAGTATTCTTGACTGGAGAATCCCATGGACAGAGGAGCCTGGCAGGCTACAGTCCATAGCATCATAAGGAGTCAGACACAGCTGAGGTGACTTAGCACACATGCACACAAGCTAAATAAGCTAGATTTTATGAGTATGTTCCTTAGGGCTTCCATAAAAAATGACCCCAAAATCAGTGGCTTCAAACAAAATAAAATCCATGTCAGCAAAACCAGGCTCTCGTCTTAAGACTTTAGGGGAGATTCTTCTTCTTCTTTTTTTTTTGCCTATTCTAGCTTCTGGTGAATCTTGTTTCATGGCAGCATAACTCCAACTCTGCCATTGCCGTCTCATGGCCTCTTGTTTGCGCGTATATGTCAATTTGTTCTCTTTTCTTTTAAGGACACTAGTCATTGAATTTAGAGCCCAAACTAATCAGATATGAATGCGTTTAAATTTAATTAATTACATCTTCAGAGACCATATTTTCAAACAATGGTATATTCTGAGGTTCTTGGTGAACATGATTTTTGGAGGACACTATTCAATCCATTACAGGTTATGACTAAGCTAATTTTAGTTGAATACAATCTTTTTTAACCCATTTTCAAGACTGGAGATGAATGACTCATGTTTGAAAGCTAGATACCTTGTTGTAAATCAAAAAGACAAAATCTGTTATATATTAATTTCATTTTAAAATTATTTGAAGTGATGATATGTTACAAGTGTATAGAAAAATCAGAATTATTTTCTTGTTAAATATAGCTGGCTCCTATAAACCAGTGAATTTCAGAACACTTGTAGGTTTGTTTTTATAGTACAATCATACATGACCTAATTATTTTCCTTTTTTTCATAACGTGTATATAGAATAAAATCCTGAGTAAGTGAAGTACACTAATAAGATTAAACTATAAAGAAAATGAGTAGTAACACAAATCACAAAATTGTAGTTTCATTTATGGAGCTAATGCAACATTGCTGAGTTTCTCTTGTCAGGAGCAAGACATATAAGGTCCCAAAATAATTTGGGGTACCATCGGAAGAATGTTCGAGCAGACAGGCAGAAAATGACTTAAGTCAAAGAGTGCAATAAGGTAAAAGGGCAATAAGGTATAGAAAGGTAAAATAAGCCACAGATTTGAGAAAGAGCTCAAATGAGATGCTTAATGCATTAAAAAGGCATTTATCTAAGCTCTTTAGAATAACTGGATGCTGATATCAAAGGGCAAAATGATAGGATACTGAATGAGGAATTCCCCAGGTCGGTAGGTGCCCAGTATGCTACTGGAGCTCAGTGGAGAAATAACTCTAGAAGGAATGAAGGAATGGAGCAAAAGCAAAACCAATACCCAGGTGTGGATGTGACTGGTGATAGAAGCAAGGTACGGTGCTGTAAAGAGCAATATTGCATAGGAACCTGGAATGTTCGGTCCATGAATCAAGGCAAATTGGAAGTGGTCAAATAGGAGACGGCAAGAGTGAACATAGACATTCTAGGAATCAGTGAACTAAAATAGACTGGAATGGGTGAATTTAACTCAGGTGACCATTATATCTACTACTGTGGGCAGGAATCCCTTAGAAGAAATGGAGTAGCCATCATGGTCAACAAAAGAGTCTGAAATGCAGTACTTGGATGCAATCTTAAAAACGACAGAATGATTTCTGTTTGTTTCTAAGGCAAACCATTTAATATTACAGTAATCCAGGCCTATGCCCCAACCAGTAACGCTGAAGAAGCCGAAGTTGAATGGTTCTATGAAGACCTACAAGACCTTTTAGAACTAACACCCAAAAAAGATGTCCTTTTCATTATAGGGGACTGGAATGCAAAAGTAGGAAGTCAAGAAACACCTGGAGTAACAGGCAAATTTGGCCTTGGAGCACGGAATGAAGCAGGGCAAAGGTTAATAGAGTTTTGTCAAGAAAATGCACTGGTCATAGCAAACACCCTCTTCCAACAACACGAGAGAAGACTCTACACATGGACATCACCAGATGGTCAACATTGAAATCAGATTGATTATATTCTTTGCAGCCAAAGATGGAGAAGCTGTATACAGTTAGCAAAAACAAGACCAGGAGCTGACTGTGGCTCAGATCATGAACTCCTTATTGCCAAATTCAGACTTAAATTGAAGAAAGTAGGGAAAACCACTAGACCATTCAGATTTGACCTAAATCAAATCCCTTATGATTATACAGTGGAAGTGAGGAATAGATTTAAGGGAGTAGATCTGATAGATAGAGTTCCTGATGAACTCTGGACGGAGGTTCATGACATTGTACAGGAGACAGGGACCAAGACCATCCCCATGGAAAAGAAATGCAAAAAAGAAAAATGGCTGTCTGAGGAGGCGTTACAAATAGCTGTGAAAAGAAGAGAAGCAAAAAGCAAAGGAGAAAAGGAAAGATATAAGCATCTGAATGCAGAGTTCCAAAGAATAGCAAGGAGAGATAAGAAAGCCTTCCTCAGTGATCAATGCAAAGAAATAGAGGAAAACAACAGAATAGGAAAAACAAGAGATCTCTTCAAGAAAATTAGAGATTCCAAAGGAACATTTTATGCAAAGATGGGATCGATAAAGGACAGAAATGGTATAGACCTAACAGAAACAGAAGATATTAAGAAGAGGTGGCAAGAATACACAGAAGATCTGTACAAAAAAGATCATGAGCAAGATAGCCAAGATAACGTGATCACTGACCTAGAACCAGACATCTTGGAATGTGAAGTCAAGTGGGCCTTAGAAAGCATCACTACGAACAAAGCTAGTGGAGGTGATGGAATTCCAGTTGAACTATTTCAAATCTTGAAAGATGATGCTGTGAAAGTGTTGCACTCAATATGCCAGCAAATTTGGAAAACTCAGCAGTGGCCACAGGACTGGAAAAGATCAGTCTTCATTCCAATCCCAAAGAAAGGCAATGCTAAAGAATGCTCAAACTACCGCACAATTGCACTCATCTCACACGCTAGTAAAGTCATGGTCAAAATTCTCCAAGCCAGGCTTCAGCAATATGTGAACTGTGAACTCCTTGTTGTTCAAGCAAGTTTTAGAAAAGGCAGAGGCACCAGAGATCAAATTGCCAACATCCGCTGGATCATGGAGAAAGCAAGAGAGTTCCAGAAAAATATCTATTTCTGCTTCATTGACTATGCCAAAGCCTTTGACTGTGTCGATCACAATAAACTGTGGAATATTCTGAAAGAGATGGGAATACCAGACCACCTGACCTGTCTCTTGAGAAACCTGTATGAAGGTCAGGAAGCAACAGTCAGAACTGTACATGGAACAACAGGCTGGTTCCAAATAGGAAAAGGAGTATGTCAAGGCTGTATATTGTCACCCTGCTTATTTAACTTATATGCAGAATACATCATGAGGAATGCTGGGCTGGAAGAAGCACAAACTGGAATCAAGCTTGCTGGGAGAAATATCAATAACCTCAGATATGCAGATGATACCACCTTTATGGCAGAAAGTGAAGAGGAACTCAAAAGCCTCTTGATGAAAGTGAAAGAGGAGAGTGAAAAGGTTGGCTTGAAGCTCAACATTCAGAAAACAAAGATCATGGCATCTGGTCCCATCACTTCATGGGAAATAGATGGGGAAACAGTGGAAACAGTGTCAGACTTTATTTTTGGGGGCTCCAAAATCACTGCAGATGCTGATTGCAGCCATGAAATTAAAAGACGCTTACTCCTTGGAAGGAAAGTTATGACCAACCTTGATAGTATATTAAAAAGCAGAGACATTACTTTGCCAACCAAGGTCCGTCTAGTCAAGGCTATGGTTTTTCCCGTGGTCATGTATGGATGTGAGAGATGGACTGTGAAGAAAGCTGATTGCCAAAGAATTGATGCTTTTGAACTGTGGTGCTGGAGAAGACTCTTGAGAGTCCCTTGGAGTTCAATCCTGGATGTTCATTGGAGGGACTGATGCTAAAGCTGAAACTGCAATACTTTGGCCACCTCATGGGAAGAGTTGACTCACTGGAAAAGACTCTGATGCTGGGAAAGGTTGGGGACGGGAGGCGAAGGGGACGACAGAGGATGAGATGGATGGATGGCATCACCGACTCTATGGACATGAGTTTGGGTGAACTCTGGGAGTTGGTGATGGACAGGGAGGCCTGGCATGCTGTGATTCATAGGGTCACAGAGAGTCAGACACGACTGAGCGACTAAACTGAACTGAACTGAACTGATGAACACCTATTTATCTTTCTGCTTGGGATTCATAATGAAAAGCTTAGAGTGGATTTACTGAGTATTTCTTCTTTCCTGATTTGGATTCATCTAAAGAAGTCAGCAATTATAAATGGTTATGTTTAAGTATGTAGAAAGTGTACTTTTACACCTTGTGTTTCTATAAACCCTGTTAATTATAACAAAAATGTAAGATAATGATGGAATACTTTTACATTGAAAAGTTGATAAGATCTATATATCTCAGAGCAGAAAATCAGTAAGCATTCAAAGTAATTTTCACTTAATTAACTTAAAATATTTCTAATTTCCATTTATACCTAACTGATGGCATAGCAAGTGAATGCATAGCAAAAAGATGATGAAGACTGCCTTAGGGAACTATGTTAATAATTTTATTAGGCTGCTTACATATGATAATTTAAGTAATAGATATCCTCACAATTATTTTAAAAATCATATTTCTACTATTAAAACAGTATTTTAGAATATGTAGCAATCAATGAAATAAAAAGTTAAATATTGATTTGCACATTTATTTACTGCAGTTCATCAGGACAGAAAAGTCCCTGATACAACAAGGAGGATGATGCTGACAGGTGTTGATCCAACACTCCCCTTTCCATTTATAGTTCAGAAAAACCACATTCCTGTTTTCTGCAAAATTATCCACAAAGTTTATCAATCTACTTGATTTATTTTCTGTTCTTTAACTCTAGATATTTATACGCAGATAGATTATGAGGGTAGATTGTTTTACCACTACAGTAAAGTTTTACCCTGACCAAAGTAAGCTAATGGAATAATGCTATATTATATTTGGATGACCAAGATGTTTTTAAGGCCTTTTCTAAGAATTAAATTGTTAAAAGTACTTAAGAGCTTTTCCAGGAATTTTAATACTACTACCATTATGCTTAGTTAAATATCTTTAGTGAGGATAAGATTTACTATTTAGAATTTGTTATTATTTTATTTTTAGCAGAACCAAGAGAATCAGGTAAGGTCAAATATCATAAAAGAGTGCATCACATTCTATCTTCCCATTTTAAAGTGACTAATACTGTAATCCATATGAATTCCTAAATTGATGGAATCAAATAATTCATATTTAGAATAGTCTAAGGCTCAAAAGGCTTCCTGGTGGCTCAGATGGTAAAAGCGTCTGCCCGCAATGTGGGAGACCCGGGTTTGATCCCTGGATCAGGAAGAGCCCCTGGAGAAGAAAATGGCAACCTACTCCATTACTCTTTCCTGGAAAATTTCATGGATGGAGGAGTCGGATGGGCTACAGTCCATGGGGTCGCAAAGAGTTGGACACTACTGAGCAACTTCACTTTCATGGCTCAAAAGGTAAAGATTCTGCCTGCAATGAGGGAGTCCAGGTTCGATCCCTGGGTGGGGAAGATCCACTGGAGAAGGAAATGGCAACCTACTCCAGTGTTCTTGCTTGGAAAATCCCATGTATGGAGGAGCCTGGCAGGCTATGGTCCAAGGGTTCCCAAAGAGTCAGAAACGACTGAAGCAACTTCATTTTTTCATTTTTCATGTGTTGACCACACATAACTTGAAACATCAACCAACTATTGTTACTCATTAAATCAAACAAAAAATCAAGCAAACAAAAAATTTTGGCCCAAATCTATTGAATGTGATCAGTATTTTCAGGAAAAAAATGTTTTTGAGTGGATTCAGGTTGAATAAGTCATCATAAATATATAAACTGAAAATTGAAAATGAGATTCCAGAGATATCTATTTGACTTTGGCACATACAATATTTTTTCTTAGAAGGTATTTGCTCCGCCAAAAAACCAAACTCAAACTGTGTTCAAACAGGCCTCTGTCTATAGTAGACAAGTATGTTCATGGCATATAAATGGCTTTAGCATAGTTTTCTCCCTGTTACCTTTTAATTTTATAAGTGGTTTCCAAGAAAATATAATAAAATAGAGAAAAATAATATCCTCAGTGAATTAATGTAATTTTTATAAATCATATTGTTTTTTGAAAAGAGTTCCTCAGTGGATAAATCTTGGCTTATGGCTTTAAAATAATGAGTTGTAAGTAGATGAGTTAAAATAATTCTGAAAACATTCAGAAGAAAGGTGAGTTCTGTAAAAACATTGGCAGAGCATCTTATTAATTCCAGGTACTCAAATAGAATAAAATATTTCAAGATGATTTAAAAGTTTGATTAATATCAGCAGAATTTTCTCTTTTTGGCTTATGTGAACCTTCTTGTTTATGCTAAATCAATTTGTCTTCCAAAGTAGCTAGATTTCTCCCTTGTCTTTTCTCATTAGACACTATTGGAGATAATAGTTTGTTGTTATTTTTGGATGCAAATATACAGCACCTTTAAATGAAGCCAACCATGGACACAAGAAAAGCTAGAGCAATCAAATATACAGAAATGAATCTGTAACTATCTAAATGAAACAAATCACTCTTTCACTAACCTAAGAGGTTATGGCCAAAATATCACTGTTTTCCCATTTTGAAAATGCAAGTTGTACAAGTTATTGTTCTGGACATGCATTTTATTTCTAGAGCTTTCACCTCCAAGTCATTTTATTAATGTAACAATGAATTTTCTTCATTGTTTTCTGTAATGCCTTATAAAAGGAGTTCTGAATAACTGTTTATTGTTTTCAATGTAACCAAGCATCTAAAGAAATTTCTCAAAAAATTTCATTTTATAAGATTTATTACACTATCAGTTCAGTTCAGTTCAGTCTCTCAGTCGTGTCCGACTCTCCACAACCCCATGAACCACAGCACGCCAGGCCTCCCTGTCCATCACCAACTCCCGGAGTACACTCAAACTCATGTCCACAGAGTCGGTGATGCCATCCAGCCATCTCATTCTCCATCGTCCCCTTCTCCTCCCGCCCCCAACCTTTCCCAGCATCAGAGTCTTTTCCAGTGAGTCAACTCGTCGCATGAGGTGGCCAAAGTATTGCAGTTTCAGCTTTAGCATCAGTCCCTCCAATGAACACCCAGGATTGATCTCCTTCAGAATGGACTGGTTGGATCTCCTTGCAGTATAAGGAACTCTCAAGAGTCTTCTCCAACACCACAGTTCAAAAGCATCGATTCTTCGGCGATCAGCTTTCTTCACATTCCAACTCTCACATACATACATGACCACGGGAAAAACCATTGCCTTGACTAGACGGACCTTTGTTGGCAAAGTAATGTCTCTGCTTTTTAATATATTATCAAGGTTGATCATAACTTTCCTTCCAAGGAGCAAGCGTCTTTTAATTTCATGGCTGCAATCACCATCCGCAGTGATTTTGGAGCCCCCAAAAATCAAGTCTGACACTGTTTCCACTGTTTCCCTATCTATTTCCCATGAAGTGATGGGACCAGATGCCATGATCTTTGTTTTCTGAATGTTGAGCTTCAAGCCAACCTTTTCACTCTCCTCTTTCACTTTCATCAAGAGGCTTTTGAGTTCCTCTTCACTTTCTGCCATAAGGGTAGTGTCATCTGCATATCTGAGGTTATTGATATTTCTCCCAGCAATCCTGATTCCAGCTTGTGCTTCTTCCAGCCCAGCGTTCCTCATGATGTATTCTGCATATAAGTTAAATAAGCAAGGTGACAATATACAACCTTGACGTACACCTTTTCCTATTTGGAACCAGTCTGTTGTTCCATGTCCAGTTCTGACTGTTGCTTCCTGACCTTCATACAGGTTTCTCAAGAGGCAGGTCAGGTGGTCTGGGATTCCCATCTCTTTCAGAATTTTCCACAGTTTATTGTGATCGACACAGTCAAAGGCTTTGGCATAGTTAATGAAGCCGAAATAGATGTTTTTTGAAACTCTCTTGCTTTCTCCATGATCTAGCGGATGTTGGCAATTTGATCTCTGGTGCCTCTGCCTTTTCTAAAACCTGCTTGAACATCTGGGAGTTCACGGTTTACATACTGCTGAAGCCTGGCTTGGAGAATTTTGAGCATGACTTTACTAGCGTGTTAGATGAGTACAATTGTGCGGTAGTTTAATCATTCTTGGGCATTGCCTTTCTTTGGGATTGGAATGAAGACTGACCTCTTCCACACTATACTTACATATAAAAGAGAGTGAAACTTTTTTTAAAAAGTGACCTAGAATGGAAAACCCTATTAGTGGAAAAGTTAATATATCAAACTATTTAAACTAGTAAACTAATCTGTATATTCTTAATTTAAATTGTCATGTAAGAAGGCTTGTTTCAATTAAAATTAATTAGAATTAATTCAATGTATAGAGCTTGCTATGTAAGATATATATATATATAATATACTCTAGTTTATTTTCATCCATGAATAAAAGTTGCCAATAATATTGTATTTACTGAGTATAATGTCTCATGCTTGGCATTTCAGATACATGATTACATGAAATATCTCACTTTGCTTTTAAATTATGTCCACTCAATCCCATGTGGTATTTAAATAAGACTTCTAAATAAAATATGATGTGTTTATCTAGATATACATTGAGTTCTTTCCTTTCCTGATATCCAACACTGCTAGGGTACTTGAAAAATATGTTGGTCATATCCTCAAGCTTGGCTCATCAGAGAACACAGTTGCAAAGGAGTTCAGTGTCTCCTGGGGGAGAAATATTTATAAATCCATAGCTATAATTCTATAATATAGGGTCCAGGAGATAAGACCATATCGGGAATGTTTGATATACAAATAAAAGTAGCAGTTTTGTATGGCTAAAGTCCATATTGGCATCATTGAGATAAACAGTTCTAAATCTTGATCTATAACTCAATTTCTAAAGTGTTTTTTTTTAATGTGTCAAGCATAAGACCATATATCTAAATAAACAAATGCCTGGAATATCTGTTTTAAAGATATGTACATGCTGGTATCAGGTTGAAATTTCATGGTGAAACATTTGGCTGCAAGAAATTTAAATGAAATGTAAATTAATAAAAGCAGTATTCCATGTTCCTTCTGTTTATAGCTATATACCTAAAATCTCTAAAAGTGTACGGTTTATTAATACTGAATGAATATTTGTTAAGTCTTGTGAAAAAAAATGATTTATTTTTATTTCTGTGATTTATTTCTATATCTGGTACAGATACAGATATAGTAATCTTTGACTAACTTATGCTGTTACAGTCCTTAGAAGGAACAATAACCAAAATTCTTAAGAAGAAGTTAGGGGAAATTACTATTAGTTGTTTTTTTGTTTTTTAACTTAAATGATTATCATAATACTTGAAACATGTAGATAATAAAGATTTATGGTAGTGTAGGAATTATTTTGACCATCTGGTGAGGTCCATGTGTAGAGTTATCTTTTCTGTTGTTGGAAGAGGGTGTTTGCTATGACCAGTGCATTCTCTTGGCAAAACTCTGCTAGCCTTTGCCCTGCTTCATTTTGTATTCCAAGGCCAAACTTATCTGTTACTCCAGGTATCTCTTGACTTCCTACTTTTGCATTCCAGTCCCCTATGATGAATAGGGTTTTCCTTGTGGTTCAGCTGGTAAAGAATCTGTCTGCAATGAGGGCAACCTGGGTTCAATACCTGGATTGGGAAGATCCCCTAGAGAAGGAAAAATCCCCAGTTCAGTATTCTGATCTGGAGAATTCCATGGACTGTTGGTTGCAAAGAATTGAACATGACTGAGTGACTTTCACTTCTTTTTATGATGAAAAGGACATCTTTTTTTGGTGTTAGTTCTAGACATAAGAAACAACTCTGCACATGGTAATGACCAGATGGTCAACAACAAAATCAAACTGATTATATTCTTTGCAGCCAAAGATGGAGAAGCTCTATACAGTCAGCAAAGACAAGAATGGGAGCTGACTGTTGCTCAGATCATGAACTCCTTATTACCAAATTCAGATTTCAATTGAAGAAAGTAGGGAAAACCACTAGACAATTCAGTTCAGTTCAGTTCACTTCAGTCGCTCAGTCATATCTGACTCTTTGCTACCCCATGAATCACAGCATGCCAGGCCTCCCTGTCCATCACCAACTCCCGTAGTTCACTCAAACTCACGTCCATCGAGTCGGTGATGCCATCCAGCCGTCTCACTCTCTGTCATCCCCTTCTCCTCCTGCCCCCAATCCCTCCCAGCATCAGAGTCTTTTCCAGTGAGTCAACTCTTCGCAGGAGGTGGCCAAAGTATTGGAGTTTCAGCTTTAGCATCAGTCCCTCCAATGAAAACCCAGGATTGATCTCCTTTAGAATGAACTGGTTGGATCTCCTTGCAGTACAAGGGACTCTCAAGAGTCTTCTCCAACACCACAGTCCAAAAGCATCAATTCTTTGGCAATCAGCTTTCTTCACAGTCCAACTCTCACATCCATACATGACCACTGGAAAAACCATAGCCTTGACTAGACGGACCTTTGTTGGCAAAGTAATGTCTCTGCTTTTTAATATACTATCTAGGTTGGTCATAACTTTCCTTCCAAGGAGGAAGCGTCTTTTAATTTCATGGCTGCAATCAGCATCCACAGCGATTTTAGACAATTCAGGTATGACCTAAATCATATCCCTTACAATTATACAGTGACAGTGAGAAATAGCTTCAAGGGATTAGATCTGATAGTTAAGATGCCTGAAGAACTATAGACAGAGGTTCTTGACATTGTACAGGAGGTAGTGACCAATACCATCCCCAAGTAAAAGAAATGCAAAGATGCAAAAAGGTTGTCTGAGGCCTTACAAATAGCTGAGAAAAGAAGAGAAGTAAAAGGCAAAGGAGAAAGAGAAAGATACACCCATTTGAATGCAGAATTCCAAAGAAAAGCAAGGAGAGATAAGAAAGCCTTCCTCAGTGATCAATGCAAAGACATAGAGGAAAACAACAAAATGAGAAAGACTAGCTATCTCTTCAAAAAAAAATAGAGATAACAAGGGCACATTTTATGCAAAAATGGGCACAAAAAAGACCGAGGCAGTACGGACCTAACAGAAGCAAAATATATTAAGAAAATGTGACAAGAATACACAGAATAATACAAAAAAAAAAAAAAAATTATGACCCAGATAACTATGATGGTGTGATCACCCACCTTGAGCAAGACATCCTAGAATGTGAAATCAAATGGGCCTTAAGAAGCATCACTACAAACAAAGCTAGTGGAAGTGATAGAATTCCAGTTGAGCTATTTCAAATCCTAAAATATCATGCTATGAAAGTGCTGCACTCAATATGTCAGCGAAATTTGGAAAACTCAGAGTGGCCACAGGACTGGAAAAGGTCAGTTTTCATTCCACTCCCAAAGAAAGGAAATGCCAAAAGTTGTTCAAACTACCGCACAATTGCACTCATCTCACACGCTAGCAAAGTAATGCTCAAAATTCTCCAAGCCAAGCTTCAACAGTCCATGAACTGAAATCTGCCAGATGTTCAAGTTGGATTTAGAAAAGGCAGAGGAACCAGAGATCAAATTGTCAACATTTTTGGATCATCAAAAAGCAAGAGAGTTCCAGAAAAACATCTACTTCTGCTTCATTGACTATGCCAAGGCATTTGACTATGTGGATCACAATAAACTGTGGGAAATTCTTAAAGAGATGGGAACACCAGACCACCTGACCTGCTTCCTGAGAAATCTGTATGAAGGTTAAGAAGCAACTGCTAGAACCGTATATGGAAATATGGACTCGTTACAAATTGGGAAAGGACCGCATCAAGGGTGTATAATGTCTCCTGCTTATTTAACTGATTTGCAGAGTACATAATGCAAAATGCCAGGCTGGATGAAGCACAGGTTGGACTCAAGATAGCCAGGAGAAATGTCAAGAAACTCAGATATGCAGATGACACCACAGTAATGCCAGAAAGCAAACGAAACTAAGCTTCTTGATGAAAATGAAAGAGGAAAGGAAAAAGCTGGCTTAAAACTCAACATTCAGAAAACGAAGATCATGGCATCTGGTCACATCACTTCATGGAAAATAGAAGGGGAAACAATGTAAACAGTGACACTTCATTTTCTTCAGCTCCAAAATCACTGTGGATGGTTACTGCAGCCATGAATTTAAAAGACACTTGCTCCTTGGAAGAAAAGCTATGACAAACCTAGACAGCGTATTAAAAAGCAGAGACACTACTTTGCTGATAAAGGTCTGTCTAGTCAAAGCTATGGTTTTTCCAATAGTCATGTATGGATGTGACAGTTTTACTATAAAGAAAGCTGAGAGCAGAAGAATTGATGCTTTTGAACTGTAGTTTTGGAGAAGACTCTTTTTTTTTTTTTAATTTTAATTGTAGGCTAGTTACTTTACAATATTGTACTGGTTTCGCCTTGAGAGTCTCTTGGGCTGCAAGGAGATCCAACCAGTCCATCCTAAAGGAAATCACTACTGAATATTCATTGGAAGGACTAACACTGAACCTGAAACTCTAATATTTTGGCAACTTGATGTGAAGAACTGGCTCACTGGAAAAGACCCTGATGCTGGGAAAGATTGAAGACGGAAGAAGGGGATGACAGAGGTTGAGATGGTTGAATGGCATCGCTGTCTCAATGGACATGAGTTTGAGTAAACTCAGGTAGTTGGTGTCGAGCAGGGAGGCCTGGCGAGCTGCAGTCCATGGTGTTGCAGATTCGGACATGACTGAGCAACTGAACTGAACTGAAAGAATTGTTTAAGAAATAGTATGTTAAGCAGGTTACCTATTTTTAAGAATTATATTCAGTTTCTGCATAAAATCGCTTTTTAATAGACAATTTTAGTTACAATGTTTTGGACTTACATAATGATGATGGTTGACAACTCAACCCATAAAACAAAACTCTGTACTGATTAGCCATCACTTCTCATTCCTCCCTCCCCCCATGTCCTAGCAACCACTAACCTACTTTCTTTGCCTTTGGGGTGCCTATTCTGAAAATTTCATGTGAATGGAATCCCATAATAAGTGCATTTTTGTATCTAACTTCTTTTACTTACCATAACATTTTTGAGGTTCACCCATGTTGTAGCATGTATTATCAATTCATTCACATTTTTTTTGGCTGAATAATATTCTTTTGTAATAGTTGTATCACATTTATTTATCACATTTTGTTGATAGACATTTCGGTTTCCCCTCTGGCTAATATCAACAATGCTCTTTTAAACATCTGTGGACAAGTTTTTGTGTGGGCACACATTTCAATTATCTTTTTTATGTGTCTATGAGTAGAATTTATAGGTCATATAGTAGCTCTATGTCTTAGTTTTTGGGAAATTTCCAAAGGGTTTTCAACTGTTAAAGGGAATGTTGTCATTTTATAATCTCACAACCTGTGTTTGAGGATTCTAATTATTCCACTTTCCCATCAACACTTGTAACTGTCTATTTTTGTAGCCATCCTGCTGCTGCTGCTGCTGCTACACTGCTAAGTCACTTCAGTCATGTCCAACTCTGTGCGACCCCATAGACGGCAGCCCACCAGGCTCCCCCGTCCCTGGGATTCTCCAAGCAAGAACACTGGAGTGGGTTGCCATTTCCTTCTCCAATGCATGAAAGTGAAAAGTGAAAGTGAAATAGCTCAGTAGTGTCCAACTCTTAGCGACCCCATAGACTGCAGCCCACCAGGCTCCTCCATCCATGGGATTTTCAAGGCAAGAGTACTGGAATGGGTTGCCATTTCCTTCTCCAATAGCCATCCTAGTAGATAGGAAATGTTTTCTTACTGTGGTTTTGACTTACATTTCCTCAGTAACTAATGAAGTTGAGTATTGTTTTTTCAAGTGCTACTTAACCATTTGTATCTCTTCTTTGGAGAAATACCTATTTAAATCTTCTGTGCATCTTTAATTATCATTTTATTGGTTAGTTCTAAGTGTGCTTTATATATGTTGAATTTTTGACTTTATCATTTATATGATTCTAAGCACTATCTCCCATTCTGTGGTGAGATCTTCAGTATCTTAATAGTGCCTTTATTAAAAACATGGAAGCTTTACATTTGTATCAAGTCCAAGTCTTTGATTGATTTTGGTCACCAAGCTAAGAAATCATTGCAGAATCTGAGGTCATGAAAATTTACACCTATGGACTTGCTTAGAGTTTTATCTCTTACTTTTAGGTATTTGATCTATTGTAAGTTATTCTCTTATATTTGAGATGGGAGCATCTCCAACTTCATTCTGTTGCATGTGAATATCTAGTTGTCCCAGGAATATTTGTTAAAAAATCTATCCTTGCTCCACTGAATTTGAATTGTTTTCTCAGTCTCACTGAAAAGCTACTGACTTTGATTTATTTGTCATGCATAGGTTTGTTTCTGGACCCTTGACTTTATTCCATTGCTCTATATAATGCATGTTTATGCTAATACTGCATGCATACATGCTCAGTTACTTCACTTGTGTTCGTCTCTTTGTGACCTTACTGACTGTATGCTGCCAGACTCCTCAGTCCATGGGATTCTCCAGGCAAAAGTACTGGAATGGGTTGTGTTGCTCTCCTCCAGGGGATCTTCCTGACCCAGGGATCAAACCCATGTCTCCTGCATTACAGGTGGATTCTTTACTGCTGAGCCACCAGGGAAGACCCTATGCTAATGCTACATAGAGTTAATTACTGTTGATTTGTAGTATATCTCAAGATTAGAAATGTGAGTCTTCCAATTTTGTTCTTTTTTCAGTGTTGTTTTTGTTATTCTGGAGCTATTGAACTTCCATAGGAATGTTAGTATTAGATTGTCAATTTCTGCAAAAAAATAAAAAAGGAAAAGAGCAGGGGATATCTGGAGTTTTGATAGGAATTGTATTGAACATGCAGAAAAATGTGGAGAGTGGTACTATCTTAACAATTTTAAGTCTACCAATCCAAGTAATTCCAATGCTTTTAGATTTATTTAGGTTTTCTGTAATTTCTTACAATCAGATTTTGTGTTTTATGTCTAACTTCTTGTTTTTGCTAATTGAGTTGGTCAAAACCTCTACTACAGTGTTGAATAGAAGTGTCAAGAGTGAACATACTTGTCTTGTTGTTCCTCATATTAGAGAAAAAACATTCAGTTTTTCACCATTAAGTGTTATGTTAGCTATGAGGTTTTTGTAGATGGCCTTTTTCAGATTGATAAATTTTATCAAAAGTATTTTCTGTGTCTGTTGGAGTAATCATGTATTTGCCGTTCTTTATCCCACTAATATGGTATATTATATTGATTGATTTTCATATGTTGAGTCAAACTTATATTCTTAGGATAAATCTCAGTTAGTCATGGTATATATTGCTATGTTTCTAGAGTTTGTTTGCTAGTATCATTTGGTTTAAATTTACATGTTCCTAATGTTTAGCATCATCTGGAGGCTCTAGGGCAAATTTTATTTTTTGTTTATAACTTCTAGGCCTACCTTTCTTGGCTTATGACTACCTCCTCCATCTTCAAATCCAGCGGTGTCACATCTCTGATTCTTCCTCTATTTCAACATTTAAAACAGATACCTATCAGGAAAGTTTTTCTCTTTTAAAGATTCTTGTGAGTACCTTGAGCTTTTCCCATTTCTAGGCCATTAACCTTAGATGGGGAGGTCTATTTTACCATTTAAGGTAACAAAGCCACAGGTCCAGGGATTAGAGTATGGACATCTGTTAGGGGCTATCTCTGTGACTAATACACATGGAAATACTTGCTTCTTATTTTCTTCCCAGGCTTTGCATCTTTTTTCAGTATTGCTGAGGGCTAAACCCAAACAGCGGAGAAGGCAATGGCAAGCCACTCCAGTACTCTTGCCTAGAAAATCGCATGGACAGAGGAACCTGGTGGGCTGCAGTCCATGGGGTCGCTATTAGTCGAACATGACTGAGCGACTTCACTTTCACTTTTCACTTTCACACATTGCAGAAGGAAATGGCAACCCACTCTAGTGTTCTTGCCTGGAGAATCCCAGGGTCGGTGGAGCCTGGTCGGCTGCCGTCTATGGGGTCGCACAGAGTCGGTCACGACTGAAGCAACTTAGCAGCAGCCGCAGCAGCAGCAAACCCAAACAGAACCTAGGATTCTGTTAGGAAATCAACTGATATAGTTTATATGGCTCAAATTAAATTTGAATCAGGTAAGAATTCTATGCCTATACAAGGAAGCATTCTAATTTAAGGGTAAAATAAAGCCATCTTTGGAAATCCACAATCTCAGAAATTTTACTGTTCCTTGACAGCCAGGAGAGTCTTTCTCAATTCTTCACCATAAGAACCTAGTGGGTTTCCTGGAGGTAAAGCATACAGTTATGTCCCCCTAAAACATCAATCTCAAAGAGTTCTCTCAGATTTGTCTAAACTCAGTCTCCAACAATTCAACAAATTTACCATGTAAGTGTCCATACCAGTTTATGGACGTTAACAGCTTCTGCTGTAGGCAAGCAGATATTGGCTATGACTCTCTGAATTAACTTATATCTCCACATTTGATATGTTGGTTTACTTGCAACTTTAGTTATCTAACAGGTCAAAAAAAAAACTGGATTTTCAGTTTGTTTTGATTTTCTTTTTGTTTTTCAATTGGGTTCTTATAAGAAATTTTCTAGAATTCTAATCCTTGTTCCTTTACATGTATGGTGTCACCCATCAACTTCTATGTTCTCTCAGTTTTGTGGGTTTTTTTTCAGTATGAATATAATATTCCCAGGCGTTTTTTTTTGTTTGTTTGTTTCATTTATTATTTCTGCTTGATGTTCTCTCAGCTCTTTGTATCTTATTTGCTGTCTGTCTTTATTTTTGAAAAGTTGTCAGCTATTTTATCACTTCAAATATTTCATCTGCTCCATTCTTTCTTCTCTTTCTGATATTCTAAGTATACATATGCTACACAATTTCAAATTCTTCCACATTTTTTGGTCTATTCTATTCTCTTTTTTTTTTTCCTGCTGTATTTATTTCTATTTTGTAATTTCCAATTGACCTCTATTCAAGACCACTACTTCTTCTTCTGACTGTGTCAGTTCTGAGGAAACCATTCAAAATATTCATTTCTTTTAGAATTTTATTTTTATTTCTAGCATTTCTTTTTGATTCTAATACTGCATTTTCTCTATTTACAGTATGCATTTATTCTTGTATATTCTCAATCAGAGACCTTAACATATTAATCTTAGTTATTTTAAATTTCCTCCCTAATAACTCCAACATTTTTGTTATGTTTGAGTCTAGTTGCTTTGCTTTATTTTTCCTTTTGATTCAGTTCAGTTCAGTCACTCAATCATGTCTGACTCTTTGTGACCCCATGGATTGCAGCACACCAGCCTTCCCTGTCCACCCCAACTCCTGGAGCTTGCTCAAACTCATGTCTATCAAGTCAGTGATGTCATCCAACCATCTCATCCTCCGTCATACCCTTCTCCTCTTGCCTTTAATCTTTCCCAGCAGCAGGGTCTTCTTTAATGAGTCAGTTCTTCACATCAGATTGCCAAAATATTGGAGCTTCAGCTTCAGCATCAGTTTTTCCAATGAATATTCAGGACTGATTTCCTTTAGGATTAACTGGTTGGATCTCTTTGCAGTCCAAGGGACTCCCAAAAGTCTTCTCCAACACCACAGTTGAAAAGATCAATTTTTTGGCACTCAACTTTCTTTATGGCCCAACTCTTACATCCATGCATGACTACTGGAAAAACCATAGCTTTGACTAGATGAACCTTTGTTGGCAAAGTTATGTCTCTGCTTTTTAATACGTTATCTAAGTTGGTTATAGTATAGACAGCATATTAAACCTTGCAAGACCATGACCTTCCCATGTGTTTATCTGGTGGTGTAGCCTATATTCCTTCTCTGTATCCTATCTCATGCTGTGGCAGCAATATTTCTATATAACTTCTTTCTAGTCCTGACTCCTATAACTTTTTCCTGGCCCCCTTAAATGAAACAGAAATGCTATATAGGAGGTTGGAATAGAGAAAAACCTTAACTTACCTGGAATGAAGCTCTAATCTTTTCTTCCAACTTTTTTATGGAGAAATTTATCGCTATATTTCAAAATGGTTAATCTTTCTGTTCCCTTGCTAGAGCCAGGAGGAATGGTTCTCATAGTTTTACTATGAGAAAGTATTGGGATTCCTGGAGGCAACACCTGTAGAACAGTGGGGACTTTTAAGTCTACAGTCCCCAATACTTATTTCACTCTCATTATATCCCACACTCAGCTTCCAGGTTCTCATCAATATTACCATCTCTGTGTTTCTTCCATTACAATTTCAGTTGCCCTATCTAGAGGTTTCTGCTCCAGATACCTAGATTTGGGCTGCATCTCTGTGAATAACAGAGACTACTCACTCCAGTATTCTTGGACTCCACTTGTGGTTCAGCTGGTAAAGAATCCGCCTGCAATATGGGAGACCTGGGTTCAATCCTTGGGTTGGAAAGGTCTTCTGGAGAAGGGAAAGGCTACCCATTCCAGTATTCTGGCCTGGAGAATTCCATTATCTGTATATTCCATGGGGTTGGAAGGAGTCAGACATGACTGAACGACTTTCTATCTGTGAATAAGCTTGGGTTTCCAAACTGCAACCTCAGTTTCAGATGGGATCCTTAAAAGTACATATTTTCAGTTTATTCCTATTTTCTTTATTTTATTCTTGGGAGTGAGAACTTCTAAGTTTTGACTTAGAAAAAGTCAAAAAAATTGCCAGAAAAATTGGAAGTCCAGCTCATTCCTTTTTGTTGACCTTTTCTGGCCCTTCTTTATCTTACAAAAATAAATGTTGCATTGCCATGTTAGGATCTCTGTTCTTTTCCCTTCTCTACTGATAATCAAGGATTAAGCAAAATCTTACAAACCTGTGGCCCTAATACCATTTAAATGTATATTATTTCTGAATTTATGTGATTAACCACTAAACTCCAGATTCATATACTCAATAAATCCCATATTCTTTATACACAATCTTATATATCTCTGTAGGTGTGTTGGTGGGGGTGGAGAGAGGGTGTGAGTAAAATTATCAGTGGAGCATCAGTAGGACCTGTATTTTTAAAAGAGATACGAATAACATTTATTTCAAAAATAGGACATGTGTAGAATCACTGACCCTGGAGGATTGCTGTCAGTCAGTACCCACACCCTAAAAATAGCTAGCTTCAACAAATGTTTATTGAAAGAATGGAGGATTAGTTGTACTAAAGTCATTGCTAGATACTTACATATATTATGAATTTCATTTATATTTATTTCAAAATATTTGCTAGTTATAAAAACCTTATTTTAATTTCATTAGAATTTTTTCATATATTTGATATATTCTAAATAAAAATTTAAATATCTTAATCTTAAAAATAGTTAAAAGACATTTCTGTGTAAAACATTTCCATTTTGTTCTTTAAAAAAAATAATATCTGTGGACTCAGTAGGATGCTGTGTCAAAAATGACAGTTTAGTCTCAAAGAAACTCTAAGACTTTGCTAAAATAAGGGAAAACGATGATCTATCAGGAAATAAAAGAACAAAATTAGCAGGCTACCACACAGAAAACATTTTAAATCCATTTGTTTCAAGTTGTTTCAATGAACCAATATACATTTTTGGAATACAGCATGTCCCTTTTTGTTATCTTTAGCAAAATGGATTCCTTACTGTGATAAGTGGGGCAATTGCTAATTTTGACTCAAAATGGAATCTACCAAAGCCGTAGGTAGTATTTTCATTTAAGCTTCTGAACAGTTATTCAATGCTATAAATAGTCCAAAATATTATGCTAAAGATTTTTCTTTATGAAAAATAAAGTATTAAAGGAATTGAAATAATATTTATTGCTTGCTCTATACTTGGGTTATATACTTGCTATGCTCTATGTTTTCTAACTTAATCTTCAATATAACATATTAACACATGTATTGCAACACACATTTTACTGATATCAGAGAGGTTATCTCAACCCAGGCATCATAGGTAATATGATTATGATATCAATTAGGGCAACCATTTAATTTACTGCCCAAATGTGGACACTTTTGAGAGTGAAAGTTCAGTTCAGTTCAGTCGCTCAGTCGTGTCCAAATCTTTGCGACCCTATGAACCGCAGCACACCAGGTCTCCTTGTCCATCACCAACTCCCAGAGTTTACCCAAACCCATATCCACTGAGTCAGTGATGCCATCTAACCATGTGATCCTCTCTTGTCCCCTTCTCCTCCTGCCTTCAATCTTTCCCAACATCAGGGTTTTTTCAAATGAGTCAGCTCTTCCCATCAGGTGGCCAAAGTATTGGAGATTCAGCTTCAGCCTCAGTCTTTCCAATGAATATTCAGGACTGATCTCCTTTAGGATGGACTGGTTGGATCTCCTTGCAGTAAAAGGGAGTCTCAAGAGTCTGGGATGTTATTAATTATATTATAGAAATAGGAGTAAACCAGCACTGCTCTAATCATCCAGGGACATATGTTTTCTATATAATTAATAGAACAGCAATGTAATACATTATATTATAAATTAGGGAGAATGCGGAATGGAGGAATGAAGATGGTACTTAGCTATTCCTATCGATTCTGACTTTAATAGTTTTTGTAGTATTTCCTTAGGCAAGTCATTGATGCTTTTAGTAAAATCAGGAAATCAGATCATCTCTATGATTATTGTCTTACATAATAGAGGTGTTATTGTCTCATGTCTCCAGTAAAGCTACTCTTTACTGATTTTTTTTTTGTTGTTAAAGAAATAATGATAAATTTCAGAATACATGAAAATAGTTTATGTGCTGGCTAATCCTAGAAATGTCTTGTTTATCAAACAGGCCTAAACCAATGATCAAAATGTTAGTACTTGTTATAATTTTAGTCAGTGATGACTGCTTTGATTATATTCAGGTTGAAGATCATTTTTGACAAAATAATGAACCAATACATTATATGATTAAATGGTTATGAGTCATCAATTTCTATTAAGGTAATTTTATTGATCAAATTTGCAGAATATTCTTTCAAGGGTCCTATACTGCATGTTTCAAAGATTCTAATATCTTCATTTTAGGTCTAAGTTCATTTGATACTATGTTAGAATAGAAGTTTCTAAAAAGAAAGAAAATAGCAGATAGTAGCATAAACACAAAAAAGGGTTTTTGAATTTTTTTAGAATGTGAAACACTTTATTTAATTATGCTTTTAATTTGCCTTGTGGTCAACAAATTCAGCTTTTTTAAAATTCCAGTCTTAATTATGTTTATAATTAACATGTAGTAAGTACCATACATATGGGTTAAATAGCATATGTGCAGCCTATCAAAGAGTGTTTTTAGTGATAGTTATTTGCAGATTCAGAGATTATCTTAAAAAAAATACCTATTCTTCTAAACCTAAATATCTAAGTCCACAATACCTGTGTCACAGAGTTATCATGAGATACCACATTTCTCTTTTTCTCCATAAGTGGAGTTCATTCAATTAAAAGTTATCACATAGATAGCATTTCTTCTGCCAGGGTCTTTAAGATACAATTTCATACATGACCTCTCCAGAAAACAGTTTTTTTTCATATTTGAAAATTATGGTATATACCCTTCCAGGATTACAGTATCTCAGAGGACAAAATGAATTTCTTAATAAACTATTTCATTAAGAGTTTTCTTACAAATAGTGTCTTTCATAATATATAATTGAATTTTATCTCAACAGGTTGTAAACCAAATACATAAATCAGCCTTCAGTGGGATGACTCTAGATGGCATGACTAATCTTAATGTTGGTAATAAAATTAGAGTATCATTAACTGTCCATATCTCTCTCTGGGAATATTTTAGGTATTTTGGAATATCCCAAGGAATAGTTTGGGTTATCTATGAGCATGAGTCAACAGAGAAATCAAGGGAGCCCAAACCAAATCTTAATTTACCTTTTTGAAACAAAAAATAACAGTTAGTACTGAGATTGTTCATTTCAAATTACATTGAATACTGGGTTGTTGTGGAAGAATGAATATCTAAAGATCTTAAAACACATGAAATTATACCAATGATGGAAAAGAAGAAAAGAGAAATGCCACTCAGAATGTTTATGTTGTTCATTATAAGCATCTTATGGTGATTATGCTTCACTTAATGTCATAAATTTACTTTCCTTACATTAACCTTAATTATATAGAAAGAGTGTAATATAGAAAACTAAGAAATATAAACCCTAGCAACTGTCCTATTAAGTTCAGTTCAGTTCAGTTCAGTCGCTCAGTCGTGTCCGACTCTTTGTGACCCCATGAATCACAGCATGCCAGGCCTCCCTGTCCATCACCAACTCCCGGAGTTCAATCAAACTCATGTCCATCGAGTCGGTGATGCCATCCAGCCATCTCATTCTCTGTCGTCCCTGTCTCCTCCCACCCCCAATCCTTCCTAGCATCAGAGTCTTTTCCAGTGAGTCAACTCGACACATGAGGTGGCCAAAGGATTGGAGTTTCAGCTTTAGCATCAGTCCCTCCAATGAACACCCAGGACTGATCTCCTCTAGAATGGACTGGTTGGATCTCCTTGCGGTACAAGGGACTCTCAAGAGTCTTCTCCAGCACCACAGTTCAAAAGCATCAATTCTTCGGCGATCAGCTTTCTTCACAGTCCAATTCTCACATCCATAAATGACCACGGGAAAAACCATAGCCTTGACTGCTGCTGCTGCTGCTAAGTCACTTCAGTCGTGTCCGACTCTGTGTGACCCCATGACAGAAGCCCACCAGGCTCCCCCGTCCCTGGGATTCTCCAGGCAAGAACACTGGAGTGGGTTGCCATTTCCTTCTCCAATGTGTGAAAGTGAAAAGTGAAAGTGAAGTCGCTCAGTCAGACGGACCTTTGTTGGCAAAGTAATGTCTCTGCTTTGTAATATGCTATCTAGGTTGGTCATAACTTTCCTTCCAAGGAGTAAGCATCTTTTAATTTCCTGGCTGCAATCAGCATCTGCAGTGATTTTGGAGCCCAAAAAAATAAAGTCTGACACTGTTTCCCCATCTATTTCCCATGAAGTGATGGGACCAGATGCCATGATCTTTGTTTTCTGAATGTTGAGCTTCAAGCCAAACTGTCCTATTAGATGAGACAAATCACCACTTTTCTTGCATCTCATTGTCTTTACTTTGATAATAAAAATCACTTGCATCACCATGATATAGACTATAACCTTTCAATTGAGCACTTGGCAGTCAAGGCTCAACTGACCTGGTGAACACATCTGAAGAAGAGTATTGACACTTTGCTTTAGTTATCTATTTCATATATTATCTTGTTTTAAAGGCCTCATTATATTAACCATGTTCAGAACATTTTTATATGCTGAAGTTCTTGAAGTAAATTGAAATATGATTTGGAACCAATACAGTGGATTTCTGAAAAGTATGAGATTCAGTCCACATTTGAATTGCTCAGATTATATTTTAATGGAAAATGAAGCTTGAAAAGAAGAAATGGGTACACTGTCAGAATATCTAATTCAAGATGGTAGTCCATGTTGCCTTACTCCCTTTCAAGCTTTAAAAGTTTTATTTTTCAATTTGAATATTATACTGTATTGAAGCATGAAAATTCTCCCCACTGGCTATGGTCAGATAGTGTGCTGCAATACTAATGTTTATATCTTGCAAACAGTTTCTGGAATGTGCTTCTTAGAGAAATGGATCTTGAAAGAGAACAAAGATATTTCTCCTTCAGTGAGATAATGAAAAATGGTTCGTTGCGTTTTTTAAATAGGTATTGAATTGTTACAAACAGTGAAGAATCCAGGGAAACAAAGTAAAAGTGATAGAATTACAATTTTCTGCATGGCTACATAGGAAAAGACAATTTAAGCTTTGTTAACTTTCAAAAATAGAGCAAAAATTCTAACAGATAAATGATGTTACTTCTGTTATTTTGTGTATATTATTGAATGTAATTTTATATTTACATGTATTTTTGTAATACATGAGGGAAAATGAACACACAACTTTTATGAGTAGAACTATTCAATTAGTTCACAAATGCTTCACATATCAGTGGGAAAATATTTTATTTGTAAGGAAAAGTCAGATAAATAAATAAAAAGCATATGCCAGTATAATGGCATGGATGCTTACAATTCTGCATTAGAAATTATGACTTATGAAGCACTCTCTATAACACGAAGATAATTTTTTAATCTAAAGATGTTATTGACAGGTCAATATCTAATATTGATCTTTCTAAGCAGTTCAAGTGTTAAGTTCAATTGTGAAAAATAAAAACAAAGAAATAAATATATACTGCTTTTATCTGAAATTTTGTCAAAGGATTTTAAAGACCACTGCATAGAAAATTAACTGTACATATCTATTTGATGGTGCTAGCAGTAAACAACCTGCTTGCCAGTGCAGGAAATGTAAGACATGGATTCAATCCCTGGGAGGAGAAGATCCCCTAGAAAAGAAAATGGAAACCTACTCCTGTACTCTTGCCTGGAGAATCCCACAGACAGAGGAGCCTTGTGGATTACAGTCCATAGTGTCGCAGAGTCAGATGCAACTGAAGAGATTTAGCATTCAGCATTCATTTATCTATTTAATGTTTTAAATGTTATAGAGCTCTTATTAACAATATGTTTTAAAATCACAATTGTTCCTTACTAAATTAATAGTAGATTAAAAGAAGATGCATATAATAAAATTATTTTAACATATCATGCTTACATTGATCTTAAATTCTACCTTATTATACTAGCATATTGCATTACTTTAAACATTTATAACAACTTGTATATGTTGTGTAATGTAGTAAGGTATCATTTGTATAATCAACATATTATTTAGAGTACCATTAAAAGATGATAAGCTGCTGTATTTTATAATTATTAGTATTTTGGACAAATAAGGATGAGCACTGAAATATTTTTTGGAATATCAGAACTGTCTCTAAAATGATAAGACAGAAAATGCATTTAATTTTATTTCACTAACAGATGATTTTGGAAGTAAGTAAAATGAATTATTTCATCCTTGAGAATACATAGTAATTAAGTTTTCTCAGGGTTAGAGGATATTAAACTTTTGTCCATTTTGGAAAATATGAAATCCTATTACATAAATCACTTTATTTTATATTTTTTATTAAATTTTATTGGCAGATAATTGATTTACAATGTGTCAGTTTCTGCTGTACAGTAAAGTGAATCAATGATATATATACATAATCCACTCTTTTGTAGATTCTTTCACTATATAGGTCATTACAGAGTATTGCATAGAGTTCTCTGTACTACACCCTGCTTATTAGTTATCTATTCTATATAATTAGTGTGTATATCTAGAATCATTTAAAAATGTAATGATTGCTGGTCTATTTTCCAAAGGAATATTTCCAATGTATACCTGGGAAGGTGGGGTGTGTGGAAATGAAGATATCAGTACTATGAATTATGTAAATATATTTTTAAAAGTTTGTCTTAATAGTGGAGATTAAATACATATTAAGCATTTTACATAACTAAAACTGATGAATAATGAATTAATTTCTATTTCAAACAAACTTTTCTTGATGCACAAAAAGGTGTAAAAATAACATTTGATGAATGTCATAGTTAATGTACTTACATAACCCCCATCTAGATCAAGAATGAATAATACCAGTGACTCAGAAGACCCTTTATGCCAGCTGCCATTTACTATCCCCTTTGCATGAATACAAAGGTAACCACATTACGGCCCATGGATTATTTGTGCTCATTCTTGAAACACTGTAGAAACATAATGCATGTATTAATTAGCATTTTTTCACTCAGTACTATTTATGAAAGATTCACTCATGTTGATATGTAACAAAGAACTCATTATTTTCATTGAAGAATATCAGAACTCCATTCAGTTCGATTTAGTTCAGTGCTCAGTCGTGTCTGACTCTTTGCAACCCCAAGAACTGCAGCACACCAGGCCTCCATGTCCATCACCAACTCCTGGAGTCCACCCATACCCATGTCCATTGAGTCGGTGATGCCATCCAACCATCTCATCCTCTGTTCTCCCCTTCTCCTGCACTCAATCTTTCCCAGCATCAGGGTCTTTTCAAATGAGTCAGCTCTTCGCATGAGATGCCTAAAGTATTGGAGTTTTAGCTTCAACTTCAGTCCTTCCAATGAACACCCAGGACTTATCTCCTTTAGAATGGACTGGTTGTATGTCCTTGCAGTAGAAGGGATGCTGAAGAATCTTCTCCAACACCACAGTTCAAAAGCATCAAAAGCATCAATACTTCGATCCTCAGCTTTTTTTATAGTCCAACTCTCACATCCATACATGAACACTGGAAAAACCATAGCCTTGACTGGACGGACCTTTGTTGGCAAAGTAATGTCTCTGCTTTTTAATATGCTGTCTAGGTTGGTCATAACTTTCCTTCCAAGGAGTAAGTGTCTTTTAATTTCATGTCTGCAATCACCATCTGCAGTGATTTTGGAGCTCAGAAAAATGAAGTCTGACACTGTTTCCACTGTTTCCCCATCTATTTCCCATGAAGTGATGGGACCAGATGCCATGATCTTAGTTTTCTGAATGTTGAGCTTGAGGCCAACTTTTTCACTCTCCTCTTTCACTTTCATCAAGAGGCTCTTTAGTTCTTCCCTTTCTGGCATGAGGATGGTGTCATCTGCATATCTGAAGTTATCGATATTTCTCCTGGCAATCTTGATCCCAGCTTGTGCTTCCTCCAGTTCAGAATTTCTCATGATGTACTCTGCATATAAGTTAAACAAGCAGGGTGACAACATACAGCCTTGACTTACTCCTTTTCCTATTGAGAACCAGTCTGTTCCATGTCCAGTTCTAACTATTGCTTCCTGACCTGCATACAGGTTTCTCAAGAGGCAGATCAGGTGGTCTGGTATGCCCATCTCTTTCAGAATTTTCCAAAGTTTATTGTGACCCACACAGTCAAAGGCTTTGGCATAGTCAATGAAGCAGAAATAGATGTTTTTCTGGAACTCTCTTGCTTTCTCCATGATCCAGCGGATGCTGGCAATTTGATCTCTGGTTCCTCTGTCTTTTCTGAAACCAGCTTGAACATCTGGAAGTTCACGGTTCACGTATTGCTGAAACCTGGCTTGGAGAATTTTGAGCATTACTTTACTAGCCTGTGAGATGAGTGCAACTCTGTGGTAGTTTGAGCATTCTTTGGCATTGCCTTTTTTTGGGATTGGAATGAAGACTGACCTTTTCCAGTCCTTGGCCACTGCTGAGTTTTCCAAATTTGCTGGCATATTGAGTGCAGCACTTTCACAGCATCATCTTTCAGGATTTGAAATAGCTCAACTGGAATTCCACCATCTCCCCTAGCTTTGTTCGAGGTGATGCTTCCTAAGGCCCACTTGACTTCACATTCCAGAATGTCTGGCTCTAGGTGAGTGATCACATCATCGTGATTATCTGGGTGGTGAAGATCTTTTTTGCACAGTTCTTCTGTGTATTCTTTCCACCTCTTCTTAATATCTTCTTTTTCTGTTAGGCAATCATCCATTCCATTTTTTCTGGACACATGTTATTATCTTTTCCTGAGCTGATTTATTGTAAATAATGCTTGCATGACCATCTTGTACATTTGTGATGCATATATGTGTGTGTGTTTGTTGGCATACACTCAGGAATGTATTCTTGGGAATATATACTTAAGGAGAATTGCTGTATCACAAGAAATGCAAATGGTAAGCCTTAGTAGACATTGCTAAACAATTGTCCGAAGGAGTGATACCAATTTCACACTCAGTAACAATGTATGAGTGTTCAAGTTGGACATATTCTAGAAAACTCTAAGGATTGTCACTCTTTAGAGCTGTATTTTGTATTTTCCTAAATCTTATCAATGTTAAGATGTTGAACAAGTTTTAGTATGTTTATTGGCCATTTAGCAAACTCTTTTGTTAAGTGCCTGTTGAAATATTTTGCCTAGTTTTTAGAATATTGTTTAAATAGCACTTGGTTACATATAATACAAACATCTTCTATAACTCTTAAAATTAAATCCTTTGGGAAACATGAGTCAAATATATTTTACATAGATATATATGCATAAGCCTATCCTTTTCTATATCTTGTCCAGCTACAGCACTCTAATTCCCTATCTATTTTGTATCAATCTGTACCTAACTTTCACAGCAGATGAAACATTCAAAAAATAATTGTCCTTTTAAGCAAGAATAGTGCTCACATTGCCAAAGCAAGAATTTTTTTTAATTTATTTTTGAGATGACTACCAGAAAACAGAAGAGGATGCATCCCTAAAGAATGCAAAGAGGACACAAATATTTCAACCTCAGAGAACTATGTAGGAGATATTAAGAAATGTGAGAAAATACAATTAAAAGAGTTCAAATTCTCACTTTTTTTGGCATATATTTTTATGACTATTTCTCATATTAGATTTTACATCATAGTGATTGATATATGTTTTACCCATTAAACGGTAACCTCTCTGATAAAGTTTTCAATTCCTGTTTGGAACTCCGTGAACATTTAATGAATTAACAAAGAAGTAGCATCTGGCTTTTCACCTAGCCATATGTAGTCAAAAAATAAATAGCAGGCGTATAACTTCAATAACTTTAATTTTAAATTTAAGAAAAATTTAACAGAAAATATAGAAGAACTAGAGTCTCTTGATGAAAGTGAAAGAGGAGAGTGAAAAAGTCGGCTTAAACCTCAACATTCAGAAAACTATGATCATAGTATCTGGTCCCATCACTTTATGGCAAATGGAAGAGGAAACAATGGAAACAGTGATAGACTTTATTTTGGGGGCTCCAAAATCACTGCAGATGATGGCTGTAGCCATGAAATTTAAAGATGCTTGCTCCTTGGAAGAAAAGCTATGGCCAAACTAGACAGCATATTAAAAAGCAGAGTTACTAAAGAAAGCAGAGTAGTGAAGAATTGATGCTTTTGAACTGTGGTTTTGGAGAAGAGTCTTGAGAATCCATTGGACTGCAAGGAGATCAAACCAGTCCATTCTAAAGGAAGTCAGTCCTGAATATTCATTGGAAGGACTGAGGCTGAAGCTGAAACTCAACACTTTGGCCACCTGATGCGAAGAACTGACTTGTTGGAAAAGACCCCGATGCTGGGAAATATCGAAGATGGGAGGAGAAGGGGACGACAAAGAATGTGATGGTTGGATGGCATCACCAACACAATGTATATGAGTTTGAGTAGGTTCTGGGAATTGGTGATGTACAGACAGCGAAGCCTGGCATGCTGCTGTCCATGGAATCGCAAAGAGTTGGACACGACTAAGCAACTGAACTGAAAAAGAATTCAATGCCATTAGATTAATTTCTAAACTAACAATACAGATCATCGGTGTGAGAAACAGACATATTTAGATACTAGAAAGACATTTAAATTATAGGAAAAGAGATTAAAATATAAATGTTAAAGAACAGAGAAGATCTGGATGCTATTTTTTTCTCATCTAATTATAATATGTGTGGGTAGTTCTATTGTAATGACCTCATTCAAAACACTTAAGGAGATGGTCAAAGCCATAGGCGCTTCGGTCTCTCCTGAAGAATAATTATTAAAACAACCTTGCTAGTCAGCATATTGGAGCACATGGTGACTGAAAAGTTTCATCCTAGTTATGCCCTGTTGATTAATAGCCTAGAGAATTCATGGTGTCAACAAACAAGAGAAACGATCTTGCATTGTCTAGTACCATGTAATGAAGAGCAAGGAGAGATAAGAAAGCCTTCCTCAGTGATGAATGCAAAGAATTAGAGGAAAACAATAGAATGGGAAAGACTAGAGATCTCCTAAAGAAAATTAGAGATACCAAGCGAACATTTCATGCAAAAATGGGCTCAATAAAGGACAGAAATGGTAGGGACCTAACAAAAGCAGAAGATATTAAAAAGAGGTGGCAAGAATACACAGAAGAACTGTACAAAAAAGATCTTCACCACCCAGATAATCACGATGGTGTGATCACTCACCTAGAACCAGACATCCTGGAATGTGAAGTCAAGTGGGCCTTAGGAAGCATCACCTCGAACAAAGCTAGGGGAGATGGTGGAATTCCAGTTGAGCTATTTCAAATCCTGAAAGATGATGCTGTGAAAGTGCTGCACTCAATATGCCAGCAAATTTGGAAAACTCAGCAGTGGCCGCAGGACTGGAAAAGTTCAGTTTTAATTCCAATCTGAAAGAAAGGCAATGCCAAAGAATGCTCAAACTACCACAGAGTTGCACTCATCTCACAGGCTAGTAAAGTAATGCTCAAAATTCTCCAAGCCAGGTTTCAGCAATACGTGAACCGTGAACTTCCAGATGTTCAAGCTGGTTTCAGAAAAGACAGAGGAACCAGAGATCAAATTGCCAGCATCCGCTGGATCATGGAGAAAGCAAGAGAGTTCCAGAAAAACATCTATTTCTGCTTCATTGACTATGCCAAAGCCTTTGACTGTGTGGGTCACAATAAACTTTGGAAAATTCTGAAAGAGATGGGCATACCAGACCACCTGATCTGCCTCTTGAGAAACCTGTATGCAGGTCAGGAAGCAACAGTTAGAACTGGACATGGAACAGACTGGTTCTCAATAGGAAAAGGAGTAAGTCAAGGCTGTATGTTGTCACCCTGCTTGTTTAACTTATATGCAGAGTACATCATGAGAAATTCTGAGCTGGAGGAAGCACAACTGGAATCAAGATTGCCAGGAGAAATATCGATAACTTCAGATATGAAGATGACACCACCCTTATGCCAGAAAGGGAAGAAGAACTAAAGAGCCTCTTGATGAAAGTGAAAAAGGAGACTGAAAAAGATGGCTTAAAGCTCAATATTCAGAAAAGTAAGATCATGGCAACTGGTCCCATTTCTTCATGGATAATAGATGGGGAAACAGTGGGCTCCAAAATCACTGCAGATGGTGATTGCAGCCATGAAATTAAAAGACACTTACTCCTTGGAAGGAAAGTTATGACCAACCTAGACAGCATATTAAAAAGCAGAGACATTACTTTGCCAACAAAGATCCGTCTAGTCAAGGCTATGGCTTTTCCAGTGTTCATGTATGGATATGATGGAGTATAAACAAAGCTGAGCGCCGAAGCATTGATGCTTTTGAACTGTGGTGTTGGAGAAGACTCTTGAGAGTCCCTTGGACTGCAAGGAGAACCAACCAGTCCATCCTAAAGATCAGTCCTGGGTGCTCACTGGAAGGACTGATGTTGATCCTGAAACTCCAATACTTTGGCCACCTGCTGCAAGGTACTGACTCATTTGAAAAGACCTTGATGCTGGGAAAGATTGAGGGCAGGAGGAGAAGGTTGGATGGAATCACTGCCTCGGTGGACATGGGTTTGGGTGGACTCTGGGTGTTGGTGATGGATAGGGAGGATTGGCATGCTGCTTTTCATGGGGTCGCAAAGAGTTGGACACAACTGAGTGACTGAACTGAACTGAATGAAGCTCAGAGCATTATGTTATGACTAGCTGAGCACTCAGTTCTTTTCAGTATTGAAATATATTATCACACACTTCCAAAATTTATCACCGAAGTTTCCGAATAAAAGTGTACCTCCTTTTGCTTTACTTGACTGTTCCAATCCATTCCCTCTACTTCCCTTTGGAAATGTATTACATTTCTCAGTGACACAGAAGTTGGAAACATTTTAATAGTTTAGAAAAACTTCATTGTGAGAAATTCAGGTGTGCCAGTGCTAAAGAAATAATCACTTCCTGTTGAAAATGAAAACTAATTTTATATTATAATGTCAGAAATACTTAGCACATGTTTGTTTATTTCCCAGACTATAGTATAATATATCATTTGCAGTCTTGTATTGCAATATCGCCATCATTTTTCTTTAACTGTTATAGCCAAGAAAAATGGCAACATTTAGAAAATTATGCTTTAAATCAAAATGGCCAGGTGACAATATGTACTCACAGATTTTAAGCTGAGGGAAAAATCACATAGGAGTTTATATCTAAAACTCATTGTTTGGATATCCTGGTGAAGAGGACTGGATTGTATGCTCTTTGCAGCACTTAGACAGTAGAGAAATTCAACGGTTTGTTCTTCTGCACCTCAAACCTCTGTTTAATTGAACTACAATTCTACCATGTAAAGTTAGTATATTATTTTCTTATTGTGCTATTTGGCACAGGTAGATTTCTTTAGTTGGCAAAATGCAAAGTAGTTTTTGACTCATCGCAAGCTAAAGATATAAAAACATGAGTGAACCTTACCTTAAAAATTCAACATCCATTTATGATAAAAACCCTCCAGAAAGTGGGAATAGAAGGGACATATCTCAACATAATAAAAGCTATATATGACAAACCCACAGCAAACATTATCCTCAATGGTGAAAAACTGAAAGCATTTCCCCTAAAATCAGGAACAAGACAAGGGTGCCCACTCTCACCACTACTCTTCAACATAGTTCTGGAAGTTTTGGCCACAGCAATCAGAGCAGAAAAAGACATAAAAGGAATACAAATTGGAAAAGAAGAAGTAAATATTTCACTGTTCGCTGATGACATGATCCTCTACACAGAAAACCCTAAAGACTCTACCAGAAAACTACTAGAGCTAATCAATGATTACAGTAAAGTTGCAGGATATAAAATCAACACACAGAAATCCCTTGAATTCCTATACACTAATAATGAGAAAATAGAGAAATTAAGGGAACTATTCCATTCACTGTTGCAACGAAAAGAATTAAATACTTAGGAATATATCTACCTAAGGAAACAAAAGACTTGTACATAGAAAACTATAAAATACTAGTGAAAGTAATCAAAGAGGACACTAATAGATGGAGAAATATACCGTGTTCGTGGATTGGAAGAATAAATATTGTAAAAATGAGTATACTACCCAAAGTAATTTATACATTCAATGCAATCCCTATCAAGCTACCAACAATATTTTTCACAGAATTAGAACAAATAATGTCACAATTTATATGGAAAAACAAAAAACCTCGAATAGCCAAAGCAATCTTGAGAAAGAAGAATGGAACTGGGGGAATTAACCTGCTGGACTTCAGGCTCTACTACAAAGCCACAGTCATCAAGACAGTATGGTACTGGCATAAAGACAGAAATATAGATCAATGGAACAAAATAGAAAGCCCAGAGATAAATCCACACACCTATGGACACCTTATCTTTGACAAAGGAGGCAAGAATGTACAATGGAGAAAAGACAGTCTCTTTAACAAGTGGTGCTCGGAAAACTGGTCAGCCACTTGTAAAAGAATGAAACTAGAACACTTCCTAACACCATACACAAAAATAAACTCAAAATGGACTAGAGAGCTAAATGTAAGACCAGAAATTATAAAACTCCTAGAGGAGAACGTAGGCAAAACACTCTCCGACATAAATCACAGCAGGATCCTCCAAGACCCACCTCCCAGAATATTGGAAATAAAAGCAAAAATAAACGAATGGGACCTAATTAAAATCAAAAGCTTCTGCACAGCAAGGAAACTATAAGTAAGGTGAAAAGATAGCCTTCAGAATGGGAGAAAATAATAGCAAATGAAGCAACTGATAAAGGATTAACCTCCAAAATATACAAGCAGCTCCTGCAGCTCAATTCCAGAAAAATAAATGACCCAATCAAAAAATGGGCCAAAGAACTAAACAGACATTTCTCCAAAGAAGACATAAAGATGGCCAACAAACACATGAAAAAATGCTCAACATCCCTCATAATCAGAGAAATGCAAATCAAAACCACAATGAGATACCATTTCACATCAGTCAGAATGGCTGCTATCCAAAAGTCTACATGCAATAAATGCTGGAGAGGGTGTGGAGAGAAGGGAACCCTCTTACACTGTTGGTGGGAATGCAAACTAGTACAGCCACTATGGAGAACAGTGTGGAGATTCCTCAGAAAACTGGAAATAGAACTGCCATATGATCCAGCAATCGCACTTCTGGGCATACACACCGAGGAAACCAGAATTGAAAGAGACACATGTACTCCAATGTTCATCGCAGCACTGTTTATAATAGCCAGGACATGGAAGCAACTTAGATGTCCATCTGCAGACGAATGGATAAGAAAGCTTTGGTACATATACACAATGGAGTATTACTCAGCCCTTAAAAAGAATACATTTGAATCAGTTCTAATGAGGTGGATGAAACTGGAGCCTATTATACAGAATGAAGTAAGACAGAAAGAAACGCACCAATACAGTATACTAACACATATATATGGAATTTAGAAAGATGGAAATATAACCCTGTATACGAGACAGCAAAAGAGACACAGTTGTATCGAACAGTCTTTGGGACTTTGTGGGAGAGGGTGAGGGTGGGATGATTTGAGAAAAGGACACTGAAAAATGTATGTTGTCATATGTGAAATGAATCAGCAGTTCAGGGTCAATGCATGTTACAGGATACTCGGGGCTGGTGTGCGGGGATGACCCAGAGGGAGGATAAAGGGAGGAGGGAGGTGAGAGGGGGTTTCAGGAGGGGGCACTCATGTACACCTGGGGCAAATTCATGTCAATGTAGGGCAAAACCAACCAATATAATATTGTAAAATAAAAAAAAAATAAATTAAAAAAAATAAAATAAAATAAAAACTCATTCGATTAAAAATAAATAAATAAAATTGATGTGTAGTTGAAAAAAAAAATTTCATTTAGCAGGCACAGTTGTAAAGCAAAATTCCCTCAGCTATTTTCCCTGGGAATTCAGTGTCCTTGATTATACAAATGAAGAGGCTAGGGTATGGAAGAGAAGGAATTTGTCATTGCTCACTGCCCAAGTTCATGGGAAATTCAGTACTAGAACTGCACAGGTAGTTGCCTAACCCACTGCAATATTATTATTTTTACTATTTCTAAAGGTTTTATTATAGCCAATGCCTACCTCACAAAGTAATAAAGTGTACTTGTAGAGATGTTGCTGACAAAGGTCTGTATAGTCAAAGCTATGTTTTTTTGAATAGTTATGTATGGATGTTGGACCATAAAGAACGCTGAGCACCTAAGAATTACTGCTTTTGAATTTTAGTGATGGAGAAGACTCTTGAGAGTCTCCTGGACTGGAAGAAGATTAAACCAGTCAATCTTTAAGATAATCAACCCTGAATATACATTGGAAGGACTGATGCTGAAGCTGAAGCTCTAATACTTTGATCACCTTATGCAAAGAGCTGACTCACTGGAAAGACTCTGATGCTAGGAAAGACTGAGGGCAGGAGGAAAAGAGGGTAACAGAGGATGAGATGGTGTGATGGCATCATTGACTCAATGGACATAAGTTTGAACAAATTCTGGAAAGTAGTGAAGGACAGGGAAGCCTGTAGTGCTTCAGTTCATGGGATCACAGAGAGTCAGACACAGCTTAGCAACTGAACAACAGCAACAACACAGAGATGTTCACTGTTGCATATTTGCCTCAAACCTGAAAAGTGATTTTTCTTACATGCATTTTCAAAAAATGACACTAGATAGTAAATGACAATACTGAGTCTCCTCTGTATATTATGAGACAAAAAATAATAATAATTTAAAATACAATACAAGCAGCCAAATAAAACAGCTATAGCTAAGTAGGTAGAAATATAAAGTTAAATTAATATGTATCCATGTATATATAAAATATATCATCTCATTTTTTCCAAAGGAGTTTAAAAATAATATATTATCAATTTATGTCCCTAGAACACTGGAAAATATATAAGGAATATATTTTCCAGATAATCTTTTACCCAAAATATAACATTTCTCTGATATACAATTATTGAAAAGACCACATAATGTTAAGCAAAGTGCCTCCACTTTCCTTTGGTGACATCAGACAGGATAAAAACCTCATTGAGATTTGGGTTTAGCAACCATAAAAGTTGGTGCGTGTGTGTGTGTGTGTGTGTGTGTGTGTGTGTGTGTGTGTGTTTGTGTGTTGGGTAGGGAGGGTGAATTGATCACTTCTGTAAACACTATCAGAATGAAGACAAATTTACTAAGTCATTTTTATTCATTTAATAAACAGTTCCCATATGAACCAGCAGTTCCATTTCTGGGTATGTATTTGATAGAAATAAAAACACTACTTTGAAAAGACACATGTGCCCCAATGTTCATAGCACCATTATTAACAATTGCCAATATATAGAAGCAAACTAAATGTGCAGCAACAAATGAATGGATAAAACATATCCAAGTGTATATAATAAAACACTACTCAGCCATAAAATAGAATGGAATTTTGCATTTGCAGCAACATGGATGGACATGGAGGGCGTTGCACTAAGTGAAATCATATATAGAAAGACAATCATATAAAGAAAGACAAATACTGCATGATATCATTATATGTAGGATGTAAAACATGCAATAAACTAGTGAATATTAAAAAAAAGAAACTGATTCATAAGGAAAGAACTAGTTGTTACAAGTGGAAAGAGGAAAGGGGAGGGGAGGCAACATAGATATGAGGAAGTGGGAAGTACAAAGTATTGAGTGTCAGATAGGCTCAAGGATGTACTGTACATCACAGGGGATATATCTAATATTTTGTAATAACTGTAAATGGACAATAGCTTTTAAATTTTTATAATTTTTTTTATTTTAAAAATTGTACCCAATATGAGTTATTATGGGCTTCCCTGGTGCTCAAACAGTAGAGAATCTTCCCATAATGCAGGACATCTGGGTTCAATCCCAGGGTTGGAAAGATCCCCTGGAAGGGAATGGCTATCCACTCCAGGATTCCTGCTTGGAGAATTCCATGAACAGAGGAGCCTGATAGGCTTCAGTTCATGTGGTCACAAAGAATTGATCATAACTGAGCAACTAATACACAAAGAATTATTAAGCAGCCAGTATTGCAAAGGTTGTGAAGAAGAATTGAAGAGCTTGATGAAAGTGAAAGAGGAGAGTGAAAAAGTTGACTTAAAGCTCAGCATTCAGAAAGCTAAGATCATGGCATCTGATCCCATCACTTTATGGTAAATAGATGGCGAAACAGTGGAAACATTGTCAGACTTTATTTTTCTGGGCTCCAAAATCACTGCAGATGGTGATTGCAGCCATGAAATTAAAAAGATGCTTACTCCTTGGAAAGAAAGTTGTGACCAACTTAGGCAGCATATTATAAAGCAGAGACATTACTTTGCCAACAAAGGTCTATCTAGTCAAGGCTATGGTTTTTCCAGTAGTCATGCATGGATGTGAGCGTTGGACTGTAAAGAAAGCTGAGTGCAGAAGAATTGATATTTTTGAACTGTGGTGTTGGAGAAGATTCTTGAGAGTCCCTTGGACTTCAAGGAGATTCAACCAGTCCATCCTAAAGGAGATCAGTCCTGGGTGTTCATTGGAAGGACTGAAGTTAAAGCTGAAACTCCAATACTTTGGCCACCTGATGCGAAGAGCTGACTCATTTGAAAAGACCCTGATGTTGGGAAGGATTGAGGGCAGGAGGAGAAGGGGACAACAGAGGATGAGATGGTTGGACGGCATCACCGACTCAATGGACATGGGTTTGGGTAGACTCCTAGAGTTGGTGATGGACAGGGAGGTCTGATGTGCTGCGTTTCTTGGCGTCGCAAAGAGTCGGACAGGACTGAGCGACTGAACTGAACTGAATTGCAAAGGTGGTTTTCTAGCCCCTTCTAATACATCACTGGAAAAGACTCATGCTGTGAGGGATTGGGGGCAGGAGAAGAAGGGGACGACAGAGAATGAGATGGCTGGATGGCATCACCGACTCGATGGACATGAGTTTGAGTGAACTCCGGAAGTTGGTGATGGACAGGGAGGCCTGGCGTGCTGTGGTTCATGGGGTCGCAAAGAGTCGGACACGACTGAACAACTGAACTGAACTGAATACATCAGTAATGAAAAAAACAGAAATCTGTCTTTATGTGCCTACATTCTACCGGGAAGCACATTGCATAGTCAGATTCCAGTTCTTATTTTATGAGGTCAACTAAATATCTTTCAGTAGATTTCTCCTGTTAGTCTGCCCTTGTATTTCTATTTGATACATGTGTGCTGTGCTGTGCTCAGTCATGTCCGACTCCTTGCAACCCAAAGGACTATAGCCCACCAGGCTCATTTGGTACATAGGAAATGACAAAAACACATTAAAAAGGAAAGGGAAAAACACAGAACAGTCTCTTTAGCTTCATTTCATTCTTTATATCCCTTAAGGTTATATAACTTGATCTTTATCTTTTAAACATGGAAAAGTCATGTAGGTGATATTGAAATTACTACAACAACTATAAATATCCATAGCATTAACTCTTCTTTCTAGTGTCTGACTGCCATGCTTCCTGTAATATCAAGGATTACAAACTTAAAAATATTTAAAATAAGAAGTAATCAGTATTAGAGATACAAAATTAAGTTTCTTGAACATATTAAACCAGGTAAATTCCAGATGACAATAAAAACATACTTTTTAGAACTACCAAATTGAATAATGAGAACGACTTCTTAATCCACATTTTCCTTAGTATAGAAAATATAATAAATCTATACAATCTAAGTTGATTTTCCACAAATCATTTTTTTAAAATCTGTGAATGGAATAACTATATTCAATACTTTTTTAAGCTCGAAGACTATCTCCATGCCAAGTTGAATGTCTTTCTCATTACTAATAAAAAAAATGTTAGTTACAGGAAGTGTCTCAATCAAGTTTAACAGAATAAATAATCGTACAATTGAGGAATATATTATAAAAATATATTACCAGGATTTTACTGGTTCTATACCTTATGAATATTTCTGTATTAATAGTAGCAGAAGAAGCAGTAGGTTTAGATGTAGTAGTACCATAAAGTAATAAAATCAAGTAAATTTCAATCCCCACTTGAATGTAGAAACCTAAAAATACTCACTGAGTCAGAAAGACAGAAATTTTTGCTTGGACTGAACAAATCAGATAGATAGTTATAAAGCAGACTTTTACAGAGGAGGGATCAATGAAGATCAAATATATTAACAAAGTTGAACATAGGTCCTATTCCATCTTCAGCCGGTACTAATCTGCACATGTATAATGTGAAACCATACTATTCTCAGAAATCATATGGAACTGGGAGTCATATAGATTCTTACAAGGTAGACTAGAGAGATTGTATTAAATTCATGGTTGAATGTCTTATTTTACACCTTAGGAGTGGGGTGACACTAGTCCTAGATTAAAGTTTATTATAATATTTATCTGAATAAAATTAACCACATTTCAAAGCAAGTAAGCTGATCTGTAAATTACTCAACTGTCTGCCAGAACAAAGTAAGAATGTTTAACAGGTTAAAAAAAACAAAAAATACAACATTCAACAATGTAAACTTTATAAATCTGGCATCCAATAAATTATTATCAAATATGAAAAAAGTAGGAATATTTAAATCATAACTAGGAAAAATAAGCCAGTAGAAACAAACTGCAACATGACTGGGAGATGATAGACTTAGTAGGTAAGGTCATTAACTTTACAGCTACAAAAATACTCAATATGTACACAAATGTAAAGATAAGCATGAACATAATAAAAAAAGGATGAGAAGATATTAACAAAATAGCAAAAATCTAAGAATGAAAAATATGTCTTAAAGGAAAATTTCACTAGATTGGATTAGCAGGATTAGATACTACAAAACAAAATATCAGCAAACTCAGAAAGCAACAGAAACTATCAAAAATGGAAGTTACCCTGAAAAATGATAATTAAAAAATAAGTAGCACTGCAGTGATACATGCAAAATATTAAGGAATATAGCATACGTGTAATCAAAGTTATGGATATGGAGCACACAAAATAACATTTAAATATAATACCTTTTTAATTTGATAAAAAGTACAAGTCTGTAGACTCAAGAGAACCAAAAATCACAAGCAAATTGAACTCAGGGAAATATAATAACAAGATATTCCATAATTGAGTTGTTTCACTATCACCGCCAAAGAGAAAAACAGCAAGAGAAAAAAAAAGGTTTACAACCTACAGAAACAAATATAAATATTATCATAGACTTTGTGTAAGGAATTATGTAAGCCAAAAGGTAATGTCATCCCAAAAATTGCTGTGAAAACAACAATCAAAAACTATGGTATGGAGCTCTACGTTTAGCAAAAATATATTTTAATAAGTCAGGAAAGGGACTTATAATTTCTGTGGAATATCTAAAACTAGGAACTAAAGAGTGTCTTGATGAAGGTGAAAAAGGAGAGTGAAAAAGCAGCTTAAAGCTCAACATCCATAAAATGAAGGTAATGGCATCCGGTCCCATCACTTCATGGCAAATAGATGGGGAAACAATGGAAACAGTGACAGACTTTATTTTCTCACTGCACACAGTGATTGCAGCCATGAAATTAAAAGACAGTTTCTCCTTGGAAGAGAAGCTGTGACAAACCTAGGCAGCATATAAAAAGCAGAGACATTACTTTGCCAACAAATACCCATCTAGTCAAAGCTGTCAGAGAAGGCAATGGCAACCCACTCCAGTACTCTTGCCTGGAAAATCCCATGGACGGAAGAGCCTGGTGGGCTGCAGTCCATGGGGTGGCTAAGAGTCGGGCACGACTGAAGTGACTTAGCAGCAGCAGTAGCAGTCAAAGCTATGGTTTTTCCAATAGTCATGTACAGATGTGAGAGTTAGACCATAAAGAAGGCTGAGCACCAAAGAATTGATGCTTTTGAACTGTGGTGTTGGAGAAGACTCTTGAGAGTCCCTTGGACTGCAAGGATATCAAACCAGTCAATCCTAAAGGAAATCAGTCCTAATGAATATTCATTAGAAGGACTGATGCTGAAGCTAAAGCTCAATAATTTGGCCACCTGATGTGAAGAGCTGACTTTTTGGAAAAGACCCTGCTGCTGGGAAAGATAAAAGTCAGGAGAAGAATGGGATGACAGAGGACAAGATAGTTGGATGACATCATTGACTCACTGGACATGAGTTTGAGCAAGCTCTGAGAGATGGCAAAGGGAAGGGAAGCCTGGTGTGCTGCAGTCCACGGGGTTGCAAAGAGTCAGAGAAGACTGAGGGACTGAACAGCAATGATAATCTACAACTAGAAAGAGCATTGTTTCCAATTTTATAGAAACAAACAAAGTAGCTAGGCAAAATATGTGAAAGTGAAAGTGAAGTTGCACAGTCGTGGGTGACTCTTCCTGACCTCATGGACTGTAATCTTCAGGCTCCTCCATCCATGGGATTTTCCAGGCAAGAGTACTGGAGTGGGTTGCCATTTAAATTTATCACTTTTCTTCAACCCACCAGAGACCTGAGTGTGCAGGGCAAAAACTGACTGAAATCTATGGAATCTGAAATCTCTGAAACCAACTCAAATCTGCAAAAAGAGAAAGGCTATGATTATGTGGGCAGAAGCAGTCTGACAATGATGAGAATTGATGAAAAAAAATGAAAGTTGTTAAAGAACTAGCAAAGGCTAAAGGTGGTTCAGCAGAATAGAGAATCCATGGGGGATATAAATGCACCCAGTTACATGCTTCTCACTGTGAACTTCAGTGGGAGCTCACCAAACAATTGATAAGAAACTTGAGAAAACATCCCTTGTAGTAAAGGCCAAGGGAAGACCAGCTGCTGCCGGAAACATGATACAATTCCTTATCTCCTACTTCTAATAGAGAAGCAAATCTGTAAATTGGAGGTGAAGGTCAACAAACAATGTCACCCTTAAGATAGTGGAAGTAAATAGACACACATTTTCTACCTGGGGAAAGGACAGGAACGCATGCTGTACTCAGAAGTACAGGAGGAGCAGGCCACACTCTCAAGACTCTGGTAAAGAGCGGTTGCCCAAGACTGAGACTTAGTAACTGAGAATGTGTTTACCCCATAATACAACAACTAACTACCAGTCTAACCAAATTAAAACCAATCAGCAGTAAAATACTCCTAGAGAGAAATCTTCTCCAAAACAGAGCAGAAAGGAAAGACCTAAAAATGAATGTGGAACATGAAGCAAAAGAAAATCTCTGACAAATGAATTCCCATTCTAAATGGAAGTAGTCACTAAAGGAATTTAAAGCCTATGGGCTTTGAGGGTAACCATAGAAACAACAATATCCAACAATTCACCTTTACTCCTGAACAAATTAACCTCAAACCTCACAGGAAAAGTCTAGCACAAGGAAATATATGAAGGTATGTTTATTTCAAAGCACAAATCTTGTTTACTTCAGTTTTTATTGTCTTATATATAATCTTTCCTATTGAAAAAATATATGTAATGTGCATCAAAAAAATCAAGAAATAAAAACATTCCGAAAGATACAGCAATCAAAAGAAACACTCAGATATAGCAAGGAATTTAAAATAGCCGTGATTAATATGCAAAAGCTTTAGTGTGAAAGGTAGCAACATGCATGATAATACAAGTAATTTCAGCCTAGAGTTGGAAACTATAATGCAAACTATAAATAGAGAGAGGACAAGAAGAAAGACTAGAGTTTCATAGATGAAAGCAATGTAATGAGCTATGAAAAAAACTAATGTATTTTAAGATTGGTCTTTAAAGTTTACCAAAACTGAAATATAAGAAAAAATGAATTAAAAAATCAGAAATGAGATCCAGAAGTGTGAAACAATATCAAACACACTTCATGCGTGCATGCTAATTCTTTTCAGTCATGTCTGACTCTTTGTGACACTATGGTCTGTAGCTTGCAGAGCTTCTCTGTCCATGGGATTTTCCAGGCAAGAATACTAGAGTGGGTTGCCACGCCCTCCTCCAAGGCATAATCCCCACGCAGGGATGGAACCCATGTCTCCTGTGGCTCCTGCATTACAGGTGAATTCTTTACTGCTGAGCCACCAAGGAAGCCCACCAAACAATCTAATTATATCTAACTGAAATACCAGAGGAGTAGAGACAGAAAAAAATATAGAAATGTTTATGGAAATAATGGTAAAGATTTTTTCAAAATCTATGACAGTCTTCAAACTTACAGGACAAAAACTCAGATCAGAGAACAAACATCCAGCATGATAAAAACATGTACACACACACACACACACACACTTACAACCCTAAGCATGTCAGGCTGAAACTGTCACAAAAGACAAAGAAAAAATCTTGAAGTAAGAGAAAATATAAGCATTGCATACAAAGAAAGTAATTACAGAAATTTCTTGTCAAAAATCATCTACAATGGAAGTAAATGAAGTGATTTCCTTAAAGTGCTGAAATAAAATATATTACAACAAAAATTCTAAACTGAGTGAATATATCTCTTGGAAATAAAGGAAAAAATCAATATTTTATCATACAAAAAAAGGAAAAAATTTATCAGCAGAACTGCCTAAGAAAGGATCATTGTGAGCTGCAGGGCCTTGGGCAGAGCTAGAGGCTGATAACAAGATCCCCCTCCGCTGAGCTGATGACCTTTCTACAGCCAGGAGCCAATGGCTAGGGAAAAAGCCAAACCCTGTGAGCTGGACCAGAAGAAATACAGTGTTGATGACAATGTGAAAATCATCTGCCTGGGAGACAGCACTGTGGGCAAGTCCAAACTCATGGAGAGATTTCTCATGGATTGATTTCAGTCCCAGCAGCTGTCCACATACACCCTGACCCTGTACAAGCACACGGCCAAGTAGATGGCAAGACTATCCTTGTGGACTTTTGGGACACAGCAGGCCAAGAGTGGTTCCAAAGCAAGCATACCTCCTGCTACCACAAGGCCCATGCCTGCATCATGGTATTTGATGTACAGAGGAAAATCACATACAAGAACTTGAGCACCCGGTATACAGAGCTTTGGGAGTTCAGGCCAGAGATTCTATGCATTGTGATGGCCAGTAAAATCTATGCAGACATGAAAATGGCCCAACAAAGTTTCACTTTTGCAGGAAATTCTCCTTGCTCCTGTACTTTGTCTCAGCTGCTGATGTTACCAATGTTGTGAAGCTCTTTAATGATGCAATTTGATTAGCTGTGTCTTACAAACAGAGCACCAGGACTTCATGGACAAGGTTTTGCAGGAGCTTGAGAACATGGACTTGGAGCAGGAGGAGGATATGCCAGACAAAGAGCAGCATGGCTGCATCCAGAGTCCATCTCCTTCCTGAGTCACAGGAGTCCTTTCCATGGCCCACCTGGTGGTGAAGGGCAGTTCAGAAGACTCCTCCCTCAACAGTCCTTCAGCTCTCAGTTGAGACACTCTTCCAGGCCATCCCTTGCTATACCTCCTAAAAACCCAGTTGTCCCATTTGACCCCCTCACAACCTTATTTCCATGGCCCGTGAAATATGACCTTTACATATGGTTCCCTCCCCTGTGGGTTGGGGTCAGTACACAGTACTAAGAGGTTTAAGGCCCATACCAGACCCTGAAGCCAAATTAGGGATGGAACCTTCAGGTCATGTGGGACAGTAAAGAGAATCAGGGAATATTTGTGTGTGTCTCATAAATAAAAGGATATTTAGGTGTCTTCCACCCCCACCCCCCAACCCTCCTCCGAGAACTAATGTCAGGGCCTATTCATTGCATTTTCACCAAAGGGATGATTTTTCATTACTGATTTTTCTCCTCTTCAGGCTCCCAACTAAACCAATAATTTTAAGAAAATGATTTTGAGCAGAGAGCTGTTTATTCCACAAGTTTTTCTTGAGCTTTTCTGTATATGGCCAGTACTTTGATGAACAGTGAGGCCAAAACCACAGGCCCAAGTTTGTTGTTAACATCAAGTAAAAGCAGGTGACCGCTCTTGCCATACACAGAAATACACAATGTTGTGAACATCAAGGGTCAATACAGCCACATCACAAGGCATTGCATTATAAGAAATTGACTTTAGGAAGCTCCATTTAAAACCCATATTTCAACATAGGAGACTTTTCTTCATTTTTCTAAGGACTAGTGTGGACACTGTACATCCTTGGGTGGCAAGGGCTGCTAAGAACTGTCATGCTGCCTTTTCCATTTATTTCCAGGACTTGTTGCTCACTAGAATGCTTTTATGATCTTATACATCATTTCCATTAATTTTTTAAATTTACAATAAAGTTTGAATTACATAAAAAAAGAAAGGATACTTGTGATTTTTCAAACAGGATGAATACAATATTAATCAAAAAAGTATATCTACATGAAATTTGAAGAGCATTAGAAACAGAATAAACTTTAATTTTCTTGTTTTTTCATTGTTCTAAAATATAACTTTCTGTTTAAAACCAAAACAGTGGGCAATATCATGTTTTCATCTATTAAAGATGACATGGATTGTCTACATAGAGTATCTCAAAAAAAATCTAAGAAATAAAAGTTTCTAGAATACATGAGTTTAACAAGATTGCAGAATACAAATTTGATAATCAAAAGTCAAAAAATGAAGCATCTCCCTGATTTGGTGTCTGAGAATCTTGACTGGTCTTGCAATTGGGTTCATTGCTTTATTTGATAATATTTCCAGAGAAAACAATACATGATTAATCAAAAGGAACCAAAACAAAAGTGTGATAATGCTCTATTGCTTAAATGTTGGTTTTAAGCATAAGTAAACATATAAAGAACTGTAACTAATGCACAAAAACAATTACTTTCTGAATTATTTCATGAGTATTGTAGACAGAGTTTATTGTAAATGGTGAATAGTCATATTTTACCATAGAAAAATGATGTAGAAGAATTGATCTTAATAATTATTTCATGACATTAGGTTCCCTATGTTCAAATAAGCTACATCTTGAAATATAAGCAATTTACAATTTTAGGTAATATTAATAGAGATAAATTGAAATAAGTTGTGTTTGATTTAAAGTATTAACAACAAAAAAAAGAATAGAAGAGTTTTGCTATTTAATCTTAGATGTAATTCAAAATAACTAATGATGGGCTTTGAGAACTGTAAGACATAGCTATCCCAGGCTCCATATGCATTGTTAGTACAGCCATAAGTGAGTGTGTAGTCCCACTTTACACTAGTAAGGTACATTCTGGAACTGTGTTCTGTTCTGTTCTTTGAACTTCCAGTTCAGTTCAGTCACTCAGTAGTGTCCGACTCTTTGTGACCCCATGAACTGCAGCATGCCAGACCTCCCTGTCCATCACCAACTTCCAGAGTCCACCCAAAACCATGTCCACTGAGTCGGTGATGCCATCCAGCCATCTCCTCTGTCATCCCCTTTTCCTCCTGCCCTCAAACTTTCCCAGCATCAGGATCTTTTCAAATGAGTCAGCTCTTTGCATCAGGTAGGCAAAGTATTGGAGTTTCAGCTTCCACATCAGTCCTTCCAATGAACAGCCAGGACTGACCTCTTTTAGGATGGACTGGTTGGATCTCCTTGAAGTCCAAGGGACTCTCAAGAGTCTTCTCCAACACCACAGTTCAAAAGCATCAATTCCTCAGCACTCAGCTTTCTTTATAGTCCAACTGTCACAACCATATATGACCACTGGAAAAACCATAGCCTTGGCTAGACAGACCTTTGTTGGCAAAGTAATGTCTCTGCTTTTTAATATGCTGTCTAGGTTGGTCATAACTTTCCTTCCAAGGAGTAAGCATCTTTTAATTTCATGGCTACAATCAGCATCTGCAGTGATTTTGGAGCCCAGAAAAATAAAGTCAGCCACTATTTCCACTGTTTCCCCATCTACTTGCCATGAAGGGATGGGACAAGAAGGCATGATGTTAGTTTTCTGAATGTTGGGCTTTAAGACAAATTTTTCACTCTCCTCTTTCACTTTCATCAAGAGGCTCTTTAGTTCTCTTCATTTTCTGCCATAAGAGTAACTAAATCAAAGTAAGACACACCCAAGATTTTATGAAATGGTTGCTAAAGAATCTCAGTATTTCACCATGAAAATGAAAACGGTTGAAAAAATTTGGCCTGGAAACAAAATTTAACAAGAACAAAATAGCTAATTTAAATATAATTATTCAATTACTAATTAATTGAATAGCAACCATTTGAGAGTCACTGTACTAGGCACTAGAGATGGTTATATCAAGAATCATGAGTTCCGGACTTTCATGGATTTTATAAGTCAATTGAAATAGAATACAAAAAAAGTAAACATATTCATGAATAAAAACATTTCAGATGGTGATAAAAGCTATGAGAAAAATAAAACATAGTCTTATACAAGGTAAATCAGTGTGGCAACTTTAGATCAAATGCTTAGCAAATCTGAACATCTGAGCTAAGATGTAAATCGCAAGGAGATGCCTTGTAAAAATCAAGGGGACTAGCATTCCCAGCTGAGAGGAGATAGTCAATGAAAGTCCTACTTTTGGTGTAATGGAGCTTGACTTGTTTGAGCAATTAAAAGATAGTGTGACTGGAATGCCGTAGAGATAGATTATGTCAGAGAGGTAAGAAGGGGCTTTGAAGGAAAAGGTAATGAATAGCTTTTATTCTATATTCAGTGGGAATCAGAAGTAATTGTGGAGTAATTAGGTAGAAAAATAATCTGATTTGTTATTTAAAAGATTATTCTGGCTGCTGTTTGCATATATATTTTAGAGGTATTCCACCAAAGCTAGTATATACACAGTATTCCTAGTAAATCAGAACATATGCTATTCCTAGGTATAGCAAATATATTTTGCTTGTCTACTATTTTCCATTGTTTTTCTCTTCATTTCTTGAAAAAAAAAATATTGTTCAAATATCTACCCCTTCTCATGGAGCCCTGAGATGTTGACTCAGTTCTGCTCAAAGAGGCTTGATTTTTCTAAGGTCATTACCATTCTTCTTAAGAGGAGTTATTTCAGAAAGGGGTATTTTGGCCAAGAGACTCTGAGAGACGTTTGTCTGGCAATTCTGAGAAATTATTCAAGTGACTTTTTCTCTTCATTCCTATGCTACATGAACATATCATCTCACTATAAGCCTGAAGCTGACACACGGAATAGATCAGAGCCAAGGGATTATCAGCAAAATGAGACAGTATCATAGAGTTAATTCACTTCTGAAGCTTACCTCTGAACTTAGTTTTGTGAACCAGTAAATGCCTTTATCATTTAAAACAGGTTGAGCTATCTGATGTGAAACAGGGACAGGAGTGGTAGCAAGGAAATCCTTTAGATGGCTACTGTACTTTGCCAGATATTTTATTATGGCTTGGGTGAGGATAGTACCAGAGGATGAGGGGATAAGGGGGCAGTTTATGGATACATTTTAGAGATAATGAAAAATGGGTTTTCTGATAATATGAGTATGGATGAAATTAAACATGACTATGAAGTCTGTCATGTGTAAGTAGACAAGGCTTTTCTGTAACACTGTTGAGGAAAGAGAACCAATCAGTCACACATATTTTGACTTGAGTATAAAAAATACTTTTAAAAATAATTTGACCTGGCAAACACTTATCCACTTCAAAAAATGATATCATCATATTCTTTAAACAGTGAGGTATGTCTATTAATAAATCTAATCAACATGAGAAACATGCCCAGATTTCAAGGACTGTGTGGATAGTATTCTTTTACTTAGTGATTATAGATTGGATAGTTTAATAATTAAGTGCTCTCTTATACCGGTGATATAATTTGAGGGCTATTGTTTATTTTAATAAGGTAAAGTAACAGTTCAAATTTTTATGTACCAAACTTCCAACCTGGAAAGATATTGGAAGTCATTGCTCCCCAATTTATAGTAAGAAAGAAAATAAATAAATAAAACACTGAACAAACTGAAAATCAATGACATTCCTTAGACCTATCAGAAAGTGGAGGTTGTTCAATAAACCACAACCACAAAAGCTAGAGTGACAAGGGGATTCAGAAAGTCATAGCTGAGATCTCCTAAACTGGAGCAGATGCAACTGGTGGAAAATAAAGAAACACAAGTGGTAATTTTGACAGACTGATGAAAGTCTGAGTGTGGTCTAGTTTGCTTTTGAATTCCCTGACAATATCTTTAATTAAGATAAATATATATGAGTTATACTTTTAAAATAGTTACCTTTATTGTCTAAAGTTAACGGAAATAAAAAGTAGAAGTCAGCACTCCCTAACTCTGAAAGAATATTGGAAGGATTGATGCTAAAGCTGAAACTGCAATACTTTGGCCACCTCATGCGGCGAGTTGACTCACTGGAAAAGAGTCTGATGCTGGGAAAGGTTGGGGGCGGGAGGAGAAGGGGACGACGGAGAATGAGATGGCTGGATGGCATCACCGACTCTGTGGACATGAGTTTGAGTGAACTCCGGGAGTTGGTGATGGACAGGGAGGCCTGGCGTGCTGTGATTCATGGGGTCGCGGAGAGTCGGACACGACTGAGAGACTGAACTGAACTGAACTCTGAAAGAATATAACATTTCAGTAATGATACTATCAGAGCACTTCTGATAGCACCACATTTACTGTCCCATCAGAAACAAAAAACTTCACTCCCCCCACCAATAATTACATTAAACAATGTTTTCAAGACCTTACATATCCAGCATCTAAGGACAATGATTTCTGAAAGAATAAGGAGAAAATCAGTGAGTATTATGATCATCCCAAAAAATATCTTAGGACAGTATACAGGCTACTGGCCAGAAAAAGAGAACTCAGGTAGGACCTAGAAGATATTAACACCAACACACACATATATTGAGTTGACCAAAAAGTACGTTTGGGATTTTTGGTAACATCTTATGGAAAAACCCAAATGACTTTTTTGGCCAATCCAATACAATGTGTTTAACAGCTTTATCTGTAATAGGTCAAAATAATGAATAATTTTTAAAAAAATGAAATCAGGGCTTCCCTGGTGGTCCAGTGGTTAAGAACCCACATGCCAATGCAGGGAACACAGGTTCAATCCCTGGTCCAGGAATATAAAATATGCTGCAGGGCAGCTAAGGCCCGGCACCAAACTACTGAAACCCATGCACCTAGATCCCATACTCTGCAACAAGATAAGCCACAGCAGTGAGAAGCCTACACACGGAAGCTAGAGAAAGCACACTTGCAGCAACAAAGACCCAGCACAGCCAAAAATAAATAAAAGGAATCATAAGTTCCCCCGGGGCGAATTCACGTCAATATATGGCAAAACTAACCAATATAATATTGTAAAATGATTTGCCTCCAATAAAAAATAAATTAATTACTTAAAAAAAATAAAAAATAAAAAAAACAAACAAAATAAATAAATAAAAGGAATCAAACTCTAATTTGTTCTTTGACATGGATTATTCTCAAAATTGTTATGTGTAGTGAAATAATTCAGATGAAAATGAGTGTATAATTGCAGATATATAAAATGCAAAGAAACACAAATTAATATATAGTGACATAAAGCTGATCAGTGGCTGCTTGAGGTTAGAAGGGGGATGATCAGGAGGAAGGGATTACAAAGAACAAGAAGAAACATTGGGGGTGATATGTATGTTCAGTGTCTTGATTTTGGTGATGATTTTACAGTTGTATATAAATGTCACAACGTATCCAATTGTATATTTTAAATATGTTCAATTTATATGTCTACTATGAAAATGTTAAATTTGGAGTTTCTCTACTCTGTGTGTTGGATTGAATATAACCATTTATTTCCACTCTCTACTGAAACATCAACAAAATAAAAGTGAAATATTTGAAAAGATATATATTCATAATTAATCTAAAATAGGGAGGTTGTGATGATGTAAAGAAAAATATATTTGAAGCAAAGAAGTGAGAATTTATTATTTAAGGGAAAATTAACCTAAGAGACTGCCAAGAAGAAAGTCAATAGGAAGCTGGATGGTAGTTTCTGCCACAGAACTCTACCCCCAAAAGTTCAGGCAATAGAAGGAAATAGCTATTTTGGATGACTGGGATGAGAAATGGTCTAAAACAAACAAATTATTTGAAAACTTTAAGGTATAATTAGATCTTAATTCTGTAAAGTTAAATCTTCCTCTTGCCATCACAAAAAATAGGCATCGAATACCTGTATACTTAGCACAGAGATCTTAGGCACACATATACTCAACACAGATACTGGAGCCTCTGCTCCTTGGAAATTATGCCACCAAAGAAAAGTTCAGGAATATTCAATATTTGGATATTCTTCTCTTTTATTACCTTGCAATGAAGCCTACTGATCAAAACCTGTGCTTTTCATACAGAAATTCTAATGAGCATTTTACTGCTTCAATATAAAATATAAAATGATAGCTATACATTGCTAAATATATAAGGACAATACCATCATAAAAATATTTGAGAGCATTGTCTGTGCATGAATAAAAGAAGAAATTTCAATATGAAATAAGGTTGGGATTGTGCTATTTAGACAGGGATCAAAGAACAAGGAAATATTCTTAGGAATTAAACTTATGAGAGCCCCAAATAAATAAATATGACAGCTCAAATAAAAAATGTTAGAATAAATGAATAATCAAGCTAAGAAAATCACTCAGGTAAGAGACAATTTTTAAAAAGATAGAGATTACTTTCCTGGTGGCTCAGCAGCTAAAGAATCCACCTGCAATTCAGGAGACACAGTAGATGTGGGTTCAATCCCCGGGTTGGGAAGATCCTCTAGAGAAGGAAATGGCAACCCACCCCAGTATTCTTGCCTAAAAAAATCTCATGGACAGAGGAGCCTTGCAGGCTAAAGCCAGTGGGTCACAAAGATCCAGACATAGTTGAGCAACTTAGCACACGAGATAGCCAATACTAAAAAAATGATAAGTATAATAAAGGTTCATTACAGAAAAAAAACAAATATTTATTTTTCTGTAATGATGTTGTTTTTAAATGTCATGTACTCAGTGAGTGATATAAACACATTGTAAATTTCAGTTTTCTATTAAAATTTACAAAAAAAAAATAATAATAATAATAGAGGTTCAATTTCAGAGGTAGCAAGTCCCTATATTAGGAACTCCAGAAGCACAGGTAAAAGAAAATGGAGAGAAAGAAATTAAATAAATATTGATAAAAAAAATTTCCAGACTGAGGAAACATGTTTCTATATTTTTAAAGAGCTCAGTGAAGCACAGCACACAAGATACACACCCAAATATGACTTTTTCAATATCATAACATTTTCAAGAAATAAAGAAATTTTTCATAATTTCTGAAAAAAAAAATAGTTTACACAAGGTGGAAGAAAATGATAGTTACATCAGGATGGTCAAGTGTAACACTTGAGAGCATTGTATATATAATGGAGGCACGCCATTTAAATTTTAAAGAAACACTATTTCAACCAAATATCCTATACACAGCCAAGACTTTGATCATATGTAAGGCTATGGATGTTCATTGGAGGGACTGATGCTAAAGCTGAAACTGCAATACTTTGGCCACCTCATGCGACGAGTTGACTCACTGGAAAAGACTCTGATGCTGGGAAAGGTTGGGGGCGGGAGGAGAAGGGGACGACGGAGAATGAGATGGCTGGATGGCATCACCGACTCTGTGGACATGAGTTTGAGTGAACTTCGGGAGTTGGTGATGGACAGGGAGGCCTGGCGTGCTGTGATTCATGGGGTCGCGGAGAGTCGGACACGACTGAGCGACTGAACTGAACTGAACTGAAGGCTATTATTAAAGTATTATCAATCAGTGGTTCAAAAATGTCTCTTCCAAGTACATGGATGTGAGAGTTGGACCATAAAGAAGGCTGAGTACCGAAGAATTGATAATTTCAAATTGTGGTGCTGGAGAAGACTCTTGAGAGTCCCTTGGACAGTAAGGAGATCAAACCAGTCAATCCTAAAGGAAATCAACCCTGAATATTCTTTGGAAGGACTGATGCTGAAGCTCTAATACTTTGGCCACCTGCTGCAAAGTGTCCATTCATTGGAAAAGACCTTGATCCTCGTAAAGATTAAGGGCAAGAGGAGAAGGGGGCAACAGAGGATGAGGGGGTTGGATGGCATCACTGACTCAATGGACATGAGTTTAAGTAAGCTCCAGGAGTTGGTGATGGACAGCGAAGCCTGGCATGCAGCAGTCCCTGGGGTCACAGAGTCGGGCATGACTGAGCAAGTGAACTGAACTGATATCTTTGATAGTTGTAAGAATGATAGAAATGTATGTTCATTTAACTGATCCCTGATGATTATTTCATCAGTTATAGTTTTTTCCCCTAGTTTAACAACTCCAAATTAGAACACATTTTATAATCAAATGACATTACTTTATAAAAGCTCTCGCCAGGATTCATTTATAATAGTTGTCTTTGCCTGGACATGAAGGAATATGGTTACTAATCCTAGTGGCCTGCCCAGGACAGATCTAAAACCTGATTTTTTTTTTTTTTTTTCAGGCAATGAACTATCCAATTACCAGTTAAGGAAAACATGATAGCACTAGTAATGGTCTGAAAACTCCATTGACATCTCTTCTTAAAATTAAGGAAATGGCAGGGTATTAGAGGGTTGGAAAGAATTCAAGAGACAACAGTGAGGCAGTATTTTGCAATATCCTACATTTCCAGCACTCTTGATAGTACAGAAGGCAACAATATTACTTTGAAAAAGATATTTTTAAAAACCTGAGTTGAAGAGTAATTCATAAATCTGATTCTCAACAGAACGAAATTTTAGGGAACTCTTAACCAATTATAATATCTGTATTTTCCTTTTTATATTGGCAAAAGTATGATATATGATTTAAAAAATCACTTCTGTTCAGTTCAGTTCAGTCGCTCAGTCGTGTCCGACTCTCCGCGACCCCATGAATCACAGCACGCCAGGCCTCCCTGTCCATCACCAACTACCGGAGTTCACTCAAACTCATGTCCACAGAGTCCGTGATGCCATCCAGCCATCTCATTCTCCGTCGTCCCCTTCTCCTCCCGCCCCCAACCTTTCCCAGCATCAGAGTCTTTTCCAGTGAGTCAACTCGTCGCATGAGGTGGCCAAAGTATTGCAGTTTCAGCTTTAGCATCAGTCCCTCCAAAGAACACCCAGGATTGATCTCCTCCAGAATGGACTGGTTGGATCTCCTTGCAGTATAAGGGACTCTCAAGAGTCTTCTCCAACACCACAGTTCAAAAGCATCGATTCTTCGGCGGTCAGCCTTCTTCACAGTCCAACTCTCACATCCATACATGACCACGGGAAAAACCATTGCCTTGACTAGACGGACCTTGGTTGGCAAAGTAATGTCTCTGCTTTTTAATATACTATCAAGGTTGGTCATAACTTTCCTTCCAAGGAGCAAGCGTCTTTTAATTTCATGGCTGCAATCAGCATCTGCTGTGATTTTGGAGCCCAAAAAATAAAGTCTGACACTGTTTCCACTGTTTTTCCATCTATTTCCCATGAAGTGATGGGACCAGATGCCATGATCTTTGTTTTCTGAATGTTGAGCTTCAAGCCAACCTTTTCACTCTCCTCTTTCACTTTCATCAAGAGGCTTTTGAGTTCCTCTTCACTTTCTGCCATAAGGGTAGTGTCATTTGCATATCTGAGGTTATTGATATTTCTCCCAGCAATCTTGATTCCAGCTTGTGCTTCTTCCAGCCCAGCGTTCCTCATGATGTACTCTGCATATAAGTTAAATAAGCAAGGTGACAATATACAACCTTGACGTACACCTTTTCCTATTTGGAACCAGTCTGTTGTTCCATGTCCAGTTCTAACAGTTGCTTCCTGACCTGCATACAGGTTTCTCAAGAGGCAGGTCAGGTGGTCTGGGATTCCCATCTCTTTCAGAATGTTCCACAGTTTATTGTGATCCACACAGTCAAAGGCTTTGGCATAGTCAATGAAGCAGAAATAGATGTTTTTCTGAAACTCTCTTGCTTTCTCCATGATCCAGCGGATGTTGGCAATTTGATCTCTGGTGCCTCTGCCTTTTCTAAAACCTGCTTGAAAATCTGGGAGTTCACGGTTTATATACTGCTGAAGCCTGGCTTGGAGAATTTTGAGCATGACTTTACTAGCGTGTGAGATGAGTGCAATTGTGCGGTAGTTTGAGCATTCTTTGGCATTGCCTTTCTTTGGGATTGGAATGAAGACTGACCTCTTCCAGTCCTGTGGCCACTGCTGAGTTTTCCAAATCTGCTGGCATATTGAGTGCAGCACTTTCACAGCATCATCTTTCAAGACTTGAAATAGCTCAACTGGAATTCCATCACCTCCACTAGCTTTGTTCATAGTGATGCTTTCTAAGGCCCACTTGACTTCACATTCCAAGATGTCTGGCTCTAGGTCAGTGATCACGTTATCGTGACTATCTTGGTCGTGAAGATCTTTTTTGTACAGTTCTTCTGTGTATTCCTGCCACCTCTTTTTAATATCTTCTGCTTCTGTTAGGTCCATACCATTTCTGTCCTTTATCGAGCCCATCTTTGCATGAAATGTTCCCTTGGAATCTCTAATTTTCTTGAAGAGCTCTCTTGTTTTTCCTATTCTGTTGTTTGCCTCTATTTCTTTGCATTGATCACTGAGGAAGGCTTTCTTATCTCTCCTTGCTATTCTTTGGAACTCTGCATTCAGATGCTTATATCTTTCCTTTTCTCCTTTGCTTTTCGCCTCTCTTCTTTTCACAGCTATTTGTAAGGCCTCCTCAGACAGCCATTTCGCTCTTTTGCATTTCTTTTCCATGGGGATGGTCTTGGTCCCTGTCTCCTGTACAATGTCACGAACCTCCATCCAGAGTTCATCAGGCACTCTATCAATCAGATCTAGTCCCTTAAATCTATTTCTCACTTCTAAATAAGTCTTGAAAAGCTACTTAAATATATATAGTGGAAAAACTCAATTATAAGAAAAAATTACAATAGTTTAATTAGTAGAATTTTATCCAAGTATAATATATGCTGCATCTTACAACCAGTGACAGCTTGCTGCTGTTGCTTCTAAGTCACTTCAGTCGTGTCTGACTCTGTGTGACCCCATAGACAGCAGCCCACCAGGCTGCCCCGTCCCTGGGATTCTCCAGGCAAGCTTCAGCTCAGTTCAGTTCAGTTCAGTCGCTCAGTCGTGTCCGACTCTCCGCGACCCCATGAATCACAGCACGCCAGGCCTCCCTGTCCATCACCAACTCCCAGAGTACACTCAAACTCATGTCCACAGAGTCAGTGATGCCATCCAGCCATCTCATTCTCTGTCGTCCCCTTCTCCTCCCGCCCCCAACCTTTCCCAGCATCAGAGTCTTTTCCAGTGAGTCAACTTGTCGCATGAGGTGGCCAAAGTATTGGAGTTTCAGCTTTAGCATCAGTCCCTCCAATGAACATCCAGGATTGATCTCCTTTAGAATGGACTGGTTGGATCTCCTTGCAGTATAAGGGACTCTCAAGAGTCTTCTCCAACACCACAATTCAAAAGCATAGATTCTTCGGCGATCAGCTTTCTTCACAGTCCAACTCTCACATCCATACATGACCACGGGAAAAACCATTGCCTTGACTAGACGGACCTTGGTTGGCAAAGTAATGTCTCTGCTTTTTAATATACTATCAAGGTTGGTCATAACTTTCCTTCCAAGGAGCAAGCGTCTTTTAATTTCATGGCTGCAATCAGCATCTGCAGTGATTTTGGAGCCCCAAAAAACAAAGTCTGACACTGTTTCCACTGTTTTTCCATCTATTTCCCATGAAGTGATGGGACCAGATGCCATGATCTTTGTTTTCTGAATGTTGAGCTTCAAGCCAACCTTTTCACTCTCCTCTTTCACTTTCATCAAGAGGCCTTTGAGTTCCTCTTCACTTTCTGCCATAAGGGTGGTATCATCTGCATATCTGAGGTTATTGATATTTCTCCCGGCAATCTTGATTCCAGCTTGTGCTTCTTCCAGCCCAGCGTTCCTCATGATGTACTCTGCATATAAGTTAAATAAGCAAGGTGACAATATACAACCTTGACGTACACCTTTTCCTATTTGGAACCAGTCTGTTGTTCCATGTCCAGTTCTGACTGTTGCTTCCTGACCTGCATACAGGTTTCTCAAGAGGCAGGTCAGGTGGTCTGGCATTCCCATCTCTTTCAGAATGTTCCACAGTTTATTGTGATCCACACAGTCAAAGGCTTTGGCATAGTCAATGAAGCAGAAATAGATGTTTTTCTGAAACTCTCTTGCTTTCTCCATGATCCAGCGGATGTTGGCAATTTGATCTCTGGTGCCTCTGCCTTTTCTAAAACCTGCTTGAACATCTGGGAGTTCACGGTTTACATACTGCTGAAGCCTGGCTTGGAGAATTTTAGCATGACTTTACTAGCGTGTGAGATGAGTGCAATTGTGCGGTAGTTTGAGCATTCTTTGGCATTGCCTTTCTTTGGGATTGGAATGAAGACTGACCTCTTCCAATCCTGTGGCCACTGCTGAGTTTTCCAAATCTGCTGGCATATTGAGTGCAGCATTTTCACAGCATCATCTTTCAAGACTTGAAATAGCTCCACTGGCGACGTGAGAGACGCCGGCCCCGGCGGCGCAGACGCGACGCGAGAGACGCCGGCCCCGGCGGCGCAGACGCGACGCAAGAGACGCCGGCCCAGGCGCAACGAACCAGGCAAAGAGGTGCGGCCGTGAGGAGCTACCCCACGCCTGAGGCCAGGGCCGGCGGCCGAGAGGAGCTACCCCACGTCCAACAGGCGGTGGCTGCGCGGGCGCAGGAGGGCCGAGAGGAGCTACTCCGCGTTCAAGGTCAGGAGGGGCGGCCTTGAGGAGATACCCCTCGTCCAAGGTAAGGTACAGCGGCTGCACTTTGCTGGAGTGGCTGTGAAGAGATTTTCCACGACCTAGGTAAGAGAAACCCAAATAAGACGGTAGGTATTGCTAGGGGGCACCAGAGGGCAGACAAACTGAAATCATAATCACAGGAAACTAGCTGATCTGATCACATGGACCACAGCCGAATGTGGTCCCCTGGAGAAGGGAATGGCAAACCACTTCAGTATACTTGCCTTGAGAACCCCATGAACAGTAACAAAGGGCAAAATGATGGGATACTGAATGAGGAATTCCCCAGGTCGGTAGGTGCCCAGTATGCTACTGGAGCTCAGTGGAGAAATAACTATAGAAGGAATAAAGGGATGGAGCAAAAGCAAAACCAATACCCAGTTGTGGATGTGACCAATGATAGAAACAAGGTCCGGTGCTGTAAAGAGCAATATTGCATAGGAACCTGGAATGTTAGGTCCATGAATCAAGGCAAATTGGAAGTGGTCAAACAGGAGATGGCAAGAGTGAACGTCGACATTCTAGGAATCAGTGAATTAAAATGAACTGGAATGGGTGAATTTAACTCGGATGACCATTATATCTACTACTGTGGGCAGGAATCCCTTAGAAGAAATGGGGTAGCCATCATGGTCAACAAAAGAGTCCGAAATGCAGTACTTGGATGCAATCTTAAAAATGACAGGATGATTTCTGTTCGTTTCCAAGGCAAACCATTCAATATTACAGTAATCCAGGCCTATGCCCCAACCAGTAATGCTGAAGAAGCCGAAGTTAATCGGTTCTATGAAGACCTACAAGACCTTTTAGAACTAACACCCAAAAAAGATGTCCTTTTCATTCTAGGGGACTGGAATGCAAAAGTAGGAAGTCAAGAAACACCTGGAGTAACAGGCAAATTTGGCCTTGGAGCACGGAATGAAGCAGGGCAAAGGCTAATAGAGTTTTGTCAAGAGAATGCACTGGTCATAGCAAACACCCTCTTCCAACAACACAAGAGAAGGCTCTACACATGGACATCACCAGATGGTCAACACCGAAATCAGATTGATTATATTCTTTGCAACCAAAGATGGAGAAGCTGTATACAGTTAGCGAAAACAAGACCAGGAGCTGACTGTGACTCAGATCATGAACTCCTTATTGCGAAGTTCAGACTTAAATTGAAGAAAGTAGGGAAAACCACTAGACCAGGCAAGCTTAGGATTTATTAAATTGTAACACAGGCGAGGACAAGAATAGGAAAGAATGTCATTGGTAGGGGTGGAGCAAATACAGATCTCTACGACTTTGTACAACCTCATGGCCTCCATGCTCCAGTCTATACATACGATGTTTCTTGGAGTACTAGTTCAAAACTGTAATGTTACAACACAGAGTAAATGAGTCCAAACACTGTATTTCTTAGAAGTCAAGACATAACAGGTAAAACTGAAAGGTTAGGGAGCAGCAGTTTCCTAACAGTGAAGCATTTCAAAGTACGAAAGAAAATATCAGAAAAATTCTAAAATAATTGAAAGAAATCATTCACAGGCAGTAAAAGACACAAGCCATTGGCCTTTGCTTTTTTATTGTAAAAGTTGTAACTTTGTTTTTAAACTAAGCACATGGATGACCTTAATAATTTTAAAACAATAAAGAATATAATTAAATAATTTTAATATAGCAAACAATTTCTGAATGTTCAATTTAATTAAGCAGAATATAGGAAAAGGTAAAGAAAACAAACATATGCTCAACTGACTGCTTCCATTTTCTATGTATTTATTTCTGATGATAATGTAATTGACACAATGTTAGAGTGTAAAATACTTTATCTATAAAAAAAACAATATAGGACAGTTTTGCCTGTGGTATGCTATAGACCAATTTTTTTGAAAGAATAACATCAAAGTGTCTTTTTGCTAATATTAAAGATTTTTAGATCTGAATAGTACATAGAACAGAGAAGGCAATGACAAACCACTCCAGTACTCTTGCCTAGAAAATCCCATGGACGGAGGAGCCTGGTAGGCTGCAGTCCATGGGGTCGCTACGAGTGTGACATGACTGAACGACTTCACTTTCACTTTTCACTTTCACACATTGGAGAATGAAATGGCAACCCACTCCAGTGTTCTTGCCTGGAGGATTCCAGGGACGGGGGAGCCTGGTGAGCTGCCGTCTATGAGGTCACACAGAGTTGGACACGACTGAAGTGACTTAGCAGTAGCAGCAGCAGCAGTACCTAGAAAGAACAAAGGTTTCAGAAAAATTGGGTGAGGCAGGATAAGGAATGAGAAAGCAGAAAGGGTGAGAATATGTGCCAATAGTTGATGACAGAAAGTCAGGGACAAGGACTCAAGGATGACATTGTTAGGAGATTGCCGGAGAAGAGGGGGCAATTGTAGATTTCCCTATTTTAAAAACAGAGCATGCTTCAAATGCCCAGAGGTCTCTTACCTACTGTAAGAGAAAGTTGGATGATCACTTTTCCTTTCCTGACAAAATTGGAGGCTGCTCGAGTGATTATCTGCCATCTGTTGTCTACAGCAGTTCAATTGCTGAAGAGTCCTCTAGAAGAGGGTAGAAAGAGCTCATTCTTGACGGAAGGTTGAATGTACATTCAGAGGTAGATTCAGCTGAGCAAGTGCCCGGCTAATCCCCTTTGCACACAGGGACAAGGCTGCCACCAACTCTAATTGATTCTGAAATGAATCTGTATAGAAAATTAGAAGGTTTTGGATTCCCATGTGAGCTTCAATAAAGAGCCAGGATGTAAGCCTGACAGCTGAATGGATTCAGAAATGAAAATCTGATAAGCGGCTTAAAACTGTACTTAAGTCCAGAAATGATTTGAATGCTGTTGTTAATGGCACATTGTATGTTGTCACCTAGTTAATTATCTCTGAAGATGAGTTCTTGTGGAGGAGAAGATATGCCATTCTTTCACAGCTTTTCCTCATCACATATTTATTAACTTCCCCTTCTTTCCAAACTATCATTGCTAGAAGGCAGAAAGAAAGGATTAGACCACTGCAGCTCCTCTGTGGCTGTCAGTTCACTGTGCCAAACTTCAAATATGAACTGTTGCATGTACTGTCACTGACATTTCCTTTTACATCTTCATTTGCAAATGAGGAGCTGACATTTGTTAGGCCTTGTATTTGCACACAGTCCCACCACATGAAAAGCAAACACTGTCACTGCTGGCTACTTTGTTTATTCCTTTGCAGATAGTATATGGCCTATTTAGAAATTTTCTTCAGAAATTTTTTTTTTTAACTAACTGAGATAGATAGTCACAGAGCTACATGTCCTCATATTTTATTCAGGAAGCCGTCTGCAGTTTATGGAGCGTGCATGGCATTTGATAGCTATTTAAAACTGTATTTTTAAAACCAATTTGCACTTTTCTGGCTTATATTCTTTGCGTTTATTTTCTCTAGATAAATGTAGGCTCATTTTGTGATTTAAGAGATCAGGTTTCTTACCTATCATTTTTTTTTAGTAATAGGAAAATATTTTCCACCAAATGAGAACAATGAAGTGAATTTTAAAACCATAATGCATTTTCCAAATATTGTTTTTGGTTTATTAAAGTTTTATCTTTTCAAAAGTAGCTTGACAATGTCAACCTACTCAACATCATTAAGACAATCATCTGTTATTACTAAGGGCCTTTCTGTGAAACAGAAGCTTGAAGACAGCCTCATAGAGCAGTATGTATGCCTAGAGGTGAGCTGCATTCCTGTTCAGAAAGGTAGAGGCTTGCTTGCTAAAGGGTCACAAAGGGTTGATTACACACTTAAGTCCTAAAGAACTGAGAATTCTGTGAGGTCAAATTTTAAGAGCTTTTTAAAAAATAAATCAAAATAATTCCTTAGGACAATGACGTTAATTAGGAAGAGGAAAATAAAAAGACAATTTCATGGTTATTAGTAAATTTTAAAATACAGTAAATTGAAAATACTTATCCTATTTTATCACATTCCAAGGTGGTATATGTAAATAATTATTCCCTGTAACATGTCACAGAAACATTTTCCTCACATATTTAACAATACCCAAAATATCCTTTTTCTTATGCTGTTAATCCAGTGCTACTCCTTTGTACATTTCACTGCTGCTGCTGCTAAGTCACTTCAGTCGTGTCCGACTCTGTGTGACCCCATAGACGGAAGCCCACCAGGCTCCCCTGTCCCTGGGATTCTCCAGGCAAGAACACTGGAGTGGGTTGCCATTTCCTTCTCCAATGTGTGAAAGTGAAAAGTGAAAGTGAAATCGCTCAGTTGTGTCCTACCCTTAGCGACCTCATGGACTGCAGCCTACCAGGCTCCTCCATCCATGGGATTTTCTAGGCAATAGTACTGGAGTGGCTTGCCATTGCCTTCTCCGACATTTCACGGGACTCTACCAATTCACTGCAGTCTGGAAATTGTTCCTTTTTGTCTCTCACCTACCCAACAAGTCAAGAGTTTACAAACAAGTTACATATTACAAATGAAAAGTTTAAAACATTGTAAAAAGCCAGCGTTCCTTTTATGTTAAAGACAATAGAGGAAAATGACATGTCTATCATACATAGTAAACAGTAAGTTCTTAGGGGCCAGAATGTGTGTGTGTCTTTGTATCTTATGCTTTCATTTATAACAGATAAATAATAATCAGCTAACATAAACTGAATAAATAATCTCTCCTTCAGTCAATTATTAGAATTTTTCCTTTATATCATATTGCCCTGCTTTGGCATCTTTAACAAAAATATACAACTCATATGTTATTAACAAACTATTAAGTTGATGTTCAAAAATACAAAGGATGATAAGTAATGCCAAAGGGAATACCTGCCTGGCATATTATGTCAATGACAGAGAATTAAAATGGTAAGAAAATGTCAGAAATGGAGCAAGTGAAGTTTAATTGAGCTCAGTTACTTACGCTTAGAATTGTTTCAACCATTTATTTGCAAACTAAGGACTATTTCCAAAATTAGTTTTACAAAAGAAGTAAAAACTAGATATGTGAGGAAAAAATCCTCCATTAGTATGCCACTCTCATTGAGATTTATGTCATTTATGCCTTGTTTTTCTCATAAGAAATAATAAACTTGAAACAAGTGTCAGACAACAAATATATCCCATAAAATATGCCTGTTATTTAGACTGGTGTTTAATGAAGGAAACAGAAAGAAGCAGGAACTTTTAAAGTATCTTTTAGTAGGGTGTTTGCTTTTACTAAAGAAAAAAAAAATGTAAACGGGTCACTTTGTGCCTTTCCACTGATTGTTTAAATATCTCTCACAAACTTAACATTTTATGGTCCTGTTATCTCCTATAAGCAAAGCGATCTGAAATCAGTGAAAAGAGTAGGGAGATCTCATTAAAACAACACTCTTCATCCAGACACCCAAACAGCTTAGACTAAAATTCTTTGAAAGTACCGTGAAAAGTATCAATTACTTTTGATCTTTTACTATTTTGATTATTTAATTTATTTACTCACCAGCTAGTTTGGTAACCTCTTACTTTTTTTTTCTACTTTAATTTTATACCATTTTATTTTCAATAATTGGACATTGGTTACACTCTTATCCTTATGGCAATGATAGTTAAAAGAACCTCACTTTTGCTTATCATTCATCTTTTCATAATTGCTTAGATAATTTGCTTTCATGTTTGCATAAATTACCTTTTTCCATCAGTATAAAACCAAAATCTTATGTTTTGTCTCTCAGATAGTATCATGCTCTAAAAACGTCAAACTAATTTTTTGTCTTTTGTTAAAATATATCTGTAATGCTTTTATAACACAAATTATATCTATATATTTATAAATACAATACTTGGCTTAGAAAGTATTTTTATTTTTTTGCTTTAGAAATTATTATAGAAATGTGATGATCCATGTCTTGGTGGTACTGGATATAATTCTGGAAAGTGCTAGTTGGTCAGTGTCCAACTCTTTGAGACCTCATGGACAGTAGCCTACAAGGCCCCTCTGTCCATGCGATTCTCTAGGCAAGAATACTGGAGTGGGATGGCCATCTTTCTCCAGGGGATCTTCCTCACTTAGGGATTGAACCCAGGTCTCCTGCATTGCAGACGGATTCGTTACCATCTGAGCCACGAGGAAAGCCCTTTACAATTCTGGAAATGGTAGCTGATTGCATAGTTTTGTTTTGAGCATTCAGTGAGAAGCAGCTCTTAACATGCAAGAGGTCATGATTGATACAGTATAACATCCACACAAGCCACAATTTATTGGATGAGAAACCAAAGAGTGACACTTCCAATCAGGCTAGATTATGGCTCGTGAGGTGCAAGGCTTGAAAACAGCATCTAGCAAAGTTACAATAGGCCAGTTATTAACTGATTAGCTCTCATTGATCTTATTTTGGCTTCAGTCCTCCCTTAAGGGGTGAAGCTTCAAAACACAGAAAAAAATAAAGAGTACCTATCAGTAAGATAAGTAGTTTCACAACAACAAACAAATGAAAAATAAAGATAATGAGAGGTACTAGAATAAAGAGCAGGGAAGGAAGATAGAATGACCAACTCGTTAGAGTTTACTCTCCAAGAACTGTATATAAAGTTTTCCTGCTCACTATATCCATTTAATAAATATTCACCAACAGCCTTAAGCTCTTATTTTTTAATCTGAAAGAGGATAAAAAATAGTCACAGAAAACTGAGTCAAAAAGCTAAGAATAAGCATATTTAAAAAATTCAATTTCATAAGTGAATATGTTTTTCTAAATTTATATAAGTGCATCATATTGTTCTTAGGAAAATAATAGGTAAAAACACTATATACAAAAAAATAAGAAAAAGAAAAAAAACCAAGTCACCAAACATTTCAGTTCAGTTCAGTTCAGTGGTTCAGTCGTGTCCGACTCTCCGCGACCCCATGAATCACAGCACACCAGGCCTCCCTGTCCATCACCAACTCCCGGAGTTCACTCAGACTCAAGTCCACAGAGTTGGTGATGCCATCCAGCCATCTCATCCTCGGTCATCCCCTTCTCCTCCCGCCCCCAACCCTTCCCAGCATCAGAGTCTTTTCCAGTGAGTCAACTCGTCGCATGAGGTGGCCAAAGTATTGCAGTTTCAGCTTTAGCATCAGTCCTTCCAATGAACACCCACCAAACATTTAGGATTTAATATATTTGATGATTATATTTTATGTGTCAGCTTAGCCAAGCCACAACACTCAGATATTTGATCAAAAATTACTCTGGACATTGCTGTGAAAGTATTTTCAGATAAAATTAATATTTAAACAGTTAAACAGTCTTTGGGTAAAGCAAATTACACTCCATGATATGTGGGTCACATCCAATCAACTAAAGTTCTCAAGTAAAAAAAAGATTGCCATTCTCCAGTGAGGAGAGAATTCTCTTTCTAGAGTACTTTCAGGTCCAACTGCAACATCATATTTCTAGAGTGTTTTCAGATCCAGCTGCAACATCATCTTTCTTATGGGTCTCCAGCCTGCCCTTCTACTCTGCAAATTTTTAACTTGCCAGCTTCCTCCACAATTGTATGAGTCAATTTTTAAAATTCTCTCTCTCTGTCTTTTTCTGTCTTTCCCCATAGATAGATAGATAGATACATAGATAGATATCTTAGTCTGTTTCTGTTAAAGAATTCTTTTTTTTTTTTGCTTTTTTTTTTTATTATTTTTTTTGTAATTAATTAATTTTTTATTGGAGGCAAATTATTTTACAATATTATATTGGTTGGTTTTGCCATACATTGACATGAATTCGCCCCGGGTTTACATAAGTTCCCCTTCCTGAACCCCCCTCCCACCACCCTCCTCCCTTTATCCTCCCTCTGGGTCATCCCCGCATGCCAGCCCCGAGCATCCTATAACATGCATTGACCCTGAACTAGTGATTCATTTCACATATGACAACATACGTGTTTCAATGCCATTCTCCCAAATCATCCCACCCTCACCCTCTCCCGCAGAGTCCCAAAGACTGATCTATACATCTGTCTCTTTTGCTGTCTCGTATACAGGGTTATCATTTGCATCTTTCTAAATTCCATATATATGCGTTAGTATGCTGTATTGGTGTTTTTCTTTCTGGCTTACTTCACTCTGTATAATAGACTCCAGTTTCATCCACCTCATTAGAACTGATTCAAATGCATTCTTTTTAATGGCTGAATAATACTCCATTGTGTATATGTACCAAAGCTTTCTTATCCATTCGTCTGCAGATGAACATCTAGGTTGCTTCCATGTCCTGGCTATTATAAACAGTGCTGCAATGAACATTGGAGTACATGTGTCTCTTTCAATTCTGGTTTCCTGGTGTTATATCTTCTTTGTATCAAATAATGTTCGTTCTTATTCAACAATGGTATTACATTAGCATTTAAGCATCTAGAGATCATAAAGAATCAGCATGTTTGGAGAATGTAAAGATTTAGGATAGCTATTCCTGATTTAAGTTCCTGTGAACTGTGAACTTCCAGATGTTCAAGCTGCTTTTAGAAAAGGCAGAGGAACCAGAGATCAAATTGCCAACATCCCCTGAATCATGGAAAAAGCAAGAAAGTTCCAGAAAAACATCTAGTTCTGCTTTATTGACCATGCCAAAGCCTTTGACTGTGTGGATCACAATAAACTGTGGAAAATTTGGAAAGAGATGGTAATACCAGACCTCCTGACCTGCCTCTTGAGAAACCTGTATGCAGGTCAGGAAGCAACAGTTAGAACTGGACATGGAGCAACAGACTGGTTCCAAAGAGGAAAAGGAGTATATCAAGGCTGTATATTGTCACCCTGCTTATTTAATTTCTATGCAGAGTACATCATGAGGAACACTGGGCTGGAAGAAGCACAAGCTGGAATCAAGATTGCCAGGAGAAATATCAATAATCTCAGATATGCAGATGACACCACCCTTATGGCAGAAAGGGAAGAGGAACTAAAGAGTCTCTTGATGAAAGTGAAAGAGGAGAGTGAAAAAGTAGGCTTAAAGCTAAACATTCAGAAAACAAAGATCATGGCATCTGGTCCCATCACTTCATGGGAAATAGATGGGGAAACAGTGGAAACAGTGTCAGACTTTATTTTTTGGGGCTCCAAAATCACTGCAGATGCTGATTACAGCCATGAACTTAAAAGACACTTACTCCTTGGAAGGAAAGTTATGACCAACCTAGATAGCATATTAAAAAGCAGAGACATGACTTTGCCAACCAAGGTCCGTCTAGTCAAGGTTGTGGTTTTTCCAGTGGTCATGTATGGATGTGAGAGTTGGACTGTGAAGAAGGCTGATCGCCAAAGAATTGATGCTTTTGAACTGTGGTGTTGGAGAAGACTCTTGAGAGTCCCTTGGACTGCAAGGAGATCCAACCAGTCCACTTTAAAGGAGATCAGTCCTGGGTGTTCATTGGAAGGACTGATGCTAAAGCTGAAACTCCAATACTTTGGTCACCTCCTGGGAAGGGTTGACTCACTAGAAAAGACTCTGATGCTGGGAGGGATTGGGGGCAGGAGGAGAAGGGGATGACAGAGAATGAGATGGTTGGGTGGCATCACCGACTCGATGGACATGAGTTTGATTGAACTCCGGGAGTTGGTGATGGACAGGGAGGCCTGGCGTGCTGTGATTCATGGGGTCGCAAAGAGTTGGTCACGACTGAGCAACTGAACTGAACTGAAGTGAACTGATACTTAAATAAGGGACGATTGTTGTCTCTAGGTGGCTTGAGGGATCCCCATTTAAAAAAAAATAATAATAATAATAAAATTTCCCATCAACCAGGGTAATCAGGAAAATGTCCATGCTCTTCACAGAATGGAAACCTGGGTATATTAATCTATATTAACCACAATATAATTAGTAACAAGTGCCAGCATTTGCATTTACCTTTAGTGTCAGGGAGTTATCTGGCAAAAGCCAAATTTGACATGATTGCTGACCTATCTATCCTTGGTTATATGTTTTGATAACCATGGTCACATGAAATAATGAGAGATAGAATTTCTAAATTTTGAGGAGTGTATATTATTCCTTTAATTTGCATTACTTATCTCTTTCCTGTTACAGGGATTGCCTTTCATTGCTCTAATCCCCATGATCCTAAAACTACAGAACTATCTTCAATAGAGCCCTGCTTCCTCCTTCAGCAAAATCAATATATTAATATTTATTCACCAAGAAACAAAGATCCAAAACAGATATTATGTTAAAATGTATTTCACAAACTAGAATGAATAGATTACCTTTCACCTAATGAAATCTTAGAAGGAGTTGATAAAAATCTTGTCCCCTTCGTAGACCCAGATAGGTTAGATTACACTACCACTAGGAGACACCTCAAAATCTTAATGGCATTTTAACAACAAAGGCTTCTTTCTTACTTATACTATGTGTTCATCACAGAGCCTATTGGAAATCCTGCTCCACATTCTCTAGTCCAGTTCTCAGAATGACAAAGCATTCATCACATAGAACCTTTTCAGCTAGTCAGGCAGGGAGAAGGGAAGATGTCAGATCATTCACTAGCTTTAACTATGTTTTCCTAGAAAAGACATGGACCTTCCCACCTACATTGTGTTGGTCAATGCATTAGCCACAATTAACTTCAAAGAATCAGAGGATTCAATTTTACCATATGTCAGATAAGTGGGATAATTAGGAGTATTTGGCAGTATCCATGATCACTACACTCTCTCTCCAGATGTTTAGTGTAAGAAGGTGACTATAAGTATTTCATGAGGAGGTCATCACAGGTGATCAAGATTAGCAGAATTAGTAAGCTAAAACTAATGAAGCATCTGCCAGGCAATTGGCAACACATTAAGTAACTTAAACGTATTTTCTCATTTGTTCTTCATATCACCCTATAAATTACTATTATTTTCCCCAATATTATGGAAAGAAAGCTTCAGATTAAATACTAAATTCATTTAATGAAAACTATTCTCCTAGTGAGTTATGCAGTAATATCTCCAACTCTGGAATGTCTGATCACATAGTCAAGTCACTTAAATCATTCTACTACTCCATAATAATGTCAGTGTTCTTAATGGGAGTTCAGGGATTGGGGACTTAGAAAAAAAAACTATGACCAATGAGTCAGGGAAGATAAATGAGGGATAATCTGAGTGTAAAAACCTGTAGTGACCTAGATGAATGGGATGAAGCTGGAACAGTTTTATTCTTTTTCCAACTTAAGTTAAGCCATGAAATTAAAATACACTTGCTCCTTGGAAGGAAAGCTATGACAAACCTAGACAATGTAATAGAAAGGAGAGACCACTTTACTAACAAAGGTCTATATAGTCAAAGCTATGGTTTATCCAGTAGTCATGTATGATGTGAGGGTTGGACCATAAAGAAGGCTGAGTGCTGAAGATTTGATGCTTTTGGATTGTGGTGCTAGAGAAGACTCTTGAGAGTCTCTTGGACAGCAAAGAGATCAAATTAATCAATCCTAAAGGAAATCAGTCCTGGATATTCATTGGAAGGGCTGATGCTGAAGCTGAAGCTCCAATATTTTGACCACCTGATGCAAAGAGTCAACTCACTGGAAAAGACCCTGAGGCTGAGAAAGATTGAAGGTAAAAGGAGAAAGGAGCAACAGAGGATAAGTTAGTTGCATGACATCACTGATTCAATGGACATGAATTTAAGCAAACTCCAGGAAATAGTAAACACAGGGGAGCCTGGTGTGCTTCAGTCCATGGGATTGCAAAGAGTTGGACAGAACTTAGCGAATGAAAGACGACAACGACATATCTTCACTACAAAAAGGATTTGTTGCAACAGGAAAAGAACATATAGCCTTTGGGTTTTAAAAGGAAGCTAAAAAATTACTCCCTTTATCACTGAGATTAGACTATTATTTTCTATGTCATCACATACCAATGACTCATTATGAAAAATACATAAATATGTCATGTCTCTTTAAAGATTCAAATGTTCCCTATGTCTTACACCACTCTCAAGAGTCAGGCACCTTTTTTTTTTGTTTGTTTTTATTGAAAGTATCTGATTTAAAGTTTGGCTACTTTAAGTAAGCTATAATATCGTAGTCATTTTGTGAGAGTCGTTGTATGTATTATGCTTTCATCATTTATTTGTTTTGATAGAGTGACACATTCATTCAACAAAAGAAGGTGGACTCCCTATTCTCTGGCCTACCCATTTACAGGTACTGAAGATACAGCAGTGAATGAGACAGAGTTCTACATCTCATGGAGCCTATACTCTGAAGAGGCAAGGGCATTAAATTATTCATCCAAAGTATATGAGAAATACCAATAGAAATGATTTACAAATGCAAAGAGTCAGCCTGTGAAATTTCATGGAATAAAGGTCTAGATAGAAGGCACAGTTAGCTCAAAGACCCTTAGATGAAGACGAAATGGGTATATCTGGGAAAAGGAAAGATGGCCAGTTTGATGGTATGTTGTTGGTGATAAGAGAGGGATACAGACAGCAAAGCAGTAACCAAATCATTGTGTATTGAAAGTAAGAAAATAAATTGTCATCGTTTTCTGTTTGTGAGGTAAGTTACCTTTGATGAAATATACTGGAATTTACAAATGTACCCTGGGAAAAGGATGCAACATGCTTGCCACGTCCATATTGCTTGGTTTCTAGTCTGCCTATTGGAGTCACTACCTATTAGGGTTTGTCACAGTGAGCACAGTAGGGCAGGAGGATCTGGGATCATTGTCTCATGCTCTCTTTCTTTTATAAATAAGGTAGAGCAACTAGAGAAGGATTTTCACATTCCACATCAATATATTTTCATTAAGACAAGCAATTTATTGTTCTTTCAATATCCTCATCAGTCACTTTAAAATACTCTCACATGCAACATTATTTTTCTTCGGTAGAAGATTAAGATGAATGACCTGAATGAGAATATGCTGTAGCTCACACTTACGGGAATTTCTCAAGGGAACTTGATCTAGTTCACGTATGCAGAAGTCCACTATAAAATTAACACTAGTTACATACTGTTTATGAAAGACATCCATTGTCTTGGAAACTTTTATTGAAAATCATAGAGAAAGCTTTCAGTCACTAAGGAAATCATAGAATTTCCCCCTGTGACTCAAGGTACCTTTCAGTGATGAAATAAACATAACTTGGGCTTTTTTGCCCTCCCTTCCTAAGCGAAGTAGCTCCAGTTCATTCTCTTTGATCTGGCATATTTTCTAAGCTTTAAAAAAAAAAAAAAAATCAAGTGAGATGGAAAAATGTATTCAGAGGGTAAATTATTGTTTGGAACACATACTAAATTTAATATCTTAGATGAAAATTAACATTGTTACAATATACTCAGAAGTGTTACTTCTGAGGATTGGTTATCATCTGAAAAGGTCTCAGTGGACAACCCCAATGGTGTCTATTGAAATATGTTAACTTTTGTCTTTAATACATGCTGCAATAATACTTGATTTTCTATGCATTAACTGAGCCTGACCTATCTGCCTACGTCAGAAGCCAGGAAATGCTACTAAGGCAATATTTTAAGGAGTCTCCAACACACCCTGGCAAAAATCCAAAGTTAACCTCTTCTAGTAAAATAATACCACATTTGGGAAATTAAAGTAGATGTTTGAATTCATTGTGTATAAAGAGAAGGAGAGTGAAGGAAAGACCATAAGTATGACCTCTATGAGTCAATAATTTAAGACGTCAACTTGAAAATGATAAGTTTCAGAAAATTTGGTCTATTTTATCCAATAATAGCATTTCAGAGTTTTAGTTTAGAATAATTTACTTAATATTCTATCAGTTTCAACTGACGCCGACGGGATAATTCGAACATAAAGAAATTTGAAAAAAAGGATTTTCAGGTAGTCAAAGAATATAGCAAAGGGTATTTTTGGTAATAAGAAGGTGGAACTGGAAAGCTGACAGGGACCAGAGAGTATTTTCCACTGACCCTATTTAATTCTGTTTTACATAATCTATTTTTTTCATATCAATTTTTTATATGTCCATGCAAAGTTAGGGCTTCCCTTCTGGCTCAGTTGGTAAAGAATCTGCCTGCAATATGGGAGACCTGGGTTCGATCCCTGGGTTGGGAAGATCCCCTGGAGAATGGAAAGTCTATCCACTCCAGTATTCTGGCCTGGAGAATTGCATGGACTGTACAGTTCATACTGTCGCAAAGAGCTGGACAAGACTGAATGACTTTCACTCTCACTTGCATGCAATATTATATCACTATACCCATATCACTGTGAAATCTGAAACCATCCCAAAGTCTTTTGGGTTGCCCATTTGGGAGAAGATATGTATATATATATATCTGTGGAAAACTCTGAAAGAGATGGGAATACCAGACCACCTGACCTGCCTCTTGAGAAATCTGTATCCAGGGCAGGAAGCAACAGTTAGAACTGGACATGGAACAACAGACTGGTTTCAAATAGGAAAAGGAGTACGTCAAGGTTGTATATTGTCACCCTGCTTATTTACCTTATATGCAGGGTACATCATGAGGAACGCTGGGCTGGAAGAAGCACAAGCTGGAATCATGATTGCTGGGAGAAATATCAATAACCTCAGATATGCAGATGACACCACCCTTATGGCAGAAAGTGAAGAGGAACTAAAAAGCCTCTTTTTTTTTTTCTTTTTTATTGGAGGTTAATTAATTTACAATATTATATTGGTTGGTTTTGCCATACATTGACATGAATCCGCCCCGGGTGTACATACGTTCCACTTCCTGAACCATCCTCTCACCTCCCTCCACCCCTTATCCTCCCTCTGGGTCATCCCTGTGTACCAGTCCCAAGCATCCTGTATCATGCATCGAACCTGGACTGGTGATTCATTTCACATATGATAATATACATGTTTCAATGCCATTCTCTCAAATCATCCCACCCTCACCCTCTCCCATAGAGTCCCAAAGACTGTTCTATACACCTGTGTCTCCTTTGCGGTCTCGTATACAGGGTTATCATTGCCATCTTTCTAAATTCCATATATATGCGTTAGTATACTGTATTGGTGTTTTTCTTTCTGGCTTACTTCACTCTGTACAATAGGCTCCAGTTTCATCCACCTCATTAGAACTGATTCAAATGCATTCTTTTTAATGGCTGAGTAACACTCCATTGTGTATATGTACCACAGCTTTCTTATCCAATCATCTGCAGATGGACATCTAGGTTGCTTCCATGTCCTAGCTATTATAAATAGTGCTGCGATGAACATTGGAGTACATATGCTCTTTCAATTTGGTTTCCTCGGTGTGTATGCCCAGGAGTGTGATTGCTGGATCATATGGCAGTTCTATTTCCAGTTTTCTAAGGAATCTCCACATTGTTCTCCATAGTGGCTGTACTAGTTTCCATTCCCACCAACAGTGTAAGAGGGTTCCCATCTCTCCACACCCTCTCCAGCATTTATTGCATATAGACTTTTGGATAGCAGCCTTTCTGACTGGTATGAAATGGTAATTTATTGTGGCTTTGGTTTGCATTTCTCTGATTATGATGGATGTTGAGCATTTTTTCAGGTGTTTGTTAGCCATCTTTATGTCTTCTTTGGAGAAATGTTTGTTTAGTTCTTTGGCCCATTTTTTTGATTGGGTCATTTATTTTTCTGGAATTGAGCTGCAGGAGCAGCTTGTATATTTTGGAGATTAATTCTTTGTCAGTTGTTTCATTTTCTATTATTTTCTTCCATTCTGAAGGCTGTCTTTTCACCTTGCTTATAGTTTCCTTTGCTGTGCAGAAGCTTTTAATTTTAATTAGGTCCCATTTGTTTATTTTTGCTTTTATTTCCAATATTCTGGGAGGTAGGTCATGGAGGATCCTGCTTTGATTTATGTCGGAGAGTGTTTTGCCTATGTTCTCCTCTAGGAGTTTTACAGTTTCTGGTCTTACATTAGATATTTAATCCATTTTGAGTTTATTTTGGTGTATGGTGTTAGGAAGTGTTCTAGTTTCATTCTTTTACAAGTGGCTGACCAGTTTTCCCAGCACCACTTGTTAAAGAGACTGTCTTTTCTCCATTTTATATTCTTGCCTCCTTTGTCAAAGATAAGGTGTCCATAAGTGAGTGGATTTATCTCTGGGCTTTCTGTTTTGTTCCGTTGATCTATATTTCTGTCTTTATGGCAGTACCATACTGTCTTGATGACTGTGGCTTTGTAGTAGAGCCTGAAGTCTGGCAGGTTGATTTCCCAGTTCCATTCTTCTTCCTCAAGATTGCTTTGGTTATTCGAGGTTTTTTGTTTTTCCATACAAATTGTGAGATTATTTGTTCTAGCTCTGTGAAAACTATCGTTGGTTGCTTGATAGAGATTGCATTGAATGTATAAATTACTTTGGGTAGTATACTCATTTTCACAATATTTATTCTTCCAATCCACAAACACGGTATATTTTATTATTTTCATTGCAACAGTGAATGGAATAGTTTCCTAATTTCTCTTTCTATTTTCTCATTATTAGTATATAGGAATGCGAGGGATTTCAGTGTGTTGATTTTATATCCGGCAACTTTACTGTATTCATTGATTAGCTCTAGTAGTTTTCTGGTAGAGTCTTTAGGGTTTTCTGTGTAGAGGATCATGTTATCAGCGAACAGTCAAAGTTTTACTTCTTTTCCAATTTGTATTCCTTTTATGTCTTTTTCTGCTCTGATTGCTGTGGCCAAAACTTCCAGAACTATGTTGAATAGTAGTGGTGAGAGTGGGCACCCTTGTCTTGTTCCTGACTTTAGGGGAAATGCTTTCAGTTTTTCACACTGAGGATCATGTTTGCTGTGGGTTTGTCATATATTGCTTTTATTATGTTGAGGTATGTTCCTTCTATTCCCACCTTCTGGAGGGTTTTTATCATAAATGGATGTTGAATTTTGTCAAAGGTTTTCTCTGCATCTATTGAGATAATCATATGATTATTATTTTTCAGTTTTTAATGTGGTGTATTACATTGATTGATCTGCGGATATTGAAGAATCCTTGCATTCCTGGGATAAAGCCCACTTGGTCATGATGTATGATCTTCTTAATGTGTTGTTGGATTCTGATTGCAAGAATTTTGTTAAGGATTTTTGCATCTATGTTCATCAGTGATATTGACCTGTAGTTTTCTTTTTTTGTGGGGTCTTTACCAGGTTTTGGGATTAGGGTGATGGTGGCCTCCTAGAATGAGTTTGGAAGTTTCCCTTCCTCTGCAATTTTCTGGAAGAGTTTGAGTAGGCTAGGTGGTAGCTCTTCTCTAAATTTTTGGTAGAATTCAGCTGTGAAGCCACCTGGACCTGGGCTTTTGTTTGCTTGAAGATTTCTGATTACAGCTTCTATTTCTGTGCTTGTGATGGGTCTATTAAGATTTTCTATTTCTTCCTGGTTCAGTTTTGGAAAGTTGCGCTTTTCATTCATTTCTATGCATCTTTTGATTTCTCTTTTGATTTCTTCTATGATTTGTTGATTATTCAGAAGCGTGTTGTTCAGCCTCCATATGTTGGCATTTTTAATAGTTTTTCTCCTGTAATTGAGATCTAATCTTACTCTATTGTGGTCAGAAAAGATGCTTGGAATGATTTCAATTTTTTTTTAATTCACTAAGGCTAGATTTATGGCCCAGGATTTGATCTATCCTGGAAAATGTTCCGTGTATGCTTGAGAAAAAGGTGAAATTCATTGTTTTGGGGTGAAATGTCCTATAGAGATCTATTAGGTCTAGCTGGTCTATTGTATCATTTAATATTTGTATTTCCTTGTTAATTTTCTGTTTGGTTGATCTATCCATAGGTGTGAGTGGGGTATTAAAGTCTCCCACTATTATTGCATTGTTGTTAATTTCCCCTTTCATGCTAAGTCACTTCAGTCATGTCCGACTCTGTGTGACCCCATAGACAGAAGCCCACCAGGCTCCCCCGACCCTGGGATTCTCCAGGCAAGAACACTGGAGTGGTTTGCCATTTCCTTCTCCAATGTGTGAAAGTGAAAAGTGAAAGTGAAGTCGCTCAGTCGTATCCGAACCTTAGCGACCCCACGGACTGCAGCCTACCAGGCTCCTCCCTCCATGGGATTTTCTAGGCACGAGTACTAGAGTGGCTTGTCATTGCCTTCTCCGAATTTCCCCTTTCATACTTGTTAGTAATTGTCTTACATATTGCAGTGCTCCTATGGTGGGTGCATAAATATTTATAATTGTTATATCTTCTTCTTGGATTGATCCTTTGATCATTATGTAGTTTCCTTCTTTGCCTCTTTTTACAGCCTTTGTTTTAAAGTCTATTTTATCTGATACAAGTATTGCTTCTCCTGCTTTCTTTTGGTCTCTAGTTACACGGAATATCTTTTTCTAGCCCTTCACTTTCAGTCTGTATGTTTCCCTTGTTTTGAGGTGGGTCTCTTGTAGACAACATATATGGGAGTCTTGTTGTTGTATCCATTCAGCCAGCCTTTGTCTTTTGGTTGGAGCATTCAACCCATTTACATTTAAGGTGATTATTGATAAGTATGATCCCGTTGCCATTTTCTTTATTGCTTTGGGTTCGAGTTTATTCACCCTTTCTGTTTCCTGTCTAGAGAAGATCCTTTAGCATCAGTTGGAGAGCTGGTTTGGTGATGTTGAATTCTCTCAGCTTTTGCTTGTCTGTAAAGCTTTTGATTTCTCCTTCATATTTGAATGAGATCCTTTCTGGGTACAGTAATCTGTGCTGTAGGTTATTTTCTTTCATCACTTTAAGTATGTCTTGCCATTCCCTCCTGGCCTGAAGAGTTTCTGTTGAAAGATCAGCTGTTATCCTTATGGGAATCCCCTTGTGTGTCATTTGTTGCTTTTCCCTTGCTGCTTTTAATATTTGTTCTTTGTGTTTGATCTTTGTTAATTTGATTAATATGTGTCTTGAAGTATTTCGCCTTGGATTTATCCTGTTAGGGACTGTCTGTGTTTCTTGGACTTGGGTGATTATTTCCTTCTCCATTTTAGGGAAGTTTTCAACTATTATCTCCTCAAGTATTCTCTCATGGTCTTTCTTTTTGTCTTCTTCTCTGGGACTCCTATGATTTGAATGTTGGAGCGTTTAACATTGTCCCAATATTAAACGTTGTTTAATATTGTCCCAATATTAAACGTTGTTTAATATTGTCCTCATTTCTTTTAATTCGTTTTTCTTTTTTCCTCTCTGTTTCATTTATTTCTACAATTCTATCTTCTAGATCACTTATCCTGTCTTCTGCTTCTGTTATTCTACTGTTTGTTCCCTCCAGAGTGTTTCTGATCTCACCTATTGCTTTATTCATTGCATATTGACTCTTTTTTATTTCCTCTAAATCCTTATTAAACCTTTCTTGAAACTTCTCAATCCTTTTCTCCCGGTTATTTATCTGTAACTCCATTTTGCTTTCCAGATTTTGAATCATTTTCACCATCAAAATTGAAATTCTTTATCAGGTAGATTCCCTAAATTTTCCTCTTTTGTTTGTGTTGGTGGGCATTTATTCTGTTCCTTTACTTGCTGGGTATTTCTCTGCCTCTTCATCTTGCTTATATTGCTGTGCTTGGGGTGGCTTTTCCATCTTCTGGCAGTTTGGAGTTATTTTTATTATGTACTTTGCTCGCTGTGTGGGGTTGGACAGGTGATTTGTCAAAGTTCCCTGGTTAGGGAAGCTAGTGTCAGTATTCTGGTGGGTGGAGCTGGATTTGTTCTCTCTGGAGTGCAATGAAGTGTCCAGTAATGAGTTATGAGATGTCAGTGGGTTTGGAGTGACTTTGGGCAGCCTGTATATTGAAGCTCAGGGCTAGTTTCCTGTGTTGCTAGAGAATTTGTGTGGTATGTCTTGCTCTGGAACTTGTTGACCCTTGGGTGGTGCTTGGTTTCAGTATAGGTATGGAGGTGTTTGATGAGCTCCTATTGATTAATGTTCCCTGGATTCAGGAGTTCTCTGGTGTTCTCAGGATTCAGGCTTAAGCCTCTTGCCTCTGGTTTTCAGTCTTCTTCTTGGAGTAGCCTCTAGAATTCTCTATCTGTCATTTCCAAGGTGGTTCCCTCTAATTTAGCTTCTGTTTGCTGGTCTCTTCAGTTCAGTTCAGTTCAGTTCAGTTCAGTCGCTCCGTCGTATCCGACTCTTTGCAACCCCATGAACCATAGCATGCCAGACCTCCCTGTCCATCACCAACTCCCAGAGTTCACTCAAACTCATATCCATCTTGTCGGTGATGCCATCCAGCCATCTCATTCTCTGTCGTCCCCTTCTCCTCCCACCCCAAATCCCTCCCAGCATCAGCCTCTTTTCCAGTGAGTCAACTGGTCGCATGAGGTGAACAAAGTATTGGAGTTTCAGCTCTAGCATCAGTCCTTCCAATGAACACCCAGGATTGATCTCCTTTAGAATGAACTGGTTGGATCTCCTTGCAGTCCAAGGGACTCTCAAGAGTCTTCTCCAGCACCACAGTTCAAAAGCATCAATTCTTCGGTGCTCAGCTTTCTTCACAGTCCAACTCTCGCATCCATACATGACTATGGGAAAAACCATAGCCTTGACTAGACGGACCTTTGTTGGCAAAGTAATGTCTCTGCTCTTTAATATGCTGTCTACGCTGGTCATAACTTTCCTTACAAGGAGAAAGCGTCTTAATTTCCTGGCTGCAGTCAGCATCCGCAGTGATTTTGGAGCCCAAAATAATAAAGTCTGACACTGTTTCCACTGTTTCCCCATCTATTTCCCATGAAGTGATGAGACCTTTGGTGGTCCCTAATTTCCGCCCTGACACTAAGGGGCGGTGGTGGACACTTTTTGAAGCTCACTTGTTCAGTCTTTTTCTGGGAAGGGAGGAACGCTGCAGACAAATATCTCTGGCATCTGTGGGGATTGCTCGCAGTGTCTTGGCCACATTGGGTTTGACCCCACTCACGGCACGTGTGCTGTCCCAGTCTACACTGCAGAGGCTCTAGGTTGCTCTGCTTGGAACTATCCGAGGCCGGTCCTGGGTTGCATGCACTTCCCAGGTCTGAGCGGCTCAGGTTCAGGTATTCCAGTACTCCACAAAGGCGCAGACTTGTCTGGGTCTGCGTTTTGTGCCTTCCACAGTCAGAGCAGCTTGGGTGACCCATGTTTGGCAAGCACGGTCGCTGCGAATTATCCCCTCCATGGACCCTGCTGCTCGGTTTTCTGGTTGTACACCCGGTGCAGCTTCTCAGGTGGATGTTGACTGGTCAGAAACCCATGAAGTCTTGCTTAGCAATGAAGCCTGCCTGCAGTTTGGTATTGGATTCCTCTTTGGGCCCGCGGTTGCCCCCTTCCGGCTCTGGCTGCCCTCCCCTGCCTGTCTCGGTGGGGGATGGGGGATGGGCCATCTGCAGCCTGCTAGCTCTGGTCAGTCCTTTGTTCTGTGAGCGGGACTGGTGGAGTCTTAAGTCAGGGCTTAAAAAGCCTCTTGATGAAAGTGAAAAAGGAGAGTGAAAATGTTGGCTTGAAGCTCAACATTCAGAAAACAAAGATCATGGCCTCTGGTCCCATCACTTCATGGGAAATAGATGGGGAAACAGTGTCAGACTTTATTTTTTTAGGCTTCAAAATCACTGCGGATGCTGATTGCAGCCATGAAATTAAAAGACGCTTACTCCTTGGAAGGAAAGTTATGACCAACCTAGATAGTATATTAAAAAGCAGAGACATTACTTTGCCAACAAAGGTCTGTCTAGTCAAGGCTATGGTTTTTTCCGTGGTCATGTATGGATGTGAGAGTTGGACTGTGAAGAGAGCTGATCACTGAAAAATTCATGCTTTTGAACTGTGGTATTGGAGAAGACTCTTGAGAGTCCCTTGGACTGCAAGGAGATCCAATCAGTTCATTCTAAAGGAGATCAATCCTGGGTGTTCATTGGAGGGACTGATGCTAAAGCTGAAACTCCTATACTTTGGCCACCTCATGCGAAGAGTTGACTCACTGGAAAAGACTATGATGCTGGGAAGGATTGGGACCGGGAAGAGAAGGGGACGACAGAGAGTGAGATGGCTGGATGGCATCACCGACTGATGGACATGAGTTTCAGTGAACACTGGGAGTTGGTGATGGAGAGGCAGGCCTGGCGTGCTGTAATTCATGGGGTCGCAAAGAATCGGACACTACTGAGTGACTGAACTGCACTGAACTGATATATATCTCTCTATCACTTATTTACAACCAAGATTGTATTGTCACATCATAAAAACACTGGCAGGAGATTAATTTCCATGATGGGACATGGAAAAAAGACATACAATTGATAAACTCACCTTCCTATATGCATACAATGATATGTGCTCAGATCTAATATTCAAGCACAGATATCTTTATTATGATTAGGGTGATAACAACTCCTCTGCATTAGAATTATTGCAAGCAAATCAGCATAAGAATGTGTGTGTCCTTCCATCCTCACCTCCAGAACAACAATAATCTATTTTTGAATAGAAATTCACAAATTTAAATGCATACACACACTTTTTTAACTTTTCGTATCAAAAACTATTCCTTGAAATATTCATGCATTGATGAGATTCAATTTACTTATTTTCTACTATAACTTACTTTCTGGAATACTATGATGAATAAAAAAATTTTAAAGTTATTAGAACAAAATAGTTAAATTTAAACATTTGCAAAAATATATATATAATAAAGGCTATCTTCCTTGACAAATAAAGACAAAGCAGACTGTCCAAAATATAGTTAAAGGAAATAAAATATTGTCTAAGGAAAGTATGACTTCAGTTCAGTTCAGTTCAGTTCAGTCGCTCAGTCATGTCCGACTCTCCGCGACCCCATGAATCACAGCACGCCAGGCCTCCCTGTCCATCACCAACTCCCGGAGTACACTCAAACTCATGTCCACAGAGTCGGTGATGCCATCCAGCCATCTCATTCTCTGTCGTCCCCTTCTTCTCCCGCCTCCAACCTTTCCCAGCATCAGAGTCTTTTCCAGTGAGTCAACTCGTCGCATGAGGTGGCCAAAGTATTGCAGTTTCAGCTTTAGCATCAGTCCCTCCAATGAACATCCAGGATTGATCTCCTTTAGAATGGACTGGTTGGATCTCCTTGCAGTATAAGGGACTCTCAAGAGTCTTCTCCAACACCACAGTTCAAAAGCATCGATTCTTCGGCGATCAGCCTTCTTCACAGTCCAACTCTCACATCCATACATGACCACGGGAAAAACCATTGCCTTGACTAGACGGACCTTGGTTGGCAAAGTAATGTCTCTGCTTTTTAATATACTATCAAGGTTGGTCATAACTTTCCTTCCAAGGAGCAAGCGTCTTTTAATTTCATGGCTGCAATCAGCATCTGCAGTGATTTTGGAGCCAAAAAAAATAAAGTCTGACACTGTTTCCACTGTTTCCCCATTTATTACCCATGAAGTGATGGGACCAGATGCCATGATCTTTGTTTTCTGAATGTTGAGCTTCAAACCAACCTTTTCACTCTCCTCTTTCACTTTCATCAAGAGGCTTTTGAGTTCCTCTTCACTTTCTGCCATAAGGGTAGTGTCATCTGCATATCTGAGGTTATTGATATTTCTCCCAGCAATCTTGATCCCAGCTTGTGCTTCTTCCAGCCCAGCGTTCCTCATGATGTACTCTGCATATAAGTTAAATAAGCAAGGTGACAATATACAACCTTGACGTACACCTTTTCCTATTTGGAACCAGTCTGTTGTTCCATGTCCAGTTCTAACTGTTGCTTCCCGACCTGCATACAGGTTTCTCAAGAGGCAGGTCAGGTGGTCTGGGATGACTTAGTACTTTAAAAAGAGCAATGGTGTGGAGAGTTTTACTAATATATCCAATCAATGACTGAATAAAATATGTGATTTTCATGAATATGCATAAATGAAGTCTATATTTGAATTGTGATATTTTATCCAAGTTCCACCATCTTCTGATTCCATTTCTAGTCACACTCATTTGATCAACCCTTACTTCCTTCTGTATATTAAAAAAAAGAAAACATAGGAAATCAACTAAAAAGGTTAAGTTATTTTCCCAATATCATATGCCAATGGAAGTACATATTAAGGGAGTGGATGCTAGCCTGTGTTTTCTAACTCTTTTCAGGATCAAAGAATGTGAGGTTAGCCTCATAAAAAAGAAAGACTATACAATGAGACAAAGTTTAAATGTTGTGTTTGTGTGTGTCTATGTGTGTATGCATGTGTCTCTCAAGTGAGAGAAGTAATATATTTTCCCTTTAGATACAGTTAGAATCATAGGTTGAAAGTGACAGGTCCCAAAACAGTAGAAACATTTTCCTTTAACCTCTGCTAGCACTTTACCCCAATGTGTTCCTCCCCACCTACAGTGATCAACCCAAAAAATTGGATATTTGATATGGATATTCTAATCCATATCCCCAATCTTACTGCCCTATATTTTATCCCACAGTTAATAAAATTTATATTTCCCCTTACTTTCAGCTAAATTGAACAGTGAACAATTCTCACAACAAAACTGAACATTGATTGCTCTTATTCAGTCTATTTTCTAAAATCTTTAAGCTTCTTGTTATGTGAAGTCACTTTAGTTGTGTCTGACTCTTTGCGACCCTATGAACTATAGCCCACCAGACTCCTCTGTCCATGGGATTCTCCAGACAAGAGAAAACACACACTGGAGTGTGTTGTCATTTCCTCCTCCAGTTAAGCTTCTTGTTTCTCCTGAAATGTTCATTTAAAAACTACTCTCTCATGTGTTATCTTGTAATAAGAATTGGGCTAAAGAGGTATAAGTGTGCTGTTGTGTCTTCAGTTTTGGTGCTATGCCTCCATCAGGATGAAACTTGTAATTCTGCTTTGAAAAGTAAAGGATGATGTATCAGAGACTCAGTGTCATTTCCCCTTTGGGGCTCCTAAGCATGGACTGCCATATGAGTTCTGCTTCCATCTTGCTTTGTGCTTATATCAAAATACAGCTTGAGCTTTAGTAAAATTGTCCTCAGAAGAAGTAGAAAAACCTTCTACATTTTCCCCTTCATTTTCTAGGGTGCTTTTGAATGCACAGATAAGAAAGTAATGGTGTAACATTAAGACATACATGTGCATATGTATTATGCTAATAGAAAATATATTTGAATATTTGGATAATTTTAATGGGAAATTTAGAATTACAAGGACCATTTAGTATTTTCGAATGGGCAAATAAGATAATTTGATAGGCACCTTAAAACAAAGAGAAGAAGCCCTCATGAAGAGATTGTCTTTTATATCTTTAAGAGATCACACAGGAAAGAGACTTTTAATTTAAGCCAAATATAATAAATCTTTGTATTGGTGTGTATGTTTGCAGATATATATATATATGAGTACATATAAAAAATGTTTATTGTATGCAATTTCACTCTTCTCTTAGAAGAAGGAAAATGATTAGTTTTTAACAATGAAAATGTTTGATTTGTCTGATGCTAACTAACATCTCTTAATACTCCTTTCCCTATTTATTTTTACTTCCTACCCCACTCTTTTCTTGATCCTCTTAACATTTTTGCAGAATAATCTTGAAAATACTCTTTCACTTGTGTGGAATCTAGGAATATGTAGTCCAAGAAGAGAGTAAGTTAAAAAAAAAAATTAGGTTGCATTCCTTTTTCTATAAAGTTGTAGTTAAAAAAATTAAATGTACAAAATGATTGGAGTGAAAAATATAAGCTTTCAAACAGTCTTTAAAGCATAGTTTAGTCAATATAAATATATGAATTTATGAAAATAAAATATTATTTTAATATTTCTCATAACTAAGTTAATGATATTTGTATAAAGTCTACTTTTTATCATCTTACAAGTTTTACTATATAAAATTGATCCTCATACAATATTTACCTGAAACTAATTTTTAAATTATATAATTTGATATATTTAAATTTCTAAAATGGTTTTCTGAGTCAAAAGTTATAATTTCTGAAACTGCTTAAAATTCTAAATACATGAAATTGCTTTTAACTAAATTGAATTTTAATAATAAATGTTTTTAAAGTATTTAATCTCACTTATTATAATGTCACAAATTGTAAAGATTTACTATGTAGTAAAAATTATAACTTTCATGTTCTTACTTAATAATTATACTAATATTAAGTTGTATTTATTAGTAAGTAATATAACATAATTGGATAAATTAAAATTGGGAAATAAAGGACTTAACATAATTAGTCACTAAATTTAATTCAGTTCAGATCAGTTCAGTTGCTCAGTCATGTCTGAATCTGCGAACCCATAGACTGCAGCACGCCAGGCCTCCCTGTCCATCACCAACTCCTGGAGCTTACCCAAACTCATTTCCATTGAGTCGGTGATGCCATCCAGCCATCTCATCCTCTGTTGTCCCCTTCTCCTCCTGTCTTCAATCCTTCCCAGCATCAGGGTCTTTTCAAATGAGTCAGCACTTTGCATCAGGTGGCCAAAGTATTGGAGTTTCAGCTTCAACATCAGTCCTTCCAATGAACACCCAGGACTGATCTCCTTTAGGACGAACTGGTTGGATCTCCTTGCAGTCCAAGGGACTCTCAAGAGTCTTCTCCAACACCACAGTTCAAAAGCGTCAATTCTTCAGTGCTCAGCTTTCTTTATAGTCCAACTTTCATATCCATACATGACTACTGGAAAAACCATAGCCTTGGCTAGACAGAACTTTGTTGGCAAAGTAATGTCTCTGCTTTTTAATATGCTGTCTAGTTTGGTCATAACTTGCCTTCCAAGGAGTAAGCGTTTTTTAATTTCATGGCTGCAATCACCATCTGCAGTGATTTTGGAGTCACAAAAAATGTCATCCACTGTTTCTACTGTTTTCCCATCTATTTGTCATGAAGTGATGGGACCGGATGCCATGATCTTAGTTTTCTGAATGTTGAGCTTTAAGCCAACTTTTTCATTCTCCTTTCACTTTCACTTTCACCAAGAGGCTTTTTAGTTCCTCTTCACTTTCTGTCAAAAGGGTGGTGTCATCTGCATATCTGAGGTTATTGATATTTCTCCTGGCAACCTTGATTCCAGCTTGTGCTTCTTCCAGCCCAGTGTTTCTCATGATGTACTCTGCATATAAGTTAAATAAGCAGGGTGACAATATACAGCCTTGACGTACGCCTTTTCCTATTTGGAACCAGTCTGTTGTTCCACATCCAGTTCTAACTGTTGGTTCCTGACCTGCATACATGTTTCTCCACAAGCAGGTCAGGTGGTCTGGTATTTCCATCTCTTTCAGAATTTTCCACAGTCTATTGTGATCCACACAGTCAAAGACTTTGGTATAGTCAATAAAGAAAAAATAGATATCTTTCTGAAACTCTCTTGCTTTTTCCATGATCCAACGGATGTTGGCAATTTGATCTCTGGCTCCTCTGCCTTTTCTATAACCAGCTTGAACTTCTGGAAGTTCATTGTTCACATATTGCTGAAGCCTGGCTTAGAGAATTTTGAGCATTACCTTACTAACGTGAGATGAGTGCAATTGTGTGGAAGTTTGAGCATTCTTTGGCATTGCCTTTCTTTGGGATTCCCTGCTGGCTCAGAGGGTAAAGCATCTGCCTGTAATGCAGGAGACCTGGGTTCGATCCCTGGATCAGGAAGATCCCTGGATCTGGAAGATCCCCTGGAGAAGGAAATGGCAACCCACTCCAGTACTCTTGTCTGGAAAGTCCCATAGACAGAGAAACTTGGTGTAGACTACAGTCTATACACCAAAGAGTTGGACACAACTGAGTAACTTCACTTTCTTTCTTTCATTTATTTGGGATTGGAATGAAAACTGACCTTTTCCAGACCTGTGGCCACTGCTGAGTTTTCCAAATTTGCTGACATATTGTAGCACTTGCACAGCATCATATTTTAGAATTTGAAATAGCTCAACTGGGATTCCATTTACCTTTATTCATATGCATTGCAGAACTAAAATGTATTAAGTGATGTCGCTCAGTAGTGTCTGACTCTTTGCGATCCCATGGAGCGTAGTCTACCAAGCTTCTCCATCTATGGGATTTTCCAGGCAAGAGTACTGGAGTGGGTTGCCATTTCCTTATCAAGGGGATCTTCCTGATCCATGATCAAACCCAGGTCTTCTGCATTGCAGGCAGACACTTAACCCTCCGAGCCATTCAAATTCTTTCCGGTGACATTATATACATATTTATATATACGTAAATGTAACTCAAAGAAATTTTTCTTAAAGATAAATAGTTGAGAAATTTGAATTTTTCTACTATCTATCTTGGTGTGCAGGAACAAAAGTTTACTGTTTTGATTACAGGATAATGAATATAATATGCCATTTTCTTAAGCAAATCATCATATTTTTAAGATAGAATACTGAATATAAAATATACATATTGATTTATTTTATATACTGATAATCTTAATTACATTTTACTGCTAACCTCAATGTTTTATTTCTTATTTATACAGATAAATTTTTATGTGTCTTATCCTACACATATGTAACATTACATATAGACTGTGTTTGTGAATATAAATATGAATAATAAAAATAATGAGATATGTTAAACATTCTAATAACTCTGACTCTATTTTAATAGATTTACTCATAAGGGAGAATGGTATCATCCCAATCCTGTAAAATATTACAAGATAAATACAAAAAAGTAAAATTAAAACTTTTTTCCTATTAAATGACAAAGTTATTCTCTTCCCAGAGGAAAAGCTTTGATTTTATTATGAAAATATTCTGTTAACTCTCAGGGCTTCTAACATACTCTTGAGCTAAATAATGTTTTCAATGTCTTTATTTTGAGGAATTCAATTTAAATTGCTAAAATCATTGCCGCTTATTGCTGTTCCTATTTCTGACTTCGAAAAAATATGGCTATCTGTGTCTTACATTCCCTGTTGTTTTTTTTTTCCTTTCCCAAAGTCAGGCACCAAATTAGGAATAACAGATATCTGCAGTTTTCCTAGAATGACCACCAGGTACCAAAATGATTGCCTTGTTCTGCTTATGAAACAAAGATTATAAAAACAATCAGGTATGTTTTGCGTTTCAGTTTTTATAGAGTGTTGTTTATAAGAAAGATGTATTAATATAAATACATTATAATGACTGGCATACTCCTTAGTTCAAAAGCATGTAAATGTTCAAGCACAAGGACTGATACAATATTTGTCTACCATCTGATTTGTGCCTCTAAATTTTATGCACTAGTCACTCAGGAACAATCAGTATCCACTGTGGTAAGTCTTATAAATCAAAAGGCCTAGACAATCGCCAAGGTCCTCAGCATGTATCATATGTCCTCACTACCAGGCAATCATTGACTATCTCCTTATAAACTAATTGTGTGCTTTCCCTCAAGACAGCGTTACATTCTCTTTCATTCTAATAATCCCGGCTAACATAATTCATTATCCAGAACAGTTTCATTTTATCCCCAAAGCATAGAAAAATTACCTACAATCTTCAATCAGCTTTCATAAGACTATTTCACTCAAAATACCTAAGGATGTTTCTGGCATATGTTTCTACTATTAACCTTATCAGTTCAGTTCAGTCGCTCAGTCGTGTCTGACTCTTTGCGACCCCATGAATCACAGCATGCCAGGCCTCCCTGTCCATCACCAACTCCCAGAGTTCACTCAAACTCATGTCCATAGAGTCGGCGATGCCATCCAGTCATCTCATTCTCTGTTGTCCCCTTCTCCTCCTGCCCCCAATCCTTCCCAGCATCATAGTCTTTTCCATGAGTCAACTCGTCGCATGAGGTGGCCAAAGTATTGCAGTTTCAGCTTTAGCATCAGTCCTTCCAAAGAACACCCAGGATTGATCTCCTTTAGAATGGATTGGTTGGATCTCCTTGCAGTCCAAGGGACTCTCAAGAGTAGTCTCCAGCGCCACAGTTCAGAAGCATCAATTCTTCAGCGATCAGCTTTCTTCACAGTCCAACTCTCACATTCATACATGACCACTGGAAAAACCATAGCCTTGACTAGAGGTAAAAGTGTAAAGGTAAGATCCAAAAGTCTATTTATTGGGTTCGCAAAAGGTTCATTTGGATTTTTCCATAACATGTTACAGGGACAAAAATCAAAGTGCTTTGTAAGACACTATCCATTATCCAGAAAAACTGCCTCCTTATTGTCTTTAGTCATCAATAAAAATAGAAAAAATAACTGATATATTTAAAATAAATCTTGAAAATTATCTAAGGAATTAAGACTGCCATGGTGTTGAGACATGTCCTTAGCTTAATGCCTTTCAGATCTTCAGCAAAAGAAATCAGAGGCTATCACATATGAACCAATCACAGCTCACCCTGTGAGACTAGAATTACACCTCCCATAACTGATTATAATTTCTTACAGGTATAAATGGTACATTACTCCACTCATGCTGTCATAGCAAAATGTCATAAAATGAGTATCTTAATTATCAAAAATTTATTTTTCATCATTTTAGAAACTGGAAAGTGTAAGAATCAAGGTGCTTGCTGATTTGATTTCTAGTGATGGACATTTACCTGGCTTACAGGCACCTTCACATTGCATCTTCACATAGCAGGAGAGACATAGAGACAGTACTCTTTGTTGTCTTCTCTTATAAGGATACCAATTGATTGGATTAGGGCCCCATCCTGTGATTGCATTAAACCTTAATTACCTCTTTATTGGCCCTAACTCCAAATATAGTCACATTGGCATGCAGGAGGTTTAGGGGTTTTGTTTAAAAAAAAAAAAAATCTATGAATTTGGAGGGACATGGTTTAACCCATAGCAAATGATCAAATGCTTAGAGGTTTAAAGCAATACATTCATCTTTATAACTAATAGGTCCAAGCGACTTCTCAGGGATTTGTTGTTGCCTAGAAAATCCCATGGATGGAAGAGCCTGGTAGGCTGCAGTCCGTGGGGTCGCTAAGTGTCGGACACGACTGAGCGACTTCATTTTCACTTTTCACTTTCACACATTGGAGAAGGAAATGGCAACCCACTCCAGTGTTCTTGACTGGAGAATCCCAGGGAAGGGGGAGCCTGGTGGGCTTCCGTCATGGGGTCACAGAGAGTCGGACACGACTGAAGTGACAGCAGCAGCAGCAGCAGCAGTGCTAAGTCATGTCTGATTTTATTCAACCCCAGGGACTGTAGCCTGCCAGGCTGTTCTGTCCATGGGATTTTTCAGGCAGGAATACTGGAGTGGGTTGCTAATTCCTTTTCCAAGTGATTTTCCCAACCCAGGGATTGAACCCAGGTCTCCTGCAATTCAGGTGGATTCTTTACCATTGAGCCACCAGGGAATCCCTACACAACCTTCAATCAGGAAACCCAGTTTTACTAAAAATGATGCCAGCATAAATTTGCTCTTGAATTTGTTGAAAGAACCTTATCAGGTAATATTAACTACAAATACTATAAATAAATTACTAGGGTTGGATGCCTGGAACTTCTGAAAGTTTTGCCCACTGAAAATATTTTATTCCCATGAACTGGAGGTCTTTACAAGTCAGATATCTATAATTCGGAATCTCTCAAAATACTCCAGAGAAAATAGAATCACAAAAGACAGATTTCTCAAGAAACTTGCATCTAACATCTGGCAGGAGAATTTCATATGTAAATAACTTCTACCCCCAAATTTTGTAGACAATGACCCCCAAATGTCAGGAGTCAATGACTGCCATCCTCTTTCTAAACTTTATTTTCAGAGCAATTTTTTTTTCCTCTGTTAGTTTAAAATTCTAGACCTCTAATTATAAAAAATAGAACTGAATTTTTTTTTCTTTTACCTCACACATTAGTTTCTAAAAGATAATCTTTGGTATATTGATAACTGACTAATGATAAAAAGAGAAAAGAAAATAAAACTTTGAGACTTTGCCACTAATATTTTTTCAGTCATCCATTTCAAGCAATTCAGATGGAGCTTGATATTTGTTTCCCTAGTTCGGACTGTGGAAAATTAGTGCATGGGAAATGATCTCTTTATGATTTTACTTTTTATATTCATCAGCATTACAGTTCCATGCTACATCTTTTCCAGTCTTAAATGGCTCTATATAGCTGATAACCTGGACCAATGATTCAAGTCACCAAGGAAAACCAAAACTCAAATGAAAAGCTAACAGCTGTGCTCATTACTCAAGAATCTTCTGTGATCACAGAACTTCTTTGTTCTGTAGATTCAGAAACCAGAGAGTAGTTAAATATCTAGATTCTGAGATCTGGCTTAAGCCAGACCATGAGTCAGTCCTGTGCTGGACAAAAGATGACCATGAAACACCTTGAAGGCCTAAAATAAGTACTTAACTGTAACATTTCTGAGACCTTGGCTGTTTCTGCCTACCTCTCTTGATAAACCCAAATTGTCCAAACTAAACCATGACTCCAGTCATGCTGCTCATAGATCCTGTTCCAAAATTAATGCAACCAAACTGTCTCCCCACAAAGAGGCTATCTCTTAGCCTTTAAATAAATACACTTAAAATAGGTAAAATTCTATTTTAAAATTATTTTTTGTTCTTTATTGTCAAATTATACACTTTAAGGCTAACAAGGCATTTTCTGTTTGTTTACTTAGAACTTGCAAAAGCATTAGAGTAACTGTGTGGTACACTTACTGGAATAAATGAAACAAGATCTAATGGAAAGGTAGGGGATTTAAAGGTGTTTGGGTAAAATTTTTATAATTATCATGATCAGGATCTGAGACTATAAGTATCACTTCATCTATTATGAAATGATATTATTCTCTGGGCATGTTAAAGTTATGGATCAAATATCTTACTTGTCTCATTCGAAAAATTTCTACTGCATGAATCATACATGCAAACATTGATCTAAGCTCTTGGAATTAAACAGAACAGATAAGTGATTGTCCTGAAAATTACAATATGTTAGGATAACATTCAAGTAACACAAAATAAATATGTGCATCAATACAGACACTGATGCCCAGGGGAATTCCAGTTTATGATTATTTTCATTAGTTCTATCCAGTTTAACATATTTTACAAGATTTTATTTCAAGTTTATATGTTCTTAATTTTTCTGAAACAATTTTATATTCAGAGCAGATTGTGAAGTTAGTTTGGAAAAGAGCTATGTACGCTTTGCAAGTTTCCTCTAATAGCTACAATTTACACAATTATAGTATAATATCAATATGAAGAATTTTATACTGGTACAATATACATGCATTATTCTATGTCATTTTATTAGAGGGGTTGATTAGCATAACCACCTCTGCAATGAGCATAGGAAGATTCCTTCACCACAGAGGTCTCTCTCTGATACCTTTTTATATTCACACATAGCCACCAGCATAATCTACATTAAGTGCCCCCCTTCTTCAGCAATCATGAATCTGTTTTCCATTGTTATAATTCCAATATTCAAGAATGTTATATAAATAGAAGCAGGCAGTTTTTTACTCAATGCAATTGGCTTTTTTTCACTCAGCACAATGCCCTTAAGAGTCATGCAAATTGTTGTGTGTATCAATAGTTTATTACTTTTTTATTGCTAAGTAACATTCAATGGTATGAATGAATCACAGTTTGTTTAACCATTCCCTTACTAAAGCATTATTCGATTGCTCCCAAGGCTTTTCTATTAGAAATAAAGCTGCTATGAAAATCCATGTTCAGTGAACATAAGTTTTCAACTCTCTAGGAAACATACAATTGCTGGGTCTTATGGTAGTTTTCATTTTTATAAGAAAGTGTCAGACTATTTTCCAAACCTCCTGTACCATTTTACATTACTACCAAGCTTAGACAGAGGTTCAGTTTCTGTGTATATTAGTCAGCATGGGGTATTATTATTATTGTTGTTATTAAATTTTATCTCTTCTATTATATATACACTGCTATCTCATCACAGTCTTAATTTGGATTTTACTGATGGCTAATCATGGTGATATTTTTTCATGTGTTTATTTGCCAATCTTAGATGCTAATCAGTGAAATGGCAATGTCTCTTCAAATCTTTTACTCATTCATTAATTGGATTATTCTTTAGAGTTGGCTTTTGAGAATTCTTCATGTATTCGAGAGATATGTTCTTTGTCATATATGTGATGTGCAACAATTTCCCCCAGACAGTAGCTTCTGTTTCTATTAACTGAAAATCTCACAGAAGTTCTTTAAAATTTTGATAAAACCTAATTTATCACTTTTTCTTTTATGGATCATGTATTTAGTGTCAAGTTTAAAAATTCTTCACTCAGTACTAGATCCCAAAGATTTCTGCCTATGTCATCTGAAGTTTATAATTATTCTATATGGATCTTTAATATTGTGACCTTGCTGAATTCATTTACTTTTTAAATAATTTATTTATTTTTTATTGAAGGATAATTGCTTTACAGAATTTTATTGGTTTCTGTCAAACCTCAGCATGAATCAGCCATAGATATACATATATCCCCTCCCTTTTGAACCTCCTTCCCATCTCCCTTCCCATCCCACCCCCTCAGGCTGACACAGAGTACCTGTTTCAGTTTCCTTAGCCATACAGCAAATTCCCATTGGCTATCAATTTTATATCTGGTAGTGTAAGTTTCCTTGTTATGCTTTCCATATATCTCACCCTCTCCTCCCCTTTCCCCATGTCCATAAATTCTATTCTTTATGTTTGTTTCTCCACTGATGCCCTGTAAATAAATTCTTCAGTATCATTTTTCTAGATTCCATATATATGCGTTAGATTATGATATTTATCTTTCTCTTTCTGACTCACTTCACTCTGTATAACAGGTTCTAGCTTCATCCATTTCATTAGAACTGACTCAAACATGTTCCTTTTTATGGCTGGGTAATATTCCATTGTGGAGATGTACCACTGCTTTATCCAGTCATCTGTCAATGGACATCTAAGTTGCTTCCATGTTCTAGATATTGTAAATAGTGCTGCAATGAGCAATGGGATGCATGTGTGTTTTTCAATTTTGGTTTCCTCAGGGTATATGCCTAGGAGTGGGACTTGTGGGTCATATGGTAGTTTTATTCCTAGTTTTTTAAGCAATTTCCATACCATCTTCTATAGTGGCTGTATCAATTTACATTCCCACCAACAGTGCAAGAGTGTTCCCTTTTCTCCACACCCTTTGATGATGGCCATTCTGATTGGTTTCCCCAGCACTGTTTATTGAAGAAGCTGTCTTTGCCTCATTGTATATTCTTGTCCCCTTTGTCAAAAATAAAGTACCCATAGGTGCATGGGTTTATTTATGGGCTTTCTATCTTGTTCCATTGGTCTGTATTTCTGTTTTCGTGCCAGTATTATACTATCTTGATGACTGGAGCTTTGTAGTATAATCTGAAGTCAGGAAGGTTGATTCCTCCAGTTCCTTTCCTCTCTCTCTCAAGACTGCTTTGGCTATTCATGGTCTTTTGTGTTTCCATACGAATTGTGAAATTTTTTGTTGTAGTTGTGTGAAAAATACCATTGGTAATTTGATAAGTTCAGTTCAGTTCAGTCGCTCAATCGGGTCCAACTCTCTGCAACACCATGAATCACAGCATGCCAGGCCTCCCTGTCCATCACCAACTCCAGGAGTTCACTCAAACTCATGTCCACAGAGTTGGCGATGCCATCCAGCCATCTCATTCTCCGTCGTCCCCTTCTCCTCCCGCCCCCAACCTTTCCCAGCATCAGAGTCTTTTCCAGTGAGTCAACTGGTCGCATGATGTGGCGAAAGTATTGCAGTTTCAGCTTTAGCATCAGTCCTTCCAATGAACACCCAGGATTGATCTCCTTTAGAATGGACTGGTTGGATCTCCTTGCAGTCCAAGGGACTCTCAAGAGTCTTCTCCAACACCACAGTTCAAAAGCATCAATTCTTTGGCGATCAGCTTTCTTCACTGTCCAACTCTCACATCCATACATGACGACGGGAAAAACCATAGCCTTGACTAGACGGACCTTGATTGGTAAAGGGATGGAGCAAAAGCAAAACCAATACCCAGTTGTGGATGTGACTGGTGATAGAAGCAAGGTCCAGTGCTGTAAAGAGCAATATTGCATAAGAACCTGGAATGTTAGGTCCATGAATCAAGGCAAATTGGAAGTGGTCAAACAGGAGACGGCAAGAGTGAACATAGACATTCTAGGAATCAGTGAACTAAAATGGACTGGAATAGGTGAATTTAACTCAGATGATCATTATATTTACTACTGTGGGCAGGAATCCCTTAGAAGAAATGGAGTAGCCATCATGGTCAACAAAAGAGTCTGAAATGCAGTACTTGGATGCAATCTTAAAAACGACAGAATGATTTCTGTTCATTTCCAAAACAAACCATTCAATATTACAGTAATCCAGGTCTATACCCCAACCAGTAACGCTGAAGAAGCCGAAGTTGAATGGTTCTATGAAGACCTACAAGACCTTTTAGAACTAACACCCAAAAAAGATGTCCTTTTCATTATAGGGGACTGGAAAGCAAAAGTAGGAAGTCTAGAAACACCTGGAGTAACAGCCAAATTTGGCCTTGGAGCACGGAATGAAGCAGGGCAAAGACTAATAGAATTTTGTCAAGAGAATGCACTGGTCATAGCAAACACCCTCTTCCAACAACACAAGAGAAGACTCTACACATGGACATCACCAGATGGTCAACACCGAAATCAGATTGATTATATTCTTTGCAGCCAAAGATGAAGAAGCTGTATACAGTTAGCAAAAACAAGACCAGGAGCTGACTGTTTCTCAGATCATGAACTCCTTATTGTCAAATTCAGACTTCAATTGAAGAAAGCAGGGAAAACCACTAGACCATTCAGATATGACCTAAATCAAATCCCTTATGATTATACAGTGAAAGTGAGAAATAGGTTTAAGGGACTAGATCTGATAGATAGAGTGCCTGATGAACTCTGGACGGAGGTTCGTGATATTGTACAGGAGACAGTGACCAAGACCATCTCCATCGAAAAGAAATTTGATAAGGATTGCATTAAATCTGTAGATTGCATTTGGTGGAATAGTCATTTTCACAATATTGATTCTTCCTACCCAGGAACATGGAATATCTCTCCACCTGTTTATGTCATCTTTGATTTCTTTCATTAGTGTCATAATTTTGTGTGTACAGATCTTTTGTCTCCTTAGGTAAGTTTATTCCTAAATATTTAATTCTTTTTGTTGCAGTGGTTAATGGGATTGATTCCTTACTTTCTCTTTCTGATTTTTCATTGTTTGTATATAGAAATGAAAGTGACTTCTGTGTATTGATTTTGTATCCTGAAACTTTGCTAAATTCACTGATTATCTCTATTAATTTTCTGATACTGTATTTAGGGTTTTCTATGTACAGTATCATGTCATCAGCCAACAGTAAGAGATTTACTTGTTCTCTTCTGATCTGGATTCCTTTTATTTCTTTTTCTTCTCTGATTGCTGTGTCTAGGACTTCCAGAACTACGTTGAATAATAGTGGTAAAAGTGGATTACCCTGTCGTGCTCCTGATCTTAGGGGTAATGCATTCAATTTTTCACTATTGAGAATAATGTTTGCTGTAGGCTTATCATATATGGTCTTTACTCCCTGGGTCGGGAAGATCCCCTGGAGAAGGGAACGGTAACCTACTCCAGTATTCTTGCCTGGAGAATCCCATGGACGGAGAAGCCTGGTAGGCTACAGTCCACGGGGTCGCATAGAGTCAGACACAACTGAGCGATGGAACGGAACAAACGGATGTTGAGGGAGGTTCCGTCCATGCCCATAAATGGGTGCTGAATTTTGTCAAAGGCTTTTTCTGCATGTATTGAGATGATCATATGGTTTTTATCTTTTAATTTGTTAATATAGTACATCACACTGATTTGCGTATATTGAAGAATCCTTGCATCCCTGGAATAAACCCAATTTGGTCATGGTGTATGAGCTTTTTGATATGTTGAATTCATTTACTAATTTTAGGGAATTTTTTTGAGTAAATTTCTTACGTTCTACATAGATCATCATGTCATGTACAAATAGCAACAGATTTATTTTCCCTCTTCTGATCTTTGTGCCTTTTCTTTTCTTTTCTTGCCTTATTATCCTGGCTAAAATTATAGCAAAGAATAGAAAAGATGAGAATGAGCATTCATACATTTTTCTCTACTGAGAAGCAAAGTGTTCAATTTTTTGCCATTCAATCCTACATTATTAGATGTGGCAGTTTTTTTTAAGTTTTTTAAAAATCAATTTAAGAAAGTTCCTTCTATTACTACATTTCTCATTTTTTAATGAGTGCTATTAAATTTTGTCAAATACTTTTTATGCATCAGTTTATTTGATCATGTTACTTTTTTTCAGTCCATTAATATATATATTTTCTTGACTGATTTTCAAATATTTAGCCATCCTTGACTCTCTGGAATAATGCATATTGCATTTTTTTACAAATTGAAGGTTTTTGTCAACCCTGCATTCAGCAAGTGTGCTGGTGCCTTTTTTTCCAACCGTATTTGCTCATTTCCTATCTTTGCATCACATTTTTGTAAGTTTCACAATATTTCAAAAATTTTAATTGCTATTATATTTGTTATGGTTTTGATCAGCAATATTTGTGTCACTATGTTGGTGTAACTTTGATGTACATGTGATTGTTTTGGGTCACAATGAACTGCTGAGAGTCCCTTGCAAGGAGATCAAGCCAGTCAATCTTAAAGGAAATCAATACTGAATTATTCATTGGAAGAACTGACGATAAAACTCCAATACTTTGGCCACCTGATGCGAAGAGCTGACTCATTAGAAAAGACCCTGATACTGGGAAAGACTGAAGGCAGGAAGAGAAGGGGACAACAGAGGATCAGACGGTTGGATGACATCACCAACTAAAAGGACATGAGTCTGAGCAAGCTCCAGGAGTTGGTGATGGACAGCAAAGCTTGGCATGCTGCAGTCCATAGAATCACAAAGAGTCAGACATGACTGAGTGACTGAACTAAACTGAACTGCTGCTGTATAAGACGATGAACTTAAAAAATGCTCTGTCTCCTTTTGTTCAGATCACCCTCTTCCCTGAGACATAACAATGTTGAAATTAGGCCAACTAATAATCTTTTAATAGCCTCTAAGATTTCAAGACTTAGATGTCTGACTTTAAATCAAAATCTAGAAATGATTACCTTAGGGAGGAAGGCATGTCCAAAGCTGAGCCAGGCTGAAACAGTCAACCACACTGTGATTGCAAAGGAAAACTTCTAAGGAAGATTAACAGTGCTACTCCAGTGAATATACGGATGATAAGATAGCAAAATGGCCTTATGGCTGATATGGAGAAAATTTTAGTGACCTGGAAAGAAGAACAAATCAGCTATTCCCTTAAACCAAAGCGTAAATCCAGAGCAAAGCCCTAACTCTCTTCAATTCCATGAAGGTTGAGGGAGGTAAGGAAGCTTCAGGAGAAAATTTGGAAGCTAAAGAGTTTCCTTCATGAAATTTAAGGGTAAAAGCCATAGCTATAACATAAGAGTACAAGAGCTGATGTAAAAGCTGAATCAAGCTATTCAGAAGATCTAGCTAAGAAAATTAATGAAGGTAATTATATTAAACAATGTTGGATTCCCTGGTAGCTCAGTCAGTAAAGAATCTGCCTACAGTGCAGGAGACACAGGAGACATGGGTTTGATCCATGTGCATTTAACTTGGTAATAAGTAAAGTCCACTTAGCCTGGTAAATTTATGTGCAGGTATTACTTTTTAATTACTTTTTAATTTTGTATGGATCCATATAAAATTATGGCTATTTGCTTTGTCTCTAAAAAGAACTAAAACTTTTAAAATGAAGATTAATTAAAGCAAATAAATTTACTAATATTTGAACTAACTTGAAGACACAGTTTCTATAAAACATGAAAAACATAAAATTTAGAGTATGGAAGTTGGAGGTATATTTAAGGTTCAATATCATTTGATGAAAAATTTTTAAGATCATTTGACAAGAAAAAGTTCAATATCCAGAAGTGTTCCTTTTGTGTCAGGTTGGCATCTATCAGGCAATAATCAGTAGATTTCAAATAATGCACAAATAATGCAGTCTCACTGTCACTGCACAGCTTTTTTGGTTACCGTATCATTTTGCAATGAGGAAAAATGTGATTTTGGCATGAAATAAGCTCAGTGAGAACAAAGAGCATTCAAATTTCAGTTAATATTGTGAAACTTTGCCCTACATTTAATTAATGTGGTCAAATAATCACTGATAGCAATTATAAAGCACTGATGGAAAAGTAAACGGGATTTGGCATTAGATATGTTTTATCCTAATTCTGTCAATTACTAATTGGTCTTTAAAGAATTAAAGCCATTCCATGGTCCATTCACCTAACTATGAGACAATGATATCTGCTTGGCAAAAAGATTGTAGGAATTACAGATAAAATAAGTAAGGAACATGGTACAGAATATCACTTTCTATCAACTACTAGTACTGTTATCTTTAGAAATTTAGACAGAAAACAGAGAAGAGAAGACCTGTTCAGAGAAAGACATGGAGGGTCTTCTTGTGAAGTCCTCTTGTGAGCAACTAGCAGTGAAGGTTTAGGCAAAGAAGTTGCCACATAAGGACACTTTGGAGTTTTGATCCAGCTTCATTTAGTTTAATCTTACTGACCTAGCTTAACTAAGGTGTACTATTGTAACTAACCAGGACTCTATTGGACTTTCAAGGACAGAATCCCATTCCCCATGCCCTCCATCTGCATCCTGTTTATAGAGAAACTCTAGCCTTCTAGGCCTTCCCTGAGTTCAAAAATAAATTTAATCAGAGCAGTGGAAAAAAATGCAGCAACAAAGGAAAACTGTTAAGCAAGACAGAATAATAGTTTAGCCATTAAACAAAGTCAGGGATCTTTACAAGGGCTGTAGATAATATTCTGAGACATATTCTTTGAGCTGTTTTGAAGATACTGAAACCTCTTACCCCCATATAGAAGAATTTAACTCTATGCTGCTGGTAGGTATGTAGATTCCAGACTGGTTGAAACCAGAAAGTTGATGATGTTGACTTCCAATTACCTCAAAAATCAATCAATCAGAAAAATGTCCATAAGCTGATCACAAGCCCTAACCCCATCTTTAAAAACATTTCCCTGAAGCCATAGGGAGTTCAGGTCTTTTTAGCATTAGCTCTTGCTTGGCACCCTATAATATATAGTGCACTTTCTTTCACCACAACCTGGTGTCAGTAGATTGGCTTTATTGTGTGACAGTGAGTAAACCCAAGTTTGGTTTGGTAACACTATTGTTAATGAAAATGATCATTCTACCCTGAAATCATGTTGTCATTAATTCCCAAAGTATATTTCTACTATCAAGTTACAAGCAGCATTTCTATTTTTCAAACTACTATTTTTTAACAGTTTTTTAACCACATTTTTGAGGCAGCTTGAATGACAGAGACTTATAAATGGTAGTGACTAATACATCATCTAAGAACACAGCTGTTGGTTTTTTTCACAAGTTACTTTGAATTGTGGTTTTTTCCCAGACAAAGGTTAAATTTAGAGCATCTCCTTGAATGAAATGAGGGAGAATACTGATGCTATTCAAGAATTTTATCAACTACTAGTCTCTCACACTTTTGGTGGGTTTAAATGAAACAAATGCATCATAGAGTGAAATTATTTGGACAGATGTCAGAGTAAACCTAAAGAAAAAAAGCAGCCCACTGTGAAGGACTTCTTACTTACCAAAGGAGTGCACAGGAGGTTTGCAGACAAATCCTATTACTGGGTAATGGGATTTATCCGCGTGTCCAGACACCAGTTTGAAAATGTGATTCTGCTCAAGACATAAGTAGAAGAGTTCTTAAATGGGACAAAATTCTGTCTTCAGGAAAGATGGAATATATTTCACTAGAGTCAATCTGATTCCTGCTTTAATAAATTGCTTGAAGGAAAAAGAAAGTCTTTGCTGACACAGAAAATGCTGAAGCTTTCTGAGCTTAGTCTTTTGAAGTAAGGTCTATGGTTGGCAGTAGGCAAGAGAACAGTAGGGAAGAGTAGGCTCAGAAACATTAGGGATTTCTGGTTAAGTGGCATCACTTATTCTTCCCAAGTAAGGCCTAGGATATTTATAATACAGGATATTAAAGTACAAGTACTGCATATTTTGTAACACATAGTGCAATATGTATAAGATACAACATTAAAATTTACTCATTTCCCCCAAATAAAACCACATGGCTGGCAACCTATTTTTCTCATTGCTCATATATTTACAATGATTATTTATCTTAAAAAATATATTAGCTAGAATTACGCTATCTTAAAATAGGGATTGGAAAATTTTTTCTTTGAAAAACCAGATAGTAAATATCTTAAGCTTTGTTGGCCAAAAGGTCTCTGTCACTACTACCCACTCTGCTAATGTAGCACAAAAGTAGCCATAAACAATTCAGGAATGAATGACCATGGCTGGATTTTGCCAGAAGGTTGTAGTTTGCTGATCCCTGATGCTACTCATTCAGCATCTTTATCAATATTGTTCTAATATCTATTGCAGTTCCTTGCATGCAACATGGATTAATATAAATAATTCATTAAAAAAGAAATGAATTTATGTTTCTGGCAGTTTATCCTATCTGCAGAGTAATCTTTTATACATTACTTCTCCTTTCATGATTCCAGTTAATTAGTTCTGAGACCACTTGAACTATCCAAAAAATTTCCTCAAAATATGTAATAGACACATCATTTCTGTGTTATCATTGCCTCCATCCCCAAAATATAACATGATTCAAATCATGAGAGAAAATTCAGTTCAGTTCAGTTCAGTTCAGTCGCTCAGTCGTGTCCGACTCCTAGCGACCCCATGAATCACAGCACACCAGGCCTCCCTGTCCATCACCAACTCCCGGAGTTCACTCAAACTCATGTCCATCGAGTTGGTGATGCCATCCAGCCATCTGAGAGAAAATTAGAGTAACTCGGAGTAACTCAAATTGTGGGATCCTCTACAAAAATGTTAAGGCCAAGAAAGACAAAGAAAATCTGAGACAATGTTCCTAATACTCTGGCCACCTAATGCAAAGAACTAACTCATTGGAAAATACCCTAATGATGGGAAAGATTGAGGGCAAGAGGAGAAAGAGGCGACAGAGGACGACATGGTAGGATGGCATCATTGACTCAATGGACATGAGCTTGAGCAAACTCAGGGAGATAGTGAAGGATAGAGAAGTATGGTATATTGCAGTTCATGGGGTTGCAAAGAGTCAGACATGACTGAACAAGAGCAACATGAAAACCAAATGTGATGAGTAGTCCTGGAATAGATCCTGAATCAGAAAAAAAAAAAAGAAAAAAAGCTACATATTAACAAATGGAATATACATTGTGGATTAAATAATAGCAATGTTAAAGTTCATTAATGGGGTTATGAAAAAGAATGACCTTGCTCTTATATAATACACCATGAAGTATTTAATGATGGAGCTTGGAATAATGATGTCTCCATTTCACTCTTAGTGCTTCAGACAAAGCAATATACATATGTTAATTGATAAAGAGAATAATAAAGCAAATGGGGACAAATAAAGCTAAAGGATGATAGCAAAGTTCCTTTTAAAAAGTATTTTAAAACTACAATTGCTTACCCCTTTGTGCTCTCCAGATTTTGATACACTGAAATAAGAAACATCAAGATATTTTCACAGACGATTTTTTAAGTCTACCTACTAGTTTTGTTTTGAGCAGATGAATGGATACAATCATAGACACTTGGTAAAGCAATCCAACATTTGCAAGCCCTGAAAAAAATGTCTAAGTTTTTCCTCTAGGAAAATCATTCCTAAGGAAATTCTAATAACTAAAACTATCATGATTTTAAAAATCCAACCAAGGAAATTCTAAGTAATTCTCAAAGGACTCAATCATCAGGAAATACTTAAAATACTTCCTTCAGCTCTTATTAATTAGATTATGTTTTGGCTTTAAACCAGATTAACAAGAACAAGAACACAGTGTTTGAGCTGACTGTTGAGAAAGAGCACAACAAAATAATTTTATGAATTTGGAATACAAGTTTCCAACATGAGACTGAAAGGAAGGAGTTTTCTGACACATGAGGGCTGAAGAATAAGGCAAACAATGAGAAATTAGACATTTCTGAGGGTCCAGGTAGAAGCTGGTTAGAAAGGCAAATCTTTTTCTGTTGGGTTAGAATATCCCCTTCTCTGGGCAATTTTAGAAGTATTTTGTGTTCATTCTACATGACTTTGCCTTTTGAAGGGTTACTTTGCCTATTTTCTGTTTAGCATGTTTAATTATTATAAACCTCTAAAGCTGTGTAACCTCTAAAGTTCTACATGGTGAATTACACTGAGTTCTTCAAACTTAGATTACTGAATATATATGGAAAACTTTGAATTATTTTAAACTACTTTAAAAAAACACTCTATTGAAAGATATTTGAGATTTTAAAAGTAACAGAAATTTAACTTGATGAATTTGAAGACAAGTATACCCTGTGACTTAGAAGCCTCTTGATGAAAGTGAAAGAGGAGAGTGAAAAGGTTGGCTTGAAGCTCAACATTCAGAAAACAAAGATCATGGCATCTGGTCCCATCACTTCATGGGAAATAGATGGGGAAACAGTGGAAACAGTGTCAGACTTTATTTTTTTGGGCTCCAAAATCACTGCAGATGCTGATTGCAGCCATGAAATTAAAAGACGCTTACTCCTTGGAAGGAAAGTTATGACCAACCTAGATAGCATATTAAAAAGCAGAGACATTACTTTGCCAACAAAGGTCCGTCTAGTCAAGGCTATGGTTTTTCCCGTGGTCATGTATGGATGTGAGAGTTGAACTGTGAAGAAAGCTGATCGCCAAAGAATTGATGCTTTTGAACTGTGGTGTTGGAGAAGACTCTTGAGAGTTTCCTTGTACTGCAAGGAGATCCAACCAGTCCATTCTAAAGGAGATCAATCCTGGGTGTTCATTGGAAGGACTGATGCTAAAGCTGAAACTGCAATACTTTGGCCACCTCATGCGACGAGTTGACTCACTGGAAAAGACTCTGATGCTAGGAAAGGTTGGGGGCGGGAGGAGAAGGGGACGACCAAGAATGAGATGGCTGGATGGCATCACCCACTCTGTGGACATGAGTTTGAGTGAACTCCGGGAGTTGGTGATGGACAGGGAGGCCTGGCGTGCTGTGATTCATGGGGTCATGGAGAGTCGGACACGACTGAGCGACTGAACCGAACTGAACTGAATACCGTACTGTTACATATAGACCCTGTGTTGTACAGTACATCTCCAGAACTTCTTCATCCTGCATTGTTGAACTAACTTCTATTTGTAAGTTTAAACCTAAGTCCAGACCAACTACAGAAATCATGGGTACCAAGTCTAACTATTTATAAAACAGGGGAACAGAAAGACCTTCAAAGAACATTACCAGATTTAAATGAAAAATATCCATGTTAAAAGAAGCTAACTTGTAAAAACATACTCATTATTACTATTTCTACTTTTTGAATCATGGGATGACCTGAGACTTACAGGTCATTATATAATGTCATGTCAGCAAACCTGAAAATAGATCAATTTCTCTATTTGCATTTTTTAAGGAGCCAGTCCATTCTATTGCTGTGAATATAGCTGAAAGCAGGAAATGCCAAAGTTATAAGATTAGCTTTATAGATAAAACAATTCCAGAGTGACTAGTAAAACAATTCCTTGAAAACTAAAGTATCCTCAGATTGTGATTTTTCCAGAAATTGTGTTGATATATTTACTGCTTTGTAGCAATATCAACTATTTTGATCTGAAATTGGCCAACTGACCTCCATAAATTGCCATTTATCTTACTCCAGACCTTGCAACATTTCTTCCTCTACAAACTCTTTTCAAATTACAGATATTGTTATCACAGTGGAAGGTCATTTTAAATCTGTTTGTTGGTTCAAATAATGCTTAAAATCAATAGTATTTCCTGTGTATCTCTATACTCTGCTTGATTCAGCGGGTAAAGTGGTTGCATTCTACAGAATATAGAATTTTTGCTGCTGAAAGTCACCTTTATCAAAGGAAGTAGCATTAGGACCTTATTTATTTTTGTATTGAGGCTCTACTTTGATTTATATCATCCCAATACCTGTTTCTGACTGATGTTTCTAGAATATTAAAATTATTAATATAATTTGGTGTAAAGAATTTTTTTACAGATCATTTTGAATCTTTCTTGTAGCCTTTTTTTAGCAAAGACAGTCACTGGAAATCAGAAAGTTAGCTGTTTAATATCAATTGCAAATATATTTTTATACACAGAACACATACACACACACACACATGCACACTCCTTCATGTAACTGTTTGTAGGGTGTCATATTTTCAAAGATTCCTGCTTTTTATTACAGTTACAAAGGCATTTTGATCCTGGTTATTTGAAACATGCCATTTACAGCACTTGGACTCCAACCCATGATTTGTCATTTTCATCAGTAAGAGCAAGTATGGAATTACAGTGGTTGTTCCTCTTTAATAAATTGCATAAATTATTTTTTATTATATATTCTTTGCTCTAGGATCAGAAATGCACACAGACATGACAGTTTCATTATACATAAAAAATGTATAATATGTATAAATTTTAGACACACAAAATGTATACAATTTTTTCTATAGATTTTTACTGAGGAATCAGAGAAAGATGTATATATGTAAAATACCTGTTTTTATTATTTAATCATAGCTATTTTTCATCTCAAAAATTATAATAATGAAACTATTTATCATCTGATTTTATAATTAGTTTCAAAGTATTTTATTTCATTTTTATAACAAACATAAACACTTATACAGTCTTATTTTTCCATGTAAAAATTTTTGAGATCATATTATCTAGTATTAATAATAGAATAATTCATCTTTTTATGTACAATTTTGTGGCTTTTCTGTTTCAGTCACCAACTTTTGTAGCTTTTTCAACAGCTTTTTCCAAGTCAATAAATAAGATTTCCCAGTTTCACTGGTAGTTTTCAGTTTAATGGGTATGTCATAGGCTTGGTCAGACCACTGCCATCAGTTTGTTTGATTTTTTCTTTTAATTTTTCTCTTGACCACAAGGAGTCTTATTTTTTTCTATTATACTAATGTAGAGTGATTTTTCCCATGGTCATGTATGGATGTGAGAGTTGGACTGTGAAGAAAACTGATCGCCAAAGAATTGATGCTTTTGAACTGTGGTGTTGGAGAAGACTCTTGAGAGTCCCTTATACTGCAAGAAGATCCAACCAGTCCATTCTAAAGGAGATCAATCCTGGGTGTTCATTGGAAGGACTGATGCTAAAGCTGAAACTGCAATACTTTGGCCACCTCATGCAACGAGTTGACTCACTGGAAAAGACTCTGATGCTGGGAAAGGTTGGGGGCGGGAGGAGAAGGGGATGACAGAGAAAGAGATGGCTGGATGGTACCACCGACTCGATGGACATGAGTTTGAGTGAACTCCGGGAGTTGGTGATGGACAGGGAGGCCTGGCGTGTTGTGATTCATGGGGTCGTGGAGAGTTGGACACAGCTGAGTGACTGAACTGAACTGAGAATGAAAACTAGAGAAGAAAGGGCATACTTGCAGGCCTGAAGCTAGTTTGCAAAGATTTGATTTGCCATGTACACCGGGCACTGTTCAGTTACCCAGTAATAATTAGTAATATAATATCACAAAATATAAAGTACATCTTCATAAGTGTAAAACTCTACTTTAAAAATTATATATATATTCTGCTATATTGTACCAATAGTGTTAACAAACTGAACTTGGGTTTGATTGCCCAACATGCAGCAAAAGTAATCTGCTGATATGAGCTTGCGGTAAAGGAAAGTACAGGGCTTAATGCAGATACCATTCAAGGAGTATGGGCAGCTCAAAAATCATGCTCAAAAGACACATATGCCCAGATGGCTTTCAGTGAAGGGTTTTTAAAAAACTTTGTGAAGGACAGAGTCACAGGGTGTGTGATTGGTTAGTACACAATTCTCTGCCTATTCGACGGTGAAGTGACAGGGCAATGTTTAAAGAATCACAATAATCAACCTTCTGGTTCCAATTGGTCTGGGGTCCACATTTTTGCCATTGGGGTCAGTAGTTTTCATCTGGTGGGAATCTGGCTTCCATAAAAACCAACTTAAATGTGTGTGTCAGACATTGTTATCTATGTCCTTCAGGTAGGAACTAAAGGTCCTGTGACTCTGCTATATGGCTGATCTTTTATATAAAATGTTACCAGTTCTTATGCCAGACTGCTGTTCTTTGTCTTTACATGTTGTCGCTCATCTGATTATTAACACTTGAGCCAGACTTTGAAACTCAGGGAAGATTCAGGAACCTGAAGATTTTGTTAAGCAAGAGATGAGAAACAAAAAGTGGTCTGTTACTGAGAAAATCCCATTAGGGAATTACTTGGTTGCAATCTCTCCTTTTCTTTGTTACTTTTAATCCTGAGGTTCAGGGGCAGGACAAGAAAATGAATAAAGTAGATAGAGAGGTTAATCACAAAATCAGCAGGGGAAATCAGTTTCATTAGTGCTGGCAATGAGGTGATTTATTTATCAATATCTATATCTATATTTTTAAGAAGATGAAAGCATTTAAGTCTCTCTCCCCTTGCTAACCAGGTACCTGGGCTGAACCAAGAGTATGTCTGTGCAGGTGTGCCTTTGGGGGCAGGCTGAGATTTCTAAATCCATTACTCATCTAATTTCTTGGGAACTGATATAGATAATCAAAGTCAAAGACCTTGATGCTAAGGTTATTATTTCAGGGCAAAATTCTATAAAATCAGAATCCTGTTTAACTTTGTGTCACTTACATTGGTCACCTTGAAATTCAGTCATCTCAGTAAAATAAAGTGAAATATTTTAAGTATTCTTTTTAAACTCAAAAATGAGATATGGAGGCCCACTATCATCATTCTATTCAACATTGCATGTAAAGTTTTAGCCAATTTAATAATATGAGAAAAATAAATTAGAGGCATAATGATGGGGAGAAAAATGAAGGCAAAGATAAGGTTCAAAATGAGACCAGCAGTAAAGTGTATAATTAGAACCAATTTCTTTACTTACTTGTGGCCATTTTTGAAATGTGCTTTTTTATAAGTGAAAAAATATTCTTTCATGTCACTAAAATCCCTCTGTGTTTAAATCCCTTTAGCTTTAGCATTAAAATCTAAATGGGTGTTCTGTATACACCAGATAGTGTTGGCATGTAGAAATTAGTTTATTGTAAAGTCCTGCAGAAGTGCATAAGCCCTTGCATATTTTGACATAAACTTGCTGAAATATATGTATTATAATAACTATTATTGACTGTATTTTTTGAATGATGTAACAGGGCCTTGCTAGATTTCATTAACACTTATTATCAAAGTCTCAGTATTAGAAGTAAAAAATAGGGCTTCTGGTTCAAGATGGTAGAGTAGAAGGATGTGTGGTCATCTCCTCCTGCTCAGTTCAGTCAGTTCAGTCGCTCAGTCATGTCTGACTCGTTGTGACCCCATGGATGGCAACAAGCCAGGCCTCCCTGTCCATCACCAACTCCACAGTTCAAAAGCATCAATTCTTCAGTGCTCAGCTTTCTTAATAGTCCAACTCTCACACCCATACATGACTACTGGAAAACCCATATCTTTGGCCAGACTCCTTCTGCTAGAGCACCAAAATTGCAACTGTTGTTGACGGTTGAAAAACCATCCACAGGGGGATGCTGGAACCCACCAAAAACTGATATCCCATGTCCAAAGACAAACAAGAAGCTGCAGCAAGAATGGTAAGAGGGGCAAAATCTTGGATCAGTTTCTTTACCACTGAGTCAACATGGAAACCCTTTTTTGTTGTAATGTGACAATTCTGGGTGAGTTAGGATTGTTCCTGGATGAAGGTTGGTCTCTGTAAAGACCAAGCCATAATTCAGTTTGGTTCAGTCTCTCAGTCATGTCTGACTCTGTGATCTCATGGACTGCAGCACACCAGGCTTCCTTGTCCATCACCAATTCCCAAAGCTTGCTTAAACTCATGTCCATCGAGTCAGTGATGTCATCCTACCATCTCATCCTCTGTTGTCCCTTTCTCCTCTTGCCTTAAATCTTTCCTGGTGGCAGGGTCTTTTCCAATGAGTAAGTTTTTCGCATCAGGTGGCCAAAGTATTGGAGTTTCAGCTTCAGCCTCTGTCCTTCCAATGAATATTCAGGACTGATTTCTTTAGGTTGGACTGGTTGGATCTCCTTGCAGTCCAAGGGACTCTCAAGAGTCTTCTCCAACACTACAGTTCAAAAGCAACAGTGCTTCAGCGCTTAGCTTTCTTTATAGTCCAACTCTCACATTCATACATGACTGGAAAAACCATAGCTTTGACTAGATGGACTTTTGTTGGCAAAGTAATGTCTCTGTTTTTTAATATGCTGTCTAGGTTGGTCATAGCTTTTCTACCAAGGAGCAAGTGTCTTTTAATTTCATGGTTGTAGTCACCATCTACAGTGATTTTGGAGCCCCCAAAAATAAAGTCTGTCACTGTTTCCATTGTTTCCCCATCTATTTGCCATGAAGTGATGGGACTAGATGCCATGATCTTAGTTTTCTGAATATTGAGTTTTAAGCCAACTTTTTCACTGTCCTCTTTCACTTTCATGAAGAGGCTCTTTAGTTCTTCTTCGCTTTCTGCCAAAAGAGTGGTTTAATGTGCATATCTGAGGTTATTGATATTTCTCCCAGCAATCTTGATTCCAGCTTTTGTTTCATCCAGCCCAGCGTTTCACATGATGTACTCTGCATATAAGTTAAATAAGCTGGGTGACAATACAGCTTTGACGTTCTCCTTTCCCTATTTGGAACCAGTCTATTGTTCCATGTCCATTTCTTACTGTTGCTTCTTGACCTGCATACAGATTTCAGAGGAGGAACGTTAGGTGGTCTGGTATTCCCATCTCTTTAAGAATTTTAAGAAGCCATTATTAGAAGCTTGAAATTTTTTACTCTGCCCCTCATTTTCTTGAGGAAAGAGAAGAACTGAAAATGAAATTAATAATCAATTCTGCCCATGTGATAAAGACTCCAGAAAATCCCAAAAGCATGGAATTTGGAGAGTTTTCCTCCTACTATCAGTTCAGTTCAGTTCAGTTCAGTCGCTCAGTCGTGTCCGACTCTCCTCGACCCCATGAATCACAGCACACCAGGCCTCCCTGTCCATCACCAACTCCCGGAGTACACTCAAACTCATGTCCACAGAGTCGGTGATGGCATCCAGCCATCTCATTCTCCGTCGTCCCCTTCTCCTCCCACCCCCAACCTTTCCCAGCATCAGAGACTTTTCCAGTGAGTCAACTCGTCGCATGAGGTGGCCAAAGTATTGCAGTTTCAGCTTTAGCATCAGTCCCTCCAATGAACACCCAGGATTGATCTCCTTTAGAATGGACTGGTTGGATCTCCTTGCTGTATATCTCTTCATTTTGTTGTTCATTGTGTCCTTAATCAGATCCTTTAATAAACTAGAAAACATAAATAAATGCTCCCTGAGTTCTGTGAGTCACTCTTGTAAATTAATTGACTCCAAAGAGGAGGCATTGGAACCTCTAATCTGTAGCTGGTTGGTCAGAAGCACAAGAGATACTTTTAGCTTGTGATGGACCTCTGAAGTGGGATCTGGGGGGCAATTTTTGTGATAGTGAGCATTTATCCTGTGGCATATGACAATATCTCTAGGTGGATAGTGTCTGCTGCTAAGTCACTTCAGTCGTGTCCGACTCTGTGTGACCCCATAGACGGAAGCCCACCAGGCTCCCCTGTCCCTGGGATTCTCCAGGCAAGAACACTGGAGTGGGTTGCCATTTCCTTCTCCAATGTGTGAAAGTGAAAAGCAAAAGTGAAGTCTCCCAGTCGTGTCCGACCCTTAGCGACCCCATGGACTGCAGCCTACCAGGCTCCTCCATCCATGGGATTTTCTAGGCAAGAGTACTGGAGTGGATAGTGTCAGAACTGAGTTAAATTACAGGATACCCAGCTGGTATCACAGAGAATTGCATGTTATGGGAAAAACCATCACATATTTGCTGATCAGAAGTGTCAGAAGAGATAAGAGAGACTCATACGGAAAAAATACATAGTAGGAAAGACATGGGTTTTTCCCTACATTGAAGGAGGAAAGCTGGGTTTTCCCTTTATGGTTCTCTCTAGTGCTATAAACATAAAATGGGGCTTTGCCTCTAAACTGAATTATCGTTATACCTTAATTCTGAAATAATTAATTTTATTACTTTATGCATTATACTGATAATGACCACATTAGCAATATATAAACGATAGCACCATTTGGAAAAAGAAGATGCAAATATTTGTTGTACATTCAATAACGGTATTTTTTTAACTTGCTCTTTCTTATGAAATAATTGCAATCACAATAAACGTATGTTTGGCTTATAAAAAAAGGTTATTCCTTTTCAAGGATTTATCTTTAATATAGGCAAAGTTGAATATATTTCAAAACAAAGTGTACATCCTTTCCGTTCCGTTCAGTCGCTCAGTCGTGTCCGACTCTTTGCGACCCCGTGGACTGTAGCCTAGTAGGCTTCTTCGTCCATGGGATTCTCCAGGCAAGAATACTGGAGTGGGTTACCATTTCCTTCTCCAGGGGATCTTCCCGACCCAGGGATCGAACCGGGGTCTCCCGCATTGGAGGCAGACGCTTTAACCTCTGAGCCATTTCAAAACAAAGTGTACTAAAACGTATTAATGGACTATAAATCATGTTCAAGTGATTGTCTTCTATCTCCAAATTTAACTCTTCAAATTAACTTATCATTTGATGCCATGAATAGGAAATTGTGGTTAACTGATTTTCTGAATCTTTTAAAACATCTCTGTTTCTTTATATTGCTATTGGGTATATATTAACTGAAATTAAACATATAAATAGGAAACTAAACGAGCTTAATTTTAAAATATGGCAAAAAATAAATCTGAAGAAAAACAGTTTCTGATGATCATTTAAGCTTCTGACAGTATGATGCATATTTAGGATTAGCATAACAATATCAGCTAAGGGCAATGTAACAGAGGAGTTTTCCTTTTTAAGTCTTTTATTTAAATTTAAATCAGATCACCATTGAGTTATCTCTTAGTATTACCAGTAAACTGTTTTCAGACACAGAACTCAAAATGACAGCTGAGTCCTTTTCTTTTGCTAGCAGTCTCACAACCAAGTGCCGGATTGAAATAATGACAGTTACAAACTTTACATAACAATAAATAGTACAGATGTTATTAACTGTTATTTTCTATTAGCATTTAAGGTTATTTAATTGCTTAAACGTATATATTGAATTCAATTCAAAAGTGTCCTGCAGTGGCAAGCTTAAGGGTAATTGCAGTCAGGGACATAAAGTGTCTGTCCATAAGGAGTTCTCAGTCCAGTAAATGAAGTAACATTTATCCTCCCACATCATGTTCTGTTAAAACAGTCACATCCTAACTTTTCAGTTGTGTGAGTATAATTAGAAGAAAACAGCGCTTGATTCCATTCAGTTCAGTCCAGTTCAGTCACTCAGTCATGTCCAACTCTTTGCAACCCCATCGACTGCAGCACACCAGTCCTCCCTGTCCATTGCCAACTGCCGGTGTTTACCCAAACTCCTGTCCATTGAGTCGGGTATGCCATCCAACCATCTCATTCTCTGTTGTCCCCTTCTTCTCCTGCCTACATCTTTCCCAGCATCTTTTCCAATGAGTCAATTCTTCACAGGTGGCCAAAGTATTGGAGTTTCAGCTTCAGCCTCAGTCCTTCCAATGAATATTTAGGACTGATTTCCTTTAGGAGGGACTGGTTGGATCTCCTTGCAGTCCAAGGGACTCTCAAGAGTCTTCACCAATACCACAGTTCAAAAGCATCAGTTCTTCAGTGCTCAAATTTCCTTATAGTCCAACTCTCACATCCATACATGACTACTCAAAAAATCATAGTTTTGACTAGATGGACCTTTGTTGGCAAAGTAATGTCTCTACTTTTTAATAAGCTGTCTAGGTTGGTCATAGTTTTCTCCATAAGAGCAAGCATCTTTTAATTTCACGGCTGCAGCCAATATCTGCAGTGATTTTCAGTTCAGTTCAGTTCAGTCGCTCAGTCATGTCCGACTCTCCGCGACCCCATGAATCACAGCACGCCAGGCCTCCCTGTCCATCATCAACTCCTGGAGTTCACTCAAACTCATGTCCACAGAGTCGGTGATGGCATCCAGCCATCTCATTCTCTGCGTCCCCTTCTCCTCCCGCCCCCAACCTTTCCCAGCATCAAAGTCTTTTCCAGTGAGTCAACTGGTCGCATGAGGTGGCCAAAGTACTGCAGTTTCAGCTTTAGCATCAGTCCTTCCAATGAACACCCAGGATCGATCTCCCTTAGAATGGACTGGTTGGATTTCCTTGCGGTACAAGGGACTCTCAAGAGTCTTCTCCAACACCACAGTTCAAAACCATCAATTCTTCGACGATCAGCTTTCTTCACAGTCCAACTCTCACATCCATACATGACCACGGAAAAAACCATAGCCTTGACTAGACGGACCTTCGTTGGCAAAGTAATGTCTCTGCTTTTTAATATGCTATCTAGGTTGGTCATAACTTTCCTTCCAAGGAGTAAGCGTCTTTTAATTTCATGGCTGCAATCAGCATCCGCAGTGATTTTGGAGCCAAAAAAAATAAAGTCTGACACTGTTTCCACTGCTTTTCCATCTATTTCCCATGAAGTGATGGGACCAGATGCCATGATCTTTGTTTTCTGAATGTTGAGCTTCAAGCCAACCTTTTCACTCTCCTCTTTCACTTTCATCAAGAGGCTTTTGAGTTCCTCTTCACTTTCTGCCATAAGGGTAGTGTCATCTGCATATCTGAGATTATTGATATTTCTCCCAGCAATCTTGATTCCAGCTTGTGCTTCTTCCAGCCCAGCGTTCCTCATGATGTACTCTGCATATAAGTTAAATAAGCAAGGTGACAATATACAGCCTTGACGTACGCCTTTTCCTATTTGGAACCAGTCTGTTGTTCCATGTCCAGTTCTGACTGTTGCTTCCTGACCTGCATACAGGTTTCTCAAGAGGCAGGTCAGGTGGTCTGGGATTCCCATCTCTTTCAGAATGTTCCACAGTTTATTGTGATCCACACAGTCAAAGGCTTTGGCATAGTCAATGAAGCAGAAATAGATGTTTCTCTGGAACTCTCTTGCTTTCTCCATGATCCAGTGGATGTTGGCAATTTGATCTCTGGTGCCTCTGCCTTTTCTAAAACCTGCTTGAACATCTGGAAGTTCATGGTTCACATATTGCTGAAGACTGCCTTGGAGAATTTTGAGCATGGCTTTACTAGTGTGTGAGATGAGTGCAATTGTGCGGTAGTTTGAGCATTCTTTGGCATTTCCTTTCTTTGGGATTGGAATGAATACTGACCTTTTCCATTCCTGTGTCTACTGCTGAGTTTTCCAAATTTGCTGGCATATTGAGTGCAGCACTTTCACAGCATCATCTTTCAAGATTTGAAATAGCTCAACTGGAATTCCATCACCACCACTAGCTTTTTTTGTAGTGATGCTTTCTAAGGCCCACTTGACTTCACATTCCAAGATGTCTGGCTCTAGGTCAGTGGTCACGTTATCGTGAATATGTTGGTCGTGAAGATCTTTTTTGTACAGTTCTTCTGTGTATTCTTGCCACCTCTTCTTAATATCTTCTGCTTCTGTTAGGTCCCTACCATTTCTGTCCTTTATCGAGCCCATCTTTGCATGAAATGTTCCCTTGGAATCTCTAATTTTCTTGAAGAGATCTCTTGTTTTTCCTATTCTGTTGTTTTCCTCTATTTCTTTGCATTGATACCTGAGGAAGGCTTTCTTATCTCTCCTTGCTATTCTTTGGAACTCTGCATTCAGATGCTTATATCTTTCCTTTTCTCCTTTGCTTTTCACTTCTCTTCTTTTCACAGATATTTGTAAGGCTTCCTCAGACAGCCATTTCGCTCTTTTGCATTTCTTTTCCATGGGGATGGTCTTGGTCCCTGTCTCCTGTACAATGTCACGAACCTCCATCCAGAGTTCATCAGGCACTCTATCTATCAGATCTAGTCCCTTAAATCTATTCCTCACTTCCACTGTATAATCATAAGGGATTTGATTGAGGTCATATCTGAATGGTCTAGTGGTTTTTCCTACTTTCTTCAATTTCAGTCTGAATTTGGCAATAAGGAGTTTATGATCTGAGCCACAGTCAGCTCCTGGTCTTGTTTTTGCTAACTGTATAGAGCTTCTCCATCTTTGGCTGCAAAGAATATAATCAATCTGATTTTTTGGAACCCCCAGAAATAAAGTCTGTCACTGTTTCCATTGCTTCCCCATCTATTTGCCATGAAGTAATGGAACCGGATGTCATGGTCTTAGTTTTCGGAATGTGGAGCGTTAAGCCAACTTTTTCACTGTCCTCATTCACTTTCATCAAGAGGTTCTTTAACTCTTCTTTGCTTTCTGACATAAGGGTGGTGTTACCTGTATATCTGCTGGTGCTGCTGCTAAGTCACTTCAGTCGTATCCGACTCTATGTGACCCCATAGACCGAAGCCCACCAGGCTCCCCCTTCCCTGTATATCTGAGGTTGTTGATATTTCTCCCAGCTATCTTGATTCCAGCTTGTGTTTCATCCAGCCCAGCATTTCTCATGATGTGCTCTGCATATCAGTTAAATAAGCAGGGTGACAATATACAGCCTTGACATTCTCCTTTCCCTATTTGGAACCAGTCTGTTGTTCCATATCCAGTTCTAACTGTTGCTTCTTGACCTGCAAACAGATTTCTAGAGTTAGGTCAGGTGGTCTGGTATTCCCATCTCTTGAAGAGTTTGCTGTGGTTCACACAGTCAAAGGCTTTTCATAGTCAATAAAGCAGAAGTAGATATTTTTCTGGAACTCTCTTGCTTTTTCATTGATCCAGTGGATGTTGGCAATTTGATCTCTGGTTCCTCCGCCTTTTCTAAATCCAGCTTAAACATCTGAAAGTTCACAGTTCATGTACTGTTGAAGCCTGGCTTGGAGAATTTTGAGTATTAACGTTAGTAGCATGTGAGAAGGATGCAGTTGTGCAGTATGTTGAGCATTCTTTGGCATTGCCTTTCTTTGGGATTGGAATAAAAACATTCATTTTTCAGTCCAGTGGCCACTGCTGAGTTTTCCAAATTTACTGGCATACTGAGTGTGGCCCTTTCACAGCATCATCTTTTAGGATTTGAAATAGCTCAACTGGAATTCCATCACCTCCCCTAGCTTCGTAGTGATGCTTCCTAAGGCCCACTTGGCTTCTCATTCCTGATGTGTGGCTCTAGGTGAGTGATCACACCATTGTGATTATCCGGGTCATGAAGATCTTTTTTGTATAGTTCTTCTGTGTATTCTTGTCAACTCTTCTTAGTATCTCCTGCTTCTGTTAGGTCCATACCATTTCTGTCCTTTATTGTGCCCATATTTGCATGAGACATTCCCCTGTTATCTCTAATTATCTTGACGAGATCTCTAGACTTTCCCATTCTATTGTTTTTCTCTATTTCTTTGCATTGATTACTGAGGAGGCTTTCTTATCTCTCCTTACTATTCTTGGGAACTCTGCATTCAAATGGTATCTTTCCTTTTTCCCTTTAGTTTTCACTTCTCTTTTCACAGCTATTTGTAAGGCCTACTCAGACAACCATTTTGTCTTTTTCCATTTCATTTTCTTGCGGAGGTTCTTGATCCATGCCTCCTATACAATGTCACGAACCTCCATCCATAGTAGTTCAGGCACTCTATCAGATCTCATCCCTTGAATCTATTTGTCACTTCTACAGTATAATCATAAGGGATTTGATTTAGGTCGTACCTGAATGGTCTAGTGGTTTTTCCTACTTTCTTCAATTTAAGTCTGAATTTTGCAATAAGGACTTTATGGTCTGTGCCACAGTCAGCTCCTGGTCTTGTTTTTGCTGACTGTATAGAACTTCTCCATCTTTGGCTGCAAAGAATATAATATATCTGATTTTGGTATTGATCATCTGTTGATGTCCTTGTGTAGAGTCTTCTCTTTGTTTTGTTGGAAGAGGATGTTTGCTTTGACCAGTGTGTTCTCTTGGCAAAATTCTATTAGCCTTTGCCCTGCTTCATTCTGTACTCCTAGGCCAAATTTGATTACTTGAGCAGTTTATTACTATTTATCTAATAGTGCATTAAAAAAGAAACATCTAAAAATGTTTTAATGCATATAAAATGCATTAATAACTAGTTAAGACTGATGAGCTAAGAATAATAGAATTCACTGAAGAGATGGAAAGAGAAAATATGGGTTATATGTCTTTTCTTATCCTGCAGAATAATGGTATTTGGAGAGAGGAAGGTCAAGCTATAGGAGAAACAAGACCAAACTATCAAAAAAAGAATACTGAAAACACAACAAATCAAACAAAAACTTTGCCTATTGAATAATTTCCAGAGAATTGGCCTTGAGAATATGTCCTAGCATCTTCCCAAGAATATGGAGTATCTACCATTTATTTTTATTTAATTCTACATGTTCCCTTAAGTAATGTTCTTTGTAATTGGCTCCATTCTTCTGAAATATGGAGATATTAATTTCTTCATTCAATGAACATTTACTAATTATGTCAAAAAGATTTTCTTTTTAATTTGGAAAAGAAGATATGAAAAGTTTGATTCTTGTTTTCAAGTATCTTAAACTTTTGTGGCTATTACAGAGACATTTATAGGCTACTTTATGAAAGACATAAACAAATAAAAAAAAAATTGTGTTAGCAGGCAGCATCAGGTCTGTATTCAAAAAATCATATACCTGATTGAAGAGTAGAAATACATTATACTTATTGTTCTAACTTAATCATTAAATCTAAAGATATAAATTATTAGTTTTAATTGCACTTTATCAAGGATTTATGTTTAAAAATTAGCATTATTAACAACTTTGAAGAACATTACTGTAGACATTTTAACTGTTGCTGAAAAATTATCAAAATTTATGAATAAACTATAATCCTCATCCATCCAAAAAGAGCATTCAGTTGAGTATGTAAAAGCAATGTTTGTCCTGGCACTTGAAAACCATGCAGAGAGATTACCACTATGAAATGCTGTTGCTTTGATTGTGGCTTAAACTATTACCTTCAGCACTATGTGAACCGTGAACTCCCAGATGTTCAAGCAGGTTTTAGAAAAGGCAGAGGCACCAGAGATCAAATTGCCAACATCCACTGGATCATGGAGAAAGCAAGAGAGTTCCAGAAAAACATCTATTTCTGCTTCATTGACTATGCCAAAGCCTTTGACTGTGTGGATCACAATAAACTGTGGAACATTCTGAAAGAGATGGGAATCCCAGACCACCTGACCTGCCTCTTGAGAAACCTGTATGCAGGTCAGGAAGCAACAGTCAGAACTGGACATGGAACAACAGACTGGTTCCAAATAGGAAAAGGCGTACGTCAAGGCTGTATATTGTCACCTTGCTTATTTAACTTATATGCAGAGTACATCATGAGGAACGCTGGGCTGGAAGAAGCACAAGCTGGAATCAAGATTGCTGGGAGAAATATCAATAATCTCAGATATGCAGATGACACTACCCTTATGGCAGAAAGTGAAGAGGAACTCAAAAGCCTCTTGATGAAAGTGAAAGAGGAGAGTGAAAAGGTTGGCTTGAAGCTCAACATTCAGAAAACAAAGATCATGGCATCTGGTCCCATCACTTCATGGGAAATAGATGGAAAAACAGTGGAAAAAGTGTCAGACTTTATTTTTTTTGGCTCCAAAATCACTGCCGATGCTGATTGCAGCCATGAAATTAAAAGATACTTACTCCTTGGAAGGAAAGTTATGACCAACCTAGATAGTATATTAAAAAGCAGAGACATTACTTTGCCAACAAAGGTCCGTCTAGTCAAGGCTATGGTTTTTTCCGTGGTCATGTATGGATGTGAGAGTTGGACTGTGAAGAAAGCTGATCGTCGAAGAATTGATGGTTTTGAACTGTGGTGTTGGAGAAGACTCTTGAGAGTCCCTTGGACTGCAAGGAGATCCAACCAGTCCATTCTAAAGGAGATCAATCCTGGGTGTTCATTGGAAGGACTGATGCTAAAGCTGAAACTGCAATACTTTGGCCACCTCATGTGACGAGCTGACTCACTGGAAAAGACTTTGATGCTGGGAAAGGTTGGGGGCAGGAGGAGAATGGGACGACAGAGAATGAGATGGCTGGATGGCATCACCGACTCTGTGGACATGAGTTTGAGTGAACTCCGGGAGTTGATAATGGACAGGGAGGCCTGGCGTGCTGTGATTCATGGGGTCGTGGAGAGTTGGACACGACTGAGCGACTTAACTGAACTGAACTTTGAATGTCTGCACCATTTGTTGTGGGAAAATTCAAGAAACTATTGAGTGTAAAAAGCCATACCTAGCTCACTGACATCAGTGACTGGCTGAAGAGACTCATTCCCTACTCTTCATACCTCACTAGGAACAAGTATATGAGAACTGAAGTTTTGACACATGTATAATTTCAGACTTTGGAATTGAATATAAAAGTGCATTTTGAAAGTTCAAGTAAATAAAAATAGGAAATCTTCTTAGTAAAAATAAATAAAGTTGTATTTGAAAAATCTATTTTATTTTTGGGAAGAAAAATGATTAAACAGTATTATATTTTTTTCATCTACAGCAACTTCATATATACATAAATACATGAATATAAACTAAACACTCATTATAATTTTATATACATAAGGAATACATATATACATGTATATTATACAATATTCATCATATGCACCGTTATATATAATTTAAACACATTCACATAAACATAGAGATGCGGGATATATAACTATGTAATAAAATCTGCTGTTTTGATATGTCAGGGGAGTGTGTAATTTCCTCAGTTCTGTCTCACCACTGTAAAGATTTGAAACAGTTTACCAGTGTTACAGTTCGGTTACAATTCAGTTTTATTTGGCAAGTAAAGTGTAGTACACCCTTGAGGCATGAGGGCAGACCAAGCCCAAAAGGAGAGGCCTCAATCCTTCTTGGCTTCCTCCTTTTATATGCTTCTCTCCTCCCCCATTTGAGCCTGCCCTATGCATGTTGCGCTAGCCAAGAAAGGGGCATGTTTGTTTCAGCTGAAGTTCTCACACTGCAGTCTATGTATTTTCTTTTGTTCCATTTTCGCAGGCTTTTCCCTTTCTTTGTCTTTTAGCCACCACCATTTTGGACTCATTTTTCCTATTCTAACTACCTAACACTTTCCATGAGATAGCTCATTTAATGTTTATAATAAAACTATGAATCATTAAGTCTTTAAGTAAATAAGTATGCTATTCTTATTCTCTTGATAATGAAAATGAGGGACAGATAAGTCAGTTGCCCGTAAGAACATAGTTTAATAAAGGAAGCATTAAGATTCTTTGCTGTTTGAGATTACACTATTATCTCTTTTAGCCTATATTTATGCTAATGTGTTTTTCCTGTTTACCTGCTTTTATATATACATGTGCCAATATAAAACATGCATATAAGGGGTGACGAAGGTAAGAGATTTTCATTAGAAGAATTTATAATATATAGCTGATCTCTATATAATACATATATATGCTCAGATGCTCAATCATATCCATCTCTTTGTGACACCATGGACTGTAGCCTGCCAGGCTCCTCTGTCCATGAGATTCTTCTGGCAAGAATCCTGGTGTGGGGTGCCATTTCCTCCTCCAGGGAATTTTCCCAACCCAGGGATCAAATCTATGTCTCTTTTGTCTCCTCCATTTCCAGGCAGGTTCTTTACCACTGGCACCACCTGGGAAGCCCACATTATACGTGGAGGTATATAATACCCACGTTATCAATAACTAAATGATGAGTATTGTAACTGAGGATTATAAATCACTTTATAATGTTATACATAAGTCATCAAAAACTCTTCCTTTCTATAAAAACACTGAGATAGTGTTTCAGTTATTTTCCTCCTTAACTCTGCTTAGTTAATGAGAGTCAGCTACTCCTTCATCATTGAACCATGTTCTTTTCTTGCCATTAACTGTACTTTAGGGTTGCTCCTTCTCTAATTCCTTCAGTTTCTCTGTCCTTCACTCAGACCTTGAACTTCTGCTGTTTTTCTATACTTACTGATTTTGAACGCTTATCACTTCCCTTCCATCTCCTCTCTGTCAATATGATCTTTATGACCTTTAGATTCACCTGTCTAGATAACAGCTACATTTATTTGTCATCACTAACAAGTCAAAATGTCTAAAAGAAAAAATTTTGTGCCTCATAATAGAACTTTATTCTTCTGCAATAGCTTTATTTTTATCATTAGTACTGTAATCTTTGTTCTCAAATTTCTAAATTGTGGAGTTAATATTTCTTTTTTCCTTCCATCTTCCATAACATTCTCTCAGTCCTCTTTATTTTCTCAGTATTTTTCTTATGTCACACTGTAAATTCATAACCTTCTACCTTGTCTTCTTGGCTTCCAATAATTTTGTTTCTTATAACTTATTGCTGATCTTGCACTTTCTTAATGGATTGATATTCCCCAAAGCTTTTCACATAATATGGATTCCTTTAATAGGAAATTTACTACGGGGCCCTATTATTCTTCATCAGGGGAAAAAAAAAAAAACAATTGATTTTCCACGTAATACTGAAGGCAATTCATAGTGCCACTTTAATTTTATTAACTCTCTGAAATTGAGCCCTCTTTTTGAGACAAGCCAGCTTCAAAATTGTGTTAATTCTCACTTTGTTACTTCACTTATCAGAAACATTTCCATGTCTAATTCAAACTGTATTTTATAATTTCTTCAACATACAGGAAAGGCTCACTTTGATTTATGCTACTCCATGACCACCTCTCCTTGCTTTCAATTCCTTCAACATTTGTAAATAAAGGTGCTTAACTTTATACATCTTCAACATATAGCTTTGGAATTAAACTTCAAATGTTCTTTGTGCCATAAAGGACTTAAATATATATATATATATATTCTAGTTTTCTTTAGGACAATAACTTTTTTTTTCTCTGTGTCTTGGGAAATGATTTTTTCAGAATTTATAAGAGATACAGGTTACAAAATGTATTTTAAAAATACACTATAGTTATTGCTGATAAAAACCTTCCATTTACATTTTAATTCTACGAAGATCATTTCCCCTTAAAACATTCTTTTGTATTCCTCTGCTTTTTTGTTTGATTTCTCTTTAATTATTTGCCAATTTTTAACCAGAACAAAGGGAAAAGAAGAGAAAAGGCTATAACTCAAGTCCAAATCGATTATATATTTGTTGGTCTTTCTAATGGAAATATTCTGAGAACATAAGAGCCTTATTAAAAGAGTAAATCAATAATGTTTGTGAAACTGTATTGAAAGAAAATTAGTTATAAGAGTTCCTTATAAATGTTCAATGCCAGCTAGATGTTTAATGAGAATGGTTAGATTAAAATAAAGATTTGGCCATTTTGTGGATTTCTTTCCTCAAGTTTTTCCTTATAGCATTTATGTTTTCATACAGCAAGCAGATGCCCATTCACTTGCCAAGATTGAGAAGATCTTAATAAATAAGCATCCGGTTAGTTGCCATTTACTGATGGGGAAGAAGGAAAAAGAGTTATTATTCTCCCCATTCATCATGCCTACTTGTTTTTAACCTCCCTTCTGTCTTCTCCTTGGTATTGCCACTTCATTCCCAGGTACTTTGAAAAATATATATGTATTGCCATTGTTTCCTGGTATACCCCCAACTCCCTTGAGTAGTAGCACTGAAAGAAAAGGAATTACGTAATGTGACCTAATTATGGTTTTATATGTATATAGAAAAGTCAGCTATATCAGTTTATATTCTGGCTTTGCTTCTTAAAATTCTGCAATTTAACACACTGGTATCCCAGTTTATTCCTCTATCAAATAGGGATCTATCAAACAGGGATGATAATAGGACTTAATATATAGTGTTTTGGAAACATTAAATAATATGATCCATGTAAAGAATTTATAATATTTACAGGCATATATAAGTATGGTTAATGTTATGATGTCATTTTATTATTAATTTTCAGGGAGATTGATACACAGTGAAGCAAAATTGATATCATGTTCCCAGCTCTTTCTAAATCACTTATGAGATTTCTTTCAAGTTAAGAGGTTGAGAAAATTTTAAGTGAGTAATTACAATTTCCTTAGTTCTACCAAGAAAGCAGAACAGAGCTGCTGCAGTCACTAGGTAAACACATCTCTAAAATCCACTTCTTTATTTCTTTTTTATATTATCTGTAAACCATATTCCTAATTGCAGATCCTCTCAGCCTCATATAAGAGTATGGAACTAAAGTGATGCACACTCAGCATGAATTCATATACAGATATTTCAGCTGTGTTGATGGTAGCAAACATATGTTGCCTATTCCATCTGGGATGTTCAGGACCACTTTGTTTTATACCATGGGAGTAATTGGGTTCAGTGGGAAGCATGACTTACTGAGATAGTGTGTCTTTTCAGGTGAGGATGCAAATAAGCTATAGATAAAAAGAAATTACTGTATCTGATGGCAGAGAAGTTGAATCACAGACCCTTTGAGAATCTGATGATTCCTGTCAGAAAAATACACATTCATGGAGAATTTTGCATGTAATTTCAGAGAATTAAACTTGGCCTCTGAAACTCTTTCATGGACCAACATTAAGAACTCTTGGTTATTAAACTTGTGTTAGAGGGAAAAGTGTGTGTGTATTTGTTTGTGTGTTTTCTTCCTAGAAATTTGCCAAGGGATTTCTGGACAATGCATAATCTAGGAATTATTTTTTCTTTTTTCTTTTTTAAATTGTGAAAGTAAGATAACACCTTTATAGGAAACTTGGAAAATACAGAACAAAATTACATATGGTTAGGTATTTTGCAAGAGACAATTAGAAATTAACAAATAAAGGCAAAAGGAAGAGGTAAGGATGTGCAAGGCTGACTAAAGGAAACACTTGCATTGCTTTGAAATTTACCCTAGCATCTTTGTCAAGCATTAGGATATTGCTGTTCCACTGATTTATTAGAAAATCAGAGTAAGCCATTGAGATCACTGAGTTGGCCGTAAACAGGAATTTACAAAAGTCAAAAATTAAGGAAGTATATGGACAAGAGATTTTAACAAGGATATTGTTAAAGCAGAGCTAAGAATACATAGATGACAGCTGACATCCAATACCTTCCTAATAAGCACTCAGTAATGAAAAGGGGAATCCTTAAAAGGACCCAGCAGTGCCACAGCTATGCAATACCTAACTTATTACTTACAGAGATATCTATAAGATACTGGATTTCTGAATGTAGATTTAGCACATTAACTCTAAAATTTATTTAGCATGTGCTTCTAAAAGGAGTGACCAGATTTATAATGTAGATAGAAAATTATTTAAATTCTCTGAAGATATGGCTAGTCACTGCACTTGTGCATCATTCCTGGTTGAGCATTAGTTAAGGTTATTTGTAATGCAAAATATGCCACTATTGAATTTGAAAGAAAGTTTCTGCTTTCTCCTAAAGAGGGCTTTTAAAATTATTCTTCATATTTGATTTGACTGATAGGAAGAAAATAGAATAGTTTTGAAAAGTTTAAACATTATTGTTGAAAAAGTCCATGACATGCAAGTGTGAATATGCAAATGAAAAAGGTGCTTTGCTTTAGTTTAGATAAAGGTAATAATTGTATCTTGCGTTAAATTGAACATATTACCATATGTCTCAACTGTCATAAGCAGTGTATATACTAAGAATGCTATAAGGCCAATGTTTCTCTTTTATATAGCCTAAAATTTAAGACGAGTTTTTACATTTTTAAAAAGGTTGGATAAAGATCAAAAGAACATACTTTGGGACAAGGAAAAATTATAGAAAGTTCACATTTGTGCTCACAAATAGTTTTGTTTGAGCACAAATTGTCCTTGAAGTGTTGGCAATGGCTGCTTTCCCACTACAATGACAGAGTTGATTGGTTTGGACAAAAACCTCATGATCTATCTAGAAAAAGTTTACTAACCCATACTATAAGGCAAAATTGTTGCGGTTGTTCAGTTGTTAAGTCATGTCTGACTCTTTGGAATCCCTCAGACTGCAGCACACCAGGTTCCCCTGTCCTTCATTGTCTCCCGGAGTTTGCTCAAATTTATGTCCATTGAGTCAAATTTATCTAACCTTCTCATCCTCTGTCACTTTCTTCTCCTTTTGCCCTCAATCTTTTCCAGCATCAGGGACTTTTCTAATGAGTCAGCACTTCGCATCAGGTGGCCAAAGTTTTGGAGTTTCAGCTTTAGCATCAGTCCTTCCAATGAATATTCAGGATTGATTTCCTTTAGGATTGACTGGTTTGATCTCCTTGCAGTCCAAGTTACTCTCAAAAGTCTTCTCCAGTACCCCAATTTGAAAGCATCAATTTTTCAGTGCTCAGCTTTCTTTATGGTCCAACTCACATCTGCACATGACTACTGGAAAAACCATAGCTTTGACTATATGCACCTTTGTTGGCAAAATGGTTTCTGCTTTTTAATATGCTGTCTAGGTTTGTCATAGATTTCCTTCCATGGAACAAATGTCTTTTAATTTCATGGCTGCAGTTACCATCCACAGTGATTTTGGAGTCCAAGAAAAGAAAATCTGTCACTGCATCCATTTTTCCTTGATGAGATCAGGTGCCATGGTGTTAGTTTTTTTAATGTTGAGCTTCAAGCAAGTTTTTTCATTCTCCTCTTTCACCTTCATCAAGAGGCTCTTTAGTTCCTCTTCACTTTCTGCCATTAGAGTGGCATCATCTGCATATCTGAGGTTGCTGATATTTCTCCTGGTAATCGTGATTCCAGTTTGTGATTCATCCAGCCCAGCGTTTCACATGATAGGACAGCACATTGACCCTTCCTTAATAAGCTTAATGGTCCAAGATTTGGTTCTGATAGAAACTAAGGGTGAGAGGATTATAGAGTAGAGCAGACCGGTGACTGGATTGGTAGAAAAGCCACAAACTTCAGTGTGAAGTATCATGTCCCCCACCATTCAGGATCTTTTCTTCCTATCTACCTTTATGTTAAAACAGCCAGAAATATCTATGGCTCGCTTTGAGTTGTCTCAGGCTATTTTTTATTTTATTTTTTCTCATTTTTAACTCGGTGAAAATTAAGAGTTAAAAGGTAAATCTATGTATTTTCTAACAGAATATTTGTATTTATTTAAGGATAGGAAAATAAGAGTGTGTCAACCCCTCTGATGAACAGAGGTCATCCATCACTCTCCTATTACAACGATGGTCCATTAGTGCCAGGGTAAAGATGTAGGGCAAGACTACATCATCCTCTTTGGGTCTTCAGTCACTTACCCTTGACCTGTGGATAAGTTGCTTTGAAGAAAAGGTAAAAGTTCACGAAGAAAGGTTATATTTATGTGCTGCAGCTACCCAATTAGTGGGGCACAGTGCTGAGCTTAAGAAACAATTATAAGAAATAAACAGACTTACCTACCCATAAGTCCCTTCTAAAAAAGGAATGACAGAGTAATTGATCACAAAAGTCACAAGAAAGTGAAGTGTCAAAAGATTATAACATGTTTACCACAGCAACTTTAAGAGAACTCAGGGAATGGGAAATGTGATCATATGAATATGTGGTTAAGATTTATTTAAGGCTGGGTTCATAAGATGTATTTTTCTGTTGTTCTTTTGGTTTTAATGTTTTTAATACCTACACATTACTTGTTTCCTACTTTTCTATGTTGTTCATTCATAAAGTGTGAAACACAAGAGGAAGAAGCAAATTTATTGCACAGCATGTGTTCTTGAGCAGTGATAATGGTGATAATGGTGTTTATTAGTAAGTGTATCTCGTGGCAATCATTTGGACCTGATATGACTCCTCTTGTAATTTGTTCAATGGCAAGTGCTTACACAGATTATTTTCTAAAACTCTGAGAGCCTCTTAGAATATGACAATACTGTCTGATCTAGCAAGCAGTCACTAACAGTCACTTGAGTTCCTTTGGTGCTATTGAATAAAATACTTCATTCTTTGTCATTTTATCCATTGGTCAGTTACAAGTGTTTAAAGGCTATGTCAGAATTTAGAGTCTTTCTTTAACTTTCCTTGATATGCAGTAGAAGATAAATGATTCTGCACTCAGCTAGCCAGTATTTCACTTGATTTTGTCATATTGACAGCAAAGAGCTTACTCTGAACCAAACATAAAATGAACACTGTCATGTTAAATATATCTAAAGTTTAAAAGAAGAGCTCAAAAGAATTCTTTTGAAAGGGCATTGTCTACTGTTATACTAACTATAACATTATATATACATACCTCTATCCAAAACTTAATGAGACATGAGATAGTATAGGAGATAGAAATACAAATAAAAAAGTTAAAAGGTGTTTGTTTATAAATTAAAATCCCCAAGAAGATGAAAATATCTACCCTATCAAATTAGTAAGTATGCATTCATCATCTTCTTTGTAGTTAATACTTCATTCCATTAATTATAGCTTCCTATAATATATTAATAAATAAAAATAAACATACAACATCATAGTAAGCAGTGCTACATGGTATATTTGAAAGTTACTAAAAGAGTAGATCCTAAAAGTGCTTATCACAAGAAATTAAATTATTATATAAGGTGATGAATTTACTAAATTTACTGTGGTAATCATTTCATGATACGTGTAAGTCAAGTCATTATGCCATATACCTTAAATTTTTTACAGTGCTTTATGCCAATTATATCTTAATAAAATTGAGGGAAGAAAAGCAAACAACTACTCATTGTACAAATATCAGTAAAGAAAGTTTCTTACCTAGGCACTGGGAAATTTTATTGAAAATATATAAATATATTTCTTCCTTATATTTTTAACATAATATTTGACATTTATGTAACACGTATACAAGGTTATCAAGAATAATGCTACAGTGAACTCCTAAGAGCTCATTGCCAAGTTTAACCAGAGCATTATCAGGTAATTGTCTTCTAAGTTCATATTCTCTCATATTCTTCCCTACCTCAACCACAAGGCAGAATAGTATCTCAAGTTTTGTATTTATTATTCTTGTGATTCTTATAACTCTATAATATATACTTGCATGCCAATAGATATAATCATTATTTTGTTTCTGATCTTTATTTAAATATATCATGATAGGTAGTGTTCTGGCAATTACTTTGCTCAGTAAATGCTAATTTAACATCTATACATATTGTTGTGAGTCAGTTCAGTTCAGTTCAGTCACTCAGTCGTGTCTGACTCTTTGCGACCCCATGAATCACAGCACGCCAGGCCTCCCTGTCCGTCACCAACTCACGGAGTTCACTCACTGTGAGTAGTTGTACCTTATTTATGGCTTTTTATTTGTGTATAATTTCCCATTGTATGTTTCTACTACTTTTATTTTTCTACTCTTTGTCAATTTATATTTTATTTCCAGATTTTTTATATCATAAAAATTACTGCTGTAAACATTATTTTATATATCTTCTGGAAGATATATGCAAGATATCTTGCATATATAAAGTAGATATGAAGATATTTACTTTATGCAAGTAAATATTATAGAGTTATAAGAATCAAAGAATAATAAATACAAAACTTGAGATACTGTTCTGCCTTGTGGTCGAGGTAGGGAGGAATATGAAAGAATATGCATTTAGAAGACAATTATTTAACACATATAATTGGTAAATCTAGTGATATATTTATTAAGGTAATGGCAACTATTTTCCTAAAGTTATATCAATTTACATACTAATTAAAGTGTATTTAAGGTTTCTTTAATCTATATCTTCTCCATTACTTGTTATTATCAGGTTCCTTGTCTATTGACAATATAGGGGATATAAAAATGGAATTCACTGTGGTTTGAATTTGCATTTCCCCAATTAATAATTATGCTAAGAATCTTTCTATTTATTTCATGAGCATGTTTAATCTTTTATATAGAACTTAGCCATGATTTTTCCCCATTATTATGCTGAATTATATTCTTGAAAACTGTATCTATCTCATTTCCTTAGAGAGTATGTTTTTCCAATATCTAGTTATATTACAGCAAGAAGATCCCCCAGATCGCTATGTCAGAAGCAGGCAGAAATAGTTTTGACTTCACATAAAGAATAACAACAGCATGTAAGTTCAGAATTAGAGATTTTTCAACAATAACCCACAAACTTTACATATAATAAAGGTTAAACTCCAAGGGAAGGCAAAAAAAGATTAGGACTGAGATGTTATTTAGGCCTCCCGTGAGCTAGTACTTAAGATGGGGGCTTGTCATTACTTGTCATTGATAGTAGAAGATGCAAAAATCAGAAATTCAAAAACCAAGAGGGAATCTAAACTTCAGAAATTCAAGACAGCTTTCAAAAAAATCATCCAATGGGAGAAAAAAAGCAAATATAAAGTCAGAATATGGAGTCTGCTAACAAAGACCAGTGAAAGGACAAAAGTACCAATCTCAGAAACGGGAAGGTGCAGGACAATTGCCAGAGACTTGTTCTTATGCTACTGCCAAAGTAAGGTGAAACAATTGGACCGCTGAAGTTAAAAAGCCCAAGAAATGATGAACATCATATTATGATATACTTAAGTTTTCATGGCTTATTCAGAGCCAAGACTGGAGTAAAATCAAGCCATTCTAAGTCCCTATTCTTTGGTCTTCAAGTTAAAAAGGAGAAAGTTGTGCCAGTTTCCAGGGATTCACCTGATATTTAAGTCAAGGGGCAAGCTGAGGAATGAAGAAATATTTGAGAACTCTTACAGGATACACAGCTGGCATTTGGTAATTTGGGGACAGGTGTTGGAATGTCCATGGAGAGAATATAGAGAAAGGAAATAAAGAAGTGGCAGCAAATTGGCAGTTTTGGTTTCAACTAAAACACATGACATAGATTCATTCTGGTCCAACTTTTGATTATAACACAAATCACAAAACTACTCATATTGAATAATCTATAATTTTTAATCCTATTAATCAAAACAAAAAGAAATCCCCGGGGTCTCTATCTATGATAACATACAGTTTCCATAGGAAATATCTTAAGCTTGAGGTACTCCTGTTCTATTTAGTGAATATGAAACAGAAGGTAAACTTGTGTGTAACGTAGCAGGTATCATAAATTTAAATCCTAATGATATGATGTGGCTGTTGCTTTCAAACTTTCATTCTGTGTATTATTATTGATAATATTATTTATTAATCAAACTTTGCTACACAAAAAAGCATTATTTATGTCTTACTCTATGAAACTTCCATAAAAATTAAACAGATAAAAATCACACAGATAAAAATCACAATGTATTTTATTCTTAGTTGTAAGTATTACTGAGTAAACTACAAATTATTTGGTCTCTCTTTTTTTTTTTCTATGCTGCTAAGCCATGTATATTTGCCTTAAGACACTAAATGAGAAGATGAAGTAGAGTTGATTTGTTTTTAATGTATAATCATTAAGGTGGTTGCCAATAATTTTTAAGTTCTGTTTAATATTTCTGTTATTTTAATCACTGCATTAATAGGTGAACATGTAAGATATAATAAGATATAATATTAATTTTAAAATTAATTTCAATAATAAAGAGAACAAAAATGAATGGGAGAGACACCAAAAAAAAATGGTGCTTATCATTGGCTGTCTTACCTTTTATTTGTGTTCCAATTTTTAATGCAATAGAAAGTGTTATTTAACTGATCTCTTTTTCTAAAGTTTTCATCATAATTTGACACCAGGTAATCATCCAAAACATGTATTTTAACGAATCATAATTGATAGCAGAAAATGTTTTGAAACAATGAATGTATATATAACATAGTCTTCTGGTGAGCCAGAAAATCATCTTAATCTTGCTGAGAGAATCTGGTTTATTTACCAGAATGCTTCTTTGTAACACTACTTGTGGTATTGATATTTTATTACTACTTTGAAAAGACCAAATCCAGCACAGTCTCATAATTCTGTTCATGAGAGCAAAAGCACTGATTTCTTCATTTGTCCTATTTATCTTCCAGTAGCAATGTCAAATAAAGTTGACCATTTTCCTAGGACTTTTTCCTGACACCACTTCTGCATTGGACATTGAAAGCTACAGTTTCTTGTCCCCCCTCCCCTCTTTTCTTTGTTTTGAATGAAAGAAAAAAGCAACTAATATAATGGCATTTACCAAAAAGAACTATTATCATCCCAGGAGCAAACACAATTAAATTTATAAATCCTGTACCTCAAGATTTGAACATATACTTGTTTTATTTTTTAATATCTATGAACATTTTAAGCTTTCTATAAGAATAAACTTTAGCTACAAAATGATTAAATAGTACAATTAAACTTTTTTACTCAAAAAATAGTCATGTTTCCAAAATGTGGTCAGTTATTATAATCTAATCATACCAGGCTATCTAGATTACAAATAATTCAGTTATATCAAAGAGTAATTTTTTATTTCTAAAGTATATTAAATGAGGCCACAATTGTATTTGAGGAAGGCCAAACTTCCATACAGAAAGAATGTATACATAATCATTTTTCTTATTTTAATGTGTTTATGGACACATGTAATATCACATTTAGGGAAGCAAATATTCACTCTCCCATTAACAATAATACCCATAAACATACTGAAAATATCAGTTTGAGAAGGAAGGTTTACCAAATTTCCCAACATAAAATATGAAGGCATGGCCTTTTAAACTTCTCAAAATTACTGATAATTTAAATATCAGGGATTATGTAACCTAATGAATTACAATTCAAGTGAGCTATAACCTGAGTGACTGCAGAATGAAAATGCTGCTGCTGCTGCTGCTGCTAAGTCGCTTCAGTCGTGTCCGACACTGTGCGACCCCATAGACAGCAGCCCACCAGGCTCCTCCGTCCCTGGGATTTTCTCCAGGCAAGAACATTGGAGTGGGTTGCCATTTCCTTCTCCAACATGAAAGTGAAAAGTGAAAGTGAAGTCGCCCAGTCGTGTCCGACTCTTAGAGACCCCATGGACTGCAGCCTACCCTCCGCCCATGGGATTTTCCAGGCAAGAGAACTGGAGTGGGGTGCCATTGTAATATCCTAAAAGTAAGGTTAGCAGGTTACACTCTGGGTAAGGCTGATAACGTTAATTATAGAGTATTTGATTAATGCTGAATTTGCAGTGTTCTCAGTTTACATAAACTGTAGTTTGTTAGAGATTGTGCAAAGTTGATTTTCAAAGCATAACCTGCTATTTAAGATCACATTCTCAGTAACTTTGCTTTGGCTTTATTAACTCTTTGGAATACAGTGCTAGTACAGATGGCAGAAATAGCTATAATTTCAAGTCAATTTTGTTAAAATATTTTCAGAAGAATTGTTCAATAATTTCTTCTGTAGAATTAAAAATTTCATATTTTATTTTTGATGTTGCATATTTTTACATATATTTTTTATGAAGAAAGTGATAAATGTATATGGAAATAATTACTATAATGTGCTGTCTTTCCCATATAAAGATCATGCTACTGACTTGCTGAAAGAGTGATAATAGATTTGGATTGAGTTTAATATTCTAGTAAACACACTTCACTGAGATTTTTGGTACATGAATTGCATAAGGATGAAATACTTTACAAGGTAGTTAGATTACTCTACACATTGAGTCAGACTTTTGCCAGATAAAAATACCACTCTCAAATTGGAGTCTAAATGTTATGGAAAAAATCTCTCCTGTTCCAAGGAATAGTTGAAGATTTAATAAGGTGACTTTGTCACCAAGACAGTCTCAAGAGTTACTGTATCTAATGACATTAGTGTTAGCAATGATGTTACTAACATTTCTTTACATTGAATTATTCTCAATATACTATTTAAATTTCTTTAGGAGTAGGGTTTTATTCCAACAGCAAGCACAGAGTGTTACTTCATTATCTACCATCTGAGAGAGCTTTATACTATACAAGATTTCATACTACCTGATTAGTAGTCAGTTTCAGGTTTCCTAAAAATAGTACTGTGCTTAGTCATTCAGTCATGTCAGACTCTTTGTGACCCCACGGACTGTAGCCTTCCAGGCTGCTCTGTCCAGGGGGATTCTCCAGGCAAGAATACTGGAGTGGTTGCCATGCCCTCCTCCAGGAGATCTTCCCAACCCAAGGATCGAACGTAGGTCTCCTGTATTGCAGGAGGATTCTTTACTCTTTGAGCCATCAAGGAAGTCCAAAAATAGTACAGTCATAATAAAAATGCTGGGTCAAAAAAATCCAGATTTAAAAGAAAAAAAAAAAACTGTATCCTTGAATTTATGATTATCTTTTCTATATGGATTAAATCAATCAAAACAAAAGGAAAAAACCCCACAAATTCTTACTATTCTACTTAGCTGTGGAATTTTCTTTTAAAAAGTTCCTTTTTAATAAGTGGTCACTTTCCCCCCATCTATCCATTGTACATCACCCCTTGGATCTTCCTTGGAAGGTCCCTGGTCATTAAACAATAAATTTGTCCACATTCTAAATCACTGCCTGTACCCTTCAAATATGTTCTATCTTGCCTCCTCTAATTAGGTACCAAAACTAGAAACCCAGCGTTAACCCAGGTCCCTGTCTCTCTACACCCCTCACACCCAATTTTTCAGAAATTCTAACCATTTCCACATATTAACATCCCTCAAACAAAGCCTTCCTCTCTTCTTCTAAGTATATCTTACTTTCAGACCTCATTTATCTTATTCCTCTTTTATTTTCAATTCATTCTGCACACTCTTGACTTACTGACCTTTTAAAAAAGATCTTTTTTGTATCATTTACATTATATAGCCTCTTCAATCACTCCCTGTAGTCTTAGGATAAAATCTACTATTTAGCAGGGCATACAAGGACTAAGCCTACCTCTGCAGCTTCCTGTCACTCCTCTACATTGTATAAATCTTTATTATGCTGTTTTTTTTTAAATGCTGTGTTCTGCTTTCCATAGCCACGTATAGCCATCTCATTTTTTACTGATAAGTTTTTAATCAATTCTACTAGAGATTCAGCTTTATCATCACCTCTTTCCAAATTCTTTTCCTGGTCTTCAGTCATACTAGCTGAACTTCTCCATGGCATTGATCTCAGTCAGTTACAACAGTCTGTGTACCACCCCACTGCCCCACAGTTGATTGAATATCTTGGATGCTAGTACTGTGACTTTAGCATCCCAGTGACCAGTATAATTTTCACTTAATGAATATTTGTTTAATGGACCATTAAATGAATGACCGTATTAATCAGTCAATAATTGCACTATGAGTCTAGCAGCTATCTCACTTAGCTCCAGAATTCTTTAGAAGATCCCTTTTCACTCTCCTCTTTCACTTTCATCAAGAGGCTTTTGAGTTCCTCTTCACTTTCTGCCATAAGGGTAGTGTCATCTGCATATCTGAGGTTATTGATATTTCTCCTAGCAATCTTGATTCCAGCTTGTGCTTCTTCCAGCCCAGCGTTCCTCATGATGTACTCTGCATATAAGTTAAATAAGCAAGGTGACAATATAGAGCCTTGACATGCTCCTTTTCCTATTTGGAACCAGTCTATTGTTCCATGTACAGTTCTGACTGTTGCTTCTTGACCTGTATACAGGTTTCTCAAGAGGCAGGTCAGGTGGTCTGATATTCCCATCTCTTTCAGAATTTTCCAGTTTATGGGAAGCTCAACATTCAGAAGACAAAGATCATGGCATCTGGTCCCATCATTTCATGGAAAATAGATGGAAAAACAGTGGAAACAGTGTCAGACTTTATTTTTTTGGGCTCCAAAATCACTGCAGATGCTGATTGCAGCCATGAAATTAAAAGACGCTTACTCCTTGGAAGAAAGGTTATGACCAACCTAGATAGCATATTATAAAGCAGAGACATTATTTTGCCAACCAAGGTCCGTCTAGTCAAGGCTATGGTTTTTCCCGTGGTCAGGTATGGATGTGAGAGTTGGACTCTGAAGAAAGTTGATCGCGGAAGAACTGATGCTTTTGAACTGTGGTGTTGGAGAAGACTCTTGAGAGTCCCTTGGACTGCAAGGAGATCCAACCAATCCATTCTAAAGGAGATCAAACCTGGGTGTTCATTGGAAGGACTGATGCTAAAGCTGAAACTGCAATACTTTGTCCACCTCATGCGACGAGTTGACTCACTGAAAAAGACTGATGCTGGGAAAGGTTGGGGGCGGGAGGAGAAGGGGACAGCAGAGAATGAGATGGCTGGATGGCATCACCGACTCTGTGGACATGAGTTTGAGTGAACTCCGGGAGTTGGTGGTGGACAGGGCGGCCTGGTGTGCTGTGATTCATGGGGTCGCGGAGAGTCGGACACGACTGAGCGACTGAACTGAACTGAACTGAAAGCTAGCTTAATTAATCAAAGCATAGAAAATAGTATGGTATATTTAGATTTTAACAGTATATTAGTTCATGTGATAAAATCACTTTAAAATAATTTACTTGACATTAGGGATTCATACACAATCACGGATTTGTTTATGTCATTAACTATTTAGCGATAAATGGAGAGAACCAGATTAAATTTACTTTGTCAAAGGGACTTTTACATTAACAACATTACTGCTTCAAAATACTGGAAAAGTAGTTCTGAAGAAACCTGAAAGTTTCTTTGTATTGTTTAAATATTTAAGTTAGTAGTATGATGGTCAGGTTTTTTAACAAGTTAAACACCAAGAGATAAGAGAATCTATACCCCAAATATGCCTCAAAAAAGGCAGAACCAACAATAACAAATAGAAATACAAAAACTTCTGTAAAGTACTTGGATTGCTAAGGTAAACCATCCACCAATGTGAGCTTTAAGTCAATTAAATGGCATGTTTAAAGTATACAAAAAATATAAAAAAACTATTATACTTTAATGTGAAAGCATATGTCAATATGAATTTTTTCACTATTTGTAATCAAGCTAATTTAACTCTATATTTTATGAAAACATGGAAAAATATGGTTAGAATTTTGGTTCTATAAGTTAGGTGTCGTATTAACTTCTATAAACTACCTGTTACTCACTTGTAAAATGCAGAAAATAATAATATAAAAAGAAAAGTTGTGAAAATTAAATGAGATGATCTATGTGACCAACTAAGCACAGTGTGTAGCATATGGTAAGCATTGAATTTATGTCAACTATTTGTTTACTATAAACATAAATACAGTCTATATGATAGGCAGTATATGAATATACGACTAAAACTAGAAACAAATTTTTTTTTAGTTGACATATATTAGTTTGAGTAGTAAAGTAAAATAAATCCACCTTTTTAATACTTTTACTGTATTTTTTTCTCCCCAATATTTTGTTTGGCATTATGTAGCCCTTTTCCTCCATCACTTTCTAAAATATCAGAGGGCTTATTCTCAGAAAATGACTCAAAGTAATATCTTTATTTATGAATTTTTTATTGTTTCCAATGACATAGTTTTAGCATATGTAATAAGGAAATTAACTACATGATTTCCAGACATAAAATGGATAATTAGCATTTCTTATGAAAAATGCATTTGCTTTCAAAATTTTATGACTTATTTGTATTGACCATTTATAATAGCGAAGCTGTATAAGTTATATAAGTATAAAAAGGCCAGAGAAGTCTTATTAATGCTTAGATTGAAATCATCATAATGAAAGATAAAAGAATAAAAATTTTCCACATAAATAAGTTCATCTACAAAATTTTTAAATTCAAATTTAGCTATTCCCAATGAGGTTGAAGTATTTCTTTAAAAAAAAAAAATTTCTAGGTGACACAATTAAATAGTTTTATATTAAGTTTTATATTAAATGACAACTATTGTATGCTTTCCACTTCAAGTCTTGACAATTATTTCCCTGTTGAGTCTAAATCAGGCAATAGATGCCAGTAAGCTGAACTATTGTTATGCTTACAGCTGCAGCTGCACCGTCTCAAAAATAGCTGTGAAAAAGAAAAAAAAAAGCAAAACAAACAACAACAAAAAAACTGTAGAATGATTTGGAAAAGATATGGAAGTCATCTTAGATTTCTAAGAAATTGCAGTCAAACCACTTGCACCTGGGTTCCCTGAGGTACATTTTCTTTTAGCTGACAATAATATAGTTGGGAATTTCCTTATCATGGGCACAGGGACATGTTATAGCTACTTAATTTTTTTTTGTTGTAATTGCTATCTTTTCTTATCCTTCGAGATAGTTAAAAAAAAATCACTTATGCTTTTTGTTTGCTTCTTTCTGACTTTAGGTTAAAATGCATTTGCATGTGTGTGTATATATATATGGGTGTTTTATAAAAACCGTTGTTGTTCCAGAATTCATATCTTAATGGGTAACAAAGAAAATGCCAATGTTTAATCATATTAGAATAAAGGAAGCAAAATAAGTTTTGCATATACTCTTAAGCTTATGAGTCAGTCAATTAAATAAGAAATTTTCATTAGAGTTTTACTAGACCTAATGCATTTGCTAAGCACTTTGTGGGATTTATAAAAGTGTAGAATTGTTATTTTGTTCAAGGAGCCCCCAGTATTTTCACCATGTGGAGACAGTAAAAGAATAAAGACAATGATAAAATGAGAAGGTGACATACCAATTTTCTAATAATCTAGCGTGAATAATTCTAGATTTGGGTAATCCAAATCTAGTATTTCTAGGGAAATCCAGGCAACTGGAGGTTCTGGATTGTTTCTGTAAATATAAAAATGCTCTTAAGATATCTTAAATAACCTAACTAAAGTAAATCTCTCTCTCTTTTTAGTTTGTACCTCTAATCTTCCTCAGCTATTTTTGCATCCCCTCACCCGCCGAGTAACCAATTTGTTTTCTGCATCTATGCAGAAAATTTTCATTATGTTCATTTGTTTTATGTTTTAGATTCTACATACAAATGAAATCATAGTTTGTTTTTTCCCTCTGTCTGAGGGAGACTACTACTACTACTGAGCAGACTACCCTCAAGGTCCATCCATGGCAAGATTTATTTTTTTTAAGATAAGCAATATTTCATAAAGCACATCTTTTTTATTCTTTATAATAAGGCCTTATATATCTCAGAGGAAGTGACAAGTACTTCAGAAAAGAAGTCTACAAAGTGAGTATGCAAGTAAATTACAAGTCAGTAGATCATTTGTAATCAAATGTTTCATGATTTCTTTAAAAATCATAAAGAAACAAAAAATTAAGATAGGGTTAAATATTGAAAGTTTTGGTTTCTTTTTTAAGAAAAGAGTTTAGGGGCTAAAAGATTAGAAAGTTCTAATCTATGCACTGTCACAAGCTTCTCATCTATGACCTCATTTTCTTATATATAAAATGAAGGGATTCATTTTGTCATTAATATTCCCATTCTCTTTCATTTACCTGTTGTGCAGAATAGTAAATCCTTTGACTTGTCCTAGACCAGGTGGCTTCACTAATTTTACCATAGCTTTTAATGTGGTCAACATATTATTTTTCATTTAGCAGAAATATTGTTCATTTGTGTATCTCACAAAAATTAGTTGTAGGTGAGGCACTGTGGATAGAGGACATCACACCTAAATAGAAATCTGTAAACTACCCTTCCCTATGAGATGCTAGTGGATAGTTTCCCTAATTGCCCTCCACACACATTTCCTGCTTATATATTTCTTTGTTAATTCCTAATTGTTTGAGCCTGAGGCTTTACCTGAGTGAAACAGGAACTAAATTTTCACTCCCTCATAAAGTAGCTGAGTATAATTTTCTTAAGTTTAATAGGTTTTCCAGTTGTATTTTAATAAAACCTGTAAGTTAAAATGCTATGTGATTTTTATAAAATGATTTTCATAATAATTATTATATGATTATTTCTTGTGCACTAGAATGTTGACAGAAATGGGTGGGTGCCTCTTTATATATCTATGTATAATTAGAAAAAAAAGTTTAGCCTAAGATTTTCTGTCAAAACCAAAATACCCTCATTCAGAAATAACGTGCATTTGCCTGTTTTATAATCCTATTGTTATTCGGATAGCATCTTCAATTACAGTGTTCAAACTTTAAGTAAATAAATTCATGTCAATAGACTTCTCTAAAATGCTGGATGCCTGCTTTACCTTTTACACATACACATGTGTTTTTGTTCACATGACTGTAGTTTTCAATATAAATTGATCACATTTTCTTGAATTACCAGCTTCTCAATTAGTATTAGTCCTCTGTACCCTTGACACTGGACAAATCATTATAAACTTCTTTTCACTGAAGAATCATATGACATTAAACTTAAAAAAAAAATAAAAGATCATTCCATCACAGATCTCTGAAATACCAGCAGTGTAATATCTTTTGTAGTCTGCTATTAACAGAAGTATTGTTATAACATATTATGGCAAAAGCTATGGTGGCCACACTTGTATTTCAGGTTTATTAAAAAAGATTATTCAACATTAAGAAACAAACAGCCCATTTAAAAAATGATCCATGGATTTTAAAAGTCACTTTACTAAAGAAGATATACAGATAATAAATAAACAAATGATCCACAATATATGTCATAAAGAAATGCAAATTAAAACAGCAATGAGATACAACTGCATTCCTGTTAGAATTGCCAAAATCTAGAACATTTGCACCATTAAATTCTGGTAAGGTTGTAGAGCAATAGGAATTCTCATACATTCTTGGTGGGAATGCAGAATGTTGTAGCAACTTTGGAAGACAGTTTGACATTTCTTGTAAAACTATACATACTCTTAACTTTGTGTGTGCTAAGTCACTTAGGTTGCGTTTGACTCTTAGCAACCCTATGGACTGTAAACCACCAGGCTCCTCTCTCCATGGGATTCTCCAGGCAAGAATATTGGAGTGGGCTGCTACGCCCTCCTCCAGGGGATCTTTCCAACCCAGGGATCAAACCCGCATCTCTTATGTCTCCTGTATTGGCAGGCAGGTTCTTTACCACTAGTGCCACCTAGGAAGCCCACTGTTAACCTTATGACAAAGCAGTTGTGCTTCTTGGTATTTACCTAAAGGAGCAGAAAACTTATGTCCACACAAAAGTGTGCACATGGATGTTTATAGTTGCTTTACTCATAAGTGTCAAACTTTGAAAGCGACCAAGATGTCCTTTAGTAAGTGAATAAACTCTGGTACCTCCAGAGTTTGGGATATTTATTCAGTGCAAAAAAGAGATGAGCTATCAAAGCCATGGAAAGACATGGAGGAAGCTTCAATGCATATCATTAATACTAAGTTAAAGAATCCTGGAATAGGAAATGGCAATCCAGTCCATTATTCTTACCTGGAGAATCCTATGGACAGAGGAGCCTAGCAAGTTACAGTCCATGGAATTGCAAAGAGAATCAGACATGACTTAGAGATTGAACATCAAGCCAATCTGGAAACATTATGTACTGAATGATTCAATTATATGACAAAGAAAATGGAAAACTAGGAGATGGTAAAAAAAAAAAAAAAAAATCAGTGGTTGCATGAGATTGTTGCCAGAGGATGAATAGACAGAGCAGAGAAAATTTTCAGTGAAAATACTGTATATGATACCATAATGACAGACATACACCATTAAACATTTTTTCAAACCCATACAAAGTACAATACAAAGAGTGAAATGTAAACTGGGCTTTACATGATTATGATGTGTCGGTGTAGGCTCATCCTTGGTGAAAGTGTACCATTTTGTGATGTTGACAATGGGGAAGGCTATGCAATGTACAAAATATGTGGGAAAATTCTATATTTCCTTTTTAATATTTTTGTACACCTAAAACTGTTCTAAAAATATAAAGTTTATCATTTTCACTTTTTATAAACTGTGTGTGAATCATTTGTTACTCTACTCTTTTTTGTTCTCTAACTAAATTTTTATATAATTTTAGTAGTATTCAATCTCCAGTTCCATGATACTTTTATCTCACATAAAGTCAATTTCAGAACTAAAATGAGTAACATAGCACCTTTTTTTAAAACCACATATTACATACCAGTTTTTTATTTGTTTACCAATTATACAAACACATAAAGGGAAGAACACATTGAGATTTAGACTTAGAGAGTATTAAAGCAAGTTTTAAGACAGTGTTTTACATCTTTCCAAAGTTCCTTCTCATTTCTGAGAAGGCAAAGGCAACCCACTCCAGTACTCTCGCCTGGAGAATCCCATGGACGGAGGAGCCTGATAGGCTGCAGTCCATGGGGTCGCTAAGAGTCGGACACGACTGAGAGACTTCACTTTCACGCATTGGAGAAGGAAATGGCAACCCACTCCAAAGTTCTTGCCTGGAGAATCCCAGAGATGGGGGAGCCTGGTGCGCTTCCGTCTATGGGGTCGCGCAGAGTCGAACACGACTGAAGCGACTCAGCAGCAGCAACAGCAGTGCCCTGTAAATTATTTGCAATGAAGTTGGCTTTTAATGAGAATGGTGCTGCATTTAAAGATTATAATGAATACCTTTCTCAATGCTTACAATTTTTTGCTACATTTCACAGTAGAATTCACCAAAATTCTGTATTTTTAGAGGACTTTCTGTAATGACTACCTAGTGCTTTCTAGCTAACATTGGGGTGACCAAAGTAGTCTGTCTACATCTAGGTTGAGCAGTTTGTCAATGACAGAGGCCTTGACAGCCACTTTCTCTTCTCTCACCCCTACTACATTCTTTTCCATGAATGACCAAGACTTGAAAGCTCACCTTCTACCCCAAGAAAGGGTTAGTCTTGATTCCAGCCTTTCCCTAGTTGTATTCCTCAGATTTATTCTTAAGCATAAAGAAACTTTGCAAAATAAAAATGCTACAGGAAGAATCACATTCAGAAAACACTGCCCTAGTGAAGACTAATTTCTTTATACAGGACTGTTCAGTGCCTACATTCTCCATATGCTGATGTGTATGATGATTCTCTAAGAAAAGGAAATAGTAGTTTTTCTCAAGTTTATTTGATATTGGAAATTTCACTTAGAAAATTCACAAATCAAATACCTGATTTGGCAAATCCAGTTTGAGAAACAGCTTTAGTAACTATTTATACTTTAGCATAAGGGAAGAAGAGAAGACTAGGATCTGCTAAGAGTAAATTTAACTTAATGTCAGTGAGATTCCAAATATAAATGCTAATTTTGGTGACAAATTTATTTAGGGCTTATTCTGCAGCAGCTCACCAGCACTGATGTAGCTGATGGGGAGAGTAGTAGAAGGAAAGAGATTCTCTTTTTTTATGGAAGTGTGTGCTGACAGTGTAAGTACAGTTGTTAATTTTCACCACAAGATTGTAACAACAGCTACATAAATACTTTAGCCAACATAACCTACAATGCAAGAGTAGAGTAATTGTCTTTTTGTGCAACAGACAGCAAATACTTAATCAGTTAATAGAATAATCTTACCTAAATGTGCTAATAGGCAACTTAAAAAAAAAAAAAAAAGGAAACAAAAACAGATCCAGTTGAGCAATTTCTTATTGAACCAGTTTGTTTTTAATGTCAAAGTCACTTACAAAATCACTCCCTCTTACTAAACTAGGAAATTAGGAAGTTAGTAAGCAGCTTGAGGAGTCCACTTAATTATCTCGTTAACACATATGTACTTAGTTTCTATGTCAATAAAGAGGTCATAATGCTGGAGTTTATTTTCATGTGAATATTCTGTCTCCGGTTATGTGGTGAACTTAGGGTGATGTCTGCTTTTCTATTATTTTTGAACTTTTTCAATGCTATGTTGTTTTTTACAATTTAAGCATTTAACACATTTGGTCAACTTGATGTTCAGGCAAATAAAACAGTCTCTCAGAGCTATATTTAATGAGCAGGAGCTTTCTAGATTGAAGGAGTTCAGATGTGTTTTCAAGTACATATTTTAATGTCTGAACCCTTAATTTGTAAAGTGAATCAAGCGATTACTTCTATTTTGTTTTTCAAAAGACTCACTCATTGCTTTTCCCACTGACATCACATTTTCTCAATAAATGCTCCAGTATGAAAAATCTGGGAGTGATAAAGTGTCTGCTCACACACAGAACCAGAAATTTTACCACTAGACAGAGTGAGCTGTTGAAAACATTCTTTACACTATTAATTTTCTGTTAAAAAGTCTTATAATACTTTGGTGTGATTTTCTCTGCATAGCAATCATAGTGGATCTCACAGTTATCTCAAAAACATGGAAAATGCAATAAACTGTTTCTCTTTGACCTGATTCTTCAGTCACATAGCTACATGAACAGATAATCACCATTCAGTTACAGAAGAAAAGTCCTAATTTTGTATTTTACCCTGCATAAAGTGTACACTAACTTTATTTAATGAAGATCTCAGGCACTTTTCTGAATCTGTAAGGTCTAAAAACACCTAGTGAAAGAGCAGGCCCTCAGAGCTTTTGTGGGTGAGTTGCACTCTTTACCCTAGTCAGGCAGTTGTTGCTGTTCCTTTTCTTCTTTATTAAAGGTACTAATGGACTTAGAAAGATTTGCATTTCTTTGGCAGCATTATTCTGCCTCATTTTCTTAATGCTATCCTGTGGGTTTTGCCAGCTTCCTCTTTTTATCTACCTCTTCAGCCTAAATTAAATTCAAACAAGCATACATCATTCTCCATGAACATTATAAAACCTAGAAAGTGAACTTTTGTGAACATAGTAAATAATAGTTTTGAAGGTAATATTTAAGTGCCTTTTAAAGCAAAGTGGTTGTACTTGGTAATGGAACTAGATAGTTAAAATAAACTGCTTAAGATAACATTAAGATGTTAGCTGCAGGAATACTTGGCAAAGCAAGATAATTGAACTAAGTTTTTGTTTATTTTTTTTCCTCCTCAATAGTTCAGGTGAAGTGCGTAGGTATGTCACTCCTCTCACAAAGACACTTTTGTCAGGTTTCTGACTAGTTGTCTCTGCTTGTGTGGTTGTTTAGTAAGCAAGATCTTCAGGTACAGGAAATTGGAAGGGCTGTAGAACAGATATCATGACTTATCTCTACCCAATATCCTTCTCATCCCACTTTCCACTTAAGTATTTTCAGAATTCTGACAAAAATTGGAAAGCAGGCCTCAAGGCAGATGTTACTTCTCTGAACCACAGATTTTCCTCTCAGGAAACCTAACTGCATATCTTAAGGACACTTGGTAGGTACATGGAGCTAAAACTAGTTCCCAAACAAAAGGCTATTTTTCTTCTTTATGTGGCTCCCTGAGGGCATGGGCACACTTGAGTTTGTTTTCCCTTTGTTCCTTATTGGAAAGAAGACCTGTGTCACCAAGGTGACTGACTTTGACCCAAGGCATGAAAAACAAGAAAGAAGTTGGTTGTTCCCACTGGACCAGCCTTTTTTAGAGAGCTGGCAGATAACTTTGGCTTTTGGCATTTCCCTCATCTTCTGTGAGGCCAGGATTTAATCAGAGGCACATTCACATTCTAACCTGACTTTCTCTGCTTCTTCACTCTATCCTCCACTTGCAAAGAAAGACTGTAGCCCATATTGTGTTTTCTTTATAACTCAAAGTTTTATTTTAAAAAAAGCCATAAAAATAAATTTATACCTTTGCACCTATTCTTCCAAAACCCAGTGTTTTGGGTCCCTTTTTCTAACTACATGAGGAAGTCCAGGTTTGTCAAGGAAAAGACTACCTACGGCTATTCCATAACCACCAGAATCCAGGCAACTGGAATTAAGGAATACAGATATTTCAGATCAATATAGTATTCTTTGGGCTTCCCTGGTAGCTCAGCTGGTAAAGAATCCTCCTGCAATGTGGGAGACCTGGGTTCAATCCCTGGGTTGGGAAGATCTGCTGGAGGAGGGCATGGCAACCCAGTCCAGTATTCTTGCCTGGAGAATCCCAGGGATGGGGGAGCCTGGTGGGCTGCCATCTACTCCTTTCCCAATTTGGGACCAGTCTGTGGTTCCATATCCAGTTCTAACTGCTGCTTCTTGACTTGCATACAGATTTCTCTGGAGGCAGGTAAGGTGGTCTTATATTCCCATTTCCTGAAGAATTTTCCAGAGTTTGTTGTGATCTACACAGTCAAAGGCCTTGGCGTATTCAATAAAGCAGAAGTAGACGTTTTTCTGGAACTTTCTTGCTTTCTCAGTGATCCAGTGGATGTTGGCAATTTGATCTCTTGTTCCTTGGCCTTTTCTAAATCCAGCTTGAACATCTGGAAGTTCTTGGTTTACATACTGCTGAAGCCTGGCTTGGAGAATTTTCAGCATTACTTTGCTAAGGTGTGAGATGAGTGCAATTGTGCAGTAGCCTGAACATTCTTTGGCATTGCCTTTCTTTGAGATTGGAATGAAAACTGACCTTTTCCAGTCCTGTGGCCACTGCTGAGTTTTCCAAATTTGCTGGCATATTGAGTGCAGCACTTTCACAGCATCATCTTTTAGGATTTGAAATAGCTCAACTGGAACTCCATCACCTCCACTAGCTTTGTTTGTAGTGATGCTTCCTAAGGCCCACTTGACTTCACATTCCAAGATGTCTGGTTCTCAGTGAGTGATCACACATTTGTGATTATCTGGGTCATGAAGATCTCTTTTGTATAGTTCTTCTGTGCATTAATCATACTATCAAAAAACCCAATTGTCCTTGATATCATCAGTGTTTGTAATTTTTTGCTTATTTAACTTTTTGCCTATTTTCTTAAATTTACTGTATACTTTACATTTATCCAAATATACAAACACTTTTATTATAAACCAATATGTTCTCCCTAAAAAGCATAATCCAGTCACAGAAAGACAAATACTGCATGATTTCACTTATCTGAGGAATCCAACTGTGAAACTCACAGAAGCAGAGAACAGAATATTGTATGAAGGCAGGAGGAATTTGGATTTGCTATTCAGTGGATATGGGACCCCCCCTAGTAGTTCAGTGGTAAAGAATTCACCTGCAATGCTGGAGATACAGGAGATGCAGATTTGGCCCCTAGGTGGGGGAAGGTCCCCTGGAAAAGGAAATGGCAACCCATTCAAGTATTTTTGCCTAAGAAATTGCATGGACAGAGGAGCCTGGTGGCTACAGTCCATGGGGTCACAAAAGTCAGACACAACTTAGCAACAATACCACCTCTATTTGATGGATACGTTTAGGCTATGCAAGATAATTAAGTTCTAGCGATGTGCTGTACAGCATTGTGCCTATAAATAATAATACTGTATTGTATACTTAAAAGTCTGTTAAAAAAGTAATTATTTTATATATGTATATATATATGAAACCTATGTATATGCAACAGCAAAAAGCCCCATAATTCTTCTATACTTGTCATTTTCTCTATTTTTTCATTAATCGGTTTGCAAACAATATATTAAAAGATGTGGTATTATAAATTATGTGGATTTTTGCTTGGTACTTTTCTATGCTTTCTGTTTCTGCAGTTGTTATAACCGTGACTTGTTTTACTAGATGCATGTTTTATTATATGTCTCCTACTGAGGCTCATAATGGTACAAAGCTATGGCTCTGAACAAGCTGGGCTAAAATTCTTACTCCTCATTTATTACCTGTGGTATCATGGAAAGTTTTCATACTCATTCACCTTTGGTTTCCCTAAATTTAAAAGAACAGTATCTCATCTTAGGGTTTGTTGTGAGAATGAGAAGAGTTACTAAATGACAAATACTTGGAACAGTACTTGCCACATAGTAAGCCCTCAACACATGGAGCTAGCATTATTCTTATTTTACATGGGTGTGAGTTCAATTTTCAGTAATTGCCAATGCAATACTACCTTGAAAAAATTTAGTAGAGTTATATACTTTATATTAGATATTATCTAAGATATTCAATTATTTTGCACTCAAATTATTATGATGTTTTTAATGTAGGGAGTAGAGGAACTTTGGGAGATATCTGCCATCTTCTAAACTGTGTACAAAACCCCAAAACAGCTATTAGAGGTTTTATGTAATGGAATTACTGAAGGTTCTTCATGAGGTTCTATTAATCTTTTAATATATTATAAAATTATCCTTCTGTACTATAACATTTCACTTACTTGGCATTCAGTAATTTTCCAAACGTATCTTGTGGATACACAGACAAATTATATGGAGTATTAACAAGAAAACTTTTGAAGATCTATAATTCATGTCGTACAATATATGAAATAATGCTCAAGTACTACATACACTCAACTTCTTATTCACAGCTATGGAATATCATTTTATATGAATTCCTACTAGTTTTTTCTGGGTTTCCATTAGAATAGAAGCAAAGTAAAATTAAATTAAATTTAAAAAATGCAAAATAACATAAAACTTGATTGAATTAAATTAGAGTAAATTGAAATACAGAATAACAGTTTCGGTGAGAGCAGTAAAATATGCAAGCCAGGCATCAGAGGAAAATATGTAAAATATCCACAGAATCAGAACGTAAGAATTACAAATATAGCACAGTGTAAGTTCATTTAACATAATGTCAAACTGCCTTACATAACTCAGTATGCCCTGGGAGCATTGCTATATTATAACACAAGACAATAATTTAAATTCTTACTGAATTATCAATGACCATTTAAATGGTTTTCAATGTGCTCTCTTTATTAATATAGGAAAGTATATAATAAATTTCAAAAGTTATATGACAAAAAATGCCTATGACTTTTAAGTGCCTTTGTTTTAAGTGTTAGAAAAAAACAATAAAAACAAAGTATTCAAAATGACTTATTCACAGAATGTTTGTATTTTGTTTCAGAGACAGCCACGATCTAGTGAAGTTCTGTGCCTATTTTCCTTCATGGTTCCTCTTAGACAGATGGCTGGTAAGCATAGTTGAGAAGGAAGACTGAAGAGGGTAGCTGTTACGACGAACCAGGAGCCTCAGCACACTCTCCTGTGTTTTACCCTCGCATTATGTAATGAAATGTTAATCTTTGAATATTATATACATTGTATTCTCCATATTCTATTTTTTATAATATTTTATAAATAATGGTACAATTGCTATAATACATTTCTTTCTGTCACTTATTTAAACAAAAATATTAACACTGTTTTTTTAAATTTATTTTTCTTTTGTTTGTTCACTGTAAAATATCCTAATCTTATTAAGAAAATGATTCTCTTAAGATCTATCATCCCACAGAAACCATAGCAGCTTAGTCAAGAAGAGACCAGAACTATTGGTTCTATATTTTGCTCCATTAAGCAAAGCAAGACTGTAACATCATAATGAGACACTCAGCTGTATAATTTATTCAGTGAAAAGAATATTATGGTTATATTTATCCATTTCAACCACATTACAATTATAATTATCAGCCCCTTCCAATGTTTACATTACAAAACTGTCTTTCATAAAATATGTGTCAGTAATACTTCTCATTCATGGCTTTCTCAATATAGTAGTAGGTTGTTTAAAATCTTAAGTATAAATATAAAAGGATCCTCATTTTATAAATTTATTTTGTATTTAATTAAAGTCAGATACTAGACAGTATCTTAGTAATGCAATAATGATGCAAAATTATTTATTACTTGTAAATATACGTTTAACATGTCTGCGATGCTACAAAAACAGAATAAAACTAACCCACAGATATTTATTTGAGAGTTAAGATAGTGAGTAGAATTTTGATTTTTTTTCCCCTTTAAATGCTATTTCTTAAATTGCCTGAAAATACTGCCTCACAGAAGTGCTCTGGCTAATACTGTAATTTAGAAGAGCACTGAAATGTGCCCTCAGCTAGGAAAGTCACAGGTTCTTGGTTCTCCTGTTACTCGTGCAATAGGGAGTTTATAATGGAAATGACAATAGACCATTAACTATAGCACTGCTTGCGGGCATTGATATAAATATCATTACAGATTAAAGACCTCTGCAAGAATTTAGTCAAGTTGGATTAGCAAATAAACTATTAAAGCTGAAGATTAAATTGTGATAGACCAAATAAATTTCCTGCTATATTCTTAATTTCATTTGTTTCCTAGAGTGGCAATGAATCCTTATTATTTGGAAAATGCCTCACAAGTGAACCCTGTGGCTGGAGAATGCAGCTAAGAGATGTGGGTAGAAATGTAAGGTTATTGTTGGCAAAGGATGGGAAAGGAGAATAGGGATCAATGTGTTTCAGCTGAGTTTCATAGTCCTTGAATGGTCAGAGAAGCTGGAATATCTGAGTCATTAATTGCTGTGCATATCCACAAACATAGGCAATATATAGTGAAGATTCTAATATTTTGGAATCCATGATTTTGTCAGACCTCAAAGGAAATAGTCCAGGCTTTAAAATTTGCTGTGATAATCACAAAGAGATCAAAATGACAAAGATTTGAATAGATATTTCCAAGTAATATCTACCTGATACATAAAGATGTAGTTATATAAGTGTGTGAAAGTGTGTATTTGTGAATATGTGCATATGTTCTCTTTAAGGAAATTTTTTTAAAAATTTCTTTTAGCCTTCCCTTCTACACTGATTCTGTTTGTACAGATTTCATGACTCAGGTAAATAATGATATTTTCAGCTTATTACTGACAGATAAAAATTAAAATTGTATCCATGTTTATACTCACTTTATGTGCTCACTGTGTTAGAGACTTCACTGGCCTTTGTTTACGTTTATACTTTTGGTTCATGTGCTATATTTCTACTTATTTCAAATTATGCTATAATTCAGCTATCTTTCTAAACACATCAAATAATTTTACAGAGAAATATGTTATTTATGTTAATCTATACATGTATTTATCCTTTTGTCATTCATTTGATTCAGATATTCAAGTTCGCATACACTATAGCTTCAAAGAAAGTCTCAAGTCAGCTCTGCTTTCTTTCAAAAAATACGGACTATGAATTAGGAAGAAAGAATGGCACTAGTGTCCTAGAGCTTCTGCAGGAAAATTAGCTGCCTCTCGGGATCACTCCATTTCAGAATAGAAAGTAAAAGCAATAGAAGATTCTTGCACAGCAGTAACACACTGAGATTTGAACCGATGAGTGAAATAAAATATATACAATCAGAACACTACTTGGTTTTACATCTTTTTTCTTTTTCTCAAAAAGATATGAAAGTAAGTAAAATTCAGAGGTTAAAGTTTCTCACCAAAAGCCTAGAAAAGTGACAAAGAGCTGCACTAGGAAAGCTCAGAAGGAAAGATAGGTATCAATGGTAAGAAAGAAAGAAAAAGAGGGAGAAAGGAAGAGACACAAAAATGATTCATCATGATAAGGACTGGCTGGATCAATGAAAACTGATCAAGAAACAAAGCCATACAAAACTTAATGCAAGAATAATCTTGGTGTCTAATGTCAGGCTAGAACTGCTAGTGGAGATAAGAAATCAGTGACAGTGATGAATGCAAGACTGATAACCCTAGCTTCCAACTAGCAGGAAGAACTATTTTTTCCATATCAAAAAATTTGGGAATAGAATGTATTTTGTTTCTATGTTGGGATAAAACTTTTGAAGAAATTTAATGCCCTTCCTTGTGATTTAAAGAGCATTATTTCAGCTAAAATAAGTATACTCAGTTCAGTTCAGTTGCTCAGTCGTGTCCTACTCTCCACTACCCCATGAATCACAGCACGCCAGGCCTCCCTGTCCATCACCAACTCCCAGAGTTTACTCAAACTCATGTCCATCGAGTCGGTGATGCCATCCAACCATCTCATTCTCTGTCGTCCCCTTCTCCTCCCGTCCCCAATCCTTCCCAGCATCAGAGTCTTTTCAAGTGAGTCAACTCTTTGCATGAGGTGGCCAAAGTATTGGAGTTTCAGCTTTAGTATCAGTCCTTCCAATGAACACCCAGGATTGATCTCCTTTAGAATGGACTGGTTGGATCTCCTTGCGGTACAAGGGACTCTCAAGAGTCTTCTCCAGCACCACAGTTCAAAAGCATCAATTCTTTGGCGATCAGCTTTCTTCACAGTCCAACTCTCACATCCATACATGACCGTTGGAAAAACCATAGCTTTGACTAGACAGACCTTTGTTGGCAAAGTAATGTCTCTGCTTTTTAATATACTATCTAGGTTGGTCATAACTTTCCTTCCAAGGAATAAGTGAATTCATTTATACGTTAACAATGACACAAGAAGGCTGAACGCCAAAGAATTGATGCTTTTGAACTGTGGTGTTGAAGAAGATTCTTGAGAGTCCCTTTGATGGCAAGGAGATCAAACCAGTCAATCCTAAAGGAAATCAGTCCTGAATATTCTTTGGAAGAACTGATGCTGAAGCTGAAACTCCAATACTTTGGCCACCTGATGAGAAAAGCCGACTCATGGGAAGAGACCCTGATGATGGGAAAGAGTGAGAGCAGGAGAAGAAAAGGATTAGAGAGGATGAGATTGTTGGATGGCATCACCAACTCAATGGACACGAGTTTGAGCAAGCTCCAGGTGAAAGACAGGGAAGCCTGGCATGCTGTAGTCCATTAGGTTGCAATGAATTGAACATGATTGAGCAAATGAACTGAACTGAATGATATAATCTCAATATGCCTTATATCATCTTATAAAAATGTTAAGTATTTATATTTTTATTAAGTTAAAAAAAACAGATATAGTACTTGTCTTGTGCCAGGTATTGTTCTAAGGACTTTACAAAAAATTAACACATTTAATTCTTGTAACAGTTATATGAAGTTGATACTATTAATATCCTCATTTTACCAATGAATAGCCTGAGGCCCAGGCCCTCACTAATAAGCTATAGAGCTGAAATAAAACCCAGGCAATCTGATTCTGTATACCTAATAAGTCATTTGTGATGGCTTCTGGCAAAAGAGCACTTGAGTATACATTTATGAAATGGTTTTTATATTCCTGGAATACTTAAGAGTGGGTTTAGGCATTTTCCAGAGTGGCATAGGGCCAGAACTAGAAGAATTTGAAGTGTATGTAATTGTTTTTTTAACTTTAGCATCTCAAGTATTCACTGATATAAGAAATTAAATATACTCTATACCTGAAAGCATATTCCATACATAGTAATAGAGGGTCAGTTATGTGGTAAAAAACAAAATAGAAATAACAGTAATTAAAACAATTGTAGATGAATGTGCTACAATAGTCTCTATGTTTTCATGAAGTCTGAAAGTATTATGCTTTTTATTACACAGTACTATTTTATTATACTGATTTATAAACTGCCATATCTTTTCTGTCATAGATAGACATGTAGAAATGTATATACAGATGTATGGATAGGACAATTGCATTAAGTTTGTCTGCATACGTGGGAAGAGGAGTTCTGTGTCTCTAATTGCTTTGCTACAATTTATTTTTTGTAGTTTAATCATTCATAATGTCCTGATTTATAATATATGTATAATAGAATACTTTATTTCTTTTTTTAATGTTGTTTTGAGATTTTATGAACTGATATAGAGTCAAGATTATTTAGACATCTTGAGAAAATCATTGTATATGAACAAAAGAGTTTATAGTCAAGATTTTGGAAGAGGGCACAGTCACATATTTGGAGACTGCATATTGGTGTATTATACAGAATAGGTTAGGCCATGCAGCTGTAGCAAATTAGTTTCCAAATACCATTAGTTTAATCTTATAGACGTTTATTGCTCATTAAAGTAAAATAAAATGGATGTCCAATGACCTTCCTTCATTTTGTACCTAACTCTCTGGAATACCTGGCTTCTGATATTGCTGTGACCTGGGAATAAAGTGGTGGAGAGAACACATTTCTTAATATTCTCAGATTGAGTGAAACACGTCATTTATGCTCTAAATTCACCGAGTAGAATTAGTCAAAAGACATCAGCTTAATTTCAAAGGGATATGGAGAAAGTAGGGAAGCACATGGAATACTGAAAGATGAGAAATTATTTTTCTCTCTGCTACAAAATAATATTGAAAGAAATGAGTCTTAATATGGAAGAACCAGTAGAAAGCTAAAAAAGAACTTTTTAAAAGTGAAACATAATTGACTTATATCATACTAATTTTATGTGTACAACATGACTCAATAACTTTATATTCCATTTAATGTCACCACAAAAGAATGGCTATATTTCCCTGTGCTGTGAAATACATCCATATATACTATCCATTTTATATATAGTGTTTTGTATCTCTCAATCCCCTGTGTGCATGTTAAGTCACTTCAGTTGTGTCCGACTCTTTGCAACCCTACGGACTGTAGCCTGCCAGGCTCCCCTGTCTATGGGATTCTCCAGGCATGAATACTGGAATGAGTTGTTGTGCCATCCTCCAGTCAAAGGCTTTGGCATAGTCAATAAAACAGAAATAGATGTTTTTCTGGAACTCTATTACTTTTCCGAATATTATTACAAGTATCAATTTTTACCATATTATAGATGAACACTGAAGTCAGGAAGGATTCCGTATGATGACACAGATAGACATACATCTCAAGTCTACCAGTTAAACATGTATACATGGGAGTAATGTTTAAACACATGATCCTCATTAGAACACTATAGATAGTCCTCAAAAGTTAATAATACAGCTACCATATCATGTAGCTGGAAGGGTACTATTTGAGAAAAACAAAGTTGCTAATTAGAAAACATATACACCCTAATGTTCATTATAGCATTATTTGCAATAGCCAAGATATGGAAACAGCTAAGTGCCCATCAATAAGTGAATGGATGAAGATGTGGTATATATGTACAATGGAATATTACTCAGCTGTAAAAGGATGAAAGCTTGCCATTTACAACAACATGGGTTGGTCTAGGGTGTATTATGCTACATGAAAATAAGTCTGTGTGCATGCTCAGGTGGCTCTGACTCTTCATGATGCCATAGGCTGTAGCCCACCAGGCTCCCCTGTCTATGGAATTTTCCAGGTGAGAGAGAGACAAATATTGCATATTTTCATTTACACATAGAATCTAAAAAAATGAACAAAAAATTAACAAGTATAACAAAACAGAAAGATTCATAGATACAGAGAATAAGTTACTAGTTTCCAAAGGTCAGGGGGCAGGGGAATTAATGAAATAGATGAAGGGGTTTAAGAAGTACAAACTTCCAGTTATAAATAAGTCACAGGGATGTAATTTACAGCACAAGTAATGTAGTCAATAATAATATAGTAGATTTGAAGCCTATACTTTCAGGGATCATTTCTATAGTTTGTTACTAGAGAAGTTTCTCTGAACGTGTAGCGCACCCGAAACCATGAGGAGGAGATGTAGTGTTCTCTCCTGAGCGTGAAGCTGGTCTTTGGTGTTGCTCCTGCAGCTGCCACTGGTCACTGATGATCGTTCTTCTCTACCTTTGGGAGAGTAAGAGGGAGAGGACACCGTCTCAGAAACCACCGTCTGAGTGGTTTCGCTTAAAAAATAATAATAATAATAATATAGTAGATTTGTGTGGTTTGTAATCTATAAAAATATCAAATCCATATGTTGTACACCTAAAATTAATATGCCTTCAGTTAATATTTCAGTTTAAAAAAATAATAGATTTTGGTACTGAGCATACTATGGTTTTATTCTTGTTGTTGTTCTGTCATTTCATTGAATATTCACAGGAGAAGAGAAAATTATATGCATTCAATCAGTTAACTGGAATCCAAGGCTCTCTCTCTAAACAAATAAGTAAATGTAAATATATATCTATATATATTTTCACACACACACACACAACACTACAATCAGAAAGTCAATTGAAGATGTAAATTGTCACCAGTCAAATATATATAATGACTGTTATTATATTTAACTTTCTAATATTTTCTGGGAACTCTATTCAAAATGCTTTACTTAGTTTCTACAACCCTTCCGTTCCGTTCCGTTCAGTCGCTCAGTCGTGTCTGACTCTTTGCGACCCCATGGACTGTACCAGGCTTCTCTGTCCATGGGATTCTCCAGGCAAAAATACTGGAGTGGGTTACCATTTCCTTCTCCAGGGGATCTTCCCGACCCAGGGATAGAACCCGGGTCTCCCGCATTGGAGGCAGACGCTTTAACCTCTGAGCCACCAGGGAAGCCCAAAAGGTTTCGAGCCAGCCCTTAAAATTAGTTATTTTATTTTCACTTCCCGATAAGAAAACTGAAATGTGTTTGAAGTCAAGGATATTTAAATAACTTACCCATCACACATTTTGTCATACATTTGTCATGCAATCATACAATTTCTCAGTATTTGAGCTATATCTAGACATGCATTTATCCAGATTTAAATTCAATGTCTTTAGTGTTAAACTGTCTTAGGGTTTACTAATGTATAACCATGTAAGACTGAAAACACAGATCTTTTTTGAGTGAATAATTTTGTTTCAGACTAAAGTGATTATACACACATATGAAAGCTTTATTTGTGAGCAAATTAAAATAAGCCTTCTCAGAATTACTCTATCTAGTGTAAACACTGTGTTCTAATGACATATTATTTTTGAATATGCATAATAAGGCTACGTATCTCTCAGTCCAGTACTGAAAATGTTCTGATAATAAAACTCAGTGATTCCAAATTTTTCCTGTATCTTTTCAAGATGTCACAATATAGGGTTCTCTGGTGGCTCAGTAGTGAGAAGTCTGCCTGCCAGTGAAAGAGACGCAAGTTCAATCCCTGGGTCAAGAGGATCCCACAAGCCACAAAGTGGCTAGGATAATGCTCCACAACTATTGGGCCTGTGCTCTAGAGCCCAGGAGCCCAACTACTGAAGCCCATGCACCCTAGGGTCCATGCTCCACAATAAGAGTAGCCTCTCAATAAGAAGCCTGTTCACTGCAATGAAGATTCACCCCAGCTAGCCGGAACTAGAGAAAAGCCCTCATAGCAACAAAGAACCAGCACCACAAAAAAAAAAAAAAAAAGTGTTACAATGTTTTGATTATCCAAAACCAGACAAAAATAGCATAAGTAATATAATCTTTGTGAGTAAAATGTTTTTCTTTATGTTATTGTAAACTGAAAAATGTCAACTTTATTGGTAGTGGAGAAAACTAAATACTAAGAAAGTAGGGTCAGTATCGGAGAAGGCAATGGCAAGCCACTCAAGTACTCTTGCCTAGAAAATCCCATGGATGGAGGAGCCTGGTAGGCTGCAGTCCATGGGGTCGCTAAGGGTCAGACACGACTGAGCAATTTCACTTTCACTTTTCACTTTCACACATTGGAGAAAGAAATGGCAACCCACTCCAGTGTTCTTGCCTGGAGAATCCCAGGGAAGGGGGAGCCTGGTGGGCTTCCGCCTATGGGGTCACACAGAGTCGGACACGACTGAAGTGACTTAGCAGCAGCAGCAGCAGGGTCAGTATCAATACTGCTCTATGTACTTACACATCATTGGACTTTCACGTAATGTTTTCTTTTTCAATCTGCTAGTGTAATGCTGCGGAAACAAACAGTAAGTACAAAGAAGAAAAATATTTTTGTTATTAGAGTTATTCAGATTGTTAGATTCATTTTGTACAGAGTGAAAATTTCGGTGAAACTTTGTTGACAAAAGTTCACTAGGATCAACTTACTGTTTCCTGTTTGATCAAATTCTTTCCTAAAATAGTTGGAGAAGAGAAACATTTTTAATAAAAACACTGTAAGCCAATATCTGCAAAACCTTCAAGTTGCTGAAATTGTGATTTCATCATAAACTCATTAAAGGAGAATGATTCAAGAAATATTTATTCAAAGATAAAATTTGCCCTAAAAAGTAATAACAAACTAAAGTTTCAACTGCAAATATGCAAAAGTTCTAGTGGAAATTATGATGAATAATTCTAATAAACAGACTCATGGCAGTACATTTAATCTAACACATCTCTCAAATTCTGAATTCCATTCTTTTCTCCTCATTTGTATTAACTGCTACTCGACTCTACAAACCCTTCCTTCAAGTCCCAGTCAAAATTCTACTGCTTTCTCTGAATAAACCTGTTCAATAATCATTCTTCCCTCCTTCAAGCACCTTTGGTACTGAGAGGGTAACAGGCAGGAAGGCCAGGGGTCTCCAAACAGAGTAAATAGGCTGCAAGTGTCTCTTAAAATTCTGTGTTACTATGATGACACCTAGTTCCACCTGAACTGAAGTTTTCTCAAAGCTTGAGCTAACCAATGTGTTTTTCTTATGGAAATTTTTTTAAGCTATGTTAATGAAACTATGTATTTGCTTTGGGATTTGCCTTTCTTCAAAATGGTTCCCCCAAGACTAACTTTTTTCCTTTACTCAAAGCTTGAGCTGATAATAACTCAACAAACCAGTATTCATATCAATTGTTTTATGACTGGGGAATGACACACCTAATGCCATCCTATCTCAAAAATGCATATTGTGGGAGAAGGGCGTGGTGAAACTCCCTCAGCCTTGAGATGTCTCTCTTATCTGCTTAACAGCTTTCTAACATGAAACAGCTTGCTAAAACTAGCAGCGGGGCACTCTCCATCCCCCTTCTGATGTCTATGTCAGAAGTTTTCTCTGTCCCCTTTTCACTTTAATAAAACTCTGCTACACAAAATCTCTTGAGTGATCAAGCCTGGTCCCTGGTCCTGAAGCTAAATCTTTGGAGATCACGAATCTGACACCATTCACTGTAAGCTATCAGTACTTACTGTCTTTATTGCTTAGAACATTTTATATCTTCTGCCTTAGGCAGTTGTTGTCTGTGTGTCTTGTGGCTCCAGTTAGGGCTCATATTCCTGAAAGTCAAGGTCTCCCTGTCCATTGGTGCAATAGTCACTACCAACCCCACAAATCCACACAGAACCATGTGCCTTATTAACCAGAAAGCTGTACAAATAGTAAACACTTGGTGATTTTTCTTCAAAAAACATAATGCAATTAAATTAAAAATAAACTTTATATTTGTTAACAGACATGATATATGTGCATAGGAAACAAGGGAGATGAAGCAGGCTTTGGAGAGGTTCCTTTGCTTTTAAATTAAATTAGTATCTTCAAGAAGAATTAGCAATAAAAAAAATCTCTTTTATTCCTATTCCAATGTTGTGTGCATGGTATGTAGTTTGAGTTCTTAAAACTGAGAAAACATGGACCCAATAATTTAGTATACTCAAGGAATTTCTGTTAGATATAGAATGAATAGTGTCAGATGTAGAACATTTTGGACATACAGCAATGACCCCATGTGGGAAGGACTAGACACCTTAAGGAATAAATGAAGTGAACTTAGCAGAACACCACTAAAATCCTTTCACTTAGTGGCATTAAGACAGAAGGCACTATTGCATCAAATTAAGAGAAATGAATGAAAACAAAATCAAAAGGAACATATAGATTCATCAGTAACCCTGGCAAGAGACTCAGACACAAGAGTTTACAGAATCTTCTCTACAGGCTTAGAGAATCTAAACCTGCAATTGCTACTGGTTTATAATCTCCAGAGACAACTATAGGTACTGCTAAAAATGTTTTTTAAGGCTAACTACCATGCCTTTCAAATCTTTAATCCCTAAGAAGACTGATTTGGAGCTGGTTTAGGGCTTTCCTGGTGGCTCAGAGGTTAAAGCATCTGCCTGCAATGTCGGAGACCTGGGTTCAATCCCTGGGTCGGGAAGATCCCCTGGAGAAGGAAATGGCAACCCACTCCAGTATTCTTGTCTGGAGAATCCCATGGACAGAGGAGCATGGTGGGCTACAGTCCATGGGGTCGCAACGAGTCAGACACAACTGAGTGACTTCACTCACTCACTCACTCACCATGCCCCATAAACAGTGGAAACAATCATCTACCAAAGCAAGAAAACCATGCCAAACACAGTGGGGGGAAAACCTAAAAGAGAAGACACTTTCTATTCAAATTAAATTGAGTTTCAGCTACCTTACCTTTCTCCTCAAGCTATTGGGTATACGAAGCAGATAAGTGTGCTAAAGAAAATCTAACATTTTTCCTCTTCATTCATGTGGATCTGAAAGATACAACAGATTTAATTTCAAATATGAATACAAGGAAACTAAAATAAAATAAGTAATAAGAAAAGAGCTATATGAAAAATACAACATTTTAAAAGAAGGAAACTACTCTTAAAGACAATTGTAAGTAGTATCATAATACGAAACCACTTTTAGAAAATATTTTAATAAATTTTATGCAAGACTAATGAGTTTCTAATTAGGAAATAGGACATCATATGACTATATGACTACTTAAATAAAAACCACAAATGAAATTCTATCATCAGATTTGACATTTAGTAAAATGAAACTTAAAAAATAAATAACACTATTATGAAATTATCTCAGGAGTCAGAGGGGGAAAGAAAGCAATACTCATTAAGATGACTCAAACCCAGAAGGAGGGAACAGTACTGACACATTATACTATAGTGGATTGATAATAACTTTTAAAATCTCCCTGTGATAAAGACTTGAATTTGCACACTGGAAGAGTTCACAGAGGATTAAGCAACATTAATTAAAAAATAACATATTTTAGGTATACCTTTTTAGAAGTGTTACACTCTTAAATAAGTTCAAAATTAATCTCTAATTAATTAATCTCTTTGCAAAAAAATAGAATCTATGAAAGGGGAAAATATCTAGCCAGTTTCAAATTTCTTGAAATAAGAATGCCAAAAGACAATGAAGGCTGTTATATAAGATTCCTAGACAAAGACAATCTGATTTTGATGTAGAAACGCAAAAACTAAATAAAGGTAAAATTTAAAAGTTGTTCTTAGGTAACCATGTCTTGTAAAATATGCTATTCACATATATTTCTTAGGAAAAAAATCAGCACTCAAAGACACACCACATAACGAAGACAAATTAAATCCTAGAATCCTAGAAATGGATCTTTGCATACTAAAACAACCAGTAATGTTCCAGGTAACTAGTAAAACACAGAGAGAAATAGATGATATTACTTTAGCATGATGATAAAACTTTATCCAAATATGCAAAATAATTATTGTAGAAATTTACTTATTTAAAATAATGATATTAACATGGGTCATATCTAGTTATAATTCTGTTTATATAAGCAAATTCTTAACAGAAAATAAAAGAGCAGCAAAATGTTGTATCTTTAGCAAACAGAATACAAATAGAACTACAATATAACATTAAACCATGATACAGACTATAAATCATACTATTGAAAGATAAATCATAGTATTGAAAGATACATAAGATGTGAAAAATGCTCAAAATAAATTAAGGACAAAGTCAATTCCTCAAATGGTAGGAACACACAATCACCAAATACATGTACACATATACATAAATACTTACAAAATGACAGCATTCGTTCACTTTGGCTAGTAGGAGTACTAGCGTTTTCTTTTTCATACTTGTATAATTTTTTTACATACTTTATAAAATTTTCATATTTTACAATTTTCTAAAATAAATACATAATCCTTTTATAATCAGAAGTTTTAATCAAAAACAAGTTATTGTAGTAATATAGATATTTTAATATATATCATAATTTATATATTATCATACTTATATATATTCATATATATTTATCATAATTTTGTTTCATTCTCCTTACTTGGTAGAAATCAGATTATTACTCTTAATCTAATGGATACACATTTTCTATAAATGTCTCTGTAAGTGGTCAAGAGAGCTCCAGGAAGAGAAAGACCTCCCAGTTTCTATTAGCATTTTTGTGCTTCTCACCTGTTTGTTGTTTAGTTGCCAAGTCATGTCCAACTCTTTGCAATCTCATGGGCTATAGTCCACCAGACTCCTCTGTCTACGGGATTTTCCAAGCAAAAATACTGGAATGGGTTGCCATGTCCTTCTCCAGAGGATCTTCCTGATTCAGTGATTGAACTCGAGTCTCCTTCATTGGCAGGCAGAATTTTACCACTAAAGCTCTCAACTTGGTTGTCAGATTCTGTTTTTAGATTTGGCTCCTTTAAATACCCCTTACCCCTTTTGCTGGTATACAGTACAGTTGTGAGTATCTGTTGATTGTCTTTGTCCAAGACTGCATGTGTATAAGCTACCCACAATAAACATCATAAATGTACTTTATGGAGTTGTCTGCTTTCTTGGTCTCAAAGTTCTTTCTCAATTCTGGGGTTGTTATTCAATATCTTCACCTTCCAAGAAGGAAAGATTGAAGATGTCTGCAGATAAACATTTCCATGAATGAGAGTTGAAACATGATAAACAACAACAACAAAGCACTGTCCTTCAGTTTCTTGTGCACAAAATAGAACAGAGGAGGAAAACTATTAGGAAAACTTTTTTGATACTAATCATCAGAATGGTTCATGACATGTATTTGAGATTCCCAATGGTTCTTAGTCACATTTTGAATACACTTAGACTAATGGCTTAGTGCTAACAATGGCCAATCCCTTTTTATAAGTCTTCTTCATTCTCATGTTACCTATTCAACCCACACTCTTATGAATACAATTTTTCTTGCTCCAATGAAAGCTGTTTTTTGTTGTCCGCTTTTGTTTAAAAACTTTTTTTCCCCTTGCATTGGCTAGTGCCTCTAGATCAATATTAAAAAATGATGGTGCCTATTTTTCCTTCCCTGTAGAGTTCAACAGAGATAATTTTAATGTTTCATTGTTTTAGTGTTTCAATAATGTTTTCAATGAAACATTAGACTATTATAGACTGGTATTAAGTGTTTGCATTTTTCAGTTACATTAAGGAAATAGTCATCTACGGCTATTTTGCTAAAGGTTAAAAATCAGGAATGATTTTAAAATTTTGTCGTATAACTTTTTGGCATATACTGAAATGGTCATATAACATTTTTATTTTTTGAACTATTTATATTTGTAACACCCATTTATATTAGTGGGTTTTCTAATACTTAATTATCTTTGCATCATTGGAATGAATACTGCTCATAGCTTATCTTTCAGAGGATTTCTAATTGAAATCAGCTCTTTCTAAAAAAAGTTGTCTACTCTTGCTGTGTTCATGTCTTTCCTTGTTTATATCATTTATGTTTGTTATTCCAACATAATGTAATCTCCTGACAAAGAAAATTTCCTTAAATGTGTTCATGAAAATAACCACTTCATCCTGCACTCCTTTCTGGAATCACTGCTTATCAATTTGCCTGCTTTATTGAATTCACAAACTTTTTGATATCTGTAAGTTTATAATTAACATATTTATGCACTTTGTTATGATTTTAGTATTCCATCATGATGAAGACAATGACTTTGTCTTATTCATTGCTATATAATAGCACCTAAAATAGTACTGGGAATTTACAGAGGGGCAGGAAAGAGTGACAGAAATAAGAAGATAGAGTAAGAGAGCAAGGGAGAAAGTGAGGACAGAAGGAGGGAAGAAAAAAAAATATATAAACCATTTTTTAAGGGTTACTGCAAGGGAAGATAGTGACTAAACCTGGGGAAATCCAGTGATCATTGATAACACTGTCTAGGATGAGACCCAGGTACATATGTGTCAGAGATTTGTCATTAAAATTAGAATGAATAGTTACTTAAGGATTATTTGAATAGGTATATTTAGGATTTACAGCTCAAACATCTTTCAGAAGGAAGAACATTACTGTCTTCGCAAAATGAGATATGGGAATCTTTTTCAGCTTTGAAAATAATATATTAGAAAAATAAAATATTTCATACACTGAGAGAACATAATGATATTATTTATAGTAAGCTTTCATAATACTACAAGTTAGCTGACTGACAAACACTAGTATCATCATTTTAAAGGTATTTAAATAACTTATTCAGAGCTATAAATGAAATAGGCCCTGGCTAGACATGAGTTTGAGTGAACTCCGGGAGTTGGTGATGGACAGGGAGGCCTGGCGTGCTGTGATTCATGGGGTTGCTAAGAGTCGGTCACGACTGAGCGACTTCACTTTCACTTTCATGCGTTGGAGAAGGAAATGGCAACCCACTCCAGTGTTCTTGCCTGGAGAATCCCAGGGACAGGGGGAGCCTGGTGGGCTTCGATCTATGGGGTCGCACAGAGTCAGACAGGACTGAAGCGATTTAGCAGCAGCAGTAGCAGCAGATATACTATTCATGAGGTTGTTTGCTAGCACTGTTCTCAGTCATGGTGCTTCTAAAAGAAAACCCAAAAATGTGCAAAATTCATGGGTTATATTTATTGTTCAATATTTTATATTTTCTCTAGAATGTGTGATCCTTAGGCAAGGCAATTCTATTTTTTCTTCAAAAACAGTGTTTGATTAAATTATTACTTTGGATTAAATTTATTGTCTTTTGGCCAGTTCATGGACTAGTATGATCTCTGTTTCATTATTATAATATTAATAAATAAAAGCTCAAGGCACAGCTCTAATACACAGTTATTGTAAATATGTTGACAATCTCATGTCAGTTACCCCAGCTACACAGTTACTTCAGGAATTTCAGTCTGAGCATTCAAATGTTATTTCATCTTAACTTTTTTATAAGTAACTAGATGAAAAGGGCCCATGAGTATTTGTAGGTTGTTGGTGTTTAGTCGCAAAATTGTGTCTGACTCTTTTGATACTTCATAGACTGTAGCCCACCGGGCTCCTCAGTCCATAGGATTTCCCAGGCAAAAATAGTGGAGTGGGTTGCCATTTCCTTCTCCAGGGGATCTTGCTGACCCAGGGACTGAATCCATGTCTCCTGTATTGCAGGCAGATTCTTTACCACTGAGCCACCAGGGAAGCCTGAATATTTGTACAGGCTCCTATTAAAATAAAGTAAAATATTTTCTAAGAAATGAAATAAGCTCCTAAATCCATAGAAATTTGAGAAATATTCATATGAAATGAGGGAGATAGAAAATACCTGAAGGATTCCAAAATAGCAAAACGGTGTTGTATCTATGGCCAAAAACTCAATAACTTCTTAGAAAATGATTTTTAATTGATTATATTATTATTATATTCTTAATTACTCCTTACATTCTATTCCAAAAATACTTTCAGTTCAGTCTCTCAGTCGTGTCCGACTCTTTGCGACCCCATGAATCACAGCACGCCAGGCCTCCCTGTCCATCACCAACTCCCGGAGTTCACTCAAACTCATGTCCACAGAGTCAGTGATGCCATCCAGCCATCTCATTCTCTGTCGTCCCCGTCTCTGCCCACCCCCAATCCTTCCTAGCATCAGACTCTTTTCCAGTGAGTCAACTCGTCACATGAGGTGGCCAAGGAGCACTTAAAATGGGTACTTGACATCAAGTGAGGCCACCATGCTTATAAAAATAAAACTGTATAATCACAAAGAAATTCTGTGAGAGAAGATACTTAACTTTGAGTAATTATAGATATCTTTAACTTCTGTTGTTATGGTGTACAACCTTTGGATAGTTTTCCTTTCATGGGTAAGCCCAGAGACAATATTAAAATAAGAAAATTTTAGTTGGCTTTTAATTTGATTGACTCATTTTATACATCTTTATCCACTGTGTGTGTGTGTGTGTTTAATCAAAACTATTGTGAAGTTTCTTACTTGGAAAGAATAGATGCATTGTAATTTGTAAAAGGAAGTTTTCTTTCTCCATGAACAATCACATTCCATTGTTCGTAGCATTTATAATCTTTTGTGCTTATGTACAAAATTCTTGAAAAATACTGCTTTGCTTGTGTTATTTAAAGTTGCCAATTTGTCAAAGCTTATTAAAATCAAGGCTAAATCATTCCAGTGAGCAAGTCTTAAACTTTTAGTTGCATTGTCATAGGCCTAAGAATAAATTAAAATGTAAAACTCAAACTTGGGAGAAATTTAAATGATCAAACTAAAGAATTAATATAGGATAAACCTAATCTTAGCAGTACAGGAATGAGGCTTTACTAGCAAGTCTCTTTCAAGAATCAATAAACGTTAGTGAACAATATTAAATGATGTGCTTAGCAGTCCAATTATTAATACACTTAACCTGGTTTTCTTGAAAGAGAAGTTTTGACCACCTTGGATAGAAGAAAACTGATGCATTAAAATGTAAATTAAATGTCTGTTTCCAAGAGATTCTTTTTAAACTAATAATCTATTAGCATCAAACCTGATTTTTATATATTAGAGCAAATCATTTTGCATATGGTATAATTTCAATATAAAAATATTAATACCATAAAATCTGGACAGATCATTCAGGCTTAAGAAATCTCTTTGCAATAATATACCTTGGTAAAAATAAACTTTATTCATAATTAGTTATTTTTACAGATAGTCTTATAGTAAAGAGGGAGAGCTAAAGATAATTCTTCTCTGATTTTTTCTTTAGTTTTAAACAAAGAGACATAATATTGAATGGAGGTGGTCTAAATTACTCAAATGTACTGCATACTTTAAAATGTTTAAACAGAATCTAGTTGTTTCATATGTTCAGTTAGATTTTGAAAACTTTATTCTATATGTGCTTTGAGTTTATAGTTCAACTATCATGACTTAAAATATTTTACATATTTTGTTCTCTCTTTTTTTATGAGATTATAATCTCTTCGAAATCAGAATATTCATTTGTCCCACCCCATAAAGTACACAAAAAGTCAACTGTAGACAACAAGGTTTATTCCAGGAAATTTTATTGGTTCATCAGCTCTCCCTGACTGGCTAAGGTCATTCTGTTTCTGTTTACATGGTTCTAACAATCCGTATTATCTATATTCAGTTTAATCTATGCTTTGGGCCACCTTCCTGTGGTGCCATCACTGTTTTGCTCATTGGACTGCAGTTGCATACTTAGCTCTCAGTTCTATTAACCCATCCCACCTTGTTTACATTTTCTGCAATCTACATGGTGAACTTTTCTCTCTCAGACTCTGAATCTGATCATAACCCAGTCCAAGTTAGGCCTTTTTTCAGCCCCCAGTAGAAAGGGGGTCAGATAGAGTTATCCACAATGGGTACTCTACTACCCATTTTTCATTTATTGATCATGGCTCTTAAGAAAATATTTTTAGACTGTAGCAAAAATTAAGAGAAAGACACAATATTCTAAACAAACAACTATTCTAGAATTTGGTTGAAACATAACCTGTATATTTCAGCATTGGTTAAATAAGTCATACAGGTTATTTCTTATCCTCAAGCCTAGTAACATGTTCTAATATTATCCCCATTACAGAACTTAAAGAAAAGTCAATTAGTTAAGGGCTGTACATTATATAGATTGAATTATAGTGTGACCATTAAGGGACTCTAGTAGAAACAAATTTACCAAGACTATACTATGTATGGAGAAGGCAATGGCAACCCACTCCAGTATTCTTGCCTGGAAAATCCCATGGATGGAGGAGCCTTGGTAGGCTGCAGTCCATGGGGTCGTAAAGAGTAGGACACGACTGAGTGACTTCACTTTCACTTTTCACTTTCATGTATTGGAGAATGACATGGCAACCCACTCCAGTGTTCTTTCCTGGAGAATCCCAGAGATGGCAGAGCCTGGTGGGCTTCCATCTATGGGGTCACACAGAGTCGGACACGACTGAAGCGACTTAGCAGAAGCATACTATGTAAACTTAATTATTATTTTTAGTTACTATTTCAAGAAATTATTACTCAACATCTATTATGTATGAAATAATATTCTAGCAATGAAATAAACAGAAAAATTTCTGCTATCATGAAGCTTATGTGCATGCTAAATCACTTCAGCGGTGACCAACTCTGTACGATCCTATGGACTGCAGCCTACTCAGCTCCTCTATCCATGGGATTCTCCAGGCAAGAATACTGGAGTGAATTGCCATGCCCTCCCCCGAGGATCATGAAGCTTATATTCTAATAATGAGAGATTAAGAAACAAAATATAAAACAATACATTAGCTCCTGATTTGATAAGTATAGTAGGGAAAAGTAAAGACAGAAAATGTCATTGATGAGAATACTTCACTGTGAGAGAGTTGAACAATGGCTTTATATGACATAGAGGGAGCCAGCAGTAAAGATACATGGAGGAATTTCATTCCAGACACAGAAAACAGCACATGCAAAGGTCTATGAGAGACACATGTCTTCTGTGTTTGAGGGGTGGAAAGGTGGCCACCTTTCTGGTATAGACTGGTACACAGCAAGTTACTGGGAAAGTAATGAGATCATGTCAGAAAATCATGGGTTCCAGACCATACTGATTTGTATATGCAATTCTGAGTTGCCTCAAACTGAGGTACCTGGCTGTGAGTGTGCCACTATAGTTGTGGCCACTAGTTGCCTCAGTAAGTAAACCAAAAGTTAATGGACCTAGGTCTCCCAAGACTTCAAGTGAGCCAAGGAGCCACTGCATGGGACTGAGCAGAGGAGTGAAACGGTCTAATTTACATTTTAATAGGATCACTTTAGGTGTTGTGTTCAGAAGAGCTTGAAGAGTATGGGACAAGGGCTGAAGATGGAATATCAGTTTATAGATTGTTTCACAAATCCTGGTTTGAAAGTGATAGTAGTGTGCACAATAGTCTTGATAGTAGTAGCAGTGTAAAGAGGTAAGATTTTGTGTATTTAGACAGTGAAACAGATAAGATTTGTATACATATTTGTAAAGGAAAGAAGTCAAGAATTATTTTAACATTTTTTAACCAAGTAACTATATAGATGGAAAAACTGTGGAGGAAAAAGTTTGGGGTGATCATGAGCTCAATACTGAATGTTCCCCCAGGTGCCTTAATGGTAAAGAATCCACCTGCAATGCAGGAGACGTACAGGACACATGGATTCAATCCCTGGGCTGGGAAGATCCCCTGGAAAAAGAAATGGCAACCCATTCCAGTATTTTTTCCTGGAGAACTCCATGGACAGAGGAGCTTGGCAGTTACAGTCCATGGGGTTCCAAAGAGCCAGACATTACTGAGCAACTAACACACGCTGAACATACATGCTTTTGAGTAATTTCTGATTAAATGTTAGATTTGAAATGGTTGTTAGACATTTAAGTAGAGACACTCAATATGTAATGGAAGTAGACATTGGGAGTTCAGAGGAAAGACTGGTATAGATAATATTCTTAGGAACTGTCAGCATATAGATAATATCTGAATTATACAAGTAGATTCAATTATTTCAGGAGTGAGGATTAATGAAAATAATAGATTTTCTCACTAAGCACTGTTAAGAAAAGGTTGAAATGCTGAGAAATTTGGCTCAGATGTGGAGACTGACGCTATGTACACACCAAAAGTGTATGAAAATATTTCTTGCTTATATTCAACTTTATGGGAACAGCAGGAAGTCTTCCCAAGAGCTGGGTCAAAATACTTGAGAGAACAAGGAAAAAAATGACTGAATTGGAATGTTTATTAAGTTTGGAGGGTTGAAATGAGGTCTCGTGTGTAGTTTAAAACTGCTGTCACTGAGGGAGAACTCAGACTTTCTTGTAAGTTTTTCAGATGTGGAGCTGATGGGAAAAAGGGAGGGATGAGACTAAAAAGATGTCAGCAGAAAAATATCAAAAAATGAACTCGGGCTCCTTATTTTAGGTAGGAGGAGAAGGGGATGACAGAAGATGAGATGGTTGGATGGAATCACCGACTCAATGGACATGGGTTTGGGTGGACTCCGGGAGTTGGTGATGGACAGGGAGGCCTGGTGTGCTGCGGTTCATGGGATCACAAAGAGTCAGACACGACTGAGTGACTGAACTGACTGACTCAGGTTACTTTTGAGTTAGGAAATATCTTAAGAGAAGTAGAAAAAATATGATTCGAGCAAAATTAAGTTATGAGCTGGGCCAAATATTGGTAATAAGTCGAGTGATACAAGGGCTTGAGTAACATCTGGATTGTGGAGGCCATTATGTTCTTAAAAATAATAGCTTTAGGAGAGTATAGGGAGAAAGTCTTAGATTTATCTCAAGTAAGAATTAAAATGGAGAAACTGGAGGCTGTGAAATTAGATATTCATCTATTCAAATTTTGTCAGAAAAGAAAGAGAAAAATGGGAAGAGGGAAAAGAGATGGGGATTAAGTGGAGTTAAGAGTAGTTTATACTTAAAGTGAGCTTTAATATCACCAAGTATTAACACCTAAGATTACCAATTTGGTCACCTTGACACAAGCTTCTGATTGCCCTAGTTAAATCAGAAGCACTGATTTGGAGCTTCCTATTCAATGCTGCAAACTGAACATGTTGTATTAGCAACATCATTTCCTCAAATCACATTTAAATAAAATAAAACTATTATAGTTCTGAGAATTAGAGGGCAACAATTGATCTTTCTTTATCATGTAGTATTTCATTAAAGAGTGAGCAATAGAAGGGGAGGACCCACGTTCTGATAAGCAGAACATGCTTATCATCGTACAGAACGACAGCAAGCTTAGTGGATACTGAGAATTATAATAGGCTGTGATTCATGGGGATGCGAAGAGTCAGACACGACTGAGCGACTGAACTGAACTGAACTGAAGAGAAAATAACTGAGAAGGCAATGGCAAGCCACTCCAGTAATCTTGCCTAGAAAATCCCATGGATGGAGGAGTCTGGTAGGCTGCAGTCCATGGGATTACTAAGGGTTGGACACGACTGGGCGACTTCACTTTCACTTTTCACTTTCACACATTGGAGAAGGAAATGGCAACCCACTCCAGTGTTCTTGCCTGGAGAATCCCAGGGACAGGGGAGCCTGGTGGGCTTCCATCTATGGGATCACACAGAGTCGGACATGACTGAAATGACTTAGCAGCAGCAGCAGCAAGAGAAAATAATGGGGATAAATTCATTAAAGTGAGACTCTCCTACATATTTGACCCTTAGAAATTACAACACGGCAAGTTGTTTTATTGGTTTTCATCTTCCCCTGTCCAAGAATATTTCTACTCTCTAGTCTAAAAAAATAATAATGTCTAGGAAGGTATAGAACACCTGATATGTCTTCCAAAAATGAAGCTGTTTTTATTTCTGCTTCACTATAGAGCCCAGAATGTCCATCTGTTTCTCATCATTATAACTGAAAGTGAGTTTTGCTAGTTATTTTTTGGGGCTCCAAAATCACTGCAGATGCTGATTGCAGCCATGAAATTAAAAGACGCTTACTCCTTGGAAGGAAAGTTATGACCAACCTTGATAGTATATTAAAAAGCAGAGACATTACATTGCCAACAAAGGTCCATCTAATCAAGGCTATGGTTTTTCCCGTGGTCATGTATGGATGTGAGAGTTGGACTGTGAAGAAAGCTGATCGCCGAAGAATCGATGCTTTTGAACTGTGGTGTTGGAGAAGACTCTTGAGAGTCCCTTGGACTGCAAGGAGATCCAACCAGTCCATTCTAAAGGAGATCAATCCTGGTTGTTCATTGGAAGGACTGATGCTAAAGCTGAAACTCCAAAACTTTGGCCACCTCATGCGAAGAGCTGACTCACTGGAAAAGACTCTGATATTGGGAGGGATTGGGGGCGGGAGGAGAAGGGGATGACGGAGAATGAGATGGCTGGATGGCATCACCGACTCTGTGGGTATGAGTTTGAGTGAACACCGGGAGTTGGTGATGGACAGGGAGGCCTGGCATGCTGTGATTCATGGGGTCACGGAGAGTCGGACACGACTGAGCGACTGAACTGAACTGAACTGAACTGAAGACCTTGCAACATACTCAATTCAGCCAAGTAAATCTTCTAATACTGAGAAGAGACCTATTGTAGAAACATAACGCCAAACACACTAGCTACTCATCATAATTCTAGTCCTAAATTCACCATATGCATAAAAGTCATCAGGCATTTGAGAAAAATTAATAGTGTGAAGAATCCAGTTGAAGAAAGAGACTTTACCCTAAAGGAAGCAAATCCTTTAATATATTAACTATAATCAATATCAGTACAGTTCAGTTCAGTTGCTCAGTTGTGTCTGACTCTTTGCAGCTCCATAGACTGTAGTACTCCAGGCCTCCCTGTCCATCACCAACTCCGAGTTCACTCAAACTCATGTCCATTGAGTTGGTGATGCCATCCAACCATAACATCCTCTGTGGTCGCCTTCTCCTCCTGCCTTCAATATTTCCCACCATCAGTGTCTTTTCCAATGAGTCAGGTCTTTGCATCAGGTGGCAAAATTATTGGAGTCTCAGCTTCACCATCAGTCTTTCCAATGAATATTAAGAACTGATTTCATTTAGGATGGACTTGTTGGATCTCCTTGCAGTCCAAGGGACTCTCAAGAGTTTTCTCCAACACCACAGTTCAAAAGCATCAATTCTTCAATGCTCAGCTTTCTTTATAGTCCAATTCTCACATCCATACATGACTCCTGGAAAAACCATAGCTTTGACTAGACAGACCTTTGTTGACAAAGTAATGGAATATTCATAATGAAAATGAGGGATTAAAGAACAAGAAAGGGTTATGGGTAAATAAAAATAAAATATAATTTTCAAAAAAAAATAAAACTAAACACAAGTTTAAAGGTAAAGTTAAATAGAAATAAAGGGAGAAAATCCTAAAATATAAAATAGAAGAAAAGTTGTGAATTGAAGTTAAGCATGTTTTCAGAGTTAAGGGCCCAATAAGATAAATAAAAATACTTCCTTCTGACATGTAGTTGGTACAATTTTAAAATATATAAGAAAACTAGAAGCTACACAAACGTTGAGAGGGAAGAAAATCAGTTTACTATATAATCATGTAAAAATCAGACTGTCTTCAGACATTTTATCAGTCATATTAGATGTTCAAGAAAAATAGAGCAATGATTTCACTACTCATAGGAAAATAGATTCTATCCAAACTATAAAATTATCAAACAGAAAGTATAGGCATTCTCAACTGTTCAAAAGATTAAGAATTAGGTATAGTTATTTTTTGCCAAAAGTGGAATAAGAAAACAAAAACAAGCAACATCAACAAAAAAAGAAAAGAATGCCTTAAATGAAAATCCAATTTTCCATAACTAATTTGTGATTATATTAATATGAAATATATGATATATCATATGAATATGAGAGAAAAAAATATCCAAGTGGCTGAAAGCCTCAACCTTAGCATTCCACTTCCTGCTGCACCACTTACTAGTACAGGCCACAGAGGTCTGTGTCAAATCCTTTATCTTTCTGTGCCTCAGTTTCATCTTTTGTAAAATGGGAAATAATTGGACCAACTTCATAGGATTGTCACGATGATTAAGTAAATTAGTATGTGTGAAATATTAAGAAATGTGCTTTGGATATAAGTCCTATGTTACCCACAACTATTATTGTCATTTCTATTATGTCAGTAATAAAACAACACATAATATCAGGTTATAAATTGGTCATCAAAAAAGCAAAGCAAATGCAAGTGGGATATTATTGTGTCTAAGGAAAAGAATAAAAGAAGAAGGAATCAAAACTAGAAATATGGCTAAAAACTCTTAAGAATTAATCACATGCTGAAATAGAAAGATTTTATATGTGTGTGTGTATAATCTTTCTATAATATACAGAATATGTGAATAAGTGGCAAAATCAGGAATGGGCAAATTGATATGCCTTACTGATTAGAAATTACAGGTTGAATAAAGAACTTGTGTCAAGAATTGGTCTCAAAAGGTTAAGTATAGGCAACTTCTCAGTTCCTCACTAGGATAATAAGATGTGTCCAGTGGACACATTGCTGGTGGAAGGAGGATGGACAGGGTAATGAGGTTCCTTCCTTGTTACAGCAGGTCTAGTTTTAAACTACTCTAACTGCTAACATTCAGGAAACTAAGATCATGGCATCTTGTCCCATCACTTCATGGGAAATAGATAGGGAATCAGTGGAAACACTGTCAGACTTAATTTTGGGGAGCTCCAAAATCACTGCAGATGGTGATTGCAGTCATGAAATTAAAAGACACTTACTCCTTGGAAGGAAAGTTATGACCAACCTAGACAGCATATTAAAAAGCAGAGACATTACTTTGCCAACCAAGGTCCGTCTAGTAAAGGCTATGGTTTTTCCAGTGGTCAGATATGGATGTGAGAGTTGGACTGTGAAGAAAGCTGATCACCGAAGAATTGATGCTTTTGAATTGTGGTGTTGGAGAAGACTCTTGAGAGTCCCTTGGACTGCAAGGAGGTCCAACCAGTCCATCCTAAAGGAGATCAGTCCTGGGTGTTCATCGGAAGGACTGATGCTAAAGCTGAAACTCCAATGCTTTGTCCACCTCATGCGAAGAGTTGACTCACTAGAAAAGACTCTGATGGTGGGAGGGATTGGGGGCAGGAGGAGAAGGGGATGACAGAGAATGAGATGGCTGGATGGCATCACCGACTCTGTGGACATGAGTTTAGTGAACTCCGGGAGTTGGTGATGGACAGGGTGGCCTGGTGTGCTGCAATTCATGGGGTCGCAAAGAGTCGGACACGACTGAGCGACTGAACTGAACTGAACTGCTAACACAGCAACTGTTCAGGAGAAAGCAGTTGTTGAGCATAGTAGAATTCACCCTGTTCTGAGGAGTCTGCTGCTGATGCTGCTGCTAAGTCGCTTCAGTCGTGTTCGACTCTGTGTGACCTCATAGACGGTAGCCCACCAGGCTCCCCTGTCTCTGGGATTCTCCAGGCAAGAATACTGGAGTGGGTTGCCATTTCCTTCTCCAACGCATGCATGCATGCTAAGTTGCTTCAGTCGTGTCTGACTCTGTGCGACCCTGTGGACAGTAGCCCACGAGGCTTCCCTGTCCACGGGATTCTCCAGGCGAGAATACATGAGTGGATTGCCATTTCCTTCTCCCTCTGAGGAGCCTGAGTTGCCTCAAACAGAGGTTCCTGGCTGTGAGTGTCCCACTCTAGGAGTTACCTCAGTCAGTTAACCAAAATTTAACGGGCCTAGCTCTTCCCAGTCTCCTTAAAGCCAACATGTCAAAGACCAGGAAAATTTCCCATAGTTAGAAGTTAAGGCAGAAAATCCAAAAATTTTAAGCATAGTGTATTGAACATTCTGTTAGTTTTTATTATTTGGACATTTCATAGAAAATATATATTTTTCAGAAATAGATACAAATTTTAATGAAATTGAAAGTATAAAAGTTAATAGTATAGAAGAAATAATTAGTAGGTTGAAAGACAACGGGGAGAGAGTCCTTATTTCAACCAAATGTAATAAACATTTCTAAGAATCAGCATTGTTTTGGTGTCTACTCAGGCAGAGAAAGCCAACTACACAGCAGGGACTAGAACTCAAATTACTTGACCATCTTCACCTTATGAAACTCCAGGGGAAGAGTAAAGGAATTAACAATCATGTTAGAACATTAAGCATATTTACAGAATTTGTTGCCACTCTAGCAATACACAGATATGGACAAAACAACCACTGTTAGCCAATAAACTGGATTATCAGTTGACTCTTCAAAAAACCACCCACACTCAACAAGTATATTTATAACCTGCACTATTTATTGTCTTTCTTTCCACTCAAAAGAATAAACCATGAGGAATCAAGTACTCAAGATGGTTTTGAGGTATAATTGCTGGTTAACGAGCTGTGCTGAATAGTTTCCTCAGCCACAGTTATAAACGACTTCAGACATGCTGGTTGTTTCAAATGAACCACGCATTGGTGAAATGAAGATAGAAAAAGACACTTTGAACAAGATTTGGGGACTCTGTAAATGTGCTAAATGACATTATGCACAGTTTCTTGATGAGACCATTTCAACATTTCCTAACTTCTACCACAATTTAACAGTTACAGCAGACCTAGTTTCCCTGAAATTTGTTGTGAGGTTCATAATGAATTAATTCTACCTGCACTAGATTGAGGATTAAGGAACTCATTTTGACTTCAAATAGCTGCAAATCCTATTATGTCTGACTAGCAACATTTTTGCCTGCCCAAAAAATCTTTGTGAATTATTTTCATCCCTCTCAGGGGATTAAAGTTAAAGAACAAAATTAACAATCTCTCAATACACCAAATATTTATATTTAAATCCATAGATGATCTTTAAATCATGTCTCATAGTGAATATTTAATATTTTATTTAACATTTTTGAATAAAGTATAATATCTACATTTTATTATGTTTTAATTTATTCACACACCATATGGACTAGAGTAGTTGAAACTTTAATGTTGTACTAGAAAATGTTTGATAATTTTAATAATTCCAGATAAAACCAAATCTTAGAATCTCAATAATATATAATTTAATATCTTTAAAAAGTTACCTTTTAATAGAAACTACTGAAATACATGATATGACTTTAAATTCTTTCATTTATATAATATTTTTTAAATGATAGAAATGTAACATTCAGTTTTGCACACCGGAAGTTGTCATTTGTTGCAAATTTATGATTTGCAAAGTATTTCATAAAGTTCTCTTATATGTGTGTTACAGTTATTCTACTTCTTATTTTTATAATTTTTATTTTTTTAAATTATAAAAGTATGCTAACATATTTACAGGAGACTTGGAAAATATAAACAAGGTTACATATATTTCCACTATATGATTTTTTTAAGAAGATAAGATTTTATAGTTGGAGTTTCAATTTCTACTTATTATATTTTAAAAGTGAAGAAAGTGAAGTCACTCAATCATGTCCGACTCATTGTGACCCAATGGTATGAAACCTGCCAGCCTCCGCCATCCATGAGATTTTTAAAAGTAGATCACAGCAAACTGAAATTCTGTTGTGATGAACTAAAGTGCTCTTCAAAATTCATGACAAATCCTTGATATTTGAGGAGATTAAACCGTTGTGTTTATAACCTCTTGTTAATTAAACAAATTTTAAGTTAAGTATTTAGGGAAATCCTATAACATTAAATGTTTGCTATTAATAATGATCATTAGTTATATTTGGTATATATTTTACTTTATATCTTATTGATTTTATAGGTGGAATTCTCAATGATACCTCCATAACAGGCACAATACTCAAGATTGATGACTTACCCTCAGTAGTTATGTATTTTCATATCTAAAATTTAAACGTTCTTTTTTACACTGATCCATGAGAGAGATAAAAATAGAACCTTAAATAATTAAATTTTTAAAGTAAATAAAATAAAAATGTTGTCTAGAACATAAATACATTTCAACATTTTTGCACTCTTTTGTGTGGCCATATGATTTATTTTTATTACTGCTATCACTCATGTTAATTCTGAGAGTGAAATAACTAATTAATAATATTTAAACCTGGAAAACAGGCTTAACTGGGACTCTATATGGCAAAAGGAATAAACGATCATCATAGATATGAGTTCAGATCAGTTGCTCAGTCGTGTCTGACTCTTTGAGATACCATGGACTGCAGCACACCAGGCTTCCCTGTCCATCAGCAACTCCCGGAGCTTGCTCAAACTCATGTCCATCGAGTCAGCAATGCCTTCCAACATCTAATCCTCTGTCGTTCCCTTCTCCTCCTGCCTTCAATCTTTCCCAGCATCAGGTCTTTTCCAGTGAGTCAGTTCTTTGCATCAGGTGGCCAAAGTATTGGAGTTTCAGCTTCAGCATCAGTCCTTCCAATGAATATTCAGGACTAATTTCCTTTAGGGTGGACTGGTTGGAACTCCTGTGGAACAAGGGATTCTCAAGAGTCTTCAATTCTTCTTCAACACCACAGTTCAAAAGCATCAGTTCTTCAGTGCTCAGCTTTCTTTATACTCGAACTCTCACATCCACACATGACTACTGGAAAAACCATAGCTTTGATTAGACTGACCTTTGCTGGCAAAGTAATGTCTCTGCATTTTAATATGCTGTCTAGGTTGGTCATAGCTTTTCTTTCAAGGAGCAAGCGTCTTTTAATTTCATGGTTGCACTCACCATCTGCAGTGATTTCAGAGCCCCCCAGAAATAAAGTCTGTCACTGTTTCCCTGTTTCCCCATCTATTTGCCATGAAGTGATGGGACCGGATGTCATGGTCTTAGTTTTCTGAATGCTGAGTTTTAAGCCAACATTTTCACTCTCCTCTTTCACTTTTATCAAGAGGCCCTTTAGTTCTTCACTGCTTTCTGCCATAAGGGTGGTGTCCTCTGGGTAGCTGAGGTTATTGATATTTCTCCCGGCAATCTTGATTCCAGATTCTGCTTCATCCAGCTCAGCATTTCACATGATGTATTCTGCATATAAGTTAAATAAGCAGGGTGACAATATACAGCCTTGATGTACTGCTTTCCCAATTTGGAACCAGTCTGTTTTTCCGTGTCCAGTTCTAACTGTTCCTTCTTGACCTGCATACAGATTTCTCAGGAGGTAGGTCAGGTAGCCTGGTATTCCCATCTGTTTAAGAATTTTCCACAGTTTGTTGTGATCCACACAGTCAAAGACTTTGGCATAGTCAATAAAGCAGAAGATTTTTTTTGGAACTCTCTTGCTTTTTCAGTGATCCAGAAGATGTTGGCAATTTGATCTCTTGTTTCTCTGTCTTCTCTAAATCCAGCTTGAACATCTGTAATTTCACACTTCATGTACTGTTGAAGTCAGGCTTGGAGAATTTTGAACATTGACTTCCTAGCATGTGAGATAAGTGCTATTATATCATAGTTTGAACAGTCTTTGGCATTGTGTTTCTTTGGGATTGGTATGAAAACTGGTCTCTTCCAGTCCTGTGACCACTACTGATTTTTCCAAATTTTATGGCATATTGAGTGCAGCACTTCACAGCATCATCTTTTAGGATTTGAAATAGCTCAACTGGAATTCCATCACCTCACTAGCTTTGTTTTTAATAATGCTTCCTAAGTCCCACTTGACTTCACATTCCAGGATATCTGGGTCTAGGTGGGTGATCACACCATCCTGGATATTTGGGTCATGAAGATCTTTTTTTGTATAGTTCTTCTATGTATTGTTGCCACCTCTTCTTAATATCTTCTATTTCTGTTAGGTCCATACCATCATTGGTATTCAGTTCAGTTCAGTTCAGTCGCTCAGTCGTGTCAGACTCTTTGCGACCTCATGAATCACAGCACACCAGACCTCCCTGTCCATCACCAACTCCCAGAGTTCACTCAAACTCATGTCCATCGAGTCGGTGATGCCATCCAGCCATCTCATTCTCTGTCGTCCCCGTCTCCTCCCACCCCCAATCCCTCCCAGCATCAGACTCTTTTCCAGTGAGTCAACTTGTTGCATGAGGTGGCCAACGTATTGGAGTTTCAGCTTTAGCATCAGTCCTTCCAATGAGTACCCATGACCGATCTCCTTTAGAATGGTATTAGGGAACTCCTTTTGTCAAGAAGGAGAACACAGCATAAATTTCAAGCAAAGTATTTTCTTCGTTAAAAACTGGATATGGAGTTTCTTTATGGAAATCTCTGAATTTGATTTAATTAATTACAACAAAATGAAATTTAATGAGAAATAATATCTTTTCAATAAAAACATTGTTATTCAAAAAACAGGCCTTGTAGGCTCCAAAGGGTTGAATGGAACCAGTAGAAAACCTTCATTTACTGGAGAGAATAAGTCATTCAGTTATGTCCGACTCTTTATGACCGTATGGACTGTAGCACGTCAGTCTCCTTTGTCCTTGGAATTCTTCAGGAAAGAATACTGGAGTGGGTTGCCATTCCCTTCTCCAGGGGATCTTCCTAACCTGAGGATCAAACTTGGGTCTCCCGCATTGTGGACAGATTCTTTATTGTTTGAGCCACCAGGGAAGTCCTGGACACTGCTAGTATCACCCTAATTTCACTTCAAAATAGCAGATCCTAATTCCACCTGTTTTATGATTACAGAACAAACAGCTCTTTATGAGTAACTAGTGATTTCCCTGGCAGTCCATTGGTTTGAACTTGGTGCTTTCTCTCTTGTGTTCAACCCCTAGTCTAGGAACCAAGATCCAACAAACTGTTTGACAAGGCCAAAATAAATAAATAAATAACCATTCTTCACCACACTACACTTCCATTTGTACCTAATCTCAATTATCTTCTTACCTACATTTATTATTTTTTTATTTTTATTTTTATTGGAGGCTAATTATTTTACAATATTATATTGGTTGCTTTTGCCATACATTGACATGAATCTGCCCGGGGTATACATGAGTTCCTCCTCCTGAACCCCCCTCCCACCTCCCTCCTCCCCTTATCCTCTCTCTGGGTCATCCCCGCATACCAGCCTGAGCATCCTATAACATGCATCGACCCTGAACTGGCGATTCATTTCACATATAATAATATACATGTTTCAATGCCATTCTCCCAAACCATTCCACCCTCACCCTCTCCCACAGAGTCCCAAAGATTGTTTTATACATCTGTGTCTCTTGCTGTCTCGTATACAGGGTTATCATTTGCATCTTTCTAAATTCCATATATATGCGTTAATATATTGCATTGGTGTTTTTCTTTCTGGCTTACTTCACTCTGTATAATAGGCTCTAGTTTCATCCACCTCATTAGAACTGGTTCAAATGCATTCTTTGTAATGGCTAAGTAATACTCCATTGTGTATATGTACCAAAGCTTTCTTATCCATTCGTTTGCAGATGGACATCTAAGTTGCTTCCATGTCCTGGCTATTATAAACAGTGCTGCGATGAACATTGGAGTACATGTGTCTCTTTCAATTCTGGTTTCCTTGGTGTGTATGCCCAGGAGTGTGATTGCTGGATCATATGGCAGTTCTATTTCCAGGTTTTAAGGAATCTCCACACTGTTCTCCATAGTGGCTATACTAGTTTGCATTCCCACCAACAGTGTAAGAGGGTTCCCTTTCCTCCACACACTCTCCAGCATTTATGGCATGTGGACTTTTGGATAGCAGCCATTCTGACTGGTGTGAAATGGTATCTCATTGTGGTTTTGATTTGCATCTCTCTGATTATGAGGGATGTTGAGCATTTTTTCATGTGTCTGTTAGCCATCTTTATGTCTTTGGAGAAATGTCTGTTTAGTTCTTTGGCCCATTTTTTGATTGGGTCATTTATTTTTCTGGAATTGAGCTGCAGGAGCTGCTTGTATATTCTGAAGATTAATCCTTTATCAGTTGCTTCATTGCTATTATTTTCTCCCATTCTGAAGGCTGTCTTTTCTTCTTGCTTATAGTTTCCTTTGCTGTGCAGAAGCTTTTGATTTTAATTAGGTCCCATTTGTTTATTTTTGTTTTTATTTCCAATATTCTAGGAGGTGGCTCTTGGAGGATCCTGCTGTGATTTAGGTCAGAGAGTGTTTTGCCTACGTTCTCCTCTAGGAGTTTTATAATTTCTGGTCTTACATTAAGCTCTCTAATCCATTTTGAGTTTATTTTGGTGTATGGTGTCAGGAAGTGTTCTAGTTTCATTCTTTTACAAGTGGCTGACCAGTTTTCCCAGCACCACTTGTGAAAGATACTGTCTTTTCTCCATTTTATATTCTTGCCTCCTTTGTCAAAGATAAGGTGTATATAGGTGCGTGGATTTATCTCTGGGCTTTCTATTTTGTTCCATTGATCTACATTTCTGTCTTTATGCCAGTACCATACTGTCTTGATGACTGTGGCTTTGTAGTAGAGCCTGAAGTCCAGCAGGTTAATTCCCCCAGTTCCATTCTTCTTCCTCAATATTGCTTTGGCTTTTCGAGGTTTTTTGTATTTCCATACAAATTGTGAGATTATTTGTTCTAGTTCTGTGAAAAATATTGTTGGTAGCTTGATAGGGATTGCATTGAATGTATAAATTACTTTGGGTAGTATACTCATTTTCACAATATTTATTCTTCCAATCCACAAACACGGTATATTTCTCCATCTATGAGTGTCCTCTTTGATTACTTTCACTAGTGTTTTATAGTTTTCTATGTACAAGTCTTTTTTTTTTCCTTAGGTAGATATATTCCTAAGCATTTAATTCTTTTCATTGCAACAGTGAATGGAATACTTTTCTTAATTTCTCTTTCTATGTTCTCATTATTAGTGTATAGGAATGCAAGGGATTTCTGTGTGTTGATTTTATATCCTGCAACTTTACTGTATTCATTGATTAGCTCTAGTAGTTTTCTGGTAGAGTCTTTAGGTTTTTCTGTGTAGAGGATCATGTCATCAGTGAACAGTGAAAGTTTTACTTCTTGTTTTCCAATTTGTATTCCTTCTATGTCTTTTTCTGCTCTGATTGCTGTAGCCACAACTTCCAGAACTATGTTGAATAGTAGTGGTGAGAGTGGGCACCCTTTTCTTGTTCCTGGCTTTATGGGAAATGCTTTCAGTTTTTCACCATTGAGGATAATGTTTGCTGTGAGTTTGTCATATATAGCTTTTATTATGTTGAGATATGTCCCTTCTATTCCCACTTTCTGGAGGATTTTTATCATAAATGGATGTTGAATTTTGTTGAAGGCTTTCTCTGTATCTATTGAGGTAATCATATGATTTTTATTTTTCAGTTTGTTAATGTGGTGCATTACATTGATTTGTGGATATTGAAGAATCCTTGCATTCCTGGGATAAAGCCCACTTGGTCATGATGTATGATCTTCTTAATGTGTTGTTGGATTCTGATTGCTAGAATTTTGTTAAGGATTTTTCCATCTATGTTCATCAGTGACATTGGCCTGTAGTTTTCTTTTTTTGTGGGGTCTTTACCAGGTTTTGGGATTAGGGTGATGGTGGCCTCATAGAATGTTTGGAAGTTTCCCTTCCTCAGCAATTTTCTGGAAGAGTTTGAGTAGAATAGGTGTTAGCTCTTCTCTAAATTTTTGGTAGAATTCAGCTGTGAAGCCGTCTGGACCTGGGCTTTTGTTTGCTGGAAGATTTATGATTACAGCCTCTAGATCCGTGCTTGTGATGGGTCTGTTCAGATTTTCTATTTCTTCCTGGCTCAGTTTTGCAAAGTTGTACTTTTCTAGGAATTTGTTCATTTCTTCCAGGTTATTCATTTTATGGCCATATAATTGCTGATAGTATTCTCTAATAATCCTTTGTATTTCTGTGTTGTCTGCTGTGATCTCTTCATTTTCATTTCTAATTTTACTGATTTGGTTCTTCTCCCTTTGTTTCTTGATGAGTCTGGCTAGTGGTTTGTCGATTTTATTTACCTTCTCAAAGAACCAGCTTTTGGCTTTGTTGATTTTCGCTATGGTTTCTGTTGTTTCTTTTGCATTTATCTCTGCCCTAATTTTTAGGATTTCTTTCCTTCTAACCTTGGGGTTCTTCATTTCTTCCTTTTCTAGTTTCTTTAGATGTAGAGTTAGGTTATTTAGTTGACTTTTTTCTTGTTTCTTGAGGTGTGCCTGTATTGCTATGAACTTCCCCCTTAGCACTGCTTTTAAAGTGTCCCAGTGGTTTTGGGTTGCTCTGTTTTCATTTTCATTCATTTCTATGCATATTTTGATTTCTCTTTTGATTTCTTCTATGATTTGTTCATTATTTAGCAGCGTGTTGTTCAGCCTCCATATGTTGGCATTTTTAATGGTTTTTCTCCCATAATTGACATCTAATCTTACTGCATTGTGGTCAGAAAAGATGCTTGGAATGATTTCAATTTTCTTGAATTTACCAAGGCTAGATTTGTGGCCCAGGATGTGATCTATCCTGGAAAAGGTTCCGTGTGCACTTGAGAAAAAGATGAAATTCATTGTTTTGGGGTGAAATGTCCTATAGATATCTATTAGGTCTAACTGGTTTATTGTATCATTTAAAGTTTGTGTTTCCTTGTTAATTTTCTGTTTAGTTGATCTATCCATAGATGTAAGTGGGGTATTAAAATCTCCTACTATTATTGCATTGTTGTTAATTTCCCCTTTCATACTTGTTAGTAATTGTCTTACATATTGCGGTGCTCCTATGTTGGGTACATAAAATTTATAATTGTTATATCTTCTTCTTGGATTGATCCTTTTATCATTTTGTAGTTTCCTTCTTTGTCTCTTTTCACAGCCTTTGTTTTAAAGTCTATTTTATCTGATATGAATATTGCTACTCCTGCTTTCTTTTGGTCTCTAGTTGCGTGGAATATCTTTTTCCAGCCCTTAACTTTCAGTTTGTGTGTGTCCCTCGTTTTGAGGTGGGTCTCTTGTAGACAACATATATGGGTTCTTGTTTTTGTATTCAGCCAGTCTTTGTCTTTTGGTTGGGGCATTCAACCCATTTACGTTTATTATTGATAAGTATGATCCCATTGTCATTTACTTTATTGCTTTGGGTTCGAGTTTATACACCCTTTCTGTGTTTCCTGTCTAGAGAAGATCCTTTAGCATTTGTTGAAGAGATGGTTTGTTGATGCTGAATTCTCTCAGCTTTTGCTTGTCTGTAAAGCTTTTGATTTCTCCTTCATATTTGAATGAGATCCTTGCTGGGTACAGTAATCTGGGCTGTAGGTTATTTTCTTTCATCATTTTAAGTATGTCTTGCCATTCCCTCCTGGCCTGAAGAGTTTCTGTTGAAAGATCGGCTGTTATCCTTATGGGAATCCCCTTGTGTGTTATTTGCTGCTTTTCCCTTGCTGCTTTTAATATTTGTTCTTTGTGTTTGATTTTTGTTAATTTGATTAATATGTGTCTTGGAGTATTTCACCTTGGGTTTATCCTGTTGGGGACTCTCTGGGTTTCTTGGACTTGGGTGATTATTTCTTTCCCCATTTTAGGGAAGTTTTCAACTATTATCTCCTCAAGTATTCTCTCCTGGTCTTTCTTTTTGTCTTCTTCTTCTGGGATTCCCATGATTCGAATGTTGGAGCGTTTAACATTGTCCCAGAGGTCTCTAATATTGTCCTCATTTCTTTTAATTCATTTTTCTTTTTTCCTCTCTGTTTCATTTATTTCTACAATTTTATCTTCTAGCTCACTTATCCTGTCTTCTGCCTCCGTTATTCTACTGTTTGTTCCCTCCAGAGTGTTTCTGATCTCGTCTATTGCATTATTCATTGTATATTGACTCTTTTTTATTTCGTCTAAGTCCTTATTAAACCTTTCTTCCATCTTCTCAATCCTTTTCCCCAGGTTATTTATCTGTAACTCCATTTTACTTTCAAGTTTTTGAATCATATTCACCATCAAAATTCGAAATTCTTTATCAGGTAGATTCTCTATATCTTCCTCTTTTGTTTGTGTTGGTGGGCATTTATCTTGTTCCTTTACTTGCTGGGTATTTCTCTGCCTCTTCATCTTGCTTATATTGCTTTGCATGGGGTGGCCTTTCCCTCTTCTGGTCGTTCGTGGAGTTCTCTTTATTATGTAGTTTGCTCTCTGTGTGTGGGTTTGGATGGGTGACTTGTCAAGGTTCCCTGGTTATGGAAGCTTGTGTCGGTGTTCTGGTGGGTGGAGCTGGATTTCTTCTCTCTGGAGTGCAATGAAGTGTCCAGTAATGAGTTATGATGTCAGTGGGTTTGGAGTGTCTTTGAGCAACCTGTATATTGAAACTCAGGGTTATTTTCCTGTGTTGCTGGAGAATTTGCGTGGTATGTCTTGCTCTGGAAATTGTTGACCCTTGGGTGGTGCTTGGTTTTAGTTTAGGTATGGAGGCATTTGATGAGCTCCTATCGATTAATGTTCCCTGGAGCCAGGAGTTCTCTGGTGTTCTCAGGATTCATGCTTAAGCCTCTTACCTCTGGTTTTTGGTCTTATTCTTGGAGTAGTCTCTAGACTTCTCTATGTGTCATTTCCAAGGTGGTTCCCTCTGTTTTAGCTTCTGTTTGCTGGTCTCTTCAGTGTCTAATTTCTGCCCTGATACTAGGGGGGTGGGTGGACACTTTTTAAGGTTCAGTTGTTCAGTCCTGTTCTGGGAAGGGAGGAACACTGCAGACAAATATCTCTGGCGTCTCTGGGGAGTGCTCGCAGTGTCTCAGCCACACTGGGTTTGCCCCCGCTCACAGCACATGTGTTGTCCCAGTCTACACTGCACAGGCTCTAGGTTGCTCTGCTGGGAACTGTCCAAGGCTGGAGCTGGGTTGTATGCACTTCCCAGGTCTTCCTGGGATGGAGCTCCATCCTTACCTCTTTTGTCTCTCTTTTTATCTTTTATGTTTTTTCCTACCTCCTTTCGAAGACAATGGGCTGCTTTTCTGGGTGCCTGATGTCCTCTGCCAACATTCAGAAGTTGTTCTGTGGACTTTACTCCACGTTCAAATGTTCTTTTGATGAATTTGTGGGGGAGAGAGTGGTCTCACCATCCTATTCTTCCACCATCTTGTTCCTTCTCTCCTTACTACATTTGAAAATTACACTCATGCCACTTTTCACTTGTTTCCTTCGTTAATTATCATTGCAGAAATGTCCACCTGTATTAGAGAACTTATTTTCCTGCCTAGTCTAATGATTAAACATATTTGAATCTACTAGAGCTTCTCAAGGTGATATCTTCTGTATGGTCTTTTGTCTAATCTGCTTTCTACTAATAATTATATTAAGCATATATATAGGTCATTTTACTCTTATATGTAAGCATCTATAAGAGAAATAGCCCTTTCCTGAGACCCACAGGACACTTTACACTCTCCTGTACAATTATCTTTAAAAATTTTATGGTCATATAAGGCCTAAAAATTCACCCTGCTGATTTAATGTATATGCAGTGTACATCATGAGGAACGCTGGGCTGGAAGAAGCACAAGCTGGAAGCAACATTGCCAGGAGAAATATCAATAACCTCAGATATGCAGATGACACCACACTTATGGCAGAAAGTAAATAGGAACTCAAAAGCCTCTTGATGAAAGTGAAAGAAGAGAGTGAAAAAGTTGGCTTAAAGCTCAACGTTCAGAAAACAAAGATCATGGCATCCGCTCCCATCACTTCATGGGAAATAGATGGGGAAACAGTGGAAACAGTGTCAGACTTTATCTTTTGGGGCTCCAAAATCACTGCAGATGCTGATTGCAGCCATGAAATTAAAAGATGCTTACTCCTTGGAAGGAAAGTTATGACCAACCTAGATAGCATATTAAAAAGCAGAGATATTTCTTTGCCAACAAAGGTCCATCTAGTCAAGGCTATGGTTTTTCTTGTGGTCATGTATGGATGTGAGATTTGCACTGTGAAGAAAGCTGATCGCCGAAGAATTGATGCTTTTGAACTGTGGTGCTGGAGAAGACTCTTGAGAGTCCCTTGGACTGCAAGGAGATCCAACCAGTCCATTCTAAAGGAGATCAATCCTGGGTGTTCATTGGAGGGACTGATGCTAAAGCTGAAACTCAAATACTTTGGCCACCTCATGCGAAGAGCTGACTCACTGGAAAAGACTCTGATGCTGGGAGGGATTGGGGGCAGGAGGAGGAGGGGACAACAGAGAATGAGATGGCTGGATGCATCATCGATTCGATGGACGTGAGTTTGAGTGAACTCCGGGAGTTGGTGATGGAGAGGGAGGCCTGGCGTTCTGAGATTCATGGGGTCACAAAGTCGGACACCACTGACCGACTGAACTGAACTGAACTAAGGCCTAAAAAACAATACAGGGGATTTTTGAGGTTGCGGAAATGTTTACCAGAATTATCACTATAACCATCTATGCACTGTAGCTACCTGAAATAATCCAGAACATGCTTCAGTTTGTAATGGTTATATGGTAGTGCATCAGATCTTGACTAAAGAATTTTACTGTATCCTAAACTTCATCATTAGAAGCATAAAACTTCAGAGTTTTAGTGAATCACAATATTCATCTTTTTTAGAAAGCTATCTTTTTCAATCTACTTATTTATGATGCATTAATTTACAGGACAATATACTAGGAAGATGACTGCTCTAATTCACCTTAATACCTCCAGTAATGGGAACTCATTACAAGTTGTAGAAGTCTCAATTTACAGCTAATGTGTTCTTGGTAGTAATTTAGAAAACTTCAGGGAATCTGCTGCTGCTGCTGCTGCTAAGTCACTTCAGTCGTGTCCGACTCTGTGTGACCCCATAGATGGAAGCCCACCAGGCTCCCCCGTCCCTGGGATTCTCCAGGCAAGAACACTGGAGTGGGTTGCCATTTCCTTCTTCAATGTGTGAAAATGAAAAGTGAAAGTGAAGTCGCTCAGTCGTGTCCGACCCTTAGCGACCCCACAGACTGCAGCCTACCAGGCTCCTCCATCCATGGGATTTTCTAGGCAATAGTACTGGAGTGGCTTGCCATTGCCTTCTCAGGGAATCTACACAACTTCAAATATAAAATATTTGAGTGTGTATGAGATGGATTGATGTATCAGTATTTGAATACATGTGCAATAGTACCCTATTTCTCAATATTCCATATTTCAATCTATTCCAGTGCTCCTCCAAATCATATAGCTTCACCTATTGTATTGAGATGATAGGGTAGAATGTAAAATAGCAGGAGTCTTGATGGAAGTTAAAATCTTGGCTTTCAGGAATGGGATATAAAGAACCCTTTTTATATAACAGCGTTAGATGTGCAATTGAAAGGGGTTCCCTGATGGCTCAGATGGTAAAGAATCTGCCTGCAAAGCTTGAGACCTGGGTTCAATCCCCGGGTTGGGAAGGTCCCCTGGAGGAGGGCATGGCTACCCACTTCAGTATTCTTACTTGGAGAATCCTCATGGACAGAGGAGCCTGGCAGGTTACAGTCCATGGAGTCACAAAGAGTTTGACACTTAAGTGTGAGTGATAATTTCTGTTCCCTGACGACCTGATAAACAACCTTGCCCTGAGGAGGAAGGGAGTCAGAGAGAAAGTGAAAGAATTTAAATGCTGACTTTAGTTCCTGAGAAGTATGGATATTCACAAGTTCAAATTTTGTTAGTGGGGAGGGTTGGCAATAGAAACCAATAATTTAGAGTGAACCAAATTGATATATGATAAATGATTCTCCAGTTATCACTCCTGCTCCTAGAAAAGGCTGAAATAATTCAAAACCTGGATATCCCATCCTCACAGGTCAGTTTTCCAAGAAAGAGTACACTTATGAGAAGTGTAAAGAACAGGTCTGGAGAGACAAAGAGAAAATGACTGTTAGAAGTGCAGTAGGATTTATGGAAGGAAGTAAGACTGGTTATTTGTGGTTAAAAACCCAAAGAAGGACTAGTCAGTGAGATTGCATGTTCTTCTTCAGCTCCTACATTCAGCAATCAGGGTCAGCTGCAGGTGGAGAATTTAGGCTTTTGTCAGGTAAATACTTTTTCAGGTGGTGGAAAAAAAAAAAAAAAGATTATTTGAGTAGAGGTTGTATTCATGTTATTGGTCATAGTGTTAGACCAGGTTTTAAACTTCAAAAGGAAAAATGACAGACCCCACCCCCTACCTGAAAATGACACAGGGCTAATAGAAATAATACTGGGGTTGAAACATTATAAAATTAACATGCTAGAATAGTAAATAGGACACAGAATTGGGAAGTAGGAGACAGTGGCGAGAAATTGAAATATTTTGTAATCAGAGAAAGTCACTCAGTCATGTCCAACTGTTTGTGACCCCATGGACCATACAGTCCATGGAATTCTCCAGGCCAGAATACTTAAATGGGCAGTCGTTTCCTTCTCAAGGGGATCTTCCCAACCCAGGGATCAAATCAAGCTCTCCCACATTGCAGGTGGATTCTTTACAAGCTGACCCACCATGGAAGCCCAAGAATACTTGAGTGGGTAGCCTATCCCTTCTCCAGCAGATTTTCCTGACCCAGGAATTGAACCATGATCTTTTGAATTGCAGGGGAATTCTTTACAGCTGAGTTATCAGTGAAGCCCTTTGAAATGACACACTTGGTAATTCAGAGTTTTCTGAGCAGAGCAGTGTGTTGCTGAGGTGCTATGTTAATGCAAAGAATTCCAGAATCTTTCTAGAAGATATTTTCTTCTATTAAACTAGAGTAATTTTTTAGAAGGGGATGGGTTGTAAATAAACTCCTAGTATTACCTTGTCCAGGAAAATTCAAACACTTGGATAGGTACTGATTAAAAAAATAAATAGTCACAAAAATTTTAACATGAAAATGCCAGTCAACTGACTCTTACATACTGAAGATGCTGGTTCTTTACCATTGTCAGTGAAGACATATGGTAGATTTCCAATATATATTTGTTGCACGAAAAAATGAGTGTTTGAAGGAAATACTAAAATTTTAAGGAAAAATTATTAAGTAAATTATTGTCCATTGGTAAGTATTTTCCTTTGTGCCATACATGAACAGAGAAGACAGCATATTTGAAAGCTTTCTGTCTTAAACCTTCACAATCATGATTATGTTCCTATAATCTTTGGATTAATATCCATTAAACTCTCATTGATAGAAAGAATGCTATAGAAAGATGAAAAATTCCAAAATCTTTAATGAGAAATGTTGACTGGATTTTTAAGTTGGACTTGTCATCCTTCAAATGCATAAAGAATTGCTTTGAAAATGTAACGTTGTTTCTTACTATTCAGTTCAGTTCAGTTCAGTTCAGTCGCTCAGTCGTGTCCGACTCTTTGTGACCCCATGAATCACAGCACGCCAGACCTCCCTGTCTATCACCAACTCCCGGAGTTCACTCAAAGTCATGTCCACCAAGTCGGTGATGCCATCCAGCCATCTCATTCTCCGTCGTCCTCTTCTCCTCCCGCCCCCAATCCCTCCCAGCATCAGAGTCTTTTCCAGTGAGTCAACTCTTTGCATGAGGTGGCCAAAGTATTGGAGTTTCAGCTTTAGCATCAGTTTGGTCTGTGAAGAAAGCTGATCGCCGAAGAATTGATGCTTTTGAACTGTGGTGTTGGAGAAGACTGCAAAGAGATCTAACCAGTCCATTCTTACTATTGAGTTCTACTAATTCAGAGCTATGTTTACAATTTGCTTCTTCACACAATTGAGAAACATTGCTTTGAAAGATTTTGGAAAATCATCACTTACTCCAGAAGGACTTAGCTTTTTTCTTCAGTGCTTTCCTTTCAAACCATAAGTGAAATAAAACTGGTGTTAACCTTGAGAGCAAAGAGCATTAAGTAGAAAGGCTGTCAACTCTGGAATTAGGCAGATATACTTTGAACCTTAGCTTTGTCACTTAATAACTATGTGACTTTGGACAAAATACATGCTCTTCAGTTCTCTTCATTATGTTGGATAAATATATTAACCTTGAAAAATGGTAGGGAGGCATAGGGACAGTCATACGTGTAAGCTCTATTCAGTTCAGTTCAGTTCAGTTCAGTCGCTCAGTCGTGTCCGACTCTCCGCAACCCCATGAACCACAGCACGCCAGGCCTCCCTGTCCATCACCAACTCCCGGAGTTCACTCAAACTCATGTCCACAGAGTCGGTGATGCCATCCAGCCATCTCATTCTCGGTCGTCCCCTTCTTCTCCCTCCCCCAACCTTTCCCAGCATCAGAGTCTTTTCCAGTGAGTCAACTCATCGCATGAGGTGGCCAAAGTATTGCAGTTTCAGCTTTAGCATCAATCCTTCCAATGAACACCCAGGATCGATCTCCCTTAGAATGGACTGGTTGGATCTCTGTGTGGTAGAAAGGTGATAGGCATTGCTGTGTTGATGGAAAAGATATATTTGGAGTAAATAATAAAAGCCTGTGAAGACTTGTAAAAATTTGACAGTCATCTAGAACTGAGGAAAATCACTTTGGTATTTTGAGATTTGGGCCTATGATTGTAAATTGGGAAATAATACAAGTGGAATGGATAACTCCAAAACAAAAATCTAGTGAGATTTATGTTTAAATTTTTAGCCATTTTTAAAGTTGGATTCATTCATTTTCAATATGATACTCAAGACCATTTGACATTAGAGAAATGCAAATTAAAATTACAATGAGATACCACTATATACCCACTAGAATGGCTAAAATAAAAATATACTAACCATACCAAGTATTGGCAAAGCTGTGGTTGAACTAAAGCTTTCATATACTGCCAGTGGGAATGCAAAATGACAACCATTTTGGAAGTAGCTTTATAGTTACTGAAAATTTAAGGGTAAACTTTACTATGTGCTCCAGATATTCCATTCCTAGCTATGTGACCAAAGAAATTTAAGCACAGGTCCATAAAAAGAGTTGCACAAAAATATTCAAAGTAGTATAGTATGTATTGGCCAAAACCTGGAAACAACTCAAATGCCCATTAACAGATGAATGGATAAACCAATTGTGTTATAGTACATTCATACTATGCAATACTAAACATAAATAAAACGGAATAAACTACTGACATATGTGATGCACAGTTGAATTTCAAAACAATTACATTCAGCATAGAAGTCAGAGTATAGAACTTTATATATAAATAAAATTCAAACTTTATAATAATATACATAGATTAGTGGAAGCCTAGGCATAAAATGTGGTGGGAGTTTGTGGGAGGGTCAACAATGATGTAGTTATTAATACTTTTGTGGTGATTAATAAATCACTGCCATGATTATTAGGATGATTTCATGGGTCATATGCTTATAAAGGGCTTCCTAGGTGATACTATTACTAAAGAACTTACCTGCAATATAAGAGACATAAGAGATGTGGGTTTGATCCATGGGTCAATAAGATCCCCTGAAGGAGGGCATGAAATTCACTCTAGTATTCTTGCCTGGAGAATCTCATGGACAGAAGGGCCCCGTGGGCTATAGTTCATAGGGTCACAAAGAGTCAGACATGACTGAAGCGACTTAGCATGCACACAGGGTTATAAAAGCATACTCTTTAGTTATTATTGTACATCAATTCTTATAAAGTCAAAAATATTTTAAAAATTAAATACAAATTCTTGATAGAAAATTAAATACAAGTTCATTCCAAGGATGTGTGAACATGTCACTAATCAAGGAGTGTTCAAATTAACTCATATACATCAACAGATGTCATTTAATTAACAATACATAGTCTGAAGAAAAACCAGAGAGTAACACAAAACAAAATATATTGTTAGGAGATATAAGCCCCAAAATAGATGAGAACTAAGAATATAATTTAGTTCAAGAAGAGATTTTCTATTCCTTTTCATTTTTCTTTTTTTAAATAAAACCTTTATTCTATTTTTTAAAGTTTACAGAAAAACTGTGGGGAAGGTATAGAAATTTCTAATATATCTCCTGTACCCACACATACATAGCCTCCACCATAATTAACATCTCCCACTGGAGTGACACACATATTACAACTGAGGAACATCAACACACTCATAAACACCTGAAGTCAGTAGCTTATGTTCTATTTCACTCTTAATGTTATATATTTTATGAATTTGGACAAATGTATGACATGTATCCATTATTACGGTATTATATAGATATTGTTACTGTCCTGTAAGTTCTCTCTGCTTTGTCTATTCATCCTTTTCTTGGTCTGGATCCCTAGAAACCACTGATCTTTTTTATTGTCTCCATAGTCATGCCATTTCACAATGTCACAATAGTTGGAATCATATAGAATGTAATGTTTTCAGATTGACTTCTTTCACTTAGTAATATGTATTGAAGATCTTCCATATCTTTTCATCACTTGTTAGCTCACTTCTTTTTATCTCTAAATAAATAACATTCCAGTGTTTATTCACCTTACTCCTTGGAAGGAAAGTTATGACCAACCTTGATAGCATATTAAAAAGCAGAGACATTACTTTGCCAACAAAGGTCCGTCTAGTCAAGGCTATGGTTTTTCCCGTCGTCATGTATGGAGTGAGAGTTGGACTGTGAAGAAAGCTGATCGCCAAAGAATTGATGCTTTTGAACTGTGGTGTTGGAGAAGACTCTTAGAGTCCCTTGGACTGCAAGGAGATCCAACCAGTCCATTCCAAAGGAGATCAGTCCTGGGTGTTCATTGGAAGGACTGATGCTAAAGCTGAAACTGCAATACTTTGGCCACCTCATGCGACGAGTTGACTCACTGGAAAAGACTCTGATGCTGGGAAAGGTTGGGGGCAGGAGGAGAAGGGGATGACAGAGAATGAGATGGCTGGATGGCATCACCAACTCTGTGGACATGAGTTTGAGTGAACTCCAGGAGTTGGTGATGGACAGGGAGGCCTGGAGTGCTGTGATTCATGGGGTTGCGGAGAGTCGGACACGACTGAGCGACTGAACTGAACTGAACTGAACTGAAGAACTTTCTGTTTGCTTCCAAGTTTTGGCAATTACAAATAAAGCTGCTATAAACATCCATGTGTGGGTTTTTGTGTGGACATGTTTTCAACTCCTTTGGGTAAATACCAAGGAGGGTGATTGCTGGATCATATGGTAAAAGTATATTTAATTTTGTAAGACACTGCCAAACTGTCTTCCAAAGTGGTTGTAACATTTTGCATTTCCACCAGTCATGGGCGAGTTTTGGTTGCTGCACATCCCTTGTCAGCATTTGGTGTTGTCAGTGTTTTGGATTTTGACCATTCTAATGGCTGTGTAATGGTATCATAGTGTTGTTTTAATTTGCATTTCCTTGATGACATATGACATGGAGCATCTTTTCATATGCTTATTTGCCATCTGTACTTCTTTGCTGAGGAGTCTGCTAAAATAGTTGGCCAATTTTTTAATCATGTTGTTTCCTTACTGTTGAGTTTTAAGAGGTTTTTGTATATTTGGGTAACAGTCCTTTATCAGATGTGCCTTGTAAAAATATTCTCTTCTAGCCTGTGAAGAACATCTTCTCATTCTCTTGACAATGTCTTTAACAAAGAAGGAATTTTTAAGTTTTAATGCAGCTTATCAAGTATTTGTTTCATGGATTGTGTCTTTGGTGTTGTACATACAAAGACATAGGTATATTGATCTATATTTACTTCTAATTACTAGGAATTTTATATTTTTGCTTTTTAAATTTAAGTCTGTTGTCCTTTTTGAGTTAATTTCTATGAAGGGTATAAAGTCTGTGTCTAAATCAAATCTTTTGCACGTGGAGGCTCAGTTATTCCCACCCGATTTATTGAGAGGACTGTATTTGTTCTGTTGTATTGCCTTTGATCCTTTGGCAAAGATCTATGTGGGTCCATTTTGTAGTTCTCTGTTTTGTTCTATTATCTATTTTTTCACCAACACCTTAGTTTCTTGATTACTGTAGTTTTATAGTAAGTATTGAAGTAGGGTACTATTATCTTTCTTTGTTCTCCTTCAATATTGTGTGAGCTACTCTGGGCTTTTGGCCTCCATATAAAATTTTAGGATCAGTTTGTTTATATCAACGTCCACCCAAACACAAACTGTAATTTTAATTGGCATTGTACTGAGTCTACTTTTCAAACTGAAAGGAGCAGATATTATCTTGACAACAATGGGTCCTTCTATCCACGACCATGGACTATCTATTTATCCAGTTTGGCTTTGATTTTGTTCTTTAGAGTTAGTAGTTTTCTTCATATACTTTGTTAGATTTATACCTACCATTACATTTTTGAGGTGCTAATGTAAATGTGTTATATTTCTAATTTCAAATTCCATGTATTTATTGCTGGAAAATTCAGGAAATGAACTAATTCAGGAATTATTTCAGGAAAGCAATTGATGATTGTATATTAACTGTGTATCCTGCAAACTTGCCATAACAGCTTGTTAACTCTAGTAGTTTTTGTTAATTCTTTCAGAATTTTATATAGACTATTATGCCATCAGCAAACAAAGACAGTTTTATTTCTTCCTTTGAATCTGTATATCTCCTTTCCTCATTTTATTGCACTAGCTAGAGTTTCCAGCGTGATGCTGAAAAGGAGTGGCAGGAGGAGACATCTTCGTCTTGCACTGGCTCTTAGTGGGAAAATTTTGAGGTTTTTGCTATTACATATGACTTTATTTTTTGGGCTCCAAAATCACTGCAGATGCTGATTGCAGCCATGAAATTAAAAGACGCTTGCTCCTTGGAAGGAAAGTTATGACCAACCTTGATAGTATATTAAAAAGCAGAGACATTACTTTGCCAACAAAGGTCCGTCTAGTCAAGGCTATGGTTTTTCCCGTGGTCATGTATGGATATGAGAGTTGGACTGTGAAGAAAGCTGATCGCCGAAGAATTGATGCTTTTGAACTGTGGTGTTGGAGAAGACTCTTGAGAGTCCCTTATACTGCAAGGAGATCCAACCAGTCCATTCTAAAGGAGATCGATCCTGGGTGTTCATTGGAGGGACTGATGCTAAAGCTGAAACTGCAATACTTTGTCCACCTCATGCGACGAGTTGACTCACTGGAAAAGACTCTGATGCTGGGAAAGGTTGGGGGCAGGAGGAGAAGGTGATGACAGAGAATGAGATGGCTGGATGGCATCACCGACTCTGTGGACATGAGTTTGAATGTACTCCGGGAGTTGGTGATGGACAGGGAGGCCTGGCGTGCTGTGATTCATGGGGTTGCGGAGAGTCGGACACGACTGAGCGACTGAACTGAACTGAATGATGTTAGGTGTGGATTTCTTGAATATATTGTCTACCAAGTTGAAGAAGTTCTGTTCTATTCCTTCTTTACTGATGATTTTGCTAATAATAGGTATTGGAATTTGGTGAACTCCTTTTTATTGATAGGATAGTATTTTTTATAACATTTTCCTTTTTTCTTAATTTTTATTTTTTTGACCTTAAACAAAATACTTAAACAATAAAAAAAAAGTGCAAGAAAGTATAAGGGAAAAACAAATCTCAAATTCATGCAAACTCCAGTTCAGTTCAGTTCAGTCGCTCAGTCGTGTCCTACTCTTTGCGACCCCATGAATCACAGCATGCCAGGCCTCCCTGTCCATCACCAACTCCCGGAGTTCACTCAAACTCATGTCCATCGAGTTGGTGATGCCATCCAGCCATCTCACTCTCTGTCATCCCCTTCTCCTCCCGCCCCAATCTTTCCCAGCATCAGTCTTTTCCAGTGAGTCAACTCGTCGCATGAGGTGGCTGAAGTATTGGAGTTTCAGCTTTAGCATCAGTCCCTCCAATGAACACCCAGGATTGATCTCCTTTAGAATGGACTGGTTGGATCTCCTTGCAGTCCAAGGAACTCTCAAGGGACTCTGTTTTCTATGGCCATACACATATACTGTAGTAATCTATATTTTCACATAGACCATAAATATGTTTTCAAAAAAAAGATCTAAAATTATTTTAATAGTTATATGTTGTTATTTACTACTGCTCTACATAATTTCATTCTTGTGTTTTCTATTTCCACATACTAAGATACTACCTTCAATTTAAAATATGTTTTCATGAACATTTCTATACATATATCTTTTGTTTAATTTGCACACACATATTTTCAATAAATGAAAGTATGCTCTCCCTTAATTAGCACAACTATCTCTTTGCCTGAGCAATTGCAACAACCTAGCAACTTTCTCAGCCACTCCAGTACTCTTGCCTAGAAAATTGCATGGACAGAGGAGCCTGGTGGGCTGCAGTCCATGGGGTCGCTACTAGTCGGACACGACTGAGTGACTTCACTTTCACTTTTCACTTTCACACATTGGAGAAGGAAATGGCAACCCACTCAAGTGTTCTTGCCTGGAGAATCCCAGGGACGGCGGAGCCTGGTCGGCTGCTGTCTAAGGGTTCTCAGAGAGTCGGACACGACTGAAGCGACTTAGCAGCAGCAGCAGCAGCAGCAACTTTCTCTGCCTTTACTTTTGATTCTATTCATGTCCTGCTGGGGCAATCATGGTTTATACATCATCTTACAGCTACATCCTACAGTGATCTTTTAAATGTATAAATCAGATAATATAATTTATGAGTTAAATCCCCTTAAAGAAGTCTCATTTGAACTAGAAAAAAACATGCAAACATCTTTCCACAACCTAAATTGCCCTGAATGATCAGATTGTGGCTTAGTATTCTAATTTTAGTTTTTTTCCACTGTCTTCTTCCTTATTATTGACTTAACTATTTATTTATCTATTTTCTTTTAGGAGCAGAGACATTATTATCTCCATATTTCAAGAACAGAAAGAATGGGAAATCAGTTTATTTGCAGGATGGTATATGTTTTTTCTTGTACTTAAGGAGCTTCATGTCTTTTATTGCTTTGCCCATTAATGTTTTGATGTCTCAAATCAAATATCCACTCCACTCCCTTCCCTAGACCTTGATACAAGAATATTCAAACTACTGCACAATTGTACTCATCTCACATACTAACAAAGTAATGCTCAAAATTCGCCAAGCCAGGCTTCAACAGTACATGAACCATGAACTTCCAAATGTTTAAGCTGGATTTAGGAAAGACAGAGGGACCAGAGATTAAATTGCCAACATCCACTAGATCATCAAAAAAGCAAGAGAGTTCCAGAAAAACATCTGCTTCAGCTTTACTGAGTATGCCAAAGACTTTGACTGTGTAGATCACAACAAACTGTGGAAAATTCGTCAAGAGATGTGAATACCAGACAACCTTACCAGCCTCCTGAGAAATCTGTATGAAGGTCAAGAAGCAATAGAACCACACATGGAACAGACTGATTCCAAATAGGAAAAGGAGTATGTCAAGGCTGTATATTGTTAACCTGCTTATTTAACTTATATGCAGAATACATCATGTGAAATGCAAGGCTGGATGAAGCACAAGCTGGAATAAAGATGGCCTGGAGAAATATCAATAACCTCAGATATGCTGATGACACCACCCTTATGGCAGAAAGCAAAGAGGAACTAAAGAGCCTCTTGATGAAAGTGAAAGAGAAGAGTGAAAAAGTTGGCTTAAAACTCAACATTCAGAAAACTAAGATCATGGCATCCAGTCCCATCACTTCATGGCAAATAGATGGGGCAACAGTGGAAACAGTGACATCCTTTATTTTTTGGGCTCTAAAATCACTGCAGATGGTGACTGCAGCCATGAAATTAAAAGATGCTTGCTCCTTGGAAGAAAAACTTACAAATATAATCATCACATTAAAAAGCAGAGACAATACTTTGCCAACAAAGGTCCATCTAGTCAATTCTATGGTTTTTCCAGTAGTTATGTATGGATGTGAGAGATGGACTATGAAGATACCTGACACAGAAGGATTGATGCTTTCGAACTGTGGTGTTGGAGAAGACTCTTGAGAGTCCTTGGACTGCAAGGAGATCAAACCAGTCCCTCCTAAAGGACATCAGACCTGGATATCAATTGGAAGGACTAATGTTGAAGCTGAAACTCCAATACTTTGGCCACCTGATATGAAGACCCGACTCATTGGAAAAGACCCTGATGCTGGGAAAGATTGAAGGCAGGAGGAGAAGGGGACAACAGAGGATGAAATGATTGGATGGCATCATCAACTCTATGGACATGAGTTTGTTCAAGTTCTGGGAGTTGGTGATGAACAGGGAAGCCTTTTGTGCTGCAGTCCATTGAGTCACAAAGAGATGGACACGACTGAGCAACTGAACTGAACTTTTTAATATCTTCTGCCTCAATTAGGTCCATAGCATTTCTGTCCTTTATTGTGCCCATCTTTGCATGAAATGTTCCCTTGGTATCTTTAAGTTTCTTGAAGAGATCTCTAGTTTTTCCCATTCTATTATTTTCCTCTATTTCTTTGTTTTGATTTCTGAGGAAAGCTTTCATATCTCTCTTCGCTATTCTTTGGAATGCTGCATTCATATGGTTATATCTTTCCTTTTCTCCTTTGACTTCAGCTTCTCTTCTTTTCTCAGCTATTTGTAAGGCCTCCTCAGAAAACCATTTTGCCTTTTTCATTTCTTTATCTTGGGGATGATATTGATCACTGCCTCTTGTACAATGTCATGTACCTCTGTCCATAGTTCTTCAGGCACTCTGTCTATCAGATTTAATCCCTTTAATATGTTTGTCACTTTCACTGTATAATCATAAGGTATTTGATTTAAGTCATACCTGAATAGTACAGTGGTTTTCCTTACTTTCTTCAATTTAAGTCTGAATTTGTCAATAAGGAGTTCATGATCTGAGACACAGTCATCTCCTAGCCTTGTTGTTGCTGACTGTAGAGAGTTTCTCTATTTTGGCTGCAAGAATATAACCAATCTGATTTTGGTGTTGACCATCTGGTGATGTCCATGTGTAGAGTCTTCTCTGGTGTTGTTGGAAGAGGGTGTTTGCTATGACCAATTCATTCTCTTGGCAAAACTCTGTTAACCTTTGCCCTGCTTCATTTTGTACTCCAAGGTCAAACTTGCCTGTTGCTCCAAGTATCTCTTGACTTCCTAATTTGTATTCCAGTCCCCTATAATGAAAAGGACATCTTTTTTGGGTGTTAGTTATAGAAGGTCTCGTAGGTCTTAATTCAGCTTCTTTGGCATTACTGGTTGGGGCATAGGCTTGGATTGCTGTGATATTGAATGATTTGCCTTGGAAACGAACAGAGATCATTCTGTCATTTTTGAGATTGCATCCAAGTACTGCATTTAGGATTCTTTTTTGGATTATGAGGGCTATTCCATTTCTTCTAAGGGAATCTTGCCCACAGTAGTAGATACAATAGTCATCTGAGTGAAATTCCCCCATCCCAGGCCATTTTACTTTATTGACTCCTAAAATGTCGATGTTTACTCTTGCTATCTCCTGTTTGACCTCTTCCAATTTACTTTGATCCATGGACTTAACATTCCAGGTTCCTATGCAATATTGTTCTTTATAGCATCAGATTTTCCTACCATCACCAGTAACATCCACAACTGGGTGTTGTTTTTGCTATGGCTTCATCACTTCATTCTTTCTGGAGTTATTTCTCCACTCTTCTCCAGTAGCATATTGGGCACCTACTGACCTGGGGAGTTCATCTTTCAGTGTCCTATCTTTTTTGCCTTTTCATACTGTTCATGGAGTTCTCAAGACAAGAATACTTAACTGGTTTGCCATTGCCTTCTCCAGTGGACCACGTTTTGTCTGAACTCTCTACCGTGATCTGTCTGTCTTGGGTGACCCTACATGGCCTAGCTCATAGTTTCATTGAGTTGTCAAGGCTGTGGGCCATGTGATTAGTTTGATTAGTTTTCTGTGATTGTGGTTTCCATTCTGTCTGTCCTCTGATGGATAGGGATAAGATGCTTATGGAAGCTTCCTTATGGGAGAGACTGACTGTGGTGGAAACTGGGTCTTGTTCTGATGGGTGCAAACATGCTCAGTAAATCTTTAATCCAATTTTCTGTTGATGGGCAGGGCTGTGTTCCCTCCCTGTTGTTTGACCTGAGGCCAAACTATGGGGGAGATAATGAAGATAATGGAGACCTCCTTCAAAAGGCCCCATTCAGGTACTGCTACACTCAGTGCCCCCGACCCCACAGCAGGCCACCACTGTCCCCTACCTCAGCCCAAGACAAGACTCCTGGACATTCATGGGCAAGTCTGGGTCAGTCTCCGGTGGGGTCACTGCTCCTTTCTCCTGGCTCATGGTGCACACAAGTTTTTGTTTTTGCCTTCCAAGTGTCTGTTTCCCCAGTCCTGTGTAAGTTCTGGCAGCTCTATGGTGGGGTTAACGGTGACCTTCTCCAAGAGGGCTTATGCCATACCCAGGTCTGGTGCACCCAGAGCCTCTACTCCTGCAGTAGGCCTCTGCTGACATGTACTTCCACAGAAGACACTCAAACTCTCAAAGGTAGGTCAGGCTCAGTATATGTGGTGTCTCCTGGTGTGCATAAGGTTTTGTTTGAGCCCTCTGAGCGTCTCTGGCAGAAATGGGACTTGATTCTAAATGTGATTTTGCCCCTCCTTCCATTTTGCTGAGGCTTCTCCTTTGCCTTTGGACATGGGGTATCTTTTTTTGGTGGGATCCAACATTCTCCTGTCGATGGTTGTTTACCAGTAAGTTGTAATTTTGGAGTTCTCACAGGAGAAGATGAACACAAGTCCTTCTACTCTGCCACCCTGTAGACCTTAAAGATACTTTTTATAGTTATCAAAGCACTTACTGACCCTTTAACTTATCTTGCCTTATCTCACAATCCAACATCCACTGTCCTATAAGCTCCTTAATGTTAAGGAATCAGTATATCTTTATTCCTGAACTTCCCAGCACTTAGAGACATGCTTAACACATAGTAGATTCCCAGGGAACATTGCTCAGTTTTCTAACAAATATTGATACATTTGTAATCCTTTTAAAGTTTATTTAATGGATATCATATTTAAATAATAATTCCCTGTCACCCAGATTAGTCTGGATAAAGATAATTCTTCAGACAGTTTAATAGAGTGTTAGATAAACTAGGTCTCAGAGAACTAGAAAGGTATAAAGGAGTCATAAAGTGTAATAGAAGGAAGCAGCTACTACCTCCATGGCTGGGGGACATGGAGACAAGGTTGGAATTGATAACATTTAAAAGCTTGGGCTTCCCTGGTGGCTCAGTCAGTAAAGAATCTGCCTGCAAAACAGGAGACCGGGTTCAATCTCTGAGTCAGGAAGATCCCCTGGAGAAGGAAACAGCAACCTACTCCAGTATTCTTGTCTGGGAAATCCCATGGACAGAGGAACCTGGTGGGCTACAGTCCATGGGGTAGCAAAGCGTTGAACATGACTTAGTGACTAAACCACCACCACCAAAAGTTTGGAAGAAATGATTTGTGAATCTGGAACTCAGATCTCTGAAGAGGGGGTAACACTAAATTGGAGTTACCTGAAATGCAAAAAAACAAAATAGCTGTCTGAGGAGGCCTTCTGTGAAAAGAAGAGAAGCGAAAAGCAAAGGAGAAAAGGAAAGATATAAGCATCTGAATGCAGAGTTCCAAAAAATAGCAAGGAGAGATAAGAAAGCCTTCCTCAGTGATCAATGCAAAGAAATAGAGGAAAATAACAGAATAGGAAAAACAAGAGATCTCTTCAAGAAAATTAGAGATTCCAAGGGAACATTTCATGCAAAGATGGGCTCGATAAAGGACAGAAATGGTATGGACCTAACAGAAGCAGAAGATATTAAGAAGAGGTGGCAAGAATACACAGAAGAACTGTACAAAAAAGATCTTCACGACCAAGATAGTCACGATAACGTGATCACTGACCTAGAGCCGGACATCTTGGAATGTGAAGTCAAGTGGGCCTTAGAAAATATCACTACGAACAAAGCTAGTGGAGGTGATGGAATTCCAGTTGAGCTATTTCAAATCTTGAAAGATGATGCTGTGAAAGTGCTGCACTCAATATGCCAGCAAATTTGGAGAACTCAGCAGTGGCCACAGGACTGGAAAAGGTCAGTCTTCATTCCAATCCCAAAGAAAGGGAATGCCAAGGAATGCTCAAACTATTGCACAATTGCACTCATCTCACACGCTAGTAAAGTCATGCTCAAAATTCTCCAAGCCAGGCTTCAGCAATATGTGAACCATGAACTCCCAGATGTTCAAGCAGGTTTTAGAAAAGGCAGAGGCACCAGAGATCAAATAGCCAACATCCGCTGGATCATGGAGAAAGCAAGAGAGTTCCAGAAAAATATCTATTTCTGCTTCATTGACTATGCCATAAGCCTTTGACTGTGTGGATCACAATCAACGGTGGAAAACTCTGAAAGAGATGGGAATCCCAGACCACCTGACCTGCCTCTTGAGAAACCTGTATGCAGGTCAGGAAGCAACAGTCCGAACTGTACATGGAACAACAGACTGGTTCCAAATAGGAAAAAGAGTGCGTCAAGGCTGTATATTGTCGCCTTGTTTACTTAACTTATATGCAGAGTACATCATGAGGAACGCTGGGCTGGAAGAAGCACAAGCTGGAATCAAGATTGCTAGGAGAAATATCAATAATCTCAGATATGCTGATGACACTACCCTTATGGCAGAAAGTGAAGAGGAACTCAAAAGCCTCTGGATGAAAGTGAAAGAGGAGAGTGAAAAGGTTGGCTTGAAGCTCAACATTCAGAAAACAAAGATCATGGCATTTGATCCCATCACTTCATGGGAAATAGATGGAAAAACAGTGGAAACAGTGTCAGACTTTATTTTTTTGGGCTCCAAAATCACTGCAGATGCTGATTTCAGCCATGAAATTAAAAGACTCTTACTCCTTGGAAGGAAAGCTATGACCAACCTTGATAATATATTAAAGAGCAGAGACATTACTTTGCCAACAAAGGTCCGTCTAGTCAAGGCTATGGTTTTTCCCGTGGTCATGTATAGATGTGAGAGTTGGACTGTGAAGAAAGCTGATCGCCGTAGAATTGATGCTTTTGAACTGTGGTGTTGGAGAAGACTCTTGAGAGTCCCTTGGACTGCAAGGAGATCCAACCAGTCCATTCTAAAGATCATTCCTGGGTGTTTGTTGGAAGGATTGATACTAAAGCTGAAACTGCAATACTTTGGCCACCTCATGCGACGAGTTGACTCACTGGAAAAGACTGATGCTAGGAAAGGTTGGGGGCGGGAGGAGAAGTGGATGACAGAGAATGAGATGGCTGGATGACATCACTGACTCTGTGGACATGAGTTTGAGTGAACTCCCGGAGTTGGTGATGGACAGGGAGGCCTGGTGTGCTGTGATTCATGGAGTCGCAGAGAGTCTGAACTAAAGATGACATAGCACGAAAAGGATGCTTTTCTACAGCATGGAAACAATGAAAACTGAAATCAGGTACTAATGCAGAAATGAGTTCACTGTTGTTGCAAAAAGTTGTGAGATAGAAACAGGAGTAGCAAACAGAAGTAGGAGGTCCTTCTTCCTCCTTCAGCCTAACTTTATTTACTTCTATTGAAAAAAACCTAATAGGAAACAGCCATAAAGAGGGAAATGTGGTATGCAAAGTTCCAGCCCCAGCCTCACAAACCAGAGTACAGAAGAATTAGTTTGAACCTGAAAACAATTGTTTAATAATCAGAATATTCCCTAGTACCAGCATAGTTATACTTGGGTAATTTTCTTATTAAATTTTAAATTTTAAAACATTAAAATAATTACTTGACATATTTTAAATTTATTTTATTAAAAGTTTTAAAATTATGTTCTAATTAAAAATATCCCCACAGTCAGATATTGGTCCCATTACAACTCACTAAATAGTTGTGTGTCTATCCCTATATAAAATCACATCTTTACCACACATTAAATTCTAATGATAGCAGATAGATAGAATGATAGATAGATAATTTGGTTGATATTCTTCTTCCCCTGTTCTATATTTTTTAATTTCCAGAATTAGTTTTCTCTTTTAGTATTTCTGGCTCACTAGAGTCAGAAAGCTAGATGTCATCTTTGTCTTCCTGCTCTGCTTCCATTCTTGTCTTTCTGGTTTCCCTGAATTTTTTTTAATCAATTTATTTATTTTAATTAGAGGCTAATTACTTTACAATATTGTGATTTTTGCCATACATTAATATGAATCAGCAATGGGTGTAAATACGTCCTCCCATCCTGAACCCCCCTCGCACATCCCTCCCCACTCCATCACTCTGGGCTGTCTGAGAGCACCAGCTTTGAGTGCCCTGTGTCATGCATCAAACTTGCACTGGTCATCTATTTTATACAAGATAATATACATGTTTAAATGCTATTCTCTCAAATCATCCCACCCTCGCCTTCTCCTACAGAGTTCAAAAGTCTTTTCTGAATTCTTATCCCATTTTAAACTTGTTCTCTCAGGCAGTCAGGGGATATTTGCATAACACAAATAGAAACATGTTTCCCTTTAATTTAAAATTTTAAATTAAATTATTTAACTTAATTTAAATAAATCAAATAATTTTAATTATTATCCCTTTGTTCTTAAGAATACATCATTAACATGTCTGAGCAGGACCAATGATCTGATATGGACTCACTATCAGTTTTACCTTGTAATATACTCTTCCTTTTGCTCACTATATACTAATTCCACAGGATTTTTTCTCTAATACCACTATGTTTCTGCCTCAACCAGGATCTTAACCATAAGTTCCTTCTGCTTTGAAGTGGTTACCCACTCCCATCATCTACACCTAGAATATTCATCAATTTATTTTAGATTTTAAGTCTCTTTTGCAGGGTAATTTCTATGAACTTCCCAACCTGGTTACAGTCTTCTGATTTATAATTATTTTTAAAGTGCTATATGACTAATCTGTCTTTCCAACTCAACTGTTAAACTCTGTAAATGCAATGCTTTGGCTCACACATTTTATCCATGCAGTACCTGCCATACACTGATTGCTCAATAAATATGTGCTAAATGAATTATTGGAGACAATACAATTACCACCTATTATTAGGAATATATCCATTATTTGTCTGCTTCATTTTTCTTCTAAGAATACATTTATAATGCATATTTTAAGTTGTGCCTATTTTATTTCATTTATTAGACATTTTATGTTTTATGTTGCCATACAGAACTATTCCCATTTTATTTTCACATAAGATAAAATTTTCAATTCCAACAATGTTTTAATTGAATTTCATGGGAGATACTTTTTAAGAATATAATCATTTCTACAAATATTGATTACCCACCTCTTTAAATATATATTTCTCTTATCTTTTCTTACTTATTGTCTAGAATGTCCAGGAAAAAAAAAAAGATATGTAATGATAAGAATAAATGTGGCATTCTTACAAATAGCTTTAAAAATATTTGGGAGTTAAAAAAAAGAGAGTGTGCTACACTAATATGTAGTAGGAAAAAACCGAACTTCCACATTTCTATATTACACTTACCTTGTCAAAAATACTGTTTCTGCCTAGCGTGTGCCCCAAGGACATTGGATAAAGCTGTTCAGATGTGAATACTTGCTCCATTCCTTACTAGTTTGGTGTACTAGGAAAGTCATTTGATTTTGCTGTGATTCATTTTTCTCATCTGTAAAATAATATGAGAACAAACTGAGCTAGTATACACAAAACATCAAAATATTTGGAATATTTTCAGTGCTATTATTTAGGACTATAGTTCTACAGTCACAAACACAGAATCATAGAATGTTGGGTATAAAATTATATGACAAAAATAAGTCATCATTTTTACCATTTAAAATTGAAAATATATTTATAAAATATATTATTTTTTTACTCTTAATCAGCAGTACCTTAATCTATTTTCACTGATTGTAAACCAAAAATCCATATCAAAGCATATATATTAGTGCAATGTCTATTTTATCAAAGGCCAACTGTAGGTAACAACAACAAAAAAAAACATTGCAAATAGTTCTGATCACCTTTAGCAGTAAAAGGACAGAAGCAAGAAAAATTTTATCAATAAGTGAGAATTCTGAGAATGGGTTTGAAAGATGTGTCCTTTTAATTTCAATAATAGATTAGCCATTGAAGGAAAAAGATAAAAAAATTAACAGGTAACATTTGAGAATTGTCATCTTAGAAGTATCTTATCCTAAGGGAAAATATGTAAATATGTGGGGTATCACCAATCAAGATGACAGAAGTACACTGGCAGAGAAAAGTAATCGTTAAATAGGAAAAGTTATCACTGAATCACTATATGTTATCCCTCAGGAAAATTTCTGATTATAATTCAGTCCTGTACACATTAATACCAGGTTGGGATGCTAAGAATGGTGACTGTCAGTGTTCTAGTCTCTCAAAAAAGCAAAATGGCATAAACCACTTTAAAGTAATGACTTGCCTCTTGACTTAAATCTAAGTCTCCCAGTGTTTATAATTGGGAATCAGTTCACCAATGTGATTAAAATAAATATATAATTGACTTGAAAATTACAGAAACCAAATAAAATCTCTTATAATAGATGTTTGGGATATATCCAAAATAAATCAGTGGGCTTATAAAATATTAAATCAACATTCTATTATTATATATGTTTGTTTATCAGATTATGTGTTTGTAATCAAGTTTATATAAGTCATACACTATATTAAAGTACATATTGCTATTCCTAATATTAATAAGCAGATTCTCCCCCAAAAGGAGCATCCTGTCAGAAGTCAGTTTCTGAGAACTGAAGACTTCAATACCACTGACAAGAGTTTGGGTGGGCTATAACTAGTATGAAATGTTAGTCAAAAATGTAATATGAGCAAAGTTTAGAAAAAGGAGAGACGTTAGACCACTTAAATATATATACAGTTATATACATATATACTAATATTATATATGTGTACATTTATATATGGGCTTCCCTGATGGCTCAGACAGTAAAGAATCAGCCTGCAATGCAGGAGACCCGGGTTTAATCTCTGGGTCCAGAAGATTCCCATGGAGAAGGGAATGGTTACCCACTTCAGTATTCTTGTCTGGAGAATTCCATGGACAGAAGAACTTGGCTACAGTCCTAGAGGCTGCAAAGAGTGGCTTGACTGAGGGACTAATACACACACACACAGACATATTTATATACATATATTTGCTGTTTAGTTGTTAAGTCATGTCCAACACTTTTGCAACCCCATGGACTATAGTCCACAAGGCTCCTCTGTCCATGGGATTTCCCAGGCAAGAATACAGAATGGGTTGCCATTCCTCCACCTGGGGATCTTTCTGACTCAGGAATTGAACCCACAATAGAAATGATGTTAGACAAAAAGCAAATTTGAGCAATTTTTAAAATTTGACTTCAAAATGGGTTATAAACCTGTAGACAAAACTCACAGCAACAACGCATTTGGCCCACGAATTGCTAATGAACGCGTAGTGCAATGGTCATTCAAGAAGTTTTGCAAAGGAAGTAAGAGCCTTGAAGATGAGGAGTACAGTGGTCAGTAATTGTAAGTTGACAACGACCAATTGAGAGCAATCATTGAAGCTGATCCTCTTCCAACTATATGAGTAGCTGCTTAAGAACTCAGTGTGGAACATTCTACCACATTCAGCATTTGAAGCAAATTATTTGAAAAAGCTTGATAAGTGGGTGCCTCATGAACTGACTGAAAAATTTAAAAAAACAATCATCCCTTTGAAGTGTTGCTTTCTCTTATTCTACACAAAAACAACAGACCATTTCTCATTTGGAATGTGACCTGCAATGAAAAGTGGAGTTTATACAACTGGCAATGACCAGCTCAGTGGCTGGACCAAGAGGAAGTTCTAAAGCACTTCTGAAAGACAAACCGGTACCAGAAAAAGGTCATGGTCACTGTTTGGTGGTCTGCTGCCCATCTGATCCACTACAGCTTTCTGAATCCCGGTGAAACCAGTATATCTGATAAGTATGTTCAGCAAATCGATGAGATGCACAGAAAACTGCAATGCATACAGCCAACAGGTCAACACAAAGCACCCAATTCTTCTCCACGACAATGCCTGACCTCATGTGGCAACGACCAATACTTCAAAAGTTGAATGAATTGGGCTACAGCAAGTTTTGCCTCAGCTGCCATATTCACCTAAACTTTTGCCAACCGACTACCACTTCTTCAAGAATTTCCACAACTTTCTGCAGGGAAAAAGCTTCCACAATGAGCAGGTGACCAAAAATGATTTCCAAGAGTTTGTCAGGTCCTGAAGCATGAATTTTTATACTACAGGAATAAACTTATTTCTCATTGAAAAAAGTGTTGATTGTAATGGTTCCTATTTTGACTAATAATGATGTTTTAGCTTAGTTATAATGACTTAAATTTTACTGTCCAAGATTGCAGTTACTTTTGTACCAACCTAATATAAATATACAACTCACTCTCCCATTAAAGGACACTATCTATCTATACAATGGTGGTTTGATTTATGATAGAAAAAGATTATTAGTTAAAAAAACACCCAAAGTCATAAGCAACATTTGTAAAATGTTGTAAATGTTAAATCTATCATGCTGTAAAATGATAGATATAGTAGCTAAAACACTTAAAATTGTGTTAGCTTTGAACAACATAATTTGTAAACTGTTCTAAAAGATTTGTAAATTACATTGTTTTGCTCCCCAAAAGTCATTAGTAATATACTTTTTTCTTTCTTACATTTTTAAAAATAAAAACTATATATTTAAGGTGTACAGCATGATATTTTGATATATATATATATATATAGCTACATATACACACAGTGAAATGATTACTACAGTCAAGCAAACTATGTAACCAACTCTTCACAGTTACCTTCTGCCCCACCACCACCCACAACAGATTCAGTTTAGTTCAGTTCAGTCGCTCAGTCGTGTCTGACTCTTTGCCACCCCAAGAATCACAGCACGCCAGGCCTCCCTGTCCATCACCAACTCCTGGAGTTCAGTATGTGACAAGTCCCTTCAGTTTCCCAAGACAGGCAAGACAGAATCCAGTTCCCTGAGCAGCACCTAGAAAGGCTGAGGTGCTCGATGTCTGATTCCAATCCCTTTTTCCTCAGTAAGAACCTGGGAGCTGGAGTTCACAGCCCACTTGCTCTGCACAAAGCTGTGGACCAGAGCTACGCAAACGCCTGCACACGAGTTCAGACCGCACAATCTTTCGCACTACTGTTTTGTTCTCTCTCACCCCTAGCCAACAAAAGAACTTAGGGCCCCTTCAATTCTCAGATACAGGTGGGTTAGCTGGAGATTAGGTTCCATCTCTGCAGTAAGGGTGGGGGTCTGAGGCACAAAATTCCCAGCCGCCACTTCAGACTCCCAGGAAATTCAGTGATTGCCTGTCTCGGACTCTCAGACCCGAGCTGCTTAGGAGTCAAACCCTGGAGAAACAGCTGGAAAGTTGGAACACTGGACATTCAGGCTACCACTTTTAAGGGTGAAGCTGGGAACTGGATTTTAGTGCTAGAGTGAGGCAAGAAGAGGCACCTCAGGAGGGCCTGAAAAATCTCAAAACTTTCCCATATTCTCTGGAGATGTAGAGGGACTAGCAAATGCCAGGCTCTCACAGTTCCCAGGCACATGAATTTGTAACCAGACCCTCAGACAGCAGCCAGAAAAGCCAAGGCACTTAAGTTAAATCTAATTTCTTCCCTCTAAAAGCTGGAGACTTTTTTTTTTTTTACAGGAAGTGGGGTCGGGCAGAGGGAGGAACCACCAAATGCCTACCTGCTGCACCGGCTTCCTTAGGCAGCGGCTCCCACTTGCTTTCGCAGAAGAAACATTACCTGAAGTAGGGGCCGGCAGAAACAGGAACCACCAGAAGTGCCTACCAGCCTCACCTGCTTCCTCAGTCAGCACCTCCCAGTTGCTACCTCAGAAGAAATGTTGCCACAGAACGGCTGTGTGTGGGGAAGTTACTGAGTTTGCTCAGTTCTCAACAGCCGGAACATAGCCAGGCTCCCAGAGAACGCTGTCAGTAGAAAAGGTAAGCAAGTTAGAAACCAGACCTGACAGCAGTCAGTCTTCAGAAGCATATGGAGTTAGGTGGGCAGTGTAGGCCTTACCAGGGAGGAGCTGAGAGCTGTATTTCACTCGTTGCTGTCAGTGGGCAGTGGGCCGTGGGTACCAGCCCTTATAAGTCCTCTTGTGCAGGTTTAAAAAGGCCTCTGTTCTTTGTGGTCTTAAGGGGTCAGTGAATGTCCAAGCCTCTCAGTCCCCAGAAATAGGTAAGTTAGGAAGTCAGTCCCTCAGGGGGCAACAGTGGAAACTGATGCGTTAGATGCGTAGTCCAAACTCTTAACGCCTCACGGAAAAACGAGTTGGGGCTTCTGTTAGATTGTGCAGCTCTGTGCCAGGATCGGGGTTTATGGCTGGAGTGTGTCTCCGCTTTTCCTACCTGTTTCAATGTGGATATTTTCTTAGTTGGTAGGCGTTTCAGAGACTCTCAATGAGTTTCTGAAGTTTTCTCAGAAGGAACTGATCCATGTATAGTTGTTTATTCCGTGCATCTGATTTAGGGGAGAGGTAGATGTAGGAACCTACTATTCTGTCTTCTTGTGGATGTGACTCCCAGATTCTTTTCAAAGACACAAAATTTACTTAAAATTATTGCTTTTAGGTTTCAAAGAAAGTTTCATTAAATTACAAAATATTAATATCAACTCCACATAGAGAAATGTTTTTTGATTATAACACTAGTAATTCAATAATCAACATGTACTTGAACATATATAGATAAATGTTCTGAAACAAAACAGATATAGATCTGGAACAAAAATAAATTTATTAATAGTGAATGAGTAAAGTGCTTATTAACCATTATCAGTTATGATTGATTAGTAGCATGACATGTGAAGTTTAATGATGCTAAATAAGAACCTGAAGGAAAATTTATATTCCTAAATAATATAGGAATTTTATAATATAGGAAATATTAAACATTATTGAGCATATTCCTAAACATGCTGGAAAAATTATCATAAATGCAAAGGAATTAAAGGGGAAAAAAGCAGATAAAAAATTAGAAAAAAAGAAATTATCAAAGATTAAACTACTCACAGAGATGATCAACAAAATGAAAAGCTATTAAAAATAATAGATTTGATATAAGAAAATATAAATGAGTAGTTCATTGATTTATAAGTAAATTAAAAAGCATCATAGGAAATTACAAAAGGTACTTCACAAGCTTGGGCTATTATAAAATTTGAAATCTTGTAATTCATATTATTAAAAGAGAAGTTTAAAATGCAGTTAAGGAACTGGAAAAATTATTCACATATATGAAAAAGTTAAAACAATCTTTAGACAAACACAATAAAATCTTAAAAAAAATAATTAAAGTCATAAAATGTTCACAGTAACATAGTTAATGTTAAAAATAAAAATTGAACTATCATATGATTCAGCAACACTGCTTTTGGATATTATCTGAAAGATATGAAATCTGTATCTCAAAGAAATATCTGGACTCCCATGCTCATTTCAGCATTATTGACAATATCTGACATATGGAAACAACCTAAGTGTTCACTGACAGATGAATGAGTAAAACAAATGTGATACACACACACACACACTGAAATATTATTCAGCAATAAAAAATAAGGAAAGCTTGCCATTTGCGACAACATGGATAAATTTGGAAGTCATTATGCTAAGTGAAATAAATCAGACAGAGAAACACGAATACTGTATGACCTGACTTCTATGTGAAATCTAGAAAGTTGAACTCATAGAATCAGAGAGGGGAATGATGGTTAGTGGTGGAGGGCTGGTGAGGATGGAGACTTGCTGGTTATAGGATACAGGCTTTCATTTATAAGGTGACTAAGGTCTGGGGATCTAATGTACATAGTGACTGTAGATAATGATACAGTATTGTATACTTGAAATTTGCTATAAGACTAAATCTTAACAGTTCTCATCATGCACAAAAAAGATAAGTTTGTGAGCTGATGATGTATTAGCTTGATTGTGGTAATCATTTTGCAATGTATATCACATCATAATGTTGTACACCTTAAATATATACAACTTTATTTGTTAATTATACCTCAATAAAGCTATGGAAAAAACCCTCCAGGTGATTCTGGAGTGTTTTTCTCAAACACTAAAGTTTGAGAACCACTGCCAGAGAGATTTTAATTAACATTTTTTTAAAATTAATTTTCACTTTTTTAATTTTTTAATTATGTCATGATTTATAAATAAAAATGCATACTATTTAATAACAAAACTAAAAATATGTATTTAAATCAAAGAAATTGAAATTAATATGTAAGATAATTTTTGCATATGCAACTAAGAAAAATATATACATACAGTAGCATAAATAAATGATGTTGGTACCTGTACTTTGAGCATTATTTTATACACTTGGGCATAAACTTAAGTTGTAATAAACATTATGAAAATCAATTTAGCAAAACATATTAAGGATTATATGAAAATTTAGTGAGATCTGTGCCAGTAATTCTCTTTCTATTGAATGCACACACACACACACACACACACACAAACTCTTGACAATGATTTGTCTGCAAAGGAATTTAACAAGACATTCCTTATGATAATCACAAAATAGAAACAGTCTGGTATCCCCAAGTGGGAGACTAGTTAAATAAACTATGGTGAATAAATATTATAGTGGACATTTGTGAGGGACCAGTTGTCATTCATTATTTCTTCTTTCCCTTCTAATTAGAGCCAGATTTTTCCCATTTTATAGCATCTATATAGTTTTGTGATGTAGGACCTTATTAGCCTGATTTAAAAACATATCTAACTAGATAGAAATTAGTGAGGTGAGAGTCCTTAGACCAGACATAAACCAGTCAGTTCCCATCATTCTCCCTGGATATAGTGATCGATTCAGGGTAAATGTATCAAGTATTATCTTCAGCTGCATGTAACTGATAACCCAAATAATAGTGATATAACTAAATATCAGTTTATTTGTATTATACTGGTTCAGTGACTCTGTAATCTATTACAATAGCTAAGTTCCTTTTTCTTTTCTTAACCATCCTTAGCAGACCGTGTGTATCATACGTGTCTCTTTATAGCCCCAAACTGGCAGCTCCATATCTAGCAGCATGGCTACCTTCCATTCGGGAAGAAGGGAAAAGATAGAAGGCAAAATGTGCACTCCAGTGAGTTTTTCATTTTTTAAGAACTTCCTTTCCTAGGTCACATGTATGGAAAGTCCTGGAAATGCTTTTAGATTTTGAGGTACTTATAATAAACAAGAGAAGGCAACTAGGTGAGGTAAGCAATTAGTGGTTTCTGACAGAAATAAGTGTCAAAGATCATTTGATCCTGACAGAATGATATCCTTAACTTTTCACATGGCTCATGAAGAAAGATTTGCTCTAAGCATTTAGAGATATTTTAAATATTATTTTTGTATCAGTCAACTAATGTTTGATCAGTCCATCATCAGTGCTCACTCATATTCTTGTTTTCACCAATAGAGAATGTGATAATAAATTGAATATTCTGTAAAAATAATTTGTGTTCTTGTAAAGATAAGCTTCACAAATTTCTCTTAAATAGCAACTCATGCAAATTATTTTTCATTCCATACAAGTTTGCCATTAAAATAGGTATATAATTTATTGTAGGAAGTTAAATATGCCTTGAGAATATCCTCTCTTTTGGGTTGATATGTAGTAATGGAAAGGGTAAGGAATTTGTAACAAGAGATTTAAATTTGAGTCCAAACCCCAGGTTTACTAAATATGGGCTCCTAAGTAGCTATCTGAAAATCATTTCTTCATCCATAAAATGGAAGTAATTATGAGTATACTCAGAGGACTCTTGTGGGGATTAAAGAGAAAATATTGGAGAACCATCTAAAAAACCGTCTAGTTCTACAAACATGTTTTAAAATATTACCCTTTTATTCTTGTTTAATTTTCCCCTTTATTCACTTATAAAGTACAATGTTGATTTATTCAGTCCAATTAATATAATATCATCTAACCTCAGTTTCATTCAGAGCTGTACCATAATGAACTTCTCTTTCACTTACACTTTAGAAACACTCTGGTGCCATTTCCTGGACAGAAACAAGGGGAAAACTAGCCCTAGGCATGGGTCTAACAGGCTGGGCTTTCACCAAGCATATGGACAGGCAGTGCTTCAGTGGAGAGATCAAAGCACAGTGGATGGCCTTTCTCTGGATGACTTCCCCAGATGCTTAGGGTTCTTGAAACAGCTGTTTCAATCCATTCACAGCAGGTCTCCCACTCTCCTCTCTTCAAATTTTGGATTCTTTGCAATATCCCCACTGGAGTTTTTTTTCTTCTTACAATTGGTTTATAGATTAGAAATGAAAATTAGCAAAATTAGTTTACAGATTTGGAGAAAAAATAAATTAGTCTGGAACTAAAAGAAAACATGCTGTGCATTAGTAAAACATATGATATAAATTAAGCTACTCCAGTACTCTTGTCTAGAAAATCCCATGGATGGAGGAGCCTGGTAGGCTGCAGTCCATGAGATTGCTAAGAGTCGGACACGCCTGAGCAACTTCACTTTCACTTTTCAGTTTCACGCATTGGAGAAGGAAATGGCAACCCACTCCAGTGTTCTTGCCTGGAGAATCCCAGGGACAGGGGAGCCTGGTGGGCTTCCGTCTATGGGGTCACGCAGAGTCGGACACGACTGAAGTGACGCAGCAGCAGCAGCAGCAGCAGAAGGGACCTTTTAGACTATTAGCCATTGTCCTCATTTTACAGATGAGGAATGTGATGATTTATTATTTTAGGATGCTCATGGTCACCATCTCTAAAATTACTAAATATTTGGGGCAGGAGGGAAGCAAAGTGAATTTTGCAGACTCATTTTGTTTTTTTGTTTTTTTTTTATAATTTTTCATTAAAATAATTTTATTTTATTTTTTTTTAATTTTCTAAAAAAGTATTTTTATTAAAAAAGCACAAATGCAAAGAAATGAACAGAGGAAAATTTATGCGTCGAATCTGGACTGGTCACTTATGATAATATACATGCTACAATTCTATTCTCCCCAATCATTCCACCTTCACCCTCTCCCACAGAGTCCCAAAGACCGTTCTAAATGCCTATGTCTCTTTTGCAGTCTCTTATACAGGGTTCAGGTTACCATTTTTCTAAATTCCATATATATGCGTTAATATACAGTATTGATGTTCTTCTTTCTGGCTTACTTCACTCTGTATAATTGGCTCCAATTTCATCCACCTCATTAAAACTGATTCAAATGCATTCTTTTTGATGGCTGAGAAATACTCCATTGTGTATATGTACCAAAGCTTTCTTATCCATTCATCTGCAGATGGACATCTAGGTTGCTTCCATGTCCTGGCTATTATAAACAGTGCTGCAATGAACATTGGAGTACATGTGTCTCTTTCAATTCTGGTTTCCTCGGTGTGTATGCCCAGGAGTGCGATCGCTGGATCATATGGCAGTTCTATTTCCAGTTTTCTGAGGAATCTCCACACTGTTCTCCATAGTGGCTGTACTAGTTTGCATTCCCACCAACAGTGTAAGAGGGTTCCCTTCTCTCCACACCCTCTCCAGCATTTATTGCATGTAGACTTTTGGATAGCAGCCATTCTGACTGGTGTGAAATGGTATCTCATTGTGGTTTTGATTTGCATCTCTCTGATTATGAGGGATGTTGAGCATTTTTTCATGTGTTTGTTAGCCATCTTTATGTCTTCTTTGGAGAAATGTCTGTTTAGTTCTTTGGCCCATTTTTTGATTGGGTCACTTAGTTTTCTGGAATTAAGCTGCAGGAGCTGCTTGTATAATTTGGAGATTAATCCTTTATCAGTTGCTTCATTTGCTATTATTTTCTCCCATTCTGAAGGCTGTCTTTTCACCTTGCTTAGAGTTTCCTTTGCTGTGCAGAAGCTTTTGATTTTAATTAGGTCCCATTTGTTTATTTTTGCTTTTATTTCCAATATTCTGGGAGGTGGGTCTTGGAGGATCCTGCTGTGATTTATGTCGGAGAGTGTTTTGCCTACGTTCTCCTCTAGGAGTTTTATAGTTTCTGGTCTTACATTTAGATCTTTAATCCATTTTGAGTTTATTTTGGTGTATGGTGTTAGGAAGTGTTCTAGTTTCATTCTTTTACAAGTGGCTGACCAGTTTTCCCAGCACCACTTGTTAAAGAGACTGTCTTTTCTCCATTTTATATTCTTGCCTCCTTTGTCGAAGATAAGGTGTCCATAGGAGCGTGGGTTTATCTCTGGGCTTTCTATTTTGTTCCATTGATCTATATTTCTGTCTTTATGCCAGTACCATACTGTCTTGATGACTGTGACTTTGTAATAGAGCCTGAAGTCCGGCAGGTTAATTCCCCCAGTTCCATTCTTCTTCCTCAAGATTGCTTTGGCTATTCGAGGTTTTTTGTATTTCCATACAAATTGTGAGATTATTTGTTCTAGTTCTGTGAAAAATATTGTTGGTAGCTTGATAGGGATTGCATTGAATGTATAAATTACTTTGGGTAGTATACTCATTTTTACAATATTTATTCTTCCAATCCACGAACACGGTATATTTCTCCATCTATTCGTGTCCTCTTTGATTACTTTCACTAGTGTTTTATAGTTTTCTATGTACAAGTCTTTTGTTTCCTTAGGTAGAAATATTCCTAAGTATTTAATTGTTTTCGTTGCAACAGTGAATGGAATAGTTTCCTTAATTTCTCTTTCTATTTTCTCATTATTAGTGTATAGGAATGCAAGGGATTTCTGTGTGTTGATTTTATATCCTGCAACTTTACTGTAATCATTGATTAGCTCTAGTAGTTTTCTGGTAGAGTCTTTAGGGTTTTCTGTGTAGAGGATCATGTCATCAGCGAACAGTGAAAGCTTTACTTCTTCTTTTCCAATTTGTATTCCTTTTATGTCTTTTTCTGCTCTGATTGCTGTGGCCAAAACTTCCAGAACTATGTTGAATAGTAGTGGTGAGAGTGGGCACCCTTGTCTTGTTCCTGACTTTAGGGGAAATGCTTTCAGTTTTTCACCATTGAGGATAATGTTTGCTGTGGGTTTGTCATATATAGCTTTTATTATGTTGAGATATGTCCCTTCAATTCCCACTTTCTGGAGGGTTTTTATCAAAAATGGATGTTGAATTTTGTTGAAGGCTTTCTCTGCATCTATTGAGATAATCATATGATTTTTATTTTTCAGTTTGTTAATGTGGTGTATTACGTTGATTGATTTGCGGATATTGAAGAATCTTTGCATTCCTGGGATAAAGCCCACTTGGTCATGATGTATGATCTTCTTAATGTGTTGTTGGATTCTGATTGCTAGAATTTTGTTAAGGATTTTTGCATCTATGTTCATCAGTGATATTGGCCTATAGTTTTCTTTTTTTGTGGGGTCTTTACCAGGTTTTGGGATTAGGGTGATAGTGGCCTCATAGAATGAGTTTGGAAGTTTCCCTTCCTCAGCTATTTTCTGGAAGACTTTGAGTAGAATAGGTGTTAGCTCTTCTCTAAATTTTTGGTAGAATTCAGCTGTGAAGCCGTCTGGACCTGGGCTTTTGTTTGCTGGGAGATTTTTGATTACAGTTTCAATTTCCGTGTTTGTGATGGGTTTGTTCAGATTTTCTATTTCTTCCTGGTTCAGTTTTGGAAAGTTGTACTTTTCTAGGAATTTGTCCATTTCTTCCAGGTTATTCATTTTATTGCCATATAATTGCTGATAGTATTCTCTAATAATCCTTTGTATTTCTGTGTTGTCAGTTGTGATCTCTCCATTTTCATTTCTAATTTTATTGATTTGGTTCTTCTCCCTTTGTTTCTTGATGAGTCTGGCTAGTGGTTTGTCAATTTTATTCACCTTCTCAAAGAACCAGCTTTTGGCTTTGTTGATTTTTGCTATGGTCTCTTTTGTTTTTTTTGCATTTATCTCTGCCCTAATTTTTATGATTTCTTTCCTTCTACTAACCCTGGGGTTCTTCATTTCTTCCTTTTCTAGTTTCTTTAGATGTAGAGTTAGGTTATTTAGTTGACTTTTTTCTTGTTTCTTGAGGTGTGCCTGTATTGTTATGAACTTCCCCCTTAGCACTGCTTTTACAGTGTCCCAGAGGTTTTGGGTTGTTGTGTTTTCATTTTCATTCATTTCTACGCATATTTTGATGTCTCTTTTGATTTCTTCTATGCTTTGTTCAGACGCGAGAGACGCCCGGCTCCCGGCGGCGCAGACGCGAGAGACGCCCGGCACCCGGCGGCGCAGACGCGAGAGACGCCCGGCTCCCGGCGGCGCAGACGCGAGAGACGCCCGGCTCCCGGCGGCGCAGACGCGAGAGACGCCCGGCTCCCGGCGGCGCAGACGCGAGAGATGCCCGGCTCCCGGCGGCGCAGACGCGAGAGACGCCCGGCTCCCGGCGCAACCGACCACGTGCAGAATCGTGGCTGAGAGGAGCTGCCCCGCGCCCAGGATTATGGCGGTGGCCGAGAGGAGCTGTACCACGTCCAGGAGGCGGTGGCTGCTTGGGCACCGGAGGGCCGAGAGGAGCTGATCCACATTCAAAGCAGGAGGGGCGGCCTTGAGGAGATACCCCTCGTCCAAGGTAAAGTACAGCGGCTGCGCCTTGCTGGAGCAGCTGGGAAGAGATACTCCAAGACCAAGTGGAATATAAGAATCCAGTGTTCTGGGGAGGAAGGAACAAGACGGCGAGACCACTTTCTTCCCCACAAATTCATCAAAAGAACATTTGAACGTGGAGTAAAGTCCACAAAACAACTTCTGATTACTGGCAGAGGATATCAGGCTCCCAGAAAAGCAGCCCATTGTCTTCTAAAGGAAAGAGAAGAAATCCAGCTCCACCCACCAGAACACTGACACATGCTTCCCTAACCAGGGAACCCGGACAAGTCACCTGTCCAACCCCACACACAACGAAGAAACTACATAATAAAGAGAACTCCACAAACTGCAAGAAGAGGGAAAGGACACCCCAAGCAAAGCAATATAAGCAAGATGAAGAGGCAGAGAAATACCCAGCAAGTAAAGGAACAAGATAATTGCCCACCAACACAAACAAAAGAAGAAGATATAGGGAATCTACCTGATAAAGAATTTCGAATTTTGATGGTGAAAATGATTCAAAATCTTGAAAGTAAAATGGAGTTACAGATAAATAACCTGGAGAAAAGGATTGAGAAGATGGAAGAAAGATTTAATAAGGACTTAGAAGAAATAAAAAAGAGTCAATATACAATGAATAATGCAATAGATGAGATCAGAAACACTCTGGAGGGAACAAACAGTAGAATAACAGAGGCAGAAGACAGGATAAGTGAACTAGAAGATAGAATTGTAGAAATAAATGAAACAGAGAGGAAAAAAGAAAAACGAATTAAAAGAAATGAGGACAATATTAGAGACCTCTGGGACAATGTTAAACGCTCCAACATTCGAATCATAGGAGTCCAAGAAGAAGAAGACAAAAAGAAAGACCATGAGAGAATACTTGAGGAGATAATAGTTGAAAACTTCCCTAAAATAGGGAAAGAAATAATCACCCAAGTCCAAGAAATCCAGAGAGTCCCCAACAGGATAAACCCAAGGCGAAATACTCCAAGACACATATTAATCAAATTAACAAAGATCAAACACAAAGAACAAATATTAAAAGCAGCAAGGGAAAAGCAGCAAATAACACTCAAGGGGATTCCCATAAGGATAACAGCTGATCTTTCAACAGATACTCTTCAGGCCAGAAGGGAGTGGCAAGATATACTTAAAGTGATGAAAGAAAATAACCTACAGCCCAGATTACTATACCCAGCAAGGATCTCATTCAAATATGAAGGAGAAATCAAAAGCTTTACAGACAAGCAAAAGCTGAGGGAATTCAGCATCACCAAACCAGCTCTCCAACAAATGCTAAAGGATCTTCTATAGACAGGAATCACAGAAAGAATGTATAAACTTGAACCCAAAGCAATAAAGAAAATGGCTACGGGATCGTACTTTTCAATAATTACCTTAAACGTAAATGGGTTGAATGCCAAAACCAAAAGACAAAGGCTGGCTGAATGGATACAAAAACAAAACCCCCATATATGTTGTCTACAAGAGACCCACCTCAAAACGAGGGATGCATACAGACTGAAAGTGAAGGGCTGGAAAAAGATAGTCCATGCAAATAGAGACCAAAAGAAAGCAGGAGTAGCAATACTCATATCAGATAAAATAGACTTTAAAACAAAGGCTGTGAAACGAGACAAAGAAGGAAACTACATAATGATCAAAGGATCAATCCAAGAAGAAGATATAAAAATTATAAATATTTATGCACCTAACATAGTAGCACCGCAATATGTAAGACAATTACTAACAAGTATGAAAGGGGAAATTAACAATAACACAATAATAGTGGGAGATTTTAACACCCCATTTACATCTATGGATAGATCAACTAAACAGAAAATTAACAAGGAAACACAATCTTTAAATGATATAATAGAACAGTTAGACCTAATAGATATCTATAGGACATTTCACCCCAAAACAATGAATTTCACCTTTTTCTCAAGCGCACACAGAACCTTTTCCAGGATAGATCACATCCTGGGACATAAATCTAGCCTAGGTAAATTCAAAAAAATTGAAATCATTCCAAGCATCTTTTCTGACCACAATGCAGTAAGATTAGATCTCAATTACAGGAAAACAACTATTAAAAGTGCCAACATATGGAGACTGAACAACACGCTGCTGAATAATGAGCAGACTCATTTTGTACATCAGTTCAGTTCAGTCCAGTCGCTCAGTCGTGTCCGACTCTGTGTGACCCCATGAATCACAGCACGCCAGGCCTCCCTGTCCATCACCAACTCCCGGAGTTCACTCAAACTCATGTCCATCATGTTGGTGATGCCATCCAGCCATGCTATATTTTAAATCTATCTAAGCATAAAGCAGAATCTTATATATTTATTCACCTGTCATTTAAATCTTTATAATCCATAAGAGAATACTCTCAAATTTATATTTTCAAAATATGTGGTTTTTTTCCTTTTATAAAAGTTTGACGCAAATACAGTTTTATTAGCATTTTAATGCACTCTTGGTTGAGCTCTGGCCAAATCTTATTTTTAATTGCAAATCTGTTATATTGAAGGGAAAAGCACTCTATTAAAATACTCATTATTCATCTATTCATCATTCATTCGTTCATGTAATCATCCAGTGAATATATACAAAATATCTATTACTATTCTTGTATTAGAAGATACAGAAGCAGAGGAATGGTTCTTGAACTCTAAAGCAGAGAGTATGGTTGTTAAGAAAATCACCTCTTGAGCTGCCTTGTTTAAGTTTGAACTTTTTCTTCATTATCATCTAGCTTTCTACTTTACCTCTATGACCCTTAGTTTCCTTATCTGTAAAATGTTCATAGTAACAGTATCCACTTTATAAGGGTTTATGAAGTTTATTTCATTTATTAAATGAGGTAACCCATGCATAGTTTTAGCATATGTGCTCTGCTGTGCTGAGTCACTTCAGTCATGTCTGACTCTGCATGACCGTATGGACTGTAGCCTGCCAGGCTTCTCTGTCCAGGCAAGAATATTGGAGTGGGCTGCCATGACCTCCTCCAGGGCATCTTTCCAACCCAGGGATTGAACCCCTGTCTCTTAAGTCTCCTGCATTGACAGGCAGATTCTTCACCACTAGCGCCACCTGGGAAGCCACATAGTTTTACTATGCTGCTGCTAAATCACTTCAGTCATGTCCGACTCTGTGTGACCCCATAGACGGCAGCCCACCAGGGTCCCCCGTCCCTGGGCTTCTCCAGGCAAGAACACTGGAGTGGGTTGCCATTTCCTTCTCCAATGCATGAAACTGAAAAGTGAAAGTGAAGTTGCTCAGGCGTGTCCGACTCTTAGCAATCTCATGGACTGCAGCCTACCAGGCTCCTCCATCCATGAGATTTTCCAGGCAAGAGTACTGGAGTGGGGTGCCATTGCCTTCTCCAAGTTTTAGTATACCCTCTGCAATTTCTAATCACTGAATATTTATTTGTTATACATTGCATTGGAGAACTCCTTATCTATTGAGAGATGTACAAAATTACACCACTACTGACAATATGAGAAAATAAGATCTGAGAAATATGTGAACTTTTATATGCCCCTGAAAAATGTGTCCCTGTTCCTATGTCACTATGAAGATATGATACTAAATCTGTGGTCTGCAAGTTATGGCCAGTGCTTTCTAAGTTAATGCTTGAGTAGTTTGTTACAGATTTTTTTTTCATAGTTACTTGATAGTAGTTAGGAGAAACATAATATACAGAGTGAATATCACAAGTAGAGGAATGCATTTGGATTTTAGAATTATTCGTTAGCACCATTATGGAAAGATGGCTTGCCTTATCCTAAAGGCAGGTATTATGAAGTTATACTGTTATATACTGCAGGTGAGAAATTATAGTGAAATATCATAAGAAATGGCACAGTTAAGGAACATTTATAAGATGGAATTGGCTAGACCTAGTTGCTGACTGCATGTGAAAAGTGAGGGGGAGGCAGGAGTCATGTAAAAATCTTCAAGTTCCTCACCTTGAAAAAATGGCTATAAAGTGAAGATATTTACTGCAATAAGAAATTAGAAAGAAAATTGGGTTTGATGAAATGATGAGGCCCTGAGTCTCACTAGTGCCTCTATACTTATACCTGTAGAATCCATATTTTCATAATGATGAAACTTTGAAGTAACTTTGCATTAATTGATTGAGTAATTAACTATAAATTCATCAGTGTGTTGTGAGGGGGGAAATAATAATCAGAATTCATTTATGGAACATTTTGTTTTAGGAATATCATCCTATTTGATTAGAAAATACACTTTGATTATTCAGATTAGAGTGAAAGCTAGAATGTTAAGGGAGAAGGAACTGACCTAGGCAGTGACTCTGCCAAGAATTTCAAAGATTCTTGATTGTGAGAATAGAAAAAACAAGAAGGAGAGAAAAGGAAGAGCCAAATTAGAAAGCAGATGCAAGAAGGTTGTTTAGTGCATGGTATGAATCCCTCCATGGGAGGATCACTATATTCTATACAAGCCCGTAGAGTATCAGATATCCTGACTTTAGTGGATTACTTCTTTTATTGGCTGTTAAATGGCCAAATTAATTCTAGTATGTAATATACCAACCTAGTCTTTGTAAGAAATCTTTTTCTTTCTCTTGTCACCTATTTTAATATTTTCCCCTTTGTCTTTTAATAATTTCGGTATGTTGAAATATAAATGTAGATTACAGTTTATTTAATCTGCCAAAGATTCCTTGGAATTTTTTTAAAATATGGATATAATGTCTTTTGTTCAATTTGGAAAATTCTTAGCCATTATCTTTTAAATACTTACTCTACCTAAATTTCACTTGCCTATTTCTAGGGTTCTATTAGGTGTTTGATCTTATTGTGTATTCTTTTTCTTACCATATTTTTCAAAGTGTCTATCTTTTTATGTCTCTGTGCTTATTTTCGATAGGTCCTTCTGATCTTTCAGTTTATTATTTTTCTATTTGATTAGGACACTTTCTTTATCCATTTAGTTCATCTTTATGATATTTTTTTATTTCTGTGAGTTTAATTTGTTTGGTTTATAAAGCTTTTATTTCATTTTTAAGATTTCTTGCTTGTTTCTAGTGAAACTTTTAAACATGTATCAGTTCAGTTCAGTCGCTTCTTAAACAATCTGTTGGGATGGTAAACTGCTATGGGTCCTTAAAATTCTTTCTGAGTATTCAAAAAAAAAAAAAAATCTTTGAATGTTTTTTTATTTGGGCCTTTTCTTAGGGTTGTGTTTGCAGTGGCAGCCATGAGGGGTGAGGGAACATCTCTCTCTGGACAAAAACCAGGCATTGTTTTGTTTGCCATAAAAGTGGGGAATCTAGCGAGTTTTCCATTAGTACAGCCTACTTTGTATGCAAGGTATCCACCACAGGCACTGTGCCACTCTCATGAAACTTGTGAGACATGGTAAAGCAGTGTGAACATCGTGTTGAGTACATTCAAACTACTGCTTTGTCACTAAATAGTAAAACAGATTGTATCAGATCTGGTGGCTAGTGTCAGCTTCTACTATCTTGTGTTTGGTTGCTAAGTTTTGTCCAGGCCTTTTGCGACCCCACGGACTGTGGCCCGCCAGGCTCCTCTGTCCATGGAATTACGCAGGCAAGAATATCGGAGTGGGTTGCCGTTTCATTCTCCAGGGGATCTTCCCATACCCGGGGATTAAACCCATGTCTCCTGCATTGCAAACATTCTTTACTGCTGGGTCACCAGGGAAGTCCCCTTCTATTATCTACTGTATGGTAAGAGGGCAACATTTTGTCTGCATTAGTTCAACACCTGATGAAACAAATAGGAAACATAATACACATGTGAAACAAGGTGCCTGGTAAATATGTATTTTATGCTGTTATTGAACAAAAAAGCCTGATAGAGAAATCCTGTCTTAAGGCAGATATATAACAAAGTTATTAAATATAATTTGCACTATTTAAAGTAATTTTATTTTAGTTTATAACAATTATTTTCTCAAAACTCTGGAGCTGCTCTGCAAAATTTAAATCTTCTGAAGTGAGTATTATTGATTTTTTTTCTATTTTGTCTGAAAATTGTTTGCCTTAGAACTTGCATAAGATAGAGTTAACTGCAATGAAATGACTATGAATATTTATCTCCACAGGTTGTATTAATATATTTTTCTATCTCATAGAAAATAAATGAGAAATGTACTTATATGTGCCTACTTTTTAGAAAAGATAGTTTATTTGGAAGTAAAATAAGTTGAATCTGATTGCCTATTGGGGCATGATAAAATAACATCATTTTGAAGATCCCAGTGCATAATATTTTAATATAATTTATTCAAAAGTTCACAATTCTATAGTACATGGGTCGTGACAATGAATATAAGCTAAATGAAAAATCTAAACAAATCACACTTGTTATTTATACAATTTTGAGATAATTTTAATACTGATTTTTATAATAATTTAAATCTAAGGATAAACCTCATCAAGTGTATAGAACTTGGAAGATAATTTTTGAGTCAATTTATGATCACTGCTCTCTATAGAAACTGTTCAACACTAATTTTCTGATAAATTTTCATTATAAATTCCTTTGTTTCAAGCATAGATCTTAGGAAACAATGATTAAATATTAATTTTGAAAGGAAATAGTTATATCTTCATAGATAGTCCAGAGCAAGCAGCTTCACATTATATCTTGATGCTTTGTAAGTGTATATGCCTATAAAATGACTGTATCAATCTGATTTTCACAGATTTTTTTTTTTAATCCTTTGATATACATGCTTTACAAGGTCTCGAAGCCTCAAAGCTTTGGTTTAAATGGTGCCAGACATAAAGCAGAAAGCACTGATTTTGATCTGAATTCCACAAAATCAAAAGTTTGCCTGGCCACAAATCCAACATTTTACTGTCTAACTGTGATTGCCATGAGAACTAAAGTATTGCTTTTATTTCTTTTATCCAACATTTTGAAGGACATTTCACGACTTGATTTATGACTTTGAGGAATTGAGACTAGGTGTTAACCCGCAAAGAAGAATTTAAACAACCAATTGCATATGTTCCTTCAAAGACACACTCTTGGTACCTGATGTACTTGTTGAACTCCTTGATTAAATGGTTATGTCTAGATTATATGGCCAATGGAGAATCTTCCCAGTCTAAGTTTTTAATTGATGTGGCTTTAGCACAATTGTTATATGATCTATCATTCATGTTTCCCACAAATCTTATGTTATCTGAAGCATGGACTGAAGTTATAGTCCATGTTTCAAGAGGCCCATGCTTGAGATGGAAATAATGTATAGGTAGACATACCTAGGGCTGCCCTGGTGGCTCAGATGGTAAAGCACCTGCCTACAATGCGGGAAACCTTCCTGGGTTGGGAGGATCCCCTGGAGAAGTAAATGGCAACCCACTCCAGTACTCTTGCCTGGAAAATCCCATGGAGGGAGGATCCTGGTGGACTACAGTCCATGGGGTCGCAAAGAGTCAGACACAACTGAGTGACTTCACTTTCTTTCACTTTCAGACATACCAAGCCTTTTTAATAAGAGGACAAATTATTTTGGAAATGTGGAATGGAGGATAGGATTTCATTGTATAAAACAGGCAGCTCAGAAATACCCTAATCTTGCAGTTGAGAGAGGAACAGTAAGCCTATATTTTGCCTATTAAACTTACATTCTTCCCTGGTGCCTTAGATGGTAAAGTGTCTGCCTGTAATGAGGGAGATCTGGGTTCGATCCCTGAGTTGGAAAGATCCCCTGGAGAAGGAAATGGCAACCCACTCCAGTACTCTTGCCTGGAAAATCCCATGGAAGGAGGAGTCCATGAGGTCACAGAGAGTCAAACATGACCAAACGACTTCACTTTCACTTTAAACTCACATGCTAACGTATGTTAATAGTCAAAAAATAGTTTTGTAAATATCTCTTTTTGAAAACACCTATATAAAACCCTTGCCAGTCTGACAAGAAAATTGGAAGATCATTGACACGTCTTTCCTATTTTTTCATCTTTTTTTTCTGCCTTCAATCAGCTAAGGTTGACTCTTCTCCCCAAGAAATATATACATATATATATGTATGTATGTATGTATATATATACATATATATATGTATGTATGTATGTATATATATGAGGAGAAGGGAATGACAGAGGATGAAATGGTTGGATGGCATCACCAACTTGATGGTCATGAGTTTGGGCAGGCTCTGGAAGTTGGTGATGGACAGGGAGGCCTGGAGCGCTGTCGTCCATGGTGTCACAAAGAGTCAGACACGACTGAGAAACTGAACTGAACTGATGTTTATATATATATATATATATATATTTCTTCTGTGTATAATTAAGTGCTTGTGTCTGATTTTTTGAATAGCAGTTTTTCAAATATCACCATAAGTACAGTGAGTATAGGAAAGTCTCTTATTTTCCTCTACTTTGCAACAAAATATTTACATCAAGTTGCTTGCAATGTGAATTAATGCTCTGTATTCAATACATAAAGCAGTGTGACATTCATTTTTAAATTTCATGCTCTGTGTCATTTCACCTCCCTCCTTACTAAATTACATTTGGTCACACTTTAACCACATAAGATGATACAGAAATGTTTTATCTGAACAAGGGGCAAATAGGTGGAAAGGTGATGAAGTGTAGTACAAAAAGATTAAATTTTTGTTTACAAATTTCCAGTAAAAGTGAAGTCGCTCAGTCATGTCTGACTCTCTGCGACCCCATGGACTCCTCCATCCAAGGGGTTTTCCAGGCAAGAGTACTGGAGTGGGTTGCCATTTCCTTCTCCAGGGGATCTTTCGAACCCAGGGATTGAACCCAAATCTCTCGCACTGCAGACAGATGCTTTACCGTCTAAGTCACCAGGGAAGAATGTGTCACTTTTCATTCCAAGGTCAGTTTTCATTCCAATCCCAAAGAAAGGCAATGCCAAAGAATGCTCAAACTACTGCACAATTGCACTCATCTCACACGCTAGTAATGTAATGCTAAAATTCTCCAAGTCAGGCTTCAGCAATACATGAACCGTGAACTTCCAGAAGTTCAAGCTGGTTTTAGAAAAGGCAGAGGAACCAGAGATCAAATTGCCAACATTTGCTGGATCATGGAAAAATCAAGAGGGTTCCAGAAAAACATCGCTTCTTGATGAAAGTGAAAGAGGAGAGAGAAAAAGTTGGCTTAAAGCTCAGCATTCAGAAAACTAAGATCATGGCATCCTGTCCCATCACTTCATGGCAAATAGATGAGGAACCGTGGAAACAGTGGCTGACTTTATTTTTCTGGGCTCCAAAATCACTGCAAATGGTGATTGCAGCCATGTAATTAAAAGATGCTTACTCCTTGGAAGGAAAGTATGACCAAACTAGACAGCATATTGAAAAGCAGAGATATTACTTTGTCAACAAAAGTCCATCTAATCAAGGCTATGGTTTTTCCAGTAGTCACGTATGGATGTGAGAGTTGGACTATAAAGAAATCTGAGCACTGAATAATTGATGCTTTTGAACTGTGGTGCTGGAGAAGACTCTTGAGAGTCCCTTGGACTACAAGGAGATCCAACCAGTCCATTAAGATCAGTTCTGGTGTTCATTGGAAGGACTAATGTTGAACCTGAAACTCCAATACTTTGGCCACCTAATGCGAAGAGCTGACTCATTTGAAAAGACCCTGATGCTGGGAAGGATTGAGGGCAGGAGGAGAAGGGGAAAACAGAGGATGAGATGGTTGGATGGCATCACTAACTCAATGGACATGAGTTTGGGTGTGTGCCGGGAGTTGGTGATGGACAGGGAGGCCTGGCGTGCTGCAGTTCATGGGGTCGCAAAGAGTCAGACACAACTGAGTGACTGAACTGATCCAGTAAAAATGTTTATATATACATATGTGTATTAAAATATTTATATATATTTGTATATATATGTATATATAATATATACATAGGTCCATTCCAAAATATACTTAAGGATAATGAGAGTGTACTTTGAAATTCTGTGTGTATGTTTGTGTGTAATCATTGCTGTAATCATATTATTTATGAGATTTATACATTAAAAGTTTAGCTATATTACATTATCAATACTTTGTACAATGCAAGATGTATCAAATGTTAAAATAGACTAGTAACTTATATTAAATCCTTATATAGCATTGATTCAGTAAGTAATTACTCAGTGCCTGTTATGGGTAAGACACTCCTTGTTACCCTGCAGTGTAAGTACTGTAATCCTCACCTTACAGATAAGAAAACTTAGAAGACTTTGTTATTTGGCTACACTTGTAGTAAGTAGAAATCTAGGGGTTTTGTCCAGACCTACCTGATTTGAGGGTTCATGCCTTTTACTACATATTTTATACCTTCTCTGCCATAACTAATTCTCTACTTTAAGAAGCTTAAAGATTAATATAAAAGGCAGAGATATAAAGAGATAAATATAATAAAATTAGAATAAAAAAACTAAGCATATAATTATATAAAATTTTAATTTTTAGATGTAGACAAATAACCACATGAAAAATCTGTTTACTGTAGTCACTAGGAACAAAATCTATAGGCTATATCTGCTTTGACTCAAAATCCAATTTCTTGCATTTCTCTACTCCATGTTATTACAAAGCCAGTTTCCCCATCTAAAGTGTTGACTTTGTAGTACTCCCCACTTCATAGTATTTTTATGAAATACGACTCACTGGAAAAAACTCTGATGCTGGGAAAGGTTGGGGGCGGGAGGAGAAGGGGACGACTGAGAATGAGATGTCTGGATGGCATTACTGACTCTGTGGACATGAGTTTGAGTGAACTCCGGGAGTTGGTGATGGACAGGGAGGCCTGGTGTGCTGTGATTCATGGGGTCGCGGAGAGTCGGACATGACTGAGCGACTGAACTGAACTGAACTGATGGTATTTCATAATACCATAGTATTATATAAAACAGTGTGCCTTGAAAAATACTAAAGAATCCTAGAAATGGTTACATGTTTATCACCTGTGATATGCATATGGTATTGGAGTTTATAGGTAGAGACTGGGAGAAGAGATGGAAAGGATATTCTAGTTCAGTGAATGGTGTTTCAAGTGCATGAAATCATGAATGAAACAGTTTGCTGAGGGATAACAGTTGGTATGGCCAGCAGGCTAAGTTCAAGTTTATGTGAAGGGGCAGAAGATGTACTAAAATTTATTTATTTTTTTGAGAATGCATGTCTTTCTTTTGTTAATAGCTCTATTATATTATTACTCATAAAGTTTTGGTATACATTTAATACCAAAATCTCCAACAAGATGCCAGTTCCCTGATTAGAGTGCAGACTATGTATTTTATGTTAGGAGTTATGGAAGTGACCAGGAAGGATCTCTGGGGCAGAGTGAAGGAGACTTCCAAGTCAAAACTCTTTGGATTAGTAGTGATGGTTTACTTAGAAAACACTGATAGTAAAATAAAAATAAAACTCTCAGGAATGAATAAAAGGACAGTGTAGATACCAAATATGAAGATATTGATTAAATTATTTCTTTTCAAGCAATAGAAATCCATTCTGAGCAACTCAAACCAGAAGGGAATCAGTGGAAAAGTTTTAGTAGGACTCACAGAAATTAACACAAAATCTAGAAAATCCATCTGCATAAAGATCAGTGATCACCCAAGGCCTAGGTTAAAAATCATAAATCTTGACCATGTTGAATTCTTATTTATCTTTATTGATATAAAATAATGAATTTCTGTACAACACTCTTCAAGAGAGGAAATCCTTTACATTTCTGTGGAATCTTTGAGGCTTTGAAAGGTTTGCACTCACTTGACCCATCCCATTGCTAAAAGAGTAAAATGATTCATGAGACTTAACAGTTACAGACTGCAGTGTTATCTATGAATATCAACTACTATCTCCACCCTCAGATCCAAGTAGTAAAAAAGAATATGAAAAAGCCTCCACTCAGTGATACCTGGCTTAATTCTTAGACTATTTCCAGAAAAAACTTCCTTTTGTTCTTGACAAACCAGAATATTTATATTATTAATAGAAAACCCCCTCCCACTCCAAGAATCTATAAGCAATACACTGAAAATTATAGAGGGAAGATAGTAGAGAATTTATAAAAGTATCTATAGTAGTTCAGTTCAAAATCTTACCTTAGGCTTTCATTTCAAAATTTGACTTTTGTGCTTCAAATCCATAAGACCTTCCCATGCTGTACCCACACCATGATATTTAGCCTACCTTCATTGATGCTCCCACTTCCATCCATTCATGAAGTAGAGCACCAAACCATTCTTCAGGCTTCTACCTCCTCAGTTGAGTAATATCACTTGTCTAATATTTCATAAGATCTAATTTTATTATTTCTTTGTGCTTAGTAGACAAAAATTTTAAGATGCTCTCTAATAAGACAGCTTGTGTTGAGCGTACACTTCAAATTAGTTTTATTTTGTAAAATTTTCCTTGCTAAAAATCTGAATCATTAACTTCCAACCTGTGGGCATCAGAGCAAGGTGCAACAGAATCTATCAGTTCAGTTCAGTCGCTCAGTCATGTCCAACTCTTGGCGGCCCTATGGACTGAAGCACACCAGGCTTCCATGGCCATCACCAACTCCCTGAGCTTGCTCAGATTCATGTCCATAGAGTCTCAGATACCATATAAGAATCTATATACACACCAAAATGTGTGTAGAATGACTGTGGAATGATTTTCCAAATATATGTTAAAGAAATGCATGTTGTTACAAATAATTATCAGTAGTTATCAGGGGTAGCTTTATATAAATCAATAAAATACAAATATCACATGAGAGTTCTTTGCAAAATCCCACCTAAGCGTTTTGGGGGAGAAATTACCTAGAGAAGACACAATGGAAACTCCAGATAGACACTTCATTCTCAGATGGAGTTAGTATAACTCTATTGCCCACTACCCCTGCCCCCAGTACTATGTGTTTCATATTTAGTTAAAACTAAAATTAAACATCTTCTTCAAAAAGCATTCAGTTCAGTTCAGTCACTCAGTTGTGTCCAGCTCTTTGCGACCCCATGAACCACAGCACGCCAGGCCTTCCTGTCCATCACCAACTCCCGTAGCTCACTCAAACTCATGTCCATCGAGTTGGTGATGCCATCCAGTCATCTCATTCTCTGTCATCCCCTTCTCCTCCTGCTCCCAATCCCTCCCAGCATCAGAGTCTTTTCCAGTGAGTCAACTCGTCACATGAGGTAGCCAAAATATTGGAGTTTCAGCCTCAGCATCAGTCCTTCCAATGAACACCCAGGATTAATCTCCTTTAGAATGGACTGGTTGGATCTCCTTGCAGTCCAAGGGACTCTCAAGAGTCTTCTCCAGCACCACAGTTCAAAAGCATCAATTCTTTGGCAAACAGCTTTCTTTACAGTCCAACTCTCACATCCATACATGACCACTGGAAAAACCATATCAAAAAGCATTAGAGATAAGTAATAATAAAAGGAATTCAGTGATTTTTTTTTGTATTTTTTTTGCAAACCTTATCAAATAGATCAAGACAATATTTTCACATTTTCTCTTCTAGCTACACCACACAAATCTTCTATTATTAATTCCTACTTGACCTCATGCGACAAGTTGACTCACTGGAAAAGACTCTGATGCTGGGAAGGGTTGGGGGCGGGAGGAGAAGGGGACGACCGAGAATAAGATGGCTGGATGGCATCACCGACTCTGTGGATATGAGTTTGAGTGAACTCCGGGAGTTGGTGATGGACAGGGAGGCCTGGCGTGCTGTGATTCATGGGGTCGCGAAGAATCGGACACGACTGAGCGACTGAACTGAACTGAAATGAACTGAACTGAACTTGACTCAAAATAATAAAATTCCTGAGGATGCAGAAAATGTATCCTATCAAAAGATCTTAATTATTATATGGGTAATAGAGCAGATACACTTTTCACTTGTAGCTCTTAACCATTATTATTGTCTCTGAAAACTGAGGTGAACTGGTTTAGTGATTTCATTTCAGTTCAGTTGCTCAGCTATGTCGGACTCTTTGCGACCTCATGGACTATACAATGCCAGGGTTCACTGTCCATCACCAACTCCCTGAGCTTACTCAAATTCATGCCCATCGAGTAGGCGATGTCATCCAACCATCTCATCCTCTGTCATCCCCTTCTCCTCCCGCCTTCAACCTTTCCCAGCATCAGGGTCTTTTCCAATGAGTCCTGTCTTGCGTCATGTGGCCAAAATATTGCAGTTTCAGCTTCAGCATCACTTCTTCCAATGAATATTCAGATTAATATCCTTTAGGATGGACTGGTTGGATCACCTTGCTGTCCAAGGGACTCGCAAGAGTCTTCTCCAACATCACAGTTCAAAAGTATCAAATCTTTGGCACTCAGCTTTCTTTACAGTCCAGCTCTCATGTCCACACATGACTACTGGAAAAACCATAGCTTTAACTAGATGGATCTTTGTTGGCAAAGTAATGTTTCTGCTTTTTAAAATGCTATCTAGGTTGGTCATAACTTTTCTTCCAAGGAGCAACTGTCTTTTAATTTCATGGCTGCAGTCACCATCTGCAGTGACTTTGGAGCCCCCCAAAATAAAGTCTGCCACTGTTTCCACTGTTTCCCCGTCTATTTGTGGTGAAGTGATGGGACCAGATGCCATGATCTTAGTTTTCTGAATGTTGAGCTTTAAGCCAACATTTTTACTCTCTTTTATCACTTTCGTCAAGAGGCTTTTTAGTTCTTCTTCACTTTCTGCTGTAAGGGTGGTTTCATCTGCATATCTGAAGTTATTGATATTTCTCCAGGCAATCTTGATTCCAGCTTGTGCTTCATCCAGCCCACTGTTTCTCATGATGTACTCTGCACATAAGTTAAATAAGCAGTGTGACAATATACAGCCTTGACGTACTCCTTTCCCTATTTGGAACCTGTCTGTTCTTACATGTCCAGTTCTATCTGTTGCTTCTTGACGTGCATATAGGTTTCTCAAGAGGCAGGTCAGATGGTCTGGTATTCCCATCTCTTAAAGAATTTTCCACAATTTGTTGTGATCCACACAGTCAAAGGCTTTGGCATAGTCAATACAGCAGAAATAGATTTTTTTCTGGAATAATTTTCCATTTTAAATGATCCAGTAAACGTTGCCAATTTGATCTCTAGATCCTCTACCTTTGGTAAATCCAGCTTGAACATCTGGAAGCTCATGGTTCAGGTACTGTTGAAACCTGACTTGATGAATTTTGAGCACTACTTTCCTAACATGTGAGATGAGTACATTTGTGTGGTAGTTTGAGCATCTTTGGCCTTGCCTTTCTTGGGATTGGAAGGAAAACTGACCTTTTCTAGGCCAGTGGCCACTGCTAAGTTTTCCAAATTTGCTGATATATTGAGTGCAGCGTTTCACAGCATCATCTTTTAGGATCTGAAATAACTCAACTGGAATTCCGTCACCTCCACTAGCTTTGTTTGTAGTGATGCTTCCTAAGGCCCACTTGACTTCTCATTCCAGGATGTCTCACTCTAGGTGAGTGATCACACCATCATAATTATCTGGGTTTTAAAGATATTTTTTATATAGTTCTTCTTTGTATTCTTGCCACCTCTTGGTTTCTTCTGCTTTTGTTATGTCCCTATGATTTCTGTCCTTTTTTGTGCCATCTTTGCATGAAATATTCCCTTGGTATCTCTAATTTTCTTGAGGAGATCTCTAGTCTTTCCTATTCTAATGTTTTCCTCTATTTCTTTGCATTGATCACTGAGGAGGGCTTTCTTGTCTCTCCTTGCTATTCTTTGGAACTCTGCATTCAAATGGGTATATCTTTCCTTTTCTCCTTTGCCTTTCCCTTCTCTTCTTTTCACATCTATTTTTAAGACCTCCTCAGACAACCACTTTCCTTTTTGCATTTCTTTTTCTTGGCAATGGTCTTGATCATTGCCTCCTGTACAATGTCACGAACTTCTGTCCATAGTTCTTCACGCACTCTATCAGATATAATTCCTTGAATCTTATTTGTCACTTACACTGTATAATCATAAGAGATTTGATTTAGGTCATACCTGAATGGCCTAGTGGTTTTCCCAACTTCTGAAAATGTTGATGTTCACTCTTTCTATACCCTGTTTGACCACTTGCAATTTGCCTTGATTCATGGACCTAACATTCCAGGTTCCTATGCAATATTGCTCTTTACAGCTTCGAACTTTATTTCTATCACCAGTCACATTCAGAGCTGGGCATTGTTTTTCCATTGGCCCCATTTCTTCATTCTTTCTGGAGTTATTTCTCCACTGATCTCCAATAGCATATTGGGCACCCACAGACCTAGGGAGTTCATCTTTCAATGTCCTATCTTTTGTCTTTTCTTACTGTACATGGAATTCTCAAGGCAAGAATACTGAAGTGGTTTGCCATTCCCTTCTCCAGTAGACCACGTTTTGTCAGAACTCTCCACCATGATCTGTCCATCTTTGGTGGCCCTACGTGGCCTGGTTCATAGTTTCATTGAGTTAGACAAGGCTTTGGTCCCTGTGATCAGACTGGTTAGTTTTCTGTGACTGTGGTTTTATGTTGTCACCCTGCTTATTTAACTTATATGCAGAGTACATCATGAGGAACGCTGGGCTGGAAGAAGCACAAGCTGGAATCAAGATTGCTGGGAGAAATATCAATAACCTCAGATATGCAGTTGACACCACCCTTATGTCAGAAAGTGAAGAGGGACTAAAAAGCCTCTTGATGAAAGTGAAAGAGGAGAGTGAAAAGTTTGGCTTGAAGTTCAACATTCAGAAAACAAAGAACATGGCATCTGGTCCCATCACTTCATGGGAAATAGATGGAAAAACAGTGGAAACAGTGTCACACTTAATTTTTTGGGGTTCCAAAATCACTGCGGATGCTGATTACAGCCAGGAAATTAAAAGACGCTTACTCCTTGGAAGGAAAGTTATGACCAACCTTGATAGTATATTAAAAATCAGAGACATTACTTTGCCAACAAAGGTCCGTCTAGTCAAGGCTATGGTTTTTTCAGTGGTCATGTATGGATGTGAGAGTTGGACTGTGAAGAATGCTGATTGCCGAAGAATTGATGCTTTTGAACTGTGGTGTTGGAGAAGACTCTTGAGAGTCCCTTGGACTGCAAGACATCCAACCAGTCCATTCTAAAGGAGATCAATCCTGGGTGTTCATTGGAAGGACTGATGCTAAAGCTGAAACTGCAATAATTTGGCCACCTCATGTGACGAGTTGACTCACTGGAAAAGACTCTGATGCTGGGAAGGATTGGGGGCAGGAGGAGACGGGGACGACAGAGAATGAGATGGCTGGATGGCATCACCGTCTCGATGGACATGAGTTTGAGTGAACTCCGGGAGTTGGTGATGGACAGGGAGGCCTGGCATGCTGTGATTCATGGGGTCACAAAGAGTCGGACAAGACTGAGTGACTGAACTGAACTGAACTGATGCAGAAGGATAAGAAGCTGATGGAAGCTTCCTGTTGGGAGATACTGACTGAGGGGGAAACTGGGTCTTGTTATGGTAGGTGGGGCTGTGCTCAGTAAATCTTTAATCCGATTTTCTGTTGATGGGTGGGGATGTGTTCCCTCCTTGTTATTTGACCTGAGGCCAAACTGTGGTGGAGGTAATGAAGATAATGTGACCTCATTCAAAAGGTCCCTTGGAGGCACTTCTATACTCCGTGTCCCCAACCCTGCAGCAGGCCACTGCCAACCCACGCCTCCTCAGGAGATTCCTGGACAGTCACAGGCAAGTCTCGGTTAATCTCCTGTGGAGTCACTGCTCCTTTTTCCTGGGTCCTGTTGTGCACAATGTTCTGTTTGTGCCCTCCAAGAGTCTGTTTCCCCAGTCCTGTGTAAGTTCTGACAGCTCTCTGATGGGGTTAATGGTGACCTCCTCCAAGTTACCGATACATGCCTCCTGAAAAAACCATAGCTTTGATTAGATGGACCTTTGTTGGCAAAGTAGTGTCTCTGCTTTTTCATATGCTGTTTAGTTGGGTCATAGCTTTTCTACAAACAGCAAGTGTCTTTTAATTTCATGACTGCAGTCACGATTTGCAGTGATTTTGCAACCCAAAAAATAAAGTCTGTCACTGTTTCCAGTGTTTCCCCATAGATTTGCCGTGAAGTGATGTGACCAGATTCATATTCTTCGTTTTCTGAATGTTGAGTTTTAAGCCAGCTTTTCACTCTCTTCTTTCACTTTCGTCAAGAGACTCTTTAATTCTCTTTTCACTTTCTGTCACATGGGTGGCATCCTCTGCATATCTGAGGTTATCAATATTTCTCCTTGAAATCTTGATTCCAGCTTGTGCTTCATCTATTCCAGCATTTTGAATGATGTACTTTGCATATAAGTAATTAAGCAAGGTGACAATATACAGCTTTGACGTATTCTTTACCACGCAAAGAGGCACGGCCGTGAGGAGCTACCCCACGCCTGAGGCCAGGGCCGGCGCCCCAGAGGAGCTACCCCACGTCCAACAGGCGGTGGCTGCGCTGGCGCAGGAGGGCCGAGAGGAGCTACTCCGCATTCAAGGTCAGGAGGGGCGGCCTTGAGGAGATACCCCTCGTCCAAGGTAAGGTACAGCGGCTGCACTTTGCTGGAGCAGCTGTGAAGAGATTTTCCACGACCAAGGTAAGAGAAACCCTAATAAGACGGTAGGTATTGCTAGGGGGCATCAGAGGGCAGACAAACTGAAATCATAATCACAGGAAACTAGCCGATCTGATCACATGGACAACAGCCGAATGTGGTCCACTGGAGAAGGGAATGGCAAACCACTTCAGTATACTTGCCTTGAGAACCCCATGAACAGTAACAAAGGGCAAAATGATAGGATACTGAATGAGGAATTCCCCAGGTCGGTAGGTGCCCAGTATGCTACTGCAGCTCAGTGGAGAAATAACTATAGAAGAAATAAAGGGATGGAGCAAAAGCAAAACCAATACCCAGCTGTGGATGTGACCAGTGATAGAAGCAAGGTCCGGTGCTGTAAATAGCAATATTGCATAGGAACCTGGAATGTTAGGTCCATGAATCAAGGCAAATTGGAAGTGGTCAAACAGGAGATGGCAAGAGTGAACATCGACATTCTAGGAATCAGTGAATTAAAATGGACTGGAATGGGTGAATTTAATTCGGATGACCATTATATCTACTACTGTGGGCAGGAAACCCTTAGAAGAAATGGAGTAGCCATCATGGTCAACAAAAGAGTCCGAAATGCAGTACTTGGATGCAATCTTAAAAATGACAGAATGATTTCTGTTCGTTACCAAGGCAAACCATTCAATATTACAGTAATCCAGGCCTATGCCCCAACCAGTAATGCTGAAGAAGCCGAAGTTAATCGGTTCTATGAAGACCTACAAGACCTTTTAGAACTAACACCCAAAAAAGATGTCCTTTTCATTATAGGGGACTGGAATGCAAAAGTAGGAAGTCAAGAAACACCTGGAGTAACTGGCAAATTTGGCCTTGGAGCACGGAATGAAGCAGGGCAAAGGCTAATAGAGTTTTGTCAAGAGAATGCACTGGTCATAGCAAACACCCTCTTCCAACAACACAAGAGAAGACTCTACACATGGACATCACCAGATGGTCAACACCGAAATCAGATTGATTATATTCTTTGCAACCAAAGATGGAGAAGCTGTATACATTTAGTGAAAACAAGACCAGGAGCTGACTGTGGCTCAGATCATGAACTCCTTATTGCCAAATTCAGACTTAAATTGAAGAAAGTAGGGAAAACCACTAGACCATTCAGATATGACCTCAATCAAATCCCTTATGATTATACAGTGAAAGTGAGAAATAGATTTAAGGGACTAGATCTGATTGATAGAGTGCCTGATGAACTCTGGACGGAGGTTCGTGACATTGTACAGGAGACAGGGACCAAGACCATCCCCATGGAAAAGAAATGCAGAAGAGCGAAATGGCTGTCTGAGGAGGCCTTACAAATAGCTGTGAAAAGAAGAGAGACGAAAAGCAAAGGAGAAAAGGAAATTCTAAGCATCTGAATGCAGAGTTCCAAAGAATAGCAAGGAGAGATAAGAAAGCCTTCCTCAGTGATCAATGCAAAGAAATAGAGGAAAACAACAGAATAGGAAAGACAAGAGATCTCTTCAAGAAAATTAGAGATACCAAGGGAACATTTCATGCAAAGATGGGCTCGATAAAGGACAGAAATGGTATGGACCTAACAGAAGCAGAAGATATTAAGAAGAGGTGGCAGGAATACACAGAAGAACTGTACAAAAAAGATCTTCACGACCAAGATAGTCACGATAACGTGATCACTGACCTAGAGCCAGACATCTTGGAATGTGAAGTCAAGTGGGCCTTAGAAAGCATCACTACGAACAAAGCTAGTGGAGGTGATGGTATTCCAGTTGAGCTATTTCAAGTCTTGAAAGATGATGCTGTGAAAGTGCTGCACTCAATATGCCAGCAGATTTGGAAAACTCAGCAGTGGCCACAGGACTGGAAGAGGTCAGTCTTCATTCCAATCCCAAAGAAAGGCAATGCCAAAGAATGCTCAAACTACCGCACAATTGCACTCATCTCACACGCTAGTAAAGTCATGCTCAAAATTCTCCAAGCCAGGCTTCAGCAGTATGTAAACCGTGAACTCCCAGATGTTCAAGCAGGTTTTAGAAAAGGCAGAGGCACCAGAGATCAAATTGCCAACATCCGCTGGATCATGGAGAAAGCAAGAGAGTTTCAGAAAAACATCTATTTCTGCTTCATTGACTATGCCAAAGCCTTTGACTGTGTGGATCACAATCAACTGTGGAACATTCTGAAAGAGATGGGAATCCCAGACCACCTGACCTGCCTCTTGAGAAACCTGTATGCAGGTCAGGAAGCAACAGTTAGAACTGGACATGGAACAGACTGGTTCCAAATAGGAAAAGGTGTACGTCAAGGTTGTATATTGTAACCCTGCTTATTTAACTTATATGCAGAATACATCATGAGGAACGCTGGGCTGGAAGAAGCTCAAGCTGGAATCAAGCTTGCTGGGAGAAATATCAATAACCTCAGATATGCAGATGACACTACCCTTATGGCAGAAAGTGAAGAGGAACTCAAAAGCCTCTGGATGAAAGTGAAAGAGGAGAGTGAAAAGGTTGGCTTGAAGCTCAACATTCAGAAAACAAAGATCATGGCATCTGGTCCCATCACTTCATGGGAAATAGATGGAAAAACAGTGGAAACAGTGTCAGACTTTGTTTTTTGGGGCTCCAAAATCACTGCAGATGCTGATTGCAGCCATGAAATTAAAAGACGCTTGCTCCTTGGAAGGAAAATTATGACCAACCTTGATAGTATATTAAAAAGCAGAGACATTACTTTGCCAACCAAGGTCCGTCTCGTCAAGGCAATGGTTTTTCCCGAGGTCCTGTATGGATGTGAGAGTTGGACTGTGAAGAAGGCTGACCGCCGAAGAATCGATGCTTTTGAACTGTGGTGTTGGAGAAGACTCTTGAGAGTCCCTTATACTGCAAGGAGATCCAACCAGTCCATTCTAAAGGAGATCAATCCTGGGTGTTCATTGGAAGGACTGATGCTAAAGCTGAAACTGCCATACTTTGGCCACCTCATGCGACGAGTTGACTCACTGGAAAAGACTCTGATGCTGGGAAAGGTTGGGGGGGGGGAGGAGAAGGGGACGACGGAGAATGAGATGGCTGGATGGCATCACTGACTCTGTGGACATGAGTTTGAGTGTACTCCGGGAGTTGGTGCTGGACAGGGAGGCCTGGCGTGCTGTGATTCATCGGGTCGCGGAGAGTCGGACACGACTGAGCGACTGAACTGAACTGAACTGAACTGATAAAAGCCTGCAACTTTTTATTCCATTTGGACTAAAATTAAATAGATTGTACTGGTTCAAATGCTTATTAGAGAGTGAAAACTTGGATTTTGTATCGATCTGTATGGCACTGAGGCTAAAAAGAAGACAGTTATAGTAGAAATAATTAATCATGAAACATCCACTTTTATTAGAATTATAAATATATCATCATATAACCTATGAGATAAGCTATATAGTCTGTTCCATAATTGGGATAATGTTATGCCTATTATTATATACGTTGGTAGGCATCTGGCAGAAAAATAATACAGTGCACACACAGACAGATGTGTGCACACACACACCCACCTTGAGAGCATTACTATTCCAGCCTAATTCTTTTTAAATACATGCTTTCACATATTTGATATAATAATATAATAATGATCCTCTATGGAAAGTCACTGTTGCAATATGTTTAGAGAGAGTTTGATCACAGATTGTTGCTGGAAGTATTATAAGGTCTATCAAATGAAATGTAGAAACTTTCATTCTAATAAATAATTAGTAATTAGTATGAAGTAGGGAATTCTATGCTTGTGGCCAGTGGCCAAAACAAATAAATAAGTGCTCTGTTTGCATAAATAAATCTGTAAACTAATTAAGGGTTTCTTTATTTGAGAGAAAAGCAACATGACAATTCAGAATTATCTAATTTTTAACACATAATAGGGATATAAGTCAGACGTGAGGAAAAGTTTGATTCATTCAATTTTAAAATAAAGAATAGGGAACATATAAATTGTTGAGTGAAAAAATCCATATTAAAAATTAAATGATATATTAGAATCAAAAGAAATGGAAGAAAATAAGTATGGTTGAGGGTGAAGAAACAGAAAAGGAAGTAAAAATTAAAAGAAAGGCAGTGAAGCTGTATAGGGTAATAATAAAACTTTGTATTGTGCAAAATGAAATTATAGGAAACGGGCTAGGAGTTCTGTCTGTGAGATAGAAGTGGGATAGAAGGTGAAGCCTAATGGAGTTTACGGTGGTCAGACCGAAGTGAAGATGGCTAGCTTCATGAGAACACCTTTGCAATGTCTCTTGCACTGTAAACAGGAATGCACTTAGTACTGGGGCTGGTAAATTAGGTAGTGTGTGGAAAAGTGAGAGAAAATGTCAAGGAGAGTAAATTTATTTTTCCTCGCCAGAAAATGCTTCGAGTAAAGTTATTTTAAAGATTGGTGCCTCACTTCTTACCCAAAGTTTGAGAGACATAGGAGTAGAGATACATGAAGAAGAAAAAAGAATTACAGAGAAAGGAATAGGAAAGAAGTTAGGGGAAAGCATATGGATAGAATAGTAAGTTCTCATGAAGAAAGCGTCCCTCATCACTTAGAGATGGTGATCTTTGAAGGTTATTACTTATCATTGCCTTACAAAACAGTATCTGATTCTGTTCACAGTTATTTATTTTTTATCCTCAAATTATAAAAATATTCCTTTGGCATAGAACTGAGAAGGCAGTGAACCAAGAGACAAATTATTCTACAGGTTGTAGTGACCTTGACTATCACTTTATTATCTCCAAAATCACATATTGCTTATAGGTACACAGAGATACATAGTGATTGAATAAACTAAGTCATGTGACCAAGAGACTTCACATTAACATCTACAGTTATAAAATAATAACAATTTATTAAATTTCACATCTATGTCCAATGCTTATTTTCCTGTGATTAAGAAGGAGACAAAAGTATAGAAAGCTCATTTCTGAACTTGGATACACTTGAGTTGGGAAGTTTGCTCCTTACTTACTCCCTTGAGCAAGCTGTTTAACCTCTTTAAACTTCTGTGTCCTCATCTGTAAAGTGATATTTATAACACAGATCTCAAGAGGTTGGAGGATAGATTTAATAAGATAATATATTGCACATATTAAGCATTCACTAAATGTTAGCTATTATTATTAAGAAGGTCAAAAGAGCTTACAAAGCTTAAGCTGTGCTTTTGAGAATATTTCTTTGGAATGAAATCATTACTATACTATTTCTCTCTGAGTGTGATGACCTCTACATATTATAAGTCCCTTAGAAACCAACTGCTCTGTAAATAGAAATAGAAACTAGCAGAGAAGGCAATGGCACCGCACTCTAGTAATCTTGCCTGGAGAATCCCATGGACGGAGGAGCCTGGTAGGCTACAGTCCATGGGGTCGCTAAGAGTCGGACATGACTGAGCGACTTCTCTTTCACTTTTCACTTTTATGCATTGGAGAAGGAAATGGCAACCCACTCCAGTATTCTTGCCTGGAGAATCCCAGGGACAGAGGAGCCTGTTGGGCTGCTGTCTGTGGGGTCACACAGAGTCGGACATGACTGACGTGACTTAGCAGCAGCAGCAGCAGTGACAAAAGTATTTTTTTTTTTACTAATTGAGGCCTAATTTTGGGAAAAATAAAATAAAACAGTGAATTCAGCAGACAGTTGAAAGTAATGGTCCCTGAAGAAACCAACCATTGAGAAATTCTGCTTTTCAACTTGATGGCATTCCTGAAAATATTTTGGACAGAAATGGCAGAATCCATCATTCCCTCCTTATTGCATTACTTTACCTGAGATTACACTGTTATCTTCTCAAGTACTTGACCTGCTGAACTGGATGTTGGAGAATGTTTCTAAATTTCATTAGTAGGCCAATATCACATAGCTATTTACAATAAAAAATAATAAGGGTTAATTTGTGAATCATATATAAATGAATTACTTCAATAATTTTTAACAGATTTATTGGATATGAATGATACACAGTGGGTTTTTTTTGTTGTTGTTGTTCAGTTGCTAAGTCATGTCCCACTCTTTGCAGCCCCATGGACTGTAGCATACCAGGTTTCCCTATCCTTCAGTATCTCCTGGAGTTTCCTCAGATTCACATCTAGTAAATCGGCAATGCTACCCCCTTCTCCTTTTGCCTTCAATCTTTTCCAACATCAGGTCTTTTCCAATGAGTTGGCTCTTCTCATAAGGTGGCTAAGGTTTGAAGCTTCAGTATCAGTCCTTCCAATGAATATTCAGGACTGATTTCCTTTAAGATTGATAGGTTTAATCTCCTTGCTGTCCAAAGGGCTCTTGGGAGTCTTCTCTAGCACCACAATTGAAAAGCATCAATCCTCTAGCACTCAGCCTGCTTTATGGTCCACCTCTCACATACATATATAACTCCTGGAAACACCATAGCTTTCCCTATATGGACCTTTGTTGACAGATGTGTTTGCTTTTTAATATGCTGTCTAGGTTTGTCATAGCTTTCCTTCCAAGGAGCATGCATCTTTTAATTTCATGGCTGCAGTCACCGTCTGCAATGATTTTGGAGCCCAAGAAAATAAAATCTGTCACTACTTCTACTTTTTCCCTATTTGCCATAAAATGTTGGGACCAGATGCCATGAACTTAGTTCTTTGAATGTTAAGTTTTAAGCCAGCTTTTTCACTCTTGTCTTTCACCCTCATCAGGAGGCTTTTTAGTTCCTCTTCACTTTATGCCATTAGAATGATATCATCTGCATATCTGAGGTGCTTGATATTTCTACCCGCAATTTTGATTCCAGCTTGTGATTCATCCAGCGTGGCATTTTGCATGATGTACTATGCATAGAAGTTAAATAAACAGGGTGTCAATATACAGCCTTTTGGTACTCCTTTCCCAATTTTAGACAAGTCAGTTGCTCCATATAAGGTTTTAACTGTTGCTCCTTCACTCGAATACAGGTTTCTCAGGAGATACATAAGGTTGTCTGATATTCCCATTTCTTTGAGAACTTTCCACAGTTTGCTGTGTTCCACACAAGCAAAGGCTTTCATGTAGTTAATGGAGGAGAAGTAGATATTTTTCTGGAATTCCTTTGCTTTCCCTATGATCCAACGAATCTTGGCAATTTGATCCCTGGTTCCTCTGCCTTTTCTAAACCCAGCTCGTACATCTGGAAGTTCTCAGTTCATGTACTGTTGAAGTCCAGCTTGAAGGATTTTGAGTATAACCTTACTGAAGTGAAAAGTGAAAATGAAAGTCACTCAGTTATGTCCAACTCTTTGTGACCCCCTGGACTATACAGTCCATGGAATTTCCCAGAAAAACAAATATTAATTCACACAATAGCATGGATGGTAGTGAACAAAGCACAAAGGTATGGCATCAGTTCAGTTCAGTCACTCAGTCGTGTCCGACTCTTTGCGACCCCATGAATCATAGGATGCCAGGCCTCCCTGTCCATCACCAACCCCCAGAGTTCACTCAAACTCATGTCCATCGAGTTGGTGATGTACAATTGAACATTCTTGCCAATAATATATGAGAATTCCATTTCTTCCACATGTGCACTGACATTTCAAATGGTCAGACTCTTAAATTGTAGACACTCTAATAAATGTGTAATAGTATCACATTGTGTATTTAAACAGACTGTTTTTTAGAGTGGGCTTTCTTGGTGGCTCAGCAGTTAAGAATCTGCTTGGAATGCAGGAGACGTGGGTTTGATCCCTGGGTGAGAAAATCCTCTGGAGAAGGAAGTGGTAACCCATTCTAGTATTCTTTCCTGGGAAATCCCATGGACAGAGGAGTCTAGCAGGCTGCAATACATGGGGTTGCAAAAAGAGTTAGACATGGCTAAGTGAATAAACTATAACAATTTTAAAGAGTAGTTTGGATTCACAGCAAAATTGACCAGAAAATATAGACAGTTTTCTCTTCCTCCCCTCCAAATTCCCCTGTTATGAATGTTCCCGAACAAAGTAGTACATTCATAATAATTAATGAATTTTTTGACATGTCATTATCACCCAAAGTTCATAATTTGTGTTACAGTCTGCCCTTGCTGTTGTATAGTCTATGAGTTTAGAAAAACATATAATGAGTAAAATGACATACATTTATTGTTATCATTCTTATGGCTTTTCATGCAAGATATTTTTCCTGTTCTAAAACTTGTCTATACTCTGCCTATTCATCCCTCTCCCCAACTCCCAAGGCTTAGAAATCACTGGTGTTTTTACTTTTTCCATAGTTTTAGAGACATATACACACATCTTTTTCTGGGATATCATATAGTTAGAATTTCCCTAAATGTAGCCTCTTCACATTGGCTTATTCTACTTAGTAGTATTCATATACATTTCCTCCATGTCTTTTTATGTCTTTGTACTTCATTTTTTTCTAACACTGAATAATATCCATTATCTGGATGTCCTACGGTTTATTCACTCATTTATTGAAGGACATCTTGGTTGCCTTCAAGTTTTGCCAATTCTGAGTAAACCTGCTTATTGTGGTTTTAAATTTCTTTTACTCAAATGATGAATTATGCTGAATACTAATTATGATTTTTCCATTGTATAGTTTTTGTTCATGTGTTTGTTTAAACATTGCCTTTTTTAAACAACTTTATTGAAGCATTGGTAAGTGAGTGATAGTCGTGTCTGACTCTTTGTGAACTCATGGAGCCTGCCAGACTCCTCTGTTCATAGAATTCTCCAGTCAAGAATACTGGAGTGGGTTGCCCCTTCCTTCTGCATTATTGAAGTATAATATAACATAAAATTCACCTATTTTAGCTATATTGTTTAGTGAAAAAGAGTAGTGCAGTGATCATCCAGATAGAATTCCAGCACATTTTTATCATTCCCCACTGTTTCTTCATAGCCAGTGGCAGCTGATTGCTATTCTCATTTCCAGTCCCAGAATCTGTTCCCATCCCCAGTTCTGCTAAATGCCAAATGGTTTTGCTTTGTCTAGGAATTTTATGTAAACTGATTCAAAAATTAGATACTTTTATCTTCTCGCTTCTTAGCATAGTATTTTTGAGGTTTATGGATGTTGTAGGGTATATTATTGCTTTTTATTTCTTTAAAGTATTCCATTATATACATATCTGTTTATCATTTAAGCAGTTATTATTCTTTTGGAAAGATTCTAATTTCAGCTATTTTGAATAATGCTGCTATGAGGATAAATAGAAGTCTTTGTGTGGTTATATAATTCCAATATTTTTAAATAAATAGGAGAGGTTCCTGGTTCATATACTAAGTATATGTTTATCATTAAAAAAAAAAAACTTATTTTCCAAAATGATTGCACCCCTTTACATTCCTACCAGCAATGTGTAAGTGTACTGATTTCTCTGCCTCATTGAGAACACGTGGTCTTGACTGTCTATATGATCATAATCATTCTAAAGAGTGTGAAATGATATTTCATTGTAATTTTAATTTACATTTCCATAATGATCAATGATGTTGAACATTCTTTCACATTCTTTTAAGCCATCCAAAGATCTTATATTATGAAAAGTCTATTCAAATTGCATGCCTATTTTATAAATTTACTAGTAATATTGTATAATTGATTTTATATGTCTATGGGTTCAGTTTGCTAATATTGCATTAAGCATTTTTGTGTCTAGATTTATTAGGGATACCATTCTCTAGTATCTGGCTTTGTAGAATGAATCTGAAAGTGTTCATTCCTATTTGATTTTGCTAAAAGAGTTTATGTAGATTTGGTGTTACTTCTTTAGCTATTTAAGAAAAATCACTAGTGATACCTGAGGGCCTTGACTTTACTTGTGGAAACATTTTAACTTTAACTTTATCCAGTCTCTTTACTTATTGTAAGTCTATTGATGTTTTTATTTTTTCTTGTACCATTTATAGTAATTTTGAGTTTTCTATTTTCCCATGTCTTTATCTTTCTGATTTGTTGGCATACAGTTGTTTGTATTAGTCCGTAATAATCTTTTAATTTGTGCAGTGTCTATAATGATGTCCTATACACTTCAGTTTCTGTGTTAATTTTCTCCTTACATTTTTTCCTGAAGAATGTAGCTAAATGTTTATAAATTTTGTTCATATATTCAAAGAACCAGCTTTTGGTCTTATTAATATTCTCTTGATTTTTGTTGATTTTCTCAATCATTTAAAATGTGTTTAGACTTTTAAAAAAATATATCTTCATATGTGATCCATCCTGGAGAATAATCTACATGCTTTTTGAAGGAATGTATATTCTAATATGATTGGGTGTGACGTATTCTGAAATTTTACTTAAGTTTATTGATAGTGTTCTTTGAGATTCCTACATTTTTTTCTGATTTTCTTTCTGGTTGTCCTCTTTAACTGTTGAGAGGGCAATAATGAAGTCTCTAACAATAGTTGAATTGCTTGTTTCTCATTTTATCTTTTATCTTTAATTTGATAACATTAATTTAGGAGCAAAAGGTAAAAAAAAATATCCTATCAGATAGTTTGAACAGATGCTACCATATTCGTTGTTTCACTAAAACCTTGTGCAGTCACTAAGTCGTGTCCAACTCTTTGTGATCCCATGGACTACAGCATGTGAGCCTTCCCTGTCCTTCACTATCTCATGGAGTTTCCTCAAACACATGTCCATTGAGTTGGTGATAACATCCGGCTATCTCATTCTCACACCCTTCTTTTCCTGCCCTCAATATTTCCCAGCATCTTGGTCTTTTCTAATGAGTCATCTCTTTGCATCAGGTTGCCAAAATTTTGAAGCTTCAACATTAGTCCTTTCAATGAATATTCAGGGTGGATTTCCTTTAGGGTGCCTAGTTTAGGCTCCTTGCAGTCCAGCGGACTCTCAAGAGCCTAATTCAGCAACACAATTAGCTCTCAGCCTTCTTTACGGTCCGACACTTACATCCGTACATGACTACTGGAAAAACCTTACCTTCGACGGTATGGACCTTTGTTGACAAAGTGATGTGTCTACTTTTTAATATGTTGTCTAGGTTTTTCATAGCTTTTCTTTCAAGGAGCATATGTCTTTTAATTTCATGGCTGTAGTCACTATCCACAGTGATTTTGGAGCCCAAGAAAAAAATATTTGCCACTGTTTCCTTTGTTTCCCCATCTATTGCCAAAAAGTGATGGGACCAGATGCCATAATCTTAGTTTTTTGAATGTTGCATTCTGAGCCAGCTTTTTTAACTCTCTATTACCTTCATAGGGAGACTCTTCAATTCCTCTTCGCTTTCTGCGGATAGGGTAGGTACTGCTGCTGCTGCTGCTGCTAAGTCGCTTCAGTCGTGTCTGACTCTGTGCAACCCCATAAACGGCAGCCCACCAGGCTCCCCGTCCCTGGGATTCTCCAGGAAAGAACACTGGAGTGGGTTGCCATTTCCTTCTCCAATGTGTGAAAGTGAAAAGTGAAAGTGAAATCACTCAGTCGTGTCCGACTAGTAGCGACCCCATGGACTGCAGCCCACCAGGCTCCTCTGTCCATGGGATTTTCTAGGCAACAGTACTGGAGTGGGGTGCCATTGCCTTCTTATCTCCATATCTAAGATTATTGATATTTCCCCTGGGAATCTTTATTCCAGTTTAGTATGTATAATATATCTTAGTATATATAAATTTGAAAGTGAATGCAGAACTATATGAAAGAAGTTAGTTATTTCAGTCGCTCAGTCACGTCCGACTCTTAGGTACCCCATGAATCACAGTGTGCCAGGCCTCCCTGTCCATCACCAACTCCAGGAGTTCACTCAAACCCATGTCCATCGAGTCGGTGATGCCATCCAGCCATCTCATTCTCTGTCGTCCCCTTCTCCTCCTGCCCCCAATCCCTCCCAGCATCAGAGTCTTTTCCAATGAGTCAACTCATTGCATGAGGTGGCCAAAGTATTGGAGTTTCAGCTTTAGCATCAGTCCTTCCAATGAACACCCAGGATTGAGCTCCTTTAGAATGGACTGGTTGGATCTCCTTGCAGTCCAAGGGACTCTCAAGAGTCTTCTTCAGCGACAGATTATTTAAATTGTAAGGACTTCAGTATAAACTGTCAACCAGTCATGAAACTGATCAGTTCAATTCAGTCGCTCAATCGTGTCTGACTCTTTGCGACCCCATAGACTGCAGCACAGCAGGCCTCCCTGTCCATCACCAATTTGTGGAGCTTGGTCAAACTCATGTCCATAGATTTGATGATGCCATTCAACCATCTCATCCTCTGTTGAACCCTTCTCCTGCCTTCAGTCTTTCCCAGCATCAGGGTCTTTTCCAATGAGTCAGGTCTTCACATCAGGTGGCCAAGTTTTGGAGTTTCAACTTCAGCATCAGTCCTTCCATGAACATTCCCCACTGACTTCGCTTAGGACTGATTGATTTGATCTCCTTGCAGTCCAAGGGACCTTCAAGAGTTTTCTCCAACACCACAGTTCAAAAGCATTGATTCTTTGGCACTCAGCTTTCTTTATAGTCCAACTCTCATGTCCATACATGGCTACTGGAAAAACCATAGCTTTGACTAGATGGACCTTTGTTGGTGAAGTAATGTCTATGCTTTTTAATATGCTGTCTAGGGTGGTCATAACTTTTCTTACAAGAAGCAAACATCTTTTAAGTTCATTGCTGCAGTAACCATCTGCAGTGATTTTGGAGCCCCCTCCCCACAAAAAAATAAAGTCTGTCACTGTTTCCATCATTTCCCCATCTATTTGCCATGAAGTGATGGGACCAGATGCCATGATCTTAGTTTTTTGAAAGTCGAGTTTTAAGCCAACTATTTCATTCTTCTCTTTCACTTTCATCAAGAGGCTCTTTAGGTCTTCATTTTCTGCAATAAGGGTTGATATCTGCATATTTGAGGTTATTGATATTTCTTCTGACAATCTTGATTTCAGCTTCTGCTTCCTCCAGCCTAGCATTTCACATGATGTACTCTGCATATAAGTTAAATAAGCAGGGTGACAATATACAGCTTTGATGTACTCCTTTCCTGATTTGGAACCAGTCTGTTCTCCCATGTCCTGTTCTAGCTGTTTCTTCTTGACCTGCATTACAGATTTCTCAGGAGGCAGGTCAGGTGGTCTGGTATTCCCATCTCTTGAAGAACTTTTCCACAGTTTGTTGTGATCTACACAGTCCAAGTCTTTGGTGTACTCAGTAAAGTAGAAGTAGATGTTTTCTGGAACTCTCTTGCTTTTTCAATGATCCAGTGGATGTCGGAAATTTGATCTATGGTTCCTCTGCCTTTTCTAAAACCAGCTTGAACATCTGGAAGTTCAAGTTTCATGTATTGCCGAAGCCTGGCTTGAAGAACTTTGAGCATTTCTTTACTAGCATATGAGATGAGTGCAATTGTGTGATAGTTTGAGAATTCTTTGGCATTTTAGGAACCAGTGAACTAAAATGGACTGGAAATGGCAAAGTTAATTCAGTTGACCATTTTAGTTCACTGGTTCCTAAAATGTCAATAATCACTCTTGCTGTCTACTGTTTTACCACTTCCAATTTACCTTGATTCATGGACCTAACATTCCAGATTCCTATGCAATATTGTTCTTCACAGCATTGGACCTTACTTCCATCACCCATCACATCAACAATTGGGCATTGTTTTTGCTTTGGCTGCAAGGAGTAAAAATGTATCAAATTATTTATTTATAGAGTCTATTAAGAAACAGGCAAAAGTAATGGTTTCTTTTAAAATACCAATTTTAGAGAAGAATCTGAGAAATATTATTCAAAAGGAAATGGCAGATTAGTGAAAGGAAAAATAATTGCCTGAATTCTGAAATCAGTGTTTACTGTGCTATTATTTGGGATATATTTATAACCAGGCAGGCTACAGTCCATGGGGTTGCAAAGAGTCAAACAAAACTGAGTAGCTATGCACATAAATTATCCAGGGCTTTCCTAGTGGCTCAGACAATCTATCTCCATTGCAGGAGACCTGGGTTCCAGGTCAGGAAGATCCATGCAGAAGGGAATGCAACCCACTCCAGTATTCTTGCTGGAAAATTCCATGGACAGAGAAGCCTGACAATCTATAGTTCATAGGTCACAAAGGAGTTGGAGATGAGTAATTGACTAAACATTTTCACTTCACACATTGTCCACCATCTTTATTGCTAAAGAAAAGTGATAATCACATATCACTATGACCAACAAAGCATGCTCTGAATTTTTGTTTCCTAGACAAGAGGACACATTAGTTAAAAAATTCATAGAGTGGTTTCATGTATTTGAAAGGCAAAGTTCATTGTGAATAATATGTAAGTACCATAGATAAGGCAGAGTAAATGTATATATCCATGTGTGACTGGTTAAGACAAGCTCCATTGTCATTAGGAAAGAATCTTCAGTTCCAGTTAATCTGGCATATCAATGTTATTCAAGGCTTATATAAGGTCACGATTGGTTTAAGATGTGAGTGACTCCAAATTCACAGGTGTTTTTCAGTTTTAGCTGGTTAGAATTAGTTTTAGTGAGTTAGAACACCTGATTTTGAGATCTCTTTGGGCAAGTTCTGCTGCATGTAGAAAGTTCTTTGACAGTCCTGGGCTTCTTTTATTGATAAATGGAAGATGGATACAAAACCAAGTTTATTCTCTTGGTGTTGGGTGCCTATTTCTCACGATTCCATTGTCCTTATTAGAGTTGTTTTAAACTTCTTTTAGTGTGGAATTATCCAATTTGTAAATGTGGAAAATGTTAAGTGTGCATCAACATTTTAAACACTGATAAAATTGACAAGAGCCATCACTCGGAACAAAGATAGACTTGGCATAACTAATATTTGTAGAGCAAATCTCTCAACCATCTGCTCCATTAGACTAAATCTCATGGTCCTACTTGTCCCACCTTGGCCATTTTCCTTCCGCTCACCCCCAGTGTTAACATCTAGTATAACCATACCATATTCTTCAAAATAAAATATTAATATTGGTACAACATAATTAACTAAAATGTGAACTATTTGGATTTCACAACATTTTCTACTAATGTATTATTTATGGTCCTCATTCTAAATCAAGATACCGCATTTCTTGTAGTTATCATGCTTCCTTATTCTCTTCCAATTTCTGATAGTTCCTGAGTCTCTGTTTTCATGGTTTTGATGCTTTTGAAGGGTACTAATCAGGTTGTAGAATCTCCTTCAGCTGGAATTTGCCTGATGTTTTCACATGCTTAAACTGGGATTATGAATTTGCAGGAAAATGTTCACAAAGCCACAGTGCTCTTTTCCTTATTTCATACCACAGAACGCATGGCATTAGCATCATTTATTAACAATGTTGCCTTTGATCATTTGGGCAAGGTAGTGTCTGCCAAGATTCTTCCTGTAAAGTTTCTTTGTCCCTTCCCATACACACCTAAAACTTTACCCTATTAATCTTGTCTATAGTGATTATTGCTGTGCTATTCTAATGACATTTTCTATTTCCTTTATCCATTGTACACTTATTATTTGTAATTCTTCTGTAAGAAAGATATGCCCCTCCATCATCATTTATTTATTTGAATATTATTTACATCAATATGCACTCATGGGTACTTATTTGACTCTCTGTGTTATAAGTTTAGAATTACATTATTTACTGTGTTGCCCTTATCCATCATCATTCCATTTGACTATTGGGTGCTCTTTCAGGATGGCTCCTTGTTTCTTTTATCCTTAGTACACACCTCTATACTTTGTTTTATTTCTGTTTGTGTGTATGGGTATATTATGTGTATGTCTGTGTGTAAACACTTCCTTACTTTTATGGAACTATAAGCATTTGACCTGATTTTGGCTTGTCCTGAAGCATTTATTCTGGTGCAGCTAAAGGTGTTAGCTACCAAGTAAATGCCACATTGTTCTGCTAGTAAATAAATGAAAGGAATTTTATTGTCTAGCAATATAGCTGCCAGCAAATTAAGGTCCTTTTGTTAAGCTTGTATTGCAGTAACAATTTTATTTGCAATGATTGTTCTGGTAATAAAAATATTTTGTTTGCCACATTGTAGTTGGAAAACATTATTTGTGATTCCTTTTGGGATCTCTGCACTTTGATGGGCATGTAAGCGTTAAATGTTTATGAGGCCATTTTAGATATTACTAGGAAGTAGAGTTTTAAGTTTCAAAATAAGGTATAATACCATTTCTCATTGGCAAAATCCCTCTTTTCTCTAATATACACATTGTGTAGCAGTTATACCCTGTATATATATATATATATGTTAAAGTATTATACCGTGAACTTTATTTTAATAAGGAATGCCTTCTAAATCCTACTCTATGTGTCATTTCCAAGTATTTTTTTTAATATTACATAAAAAATTTTGGACTTCAGTGGCTAACAGTTGTCTACCCCTGACTACATTGATACTGTCTCTGTATGTCTCTAAACTCTCTTTTGTCATATGTTAATGCTTGCTCTGTATTGAACATGGGGACTTTATGCTCAAATATATCTATAGCTATCTATATCTATATCATCTATATATACAAAATCAGGAGGACATTGACAGGAAAAAATGTGATTTATCTTATAAGGATGCTAATCAGGTATCTGGAATATATATAGTAAAAGTATTTCTCTAGTTATACAATGGAAAATAATCCCTTTTCAACAATTTCTAAGTAATATGTATTTGAATAAAGAGGCACTCTAGCCTAGCCAACTGGACACGTTTGAAAAGTCATCACAGCAATTAAATTATCTGATAGTTCAGTCTCTCCTTATCTTACATGTTTTAACTTTAATTCTAGCATTTACAAAAAAAAAAAAAATCTGAATATTTAAAACATTAAATTTTTGTCCCAAATCATTGAAGTTTTGTTTTAAAATTATATGAGCATATATTACTCTCTTCAGACCATTCAGCACTGGAACTAAAATTATAATTACTGGATATTTAGAAATGTTAAATTTTCTCAAAGGGATATCATTAGTTTTGAGCATATGTGTATGTGTGTATATATATATATATGATTTACTACTAACCCCTGAATCTAAGGTGTTTTAAAAATTATAGATAAGTTTACAGGAAGCAACAGTCAGAACTGCACGTGGAACAACAGACTGGTTCCAAATAGGAAAAGGAGTATGTCAAGGCTGTATATTGTCACCTTGCTTATTTAACTTATATTCAGAGTACATCATGAAGAACGCTGGGCTGGAAGAAGCACAAGCTGGAATCAAGATTGCTGGGAGAAATATCAATAACCTCAGATATGCAGATGACACTACCCTTATGGCAGAAAGTGAAGAGGAACTCAAAAGCCTCTTCATGAAAGTGAAAGAGGAGAGTTAAAATATTGTCTTGAAGCTCAACATTCAGAAAACAAAGATCATGGCATCTGGTCCCATCACTTCATGGGAAATAGATGGAAAAACAGTGGAAACAGTGTCAGACTTTATTTTTGGGGGCTCCAAGGTCACTGCAGATGCTGATTGCAGCCATGAAATTAAAAGACGCTTACTCCTTGGAAGTAAAGCTATGACCAACCTTGATAGTGTATTAAAAAGCAGAGACATTACTTTTCCAACAAGGTCCGTATAGTCAAGGCTATGGTTTTTCCCGAGGTCATGTATGGATGTGAGAGTTGGACTGTGAAGAAAGCTGATCGCGGAAGAATTGATGCTTTTGAACTGTGGTGTTGGAGAAGACTCTTGAGAGTCCCTTGTACTGCAAGGAAATCCAACCAGTCCGTTCTAAAGGTGATCAATCCTGGGTGTTCATTGGAAGGACTGATGCTAAAGCTGAAACTGCAATACTCTGGCCACCTCATGCGACGACTTGACTCACTGGAATAGACTCTGATGCTGGGAAAGGTTGGGGGCGGGAGGAGAAGGGGACGACTGAGAATGAGATGGCTGGATGGCATCACCGACCCTGTGGACATGAGTTTGAGTGAACTCCAGGAGTTGGTGATGGACAGGGAGGCCTGGCGTGCTGTGATTCATGGGGTCGCGGAGAGTCGGACACGTCTGAGCGACTGAACTAAACTGAACTGAACTGAACTGAACATGCCTCCTAAAATGTGATTGAGAGAGCACTTTAACAGATAAGTTTTTTACAGGAAGTAAGAAAAAGTTTTGTACTTGCTTGAAAATAGTGTATGGAACCAATCATGAATATAGACACAGCAAATATTTTGATACAATTTTCCTTTAACTATTTGAAGGTGACTTTCCAAAGCAGCTTCCAACCAAAGATCTCTAGTTTTCACTAAGAATGTTCACAGACATTATTCTGGTTCTCTAGCTAAAGTAATATCTGATCTCAATCTCTGACTAGAAGTATATATGTAAAAGTAAGTAAGTTAAAGTCTCAATTAGAGACCACATTTCCATCATCTTGAAATTTCCTTTTTAAATTTCCTAACTCCAAGTTATCTGTATCATGAATACTTGAAGGTTTTGTTAAAAACCCAATTTCATAGGCTAAAGACCAGGAACTACAGAATCAGAATCCCTATAGTTGGATGCAGGAAATCTGTATGATAAAACAAGCACACTGAATATTTTCCTGTGTACTTAATTTTGAAAACAAGTGCCCTTAGGAAAAATTATTCCTAATTTTGAAGTCAAGTGAACACAATTTCACGTGTGTAAACTTTTACAAAATACTTCTTTCTTCAAAATTCATTTTTTACTATTTTTCAGGAAATTAAAGTAAACAAGAATCTTTTAAAAGTCCATATCACCTAGTTTAGATCATTCGAATTAATCACTCTGGGAAGGCTTCCTACCTCTCCTGTCAATTGAACAACTTATTTAAGGAGCTCTGTCAGATACAATACTCTTTACTTCATTTTGTCCCCTGCTGATACCATCTTACAGGGGATTGCCAACATGCAGAGAGCCTGAGGGATCTAAAGTGAGATGACAAAAGCAAACCCCATATGCATGCTCTCTAGAAGGTAGACTCCTACAGGCTACAATACCAAATGTTTAGAAGTGAGTCAAACAAGAGTGACACCATCTTGCAACCATTTCCCTTTATGAGGTACTCTTAATTCTGTGCCTCAGGAAAAGATTCTCATGAACAGATTACAAGTGTTTAGAAATTTGCTAGAGATCATAGCACAGAGCCATGCTGTGTTACACATTCTGCAGCCAAAATTCGAAGTCTGATTATGACCCAGAAATGGAACAATAATCAAATAGTGTCTTCTCCTACCCTGACCTCCATCAAATAATTGTTTTACTTTATTCTTGCAAAGGATCTTTTGAGAAGCATTTAGATGCTATTTCTATAACTGCAGGACAAGGTAAATCCCTCATGTGGAGATAAACGACCCAGATCTTTTGGTATTATGAATGGAGTTTAAGACTTAAACTATAAACTTATTTGTTTTCTTTCTATTTGAGGACTAAAGCCAACTAATATGCTAACAGATAGACTTCATATTACAGCAGGCTGAGAAGTATATTCAGTAAACTATGAAAGAATGAGATATAACTGAATTTTAAAATTCACCGTTGTTTATTGCCTGCATATAAGGTAAACATGATTGCTCCATTGCAAACTATGTCAATAACTAGGTTTTTCTTCTCATTCTGTTACTGAACTCAAATCAGTTCAGTTCAGTTCAGTTCAGTCGCTCAGTCGTGTCCGACTCTCTGTGACCCCATGAATCACAACACGCCAAGCCTCCCTGTCCATCACCAACTCCTGGAGTTCACTCAAACTCATGTCCACAGAGTCGGTGATGCCATCCAGCCATCTCATTCTCAGTCGTCCCCTTCTCCTCCCGCCCCCAACCTTTCCCAGCATCAGAGTCTATTCCAGTGAGTCAAGTCGTCGCATGAGGTGGCCAGAGTATTGCAGTTTCAGCTTTAGCATCAGTCCTTCCAATGAACACCCAGGATTGATCTCCCTTAGAATGGACTGGTTGGATCTCCTTGCGGTACAAGGGACTCTCAAGAGTCTTCTCCAACACCACAGTTCAAAAGCATCAATTCTTCCGCGATCAGCTTTCTTCACAGTCCAACTCTCACATCCATACATGACCTCGGGAAAAACCATAGCCTTGACTAGACGGACCTTTGTTGGCAAAGTAATGTCTCTGCTTTTCAATATATTATCGAGGTTGGTCATAACTTTCCTTCCAAGGAGTAAGCGTCTTTTAATTTCATGGCTGCAATCAGCATCTGCAGTGATCAAATCTTAGGTGCTTATTCTTGGAAAATTTACAGAGTCCCATCAAAACCAGTCAGCTTGTTGTACCTGGAGAAATTCAGGCAATCTCATTTCTGATTAGGAAGAATGTACAGTAACTGAAACAAAACAAGCATGGGGGCCTTGATGTCTGTAGTTTATAAATGAACTACTCTTACCACCAATTCAAATGTAAGGCCTTCAATGTTTCACACTGTTGAGTAGCCTTTAGAAGAGCTCACATACCAACTACTATTGTTAAGCAAATTCAATATTCGATTAAATTCAGTACTTTTTAAGACACTGTGAAAGGCATAGCAGGCATAAAAATAATAAAAGCATGGCCTCAAGAAACTCACTCTTAAAGCTGTGTGAAAGGAGACAAAGTGATTACCACGTGCTAAATATTTCAAAAGAAGGGGAAAAGTATCATTGAAGTTCAAAGGTAGACTATGAGTCCCAAGACTTCCAAAGTGATCCTGGCTTTCTTAAGGTAACCAGGAAACTACTGACCTAGATAATAGTGAACACATGGGTGTTTAGAGTAAAGAGGACTTAAACATACTGATGCCAAGCAGTAGCACATCACTTTTGAGACTATTCCATCTGTTTAAACTTGGTGAAACAGTTGCTTAAATTATTGAGGCAGCAGCATTTAAGAGGATGTGAGTAGCATGGCCCACAGTACTACACTAAGTGACCCAAGTTCATACCTTCGTGAACTGTGAAGTTGAACTAATTACTTGTCTTTGGACCCTCTTTTTCTACATCATTTAAAGGGTGACACATTAGTACCTAATTTTTAATACTGAATGAGATGCCTGAGTAAAGACATAGTGATTTGTAAGGTTTGTTTCAAATGCTCAAAATATGAACAAGTGCATGCATACATGCATGCATACACATAGTCTTTAGAAAGCTTGGAGTTTGCCATCTTAAATATTTGTTGGGCATCACATCTCTGAATTTGTTAATAGGAAAAACTGTTAATCTCAGAGGGAAGAAATATTAGAAGACATTTCAGCAAGAGATAAAGAACAAGGATACATTTTTCACCCTGGACCTGGTCACAAATTCAAATGCCTATCATACATTAGTAAGTAATGTACAAGAGTAAGATAGGTCACAAAGAAATATGTTTATTCACATTTTTGTCAAAATCTATAGTCTATGGGTCTGTTCCTCTTCCCCTTTTGACAGAGACATAGGTACAGATGCTATTTCTAAACTATTAGGTTGGTACAAAAGTAATTGTGGTTTTACAGTGTTGAACTTTACCATTTGATACTGGAATATATTCTTAAATGTGGTTATGTTATACATCATTTTAATATACATTTCTTTATTTTTGCTAATGACTTATTACTTGCTCTTTTTTATATTTATTTTAGACTATAGAAATACTGTTAGACAAAAGGCAAATTTGAGAAATTTTTAAATTCAAGTTCAAAATGGGTCATTAAACAGCAGAGACAACTTGCAACATCAACAACACATTTGCACCAAGAAGTGCTAATGAAGGAATAGTGGTGGTTCAAGAAGTTTTGCAAAGCAGGCAGGAGCCTTGAAGATGAAGAGCATGCTGCTAACTGCTAAGTCATTTCAGTCGTGTCCGACTCTGTGTGACCCCATAGACGGAAGCCCACCAGGCTTCCCCGTCCCTGGGACTCTCCAGGCAAGAACACTGGAGTGGGTTGCCATTTCCTCCTCCAAGGTGTGAAAGTGAAAAGTGAAAGTGAAGTCGCTCAGTTGTGTCCAACCCTTAGCGACCCCACGGATTGCAGCCTACCAGGCTCCTCCATCCATGGGATTTTCTAGGCAAGAGTACTGGAGTGGCTTGCCATTGCCTTCAATAGTGGCTGGCTATTGGAAGGTAATAATGACCAGTTGAGAGCCATCATTGAAGCTAATCTTCTTAAAACTACACAAGAAGTTGTCGAAGAACTCAGAATAAAGCATTCTATGGTCATTCTCATTTGAAGCAAATTGAAAAGATGAAAAATCTTGATAAGTGGTTGCCTCATGAGCTTACCAAAAAAAAAAAAAAAAAAAAAATCATCCTTCTGAAGTGTTGTCTTCTCTTATTCTATGCAAAAACAGTGAACAATTTCTCAATCAGATTGTGACATGAGATGTAAAGTATTTTTTATACAACAACCTGGGATGACCAGTTCAGTGACTGAATCGAGAAGAAGCTCCAAAGCACTTCGCAAAGCCAAACTTGCACTAAAATAAGGTCATGATCACTGTTTGCTGGTCTGATCCACTACGACTGTCTGAATCCTGGTGAAATCATTACATCTGAGTAGTATGCTCAGCAAGTCGAAGAGATGCACAGAAACCTGCAATGCCTGTAGCTGGCTTTGGTCAACAGAAAGGGCCCAATTCTTCTCCATGACAATGCCCAACTGCATGTCACACAACCTATGCTTCAAATTGAATGAATTGGGCTACCAAGTTTTCCCTCATCTGCCATATTCACCTGGCCTTTTGCCAACCAACTACCATTTCTTCAAGTATCTCTGCAACTTTTTACAGGGAAAATGCTTTCACAACAAGCTCGAGGCAAAAAATGCTTTCCATGAGTTTGTCGAATCCCAAAGCATGGATTTTTATGCTACAAGGATAAACCAACTTATTTCTTGTTGGCAAAAATGTGTTGATTGTAATGGTTCCTATTTTGATTAATAGAGGTGTGTTTGAACCTAGTTATAATGATTTAAAATTCATGGTCGAAAGCTGCAGTTACTTTTGTGAGAGAGTGAAAGTGCTAGTTGCTCAGTTGTGTGTGACTTTGCAATCCCATGGACTGTAGCCCACTAGGTTCTCTGTTCATGGAATTCTCCAGGCAAAGAATATTGGAGTGGGTAGACATTCCTTTCTCCAGGGGATCTTCCTGACCCAGGTATTGAAACTGGGTCTCCAGAAATCCAGGCAGATGCTTTACTGTCTGAGCCACCAGGGAAGTCCCAGTTGCTTTTGTATCAACCTAATATAAGAGGAGCATCAGAATGAGGACAACAATAGATGGCAACTGACACTCCGCTGCAGTGTTATGAAGGTAGAAAACAAACGATGGAAACTGTTGATTTGGACAGTTTGTGTCCCTTCTAAAATATAGCAGCTGCCGTTCATATTTTAACAACTCTTGACATGGGGAAATTCAAATCTGGTGTCAGTAGCTTTTGCAAGAGAAATTTAATGGATTTTTTCAAAAATAAAATTAGTTTAAATGTTGAGTAAAAACTAGCAAAACAAAAAATACCCATTCACACTCATTCTGCTGCAGAAACATGTCTGCGAAATTGCCCATGTAACCTCTTCCTTAATGTTCTATTTGATATAACCATAATATGTACACTATTCTCTTGTCTATTTATATTAAAACCAAAGGCAAAAGATAGTTGGCATGCTCTTAGACTTTTCTTGGTGGTTAACTACTGTCATTGTTTACTCTCAGCCTTTCAGGTAGAAATCAGAGGAGCAGTGCTACACATTTGGTGTTACTTCTGAAAAATTGGACATCATTTATAATTTAGACTGATAATTATAAGCCTTAGTTCACATTAAACCTGCCCAAACTGTTTTTTTTTTAATTTAGTTAGTTTCAAGTAAGCCCAAAGCACTTTTGTTATTTTAAAACTTTATAGAAAATTCTAATATATAGACAGGGCTACCAGTAACTGCCCTAGTTAGGACTTATCTTTTTACACAAAGGAAATTGAAGACATGAGGAAATAATACAGTTATAATAGCAATGATATAAACTAATTCCACTTGATGCCTGATGTATTGCTAAGTGCCAATGTTAGTGTGTGACTGCTGAAGGGGTTCCTGTTAGGCTAGATCTTAGTTTCTAGACATTATGGATTTGTTTTCTACAATAGACCTTCTAGTTTGGCACAAATTACACCGCAGACCAAAACAAAGCAACTCTTAGAGACAAGGACTTTATGTTCTGTTATTTCAGCACCAAAGTTTCAACCAACAAGTTCCATTTGAAACTACAACCAATGGATTTATTCTTTCAAATGAAACAGTAACATGCTGTGAACATTACCATAAAATACATTTTCTCCTGGGTGACACTTACAGTGGTCCCATTGAATCATGTTCTTTTGTACTTAAAGGGCTTTACCTTTAGTTTAATGTGACAAATAGTTTAAACTGTTAGTTTTCTTTTCAGCAAACTCATAAGAGAAAAAGAAAAAACATAATCTGAACAAAACATAAATACATAAAAACAGAATATAATCCTTAAGGACCACAGATTTCCATAGGGATTTATACCAGGACCTCACACTGAATAAATGTTGTAATTACATATATTATCTCTAGGATTGCTTAGGATACATAGGGAGTATTTTTAAGTAGTTCATAGAGAAGTATGTTTTATTATTTGATAATGTTCTTTATGAATTTGGAGCAGAGGTAAGCAAGACTTTTTTGTACAGGGCCAGATAGGTAAATATTTTAGGTTTTGAGGTTGGATTGTCTCTGTTCTAATGATTCAGCATTGCCATTATGGGAAAGCATTCATAGACAAGATGTACTCAAATGAGCATGGCTGTATCCCAGCAAATCTTTTATTAAAAATCAGGTTTCAGTCTACAGGCTGGATTGTGCCAATTACCATTAACCTGTCTTATTGTGGTTTAGTTTCTCAGTCATATTTGACTCTTTGGACTGCAGCACACCAGGCATCCCTGTCCTTCACCATCTCCTGGAACTTGCTCATACTTATATCCATTGTGTGGATAATGCCATCCAACCATCTTGTCCTCTGTTTTCCCTTTCTCTTCCTGTCTTCTATCTTTCCCAGCATCAGTCTTTTTTAATGACTTGGCAATTTGCAACAAGTGGCCAAGGTATTAGAACTTCAGCTTCAGCATCAGTCGTTCCAGTGAATATTCAGGACTGATTTCCTTTAGGATTCACTGGTTTGATCTCCTTGCAGTTCAAGGGATTCTCAAGTTTTCCTCAACACCACAGTTTAGAAGCATCAATTCTTCAGCACTCATCCTTCTTTATGGTCCAACTCTCACATATATACATGTCTACTGGAAAAACCATAGCTTTGACTATATGGACCTTTGTCAACAAAATAATGTCTCTGCTTTTTAATATGCGGTCTAGGTTAATCATGGCTTTTTTTCCAAGGAGCAAGTGTCTTTTAACGTCATGGCTGCAGTCACTGTCCACAGTGAATTTGGAGCGCAAGAAAATAAAGTCTGTCACTGTTTCCATTGTTTCCCCATCTATTTGCCATCAAGTGATGGGACTGTGATGCCATGATCTTAGTTTTTTGAATCTTTTCACTTTTTCACTCTCCTGTTTCACCTTCATCAATGGGTCTAGCTCCTCTTCACTTTCTGCCATAAGGGTGGTGTCATCTGCATATCTGAGGTTACTGATATTTCTTCTGGTAATATTGATTCCAACTTGTGCTTTACCAGCCCAGGATTTCATATGATGTACTCTACATATAGATTAAATAAGTGAGTGAAGTGAAAGTTGCTCAGTCATGTCCAACTCTTTGAGAAACCATGGACTATACAGTCGATGGAATTCTCCAGGCCAGAATACTGGAGTAGGTAACCTATCCCTTCTCTATCAGACCTTCTCAACCCAGAAATTGAACCAGAGTCTCTTGCATTGCAGGTGAATTGTTTATCAACTGAGCTACCAGGGAAGCCCAAGTTAAATAAACAGGGTGACAATAGACAGCCTTGATGAACCCCTTTCCTAATTTTGAACCAGTCTATTGTTCCATGTTCTGTTCTAACTGTTGCTTCTTGACCTGCATATAGGTTTCACAGGAGGCTGGTAAGGTGATCTGGTAATCCCAATAGTTAATAAATGATTCTTGATTTCTGAATATTATTCTAATTATAAATAGCTATCCATCTCTGATAGCTATAAACATCCTCATATATTTCAAAATGAAATTAAAACTAAGCAATATACACAATTAGTAAAATAAAATGATTAAATAAAATCTGTTTAAAAATTTTTGATGAGTTCATAGGCTAGTGATAGAGAAGCTAAAAATCTATAAGTTGCCAAAACTTCCTTCTTTTCCTAGATAACTTATGTAGTCACTGTTTTAAAAAAGAAGGCCTAACCTATCATTTTATTCTGATGATTCAGATTAGCCAAACAACAAAAAAATAAATCATAGCCATGTTATGTATTGACACTACATGGGTGCTTATTAAATCATCTAATTTCTCTTGATCCCTACCATAGATATTAATTTGATCAATTTCTAAGATTTCATTGAGATGGGGATTCACACTTCATCAGTGTTTTAATTTTATGATGAGACATTAATCCATATGTAAATTCTACCACTTTTACCTTTACTGGATGATAAACGCTGTAGTATGTACACCTGTCTATCTATGTGGTCGCCCTACTGAACAGATACTACAGCTGCCAGTAAACATTGCTTAGGACTTTCTTACTTAAACTGTGATTCATTGTCTGACAACATTTGTCATCTGGGACCTCGTTAGAAAATCACAATACCAAATCAGGATCATATGAATTAAAGTTCAAAACTACTGATTAGGACACACACATAAAATATGCACTGAGCTACTCAATGGAAATCTGAGATGACTTTATGATCTTATTGTGTTTATTTTAATTAGGAATTTAACCTAAGGGTGCCCTAACAAGTAGGGACTTCAGCTTTGGCTGTGACTTTGAAATGAATCTAACCTAATAGTGAAAATGTTCTTTAGCCCAATAAGGCAAATATATAATTGATTTTTTTTAAAACTTTTTTATTGATAGTTCTTATATTAAGGGAATCATTGTGCATTATGTGAATTGTGAAAATCTTTAGGAGTATAAAACTAAGAAATCTCCAAGATGATTATCAGATTTCTTTTATACATTTATAAATCTGTATATATAGTACACATGTAAGAATAAATTAGAAAGCATTTCTTATCAAAATTGGTCAATATTTTGATATTTTATCATTTAATTCATAAATCTGTATTTTAGGAGATATAGTTATTCTTGTGGTACATTTACCAAAAGGTGGTTGTTGTTATTTTTTATTCTAACAATTAAAATGTATTATGGTGTAAACTTACCAATGTGAAGATTGTTGCCCATAGAATTAGAGTACTGAAATGAGGAATAGTGGCTATAAAACACTGGAGAATCCACTTTACAGTCAATTCAACAATGCTTACTTTCTAAGGGTTGAAGGAGAGTTACCTCTTCTTTTCAGGGCACTGATATCCCTTTAGGTTATTAATGCCCAGAGTAGAATGCTTTGGTCCTGACACAGATTCCCTTTAAGTTACACTTTGACATTAGGAAACTCATGCTTTTACTTTACACCAGAGTCTCTAGAGTATGTGGTCATTCATTTCCCAATATGTGTGAAGGGTAATTCATAGGGATTAGGATGACAATATTATTTACATTTTATTTCTAATTATTCTGTTTCAATATGCTTTACTTTACTTCTCTTTCTGTACTGTTAGTAAAAGATCAGCCTCCCTGGTGGCTCAGACAGTAAAGAGTTGGTCTACAATGCAGGAGACCCAGGTTCAGTCCCTGGATTGGGAAGATCTCCTGGAGTAGGGAATAGCTTCCCACTCCAGTATTCTTGCTGAGAGAATCCCATGAATAAAGGAGTCTAGCAGGATATAGTCCATGGAATCACAAAGAGTTGGACACGACTGAGTGACTAAGCACATGCACAACAAAGTATACATTAATAGCTAAATTAATATTAAATAAACATTTGTGGAAAGATGTAGACTCATTCTTTTAACTTAGAATAGTATATGTTCAAAATATGGAAACCTTAGGAGTATAAAACTAGGAAATATCCAAGATGATTATCAGAATTATTTTATACATTTATGAAGCTATATATAATACACATGTAAGAATAAATTTAAAAAGCATTTATTTACAAAATTGATCATATTTGATATTTTATCATTTAATTTATAAATCTATATTTTATGAGAGCATTATTTTATATATAGTCTAAGCAAAGCATAGACAGTATGTGGTACAGGGAACTAGATTCATAATTTTTACAATAAAATATCAAAAAGGCCATTATTTCTATAAGCGAGTGGTATCAGTTAGCCGTGACTACATGCAGATCTTAAATAAATAAAGTGTAGTCATTTTTTCACACTTAGAAGACATATTTCAACTCATTTTGGCTTCTGTTATCCTCACTAGATGCTTATATTTTTTATTGTATAATAACCCAGCATGCTGCTGCTGCTGCTGCTGAGTCACTTCAGTCGTGTCCGACTCTGTGTGACCCCACAGACGGAAGCCCCCACCAAGCTCCCCCTTCCCTGGGATTCTCCAGGCAAGAACACTGGAGTGGGTTGCCATTTCCTTCTCCAATGTGTGAAAGTGAAAGTGAAGTCGCTCAGTCGTGTCCGACCCTTAGCGACCCTACAGACTGCAGCCTACCAGGCTGCTGCATCCATGGGATTTTCCAGGCAAGAGTACTGGAGTGGCTTGCCATTGCCTTCTCCGAATAACCCAGCATAGTAGTCTTCAATTTATTTTTCCTATTTCTCTATTTTTAGCTGTCACTTTCAGATATAAATTGAGTAGCTTTTGAAGAAGTTTCATTTTCAATCCTCCTAACTGCTGTGAATGTTAAACTGCTTGCTAAACTGAAGTGAGAGTTGGACTGTGAAGAAAGCTGATCGCCGAAGAATTCATGCTTTTGAACTGTGGTGTTGAAGACTCTTGAGAGTCCCTTGGACTGCAAGGAGATCCAACCAGTTCCTTCTAAAGGAGATCAGTCCTGGGTGTTCATTGGAGGGACTGATGCTAAAACTGAAACTCCAGTACTTTGGCCACCTCATGCGAAGAGTTGACTCACTGGAAAAGACTATGATGCTGGGAAGGATCGGGGATGGGAGAAGGGGACGACAGAAAGTGAGATGGCTGGATGGCATCACCCACTCGATGGAGGTGAGTTTGAGTGAACTCCGGGAGTTGGTGATGGAGATGGAGGCCTGGCGTGCTGTGATTCATGGGGTCGCAAAGAGTCGGACACGACTGAGCGACTGAACTGAACCGAAACTGGTCAGTCATTGCCTTAAATCTGTATCTTCTGAATATTTAGCAGAATTTCATATCGTCAGTGTTTGACGAAAATAAACACAAATGCTTTTAAAGTGAAACAAAGAAGTGCAACTTTATGCTTTAAAGAATGTAACATTCCTGAAATATAACCTAATCAATTTAAACTGACTACATCCTCATTGGCATTGGTTTGTGTTTATAAGCATTAAATGTAACTTTTTCACACTTATTTTCACTTGAAATTGCTGTGAAAGAATGAGACTTGTGATTCTGTTTGAAATTTCTAATCAGTCCCAGAGACACATGCTTAACTCTACTTTTAAAACAGCAAGAGTATATTCTGCCCCATTTTCCTATTTATAAAGACATCTGTAGTTTAAGAGAACATTAATAAAAGTTTCAAAATTTTAAAAATCTCAGATAGTTTAAACTAACTAGGGTTAAATGAAATATAAATGACCTTTGACTGACTAATGTCACTTAAAGTTTAGTCCAGAATCCCATTGAAATCTTCAACATGAGGGTTTCACTGGATATTAGCATAAATTTGAAATTTTTCACTATATAAAAACCAAAGTCATGACAAGCATATTGGCTTGAATTATTTTGACTTCATTTTTTGTATTCTTCTTATGTCTCTTTTTGCATTTTAGACTTTTAGTTTGTTACTAATTTATCCATTAATATGAATTATAATTATTTAATAGAGGTTTAGTTCTATGTTTAGATACTGATATTCATAAATATAGTTTATATAAATAAAATGCTATAAATTTAATGGATTGTAAGATAATTATTAATTATTTCTAGATAAAGTGATGACTTAGAATTTGAAAATCTGAGTTTGAATTCACCATTAATAAATGGCATAACTTTTGGTATGATGTTCAGTTAACTTTCTAGACTCAGTTTCATCATGTATAAACTGGAGACCAAAACAGCTTATAGATTTGCAGTAATGTCTGAATCATAAATTATTTGAAATCTATAAAATTCTAATAAAGTATGTTTTTATACTAATAATTTTACAAAATAGAGGAGTGTTCAAGAATTAAGTCAGTAAGTCTTCCAGCTGGTTTCAATGCCAACTTAATTTCTTATATATGTGTGTATGTATGAATCTGTATATTATTAAAATTTATATTTAAGATTTTTGAACTAAATTTTATCAATATTTTAATTTTTTTCCATCATAGGCTACAAGTTTTAATAGTTTGTCAGTGTCTCACTATATCAAAGTGACACTGTTCCTTATATGTCTCCTATGAGTTAACAAAATTATTCTTTAATGTGTCAGCATTCAGACTTCAAAAAATTCTACCAAAGGGATATTTTTCTTTCATTCTTTATAATTTCCATTAATCAGTGCTTAACATGAATAATCTCTGCTTTAAAAAAAGCTAACAGGTAAAAATTCAGAAAGCCTCACAAATACCAGTTTTTAACCATTAATAAAAGAATTGTTTCTGAAAACCAAGTCATTTCAAATATACATCTTCAATAGAGAGCAATTATATAGACAAAACCTTTCCTCTCAATCTAAGATGTAACAAGGAAGTAATTCATAGTAAACACAAGTTGTAAAGGAAAAAAAATCTCTTGACATACTAAAGATGCTCCAAATTTGCTATACCATTGCCTCTTTTCATAGAAGCCATTAAATTTTAGGAAAGCAGTGAATAAGATGAAAAAATAAGAATACATTTTATTTGTTTAGTAATGTAAAAAATAATGTGGAATTTTCTCACTAAAGTAAGCTTGAAAACTATCTAAAATTTGCCACCGGTCATTCATCATTGACCCATACAGCAGTAGTATCTCTTCTTCAAAATTCTATATGATATATATATGATTCTATAGCATTGCTAATTTTAGAAATAATAATGATATTTACTAGTGATAAAACTAACAGAATCCCCAAACAGTAGATTTACTGAGCTATTGCTGGTTTAAACATTAGGATAGAGGAGTAAATATATTTTTGGTTTTAAGTAGCTTAAAAATGTCCCAGCTATACTCAATAACTAATGATTGCTAGAAAATAAGAAGGTAGACTTAATATAGTTTGAAAAGTTATGATTGCTTTTTTATCAAAAAGTGCCATTTTGAAATAATTATAAAATTATAAAGTAAAAATTGTAAATGGATGTTTTTCTGGATAATAACTATAGAACTATATGAATGATTTCTCATTTTTAACTGTTGTCAAAATAACTAGTTTAATACATTCATTTAAATATCTTGCTGACTTTCACCAGCAAATAAACTTGCTTGATGGTTTCTTAGCTATTTATCTGAAGTGTCTTCAAATAACCACTTTTAAAGTGGTAGATGGTAAATGTGTTGTCATAGACCTTTTATACCTGCAGAAAGACAAGAAATGTAACTTAAATAAAAAAACAAAGCTACACTTTGTATGAATTCCACAACAAATTGTGAACATAGATTTGGTTTGGATTATTTAGAATATATTTTAAATAGTATTAACTACACACTTTTGCTCTTATAATGTTGTGTTTGTGCATGTGTGTGTGTGTGTAAACAAGTCTTGAACTTTCAGAACTTTCAAGTTCTGGCAGAAATGATGGAAAACATCTTGATTCAGGTTTTCTTAAATTTGGAAATTTCCAGCAAATACTACCTTTTAGCTTTGTAGAAATACTAGTAGGATATTAAATGGAATTTGTGAAAAGTACTGTAGATTCTTCAGTTGAGCACTACTTTTACCTACACTAAACAAAGATGCTTGAAGTCTTCATGCTAAATTTGATTCATTCATTTTCAATTTCAAATTATCTGTACATTTTTTAAAGCTTAGTAGTTCTGCACAGAAATCTATTTAATGATTCAGATAACTAAATTAGAGTTACAAATCTAAGAAAATAAGTTCTAATAAAGTAAAGCTTTTTAAACTATATAATGGGAAGCTCTTAGAGTTTGTGTTCCCAACATGTCTAACATACTGAAGTGGATTGGGCTGTAGTTATATGATCACAATTACTGGACCATGGCATGGTTTGTTTGGTGAGCTCAGCCATCTTATCTGATTTGAATTATTCCATTGTCAGTCTAATCAATTCAGTTGTGATCAGTAGTAAATATGGCTGGAAAAACAATCAACCGTGAAGCAGTCAATTTAGAGACTGCCTAAAAATACAGACATACTGTGGGGAAAATAGATTCTAATGACAATGAAAAAAATGCAATAAAACAGCTTAAAATAAGTTGAGAAAAGGAGAAATTATTTTAGCATTTGAACTACTCTAAATATGTTTTTGGGGGTAAGGAAGTTTCTCAAGATAATAGGAATTTTTCTAATCCAACTGCCACCTTATTTCTTAATGAATTATTTTGTAGAAACAAAAGGAAAAAGTCACAATTTACATTTTCTCTAGAAATGCCCTCTGTTTATACCACTTGTTCACTCCATTTTTCATTCAGAGAGTAATGAAAATTTTAATCCTCTGCTAAGTTTGCTGTGGAAAATCCCATTGCATCACAAAGCAGTAATCTTTCTAGTCAGAACATAACATTTTTAAAGGTTGAATTGGACCCCTGTGTTTTTCTTAACTAGACACCTGAGAATGAAAAACACAACTGTCAAGATATCTCCTGGCTAGCATTACAGGAAACTTAATCCATTTACTCACTAATGTGATGTTATGCTAGCAAGAAGCTAGAATATACTATTAAATTTTTTGATTCTTTATTTAGAAGCTTGTGTTCCATCCCTACCCCCCCCAAAAAAAAAACAAACAACAAAAAAATGGACTTTCAGTGCAATTTTAAGATTTTTGACATTAATGAGAAAGCTATTTTCTTAGAAACTAGGTAAGTAATGTATTGCAAGTTATTGTGGCTACAAACAAAACAAACATCTTGAAACATGGCAAATATGTATAGATTATTTCTTAAGACAGAGTATTTCAAGTAGATCCCACACAATTAACTGAATTTATTTAGAATCTAAGGACACACCAAAAACAAAAAACCCATAAAATTAAACAACAGATAAGTGACCAAATTTCAAAGAACTGAAGTAAAAAGTTTATAGGGCATCTGACCAAGATTGTTATTATCATTACAGAACCTCCCTCCAGTTTAAAAGCAGATAATACTTACAATCACTAAAGGATGGTCATTCATTTTATAGAGAATATAGCTTATCCTAATAAAGTAGATGAAACTCTGAAGACTTAGCCAAACTTTCAAGATAAGTGTTGTTTTCCTTCCCATCAAAGCAAGCATCAGTGACTTTAGAATGAAAATCTATTCCATATGTGCATAGGAATATTCCATATGTTCCAAATATTCCATATGTGTATAGGTCTGTGCATATCCTTGTTTGAATACATATACTAATGTATTCTGTATACATATATCTGTGTTAAAAATCTTTTGTACTAGAGCAGTGACCTGTCGTCTTATCAGTTTTCTCAAGTACTATTCAGAAATCTGCTTTGGTTTTTCAGAAATCAATGAAGAAATGAGAAATGTGTCTTTAATAGCAGGGAGTGATGTTATAATGTTCTTTATTAAACAGCATCTGACATAACTCGATAAAAAAGAACAATGAACTGATCTTGCAGTAAGAGCTACATCAACGGAAAAATATTTACTGTTCCTATTAAAAATGAATTAACGCAAACAGCCAGCCTTTTAATTGAAATCTTTATCACATTTCCTTCCCATTTAAATGCAAATATAAAGTCCTTTTACAAACTAATAGAAATCAGAAACTAAATGTGAACCATAACTTACATGATTCAGTAACCTAAAATAAGTTCAGATTCAATATAACACATACTAAAAGTATTAGAGTGACTTTTATAGAATTCAATATAATTTATCTATTATTTTTTAAAATTCTAAAATAATTGCATATTTCTAGCATTGGATTTTAATTACTATGTGAATTGATGTTTCAAACAAATATATTTTATTGCTACCTTTCTTGGAATAGTAAAAAAACATGTTTTTGTCTTTGACAAATTACTACTTTATACTACTAATATATTGTATTATAACACCTTTTCCCTTACATGGAGTATATAAATGCTTATCTTTGAACACAACTTTGCTTTTGTAAGCTTAAGCAGAACAATGTGTACGTTATGTACTGTGACCACTAGATGTTATTTAAGCCACAGTTTAAATAAAGGAGAAAGAAAAATTTTAAATTCCTTCCATGGCTTCTATTGCAGGAAGTGGGCCCAGTGTTCATTTGCATGGAATTGACAAATTGGGAGTTATATTCTTCAGTATCTTCAGCACTTGGCAATGTAAAATCTTCATGTAATTTATTTAACCCTAATAGACTTGAATTTCTTAGTTATTCTAATTATTTTTAGAAAATGTTATATTTTAAGGACTTTCAAGAGCTGAAACTATCATGGTATACGTTTCGTATGAACTCTTACAATGAAAGTGTATGTTGCTTACCTAAGGTATTCTGATTCTCTAGGGGGCAAGGTGGAACCAGATGTCCAGTTTCTTAACTGAAGGTCAGCCTTCAGAATTTGATGTAGTATACATTTCTCAAGTAGTTGATTTAGTGTTTACCTGAATACGCATAGTATGTTACACATCTCTTTAGATCTTTTGTCTGCTGTTTAGCCTCCAGGTTTCTGAAGCAAATGCTCTTCTTACCAGTGACGGAGAGCATATTTACAGTACTGGATCAGCATGAGTATGTTATCAATGAGAAAAGTATCCTTTTCATTATTCTACTCCCTTTAATCCTGACACTCATTAAACAGTAGCTAATGTGACGCAGGTTGGTAGGTGCCCAGTATGCTACTGGAGCTCAGTGGAGAAATAACTATAGAAGGAATAAAGGGATGGAGCAAAAGCAAAACCAATACCCAGCTGTGGATGTGACCAGTGATAGAAGCAAGGTCCGGTGCTGTAAAGAGCAATATTGCATAGGAACCTGGAATGTTAGGTCCATGAATCAAGGCAAATTGGAAGTGGTCAAACAGGAGATGGCAAGAGTGAACGTCGACATTCTAGGAATCAGTGAATTAAAATGGACTGGAATGGGTGAATTTAACTCGGATGACCATTATATCTACTACTGTGGGCAGGAATCCCTTAGAAGAAATGGAGTAGCCATCACGGTCAACAAAAGAGTCTGAAATGCAGTACTTGGATGCAATCTTAAAAATGACAGAATGATTTCTGTTCGTTTCCAAGGCAAACCATTCAATATTACAGTAATCCAGGCCTATGCCCCAACGAGTAATGCTGAAGAAGCCGAAGTTAATCGGTTCTATGAAGACCTACAAGACCTTTTAGAACTAACACCCAAAAAAGATGTCCTTTTCATTCTAGGGGACTGGAATGCAAAAGTAGGAAGTCAAGAAACACCTGGAGTAACAGCCAAATTTGGCCTTGGAGCACGGAATGAAGCAGGGCAAAGGCTAATAGAGTTTTGTCAAAAGAATGCACTGGTCATAGCAAACACCCTCTTCCAACAACACAAGAGAAGACTCTACACGTGGACATCACCAGATGGTCAACACCGAAATCAGATCGATTATATTCTTTGCAACCAAAGATGGAGAAGCTGTATACAGTTAGCGAAAACAAGACCAGGAGCTGACTGTGGCTCAGATCATGAACTCCTTATTGCCAAATTCAGACTTAAATTGAAGAAAGTAGGGAAAACCACTAGACCATTCAGATATGACCTCAATCAAATCCCTTATGATTATACAGTGGAAGTGAGAAATAGATTTAAGGGACTAGATCTGATTGATAGAGTGCCTGATGAACTCTGGACGGAGGTTCGTGACATTGTACAGGAGACAGGGACCAAGACCATCCCCATGGAAAAGAAATGCAGAAGAGCGAAATGGCTGTCTGAGGAGGCCTTACAAATAGCTGTGAAAAGAAGAGAGGCGAAAAGCAAAGGAGAAAAGGAAAGATATAAGCATCTGAATGCAGAGTTCCAAAGAATAGCAAGGAGAGGAAGAAAGCCTTCCTCAGTGATCAATGCAAAGAAATAGAGGAAAACAACAGAATAGGAAAAACAAGAGATCTCTTCAAGAAAATTAGAGATTCCAAGGGAACATTTCATGCAAAGATGGGCTCAGTAAAGGACAGAAATGGTATGGACCTAACAGAAGCAGAAGATATTAAGAGGAGGTGGCAGGAATACACAGAAGAACTGTACAAAAAAGATCTTCACGACCAAGATAGTCACGATAACGTGATCACTGACCTAGAGCCAGACATCTTGGAATGTGAAGTCAAGTGGGCCTTAGAAAGCATCACTACGAACAAAGCTAGTGGAGGTGATGGAATTCCAGTTGAGCTATTTCAAATCTTGAAAGATGATGCTGTGAAAGTGCTGCACTCAATATGCCAGCAGATTTGGAAAACTCAGCAGTGGCCACAGGACTGGAAGAGGTCAGTCTTCATTCCAATCCCAAAGAAAGGGAATGCCAAAGAATGCTCAAACTACCGCACAATTGCACTCATCTCACACGCTAGTAAAGTCATGCTCAAAATTCTCCAAGCCAGGCTTCAGCAGTATGTAAACCGTGAACTCCCAGATGTTCAAGCAGGTTTTAGAAAAGGCAGAGGCACCAGAGATCAAATTGCCAACATCCGCTGGATCATGGAGAAAGCAAGAGAGTTTCAGAAAAACATCTATTTCTGCTTCATTGACTATGCCAAAGCCTTTGACTGCGTGGATCGCAATAAACTGTGGAACATTCTGAAAGAGATGGGAATCCCAGACCACCTGACCTGCCTCTTGAGAAACCTGTATGCAGGTCAGGAAGCAACAGTTAGAACTGGACATGTAACAACAGACTGGTTCCAGATAGGAAAAGGTGTACGTCAAGGTTGTATATTGTCACCTTGCTTATTTAACTTATATGCAGAGTACGTCATGAGGAACGCTGGACTGGAAGAAGCACAAGCTGGAATCAAGATTGCTGGGAGAAATATCAATAACCTCAGATATGCAGATGACACTACCCTTATGGCAGAAAGTGAAGAGTAACTCAAAAGCCTCTGGATGAAAGTAAAAGAGGAGAGTGAAAAGGTTGGCTTGAAGCTCAACATTCAGAAAACAAAGATCATGGCATCTGGTCCCATCACTTCATGGGAAATAGATGGAAAAACAGTGGAAACAGTGTCATACTTTATTTTTTTGGGCTCCAAAATCACTGCGGATGCTGATTGCAGCCATGAAATTAAAAGACGCTTGCTCCTTGGAAGAAAAGTTTTGACCAACCTTGATAGTGTATTAAAAAGCAGAGACATTACTTTGCCAACCAAGGTCCGTCTAGTCAAGGCAATGGTTTTTCCCGTGGTCATGTATGGATGTGAGAGTTGGACTGTGAAGAAAGCTGATCGCCGAAGAATCGATGCTTTTGAACTGTGGTGTTGGAGAAGACTCTTGAGAGTCCCTTATACTGCAAGGAGATCCAACCAGTCCATTCTAAAGGAGATCAGTCCTGGATGTTCATTGGAGGGACTGATGCTAAAGCTGAAACTGCAATACTTTGGCCACCTCATGCGACGAGTTGACTCACTGGAAAAGACTCTGATGCTGGGAAAGGTTGGGGGTGGGAGGAGAAGGGGACGACAAAGAATGAGATGGCTGGATGGCATCACCGACTCTGTGGACATGAGTTTGAGTGTACTCCGGGAGTTGGTGATGGACAGGGAGGCTTGGCGTGCTGTGATTCATGGGGTCGCGGAGAGTTGGACACGACTGAGCGACTGAACTGAACTGAACTGAATGTGACGCATACTTGGAGCGACTAATAATGCATCTTTTTGTCAAAATTATGCTCCCTTTATTGAGAAAGTTGGCACTGATAAACCTAAATCATTACTGGTTGTAAGGTCTTGAATCTTACAATTGAAAGAGATACGTGCTTTGTAGACATTAGTTACAAAAATTTAGTCTACAAATGTGTATAGATTTGGTTGCCCAGTAAACAGCAACAATATTTAAAAACCTCCTGAGTTCATTTCATGTCTTTTTTCAAATCAGTCTAGATGTGAGGCTTTATCAAATTTTGCAGCCAAAGTATTGATGTGTAACCCATGCTTGTCCCATCAGTCTGGTATTAGGGCCAGCTGTGCTGTAGATGCTGGTGTCCAGTGGCCATGATAACAGTGTCCTCTCTGGGCAAGATCTGGGGTGTGATTTGGACAGCAGTTCCAAAAACATAGCTTTCTTAGGTGTCTGCCCATTTTACTGAGTCTGAGATTCTGGGTTTCCAGCAATTTAATGATATCACCATGACTTTTTTTCAATAAATTTGCTTTATGACAGGAAAATTTAAGGCAAATTCCTCATGGTACAATGCAATTCTAGATATTTCAGTAGGTATCTATGTAAGAACTATTTTTTTAACTAAAACCAGAGCAACAACAACAACAACAACAACAAAAACAGCAAATTAAACATTTCTTTAATATGTATTTAATACCTAGGTCATGTTTAGTCTTTCCACTTTATTTTTGAAGTTGGCTGATACCAAAGCAGAGGAGATCCATATATAGTGTTTTGTTGATACCATCTCATAAGTTTCTTTTGATAGCTAATAGTAGTTATGCTATCTCCACTCTCATAGCATTAATTAATTGAAGAAATTAGTCATGTGTCTAGTGAAATTTTGCCAATTTTACTCACTGTCATTATCATGCTTTATTACTCCACCATCACTTCATGGGAAATAGATGGGGAACAGGGGAAACAGTGTCATTTTTGGGCTCCAAAATCACGCAGATGGTGATTGCAGCCATGAAATTAAAAGATGCTTACTCCTTGAAACGAAAGTTATGGCCAACCTAGACAGCATTTTAAAAAGCAGAGACATTACTTTGCCAACAAAGGTCCATCTAGTCAAGGCTATGGTTTTTCCAGTGGTCACGTATGGATGTGAGAGTTGGACTGTGAAGAAAGCTGAGTGCCGAAGAATTGATGCTTTTCAACTGTAGTGTTGGCAAAAACTCTTCAGAGTCCCTTGGACTGAAAGGAGATCCAAGCAGTCCTATATCAGTCCTAGGTGTTCATTGGAAGGACTGATGTGAAAGCTGAAACTGCAATACTTTGGCCACCTCTTGCGACGAGTTGACTCACTGGAAAAGACTCTGATGCTGGGAGGGATAGAGGGCAGGAGGAAAAGGGGACGACAGAGGATGAGATGGCTGGATGGCATCACCGACTCAATGGACATGAGTTTGAGTGAACTCCGGGAGTTGGTGATGGACAGGGAGGCCTGGCGTGCTGTGATTCATGCAGTCGCAAAGAGTCGGACATGACTGAGCTACTGAACTGAACTGAACTGAACTGATCTCCTACCAGCTTGCAAGGTTGATCTGAGAAATTCAAAGAACTCTTTATATGATCTGTTCTACCCCATTCCAAGAATATTGTCAGAATTTCCATTTTGCTCCTTTCTAATAACATAACTTGGCTTTGGCCTGCTTTCATCTATTTTGCTGGCACTCAGTTGGATCTTTTAATTTGGAAACTGAAGGTTTTCCTTGAATATCTTATTAATAATTTCCTCTTCTCACTTCCGTTTTTTGGAATTTTATTAATTTGTATGTTGAAACTCCTATGGTGATTATTATTTCTTATAATCTCTATCTTATTTTCCATATCTTTGCATTTTGATATACTTTCAGAAAAGTAGCTGCGGCTCTTCTTTACTTTTTCATTAATTTTTCTTTTAAGCTAACACATTAAAAAAATTTCCAGAATCTGCATTCTTTCTTTTTTATAGCTTCTTGATCTTTATGTATGTATGTATGTATGTGTGTGTGTGTGTATATATATAATTCTTGGTTTCTGATATCTCCAATTTGATTCGATATATCTGTCCTGGTATTTATCTTGCTAGAAAGTTTTGATATATACTTGTTTATCTCTGATTTTGTTCTAAATCTTTGAAAGAGCTGTTTTCTGTCATGACACTCATCTTTAGGCTTTACTGTAATGTGATCTGGTTGGGCAGTCTAATCTATAGTCATATTTATGTCTTTCTTGTGAGCTTTGCAGATTCTCCAGAGAAGGCTTTAACTGACTACCCTAAGGGTAACCATTAAAGGAAGAAGATGTGTCTCTGTCTTTGTGTATAATATTCACTTATTTGACTTTTATTAAGTATAGAATTCTTGCCCTCAATTCTCCTTATTATTCTTACCCTTTCAAGTAAAGGCCTTTTGCTTTATAGATTTTAAGAATATGTCACCAAACTTCTTTGGAGATTAGGAGGAATCATTGTTGTGAAAATGAAAGCAGCACTTTCACATTGTTATGAAAGTGAGTCTCTCTGTGATCCTATGGACTATAGCCTGCCCAGCTTCTCTGTCCATGGAATTCTCCAGGCAAGAGTACTGCAGTGAGTTGCCATTTGCTTCTGCAGGGGATCTTCCCAACCTGGAGATCGAGCCCAGATCTCCTGCATTACAGACAGATTCTTTACCAACTGAGCCACTAGGGGAGCCCTAGTGTTATAGGTTTGGTTTTGAGGAAGGAGGTTCTGAGACTGGATTTGTTTGCAGGATGTTTTTTAAGCAACTCCATGTGTTCAATACCTGTAGACAGAAAGGGAGGAAATTATATTTGCATAAAGGAAAAAGTCGAGCTGTGATGTAGTCCCCAAAACACTTGGCTGACCCTATAGAGAACTCTGGAACTAGAACAACCCTTCAGAGTTGCCACTACTTGGGCTTAAATACTTATCCCTTTATTTGGTCTAGACCTCTATATAATGTTGGTTAGTCTTTAAATGTTGGCCACCCCTAGTAGGAATGAGATTTTAAGTCAGATGGCCTTCTGTAAACTGAGGTAGTGCCTGAGGAGACTTACACTGAACTGTGTCTGAGGCAGCTGTCACACAGTGGGATCACAAATCATTCATAAGGGGACATCTGGACTGTGCCTTAGAGTGTCCAGCAGCACAGACATTCACAGAGCTGGACGGGTGGACAGAGAGGCATTCTTACTTCTTCTTCAACATTCTTTCACAAAATACCCTTGTTTTCTCTCTGCCTTTTCCCCCACTATAGAAAGCATCCTGGGGAAGGAAATGGCAACCGACTCCAGTACTCTTGTCTGGAGAGTCCCATGGATGGAGGAGCCTGGCAGGTTACAGTCCATGGGGTCACGAAGAGTCGGACATGACTGAGCGACTTCATTTCACTTTCATGCATTGAAGAAGAAACTGGCAACCTACTCCAGTATTTTTGCCTGGAGAATCCCAGGGACAGAGGGGCCTGGTGGGCTATCTTCTATGGGGTCGCACAGAGTCGGACATGACTGAAGCAACTTAGCAGCAGCAGCAGCAGAAAGCATCCAGTGAGGCCAGTGTCTGCATATTTTATGGCTGTGTAAATTGTATTACTCAGCTTTCTCCACTGACAGTATATGATTCAGCATATGCTGTCAGTCACATGCATCTATCATCATTCCAGATTCCAAAATGTTAGCTGCTGTTTTGTCTTTCACTGTTTTCTTGATACTTATAAGTTTATGAATCTTTAAAAATCTTTTTAGTTCAAGGCAAAAATCAATGGGTATGTTCAGCTCATCATTTCTATCCGTATGTCCCTGGCTAAACTGGTAATATGAAATTTTATGCTTCTTTCTGCTTTACTTTTTTCTTATTTTTTTTCCCAAAAGTTCACAATACACTTGTTACTTTATACAGTTCTCTTTTTCTATAAATAGAAGAATTAAGAGAATCATTTTTAAATATTATCTCAGTTTTATCTGATTTTTCTGTTTATTTATCAAATAGTCTCTATATCCTCAATAAGTATTTTTCTATGTGTAAAAAAAGAATATGTCCTTACCCTCTCCATACAATTCATTTGGTTTAAAGGTGCTTTAAAGTAGTCATTATAGATAGGATAGAGGGATATTCTTTTTTCCTAGTTGGGGCCCTTCTACATTATTGTTTTCCTGTGATGGAGGGAACTGAACAGAAACCAATCTAAGTAAGTAGGTAGGGCGTTACAATCTCATGATAAATTCTGTGTATTGATATAATGTAAATTTTTTGTTTTACAAGTACATTTAAAGAAGGAAGAAGTTTGGATTTCCTTCAATCCCTGTCTCTATCTAAATTCATAATTGATATCTAAAAGGTCTCAGTGTAAAATAAACATAGGCATTTTTGCTCAGAATTGCCTTCATGATACTCGAGGCTTGAGAGGAGTATCTTTGCATTGCCCTTAATCTTAAAATGTATTTTCAAAATATATCTGAATCCATTGATAAATCAGTCAGTTCAGCTCAGTTGCTCAGTTGTGTCCGACTCTGTGATTCTGTAGAATGCAGCATGCCAGGCCTCCCTGTCCCTCTCCACCTCCTGGAGATTACTCACACTTATTTCCATTGAGTCAGTGATGCCATCCAACCCTCTCATTCTCTGTTGTCCCCTTCTCCTCCCACCCCCAGTCTTTCTGATCATCAGGGTCTTTTCAAATGGGTCAGTTCTTCTCATCAGGTGGTAAAAAAATTGGAGTTTCAGCTTCAGCATCAGTCCTTCCAATGAATATTCAGGATTGATTTCCTTTAGGATGGACAGGTTGGACCTCCTTGCTGCCCAAGGGACTCTCAAGAGTCTTCTCCAACACCACAGTTCAAAAGCATCAATTCTTCAGCGCTCAGTTTTCTTTATAGTCTCACAACCATACATTTTTACTGGAAACACTATAGGTTTGACTAGATGGACACTTGTTGGCAAAATAATGTCTCTTCATTAAAATATGCTGTCTACATTGGTAATAACTTTTCTTCCAAGGAGTATTCATCTTTTAATTTTATGGCTGCAGTCACCATTTGCAGTGATTATCGAGCCAAAAAAAGAAAGTCTGTCACTGTTTCCACTGTTTTCCCATCTGTTTACCATGAAGTGATGGGACCAGATTCCATGATCTTAGTTTTCTGAATGTTGAGTTTCAAACCAGCTTTTTCACTCTCCTCTTTCACAATCATCAAGAGGCTCTTTAGTTCTTCGTTTCTGCCATAAGGGTGGTGTCATCTGCATATCTGAGGTTATTGATATTTCTCCTGGCAATCTTGATTCCAACTTGTGCTTCACCCAGCCCAGCATTTCTCATGATGTACTCTGCATATAAGTTAAATAAGCAGGGTGACAATATACAGCCTAGACATACTCCTTTCCCGATTTGGAACCAGTCTGTTGTTCCATGTCCAGTTCTAATTGTTGCTTGTTGACCTGCATACAGGTTTCTCAAGAGGCAGGTCAGGTGATCTGGTATTCCCATCTCTTTAAGAATTTCCCACAGTTTGTTATATCCACACAGTCAGAGGCTTTGGCATAGTTGTTAAAGCAGAAGTAGATATTTTTTCTGGAACTCTCTTGCTTTTTCGATGCTCCAGTGGATGTTGGCAATTTGATCTCTGGTTCCTCTGTTTTTTCTAAATCCACCTTGAACATCAGGAAGTTCACAGTTCACGTTCTGTTGAAGCCTGGCTTGGAGAATTTTGAGCATTATTTTGCTAGCATGTGATATGCGTACAGTTGTGTGGTAGTTTGAGCATCTTTGGCCTTGCCTTTCTTTGGGATTAGAATGAAAACTGACCTTTTCCAGTCCTGTGGCCACTGAGGAGTTTTCCAATTTTGCTGGCATATTGAGTGTAGCACTTTCACAGCAACATCTTTTAGGATTTGCAATAGCTCAACTGGAATTCCTTCACCTCCACTAGCTTTGTTTGTAGTGATACTTCCTAAGGTCCACTTGACCTCGTATTCCAAGATGTCTGGCTCTAGGTGAGTGATCATACCATTGTGGTTATATAGGTCATGAAGATCTTTTTTGTTTAGTTCTTCTGTCTATTCTAGCCACCTCTTCTTAAGATCTTCTGCTTCTGTTCAGTCCATATGTTCCTGTCCTTTATTGTGCCCATCTTTCATGAAATATTCGCTTTGTATCTCTAATTTTCTTGAAGAGATCTCTATTCTTTCCAATTCTACTGTTTTCCTCTATTTCTTTGCATTGATCACTGAGGAGGGCTTTCTTATCTCACCTTGCTTTCTTTGGAACTCTGCATTCAAACTCTACATTCGAATATCTTTCCTTTTCTCCTTTGCCTTTCTCTTCTCTTCTTTTCTCAGCTATTTGGAAGGCCTCCTCAGACAACCATTTTTCCTTTTTTTGCATTTCTTTTTCTTGGGGATGGTCTTGATTCCTGACCCCTGTACCATGTCATACACCTCCGTTCATAGTTCTTCAAGCACTCTATCAGATCTAATCCTTTCAATCTATTTATCACTTCCACTGTATAATCACAAGGGATTTGATTTAGGTCATACATGAATGGTCTAGTGGCTTTCCCTACTTCCTTCAGTTTAAGTCTGAATTTGGAAATAAGGAGTTCATGATCTGAGCCACTGTCAGATCCTGGTCTTGTTTTTGCTGACTTTATAGAGCGTCTCCATTTTTGGCTGCAAAAAATATAATCAATCTGATTCGGATTCATCTGGTGACATCCATGTGTAGAATCTTCTCTTGTATGTTGGAAGAAGGTGTTTGCTATGACCAGTGCGTTCTCTTGGCAAAACTCTGTTAGCTTTTGCCCTGCTTCATTCTGTACTCCAAGGTCAAATTTGCCTGTTACTCCAGGGATATCTTGACTTCTTACTTTTGCCTTCCAGTCCCCTGTAATGAAAAGGACATCTTTTTTGGGTGGCAGTTGTATAAGATCTTGTAGGTCTTCCTAAAACCATTCACCTTCAGCTTCCTCAGCATTACTGGTCAGGGCATAGACTTGGATTCCTGTGATACTGAATGGTTTGTTTTGAAAAGGAACAGAGATCATCCTGTCGTTTTTGAGATGCATCCAAGTACTGCATTTCAGACTCTTTTGTTGATCATGATGGCTACTCCACTTCTTCTAAGGGATTCCTACCTAGCAGTAGATATAATGGTCATCTGAGTTAAATTCACCCATTCGAGTCCATTTCAGTACACTGATTCCAAAAATGTTGGCATTCACTCTTGCCATCTCCTTTTTTGACCACTTCAAATTTACCTTGATTCATTGAGTTAACATTCCAGGTTCCTATGCAATATTGCTGTTTACAGCATCGGACTTTACTTCCATCACCAGTCACACCCACAACTGGGTGTTGTTTTTGTTTTGGCTCCTTCTCTTCATTCTTTCTGGAGTTATTTCTCTACTGATCTCCAGTAACATATTGGGCACCTACCAACTTGGGGAATTCATCTTTCACTGTCCTGTATCTTTTTGCCTTTTCATACTGTTCATGGGGTTCTCAAGGTAAGAATACTGAAGTGGTTTGCCATTCCCTTTTCCAGTGGACCACGTTTTGTCAGAACCCACCACCATGACCCATCCATCTTGGGTGGCCCTACAAGGCATGGATCATAGTTTCAATGAGTTAGACAAGGCTGTGGGCCTTGTGATCAGATTAGTTAGTTTTCTGTGACTGTGGTTTTTAGTCTGTCTGTCCTCTGATGGAGAAGGATAAGAGACTTATGGAAGCTTCCTAATGGGAGAGACTGACTGAGGGGGAAACTGGGTCTTGTTTTGATGGCAGAGCCATGCTCAGTAAATCTTAAATCCAATTTTCTATTGATGCTTGGGGCTGTGTTCCCTCCCTGTTACTTACCTAGGGCTAAACTATGGTGGCTAAAATATTTTCAAATAGTTGTGAAAAGAAGAGAAGTGAAAAGCAAAGGAGAAAAGGAAAGATATAAGGATCTGAATGCAGAGTTCCAAAGAATAGCAAGGAGAGATAAGAAAGCCTTCCTCAGCAATCAATGCAAAGAAATAGAGGAAAACAACAGAACAGGAAAAACAGATCTTTTCAAGAAAATTAGAGATATCAAGGGACATTTCATGCAAAGATGGGCTTGATAAAGGACAGAAATGGTATGGACCTAATAGAAGCAGAAGATATTAAGAAGAGGTGGCAAGAATACACAGAAGGTCTTCACGAAGAAGATAATCACGATAGCATGATCACTCACCTGGAACCAGACATCTTGGAATGTGAAGTCAAGGGGGCCTTAGAGAGCATCACGATGAACAAAGCTAGTGGAGGTGATGGAATTCCAGTTGAACTATTTCAAATCCTGAAAGATGATGCTGTGAAAGTGCTGCACTCAATATGCCAGCAAATTTGGAAAACTCAGCAGTGGCCACAGGACTGGAAAAGGTCAGTCTTCATGCCAATCCCAAAGAAAGGCAATGCCAAACATTGCTCAAACTACCGCACAATTGCACTCATCTCACACGCTAGTAAAGTCATGCTCAAAATTCTCCAAGCCAGGCTTCAGCAATATGTGAATCGTGAACTCCCAGATGTTCAAGCAGGTTTTAGAAAAGGCAGAGGCACCAGAGATCAAATTGCCAACATCCGCTGGATCATGGAGAAAGCAAGAGAGTTGCAGAAAAACATCTATTTCTGCTTCATTGACTATGCCAAAGCCTTTGACTGTGTGGATCACAATCAACTGTGGAACATTCTGAAAGAGATGGGAATCCCAGACCACCTGACCTACCTGTTGAGAAACCTGTATGCAGGTCAGGAAGGAACAGTTAGAACTGGACATGGAACAACAGACTGGTTCCAAATAGGAAAAGGAGTACGTCAAGGCTGTATATTGTCACCCTGCTTATTTAAATTATATGCAGAGTACATCATGTTGAATGCTGGGCTGGAAGAAGCACAAGCTGGAATCAAGATTGCCGGGAGAAATATCAATAACCTCAGATATGCAGATAACACCATCCTTATATCAGAAAGTGAAGAGGAACACAAAGGCCTCTTGATGAAAGTGAAAGAAGAGAGTGAAAAGGTTGGCTTGAAGTTCAACATTCAGAAAATGAAGATCATGACATCTGGTCCCATCACTTCATGGGAAATAGATGGAAAAACAGTGGAAACAGTGTCAGACTTTATTTTTTGGGGCTCCAAAATCACTGCAGATGCTGATTGCAGCCATGAAATTAAAAGACGCTTACTCCTTGGTAGGAAAGTTATGACCAGCCTAGATAGCATATTAAAAAGCAGAGACATTACTTTTCCAACAAAGGTCCGTCTAGTCAAGTCTATGGTTTTTCCCATGGTCATATATGGATGTGAGAGTTGGACTGTAAAGAAAGCTGATCGCCAAAGAATTGATGCTTTTGAACTGTGGTGCTGGAGAAGACTCTTGAGAGTCCCTTGGACTGCAAGGAAATCCAAGCAGTCCATTGTAGAGGAGATCAATCCTGGGTGTTCATTGGAAGGACTGATGCTAAAGCTGAAACTCCAATGCTTTGGCCACCTCATGCGACGAGTTGACTCACTGGAAAAGAGTCTGATGCTAGGAGGGATTGGGGGTAGGAGGAGACAGGGGACGACAGAGAATGAGATGGCTGGATGGCATCACCAACTCGATGGACATGAGTTTGAGTGAACTCCGGTAGTTGGTGATGGACAGGGAGGCCTGGCGTGCTATGGTTCATGGGGTCACAAAGAGTGGGACACGACTGAGTGACTGAACTGAACTGACTGAACTGAAACTATGGTGGAGGTAATGAAGACAATGGAGACCTCCTTCAAAAGGTCCCATGCAGACACTGCTACACTCAGTACCCCCAACCTTGCAGCAGGCCACTGCTGACCCATGCCTCTGGGCAAGTCTGGGTCAGTCTCTTGTAGGGTCATGGGCACACCTATGGGCAAGTCTGGGTCAGTCTCTTGTAGGGTCACTGCTCCTTTCTCCTGGGTCCTGGTGTGCACTAGGTTCTGTTTGGGCCCTCCAAGTGTCTGTTTCCCCAGTCCTGTGTAAGTTCTGGCAGTTCTATGTTGCGGTTAATGGCCACCTCTTCCAAAAGGGCTTATGCCATACCCAAGTCTGCTACACCCAGCTATACCCAAGTTTGCTGTACTGAGAGGCCCTGCCCCTGTGGCAGTCCACTCCTGTCCCATACCTTCACAGGAGATACTCAAACACAGTTCTGTCTGAGTCTCTATGGGATCTTTGGGTTCCAGTGTGCACAAGGTTTGTTTGAGCCCTCTGAACATCTGTGCCAGGTATGGGGTTTGATTCTAAATGTGATTTCCCCCCTCCTGTTGTCTTGCTGGGGCTTCTCCTTTGCCCTTGGACATGGGGTATCTCCTCAAAGTTGCTCCAGCACTGTGCAGCCACTGCTCCAACACCTGCCATATTGCTGGAACTTCTCTGCCTTTGGACGTGGGGTAGCTCTTCACAGTTGCTCCAGGACCATGCAGCCACAGATCCAGATCCTAATTGATAAATAAAGATCTATAATATATACTCATGTTGCATGTAGATACATGCCCTACAATAAAATTTGCCCTTTAGATAATTTCTCTATTGGGTTTACAATTTTCTTCCTACATCTTGGTTATGAAAAAGTAATAAAGAAGAATAAACATTTGGAAAAGGAATAAAGATTAGTAATTCAGTTATCGTAGCACTACTGCTATTGCTGAGTAGTATGAAAAGGCTCATTCATCATTTGTCCCTAAATAACAATTTTAGGATCTATCTGTGTAATCCAAGACCATAGAAACAACCTAGTGTGCTTCTTGGATTCACAAGTTCAGGTCAGTATTGTGATGTATGCTAATGCACCAGTGCTTATGTAAAAGGAGTGAACTGTGCCCAGTAATGGGAAGGAGCTCTTTCATTATAATACTAAATACACAGGGTGAATCATACATCATACAGGGTGATAAAAGCTGACATATAGAAGGATCTACTGATACAGAAGTTAGCTAAAGCTGACAATTTTTTTTTTTTTCCCTTTCTGGAAATCTGGTAAATGCTGAATAAGGCTTTTATTTGATCTTTCTTTAATGCAAGCATCAGCTGTTCAGTATAGAGAGAGCTGATAGAAGAGAAAAAAAAATCAAACTCCATCCCCCCAACACTTGTCTTTAAAAGGTTCCTTTCTAGTAAATGGCAGTCTATTAAGGTTCTTCCTAGACTTAATCAAAGTGCTGTACAGAAAGATCGCCCTCTGTGTGAACAGCTCTCTACTCTCTCTGTGAGAGCCCAGGTCTCTAATTTTGTAGCTGGCCTAGTCCTGCGAAGCCCACACTCTGCACAGTGTGTGGCTTCTCACTCCCTGTGGTTCTTAGCGGCAAAAGGAAGTTGAGGGAGAGGCTGTGGTGCCAGGCCCGCAGGCAGGGATGCTGTCAAGATTGCCTTACTCTCTTCTCTGTAAATAAGGGTCTAAATCCAATTGACACACACTGAGGTAAACAGGCAGTGACATATTTGTAGACAAATTGTCATACAGTAGATTATTCACAAAACAAATTGTTTTTGATTTGAACTCATAGATTGGGGGGGAAATGTCTGCCAGCAGTAACAGCTGCTCCCTTTTCAAGGGAAACACGCATTTAATGAAAAAGTTAATTTAAAAATAATGTTCTACTGTTGCTAAAATTCCTTAGGGGAAATACTTAACTCTGCTCAAAACTAAAAGAATAAATATTTGTTTCAAGTCAATGTAGAAATATCATAATTTCCCTAGGAAATGTAATAGGTCTCTAGTTAAGGTTTTGGAATAATTTGAACTTTCTTAGTGTTGACAGAATAATTTTAAAAAGTAATAATAAAAATAATAAGCTTGATACCCCAGTATATTTCCTATGGCTCTTTTCTCATTCACCAAACATTTAACAGTTTCCTTAGAATAAGATTTTAGCTTTAAAAAATTGTGTCATCTTCATGACAATTCTGTTTTGTTAATTGAAAAACAAACTTGTATCACTTGAGAATATTTTATAATGACTTGGGAATTACTACTAAAAGTTCTCACAAGAATAATTTACATGGATTCCACTACCATCTCTAAGACAGGTCAGCTTTTACCAAGACAATAATCTATTCTTACTTTAGGTGGCACCATCACCTTTTACAACCTCCTCCTGTCTTTAGTAAATCAATTTTTACTGATATCATTGGTTACAAACAAGCATCAGGGCCCTGTTACCTAATCTAAGATCCTGCTTCCTAACTCCACTACTCTTGTATGTGTGTGTGTGTGCATGCGCATGTGTGTTTATGCATGCTTGCACACCCAGTCATGTACTCCTTTTTACGACCTCATGGACTGCAGCCCCCCAGACTCCTCTCTCCATGGAATTTTCCAGGCAAGAATATTGGAGTGGGTTGTTACTTCCTTCTCCAGGGGATCTTCCCCACCCATGAACTGAACTCTCATATCTTGTGTCTCCTACATTGGCATGTAGATTCTTTACCACTGTGCCACTTGGGAACACCCCGCTACTCTTACACAGTTTCTTAATTCTCGATTCTCACCCTAGATTTTCTAGAGGAAAATTACATTTCCTCTATTTTGTTTCTTTTGGTTTGACTGAAGTGGTCACCTAGCTAAACTGAGAAGGAAATGGCAATCCACTCCAGTACTCTTACCTGGAAAATCCCATGGACGGAGAAGCCTTGTAGGCTACAGTCCATGGGATCGCAAAGAGTCGGACACAACTGTGCGACTTCACTTTCATTTTTAATTATTTTTTAATGGAAAACAAACATTTTTGGTTAGTCTGACCTGTCAGCACTACTCCAGTCATATGCTGCAGGCTGCCACCTAGCCTAACCTGATCTACCATGTTGTAGAACTAACGTTGCCTGAGGTTGCCACTCTCCTTTTCTTTCTCATTAGATTAAGTTATACAAAAATATCTCTGAGCTGTGAACATTGTTTAGGTCTGATCAAATAAACCAAATATAGTAAATGTAGTTTGTATTTTGTGACTTGGATCTCATCTTTCAGCATTGCTATTTAGAACCCATTTCTTCTCAGTTTTCCTTATCCCATTTTCCTCTGTAGTGGCATTATGACTGAATACTTTAATTTATATACAATCATTACTTTGTATAATTTATATTATATAGTATTTGTTGTCTTGAATTATTTAATAATTTAACACATTGAGGATATATATCTCATATAATGTTCTCTCCCTAAAGAAAGAATCTTATATGCTATTTAAAAGCATTCCAAATGCTAATTTCCTTCTACATTTCTTTTTATTATCTTCAATATTCGATCTCAAATGCATTGCCTAATGTCTTATTCTCTGACAAATAGTTAAGAACATAATGTTTGTCAAAATATGTCAGAACCAGGGGGAGCTTTGTAAAAATTTTGAAGTTGTTCTTTATTATAGACAGTGATTGCATTATTTCAAAAAGGAAAAAAATGATCTCACTGTAATTTAGATCTCTCCTATTTCAACTTGTTTACTTCCACTACCAGACGGTAATTCTTTCCCTAAAATATTCCAGTATTTTAAAGTCATCTTATTATCTTTTCTATTGGAAATCTCTTTCAAGAGAAGAATTGACATAATTATTTACTACGTGTACAATAACTTAGAGATTAATTGATGAAAAAGCACCCTAGGGATTGGAATTTCTTTCCTGTCACTGTACTTTGTTCAGAGCAATGTCCCAGCCTGTCCTCAAAGCTGCTTTCACCAAGGTATTTCATTTTCCATCAATCTCTGCTCACTGAGTGGTCCTAACTGCCATTTCAGGGATTAATAGAGGGGAAGTAGAATGGAATCCCAGTGCTTCTCAGTAAATAGGACATCTTACTTCTGGTTCTCCAAATGGGATTCAGTGCCAACATAATAACTGACCTTGTGCTCCAAGAGGACATAGAAATGAATAAAACAAGATTCTTGTAGTATGCATTGTCTAAGGAGACAATCAGGTACTGAAGCACAAAAAAATAATGAGGTTAACATGATAATAAAGTCTTATACGAAGTATATCAGCTGCAAAATGTAAAATTAAATGTCTTTTGTATGTGATAGTGTGGGGATTGTGTCACCAAAGGGATGACATTTAAAGATGATAGTAACGTTGTATATGAAGATCATGTGTTGCTTGAACAAAGATGTGGGTATAATAATGACTATAGTCTGTTCAAGAATATGGTGGCAAAATACTTATAAGAAGCATTATTATGTCTTAGAGTGAGACAAAGCTTAGCTGAGCCTCTGCACAAGCCAACGTGAAGCTTCTAGAATTAAACTTTGTAGAGTTTTAATTTTATCTTAAGGTAGACTATGGAGATGTGATCTTGCATTATCCAACTGGAATCAGGAAGAATTTGGAGAGGGCATTTAGGATAATATTTAAACACTTGGGCTTTGAAATCAAACAGAGCTGGATTAGAGAAATAACTCTGTCATTCACTATTGTTTAGAGTAATGGATTTAAACTCTTTAAGCATCAGTAGATGGGGAAACAGTGGAAACAGTGTCAGACTTTATTTTTGGGGCTCCAAAATCACTGCAGATGCTGATTGCAGCCATGAAATTAAAAGACACTTACTCCTTGGAAGGAAAGTTATGACCAACCTAGATAGCATATTAAAAAGCAGAGACATTACTTTGCCAACAAAGGTCCGTCTAATCAAGGCTATGGTTTTTCCAGTGGTCATGTATCGATGTGAGAGTTGGACTGTGAAGAAAGAAAGCTGATCGTCGAAGAATTGATGCTTTTGAACTGTGGTGTTGGAGAAGACTCTTGAGAGTCCCTTGGACTGCAAGGAGATCCAACCAGTTCATTCTAAAGGAGATCAATCCTGGGTGTTCGTTGGAGGGACTGATGCTAAAGCTGAAACTCCAATACTTTGGCCACCTCATGCAAAGAGTTGACTCACTGGAAAAGACTCTGATGCTGGGAAAGATTGGCGGTGGGAGGAGAAGGGGACGACAGAGAGTGAGATGGCTGGATGGCATCACTGACTCGATGGGGGTGAGTGTGAGTGAACTCCGGAAGTTGGTGATGGACAGGGAGGTCTGGCGTGCTGTGATTCATGGGGTCGCAAAGAGTCGGACACGACTGAGCGACTGAACTGAACTGAACTGGACTCATCTGTGAATAAGAATAATAATATTACATACCTTATAGGGTTCTTTAGTAGTCAGTGAGATAGCATGTTAGAATCTGATAATATTATCATGGGATAATAAAACATAGGGAGTATTCAATAAATGATGACTGTGATTCTTTATCTCCATAGAAAAATGCAGAGCAAAGTCATTTCGTACTATAGCTTAATTCATTTTGCTGTTGGTTTATTTTTCACTTAAGTTAGTTTTGTATGCTGGTGTCAAAGGAGCAGCAGGTTAGCCAGGGGTACAGGTCAGAACAGAAGGTGCATACACCTGCCCAGCCACTGAATGAATCTGTCTTTGTGGGACAGGTGTTAGCAAACAGACTCAGTAGTAAGAAGTCACAAAGTAAGGTAAAGTCTGTATTTCTCAAGCTCAGTTCTCTCTTCCTAGCTCTCTTTCCCTATCTCATTTGCTTTCTCACATTTGCTTTCTCTCCAAACCTGTTACATCAGATTAAATACTTCTAAATTAAACTCAATCTTTACCACACTCTACTGTAACACCCAAACAACTGCTCAAATTAGAGAATTTAAATCAACAATACATATTGGCCATTGAATGCTGTGGATTAAACCTTCAAATTCTTACTCCCCTCCTCCAACTATCCTCCACCAAGGCTCTTGGTTAAGTAATTTCAACATACTACTAATTCTCTGTATCTTCTCTTGCATTTCTTTATAGAATTATTAGATTATTTTTTTGGCATAAACATAATCATATCATTTTCACCCTATAGTCTGACCCATGGCTAATTCTTTAGATCTATCTTGGCTCACTTTAGACTAGGTGACAGTATATTCTCTGATTTAAAGCAATGTATATTAACTTAGATGGTAAATATTTGTGGATATGAATCTCAGACTAACCATCACTAACTCGATAACTCTGTAAAAATATTATTTCTTATTGAATTACAATTATGTCATTACTATAAAATAGTAATGATAATATTTGCATTGAAATGATTTTCAATTCATAGTAAATACTCTGAAGTAAAGTTTCTGACATCTTACAGACTTCTAAAATATCTGCTGTGGTAATGAATAAATGAAATTCATGAATGGACCTAAAAATAACAACTCAGATTGTTAGTACCTTTGTACCTATCTTTGCCTGGAATGCCCTCTACCGACTTATACAGTTAGCAAAATTATACTCATAAGATGTACCTGACTCTGACTTATTCCCTTATTTCTCTCAAGTAAAGTGAAAATTTTAGCACACTATTTTCTACTCTGCTGTATGGGTGTATCCCTAGATGACTAAGGAGTTTAAACAATTTAACTGACCCTAGATTTGGCTACATGATTTTACTTAAATCAAAATCTTTCACAGGCTCATTTTCAGTACTATTAAAACATAAAGTTTGAAACTGAATTTTCGTAAGATACAAAGTAGAAATGTAAATTGCCTTGTCAAATAGGCTACCCATGGGGCCAGGGGCACTTGTTTCAGTTGTTCTCTCTACTCAAGGACAAAGCACTCTTTCTAGTGCTTTAATCTTATTCTTATCCATTCTGACATTTTTGTTTCCTAAATGGTTTCTACCACTAGCAGACTCATGGAGGGCAAGGCATTTTTTTTTTTTTTCTAACATGTATTTGCAGTGTATTTCCTAAACCAAATTGAAAAGAAGGGGATTGACTTGTCTCAAATGTATATAATAAAGTGTGACAATACTGATGGTATAACTGTAGACATGTCAGGGAATTCTAGAAAAGGTAATGGGTGCATGTTCCAGTGGGGCCAGTGACAGAGAGGCTCACAAGGAAGTAAGTTTAGAAGAAAGGTATATGATGAACCAGGAAGACTAGCTAATAGAGTGTTCTCCAACATACTGAAGACCTGGGCTGCCTAGATTCAAATTCCAGCTCTTCTGAGTGCTTAGTTTTGTGACTTTGAAAAATTATTTAATTACTCTGTGCTTTAGTTTCTTCAACTGTCCCAGCAATAGAGGGTTATAATATTAGTTATGTAAGACAATCTATAAAAATGGCTTAGAACAGTATTCGGAGAAGGCAGTGGCAACCCACTCCAGTACTCTTGCCTGGAAAATCCCATGGACAGAGGAGCCTGGTAGACTGCAATCCATGGGGTCGCTAAGAGTCAGACAAAACTGAGCGACTTCACTTTCACTTTTCACTTTCATGCATTAGAGAAGGAAACGGCAACCCACTCCAGTGTTCTTGCCTGGAGAATCCCAGGGACGGGGCAGCCTGGTGGGCTGCCATCTATGGAGTTGCACAGAGTCGGACACGACTGAAGTGACTTAACAGCAGAAGCAGTAGCAGAACAGTATTACATAAACATTAGTCTTATTATTGGGAAAGATTGTTAGCAAGGCATCATTTGGAGATCTACAATTTCAGAGGAACTGGAGTAATGTTATCAAAACTGTAGCTTTGCAAAAGGAACAAAGCAAAGATTCAATCATGAGAACCAAGTTTCCAGGACCACTGGTTATGGAGAAGCTCAAGGAAAAAAGAGCTTCCCTGGTGGCTCAGACAGTAAAATCGTCTGCTTGCAATGCTGGAGACCCAGGTTCAATCCCTGGGTTGGAAAGATCCCCTGGGATTCCAGTACTCTTGCCTGGAAAATTCCATGGATGGAGGAACCTCACAGGCTACGGTCCATGGGGTCCCAAAGAGTCAGACACGACTGAGCAACTTTGCTTTCAAAGATAAAAAGCCCAGGCACTAACACTAGATCTAATCTGGGACAGGAACAGAATTACAAAAGGAACTTGTGAAGGGGAGATTGTCAAATGGTTCTTGAAATGAAGAGTAGAACAATGAAGTACCAGGACAAGAGAAAGGCATTTAAAGATGATTTGGAAATATAGTCTGATTTTATTTTTTTTTCTTTTTTCTTTATAAAATTTAATAAATGGTACAAAGCACAATGCCATAAACATTAACAGTTAAAATATCACCAAATGAAAAAAATACTGTAGAATACACAGTTGCAAAAAGCTACATTAAGTTATTTTACAACTGCCTAAGTTATAGTCTGATTTTAAAACATATTTTGGGGAAAATGATCTGAATTTCAAATAATTTATAAGTGAATGTTTAAAAGTAATTTCATTTAAAAATTGTCTATTTTATCTCATTTAGCATGATAAAATTATCAACTTTCTGATTTTAACATTCAGAAATGAATTCCAGCAGACTTGAAGTATACAGATGACAGTTTAAATTGCTAATGAGTAATGAAAATTTAAATTATGCATTCATGATAGTCAGTGTTCCACACCACTCATAGCATCTACATGAGGTCAAACTGGCCATATAAGCCTTCAGTTTTCTTTTTCGTTATGACAACAGTCTGAATCCTCTTTTGCCCACTCACCTTCTGTCTCAGTTAGATGCTATCACACCATACCAGAATATTTCCTATTTCTTTCTAATTATGACATCAAAATAAAATGTTATAAGTTATGTAAAGGGAGTCATCTGAGTTTTAAAACTGTTCATGTTTGCCCCAAAACTGTCAGAGAGTATTCAAAGCAGTGTGACCTTCCTCCAAAGAGCAGCAAGGATAAAGATTACACCTACTCATGCTTTGTGCTATTGCTGGCCAAGTTCCCAGAGGCATGGAGGAGCAGAGTTGCTGCTGCTGCTAAGTCACTTCAGTCGTGTCTGACTCTGTGTGACCCCATAGACGGCAGCCCATCAGGCTCCCCCATCCCTGGGATTCTCCAGGCAAGAACACTGGAGTGGGTTGCCATTTCCTTCTCCAATGTGTGAAAGTGAAAAGGGAAAGTGAAGTTGCTCAGTCATGTCTGACTCGTAGCGACCCCATGGACTGCAGCCTACCAGGCTCCTCCATCCATGGGATTTTCTAGGCAAGAGTACTGGAGTGGCTTGCCATTGAGGGAAAATGAAAGAAAGAGCAGCCACACCTAATTAGAGGCTAAACCCTTTTTCTTACTGCTCAGAACAGTACAGAGGTCACAATACCCCAGAAGAGAGTTAAGGGGAGTCAGTTCCATAAGTCAGAAAACAGTTTCAGTTTACTGAAGGAGGGAGTGAGGGATACAAATACTAGGAAAGTAACTATCAAATTAGCACTTCACATTTATCTCAGATTTGACCTATTTCATCTTATCAGCAAAGTGGAAGTTGTCAGTTATCTTTAACTCAAAATAACCTACTTCTTTCTCTGATTCAATGGAATATATTGAATACAAAAGCCTACTTATTTTGTTTTTTTATTACGTCTTTGCTTTATACTATAGGACATTTTTATTCTACAAGTGAAGCACTTAATGATTTTAACTATCCAATCTAAAATTAATCTAAATTTTCCGAGTATCTGAGAAGAGGTGAATCAATAGAGTAGTTTATGAGTTAATAATAGAGCCTATACTTTAGAATTAATGAAAGAAAAGAAACTACTTACTGGTCCATATAAAGCATAATTGTTCTAAAATCAGCAATAAAGCAGTGACATAAATATAGAAAAGACCAAAATAAGCTTTTTAATGTACACTGCTCATTCTATGTTATATAATTTTTCATTGTTTCTGTATCTTTATAATTGGACTAATCTTTTTTGACATTAATAAGGAGGCATTTTTGCATTTAAATTCTAAGTTTGGCATATTGACACTTTCGGAGGACACTTAGGATGAAAGCTACATAAGTTGGCTAAAATAATTAATGTATATCAATTTTTCTTGATATTCTTCATTTCCCACCTCATCTACTTGATGGTTGGTTATAGCATTTAAATGTTGATGCTTCTCCATGGTTCATATCCAAAGGCATTTATAAACTCAATTTGCTTTTCACATTTTCATTTTTAAGGATTTATGGTAGGATGAAGTGGTAACACATGGTAACTTCCACCAGCCTGGAGTACCAGCTGGTTCAGTTCAGTTCAGTTCAGTTCAGTCGCTCAGTCGTGTCCGACTCTCCGCGACCCCATTAACCACAGCACGCCAGGCCTCCCTGTCCATCACCAACTCCTGGAGTTCACTCAAACTCATGTCCACAGAGTTGGTGATGCCATCCAGCCATCTCTGCTTGGTTATTAAATAATCACCCAACTTTGCTTTTGTCATCTTGAGAAAAGCAGGATTAATAATACTTTTTAAATGAGAATTTTAAAAATAATAATGATGAGCACAATGTCGTTGATAATATATACAGAGGAGTGGGGTTAATCATCACTAAAATTTTTTCATCTTTTCTACAGATTGATTAAACTGATTAACAACCAAGAACAATTTTGCACAACAGTTTAGCAGGTGGACTAAAAAAACATACTAGTGGGAGGAGATGAGGTCATTTAGAATGCAAGTTAAGAGTGAGTATGGGCAGTGTACTGGAATACACCCACTTGAATTATATGCCAAGAGTATTTTTATAACCTCTGCTGTATTACTAACTAAAATAATACAAGTTTTTTGTTGTTATTGAATATTGGCTTACTTTTCTTATTCCTATTTTTCCAGAAGTTATAATAATTCAAATAATAATTATTTGGATAAAACTTTGCAAAGCATTTCCAAAAGTATCTGCACAAACTATTATGAACAATATCATCACTATTCACCTTTACAAATAAGGCAGCCAACGGATAGGGAAGTATTTTAGTAGCAACTACAAAGTCAATAAAAAAGCAAAGTCAGAATAGAGTACAGTCTTCTGAAACAAACTCTTCATTCTGATGATACTCTCCTAAAGGGAATGGAGTTAGAGACAGAGATCAGTTACTTATTAATTCCAAGATGCCTATGATTTTTGTAATTTCTTCTGAATGCCATGGACCTTATTTATGCTTATTGTGTGTGTGTGTATATAATAAATAATTTCATTAATTAACATGTATTTGTCATTCATAATTAATAGACTGCATTTTATTTTTTCCCTAGTCATAGTAGTAAACATTGGGTATGGCCATCTGATGAGTAGAACTGCATTCTACATCACCCACTACAAGCCAGTGATTCACTTGGAATCAAAATAAAACTTCACAATTTATTTAACATAAGCAATGTAATTTCCATTAAAAATCCATCAAAAAGAATGCATTTGAATCAGTTCTAATGAGGTGGATGAAATTGGAGCCTATTATACAGAGTGAAGTCTGAAAGAAAAACATCAATACAGTATACTAATGCATATATATGGAATTTAGAAAGATGGTAACCGTAACCCTGTATACAAGACAGCAAAAGAGACATAGGTGTATAGAACAGTCTCTGGGACTCTGTGGGAGAGTGTGAAGGTGGGATGATTTGGGAGAATGTCATTGTAGCATGTATATTATCATATGTGAAATGAATCACCAGTCCAGGTTCAACGCACGATACAGGATGCTTGGGGCTGGTGCATGGGGATGACCTGGAGGGAGGATATGGGGAAGAGGGAGGTGGGAGGGGGGTTCAAGAGGGGGAACACACATACACCCGTGTTGGATTCGTGTCACTGTATGGCAAAACCAACCAATATATTAATGTAAAGTAATTTGCCTCCCCCCCAAAAAAAATCAATCCTGTAAATGTAGTTCAACCCCAATTCTTAGCTGCTGCTAGCTGCTAAGTCACGTCAGTCATGTCCGCCTCTGTGTGACCCCATAGACGGAAGCCCACCAGGCTCCCCCATCCCTGGGATTCTCCAGGCAAGAACACTGGAGTGGGTTGCCATTTCCTTCTCCAATGTGTGAAAGTGAAAAGTGAAAGTGAAGTCGCTCAGTCGTGTCCTACCCCTAGCGACCCCACAGACTGCAGCCTACCAGGGTCCTCCATCCATGGGATTTTATAGGCAAGAGTACTGGAGTGGCTTGCCATTGCCTTCTCCGCAATTCTTAGCTATTACCCTATAAACAGACAAATTAAGCAAATAATTCAGTATCAACAAAAAATCATTTTCAGTGAAAGGAAGAATAGTAAAAAACTCAAAAGTATAAAGAACAATTAAAAAATGCAATAATATTGAAAAGTAGTCTTATTATAGTAGGAACATCACCTTGAAAGTTACTGAGCAAAATAGGGAAAAGGAAAGAAGCACTGGAAGCAAATATATTAAGACTCATAGAAATACAAAATTATTTGATATATTAGTATCTGTAAATGAGATTCAGTTGTTTTGATAGAGTGAATACTCCATATTTGATCAAAAATAGAAGCTCCACCCCCTACAGTATGCTTGAAAATTAAGGAAAAAAACCATGTGGTAATTGTAAATCAGAAGAAATCAATAATGGTATTAGTATTAGGAACTAAAATTTAATACAAAAAGTATAAATGAAGCAAAGAACTTTACAATCATAAAATGCAAAAAAGCTGCAATTGGAAATTATTAAAAAATTTTATGTATGGATTAGAATTCATAAAGCAAACTTTCCATAAATACAAATAGGAATAAACAAAATAATAATAGGAAACTTACAGTCAGTCTATTACAAGTAAAGATGAGCAGTATTAATAACACTTAGAATACTATAAACTAATAAAAGAAGACACAAAATTCTCTTTATTTCACTCTGGATCTTTTCACACACACGTGCACACATAAATACACACACACACACACACAAGTATGACCGTCAAGTATGACCTGGTTATAAACAATGTGCTTTTATTTCTCATGGCCATGAAACATGAAAACAGACCCTGACAAGTCTTTATACTTCAAGAAACTCTATAAAAAATAGAAATAGTACATGCTATATTTTCTGGTCATAGTGCAATGAAATCACAAATGAGCGTACATGAACCCTAATATAAACTATGTCTTTGGATGATAATAATTTGTCAATGTAGGATTCATCAGTTATAACAAATCGTACCACTCTGGTGGGGAATATTGATAAGAACAGAGACTATGCATGAGGAGGGGAGAGAAAGGGGCAATGTGGAAAATCTCTGTACTTGTCTTTCAGTTTTGCTGTGCCCCTAAACCTACTCTAAAAAATAAAGGGTAATAAAAATAAGTAATACCAACCACCTTAAATTTACACACACACAAAAAAAAAACACAAACAAAAGTAAAAGCACCCAAACTTCTCTTTTTAAAATATCCCTATTGACAAAGTGAAAACCAATACCCAATTTACATACTGTCTAGAAAGAAATATAGTAAAATCACTATGCATCAGTTCCTATGTGCCCAGTTAAAGTTCTCAGATGAAGATCTATGCCTTAAATGCTTTCATTTTCTAAATAAGAGATATTTAAAACAACAGATTTAAGCATTCAACTAAAAATGATAGAAAAATATGGCCAAGATAAATACAAGGAGAGGTGGAGAAAGTCTTAATAAAGATGGAAGAGAAAATAAATTAATAATTTAAAATTTTAATAAATATTAAAAAAATAGTAAATCTACAGCAATCTTAATCAAGAAAAAAAGGAGATATTTGTGTTTCTCTTTCTGACTTATTTCACTCTGTATAACAGATTCACGTATGTTAACACATATATATGGAATCTAGAAAAATGGTGCTGATGAACCTATTTGCAAGGCAGGAATAGACATACAGACATAAGAGAACAGACCTGCGGATACAGCAGGGGAAGGAGAGGGTGGGACAGATAGAGAGCTGCATCAAAACATATACATTACTATATGTAAATAGATAGCTAGTAGGAAGTTGTTGTCTAATCCAGGGAGCTCAACTGTGTGCTCTGTGACAACCTAGAGGGTTGGAATAGGGTGAGTAGTGGGAAGGAGATTCAGAAGGGAAGATACATAGATGACTCATGTTATTGTACGACAAAAACCAGCACAACATTGTAAGGCAATTTTCCTCTAATTAAAATTTTTTAAAAACTGGATAATCAACAAAGACCTATGGTTCTTGGAACTCTGCTCAATGTTATGTGGCAGTCTGGAAGGGAGGAGCATCTAGGGGAGAATGGATACATGTATTAATGTATGTACATCTGAGTCCCTTCTCTGTTCACCCAAAACTATCACAACATTTTTAATTAGCTATACCCCACTACAAAATAAAAAGTTAAAAAAATAAAAATGGTGAGTGTGAAAGCACATAATTACAAATAGAAATGCCTAATAATCAGGGTAGAGGGACACAGAAATAATTATAAGATGATAATTTGTTCAGTGCTGTTCAAGTAAATTTGGAAACTCTGGATGATGCAAATAATATTTTGCAAATATATACACTATCTTTAATGCCCAGTATCGCATCAAAAATTACTGGTTCTTCAAAATCAAACCAGTATAACCATGAAAGAACTGAATATGGAAGATTTTTACAATGCATATTCATATTATTAAGATTTTATAAAGAATTCACAAATCTATGTGGAAAAGGCTGAAAATCTAATAGAAATATAGGCAAAATATTTGAATATTACCTTTGTAAAGAGCATATCCTTCTGGACAGTGAACATCTTGTTTAACATCATTAGTCATCAGAGGAATGCCCATTTAAACCACATGTGTGCTAAATCACTTCAGTCGTATCCGACTCTTTGCCACCCTATGGACTGTAGCCCAACAGGTTCCTCTGTCCATGGGATTCTCCAGGGAAGAATACTTGAGTGGGTTGTTATTTCCTTCATCTGGGGATCTTCCCAACCCTCATATGGAACCTTGGTCTCTTATGTCTCCTGTGTTAGCAGACAGGTTCTTTACCACTAGTGCAACCTGGGAAGCCCACAATAAATTACAAATGTGTGTCTCATGATTATTTGTTAGTAAGGAGGTAGTGTTGATAGGTAGGCAACAAGAACTTTCAGGCACATCATCTAGAAGTGTAAATGACTACAACCACTTCTAAACACTGTCAGTATCTATTAAAAATTAAAAATTTGCTATTATTACTGAAAATAAGCAAATTCTGTGAACCAGTAATTCCTCCTCTATGTAAACATACAACAGAAATAGATAAGTATGTGCTCCCAAAAATATATACAAGAATACTTATAGCCACTTATTCTAGATAAGCAAAACCTGGAAATGACTTAAATATCCATAAACAGTAGAATATACAAATATATTGTGGCCAGCTCATAAAATAAGTGATGAACTCATGCTTCTGCACATGACGCTAAAAAGAAAATAATTCCTGTTACTAGCAAAATCTTGAATCAATCCTAAAAAGTATGGATCAGAAAAAAAAAAAGAGCCAGATACTATAATTTAAACTACACAAAGTCAGAAATCCTTTATGATAGTAGAAATCAGAACACTGGTTACCTTAGGGGACATAAATAAATGGCACAAGGCAAAGGAAGACTTCTGAAGTATTGATAACATTCTATATGTTCATCTGTGTTATGATCATATTAATGTGTTTAACATAAAAATACTTTGAGCTGTAGCTGAGATTTTATTTCAATCATTTTCCAGGAAAAAAAAATAAAGAACACTTTAAAAACTTAAAGAAAAATTAATACCCCCAATAGAAGGATGGTTACAATTTATGATTAGGTAATTTGCAAAAGTAAATAAGCAAATAGTTCTTTCTGGAAAAAAAATATTTTGTAACTAACAAATAAGCTAGCATTTGTTTAGTTTCAGAAGAGAAAAAACCATACCATATCAAAGTATTAAGAGGCTGTGGTGGAATAACATTCTAATATATGCCTGTTGACTATGTAAAAGAGCACAATATTTTTAAGGAACATTTTGGCTGTTTATTTAAACCCAACAAAGAAAAACACATAAGGTCCACATTCTTGAGCTAATTATTTAATCCTTAGCTTTATATGCAAAAGTCAAATGCTTCAAATAAACAAAGGTGTTAGCACAAGAAATATTTAAGATAAAAATCAAACTATTAGCTATAAAAATGTTATGGTATAAAATGTATACTTTTCAAACATTAAAATCATGTTGATAATAATATTTAATAATACTAGAAATAATGAAAATAAAATTGACAAAATAGATACATAAAAATTATAATTATCTTTGATTAATTTTCTATATTATGTATTAATTAGCATACATTAAGCAGAAAATAATTTTGTATAAGATACATAGTTGTGCAACTAGATCTAAGTGTAAAAACACACAAAGTCCTGAAAACCTGGGTCCCTTGGCATTGTATGACTTCGTTCAGGGGATGGTGAGGATGTATTTGAGCATTCACTGATCTTACTTTTTAGGATATTGATGTTCTATATTTCCAGTACTTAACTAGAAGGCGTGGCACATGGAATATTGACTAAGTTTTAATCCCCACTCACCATGTACTTGTGTTCTTTTGCTAAACACAATCAGTGCAGCCATTTTCAGTAGTCTCATTTTTCTTTATGCCCATGCAGGTCCACTGTATGATTTTCTCTTGAGATTCTCATGTTCTGAACAGACACTGCTATCATTAACCCAGAACTGCTATCAATCATAATTTATTACAACCTTGAACTCACTTCCAAATATAGATTAAACATTTTTCAGCTCTCTCTGAATGAGGTCTCAGAGCAAAACTTATAAGACAACCTTGAGTGCAGTCTTTTATTAGTGACAATTTCTTATCTCAGTCAAAAGAGCATGCAGATTATTTAAGTCAGCTCTACTTTAATAAACAATGTTTCTTGGCCTCTCTAGACCTTGAAATCACGTTTGATGACCATGTCATAGACTCTGACTTCTAAAATATTCCTTGTCATATTAAAAAGTAAGGAATGGAGAAATTAACACTTATTAATCTCGAAGCTCATGTCAAGCACAATACTGGACTCCTCTCATCATGTAAAAATATTTCATTTCTAAAATGACTCTTGAGAGTTGTGAAAGATCTTTTTTTTTAACTGAAGACAGAAAAATAAAGCTCAGAAAAGCTAGGGGACTTCAAAATGATTAAAAAAATAGTATGTGGCAAAACTGGTATTTGGACGTTTGTGCCTAAAACCAGATATCATGATCTTCTAGTGGTCTTTAGTGGATAAACCTACATGTACTGAAAACCTTCAACTTCCATTGGGAGGCAGCACAGCATAATAATCAGGTCCTTCTGCTCAGGATTCAGACCACTGTGGTCTGAATGCTAGTTTTAGCACAATAGATAAGGAAAGTTGTTTAACATCTCTTAGCACTACTATCTGGGTATAAAAGTAGTTATACTCTGTCAACTTATTATTAGATCAGTCCTGGGTGTTCATTGGAGGGACTGATGTTGAAGCTGAAACGCCAATACTTTGGCCACCTGATGTGAAGAGATGACTCATTTGTAAAGACCCTGATGTTGGGAAAGATTGAGGGCAGGAGGAGAAGGGGATGACAGAGGATGAGATGGTTGGATGGCATCACCGACTCAATGGACATGGGTTTGGGTGGACTCTGCGAGTTGGTGATGGACACGGAGGCCTGGAGTGCTGAGGTTCATGGGGTCACAGAGAGTTGGACACGACTGAGCGACTGAACTGAACTGAACTGAATTGATCTAATTACTGAAATTAATAAAAATAATTTAGTGGAGCTTGAGACATGGTAATCATTTAATTATTGTTAGTTGTAACTCTGATTTTGTTTTTTCCTTGGGCTTCCATGATAGCTCAGTTGGTAAAGAATCCACCTGCAATGCAGGGGACCCCAGTTTGATTCCTGAGTCAGGAAGATCCCCTGGAGAAGGGATAGGCGACCCACTCCAGTATTATTGGGCTTCCCTTGTGGCTCAGTTATGAAAGAATCTGCCTGCAATGCGGGAGACCTGGGTTCAGTCCCTGGGTTGAGAAGAACCCTGGAGAAGGGAAAAGCTACCCACTCCAGTGTTCTTGCTGGGGAAATACCATGGACAGAGGGGCATTGTGTGTTACAGTTCATGGGGTCATGAAAGAGCTGGACACAACCAATGACTAAACATTTCCAACATCCTTCAACACTGAAACTTTCATTACCACTTTTAAGAATTTAATATTTCAATCTAACAGGATGCAAATTTGATTTTTTAAACATCTCCTAAAATAATTTATTTAAAGTTCCACAATTTCTTAAATTTCCAGTGTCTTCTTATATTAAATGAAGGAATTTGGATAAAACACATGATATTTCTTTGTGAAACATTTGTTGATAATTTAAAAGTTAATTATTTCAAGGGACTTCCCTGCCAGTCCAGTGGTTAAAACTTCACTTTCCAATGCAAGGGGTGCATGTTCAATCCCTGGTCAGGGAGCTAAGATCCCACATGACTTGAAGCCAAAAAACTAAAACATAATACAGAAACAATATTGTAACAAATTCAATAAAGACTTTACAAATGATCCACATCAAAAAATATTTTTTAAAAGTTAATTATTTCAAGATTATTTATTCCTAAATGCACATGGCTATTATAAAAGAAGACTGACATAACTTCTCATATGTAAGATTTCTTTTCCTTCTTTGTTATAGAGTTTACACTTTTTGAGGTACTTCTTTAAAAACCATTTGAGACATTCTGTTCGAGTGAACACATTTGAGTTGAAAATCAACATCAAAACAACAGAAAATTAGAGCAAGTTCAAAGTGAAGAGACTGGCTCATTTTTTCTCCTCTTCTTTGCCTGACAGGAATTTAGTAAAAAAAATCATTTAGTGTTTCTTGCCATCTACAAAAGATAAACAAAGATTTCTAACATTTTATTTCCTCAAAATTTAAATGAAGGTGCATTATGTCCATTATGGGGTTCAGAGTTCTTCGATACACTTAGAAACAAATATAAGAATTATTTGTTGGTTCATCTAATAGATAGGTATATAAAACTTACCATGAACCAGGACATTTATTCAAGCTCTGGGACAGCAAAGAACATATCCCTTATTCTTACAACAGTTTGTACTGAGTGAAGTGAGGAGATATTCAATAAATTACTAATCAATAAAGTAATTTCAGGTTGTGGTTAGTTTTATTAAGAAACTAATATTCAGTGATACTTAAGAAGGGAAATAACTATATTGTTCCAGGTTAATACTTGGATTGAGATCTGCAATTGAAGAAATAAGTCTGCTACTTGAAGATCCAGATTAGAGTATTTAAGACATTAAGGAAGAACCTTTGCAGTAGAAAAGGAGGAAAAGATGTCTGTAGTGTCTGAGGGACAAACAAAAGATAATATGGTCAGAACATAGATATCTGAATAAAATAGTTAGAGATCAGGTCTTACAAAGATCTGTAGAGTTTTTTATTTTAGAATTTTCAGCAATATATACTAGGTATCACTCTGGCTTCACTTTGAAAATGGATTGAAGGTAAAGGGAATTAGGGAATTATGTTTTTGTGGGTGTGCAGGTAAGAAAGGATAGTGTCTTAACCCACTGAGGTTGCTAGGGAGACAGAGACAAGTGGATAAGAATGAGCTATAATTTGGATGTAACCCATGGTGAATTGAGTATCTGAGTAAGATAGAGGATGCCTATCTTTTGGTTCTGAGTAACTGGGTAGTTGATGTTGCCAGCCACTGAAAGGTACAGAGGAAGAGTTTGGTGGAAGTAGTGTTCACACTATGTCAAAAGTGTTGTTTATCATCACTTTCATCACTTCATATAAAATTTCAGGCTACGTAGCATAATGTTTTGAGCAGATTGATACTTGTTCTTAGTTCCTAATACTAAGAATTATCTGTGCAGAGGAAGTTCTCTAAGGAAACATCTAATGGGAAATTATTGGAGGATTCTCTTTAAGACATAAGTGCAAACAATTTTTTAAAATTTCAAGTTTTATAGACATCAGTATTTGTAGACTACAAGAATGCCATTAATAACTGAACTCTAAGGGGTATAATGATAAAAACAATAACAGTACATTAAATAATCTCTTTTCTTCTATTTGCATAACTTCACCTATGCTACGGTCCTTGCTCTGGTTATTTATTGCTGTATTACAAATTATCTCAAAATTTAGCAACTTAAAATGACAGCAATCATTGATTTTGTTTGCAAATCTGCAGTTTTTGGATATCTCAACACGAATGGCTTTTTTGCTTGTTGGAGCATCTGCTGGGATGCGGGGAGTAAAGCTGGAGGTTTCACTTTCAAGGTGGTTCACTCAGATAGCTGGCAAATTGGTAGGGGCTGTCAGCTGGGAGCTCAGTCAGGGTGTCATTTGGGTGCCTCGGATGAGCCTCTACGTTGGTATGCATGTGCTTCCTCACAAGTTGGCAAGTGATTTCAGTCAGCAAGAGTTCCAAGAGGCCCAAATGGATGCAGCAGGGAGTGTAACTTAGCCTTGAAAGTCTCAAACATTCCTGCAGTATTCTATTAGCCAAACAATTCACTTAGGCCAGCTCAGATTTAGGGAAAAGAGAATTAGATACCACCTTTCAGAAGAAGCGGAGCTTCCCTGGTGGCTCACACGGTAAAGAATCTGCCTACAATGCAGGATACCCAGGTCAATTCCTGGGTCAGAAAGATCCCCTGAAATAGGAAATGGCAACCCACTCCAGTATTCTTGCCTGGAGAATTCCATGTATTCCATGAACACAGGAGCCTGGTGGACTACAGTCCGTGAGTCACAAAGAGTTGGACATGATTGAGTAACTCACCTTTGCAGAAGAAGTAGAAAAGAATGTGTACTCATCTTTAATTTACCACAGATCGTCTTAATAAAGGGCTTCTCTGGTGGCTCAGGTGGTAAAGAATCTGCCTGCGATACAGGAGATGTGGGTTCGATCCCTGGGTCGGGAAGATCCCCTCCACAGTGCTGCTGCTGCTGCTGCTAAGTCACTTCAGTCGTGTCCGACTCTGTGTGACCCCACAGACGGACGCCCACCAGGCTCCCCCTTCCCTGGGATTCTCCAGGCAAGAACACTGGAATGGGTTGCCATTTCCTTCTCCAATGTGTGAAAGTGGAAAGTGAAAAGTGAAAGTGAAGTTGCTCAGTCATGTCCGACCCTTAGCGACCCCACGGACTGCAGCCTACCAGGCTCCTCCATTCATGGGATTTTCTAGGCAAGAGTACTGGAGTGGCTTGCCATTGCCTTCTCCGCCACAGTGCTACTAATAAGTAAATAAATGAATACTTTTAAAAATATATACTAATATTACGCTGTTCTGATTCCTACGTTAGCTGCTTTAGGAGTATTTCCATTGAATTTTTTATGGGTGCTAATGAGTTTGCTTATGTCCAATGAAAATTTGAAAAAAAGGAAATCAATATGTGTGGATTAACCATAAACTCAATTGCGGGTGATTATGACAAACCAAATTTTCAAGTAGAATTTCCATTACAGTGATTCTATGCTAGAAAACAAATTGAAATGCCAAATAATGTTCAGTTGAGTTGTGTCCTCAGATAACACTTTTCTAATTGCATTTCTTGCTTTAGAGAACAGCAATTAGAAAATTACATATGCCGAGAAAAGAGGCTCAGGAAAGGCCTTGAGATTCTGGCTCACCATCGTTAATGAAGTCATACAATCTGTCTTTACTTATTAGGGTTTTTAAGCAGAGAGCAGCTGAAAAGTAAGTCCATTTAAAATGAAATTACAGAAGGGCAGAAAAGACTTTGATAAATATATTTGAAAGAGTAGTATTTTTTCACCTGTTCATGTGGCGAACATCTGTGGGTTTTTTGGCAATTCGTGTTTCCACTCTAAAAGAAATCTAGTTCAAAGACTCATCCTCCCTTGTATCTATTTCTTTGAAGTGTTCCCTTGGATCCCTTAAACTATGGGTAGCCAAATGATTTTGGCATGTGGAATATAGTTCATTACAAATTGAATCTCAGGATTCAATATTTTATTTTCTAGTCTATCACTACCTGCTTATACTTTTAACCAAGTTCTTTGAGCAGTTAGCCTTTCAGTTAAGCAGAAATCCTACTTTCACAGGCAAAACAACATTATGACATATTTTCACACGAAAAGAAAAAGGATGATGAGATTGTTAACTGATAGTGATAATAGATAATAGACAACAGAGAATGTACATATGCTGGTAGAGTAAGGTTCTCAGATACACTTAAATGAAAGTGAGTACACTCCATAAATTAGATATTGTCAGTAGTGAAAAGCAGCTTGCTCTTTGAAATTTGGTTCTATGTTTTCCCTTCAGAATAATAAAGTTATTTCTCAGAATTTTAACTAAATGAATATTTAACATTTTCTCTTTCTTGTAAAGGCTACAATGTATTTAGAAATATAGCAATTTAAAATAAGAAAATGACCAAAACTTAGATAATGAAGTAATTCTTCTAAACGTTCAACCACATATTAAATTGTCCTTACCTCTATGATAAAATACATCATATTTTTCCTCATCTATTGTCCAGAACATTTTAACCCCTAATAAGAAGTGTAACTGTTAAATATTTTTTTTGTATTTGGTGTATTAATGCATTTTGATTCATAGCACCAGAATATTGGTAGGTGACTTTTATTTGAGAGAAAGGATAAAACTTTTACATGTTTTATCTTTAAGGCACGAAAATATATCTGTTTAGCATTACTAAATTAGTAAGTAGTATTTACTATAGTAAATTAGTATTTGTGTGCATGTGCATGCTAAGTCACTTCAGTCATGTCTGACTCTTTGCTAACCCTATGGATTGTTGCCCACAAGGCTCCCCTGTCCATGAGAGTCTCCAGGCAAGAATACTGGAGTGGGTTGCCATGCTCTTCTCCAGGGGATCCTCCTGACTCAGGGATTGAGCCTGTGTCTCATTGGCAGGTGGGTTCTTTACCACTAATGCCACCTGGGAAGCCCCAAATTAGTATTGTATTCTTATAGGCAATTCATTTTTACATACAGAAATATTTATCTACCTTGCTTTGCTTTAGTAAGGATTTGATAGGGGTAATTTGCACTGTATCATGACAATTTCTTCCTTTTATTATTATCTTAAACTGTCCAAAGAAGCATATATTTATTTATAAGCTGAAGCTATAAGGTGATTAAATTGATTATATATATGTTAGTTATATTCTCTTGAAAATTATAACATAAGTATCATGTGTTGTAATGATTATTTATCAGTTAGTATGTGCATGGTGATGTTCTAAGAATGTTTTATTAACTCATTTAAAACACACAAAATTCACAAAATGTACATGCTATCATAGCAAATTTAATTCAGGGAAGTAAAGTACAGAAAGTTTAAAATACTGCTGCAAGATCATACAGCTTGTAAATATTGGAGTCAGGTTTTGAACCATGGATTCATAACCCAATTTCTAAAATTTAAATTTACTTAATAATAAGAAATTTGAACACAAGTACAGAGGCAAGGTCATATGAAGACAGAGGAATAAGAGTCATTTACAAACCCAGGAAAGAGACCTCAGACAAAACCAACACCTTGATCTTTGACTTATGTCATCCAGAATTGTGAGAAAACAAACCTGGTAAACCATCCAATATGTGGTATTTTATTTTGGTAACTCAAGCAAATAATATGGAAAATATATGGCAAAAAAATCAGCCTGCAATGCAGGACACTCAGGTTAGATCCCTGGGTTGGGAAGATCCCCTGGAGAAGGGAATGACAGCTCACTCAAGTATTCTTGATTGGGAAATCCCATGGACAAAGGAGCCTGGTAGGCTGCAATCCATGAGATTGCCAAGAATCGACACTACTGGGTGACTGAGCATGAGCAAATAATACAGGGCAATGCCCTATTTTTTGACTTTAGGAAACTAGGTATCTTCTAGTTGTACTCCCTAATATTTAAAATTTGGGAGAAAGAGTGATCAGGGGAATGGAAATCAGAGCTGTAGTTTCAACTGAGTTGGAGATCTCATTGTGCCTTCAAGTTGAGAAGCCATGCATGTAACTCAGTCAATGGATCTGGGACTCAGAGAGATATCTTTACTAGTAATAGCAATCTGTGAAGCATGAAGTGATACCTTATACAAAAGGTGAAATCAGTCACAATATCTATATACTTAGATGTCGTTGTGTAGACTTGTCCTGTATTTTTATTTCTGTACAGTGTTATTAAGAACCTCCTACAAAGGAGTACAGATAGAGGTAATATCAGTATTAAAAAAGGTGCTTCATGAATGCAAAAGATGGAATAGGAATAAAGATAAAATGCTTAGAACAGAAGGCCAAGATTGGTGGAAGAGATCTACAAGGACCATAATGAGTTAATCTTTATTTTTGCCTTCCCATATTTTCATAGGAAAATGCAGGGAGCGCTAAAGACCAAAGGAAACACTTAGGAAAAAACCATTGAGAATCATTTAGAGTCCATTTGATGATAGTTTATAGAACTTTTACAATTCCTTTTTGACATATAGTTTGTGATTATCATGGCAGGAGAATGATAGAGATAGACTAATAGGAGAATATACTAGAGAAACTATTTATAGTACGTTATCAAAATGGAACTCACCACTTTAGTGTCGAAAATGTGGATAGTGCTCTATGGCAGCTGCAATGTGCAGGCTGACCAAGGGTTTGTAGAAGCCAGAAAACACAGGATTTGCACTTCTAAGGAAGCTGTCCTAGGGCATGTGGCTTGCAGTGACAAGGGACTAAAGAGAGAAAAGGGATTTTTAACATTCCCTCCTCTTGATTCAACACATCAGCACATATGAAAAGACAAATTCAGATACTTGAAAAAATGGTGGACTCATCCTTCTTACAATTTCACAGTAGGTAAAATGACCTTTGGATTTTAATCTAGATGCTTGCCTTCCCTCTTGGTTTTAGAAAACCAAGAGTTTTCTTTTAATAACTCTTTTGCTCAAATTCATGAATTCTTTCCCAGCATACTTGACCCAAATTCAGTGTTGTCTAGAGTTTTGAGTTTTTCCTAATAAGGATGATGACGGTTTTTTAGGTGCAAATATTCTCTTGCAGTGGACACAGATAAATATTTAACTTAAAGAATCTGAACATGAAAATCACCAAAATTTTCTAAGTTCTTTCCTAAGGCCTATGGAAAATATCTTGCATTTTTGTTTACTTTTATGAACATATAAAATGACTATTGTGAACCATGATGTAGAAAAACACACTCAGCAATGGCAAAGCCTATTCAGAACTAGCCTCTCCAAAGTCTACAACTTTTCAAGTTGTTGGAGTGCTGCTTAAAAATATCAAACTGCAAAGATGCACTTCTAGAAATTATAAGTAATTTGTGCATCAAACAATATGTACAATAGTACTATACAGTAAATTGGACCAGCTGCCTATTCCTACCATTACAGCTGGTTGCAAAGTATGTAATTTATGTTTTCTGCAGCAGAAAGTGGGAAGCCTTTTTAAAACTGTGTTCATGCTTTTATGAAGAGCCTTTTCCTGTTTTATTTTTTTAACCATTGTAGGTTCAAAAGAGATGGTATTTTTCCGTTAGGTTTAATGTTAATCCCTTTCTATTATAGTAAAAAGGTCTATTAAAGCACTTTTCCTGTGACCTTTTATTCATCCTAATGAGTAGATGATTTAGATACATATTTACCTTCATGATATTCTTAAAATATGAATTCTATTTTTTAAAAAGCATTGGTAACACTAATAAAGGTATACTTGATAGCAAACAATTGGCTCTTAAAATTTAGTAAATGGCATATGCTCATCTAAAAAGTTAAAAAAAGAATGTTTTCTATTGATAAACTGAACAAGTTTCAGAATGTCAATGTTGCAATTTATTTTACTATTTCTTAGCTTTTTACATTTGTTATTGGATAGCAAACAATATAAAATATATTTATATATTAATCACTCTTTTCCAGTGTGTATGATGGAATGACTCAAAATCTGAGGAAAAGGTTAAATGTAGAACAGTTATTTAGAAAGAGATTTAATTTTGAGATTTAGAATATCTGTCCCATTTTCAAACTTACCTTTAAAGAATTTGAAAATTACTCAATGTGTGACTTGGGTTGTAGGATTCACTTTTTTAAATTCAATAGTGTCATGGGAAAACACAAAATGTAGATTAATATCTAGCAAATATGTTAATGGCTTATGAAATTTTACTGATTATTTTAGATATTTTTCATGGTAAATTTACATGTTCAAGTTACATAAATTTTAAGCTTTGGAGTATAAATATGCATATTATCCAACTTTAATCAAATAATTATTATTCATTTAGAATATGAACAAATTAATCCTAGGTAAACTGCATCCTTCATAAAGATTCAGGTGATATTTATGAGTAAATTATACAAATGAAAAAATATTAATTGTGACCTGACTGACTTTAGTATAACTCATAATATTTATCTCCTGTAAATAAAATACAAATGTGTAGTTGAACATCTGATAAAATTCTGAGAGGAATATTTCCAAGGTTTTTTTTTTTTTTTTCTTTTGGTTATTTTACTCACTATTCTGGCTTTATTTTGTTTTTTTTGGTTAATTAGTGGTGACAAGAAATACACTGTCAGCATTTCCAGGATAAAAGGAACTAACACCTAATGGACACCAGTGTCTGTTGTGTGCACTTGCCCAAACTGGAGGCTCTGAGTGTATATGATAGGGGAGAGATTTCAGGCCTCTTGAAGAATGAAGGAAAGTAATTTTCTCATCTTTGGACAAGAGAAAAAGAAAGGGGTTGCCTCTTCAGAAAAGCTACCTTTTCATGAGCTTTCTCTAATTCTTAACATTCCACCAGTTGACTGTAGTCTGGGAGGAGCAACTTAGGTTCCCAGTAAACTAATTTAGCAGATTGAAAAAAGGAGGAAAGACAAAAGCTAAGGTTCTTTGAAGTGAACCTGTAGATAATACTATCAGTCCATTTTTGAACAATTGTTTTATATATTGACATATAATATGAAACCTTCATATTTATACATTTTATTCAACTCAGTTTATACATTGTATTAGAATAGGATATTCCACATTTGAGAAGAAAATAATCATTATATATGATCTCAGAAAATATATATGATCTCAGAAATGTAACTGTGGCTGCCTGAAATGAAGCTCATGGTCTCATTAAAACTTCCAGAAATGTAATAATTTTGGTTACAAAAATAAAATGTTGAATTTTCTGCATGTTTTGTCCTTTTAATTTCCTGTTCTTTCAGTTTGCCTTTGTTTATCTAAAGATAAGGTACCCTCAAACATCCTCATTGAGTCTGTTGTCTTTAACATGGTGTCAATATTAAATCTTTATCTTGATGATTGAGAATACTGGAGATGATGGCTCTAATGAGCCTAGCACAGACCTGTTTATTATACTGTGCATGCTACTTTTAAAATCCCTCTGATGGTTTTTTCACACTCTGCTGCTCTGTGTAAGTAAATGAAAGATGATTGACTTTTTAAAGAATAAAGCCTAATACGATTCCTTTCAATAGAAAAGTAGAGAGGTAAAGGATGTTTTTTTGTTGTCAGCTTGAATAAAGATAACCTATGTTGTGGGTTATAACCTAAAAGATTATGAAATTGGAATCAAGCAGATTTGGTTCAAATCCCATCTATGTTATCCCAGGTATTAGTGACCTGGGTTATGATTTATTTAACTTCTCTGAGAGTCACTATCCTCTCTATAAAATTTGGAATTAAATCTTCCCTTTAGGATTTCTGTGAGGATTATAAATATCACAGGGCCTATCAGAGTAAAGACATTCATTGTATATATAGTTAACTGTGTGTGGGTGGTGTTAATTATCCTCATTTATTTTTTTAACTTTAATTTTGTCTTATTTGAAGAAAAGCTTTAACTTCCTTGTTGTATTGGTTTCTGTTGATCTGAAATAGTCAGCCTGATATTTCCCCAGCAAAAATGGGTTTGTCTGGGGTCAGCAGAGAATTGCAGTTTGAAGTCTGCCACCATAGTGAGCCATATACAAGTGTCTGAAGAGCATGAGGAAACAAAACAAAAACACTTTATAGAGGGGAAAATGAACTTGGGAGGGTTGTAGAAAGCATAGAGTCCATGGCTTTTCAATGGCTGAGTCCTTGCCAGGAAAGAGAAGGAGTCTTTCTTTTTTCCTTTTAGGTTTTGCTCTTGTTTCAGGGCAAGAGAACTCCCCATTCTGATCTCCCACCTATATTTAATTGAGGTTGTTATTTATTAATTTTTTACATCTCCCTTTTTTAATCAAGATATTTCTCTGAAAGCATCGATCCTCAAGAATCAGCATTTCTTGATTTAACAGGTTTTTGTCCCTCAAGGCCAGGAAGGAACTTTCCTTGGTATAGTGTCTCACACTGAAAGGAGAGTGCACAGATAAGAAACCTGTAGAGGTCACATTTGAGTAACAAAGAGGTAGGAGAGAGAACTCTCTGGCAAATTTTATGTAAGTCCATATGTTATCAAGATTTTAGTCATTGGAGATCATCTGAATTATGTCATCATCAAATGTTTGGTGATAGGTTTCCAAGAAGCCTGTTCAGATATCTTTGGAAAGCTGTTTCATCAGATGTGGTCTGCTTCAGTTCTAGGAAATCTGTACTTTGGTCACTAGGTGATATGCAGGTCCAGTCAGGGTTTAGTGCTTACTTCAGATGTGTCATGTGAATAAAAGTGTCTCTTCTTTGGAGTTGGGTGGCACAAAAGTTGGTAAGCAGTACCTATTAGGGGCCTCTCCAGTGAGGTCAGAGAGTTTTTCTGGAGATGTCTTTACTAATAGAAGAAGTCTCCATATATCAAGGTATGATGCACATGGTCTTTGTCTCCCGAGAGTGCACTGTGCAAAGATTTTTCTACGAAAACAAGATTATGTCTATCAGATTGTATTTCAACAGGTGGGACAAGTCAGGTAGGCACTTTTTACGACCTTGCAAATGTTTTCCCATCAATATTAACTCATGAAAGCTATCATTTTGTCAGTAGGCTGGCAGTTTAATACAGGTACAGTGATGAGGAGTGGGAATTTTAGAGTCTCCAGTAGGACTTGGTTGATAGTTGGCCTAAGCCAAAACTTTCTCCTCTTTATCAAACTTATAACTGCTGAATTTCCAATCTTGTTTTTTCCTTTTCTAGGGCCAGTTGATGAGTTTCTGTAGCTAACTTTTCTATGGTATTGTTGGGGGAAATATTCCTTGGACCATGACAGGGGCTTGGCTACTCTTGGTCCCTTTCAGGACAGCACTCCTTGTGAAAGTATTAGCAAGGTGATTTCCCTTAGTTGCAGAATGTCAAACTCAGAAGTCCTCAGAATCTTAATAACAACTAAAGTGGTAGTTAAAAGTAAGGCATCTAGTAATTTCTGAATACTTTTAATTTTATTTCAGATGGAAGTAGGGAAGCCACATTGTTTCTGCTTCTGCTGCTAGATGTGGCTTCTACAACATTCCAAAATCACAAGCTACTCCAAAAGCATATCTACTAAGGATATTAGGAGTTTTACCTTTGGTTGAAAAGACAAGCCAGTGTGAATGCGTGCTCAGTCTCAGTCATGTCCGACTCTCTGTGACCCTATGGATTGTAGTCCACTGTAAGCTCCACTGTCCATGCAATTTTCCTAGCAAGAATACTGGAGTGGGTTGCCATTTCCTCCTCCAGGGGATCTCTCAACCCAAGGATTGAACCCATGTTTCTTGCATCACCTGTGTTGGCAGATGGATTCTTTACCACTGAGCCACCTGGGACACCCCACAAGCCAGTGCAAGAGCATATAATTCAGCCTGTGGAGCTGAAATAGCCGTAGATAAAGATGCTGCCTCAACATCAAAAAGAGTAACAATAGCATATCCAGCACAGTATTTGCCATGTCATCTTTTATATAAGAACCATTAGTGAACCATAAGAAGTCAATGCTACCCAAAAGAATATCCTGAAGATTATCCCAAGAAGACAGGTGGTAATTGATCAGCATTAAATAGTTGTGAGGGGGATAGAAGGGAGAAAAGTAGGATTAAGGTTATTACAGTATAAAAGAGTTATATGAGGAGCATTTTGCAAAAGGACTTCACAGGAGGTGAAGCAGCTGGCTGGTTAACACTGAGTGTGATGAGAATTCAGGAAAGGTTTTATTGCATGAGATATAAAAATGGTTAAAGAAGATCCCACAAAGCTTTTCTCAGTGGTTTAACCAATGGATAGTTGACAGTATTGGCTCTATAAGGATGGAGGGTATCCCCATCCCACAGGGTTCATTTGCTGATTAGAATACCCCAAAGGCATTTTCTTCCTTTTCAATATGTAAAAGTAAAGGAGGAATCTGATTATTGGGTTGCTCATGGGAGGTAGGTTCATTAAACAACCTTGAAGGCCTTAAAGTTTATGTCATCTGGGTCTTCCCATACTATGGGTCAGGCTTGTTATTCTTTAGAAAAACATACAGAGGTTTATCCATAAGAGAGAAATTTGGAATCCAGTTTTGGCAAGAACCAACTAGATGTAGAAAACCTCAAAGCTGATGGTTAGTTTGTGGTTTGGGGAAACTCAGGACATTGTGAATTCTGTATAAATCTAGGTCTAATAGTTGTCCTGGTACAGATAACCTCAGTATCAAACCTGAGTTTGGGCAAACTTCAAATTTTCTTTGATGGTTTCTTCAAACCCTTTGAGACTAAATTTAAGAAAGTGCATGTGGTCTTCCTGTGAGGAGCCTGAGAACAAAGAAGCTAGTAATCTACAGATTGCAACAAAGTAGAACCTCCAGGTAATTTTATATCACTCATATAAGCCTTTAATGTTTGAGAGAAATAAGAAGGACTCAGTAAAACTTTGAAGCATTACTATGGAGGTGAATTGTTTTTCTTCCCAAGTGAAGGCCAAAAGGTACTAGGTAGCTTCATCAACTGAATGCTAGGGAATGCTCTGTATAAATCAATCATAATAAAGAATGGACTTCTGGTGGGAATGGATGTTAATAATGGTAATGCATTAAAGTTAGGAAGGACAGGGTGTTGAGGGATAGCAATGCTGTTTATTGATCCGGAACAAACCACCGTCCTCATATCTTAGGTTTTCATATTGGTGAAAATAGAATTGTTACTTGGGCCAGTATTACAAGTATAATGAAGCCTAGAAGTTTGTGATCTTCTATTAGGTGGCTCAGAGGTTAACGCCTCTGCCCGCAATGCGGGAGACCTGGGTTCGATCCCTGGGTCAGGAAGATCCCTTGGAGAAGGAAATGGCAACCCACTCCAGTATTCTTGCCTGGAGAATCCCATGGATGGAGGAGCCTGGTGGGCCACAGTCCACGGGGTCGCAAAGAGTCGCACATGACTGAGCGACTTCATTTTTCACTTTCTTTTTATTATGGACTTTATGCCCTGAAGGGCTTCTGATAGGGTGTTGCCTAATAATGGGAGAGGTTTCAAGGCTTCTGTTTGAATCTTGATGGGAGGCATGCTGTGAATTTTGTCACTATCAGCTGGAGATTTTGCCTATAAAAACAGTGGTAGCTAATTCAAAATGGACAAGTGATCACAGCTCTGTCATCATAAGAGACAAAACAAAACTAAAGGTCATTTAGTTTAATTTGATGATTACTATTCTAGATTTATTCTCACCTTTTGGGAGAAAAAAAAAATCTGGCATGATGCTTCTCTAAGAAGTATTGTCCTAATAAATTAGCAGGGGCAGAGAAACCAAGGAGGAAATGGTGTGTATATCCCTGCTGCTGCTGCCGCTGCTAAGTCACTTCAGTCGTGTCCGACTCTGTGTGACCCCATAGACGGAAGCACACCAAGCTCCCCTGTCCCTGGGATTCTCCAGGCAAGAACACTGGAGTGGGTTGCCATTTCCTTCTCCAATGTGTGAAAGTGAAAAGTGAAAAGTGAAGTCGCTCAGTTGTGTCCGACCCATAGCGACCCCACTGACTGCAGCCTACCAGGCTTCTCCATCCGTGGGATTTTCTAGACAAGAGTACTGGAGTGGGTTGCCATTGCCTTCTCCGCTGTATATCCCAAGGGACCTAAATAAAACAGAATAGGTTCAGAGACAGGGATTTGTTGAGGTTCATTAGAGATCTCCCCTATTTGAACTATTTTTGTACACTGAAGTGGGGACTTCTTTAAAAGGGGGATTGAGCACCAAGAATGTGGCTCCAGTGTAAGTCAGAACTGGAAGAGATTCATCCCCAATCTGGAATAAAGTTTGTCTAAACCAGTGAAGAGGTAGGATTGGGAAAAGTGTAGTTCTTCATGGCCCTATCATTGAAAATTGGGAATGGATTAGAAAGGCTGGTTAGATAGCTGAAGGTGCCCAAAGCACTGCAATTTATAACATTCTTTTTTTTCCAGTACCCTGTCTCTTTGTAATAATACCAGAAGTTAGGAGCATCTTAGTTTTATTTGCATACCTAGTCACAAAGTCATGTCTAATTCTTTGTGACCCATGGACTGTAGCCTGCGAGGCTTCTCTGTCCATGGGATTTTCCAGGTAAGAACCCTGAAATGGGTTGTCACTTCCTCCTGGGGTCTTCCCAACTCAGAGATTGAACGGGTGTCTCCTGCAGTGTCAAGCAGATTTATTTCCACTGAGCCACCTGGGAATCCCTGGTTTTGCTTAGCTACCATCATTTACTGGTGTTGAGGATTCAGAATTTTGACTGTCTTCCTATGAAGTGACTCATGTAGAATGTGAGAGAACTGGTTTGATGGATTGAGTAAATCTAGAGTGGACATAGTTTCCCATTCTATTCTGACTCTTTTTGCTAGAATGGAAAGGTCCAGGTTCAACCCATAATAAACATAGATTTAAAAGCTACCCAGGAGGAATCAACATCTGAAGGAAGACCAGAATTCTCTTTAAAAGTAATCTAAAGTCAATTCTAATAGTCATGATTGGATTCTTCAGATTTTTGGGTGGAAGTTTAAATTTTGTTTCAATCAATAGCCCTCAATTCAGTTCAGTTCAGTTGCTTAGTTGTGCTCAACCCTTTGTGACCCCATGGACCGCAGCACACCAGGCTTCCCTGTCTATCACCAACTCCCGTAGCTTACTCAAACTCATGTGCATTGAGTCAATGATGCCATCCAACAACCTCATCCTCTGTTGTCCCCTTCTCCTCCTGCCCTCAATCTTTTCCAACATCAAGGTCTTTTCAAATGAGTCAGTTCTTTGCATCAGGTGGCCAAAGTATTGGAGTTTCAGGTCAGCATTAGTCTTTCCAGTGAATATTCAGCACTCATTTCCTTTAGGATGGATTGGTTTCATCTCCTTGCAGCCCAAGGGACTCTCAAGAGTCTTCTCCAACACCACAGTTCAAAAGCATCAGTTCTTCGGCACTCAGCTTTCTTTATAGCCCAACTCTCACATTCATACCTGACTACTGGAAAAACCAAAGATTTGACTAGATGGATCTTTGTTGGCAAAGTAATGTCTCTGCTTTTTAACATGCTGTCTAGGATGGTCATAACTTTTCCTCCAAGGTGCAAGTGGCTTTTAATTTCATGACTGCAGCCAACATCTGCAGTGATTTTGAAGTCTAAAAAATAAAGTCTGCCACTGTTTCCACTGTTTCCCCATCTATTTGCAAAGAAGTGATGGTACTAGATGGTATGATCTTAGTTTTCTGAATGTTGAGTTTTAAGCCAACTTTTTCACTCTCCTCTTTCACCTTCATCAGGACGCTCTTTAGTTCTTTGCTTTCTGCCATAAGGAGGGTATCATCTGAATATCTGAGGTTGTTGATAATTCTCCTGGCAATCTTGATTCCAGCTTGTGCTTTATCCAATCCAACATTTCACATGCTGTGCTCTGCATATAAGTTAAATAACAGAGTGACAATATACAGCCTTGACATACTCCTTTCCCTATTTGAAACCAGTCTGTTGTCCCATGTCCAGTTCTCACTGTTGCTTCTTGACTTGCATACAGGTTTCTCAAGAGGCAGGTCAGGTGGTCTGGCATTCCCATCTCTTTAAGAATTTTTCAGTTTGTTGTGATCCACACAGTCAAAGGCTTTGGCATAGTCAATAAAACAGAAGCAGATGTTTTTCTGGAACTCTCTTGCTTTTTCAGTGATCCAGTGGATGTTGGCAATTTGATCTCTGGTTCCTCTGCTTTTTCTAAAACCAGCTTGAACATCAGGAGGTTCACGGTTCATGTACTGTTGAAGCCTGGCTTGGAGAATTTTGAGCACTACTTTGCTAGCATGTGAAATGAGTACAATTGTTTGGTAGTTTGAGCATTCTTTGGCCTTGCCTTTCTTTGGGATTGGAATGAAAACTGACCTTTTCCAATCCTGTGGGGCCACTGCTAAGTTTTCCAAATTTGCTGGCATATTGAGTGCAGCATTTTCACAGCATCATCTTTTAGGATTTGAAATAGCTCAACTGGAATTCTATCACCTCCACTAGCTTTGTTCATAGGGATCCTTCCTAAGGCCCACTTCACTTTGCATTCCAGTATGTCGGAGAAGGCAATGGCAAGCCACTCCAGTACTCTTGCCTAGAAAATCCCATGGACGGAGGAGCCTGGTAGGCTGCAGTTCGTGGGGTCGCTAAGGGTAGGACACGACTGAGCGACTTCACTTTCACTTTTCACTTTCACACATTGGAGAAGGAAATGGCAACCCACTCCAGTGTTCTTGCTTGGAGAATCCCAGGGATGGGGGAGCCTGGCTGCCGTCTATGGGGTCACACAGAGTTGGACACGACTGAAGTGACTTAGTAGCAGCATGTCTGGCTCTAGGTGAGTGATCACACCATCATTGTTTTCTGGGTCATGAAGATCTTTGTTGTATAGTTCTGTGTATTCTTGCCACCTCTTCTTAATATCTTCTGCTTCTGTTGGGTCCATACCATTTCTGTCCTTTAATGTTACCATGTTTGCATGAAATGTACCCTTGGTATCTCTAATTTTCTTGGAGAGATGTCTAGTCTTTCCTGTTCTATTGCTTTCCTCTATTTCTTTGTGTTGATCACTGAGGAAGGCTTTCTTATCTCTCCTTTCTATTCTTTGGAACTCTGCATTCAAATGGGTATATCTTTCCTTTTCTCCTTTGCCTCTCACTTCTCGTCTTTTCTCAGCTATTTGCAAGGCCTCCTCAGATGACCATTTTGCCTTTTTGCATTTATTTTTCTTGGGGATGGTCTTGATCACTGCCTCCTGTACAATGTCACAAACCTCCATCTGTAGTTCTTCAGGCACTCTATCAGATAATCCCTTGAATCTATTCCACTGTATAATGGTAAGGGATTTGATTTTGGTCATACCTGAATGGTCTAGTGGTTTTCCCTACTTTCTTCAATTTAAGTCTGAATTTGGCAATAAGGAGTTCATGATCTGAGCCACAGTCAACAGCCCTAGGAATTGCCTAGCAAAGTCAACTAGCAATTGTCCAAGTCTTATCTTGTGGAAAGTTAATTAACCGCTCTTAGAGTTGTAACCCTAGAAACTTTTCATGATTTTCCCAATTACAGTTTTTATCCAATACTAGACCTGGCTTTCACAGGCAAGCATATGAACAATCTAATGAAAGTCCAGGCTGATAAGTTTAAATTTTTTTTAAGGATCTTCAACTACTTTAGGAAAATCTTTGATTAATGGTTCACAGTTCAGTTTTAATCCAGGTAATATTAAAGAAGAAGAAGAAATAATAGGGTTTTAGCCTCTGGAGCCTCAAAAGTTTTAATTTTAAAGGGATGGGTTTTAATAAGTTCAGAAGAAAAGAGGGTAGGGATAGTTTCAGAGAAAAAGAAAAGTTTGAAGGAAGAATCAGTAATAGAAGAAGTGCAGGAATTAGAAGAGGCACAGGCTGTGTTGAAGGGTATGAACTAGAGAACACCAGAAGCAAAGTCTGATTAGGATGAGCCACAGGAGGAAGACAAGATGGAGCTGGATGGGGAACATGAGACAAAGAAGCATAAGAAGGGGAGACTGAGGCTTCAAGAGCAATTTTACCTTTTAAATGTTTGCTTACTTCACTTAATCTTGAAGTTTTATTTCACAGAGAGTAACATTAGAAGCCTCAAAGTGACAATTGAAAAAAAATCTTTCCCCTCAGTTCTGGAAATTTTTGAGCTTGTTGTCCAATTCAGTTTTAAGGAAATTAAGTTTGGAATATCCAAAGTTCCACATAATCGTCATTGATATTCTAAGTTGCTGTTGGTCAGGTTTGTCTATTTTATTTAAAATGTGTATAAGGAAAGATCACTGTTTTTGAACATTAAATTGACTAGAGTTCCTGTAATGGGTGTACCCTCAAAATATTTAGATACCTGAGATCTCATTTCTCAGAAGTTTCTCTCTAGAATAAAGGAATAATTTTCAACAGGTCAAACATCTTACAGATTAAACAGCTCAGTTCAAACAGCTTTCAAGCTAGTACCAGCCAATTCTAAGGTAACAGCTTAGTCCTAGAGGAGTCAAGCCAAAAGCTTCTTCAGCCAGTGTCCAGAGAATATTCTCCTCTAATATGCTGATGGCTCACCTGGCACTGTTTTAGTGAAGCAGCTCCTGTTACCTATGGAATGGGCTAAGTGTTTTTTAGCAAGCTTTAGCTGAGTAGTCCGATTTCAAAATCAGATCCAAGTGTCAAATGACTACTCACATGTAGAACAAGGCCTTAACCAGAAAAATAAAACTACAATAAATCCCAAATAAACTCCGGAGAGCTTCAACTGCAAAGAAGGTGTGAGCTTGGTTTCTTGAAAAAGACACACCTTCACACTCTAGGGTCAGAAAGGAAAGGAGTGAGTGACAGTTGTGGGTTTAATACTTGTTTGTTTACCTACCCTGGAGCCTTCAGTGGTCTTCTGTAGGTCCCCATATGGGTCACCAAAATTTTGACCTGAATTAAATAAACTGCCAGTTATTTCTCCAGTAAGATGGGTTTATTTAGGGGCAGTGGAGAATTGCAATTCATGGTGAGTTGTGTGCAAGTTCCTGCATATCAGGGAGAGAAGAACATCTTTATAGAGGAAAAAGTGGAATTGGAAGAGATATAGTAAACATAGAGTCCTTACGGCTTTTCATTGACTGAGTCTTTACTGGGAAAGAAGTCTTTCTTCTTACATTCGGTACCACTATATTCTCAGTCATGAGAGCTCCTCCTTCTTATCTCCCAACACTATTTAATTGACGTTTCATTTTTTTATATATATCTCTGCAAGCTATCTCTTTGAAATTTGTCATTTTTTTCTAATTGCTACAGTGTACTATCTTTTTCCTCTTGTTTAGATGTACATTTTTTTTTGAGGTTTTTCTTCTTTTTTATGAATTTTGGCTATGCTGGATTCCATGTGGTTTATGGGCTTCTCTGTAGCCATGTGGGATCTTAGTTCTCCTACTAGAGATCAAACCCATGTCCCCAGCATTGCAAGGCAGATTTGTAATCAGTGAATCATCAGGAAAGCTCTTAGATGTACATTTAAAAAATATTTCTATCCTAAACTTCTCCCCACCCTGCCTTGTTCCACATGTTCTTCCTTGTTTATTACTTAGCCAGTTGGTGGGGCACAGTCAGGTAAAGGAAGATAAACTAGGGGCAAAATAAAGGAGACAGAGCTCTCTATGTGTCCCTACACAGACAAAGTTGCCCCATCTTATTACTCCTTTTCAATATCACACTGGAAGTTCTAGCTAATGTAATTAAACTTCAATAAATAATTAGATCAATTGATAAATAAATAATATACAGAATTGGAAGGAAGGAAGAAAGAAAATTGTCTTTGTTCACAGACAACATGACTATTTGTGTAGAAAATCCAAAAGAATCAACTAAAAAATCTAATATGTGATTATAGTAAGGTGTTAGGATACAAAGTTAGTATACAAAAGTCAACATGTTCTTATATACAAGCATAAATAAATGGAATTTGAGATTAAAAAACACAATACAATTTTTAAAAGCAGCCAAAAGATAAAATACTTAGGTATAAAACTAACAAAATATATACAAGATCTACATGAGGAAAACAATAAAACTCTGCTGAATGAGATGAGAGAGAACTGAATAAATGAGATATCCCATGTTCATGGTTAAAAAGACTCCATGTGTTAAAGATGTCAGTTATTTTCAAAGTAATCCATGGATTCGATGAAATTCCAATCAAAATCCCAGAAACTTATTTTGTGGATAAAAGCAAATTACTTCTAAAATTTATGTGGAGAGAAGTAAGATCAAGCACAGCAAGCACACTATTGAAATAGAAGAACAAATTTGGAGGACTAACACTAATAGTCTTTGGGACTCTATGGGAGAGGGTGAGGGCGGGATGGTTTGGGAGAATGGCAATGAAACATGTATATTATCATATGTGAAACGAATCGCCAGTTCAGGGTCGATGCATTTTACAGGATACTCGGGGCTGGTATGTCAGGATGACCCAGAGGGAGGATAAGGGGAAGGGGGTTCGGGAGGGGGAACTCATGTAAACCCGGGGTGCATTCATGTCAATGTACAGCAAAACCAACCAATATAATATTGTAAAATAATTAGCCTCCAAAAAAAAATAAAAATAAAAAAAACATTAAAAAATAAAAATAAAATGCATGCTTATTTCATGAAAAAAAAAAAAAACTTACCATAAAACTCTAGTAATAAAGACAGTGTGATTTTAGCAAAATAATTAAAGACCACTGGATCAGAATAGAGAACCAAGAAATAGTATCCCATAAAATGCAGTTGATCTTTGACAAAGGGGCAATGGCAATACAATGAAGCAAAGACTGTCTTCTCAACAAATGGTGTTGAAACAATTGTATGTCCACATACAAAAAAATAAATCTGGACATGGAAAAACAGACTGGTTCCAAATAGGAAAAGGAGTACATCAAGGTTGTATATTGTCACCCTGCTTATTTAACTTATATGCAGAGTACATCATGAGGAATGCTGGGCTGGAAGAAGCACAAGCTGGAATCAAGATTGCCGGGAGAAATATCAATAGCCTCAGATATGCAGATGACACCACCTTTATGGCAGAAAGTGAAGAGGAACTCAAAAGCCTCTTGATGAAAGTGAAAGAGGAGAGTGAAAAGTTTTGCATGAAGCTCAACATTCAGAAAACGAAGATCATGGCATCTGGTTCCATCACTTCATGGGAAATAGATGGGGAAACAGTGGAAACAGTGTCAGACTTTATTTTTCTGGGCTCCAAAATCACTGCAGATGGTGATTGCAGCCATGAAATTAAAAGAGGCTTACTCCTTGGAAGGAAAGTTGTGACCAACCTAAATAGCATATTAAAAAGCAGAGACATTACTTTGCCAACAAAGGTCCGTCTAGTCAAGGCTATGGTTTTTCCTGTGGTCATGTATGGATGTGAGAGTTGGACTGTGAAGAAAGCTGATCCCCGAAGAATTGATGCTTTTGAACTGTGGTGTTGGAGAAGACTCTTGAGAGTCCCTTGGACTGCAAGGAGATCCAACCAGTCCTTTCTAAAGGAGATCAGTCCTGGGTGTTCATTGGAAGGACTGATGATGAAGCTGAAACTCCAATACTTTGGCCACCTCATGCATCGAGTTGACTCACTGGAAAAGACTCTGATGCTGGGAAGGGTTGGGGGTGGGAGAGATGGGGATCACAGAGAATGAGATGGCTGGATGGCATCACCAACTAGATGGACATGAGTTTGAGTGAATTCCAGGAGTTGGTGATGTACAGGGAGGCCTGGCGTGCTGTGATTCATGGGGTTGCAAAGAGTCAGACATGACTGAGCGACTGAACTGAACTGAACTGAACTGAGACAGACCTTACAGTCTTCAGAAAAACTAACTAAAAATCAATCACACAGCTAAAGGTAAAAGCATAGTTATAGATTTAGAATATAGCATAGAACAAAGTCTAGAATTGCATGTGTAATGTGTAATATATGTAAGAAACAATTGATAAATAATCAGATCTCATGAAAATTTAAAACTTCTCTGGAATGCCATTTTCAAGGGAATAAGAAGACAAACCACAGACTGAAATAAAATATTTGAAAATGACACATGAAGGACTGCTTGGCCAATATATAAAGAATTTTTAAAATAACTATAAGAAAATAGTTTGATTTTAAGCCAACCCTGAACAGATACTTCTTCAAAGAAGATATATACATGGGAAATACAGAAAAATATACTACACATCATATACCATCAGGAAAAAAAATCAGAATTAAAAAAAAAAGAAAAAACAGTGATATACCACTAAACAGTTTTTCAAAATGCTCAAAATTCAGAAAACTGACAACACCAAATGCTGATGAGATTGTGGATCAATAGGAACTCTCATTTGTTGCTGGTGAGAATGCAAAATGGTATAACCACTTTTGAAGACAGTTTGCCAGTTTCAATACAGTTTTACCATATAATCCATCTTCATGCTTTTTGGTATTTCCACAAATGAGTTAAAAATGTATTTATATGTATACACACACACACACACACACACACACCTATATATATATATATATATATATACACATGTATGTGTGCTTATAGTTGTATATATACAGCACATGTGTGCTTATAAAAGCTTTATTCATAATTGCCAAAACTGGGAAGCAACCAAGTTGCCCTTCAGCAGGTGAATGGGTAAATAAACTATGGAACATCCAGAACATGGAATAATATTCAATGCTAAAAAGCAATGATCAACTCATGAGAGGACTTGGAGTAACCTTAAATTAATATCAATAATTGAAAGAAGCCAATCTTAAAAGTCTCCATTATGTATGTTTCCAACTATATGACATAATGGTAAAGGCAAAACTATGGAGATATGGGCTTCCTAGAAGAACTGGGCTATTGCACCTGAAATTTTTGAGGACAGATGATGAAAACCTCAATTTCAAGTTGTTTTCCTCTAAAAATGCATGTTGTGTAGTCATATAAATAATATTTAATATATTTTCAATAGTGTAATAGTACTATTAATATTTAACTGTTGAATTTATTCATTTTTTCCCCAACAATATTCTGCCTGCCTTTCTAGAGCACATGTTTAATTTCAATAAATCCTGATTCTTTCGAAGATTGTTACACTCATTATAACCCTCTATACTAATTTTTATCACAAATACTGTCTCTATACTCTAGCAAAAAATAGTCTGATTCTCTCTGATCAAATTTCAGTAAATATTTTGTGCTTCTATACAGTGAAATCTCACTGGTTTCCATCTATCTCCCAGGCATAATTTTAGTTAGAGGGCAAGCCTTAGGGAAAGAGCTTTGAAAGATCTTTTAAATAAAAAAATTGTCTTTCTGCCTTAGTGACTGTCAACTCATTTTTTATCTAATTCTAATGAAATTGATACTCATATGTTTCTGAAGGTTGTGTGAGAATTTACATCATGGCTGTTCTAGCTTAATCTTCTTGTTTGTTATCCCTCTAGGTTAGTATGGGTCCCAAGTGATTTCAGAAAATTGAAATAGTGAAATAATATCAATTGAAAAAATGATTGCTGCTTATAGAGTATTAATCTGTGGAGTTCAAACTCATTAATCTAGATCACCTCCCTTTGAGAGAGCAGGAAGCATGTATGACAAAGCAACTGAGAGATCAGATTGAAAAAAAAAAAACAAGAAAAAGAAGAAAGAAAGGGGATAAAAGTAATATTAAAGAAGTCCAAGGTTGCATAATCAATCAAAAGGGAATTAGAAAATTCACTAAGCTTCTAGTTTGTTTATCATGTACTGACACTTCTCAAAGTCAAATACAGTTACTTTTGTTTAGAATGCTGTAACTAATCCAGTGCTTCAAACTTCAGAAATTAAGCGCAGTAATTTTTATATATAGAAAAAAGTTCTATTAGGAACAAACTTCGAGAATTTTTCCCTATTTCAATATAAGCTCTTCAGTCACAGCTGAAATAATTCATTCTAAGAATGTAATTGGGCTCTATGTGATATTAGCCCTTTTATACTTTGTTCAGTTATTTGGAGATTTAGTGAGATAGGTATTGAGAATGGATGTCATTTGTTACTGTAGCAGCTGTGACCATTTGGACAGCAGGAAAGACATTTGTCAAAACATATGTATTTCTAACTTGGCAGGTGAGTCCTTAATGACAACAATGGAGCTGCATAGCTTACTGGGAAAATGACAATATTATTATTTATAAACATCCCATAACAATATAGGAACAAATATATGGATATGCTTGGGTAATCTGAAAAATAAATTTAATATCAAATTTCATAGCCATAGAACTAAGAACATAAACAACATTCTTGAGAGTTAAATAACCTGATTGTGGCTCAACTGGTAAAGAATCCACTTGCAATGCGGGAGACCTGGGTTCCATCCCTGGGTTGGGAAAATTCCCTGGAGAAGGGAACAACTACCCACTCCAGTATTCTGGTCTGGAAAATTCCATGGACTGTATAGTCCATGGGATCACAAAGAGTTGAACACCACTGAGTGGCTTTCACTTTCACTTTCAAATAACCTGATTAAGCAAATATAACTACTTTGTTAGGCAAATTCGTTGCCCAATACAAATGTAATAGAAGCTTAATATCTGGCTCACGGATTTCCATGAAAGAACAAACTATTCTAAACAAAAGAGGGATGAGGGATTTTAAGTGTTGTAAAGTGTGGAGAAGGCAATGGCAACCCACTCCAATACTCTTGCCTGGAGAATCCCATGGACGGAGGAGCCTGGTAGGTTGCAGTCCATGGGCTCGCAAAGAGTCAGACATAACTGAGCGACTTCACTTTCACTTTTCACTTTCATGCATTGGAGAAGGAAATGGCAACCCATTCCAGTGTTCTTGCCTGGAGAATCCCAGGGACAGGGGAGCCTGGTGGGCTGTCGTCGATGGGGTCGCACAGAGTCGGACACGACTGAAACGACTTAGCAGCAGCAGCAGCAGCAAGGGATGACATAGATTTCAATGAAGAATGACTCAGCAACGTCCTTATTAGTAGCAAGTTCAAGACAAGACAAACCGACAGTGTCTACTGTGAGTTTTTGTTATTTAATATTTTATGATTGTTTACTGTATTGTATGTATAATATAAAGCTTCTCCAAAGATTATAGAAAAAAATTTAATTAAATCTGTCAGGTGAGTCTGTAATTTCTTTGGTTCTGTCTTGCCACAGCAAAAAATTGAAGTGATAGATGGGCCAGTGTTATAGCTCAGTTTTATTTGGCAAGCAAAGGAAAACACATCCTGGAGGGTGGGCCAACCCAAAAGACTCAAAGAGAAGAGAGGTCAGAGGCCCAATTTTGGCTCCTCTTTTTATATGCTTTTTTCTTCTCCCCCTGAGCCTGCCCTGTGTAAACTGGGCTACCCAGGAGGGCTGTTTGTTTCACCTGAAGTTCTCATTCCGGTCCTCACACCTGCCTTTGTTCTATTTTTTTGGTCTTTTCCCTTTGTCTTTTAGCCGCCACCATTTTGAACTCCTTTTTCCTATTCTAACTACCTGACATTCCCCGCTCAAGAGTTGGGACACCCAGTTCTTTGGAAATAGGGGTGTTGAGGTCTGTCTGGCTACTTGCTGCTAAACTGTGACAGTGAAGGGCATTGGGCCTCCCCGTCTTGCTAGTCTCAAGCCTAAGAGTCCTTATTGCAGTGTCCATCTAAGGTTGAGTGATATTTTCCTTGGTCGCCTGTAGTTTTATATATTCTTGTTGAACTGTCACTGAATGATGTAGCATGTTGACCTGGACAGAGACAAACTGGGTTAGACAATTGATGGAGCAATCATAAGCAGCATCAATATGGTGATAGCAGGGATTAGTAGGGGCATTAGCCAACTCCAGTTCCCCATCATCAGGAGAAGGATCCCCCAGTGATTGTAGCCACCATGAGAATTCTCCAGCTTATTTTTTGACATCCAGTAGGATATGGATGTTTTTCTGAAGGACTGTGAGACTTTTTTAACTTGACTGGAGGTGTTTACCCAGAAACAACACATCTCATTCAAGATGACTCAAATCCTTCCTTGTTCAGGGATCAGGAGATCTATCTCCTGTCTATTTTGGCGTACAACCCCTGCCAAGCTGTGTTGGCTCTTTAGAACTATCCTGAGAATTTCTATCCCTATAAACTTGATTTCAGGGGTGTTCATTAGAATGGCACTCATTTGTAGTTCTGAATAGGTATCTGAGATCTCCCAGGGACTCAGAGGTGTATTGAGTGTTCTCTTCTGTTTTCTTCCATGGCTTGACTCATGTGTAGTGAATCCAGGAGTCATGTCCTGGTACCTTGACTGCTGTAGGGTTAGAAAATATTACAGGGTAGGAGCCCTTCCCAGAGAAGGTAATGGCAACCCACTCCAGTACTCCGCCTGGAGAATCCCATGGATGGAGGAGCCAGGTAGGCTGAAATCCATGGGATCGCAAAGAGTTGGACACGACTGAGTGACCTCACTTTCACTTTTCACTTTCATGCATTGGAGAAGGAAATGGCAACCAACTCCAGTGTTCTTGCCTGGAGAATCCCAGGGACGGGGGAGCCTGGTGGGCTGCCATCTATGGGCTCACACAGAGTCGGACACGACTGAAAAGATGCAGCAGGAGTAGCAGCAGGGGCCCTTTCATGTGGGTCGGAGTTGAGCCTTTGGGGACCCATCTTTCCAGACTTTAACTAGGACTTGAGTCCCTGGAGCATATAGTGGTGACTCTTTAAAATTTTGGGAGCCCTGGTTGACACCCCACAGGCATATATCCTGTTGGAATTGACCAATGGCCATGGTATGAAACTGGAGGGTCTGAGCCTCTGGATCTAGGAAGAGGTCATTGACATAAACAAAAGGTCTCACATATAGCATCTCATAAGGACTAATACCAATTTATTCCTTAGGGGAAATATAAATTCAGAGGAGAGCTATTGGTAAAGCCTCCTTCCATCCCAGGGAGGTCTCATGGGTTATCATTTTTATCGCTGATTTTAAGAATCGGTTGGCTCTTTCTACTTTTCTTGAAGACCGAAGCCTCCAGGCACATTCGAGATAATAAATAATGCCCAATGGACAGAAATGGTATGGACCTAACAGAAACAGAAGATATTAAGAAGAGGTGGCAAGAATACACAGAAGAACTATACAAAAAAGATCTTCACGATGAAGATAATCACGATGGCATGATCACTCACCTGGAGCCAGACATCTTGGAATGTGAAGTCAAGTGGGCCTTAGACAGCATCACTATGAACAAAGCTAGTGGAGGTGATGGAATTCCAATTGAGCTATTTCAAATCCTGAGAAATGATGCTGTGAAAGTGCTGCAAACAATATGCCAGCTAATTTGGAAAACTCAGCAGTGGCCACAGGACTGGAAAAGGTCAGTCTTCATTCCAATCCCAAAGAAAGGCAATGCCAAAGAATGCTCAAACTACCACACAATTGCACTTATCTCACACGCTAGTAAAGTCATGCTCAAAATTCTCCAAGCCAGGCTTCAGCAATATGTGAACCGTGAACTTCCAGATGTTCAAGCAGGTTTTAGAAAAGGCAGAGGCACCAGAGATCAAATTGCCAACATCCGCTGGATCATGGAGAAAGCAAGAGAGTTCCAGAAAAACATCTATTTCTGTTTCATTGACTATGCCAAAGCCTTTGACTGTGTGGATCACAATAAACTGTGGAACATTCTGAAAGAGATGGGAATCCCAGACCACCTGACCTGCCTCTTGAGAAACCTGTATGCAGGTCAGGAAGCAACAGTTAGAACTGAACATGGAACAACAGACTGGTTCCAAATAGGAAAAGGAGTACGTCAAGGTTGTATATTGTCACCCTGCTTATTTAACTTCTATGCAGAGTACATCATGAGGAATGCTGGGCTGGAAGAAGCACAAGCTGGAATCAAGATGGCTGGGAGAAATATCAATAGCCTCAGATATGCAGATGACACCACCCTTATGGCAGAAAGTGAAGAGGAACTAAAAAGCCTCTTGATGAAAGTAAAAGAGGAGAGTGAAAAGGTTGTTTTGAAGCTCAACATTCAGAAAACGAAGATCATGGCATCTGGTTCCATCACTTCATGGGAAATAGATGGGGAAACAGTGGAAACGGTGTCAGACTTTATTTTTTTGGGCTCCAAAATCACTGCAGATGCTGATTGCAGCCAGGAAATTAAAAGACGCTTACTCCTTGGAAGGAAAGTTATGACCAACCTAGATAGCATATTAAAAAGCAGAGACATTACTTTGCCAACCGAGGTCCGTCTAGTCAAGGCTATGGTTTTTCCCATGGTCATGTATGGATGTGAGAGTTGGACTGTGAAGAAAGCTGATCCCCGAAGAATTGATGCTTTTGAACTGTGGTGTTGGAGAAGACTCTTGAGAGTCCCTTGTACTGCAAGGAGATCCAACCAGTCCATTCTAAAGGAGATCAATCCTGGGTGTTCATTGGAAGGACTGATGCTGAAGCTGAAACTCCAATACTTTGGCCACCTCATGCGTTGAGTTGACTCACTGGATAAAAGTCTGATGCTGGGAAGAATTGGGGGTGGGAGGAGATGGGGACGACAGAGAATGAGATGGCTGGATGGCATCACCGACTCAATGGACATGAGTTTGAGTGAACTCCGGGAGTTGGTGATGGACAGGGAGGCCTGGCGTTCTGTGATTAATGGGGTCGCAAAGAGTCGGACACGACTGAGCGACTGAACTGAACTAATGCTTTAGAGACTCCTTGGGTGACCTTAGAAGTAAATGATGTCCCATTGCCACTTTGTAATGACCTGGGCAGACCAAATGTCAGAATAATTTCATGGAGCAGTTTTTTTTTTTTTTTTGCCATGTCCTCAGCCTTCTCAGTTCAGGTGGGAAAGCCTTCAATCCATCCTGTGAATGTATCTATCATGGCTAATAAGTATTTATGCCCTTGAAAAACTATCATCTAGGTGAAGTCCACCTGCCAGTCCTCTCCTGGATAGGTCCCACGCTATTGGATGGTCTGGGCCAGCTGGGGTCTTCAAGTTCCTTGGGGGCTGTTTAATTGGCAAGTGGGACAAGAGCAGGCCACTTGCCTTAGAGTTGTTTGGAGGCCTGTTCCTCTGAAGGACCGTTCTAGTAATCTTTGGAGGGCCTTCTTCCTTAAATGAATAGTGGCATTTAAGGAGTTAACCAACTTCCATTGGAATTTCCCAGGCAGAAAAAGAAGCCCCTCCTTTGGGAACCACCCCATATGATCTTCTTGAAAGCCCTCACTCTTAGCTTTAAGAGTCTCACCTTCAGTATATGAAGGTTTTCTGGCAAATCAGTGTGTGGAACTAAGTTGGCAACCCCTATTAGTTCATTGCTCTGTAATGCTGCTCTCTTAGCTGCCTGATGAACTGCTTGGTTCCCTTGTGCCACTTCTGTGCTCCCTTTATGGTGTCCTTTACAATGGGAGACTGAAACCTCAGTGGGCAGACGGACTGCCTCCAAAAGCCTAAAGGATTTGATCACCGTATTTGATTGGGGACCTTCAGGTGATCAAATAGCCTCATTCTTTCCAAATGGCAGCATGTGCATGGAGTACCAAAAAGGCATACTTGGCGTCAGTGTAAATGGCTATTCTTTTTCCTTTTCCCAGGTCTAAAGCTCAAGTCAGGGCTATGAGCTCAGCTAATTGGTCTGAAGTAACTGGTGGCAAAGGTTTAGCCTCTATGGTCTCAAAATTGGAGACTACTGCATATCCGGCCCTTCTTTTTCCATCCAAGACAAAGCTACTTTCATCAGTGTACCAGATTTCCTCAGGATTGGTCCGAGGATCTTCTGACAATCCCTCTCAGGGTTTTGTCCAGTGGTCCACAATTTGTAAGCAAGAGTGAAGAGAGCTCTCAGGTACAGGCAGGAGGACAGCTAGGTTAAGAACCTCACAAGGGCATATAGTGAGGCCTGGATTTTCTATCAGCCCTACTTGATACCTGAGGATCCTTTGATCAGACATCCATAAATGGCCTCTCCCATTCAGGAGTTGTTTCACTTGGTGGCTGCTAAAAATAGTTAGTTTGCCCCCAAAAGAGAGTTTTAAAGCATCTTCTATCAGGACTGCAACAGCTGCAAGATTTTGAAGGCAGGGAGAGATCTCTTCCCAATAAGGGAATAGGATACTCAGGGACCACCAGAAACTGGTGGGAAAATATTTGTCCATCCCAGCAACAAAGAAATGCTTGGGTGAGTCTTTTTGTAATTGTTTTTCCTGTGGCACCCAAAATGGTACAGGTTTGGGAGGAGAAGGCTCTGGAGTAGGAGATCAGGACAGAGTAGGTAGTCCCTGTGTAAACCAAGAAATTCTCAGACCTAATTGCCACATCCAGTTGCACCCTTGGTTACAGCCCTGTGATGTTTATCTGTGACAGGTGGGCTGGCTGGAGCGGGCTGCTTTTTCTCATGTGTCTTCTGGGTCATTATAATTCCAATTGGAATCTGAGGAAGGGACTGCAGTTTCCCCTACTGTGTATTTATCACTTGACATGTGAAGCCCTATAGCATACCTTTGGGCTTCCTTTAAGACCCTAGCATGCTCAGGGGCAGATAAACTTTGACTAAATATGACCATGATGTCCTTTCACATCAAGTCAAAGGCCAAGGTAATATGTTGGAATGTATCTTATATTTGCCTGGGTCATCTGTATAGTGTCCCAGGTCTTGTTTGATTTGTCTTAGTTCTAAGAGGGAGAAGAGCTTATGGCCCTGGGTTGGTCTGAATTCTCCTCCAGTTTCAACTAAGGGACATATTCTAGTTGGCTTTTGTGGAAGAGGTGCTCCCAGATATGAGGGCATATTTGGATACAAGGAAGGAGCAACAGGCAACTTGGGAGCCATGAGAGGTGAGTCTTCATGGAGGGCTTCCTTCTCTTGGTTGTCTGTGCCTAACACCATTTGCCTTGTAGGCTCACTTTTAGGGCATATAATAATCCCATACTTAAGACAGAGTTATATCTCTTAGTCAGAATAAGATTTAGGCATGGGGGATCTCTGTTCATTTCCCTTGTCTTTTGTGGAATAAGTCTAGCTGCAGGATTGTATTGTAGTTTAAACTTCCATCCTCAGGCCAGTGTTCCTTGTCTCCCAGAGGATACCATGGTTACTCAGTGGCACAAAAGAATTTTAAGCAACTTCTCCTTAGAGTTAGAGGATCAAATAGTTTCCAGTTATGAAGGGTGCATCTCAAGGGCATCTGTAGAGAAGTGGATTGGTTATTTCCCATCTAAAAGTGATGACAGAGAGGAAATGAAAAAAGAAAAGAAAAAAAAACAACTAATAGGCCTCCTTCTGTTTTTATTGGTGACTTTCTTAGGTGTGATTCTTTCTGAAGCTTATCCTACCCAGTACTGTTGCAACCTGATAGCCAGGTGTCCCTGGGTCAGGGTTCAGATCCCCACGCAGGCTGAGGCATGACAGCCTCCTGGAGATCGAATCCCTGGGCAGGTCGAGGCAGATAGGTCTCCTGGGACCCCTGGACTGGTGGATCTCCAGCAGGTTGAGGTGTGACAACCTTCTGAGGACCAGATCCCTAGGCAGTTCGACCTCCTGGGACCCCAGGCTGGAGTTGAGCATCCCTAAGGTCTCCAGCATGATCAGTGCTGGGTAGGATTAAGGGATTGTAATCTTAACTCATTGCTGGTTTGTCCACCATGAATGGGAACAGATACCATGTTGTAAAGCAATCCAAGTTTGTGTGCTGAGACTGGGAACCTGGTGAAACAGCCGTAAGCCTTATCCTCTTATTGCTCTGAGGGAATGTAAGTCACTAATTTCTTCCCCTGGTCTTCCATAAGATCAGTTTAGGGTGTTTCCAATAGTAAACATTTCATTGTCATAGACCCACTTTAGGTAGTAGAAGTAATAACAAAAGTGTGGTTTATCTGGTTCTATTAGGGGCATTAAGAGTATTTTAATAATAGGCGGGGTGGAGCTATGTTGCCTACAACGGGACAGGTTCCTGGTAGTAGGTATTTGTGAGTGGCTTAAGAACAAATTCATAAGAGGCAACATACCAGACATTCCAATAAAGCTAGAATGGAGATTTGATTCCAGGGTTATGTTTGTAACTTTAGAAGGGTGGTAATGGTTTGGGCCCAAACGGCCTTCAGGGCTATCTCCCAAAATGGCAAACATTATCCCTGTAAGCCCAATTGCCCTTGAAGGGATGCCACCAACAGATGGACTTCTAGCAAGCATTGTGTGCCTGTTACCCACCCTAGCAGGTTCACTGAGAGATGTGGTTATTGCACATGTTGTAGAAAACATGGAAGATGAAGGCCTGAATATCTAGAGGGATTGGATATTACACAGTGTTTCCCTCCCAAAGGCCATCTATTTTCTGGTTGTCCCTTCAGAAGATTGTAGAGGCAATATTGTGGGGTCAGAGGGGACTCAAGAAAAGAGCATGAAACAGGATGAAAGGGGGCAGGGCACAACTTTTGAAAGAATGACATAACCCAAGGGCACATATAAACCGATTAAAATCAAATGAGTCCAAGATGACAGACAAGTCAAATTCAACTGAACCTTGATTCTCAATCTGCAAGCTAAATGACACACTCAGAGGCACCAGGATAGTTCCAAGACACTATCAAAAGACCGAGGAGTGGATGGTTCCTCAATCATTGGAATGATTCTCCCACTTATTGAATCATATTGAATCACCCAGTTTGAAAAAAACTAATCACACCGCATTCCGTGGCTTCAGTGATGGCCCACACCCTGTGGAGTGTGCTTCTCTCTAAATCCGAACAAATCCACCTGTTACTTATATCTGTGTGTCGCACTGATTTTTTTTTTCCCCCCAATGACACATCAAGAGCCTGAGCTTCATTAGGTCCTGAAGCCAGGCACCATGGGTTTTGGTCTGGCTCACGTCCTAGGAGAGAGGAGCTGAAGGACGGGAGGAAAAAGTAGTGGGAAACATGTGCCAAGAAATCCCCTTCACAACCTGCCAGAAAATCTGCTAATACCTGACCTGTGCTCACAGTTTTCATTGGCCTGATCCTTGACACAAAGAAGATTAAAGACAGAAGATTCCTCACCTACTTGGGCAACAGCTACTATGGCACAGCAGATAGTAGAGCCTTCCAGACACACTGGGGCACCCATGACAGCTTGCCTATTAGCCAGGGGTTCAAGGAAACAAGAAACGAGAGATTGTAAAGGAATTAAGATTTTGTTAGCCATGTGTCCTTCCAGCCATAGGAGCGAGTACTTTCTACCCCATCTAAAGGTCTTCTGAAATCTGAGACTGAGCCGCATGAGCTTTCTGCCGAGTTTATTTTTGCTGTTTCAGTGGCTGTACACTGGGCTTCTTCAAGCACACCCACTTCCCCTGCACTTGGGTTTTCTTCATGTTCAGCTTCCACCCCGGGCGCTTTTGCTGAGTTGGGCTTCTGCTGTGCTTGGTTGGCCTCTGCCTTGCAGGGGCCGAGCTGAGGTTGTTACAGCCAGGTTAAATCCAAGAAATGGCACCGTAAATGTCAGGGGAGTTTGTAATTTTCTCAGTTTTGTTTTGCCACAGCAAAAATTTGAAGCACCGGACAGACCAGTGTTACAGCTCAATTTTATTTGGCAACCAAAGGAAAATGCATCTTCGAGGCAAAAGTGTGGGACAACCGAAAAGATACAAAGAGAAAAGAGTCCAGAGGCCCAATTTTGGCTATATTTTTGTATGTATTTTCCTCCTCCCCCTGAGCCTTCCCTGTGTAAATTGGGCTAGCTAGGAGGGCTGTTTGTTTCACCTGAGGTTCTCACTCCAGTCCTTACACCTTTCTTTGTTCTATTTTTGTGGGCTTTTCCCTTCTTTGTCTTTTAGCCACTGCCATTTTGGGCTCCTTTTTCATATTCTAACTACTTAACAAATCCTCTTAACCACTTTTAGTTTCTTTGAAAATTAGAAAAATTTTGAATTTTGTGTCTAGTGGGGCACACTGTAATGTAAGAACCAAAGAATGAAGGAGATATAGAGGAGATTTTTATAATAGAATGTTGCAACAAATATAAAGGCACATTAAAGGAGACACTTTATGCTGTGATATCCTTTCACCAGTAAGACTATTCTGTTTCTGATTTAATTTTAATTGCAAATGGCCACATTTGAGATATTTTCAACTTTACTGCCGAACCCCAGATGCCCTTTTTAGATTTACACTTATTAATGAAACATAAACATAGTTGAAAATATTCAAAGAAGTAAAATATTTTAACTTTTTTTTAAAAAAAGTATTCTGATTCCTGGTTATAATTATGGAAGTTAAAAAACAACAGTTTTACATGGCAAACCTGAAGCACGTTAATATCTTCATGTGGTTAATTAAAGGAGAATGCTAAAAAATGTAAGTATTTAGTGAATGAAACTGGTTCTGTGTTTTTGTGTGAGGAAAAGAGGTATATATAAAATTTATGTATCTATTTGTGGGTGTGCTTAGTTATGCCCAACTCTTTGCAACCCCATGGGTTGTAGCCTGGCAGGCTCCTCTGTCCCTGGAGATTCTCCAGGCAAGAATACTGGAGTGAGTTGCATTTCCTTACCTGGTGAAAGGTTGTTGCAGAGTGACACAGACACCAGGATCTTGGCCTCCGCAGGAGAAGAATTCAATCTGGGGCCAGAGACGAGGCTTGATCGCTCAGAGCTTTTGTGTAATAAAGTTTTATTAAAGTATAAAAGAGGTAGAGAAAGCTTCCGACATAGACATCAGAAGGGGGCAGAAAGAGTGCCCTCTTGCTAGTCTTCAGCTGGATGTTATATAGTCACTCAGTTCAGTTCAGTTCAGTTCAGTCGCTCAGTCGTGTCTGACTATTTGTGACCCCATGAATCACAGCACGCCAGGCCTCCCTGTCCATCACCAACTCCCGGAGTTCACTCACACTCACCCCCACTGAGTCGGTGATGCCATCCAGCCATCTTATTCTCTGTCGTCCCCTTCTCCTCCCATCCCCAATCCCTCCCAGCATCAGTCTTTTCCAGTGAGTCAACTCATCGCATGAGGTGGCCAAAGTATTGGAGTTTCAGCCTCAGCATCAGTCCTTCCAATGAACACCCAGGATTGATCTCCTTTAGAATGGACTGGTTGGATCTCCTTGCAGTCCAAGGGACTCTCAAGAGTCTTCTCCAACACCACAGTTCAAAAGCATCAATTCTTCGGCGATCAGCTTTCTTCACAGTCCAACTCTCACATCCATACATGACCACTGGAGAAACCATAGCCTTGACTAGACAGACCTTGGTTGGCAAAGTAATGTCTCTGCTTTTTAATATACTATCAAGGTTGGTCATAACTTTCCTTCCAAGGAGTAAGTGTCTTTTAATTTCATGGCTGCAATCAGCATCTGCAGTGATTTTGGAGCCCAAAAATATAAGTCTGACACTGTTTCCACTGTTTCCCCATCTATTTCCCATGAAGTGATGGGACCAGATGCCATGATCTTCGTTTTCTGAATGTTGAGCTTCAAGCCAAACTTTTCACTCTAACAGTCTGTTAATGAAAGAAAGGAATGTCTTAAGGTTCAGAATGGCACCAGGCCCCTCACCGATAAGATGCATTTTGGGATAATCTTGACACCAGACAATTTATCTGGGGCCATAAAATGATTAACTTAAATCTTGTAGAAGGGCAGATTGCCATACAAATAGTTTCATTTTACATTAGGGAAACAATATCTGAGTATAACATACTGGTTTGTCAAGTAGGTTCTGAGCCATTTGGCGGAACCAACTTGAAGATAGAGTCTGGGGCAAATGCGTAGTATTTTAAAATAGCTTAAGACCAATATTTCCATCAGAAAAATGCATTGGTTAACTCAAGATTTGAGAATAGTTAACTTCAGGTGAAACCAGGTGTCATTATGACAACGCAGTATTTTAAGAGAAACTTCCTTTTTTTTAAACTTTATTTTTAACATTTTACTTTGAATATATTTAGACTTACAGAGGAATTACAAACATAATACTGAGACAGAGAGTTCCTGTCTACCCTTCATCCATCCTTTTCTACATGACTATGGCCCAATTATCACAAATAAGAAATTAATATTGGCACAACATTATTAACTCAACCACAGGCTTTATTTAGATTCCACTAGTTTTTTCAGGAATATCCCTTATTGTTCTTATTCCAGCATCTAATCCAAGATACGACTTGGTATTTAGTTGTTGGATTTTCTTAGTCTCCTCCAAGTTGTGACAGTTTCTTTCCTTGTCTTTTTGATATTTTCACTTTTGAGGAGTACTGGTCAGATATTTTGTTGAGTGTCTCCCAATATGGGTTTGTCTGTGTTTTCTCGTGATTAGGTTGAAGTTGTGGATTTGTGGTGTGCCCTTCTTAGTGAATCATATCAATGGGTACAGGATGTTGATATGTCTTGTTACTGGTGATGACAACCTTGATCCCTTGATTAAGGTGGCATATGACCGGTTTGTCTTATATAACGTTACTGTTTTTCCCTTTAAAATTAATGAATATTTGGAAAGGGAGATCTTTAGTTGGCCAAAAAGTTTGTTCAGGTTTTTCCATAAGTGATGGTGGTTTAGTTGTTCAGTCATGTCCAACTCTTTGCCATTCAACAGACTGTAGCCTGCCAGGTTTCCTTGTCCACGGGATTTTCCAGGGAAGAATACTAGAATGGATTGCCATTTCCTTCCATGGGGGATTTTCCTGAAGCAGGGATCAAACTCTTGTCTCCTTCTTGGCAGATAGATTCTTTACCATTGAGTCACCTGAGAACTGGAGGAAAAATCAAATGAAATTTTGGCCAACCCAATACTTTGTGATTTATATTTATTAACTGGAATTCTTCTGTAAAGAAAAGTTGTCCTTTCTTCCCCATTTATTTATTTGGTCATTTATTTGTGTTGGTATCAGCCCATGGATATTTATTTTATTCTGTGAGATATGATCCAATAGTATCATTTTTGCTCAAATTGTTTGGACCTTTGGGGAGCTCTTCCAGCTTGTTTCTGTATCCTTTTGACTGACTTCACTTTTTAAAAAGATTTAGCTCTTTCTTAATTTCTGACATAACAACAAATTCATGTTATATTTTCTTGGCCCAACCCTTGAACTCTATTTACCACTTTTCCAAAGAGGCATAGTATTTCAAAATCAAGATCTGGGCAATAGTTGTGGTTGTTGCTACTAGGCTATCTCTGCTTTTGGACAGAGTTAGAAAATAATTAGATATATACTAACTAACCTACATACATACATAACACGTCCTCTATGTAGACAGATGATAAACAGGGAGATAGAGTCACTTGTTAAAAGACCACTGAATTGTTTCCAGATTTTAATAATCATGAATAAAGCTATTATAAATATTAACCTACAGGTTTTTGTGTGAACGGAAGTTTTTATTTCATTGGAGATATACATGTAAATACACATACACATACATACATTTTTTTTTTAATTGAAAGTTCATTCAACTTCAATCCAGCACAAGAGGGTTCATTTTAGCATTCCTAGTTTGCTTACAGCTTCTTTAACAGTGATAAACCTACCTTTCAATATCTACACTGTATTTACTTATTTGTTCCACATGTAACTACAGTAGTTTCAGAATTGCTCACTCATATGCTTGTGAGAAACAAATTGACCAATAAGTGTACAAAGTTTATACATAGTTCTTTTTGTCTTTAGCCTAACAGGAGCTAATGAAAACCTCCTTTGGAAAGTCACTTAGATCAGTTCCTGTTTTGTCTTAGCCCCTTCAGTGTGGCTGAGTCATTTATTTGTAAAATGGTTAGATTCATTTGTCACGTCTGCATTTTATGTTGGGTTTCCTGGACACCTTCATTCATTTTAAAAACTTTGCATAGTAGAATTCAGTCTTTGTGGTGTACAGTTCTATAGGATTTAACAAATGCATGCATGCTGCTGCTGCTGCTGCTAAGTTGCTTCAGTCGTGTCCGACTCTGTGTGAACCCATAGACGGCAGCCTACCAGGCTCCTTTGTCCCTGGGATTCTCCAGGCAAGAATACTGGAGTGGGTTGCCATTGCCTTCTCCGGAGAAACTTCCTTTTAAATTTGTATAGAGAAGAAAAAAAATCGCTATTTTGTTTCCTCCTTCCGCTTAAGAGAGATAAAAATGTCTGACACTTGCAGGCTATTTCCTCCGTTTGGAGACCCCTGGCCATCCTGCCTGTTACCCTCTCACTGGGAGATCTTCCCAACCCAGGGATTGAACCCTGGTCTCCCACACTGCAAGCAGATTCTTTACCATCCGAGTAGACATTATTTTGTATTTATTCATTAAAACTATTTCTCATATCCCACAAACTAATTAACTTACATGTAAGTTAAAATGACAAACATTTACATCGTTGGTAATTGGAGACTAAAGTTTGTTTTCAGGTATTTATTACTTAAAATAATATGTATCAATGACTAATGAAGTTAAATGTTGCCCTCTGAGAAGAAATATTATAAATATTGGCTTTGTATTTCTTATATTGAGACAATTTTAGGGAAAACAATGATGGAGAAGTTAAAAATATATGTGTGTATAATCTTAGTGTTTTCCTTATTTCAGCATTAATGAATAGAAACAAAGATTGGAAAGCAAATTCTTCCAACAGGTGTGTGAATTTCATGGAGTACATAGGGTATTCAAATTCTTTTTCTCTGTTGATGCCTGCAAGATAGCTCTACTTTTTGTTTGTTTGTTTCTTTTATAGAATTAAACAATACTACTCAGTTGAATAATAGTTAACTGGTAGGATAGTGCTTTTTATCCTTTTTATGGCATATTGTCCATTTTCTCCCCATACAACTTTCTTAATTCTAAATTTGTTTGAAAATTCAGAAAGTAGTTGAGGAAGATTTTTTAAAATATTGAACTCTAGAGATAAAAACTCAGTATCTTCAATTTCAACTTGATGATAGACTCTTGACCTTTTGTCTCAGGACCCTGTTATCTGCTTCTTTTTTTAATGTCACAATAGCGCATATTATAAATAGATAATGTATGAAGGTGTCCAGGCTTATATTAGTCATACTTTTAGCAAATAAATTAGTGTCAAGTATTTTTTTTTTTAATATATTAATGCTTGCCTTCTAGGTCTGTAACTGGGAGATAATACATGCTGAGCCAAAAAGAAAGGACTTTAGGCCCTTCTTCCACTTTAACCAAAGATGTTCCACTTGGGTTAGGTTTTTTATCAAGTTTCTCAATAAGCTTTTAGATAATGAAGTCTTTTAAATTAAAAACAAATGTTAAAAATCAAAGTACTAAAGCAAACAAGCTAATATGTCCTATACTATTTAAAGGTCTAGGCTCAAGAACCAGATTCCTTAGGTTCTAATTTTGGTTCAGTCACTAAAATGAGAAAATAACAATACTAACTACCTCACAGAGTTTCTTTGAGAATAAAATGCATTAATATCATGCAGAAGAGCTGTATTTTTATGATTATGCTCTTCAGCCATTATCATATCTCTTCTCATATTGACATTGGCATAGATGTCTAATTCCTCTCATTAAATTGTAAGCTGCATGAAGAGTGAAGGGAGTAGTTAGAGCTGTTCACAATTATTCTGGTTGTCCTTTCTGGGTAGTTTGAAGCTGAACATCTCTGCTCACATAGTTAGGAACGGCCATGTAATTTCTTTGATCAAGTAAATGTGATTGGGCCTATGAATTCCACTTTAAAGTAGAAGCTTTGATAGCCAACTCACAATGGTCTGAGTCCTCTTCCTGTATCTTAACGATTATGGAACCAAGTGTTAAAATGGAGTCTACATTAGTATATGTAAGGACTCTACAACCCTGTGGACTATAGCCTGCCAGTCTCCTCTGTCCATGGGACTCTCCAGGCAAGAACACTGGAGTGGGTAGCTGTTCCCTTCTCCAGAGGATCTTCCCGACTCGGGGGTCAAACCTGGGTCTCCCATGTTCCAGGCAGATTTTTTACCATCTGAGCCACCAGGGAAGACTTGGTAATATGTAATCAACAGAGACATCATCACTGTCTTGCATTTAACTTGCAGCAAAAGCAAGGAGTAACTTTGTGTTGCTTTAAACCACTTAGAACTTGGAATTAGTTTATTATTGTAGCATAAATTAACTTAATGTCATTTATATAGGAGCAAAATATTGGTGTTCTTCCCTTTTTCCCTCATCTCATTCAACAAAACAGTAGTGTGTCAAATAAATGAAAGAAAATATCTTTACTGAAATAGTTGTTCATCATTGTGAAAACATGTGAATTCTACAGACTCTACTCTCCTCATCAAAGGATTATTTTCACCTTGTGTTTGACATTTTAATATCAGTTGACTGTTGCCTAATCCTGTTTCTTTCATTTCATCTTGTCATGAATCTACCTCATAGAGCTACTTTCAATGGGAAATTTATAGATGATTTTAGTGCTTGTCTATAAAACCACATTTTGACATTTATTTCCCTGGAAATGACAATGAAAGAAAATCTGATATTATGAAAATATTCTATTTTTCTTAATATTAGTTACAGAAAATTGTTTTTTCCCCAAAACATGTAGTCTCATCTTTCTAAAAGTACTAAATTAAGATTTCAGAAAATATTAGAGGTTAAGGAATTCAGTAGTGATGATGAGGGAGAGGGGTATTAAAAGCTCTGAGAAAGAAGGAAGACTTTGAGAAAAGACAGTGGTTTCCAGAACATTTATTGATGCAGCTTTCTAAAACCTGACAGGTTTTCATGAGTCTGTCTGTACATAGAGGCAATAAGTACATGCCGCTTGCATGAAAGTATGTTGAAGAGAAGGTTGCAGAGGCAACAGAACACCTTTTTTGAATACGTATTTTCTTCTGAAGGTATTTGAAGTTTAGACAGTATAATTTCATACTACCATCTAATATTTTAATGTATTTTGGATTATTTAGTTCTTCCTTAGATTATGATCTTGAATACAAAGTCTGAATTTTGTCACTGGATAGCCAGAGGCTGTCTCTACTAGTCTGATGTTGCATTCTTGTTTGGGCAAGTGTATTCCTAGCAGTTGATCTACACAAAAACAAAAGAAGCTTGGCTAAAGAGTAGACTGGAGAGGTTCTAAGCTAATAATGTGCTCATGTGTATATCCTGATACTTATGTGTATATTGAACTTATGCACATAGATCTATGAGACTGAAAAAGGTCCAATAACTAAAAACAAAGACAGACCTATAAATAACCTGAGTATTGAATGTTTTTCCTCTCCAACAAGCACAACATGAAATCTTACTGGTTTCAGACATTTAAACACAATCCTATCCAATCATTAAGTGACTACTAATAAAAGGACATAAGAGCTTGGCTTACAAATTGGGCTTGCTTGCTAGCCCAGCTCGTAAAGAATCTGCCTGCAATGCAGGAGACCTCATTTTGATCCCTGAGTTGGGAAGATCCCCACTCCAGTATTCTTCCTTGGAGAATCCCCATGGACAGAGGAGCCTGGTGGGCTACAGTCCATGGGGTCGCAAAGAGTCGAACACAACTGAGCAACTAAGTACAGCATAGCACAGGCTTACACATCAGAATAATAGAAACAAAGTCAAAATGAAATAAAATACAACAAAAATAAACCAAAACTACCCAAAAAAAATTTTGGCACAGTTTTCAATGGTCTTATACTGCAGGAGAAAAAAAGATATTACAGATTTAGGTCAGGCAAGATATGAAACACAGAAATGATTCTTTAAAACTGAGAAGTAAAAGCAACAGCCTTCAAAAAACTTCAATTATTTAAAATGTCCAATTTTCATTTTAAAAATTATGAGACTTGTAAAGAAATTGGGAATTGCCATCTGTATTCAGGTTAAATACAGTCAATAGTAACTGTCTTTTAATATCCCCAGATGTAGGACTTAGCATACTTCAAAAGGTCTAATAGAAATGTGTCTAAAGACATAAATGAAATTATATTTAACAAATTTAGAGAAAGTATGTATACAGTGAAGCAACTAGGAGAGATTCTCAAGAAAGAAGTAAATTTGTTTAAAAGAACCAAATTCTGGAATTGAAGAGTACAATAATTTAAATAAATTTTAAATTATTACTGAAGAATCTCTAGCAGATTTGAAACTATGGGAAAAGAAATAGAAATTATATCATCTAATAAACAGAAAGAGTGAAGAAAAAAGAGCCTCAGAGATATACAGGAAAAAATCAGGTACACCAACATATGTGTAATTGGAGTTACCAAAGAAAATGAGAAAGAGAAAGGAACCCAAAACAGTGTTTAAAAAAACAATGACTGAAAACTTCTACAACTTGATGAAAACATTAATCGAAAGATCCAAGAATCTTAACCAATTACAAAAGAATAACTACAAAGAGATCAACATCGAGTCATCATAGACATAGAATTGAGCACCAAACACAAAGAAAATACCTTGAGAAGAGAAACAGAAAAACAAATCATCATGTATAAGTATCTATATGGTTAATGACTACTGTCTCATCAGAAACAGTCAGTGTCAGAATACAATGAAGTATAGTATTCAAAGGACTGAGAAAAAATTCATCCAAGAATTCTATGGCTAGCAAACCTACCTTTTAAAAATGAAACTGAAATAAAAATATTCCTGGGTAAAGAAAGAAGGAACTTGGTGCTAGAAACTTTTTTTCCAAAAACAATTTCTAAAGGAAATCCTTTAGGCTAAAAGGAAATGCCACTAGATGCTAACTCAACTTCACAGAAAGGCTTCTGTTTATCTTCTATTTCTTCTGAAGAACACATTCACTTAATTAAAATGGTTGATGTGGGCTTTTCTATGCCCTTCTCACTGATTAACTTATGTCCATCAATCTATCCCATATCACTGTCGCAGTGACTAGCTCAGGGATATACAGAAAACTTAATCAGGGCCAGTAAATTCAGGGAGAACATTCTATTTCTAAGAAGAAACATTTTCTCTTTGCTCTGTCAAAACTAGAAACAACTATTTCTCTGACACTCTCTCTTTTTATGAGAATGTGTACCTTTTGACTAACTAACAGTTTACAAACCTGAATGATTCTAGGGGAGGGCAGCATATGGAAAATTAGGAAGGAAACACCTCAGAGAGCAAAGAGGAGTTACAAAGTCAAGTCTTTGGTGATCTAGTTTCAGCCACTAGCTCAAGCCTCACTAACTTACTTTTACATTTTCAAATACACTTTTTTATTCTGGAGCAGTTTTAGGTTCACAGCAAAACTGATCAGAAAGTATAGAGAGTTCCTATATATCTCCTCTATTCACACAGCCTCTCCCACTAACATCCCACACACCAGAGTGGTACATTTGTTACAACTGATGATGAATCTACACTGACTCATTATTACTCAAACTTTACATTAAAGTTTGCTTCCCTGGTGGCTCAGATGGTAAAGAATCTGTCTGCAATGAGGGAGACCTGGGTTTGATCCCTGGGTCGGGAAGATTCCCTGGAGAAGAGAATGGCTACCCACTCTAGTAATCTTGCCTAGAGAATTGCATGGACAGAGGAGCCTGGTGGGTTACAGTCCATGGCGTCTCGAAGAGTTGGACCTGACTGAGTGGCAAACACTCACTCTTTGATTGCACTTTTTGTGAGTTTGGACAAATGTGTAATGGCATATATCCTCGACTATAGTATCATATAAAATAGTACTGCTATCCTAAAACTCTGCTCCTATTCACTTCTCCCTCAACAAGCCCAACCCCTGGCAGTTATTGATCTTTTTCAGTCTCTATAGCTTTGCCCTTTCCAGATTTGCCTTTTTTATATAGTTGAAATCATACAGTATGCACCATTTTCGCATTGGCTTCTTAAACATAGTAATATGAATTTATTTCCCTAATGTCTTTTCATGGCTTGATAGCTCATTTCATTTTAGCAACGAATGATATTTTATTATTTGCATGTTCTACTGTTTGTCCATTCACCTGCTGAAGGACATCATTGTTGCTTCCAAGTTTTGGCAATTATGAATAAAGTTGCTATAAACGTCTGTGTACAGGGTTTTGTGTATCCATACGTTTTCAGCTTATTTGAGTAAATACCAAGGAGCACAACTACTGGATCATATACTTTAAGGGTATGTTTTGCTTAATAAGAAACTGTCAAACTGTCTTCTGAAGCAGCTTATACTATTTTGCAGTCCTGTCAACAGTGAATGAGAGTTTCTATTGCTCTACGATCTTTCCAGAATTTGGTGTTATGAGTGTTTTGGATTTTGGCCTTTCTATTAGTTGTGTCATGGTATCTCGTTTTAATTCCCTGATGACATGTGACATGGACCATCCTTTTGAATGGCTACTTGCCATTTATTTAATTTCTTTGTTGAAGTGTCTATGTCTACTGTCCAGTAAAAAAATAAAATTTTGTATTCTTAAGTTTTAAGAGTTCTACATTTTGGATAACAGTTCTATTAAATATGTATTTGCATATATTTTCCCCAGTCTTTCTCATTTTGTTGACCTCTGCACTTTTTAATTATGTGACTAAACGTATCCCCTTCAATTTATAGGTCATTTAAGCAGTTCAACTAATAGAATGTTTTCCAAAAAATAATTGCATGGTGGCATAATCATACAGAAAAGAGAACTATTTCAGATACTGAGAAATAAAGCATTTTGACCATGTATTTCTTTTTAAAAAAAATAAATGTTCTTTTTTTTTCTTTTGACTGTGCTGGGTCTTTTGCATTTTTTATTTTGACTGTGCTGGTTGTTATGTGGATTTTTCTCTAGTTGCAGAGAGTGGGGGGTACTCTCCAGTTGCAGTGTGTGGGCTTCTCATTGCAGTAGCTTCTCTTGTTGTGAAGTATAGGCTCTGAGCATGCGGACTTCACGTGGTTGAATAGTCGCAGCACATGGGCTCAGTATTTGCAACTCCCAGGCTCTAGAGCATAGGCTCAATAGTTGTGCTGTACAGGGTTAGTTGTTCTGAGGCATATGTGATCTTTCTGGACCATGGATCAAACCCATGTCTCCTGCATTGGCAGGTGAATTCCTTACCACTGAGCCACGAGGGAAGCCCTCAATTGTGTATTCTAGTGAGATATAGGCTAAATATATAAAAATGAAAGAGGACTCATCAGCCACATTCAATAAGATAATTAGCTGCAGTAATATTTTTATTTCGAATCTAATTTTTGTATATTCGAGGCAATTAACCAACATGTTAATATTATTAGGACTCAAATTTTAATATAGGAAAAAAGATACAAGCATAAGACAAGAGAGGTCAAGTAAAACTCTAATCTTGAATTTAAAATTGTATTATAAGTATGAACTTATAGTTTTTTTTTTCTGAAAAATAGGTATTTTCTAATTTTATATATTAAAAAGAGCAAGAATTGATAGCAACCCAGTGACAATGAGCATTCACTGTGGTTGCCAAAAAATGTACTGCTAGAGGAACCAGGACTCCTTGGAGAAATGAATAATTTAGGTCTAGAGAAATATGTAAATGTATAAGATGAGTCTGCAACATCATTTTCAAGGAATCAAGGAATTTGTCAGATTTATGTAGTCATATGAAAAGGATACATGAGTCAACCTGAAGGAGTTCTCATCACCATATAAGAAGACAACCTGAGCATCAAAAAATAGAGACTATAACTTCTTAAAAAATAGTTCATGAATTCATAGTGGTATTCTAAAAATATTACAAATTGGTCACCATTTAAAGTTGTTAGGGCAATAGTCATTTCTTTGAACATTAAAAGTAAATGGAAATAATAAAAAATTTTTGTCAGGATATAGTTGCTTTACAATGTTGTGTTTGTTTCTGCTTTACAGTGAAGTGAATCAGCTATATTTTGTGCTGTTCTTAGCCACTCAGTTGTGTCTGACTCTTTCAAACCCATGGACTGTAACCCACCAGGCTCCTCTGTTAATGGGGATTCTCCTGGCAAGAATACTGGAGTGGGTGCCACGCCTGCCTCCAGAGGATCTTCCCTAGCCAGGGACTGAACTCCCATCTCCCTCTTTGCAGGTGGATTCTTTACTGTCTGAACCACCAGTGGAACCCAAGAATACTGGGTTGGGTAGCCTATCCCTTCTCCAGGGGATCTTCCTGACCCAGGAATCAAACTGGGGTCTCCTGCATTGCAGGTGGATTCTTTACCAGCTAAGCTACCAGGGAAGCCCGAATTAGATATATGTATATGTATTTTCCCTCCCTCTTGGATTTTCCTGCCACCCACCCCACCCTCTGCCATCCCATTTATCTAGGTCACCACAGAGCACCAAGCTGAGTTCCCTGCACTATACAATAGGTTCCTAATAGCTATTTGTTTTACACATGGCAGTGCACATATGTCAATCCCAAGCTCCCAATTCATGTCCACATGTCCATTCTCTACATCTGTCTCTCTATTTCTGCCCTGCAAATAGGTTAATCTGTAACATGTTTCTAGGTTCCACATACATGTGTTACTGTATAAGACTTATTTTTCTCTTTCTGAATTAATTTCACTCTGTGTGATGGGCTCTAAGCCCATCCATGTCTCTACAAATGACCCAATTTTGTTCCTATGTATGACTAAGAATTATTCTATTATATAAACACTAATTTTATGAATAAAAAAGACAAGACTCTTTTTTTCAGAAGTCAGCCCACATATAGTTAAGAATAGTTCAGAAAAATTGAGAGTTATTTTTTACTAAAGATTGCCTGGCTTCCAAGGTGCTGCCTGCCAATGCAGAAGACATCGAAGACATGGGTTGGATCCCTGGGTCTGGAAGATCCCCTGGAAGAGGGCATGGCAATTCTCTCCAGTATTCTTGCCTGGAGAATCCCATGGACAGAGGATCTTGGTGGACTACAGTCCATAGGGTTTCAAAAAGTTGGACATGACAGAAGCAACTTAGCACACATGCACGCAAAGATTGCCTAGTCAGTATAAAGTGGATGTTTAAGCCTCAGAAAAAATATTTTAAAATGTGGTCTACATTAAAATTCAGTGGCAAAAGAAGATGGATGTCTGGATGTCTAGTGTATTTAATAGAAAATATATTTTACAAAATTCTAAGAATATTGATGCTCTTTTTTTCATTCCTGATAGTGGTTATTATACCCCTTCTTGATTTCTTATCAGTCTTGCCAAGGATTTGCTTTATTTTATTAGTCCTTTCACAACAAACTGTGGATAATTCTTGAAGGAATGATGAGATGGTTGGATGGCATCAGTGACTTAATGGACATGAGTTTGAGCAAACTCCAGGGGATAGTGAAAGACAGGGAAGTCTGGTGTGCTGCAGTTCATGGGGTCACAAAGAGTTGGACATGACTTAGCGAGTGAGTAACAATTAGTCCTTTCAAAGAACCATTGCTTTCTTTATTAATCCACTCAATTTGCCTATTTTTGTTTCATTAATGTCTGTGCTCAATTTTATTTTTCTACTTTTTAAATTTAATTTATGTTCCTTTTGTAACTTTTGATATGAATGCATGATAATTTATTTTTATTTTTAAAATATGTTTCTAATGTATACTTTGAAGTTAATGAATCCCCTTCAAAGGTCACTCAGCTGGTAAAGAATCTGCCTGCAGTGGAGACCTGGGTTTGATCCCTGGGTTGGGAAGATCCCTGGAGAAGGGAAAGGCTACCCACTGCAGTATTGTGGCCTGGAGAATTCCATGGACTGTATAGTCCATGGGGTTACAAAGAGTCGGACATGACTGATCAACTTTCAATACAAATTTTGTTATGTAGTTTTCAATTATAATTCAGCTTAGAACACTAACAATTATTATTTAGTCTTGTTTTTAAATAGTCCTCTGACTCATGGGTTATTTAAAAAGATAAACATTTTAAAAACTGAGAATTTTTAGCTATTTTCTGATTTTGTTTTCTAGCTTAATTCTATTGTGGTGAAAATTCTATTCTTTGTGATTTTCATCCTTAAAAATTATTAAAATTCACATCATAGACCAACATATTGGTAAGTGATCCATATGTACTTGCAAAGAATAAGTGTTGCTCAGTTTTTAGATGTCATTTCATGTTAATTAGCTTAACTTGTCATATTTGCTCTGTTCTTCTAGACACTTAGTGACTTTTTTGTTGTTGTTGGATTGTTGCTTTAATTCACTGAAAGAGAAGTATGAGAATTTCTCATTGAGTGATTGTGAATTTATTTCTCCTTTTACTTCAATCAAGTTTTTATCTCTTTTGCAGATTACTATTAACTGCACTTGAACTGAGTATGTATTCTGATGTCCCTGGTTGAAGAGTTCTATAAATGTCAGTCAGTTCAACTTCATTAAAATCTTCTGTATGCTTACTGATTTTCTTTCTCCTTGTTTTATCATATAATGAAAGTTGAGTAGTGAAACCTCTGATTACAAAAGAGACATTTTCTCTTTTCCTTAGATGTAGTAGTTTTTGCTTCATGCATTTTGGGGGCATGGGCATTTAGAATTGTTAGAATTGGATCTGTTAGACTTGTTATGGCCCCCTGATGAACTAGCCCCTTTTATTATGTAAAAGAATCATTTTTATTCTTGGTAAAATTTTTTGATCTGAAATATATTTTGTCTGAAATTAGTATAGCGAATTCAGCTTGCTTTTAACTAGAGTTGGTTTGGTATCTCGTTCCATACTTTTACTTAACAGCCTTTTTGTGTGTTTTATATTTAAAATTTGTTTTTTGTACATAGTAAATAGTTGGGTCTTGTTTATTCTCCATTCTATCTCTGACTTTTTATTCAGTTCAGTAGCTCAGTCATCTCCGACTCTTTGCGACCCCATGAATCACAGCATGCCAGGCCTCCCTGTCCATCACCAACTCCCGGAGTTCACTCAAACTCATGTCCATTGAGTCGGTGATGCCATCCAGCCATCTCATTCTCTGTCGTCTCCTTCTCCTCCCGCCCCCAATCCTTCCCAGCATCAGAGTCTTTTCCAGTTGGGAGTATTTAAATCATTTCTTTTCCATGTGATTTCTGATATTGTTAGATTTAAGTCTATCTTCTCATTAGTTTTCTATCTCATATATTCTTTGTTCTCTTTTATCACTTTTTGTGCTTTTTTTTGAATTATTTTATATGATTTTTAAATTTCCTCTTTTATGATTTATTAGTTACAAATTTTGTTGTTTTATTAGTAGTCTTAGGGTTTATAGAAGTTATCTTTAAATTATCACTGTCTAGTTTCCATTGATAACATTTCACTTACAGAATAAGAATCTCCCAGACTTTGTTATTATTTTCATTTATTGTGCGTTTAATGTTGTAAACTCATACTACATTGATGTTATTTTTAAAGAAGCAGTTATATTTTCAAGATTTACATGAAAAGAAAATATTTTTTACATGTTTGTCCATGTAGTTACCATTTCTAATGCTCATTGTTAGTTGTGTAGATTCATATCTTCATATCATACATATTTGTGTAGTTTCATATCATCACTTCATCTGGGAATTGGTGATAGACAGGGAAACCTGGTGTGCTGCAGTCCATGGTGTTGCAAAGAGCCAGACATGACAGAGCTACTGAACTGAACTGATATTTTCATGTAGTATCACTTTTTCTACTTGAAGGATTTACTTAAATATGTTGTACTATGGGTTGCAGGAGATGAAATACTTTAGATTCCATATGTCTAAAGAAGTTCTACTTGCCTTCATTAAAAAAAAAAATTATGCTGTGTATAGAATTCTGGGTTGACTTTTCTTTCAATATTTTTTCCCCTATATTCTTCTTTTGCATCCCCTCCCCCCCCCGCAATGGAAAGCTACTGTCAAATTATCTATATTCTTATTCCAGTAAATAAGGTATCTTTTTTCACCAGTGTTTCTAGGATATTTCCCTGCATTCCTGGTTTTGGGCAATTTGATTATGGTGTTCCATGGCACTGTTTTCTTCATTTTTCTTTTGCTTGGAGTTTCTTGAAATTCTTGGAGCTTTGCTTCAAAGATTTTATGAAATTTCGATAATTTTCCAGCTTTATTTCTTAAAAGTAGGCCACTTAAAGGTGTACTACTGGTTAATGATGCTGTTTACATTTTCCTCTCTGTTTTGTTTCGGTTTGCCCATTGCTATGGCCAATTCAAATTTAGTAATCTTTTCTTCTGTAATGTCTTATTTGCCATTCTATTTATTGTATTTTTTACCCACAACCAGTATAGATTGTACACTAGAATTTTGATTTGAACATACTTTCCATTTTTGTAATTATTTTTTCGAACTTGCCCACATATAGTTATAGTTATTCAACATCTTTGACTGTTAATTCTAGAACCTGAGTCAATTATGAATCACTTTCAGTTAACTTGCATTGCTTCTCTGTTTTCTTGCTAGTTTTCATGCCTGGGAATTTTCCATTAGATGCCAGATATTGTGAATCTTACCTTGTTATGTGTCTGATATTTTGTATTCCTATGAATCCTCTTGAGCTTTATTCTAAAATATAATTAAGTAAACTTGGATATCACCTTCATGGATGACAGCGTTGTGGTGGCAAAGGGACTTGCATAACTCAATGAGGCTATGAGCCATGCTGTGCACGGCCACCAAGACAGACGGGTCATAGTGAATAGTTCTGACAAAATGTGGTCTATTGAAGAAAGAAATAGCAACCCACTCAAGTATTCTTGCCTGGGAGATCCCTATGGACAGTATGAAAAGGCAAAAAGATATGATGCCAGAAGATTAGCCCCCCAAATCAAAAGGTATCCAATGTTCTACTGGGGAAGAGCAGAGAGCAACTAATAATAACTCCAGAAAGAATGAAGATGCTGGGCCAAAGTAGGTACAATGCTCAGTTGTGAATGTGTCCGGTGGTGAAAGTAAAGTCTGATACTCTAAAGAACAATATTGCATAGGAGCCTGGATGTGAATCAAGGTAAATTTGGCTTGGTCTAGCAGGAGATGGCAAGACTGAATGTTGACATCATAAGAATCTAGGAATCAGTGAGTTAAAATGGATAGGAATGGGAGAATTTAATTCAAATGACCATTATATCTACTACTGTAGGCAAGAATCCCTTAGAAGAAATGTAGTGACCCTCAAAGTCAACAAAAGCATCTGAAATGGAATACTTGGGTACAGTCTCAAAAACAACAGAATGATCTTGGTTCATTTCCAAGACAAACCATTCAACATCACAGTAATCTAAGTCTATGCTGCAACCACTATTGCCAAAGAAGCTGAAACTGATCAGATCTATGAAGATCTACAAGACCTTAGATCTACATGGGGGAATTGGAATGCAAAAGTAGGAAGTTAAGAGATACCTGGAATTACACACAACTTTGACCTTGGAGTACACAATTAGCCAGGGCAGAAACTAATAGAGTTTTGTGAGGAGAACATGCTATTCATAGAAAACACCCTTTTCCAACAACCCAAGAGACAACTGTACACACCAGATGATGAATACTAAAATCAGATTGATCATATTCTTTGTAGCCAAAGATGGAGAAACACTATACAGTCAGGAAAAACAAGACCTGGAGCTGAGCATGACTCAGATCATAAGCTTCTTATTGCAAATTTCAGGCTTAAAATAAAGTGGGGAAAACCACTAGGCCATCCAGGTATGACCTAAATCAAATCCCTTTTGATTATACAGTAGAGATGATGAATAGATTCAAGGGATTAGATCTGTAGACAGAATGCCTAAAGAGCTATAGATAGAGGTTCATAACATTGTACAGGAGGCATTGATAAAAACCATCCAAAGAAAAAAAAATGCTAGGAGGCAAAGTGGTTGTCTAAGGAGGCTTTATGGGCTTCCCTGGTGGCTCAGAGGTTAAAGCATCTGCCTCCAATGCGGGAGACCCGGGTTCGATCCCTGGGTCGGGTAGATCCCCTGGAGAAGGAAATGGTAACCCACTCCAGTATTCTTGCCTGGAGAATCCCATGGACGGAGAAGCCTGGTACAGTCAACGGGGTCGCAAAGAGTCGGACACGATTGAGCGACTGAATGGAACGGAAGGAGGCTTTACAAATAGTTGAGGAAAAATGAGAAGCAAAAGGCAAGGGAGAAAGGGAAAAATATACCCAGCTGAATACAGAGTTCCAGAAAATGGCAAGGAGAGATAAGAAGGCCTTCTTAATTGAACAGTGCAAAGAAATAGAGGAAAACCATAGAATGGGAGATTAGAGATCTGTTGAAGAAAATTAGAGATACTGAGATAACATTTCATGCAAGGAAGAGCACAATAAAGGACAGAAACTGTAAGGATCTACTAGAAGCAGAAGAGATTAAGAAGAGGTGGCAAGAATACACAGAAGGACTATACAAAAGAAGGGTCCTAATAATCTTGATAGGTATGATGGTGTGATCACTCACCTATAGCCAGACATCCTGGAGTGTGAAGTCAAGTGGGCCTTAGGAAGCATTATGACGAACAAACCTAATGGAGGTGATATAATTCCTGCTGAGCTAGTTAAAATCCTAAAGGATGATCCTGTTGAAGTGCTCAATATGTCAACAAATTTGGAAAACTCAGCAATGGTGACAGTTACAGGAAAAGGTCCGTTTTTGTTCCCATCCCAAAGAAGAGCAATGCCAAAGAATGTTCAAACTACTATACAATTACACTCATACTTCTAGCAAGGTAATGCTCAATATCCTTTAATCTAGGTTCCAGCAGTATGTGAACCAAGAACTTCTAGATGTATAAGCTGGGTTTTGAAGAGTCAGAGGAACCAGAGATCAAATTGGCAACAACTGTTGGATCATGGAGAAAGCAAGGGAGTTCCAGAAAAACATCTGCCCATTGACTAAACTAAAGCCTTTGATTATGTGAATTATGACAAACTGTGGATAATTCTTTAAGAGCTGGGAATACCAGACCACCTTACCTGTCTCCTGAGAAACCTTATGCAGGTCAAGAAGCAACATTTAGAACCGGACATGGAACAATGGACTGGTTCACAATTGGGCAAGGAGTGCATCAAGGCTGTATATTGTCACACTGCTTATTTAATTTATATGCAGAGTACATCATGGGAAATGTTGGGCTGGAGGATTCACAAGCTGAAATCAAGACTGCAGGGAGAGATATCAACAACCTCAGATATGCAGATAATACCACTCTAATGGCAGAAAGTAAGGAGGAACTAAAGAGCCTCTTAATGGGATGAAAGAGGAGAGTGAGAAAGCTGGTTTAAAACTCAACAATCAAAAATCTAAGACCATGGCATCTGATCCCATATCTTCATGGTACATAGAAGAAAAAAGTGGGAACAGTGACAACATTTTATTTTTGGGGCTTCAAAATCACTGTGGAGAGTGACTGCAGCCATGAAATTAAAGTATTCTTGCTCCTTGGAAGGAAAGCTGTGACAAATCTAGGCAGAATATTCAAAAGCACAGACATCACTTTGATGACAAAGGTCCATGTAGTCAAACCTATGATTTTTCCAGTAGTTGTGTATGGAAGTCAGAGTTGGTCCATAATGAAGGTTGAGCAATGAAGGATCAATGCTTTCAAACCGTGGTGTTGGAGAAGACTCTTGAGAGTCTCTTGGACTGCAAGGAGATGAACCAGTTATTCTAAAGGCAGTCTTCCCCGAGTATTCATTGGTAAGGTTGATGCTGAAGCTAAAGCTGAAGCCCCTATACTTTGCCACCTGATGGGAAGAGCTGACTCATTGGAAAAGACCCTGATGTTGGGAAAGATTGAGGGCAGGAGGTAAAGGGAGAGACAGAGGATGAGACGATTGGATAACATCACTCATTCAGTGAATAGGAAGTTTTGTAAACTCCGGGAGATTGTGGAGGACAGAGGAGCCTGGTGTCGCAGTGAGACTGACAGGTCTTAGTGACTGAACAACAAATAAACTTGGATGTGGTTTGATGCTTTGAATTCGGTCTTTTAATATCAGTTGTGCACTATAGCAGTGTTTATTTTGAGGGCAATTTTTCTGCAAAAATTTTTCTCTATCTGGATTCTTCACTTAATGCCACACCAGTTATGAAGTTTCCAGTCTGATTGGTGGAAATTAACTGTTGGCCCTGTGTGAATGCCACTAGGTACTGTTGCTTATAAAGCCTTATACATGTGTCCTTTGGTTTTTCTTTGGGTAGTTCAACCAGCATGTCTTGATTAATAATAATACTATAAAATGCTCCTCTGTAGATCTTTATATTATTATTTTTTTCCTCTAAGCATCTTTTTCCTCTTCATTGATCTGCTCTACAAACTCCATCTGCCTTAGTTTCCCCAAAGTCTCAGCTCTGTCTTCTTGGCCCAAAAAGTTGCCAGAGAACCCACTCCTCACACAATAGTCTGGAAACTCTCTCATGTTTTTAACCTGAAAAATTATAGTGTTTATATAATTTTTTTTCTTGCCTTACTGGTAACTTTCCTTCATAGCCTGAAGTCTAGTTTCTTGAAAACTTTGATTAAGAGTTTGATTGTTTCAAACAGAAAATGTTCCAAGGAGGGAAAAATTTAGTTCTTGTTATTCCTTGTTGGTAAGAAGTGAAAGAACTTATTCATTTAATTCTTAATTTTCTTAATATATTTTTTAATTCTGGCGTTTTTGCTTAATTCTCTTTTATACTCTTCTGAAATTGTTAACATCCCTAATTGGTTCAACATATTCATCGTAATTATCTACATTTATATTCAATAACTTCAGTATAGATCTCCCATAGTCTGTTTATATTTTTTCCCTTCTTAGGTTCCAGTAACTTACTGTATTATTTATAGTTGGGCTATGGTTTTATGAATGGTGTATTAAACTTTTATCAACTTTCATTAAGATGGGTGCCCGTCCTTTATTCCCAGGTGTAGACCTTTGTGGCTTCAACTAGGTATCTCTATAAACCCAGGCCCATCTGCTAAAACATATGTCAAATTCAACTTTTGTTCAAATCAATGAGGTAAATCTTCATAAACTCTGCAGCTTTCAGCTATGTTTTAATCAGTACATGCTTTGAAAGGAAGAGCACACCAAATATTGAGTTCTCCTCTCCTGGTTTTCTTTCTCGCGGGGATTGAGTTCTCACTGCCTTAGTAGCTTGGGATTACTGCAAACAGTATTTTTTTTTTCCTGTCAAGTTTTCAAGTAGATTTTAACGTACAGGCCGATGTGAAACAAACTAGTCTTCCAAAGCTGAAAGCAGAAACTCCGCAGTATTTTAAAATAATTGGAAAGGGAAAAATTATGGATACTGACTTAATGCCTTCTTGGTTAAGACATTTTAAAATCTAATAGATATATGTTCAGTTCAGTTCAGTCACTCAGTCGTGGCCAACTCTGTGACCCCATGAACAGCAGCACGCCAGGCCTCCCTGTCCATCACCGACTCCTGGAGTCCACCCAAACCTATGTCCATTGAGTCAGTGATGCCATCCAACAATCTCATCCTCTGTTGTCCCCTTCTCCTCCTGCCCTCAATCCTTCCCAGCATCAGGGTCTTTTCCAATGAGTCAGCTCTTCGCATGAGGTAGCCAAAGTATTGGAGTTGCAGCTTCAACATCAGTCCTTCCAATGAACACCTAGGACTGATCTCCTTTAGGATGGACTGGTTGGATCTCCTTGCAGTCCAAGGGATTCTCAAAAGTCTTCTCCAACACCACAGTTCAAAAGTATAAATTCTTCAGCACTCAGCTTTCTTTATAGCCCAACTCTCACATCCATACATGACCACTGGGAAAATGTTAGCAAAGAGTTAAAATATGTAAGGAAATCATAAACAATTTTCTCTATTGATTTATTAAAATATTCGTGGAGTTCTTACTACTAATCAGAATGATTATATTACATTAAGCATTTAAAAAATATACTGGCCCATTTATCCTTTTTAAAATGTGCTTTTTTATTCTCAGAGGGTAGTTTGAAATAGGTAAAGCAAGAATTTTATAGATTTGAAATTTGTGGTATTATTGTTTAACAGAGTTGTAAGATTCTTAATTATAATTGGAAGCAGTAAAATAAATGCTCAACAGATTATAGCCCATTTATTTATTCAAATAATATGCAATTTAACTCAAAGAAACATTTATTGAGTACTTATTTTTGTAAGTTTCTCTGCTAAGCACTTGTTAGAGGGAAAGTTAATAAAGCCTCCACCAATATAGAATCATTTTCACCCTCTCATGTAACAGGAAAATACTTTACTCTTGTTCCTGAACAATTCAGTTGTAGAGTTACAGATCTGGTAGAGTTCTCTGATGCCAAAAGCATGTAAAAATTGGTTCCTTATAATGTTTTATGTTGTGAAATGGTGGTAAAAACCTAGCCTCTCAGTGATTTATCATCACCAACATAATATATTGAAATTATTTTGTTTATGTCTTTTGCTTTTCTGAACAAGCTTAACTGTTCATCACTCATCTTTGGACTACTTACTCTTCAACATGAAATTTTAGCTTACATTTATTTTACAGAATGGTGAAGTCTTTTTTACCTCATTTACAAATGGAAATCTACACAAACTTGAAAATTTAGTTAAATTATTATTATGTATCTGAAGCATTCTATGGAAGCTTTTCTAAGCTTAAATTCTTAGTTTGATAACAATAATTTCTGTGTATGGTCTGACTTTTGAGTGTGTGTGTGTGTATTGAGAGATATACTGGAAAGTTTCATTTGAAAACTCAAATAATTCAAACCTATTTCTGAAAAAGTATGAGGAAACATTTTTAAAAGCGATATGACTCACCATGAGTCAATAGATTAAGCCAAGTTCATAGTTCATTTTGCTTATAAATTTTTAAATTATGCACCTTTGATAAATTTTTCATTTGAGCCCAATTAACTCCATTTTAAAGCTTTTATATAAAGTAAGACTTTATTGATATATTACATCATATGCTTTCAAATTTGTATTATTCAAATGTGTATAAAATCCAAATAGAGTGCACTACAGATATAGCACTAGCTTTAATATATTGTATCCATCTCACCAGTAATCCTTAAGGACTGAAAGATATTTTTTCATCTAAATATCACCAAAGCTGGAAATTGCATAAGTGTGCAGTAATTGTTGAATGAGTTCAGTTCAGTTCAGTTGCTCAGTCGTGTCCGACTCTCCACGACTCCATGAATCACAGCACGCCAGGCCTCTCTGTCCATCACCAACTCCCGGAGTTCACTCAAACTCATGTCCACAGAGTTGGTGATGCCATCCAGCCATCTCATTCTCTGTCGTCCTCTTCTCCTCCCGCCCCCAACTTTTCCCAGCATCAGAGTCTTTTCCAGTGAGTCAACTCGTCGCATGAGGTAGCCAAAGTATTGCAGTTTCAGCTTTAGCATCAGTCCTTCCAATGAACACCCAGGATTGATCTCCCTTAGAATGGACTGGTTGGATCTCCTTGCAGTCCAAGGGACTCTCAAGAGTCTTCTCCAACACCACAGATCAAAAGCATCAATTCTTCGGCGATCAGCTTTCTTCACAGTCCAACTCTCACATCCATACATGACCACGGGAAAAACCATAGCCTTGACTAGACAGACCTTGGTTGGCAAAGTAATGTCTCTGCTTTTTAATATACTATCAAGGTTGGTCATAACTTCCCTTCCAAGGAGTAAGCGTCCTTTAATTTCATGGCTGCAATCAGCATCCGCAGTGATTTTGGAGCCCAAAAAATAAAGTCTGACACTGTTTCCACTGTTTTTCCATCTATTTCCCATGAAGTGATGGGACCAGATGCCATGATCTTTGTTTTCTGAATGTTGAGCTTCAAGCCAACATTTTCACTCTCCTCTTTCACCAAGAGGCTTTTGAGTTCCTCTTCACTTTCTGCCAAAGGGTAGTGTCATCTGCATATCTGAGGTTATTGATATTTCTCCCAGCAATCTTGATTCCAGCTTGTGCTTCTTCCAGCCCAGCGTTCCTCATGATGTACTCTGCATATACGTTAAATAAGCAAGGTGACAATATACAACCTTGACAAACACCTTTTCCTATTTGGAACCAGTCTGTTGTTCCATGTCCAGTTCTAACTGTTGCTTCCTGACCTGCATACAGGTTTCTCAAGAGGCAGGTCAGGTGGTCTGGGATTCCCATCTCTTTCAGAATGTTCCACAGTTTATTGTGATCCACACAGTCAAAGGCTTTTGCATAGTCAATGAAGCAGAAATAGATGTTTTTCTGAAACTCTCTTGCTTTCTCCATGATCCAGCAGATGTTGGCAATTTGATCTCTGGTGCCTCTGCCTTTTCTAAAACCTGCTTGAACATCTGGGGGTTCATGGTTTACATACTGCTGAAGCCTGGCTTGGAGAATTTTGAACATGACTTTACTAGCGTGTGAGATGAGTGCAGTTGTGCAGTAGTTTGATCATTCTTTGGCTTTGCCTTTCTTTGGGATTGGAATGAAGACTGACCTCTTCCAGTCCTGTGGCCAGCGCTGAGTTTTCTAAATCTGCTGGCATATTGAGTGCAGCACTTTCACAGCATCATCTTTCAAGACGTATAAATGGGCTTGAAAGTATGAAAGTGTTGCTTGTTCAGTCATGTCTAACTCTTTGCAGCTCCCTAGACTGTAACCCACAAGGCTCCTCTGTCCATGGAATTCTCCAGGAAAGAATACTGGAGTGAGTTGCCATGTTCTTCTCCAGGGGATCTTCCAGACCCAAGGATTGAACCCAAATCTCCTACATTGCAAGCATACTCTTTACCATTTGAGTTACCCAGGAAGCCCAGAAATGAGCTTAGAAAGAATTATAAAAACAATGTGTTTTTTACGTCTTTTACGTTTATGTACTAAAAGTAAAAAAATTACTATTTTTGACATTTTGCATAAATGTAACTACTTACTGTACATAATTTCTTTTTATATTTTGTTATCTATGTTTTCAGTTAAATATATAAAACTTTTTAAAATGCTGAAAGTACTCATAATTGATTGAAGTTATTATTTGAATTGCCAAACATGTTTAGGTACCCTGGGGCCATATTTCACTAAAAAATCTCATAAGATAATAGGTAAAAGTCATTACAACAGAAATAATTAATTTTTTCATTCTGGATTAGCATTTGAAATAGTTACTTGAGATATTTGTATATATCTATTGATATATGCACACACACATTTTTTTCCTGCAACTTCCTTGTATGTACTTATTGAAGGTAATAACTTGCTTTTTAATATTAGAATTGCTGATTAAATATGTTTTACTGGCAGAATCATAAACCTCAAAGGGTAACATTCTTGTTTTGTAACACATATCAGACCTATGTAGTAATAACAGCATTGCTGTTTGCTTGGAAAATCTAGGAAACTAAAGATGATAGTAAATCTTCTCATAGGTGACTCTATCTTCCCATGTTATAAATTTTGAATTTTTTCCTTTAACTTGTGCAAAATTTTTATGTCAGCTTCAGGACAGAAGGGAAGATCCACATGCTAGACTTTTCTTTTTCTAAGTGATATAATACAAATTAAAATAAAGCATATATGTTGATATTAAAAAGGATTTGTAATAAACCTCAGGCTATGAGGAGAAATTACTTATGTAAATTAAAGGTCTAGAGAAGTTTGTGGAATTAGAATGGTCTTGGTTGGAAATTGGCAGAAAGACACTTGGCAGTAGAGTTACACCCAGGATTTTGTTATAGTTTTTCCAGCTAATAAAAAAAGAAAGAATGAAGACAAAAAGAAAAAGAAATATGATATCAGGACGTTTATAATTTAACTGTTTCTAAGCTTCTTTCTTTTCCTCTTTCCATGCTGTCTTACCTGTGGACAGATGCCATATGCCATTAAAGCAATTGGCTTTTTAAACTGGACATTATCCAGAATCCAGTCTGTAAAGATGAAAAATAAATAAATATTGCAGCCAGGATGTTACATATCTTATCTTACCATATATGATGGCTGTCTGTGATTAGCATGGTCAAAATTGTCATTAGGCATGTTGAACCTACAACACTAATTCCAGTGTCATGAATTCAGTTTAAAAGCAACTCTTCTGCAGTCAGGTTCTGGCAAAACTTCAAAGCTAACATTCAAAGTTGGAAAGCTTAAAACCGTGCAAGCTTATTTAGATTCCTTAAATGGTCTGGTTTATGAGATTTATGGGTATTTGAAGCTTTGTAAGCCATTGCAGAGTGAAAAAAAGTTAATCTGTGCAGCTACATTTTCAATAACGTGACATTAGATTCATTTCAAAGGCTTTTCTTCTTGGGGATCTAACCACACTCAGGATTTCTCCAGGGTGTAGGATACAGGCTCTTATTTATTTATTTTTAATGAAGGGATTGCTTCTCAAGTTGAGGATTATACAGTCAGACTCTAAAGATATCTGTGTTGTTTGTTATATCAAAAGAGCAACAATGGGATGTTTTATATATATATATATGTACACACACACACCTGAACTAAGACTAAGAAACTGCAGTTTTTTAGGCAGGAAATTTCCTAAAAATATAGGTAAACTTTCAGTAAAACTGACATTTGTGACTGTAAGGGCTACATCAATATGACATTTGAAACATAAAATTCTAAATGCACATCCTTTCTGAATCTCTGTCCCCTCTCTCATATTTCAACAATTTTAGAAAGCATCTTTCCTGTAGGATGTATGAAATTAATATTTTTATATCATTGACAGCTTATTTCTATGTAAATCTTCTAAAATTCATTTATAGATTTCAGGCAACTTAAGAGTTAATAGCAAAACACAAAATAGGACCCAAGTAACCAAATAATAAAGGAATATTTTAGAAAACAAAAATTTTATTCCTATTTTATTATTTTTATGTAAAGATAAAATTTCCCATTAATGAATTTTATCAAAGTGTTTTACTCTGAGTATTTTTCTCCACAAGATAAGAAGAATTTGCCGTTAGAATGCATAATTCTTACTCAGATCTGTTTATTGGCCTGAGGTGCTCAAAACTATAGTCCTTGCATTTGGGAATATTTTTTACATGAAATATTGACATTGAAAATTTTAAAAATGGATGTGAGTAGCCATATAGCCTGCCTGGAGGTTTTGTTTCATTTTTCTTTGTGTTTTTAACGACAAACAATATTTCACCAACTTGATTACAAGTGTCTGGGTCATAGTGGTTTAATCTTAAAACATATTTTCATCTCTCTGGGTAACTTTCAAAATATTCTCCACAAAGTAGAGTAATATAAGCCAGTTTTGGATAAACAGATATATGAAATAATGAATCACTGAATTTTGATAATTATTTGAGCTATATTTTGGACTCCAAACCCAAGTTGAAAATTTAAGTTAATCATTTGCTTCAGAAATCAGATTTTTTTTTTCCACTGAAGCAAATTATGTTGTCCCTTTATTATTATTTTTATAGATTTTCACTTATATCCTACCTGTGTGTATATTTAATAGTTAAATTAATCAAATTGAAAATAACATATCCAAAAATTTCATCAACTAAAATAATTATGTAAATCCATAATGATGTAGTATGTAGACATTAAAGCAGTAATCACTATTTTTAATGTCCTCTGTCAGCTCACCTTCATCTGTGTCCCTTCCACCATCTCAAGAGAGAAATAGAAATTCAGGTCCCATAATTCCTTTCCAGAACTATTTCATTTTACATCCTGAAGGCAAAGAAGAGAGCCCTTGTTTTCTAGAGCAGTTGTACACAAGCCTCCTATAGCTTTGGAGGTCTCACTTGAGGATTACCCACTTCAGCGCTGAAATAACCTAGGATTTGGGGTAGCATGCCTCTAGAATGTTTCTTCAGAAACACTGCCTTTAATATTGAGAAATGGCTGCAGTCATTGATAGCAACTTTTTTTTGCAATTTTTCATTTTCAGATTAGCTATTCTAGTCTTCACTCTCCCATCCTATTGAGCAACACTGTAATTTCCTATATTATGTCTCTTTCTACTCTGGTTTCCTAGAGTGGCTCCTGTTTTTCTATTTGCACCTTGAATGCTTCATCTAGTTATATCATACATTTATATCTGTTGATATGACAAGATGTTCATCATATATTGTTAAGTGGAAAAATTAAACAAGATATAAAATAGTATGTATAAAATGGTTTTGTCTTCTTACATTCATTTGTATTTTTGATTGTAAGCATTAAAGATACCCAAAAGTTTATGGATGTCATAGATCACATTGTTAACAGTGCTATTTTTTTCTAAGTTTTGAACAATTAACATGGACTACATATTCAATAAAAATAAAGAAAAGAAAGAAAATTTGAATATACTAATACGTAGTTTAGTGTAAATATAGGTGTGATGATTTTAATTTACAGAAATATACTGGAAAATGTGCCAAAGTACAATATTCAACCTCTATGAGCCTTGGAGTACTAAATGTCCACTGAGGCAAATCCTTGTGATATTGTCAATTTACTTTGTGCTTGTTGAACATAAATCCTTTCTTTGGCAGATGACTGATAGATTAAAAAATACATCATAATTCAAATGATCCACAAACACATGGATATTTTTAAAATGCTAATACAAAACAAATGTTACCCACAAATGCCTGTCCTAAGCTACAGCTTTTCTTAGAAATACTCAGTGTTTTGAATTTTGTTGTTGTTTTATCTTACAAAGTTGAAAACAAGTATCTTATGGTTAATTTGTTGTGGAATATAAGCAAGACGATATATAAAGTCTTTTTTGTTTGTTTATTTGGGTTTTTTCCTTGTTTATAAATTGTTGAAAATAAATTTTGTATTTTTCCATTTACTTGGTAGATTAATAATCACATGACCCTTTAATGGCAAGCCACTCCAGTACTCTTGCCTGGAGAATCCCATGGATGGAGGAGCCTGGTAGGCTGCAGTCTGTGGGGTCGCTAAGGGTCGGATACGACTGAGCGACTTCACTTTCACTTTTCACTTTCACACACTGGAGAAGGAAATGGCAACCCACTCCAGTGTTCTTGACTGGAGAATCCCAGAGACAGGGGAGCCTGGTGGGCTTCCGTCTATGGGGTCACACAGAGTCAGACACGACTGAAGTGACTTAGCAGCAGTAGCAGCAGCAGCAACTCTTTGGGTCCGTTTATGAAAATATAATATCTTCAACCAAAAATGTGTCAGAACTATAAGGTGCTGGCTTAAAAACAAAAGAATCTGTCATAATATAGTTAAACAATAAGTTAAACTTTTATTTTGACTATTATCTGATAGATATCTCTGAAAATATTTGCAAAAGTTAATTTCTTACAGAATCAAATTAAATCAGGGTACAAGTATAGTATATATCTTTTTAAAAATAAAACATCAAAAAAAATCTTGACTAACTCATTTGAAATGAAAAACAGATAATTTACATTTAATGCTTGTAATTTTTTCCCTGAGTTTCAGGAAGCTTTATCATAAATCTTATTTATACCCATTTCATGGACTAATTTCACAACAGTTTTCTCAAAATGCTGGACAAACTTAGCAAAATGAATGGAGCATTTCTTGTGCTCTAAAGCAAAGGAACTTTCACTGTATTCTAGAAGACCAAAAAAGTGAGGTGCTATTTGCGAATACCTAAACTCCAATACTTTGGCCACCTCAATGCGACGAGTTGACTCAATGGAAAAGAGTCTGATGCTAGGAGGGATTGGGGGTGGGAGGAGATGGGGACAACAGAGAATGAGATGGCTGGATGGCATCACCGACTCTGTGGACATGAGTTTGAGTGAACTCCGGGAGTTGGTGATGGACAGAGAGGCCTGGCGTGCTGTGATTCATGGGGTCGCAAAGAATCGGACACGACTGACTGACTGAAATAAACTGAACTGAACTGAAGAGATAAGACTAGAAAGACAAACTGTTTTGACAAAAGGGACCTGACATTTTAGCAATAAAGCACTTAAAGCACTCAAAAGTGAGTTTAGGAGTTAGCTGAAAAGCAACATAAATGTGTTTAAAGATGGAAACATACTCGGAATGCTTAGATAGTTCTTCCTGTTTAGGATAAAAAGCAGAAGTGGAAACCTGACTTGATCCATTAGTAGAAACAGATCTGAGAGCCTAAATTAATTGTGTCTGTTTTTATATACATTGATATTTTGATGATAAAGCTGAACAAATAAAAATTAGTATAAAATTAGAATATCAGAAGAACTAAAGCTAGTTAAATTAGTAAATATTAATTATAAATATAACCTCAAATATGTATGATTTACCCAGTGAAAATAAAAATAATCTTTAGTTGTCAGGAAGCATCATTTTAACTAACTTTATTCTAATGATACTCACAATGTATTTAAAATGTAGGGATTAAAACAATTCAAAAGTAATCATGCCAACATACTTTAAGAAATATGTTGTTTTTTGGTTTAAATGAAATAGTAAGTAGATTTATTTAATAATATCACTGGAACTGCCTACTAATGATTTAGCACTTTTCTCTGACACACCACACATTCCATACTCTCACCCTGATGCATTCATCACACACTATTGAATTCATAGGAGTGCAAGCCACTCCAGTACTCTTGCCTAGAAAATCCCATGGATGGAGGAGCCTGGTAGGCTGCAGTCCATGGGGTCGCTAAGGGTCGGACACGACTGAGCGACTTCACTTTCACTTTTCACTTTCACACATTGGAGAAGGAAATGGCAACCCACTCCAGTGTTCTTGCCTGGAGAATCCCAGGGATGGGGGAGCCTGGTGGGCTTCTGTCTATGGGGTCATACAGAGTCGGACACGACTGAAGTGACTTAACAGCAACAGCAGCAGCAAGCAGCATCGAATGAATACTCCTCACTATTAGGTTAACATCACTGAAGCTAAGTGGTTTTATTTTACACAGTAAAAACTACAACACTGCTCACACAACTGCTGACATGTAAACAGTTTGCATAAGTTACTAATTTGAAATATCTATTCAGATAAGCAAGGGCAGTATCTCCATGTTTCAACTGTTTGACACAATGATGGATTATTTATTTACTGAACAGCACTGGTGGCCAGAAAATCTGATTTCCATGCATGAAATCCATGAAACCTCAGCCACTGAACAGTTTCTTTTACATGTGGCAAAGGTCATCTATCAAGGGATTTTCTCACGTTTTGTGTGATTGGTCATGCCTCATTTCCTTCAAGAAAATATGATTTCCCTAAAGTCTATGCATTTTCATAGGCTCACAAAAGACCTAGAAAGTTATTTCCTCTCTGTTTGTGATAAGCACAAAATATAGAGGCTAACCTACAGGGAATGACAAGCAACTGTTTGTAGCTAGAAACCATATTTAATCCTATCATTAGGAAAGCCTTAGCACTCACCAGGTATAAAAGGGCTGCAAAATTAGACACTTAACCTTGTCATTTAACCTTGTGGAGTTTAATCTGCATTCAAAGTTAAAAAAAAAAAATCCCATAGACCTATCTTTACATATTAGAAAGGATTTGTTTCAGATAATGTATTTCAACTTTAGAGTCATCTGGTGAACGATTGTGTGAAGATTTGGTTACTCTTTTAAAAAGTCACCATTTCCTATTTTTGACCTGAAAAATCAATGAGAAAAAATAGTAAGACACTACATTTTTATGAAAAATCTGAAGGACAATAAATATAAAACATAGAGAAAATCAAAAGCAATTTAAAGAGCTTTGTTTGCTTGAAAAGAGATTGTGCTGTCGCTTCAGTTGTGTCTGACTCTTTGTAACGCCATGGACTGTAGCCCACCAGGATTCTCTGTCCGCAGCATTCTCCAGGCAAAGATACTAGAGTGGGTTGCCATTTGCTCCTCCAGGGGATCTTCCCAACTCAGGAAAAGAGATGATGCCATACAATTCTTGAAGATTAAAGAGAAAAAGCCCTAGTATCCTAGCAACGTTTATGAAATATTCTTTGAGTCCCAGTTAAGAAATATCTTAGAGTAGTGCACAGAGCTGAAATCTCTCAATGCATGCAGGTTCCCTCTAAAAACTTCCAAATTGTCAATAGTTATTGGGCATAACCGAAAGTACAACCATGCTTCATCACTGTGTCCATGTGTTCAGTTCAGGAATGTGATAGAGGCAGGTCAGGAGTAATCTCTGATTATTAGTGTTATTGTGACAGATTATGGAGACAACAGATCAAGGGAGTAGACAAAAGAGTATGATAAATGATAAATAATACTCTGACAGTTACTGGATAAAACACTGTCACAAGTACTAGATTTGTTGTGAATCTACTGAAGTTTAAGCTTCAGAGCATTTAATTATTTGTGTTCTTTTCAAGACTTGCACATAATTTTGAGTTAATAATTTTGAATTGTTTTTCTTAATGAAGGAATTTCTGAGTTTATAAGCTTCAGGTCTTCAATATCTGTATTCATCAAATTGTACCATACCTGGATTTCATTTCTATTTTTAGCTCCCTTATGTGTAAAACATTCATTTGTCTGCCCAAGACTATTCAAAGCAAGATTTAGAGAACAATGAATAGGATGTTGAAAAAATCATACCATGCATATATCGCCTACTTTAGCTTTCTGATGGGAAGTGTGTGTGTGTGTGTGTGTGTGTGTGTGTTTGTATGTGTGTCTACTGTTGAATTGTACTGATATCTTCTTTGAAGTAAAGAATGTAATCATCATGGATAACCATCATACTTAAAGTGGTGGTTGCAGCTGCTGCTAAGAAATAATACAAAAAATAAGTTCCCTGAAGGAGCTGCAAAAGAAAGGTAGAGTCTTTCACAAGCAGATTAAAAACAGTATTTTATAAACTGGCATTTGGAAATGAACAAATTGGGTTAATATTTCCTGTTTTTTCATTGCAACCAATATATGTGGGATTTGAGGGAAATCACCCCTAATTTGTTATGTTAGTTATGGATCTTCTTTGGTTGTGAGCTACTTTGATATGCCAAACTTAATAAAATAATATAAATGAAATATATTTCCACACACACACATATATATACACATATACTACTTTTGGCCAAGTTAGTATACATGTGTATTTATGTGTGTGTGTATTTCTCTCTGTGTACATACATTATTGAGACCAAATATCAGCTCAAAGGGTTTTAACTCCAATAGAGATTATTTCTCAGTGATGGACTGATTCTGAGTAATTGAATTCTGTTGATGGAATAATAACTATTCAGTTGACTCAACATTAGACACATATTTCCTAGAATAGTCATACTATTAATATCAATGATAGAAATATTAGGAATTATATTGTTGGAAATAATTGTTACCAATAATTTTTGTATAATTCATTGTATAAAATATTTCTGACATCTTTTCTAAATCCTTAAGAAAGGTCATTCCTGAGTCTTTTTACAATACTTTCAGTTTTAATATTGAACTTCTGTCAAAGTGTATTTGTTTAAAAGAGAAAAGAATACTAGAGAATTAGCTACAAATAATTAGACTATTTATTTAAGCTATTTTAATATTATACTCTTTTGTAGATTCTTAAAGTTTCTGGAATTAAATTAATTTTGAAGGCAAATTATTTTTCTACCTAGGTCCATAAATATTTTAAATTATAAGCAAGTGTTTTACCATTACCAGTATGAAGTAAAATGCATTTTAAATAGGTATGGATATTATTCCTCAACTATTAAATATATCTTTCTTTCAATATGTACACATGGATTTTCTACTTCAAATTTATGTAGTATGTTTGAGACACATTTTCTTACAACAAACTACATTATATATTTAAGATATATAGATTTTTAGATATTTTGGAATTTAAATGGCATGATTTGTTTAGTAGTATTTTCAGGGTTACAGAAATGTTCAAGCAAAGAAATGATTGGCATTTATTTTCTAATAGATTGTTACTAAAAGTAAACTGACAGTCCTTTTGGTGCTTTTTGTATTATGTACAAAGGAATATTTCCTTTTTTTTAATATATACATTTTATTGAAGTATAGTTGACTTACAATATTGCAGGTGTACAACACGGTGATTCAGTTATACATATACACATATCTTATTTTTCTGATTATTTTAAATTATAGATTATTAAAAGATATTGACTAAAAGTCCCTGTGCTATATGTAAATCTTTGTTGCTTTTTACATATCTATTTTTTAATTATAAGTCTAGCATTCTGTTCGTACTAAGTCAAACAAATTGAATCAAAATGTCATAAATTTTTTCCTTAGGCAAAAGTTCATCAGTTCAGTTCAGTCACTCAGTCATGTCCGACTCTCTGCGACCCCATGAATCACAGCACGCCAGGCCTCCCTGTCCATCACCAACTCCTGGAGTTCACTCAAACTCATGTCCATAGAGTCGGTGATGCCATCCAGCCATCTCATTCTCGGTCGTCCCCTTCTCCTCCCGCCCTCAACCTTTCCCAGCATCAGAGTCTTTTCCAGTGAGTCACTCGTCACATGAGGTGGCCAAAGTATTAGAGTTTCAGCTTTAGCATCAGTCCTTCCAATAAACATAAGTTTTCTTAAATATATATATTATACATAATATTGATTTACATGTATACAAAGGTTTTTCTAGTGTGCTTGAGAAAGAACATCAAAAAAGAAAAAGAAGTGATGAAGATATTGGAAAAATAAACTAAATTAAATGGGAGCACTGAATATAAAATAGAAAAGCGCAACAAACTAGATAAAAGTAAAAGATCATCATATAGTCTAGTTGTTTTTAAACATGACTGCTCATTAGAAACACATCTGGAATTTTGGAGAAAAACAGCAATACCTAGTCATTTGTAATTTTCAAAAAATTCCAAGATAATTTTGATATGTATCTGAGTTTTAATAAGTGATTACAGATTTTTCTGTTAAGTGGTCATTTTGTTCTGTTAAGTGGTCATTTTGTTCTGTTATGTGGTCATTTCCATGGTATAGAACTCTATTATTTCTATGTTTACCTATCATGATACAGTGGTATTAAGTGAGTGATAGCTACATAATCCGGAGAAGGTGATGGCACCCCACTCTAGTACTCTTGCCTGGAAAATCCTGCAGTCCATGGTGTCGCGGAGTCGGACACGACTGAGTGACTTCACTTTCATGCATTGGAGAAGGACATGGCAACCCACTACAGTGTTCTTGCCTGGAGAATCCTAAGGACAGGGGAGCCTGGTGGGCTGAGGTCTATGGGGTTGCACAGAGTCAGACATGACTGAAGCGACTTAGCAGCAGCAGCTACATAATCACACTAGTAAAAGACATTTATCAGTTTTCCCAGTCAGTAGCCAGACAAAGAATAGAAATTGCAGTTGCAAGCCATAATGGGAACATGATTAAGCTAACAATATAAAATAATTGCATACAGTTTGGGGGGTCAAGCAGAGTGACGTGGTAAGTGGAAGTGCATACCTGTATATGTTTTTATCTGAGCAACCAGTCTGTGTCTTGTTTGGTGCATTTAATCCATTTAAATTTAAAGTAATTATCCATATGTATGATCCTATTACCATTTTCTTAATTGCTTTGGGTTTATTTTGTGTTAAGTCTTCTCCTTCTCTTGTGTTTCCTACCTAAAGAAATTCCTCTAACATTTGTTGAAAAACTGGTTTGTTGGTGCTGCATTCTGTTAGCTTTTGCTTGTCTGGAAAGATTTTGATTTCTCCATCAAATCTGAACGAGAGTCTTGCTGGGTAGACCATTCTTCATTGTAGGTTCTTCTCTTTTATCACTTTAAGTAAATCATGCCATTCCTTTCTGGCTTATAAAGTTTCTGTTGAAAAATCAGCTGATAACTTGATGGGAGTTCCCTTGTATAAGTTTTTCCCCTGTTGCTTTTACTATTTTATCTTTGTCTTTCATTTTTGTCAGTTTGATTACTAGGTGTCTCAGTCTATTCCTCTTTGGGTTTATCCTGCCTGGTACTCTGTGCTTCCTGGACATGGTTGACTATTTCCCTTTTCCCTGTTAGGGAAGATTTTGGATATTATCTCAGAATACTTTCTCAGATCCTTTCTTTTCCTTCTGGGATCCCTATAATGTCAATGTTGGTGTGTTTAATGTTGTCCCATAGGTCTCTTATGCAACCAATCATGTTTATGAATTTAAAAAGTAATAAATAATCATAACTTTTTTTTACATTTTTTGAGTTTTTAAGGATTTAAAAAGTTGATTACTATAAAAATAATATTCAAATCACTGTTTTAAACTACTCAGTTCCACAAAATTGATTTTTATTTTTTGAAATAAGGTGACTATATATATTTTTACTGATTTGTTTTTTAAATTGTGTAATATGTGTACCCAATTGATGTGAAATAAAATGTTATTTCTTATAACACAGTAATATCAGTTATCAGATTTGACAATTAAATGTATACAATGAGAGCAGTGCTTAGTAAATTGCTGAGTTTTTAAGAACAAAACTAGTAATCTTTCCCTTTGTTATTAATAAGTATCAGGAGGTCCAAAAATGAAGTGACTCACAGGAACTTAAGTGTGAAGATCTGACAATGTATCTCATAGCTATACACTGTAGCTCTTGGTACCATATGCTCCATGTTCTCCAAATGGCTGAGGTGATGGAGAGTTACTGGATTGAAGAGACAGTAAACACCAGAGGAACATTTGTTGCTTTGATGTTACAAATTTCAAATGAAGATGCAGTAGTAAAAAAAAAAAAAAAAAAAGTGGCTCATGCATTGCCTAGAATAAAATACAGAAAAGTAAGAAGAATTCCAAAATACCCTAGTGTTCAAAACTTTTCCTCTGATGCAAATGCAAAGTCCAGCTCACAAAAGACTAATGAAATTCAATTTTCATAATAATTTCTCACTTACTGAAAAAATGCAGAGACCCCTTGAGAAAAGAAATCAAAGTTTCTATCAAATAAATGTAAAAAATGCTAACATAGTGATTGAAAAGTCAAGTACATATGAAGTTTGACCCTATGGATTGCTTTGGTTTCTTATGTTACAGATTGCACAAAGATCAGAATTATTTAACGTGGTAGTTAGTTCCCTTTTTTGTTCAGTACAACAAAACACACTGTTCCATTACCTAACACTCACCATCATCACTTTTCTTTCTTTTCCTCATCTCTTTATTTTATTTTGACATGGCTTATGGGATTTTAATTTCCCAAACAGGGATCAAACCCAGGCCTTAACCACTGGACTGGCAGGGAATTCCCCTTATCTCTTTATTGAACATATTTTTCATTCCCATGAGTTCAAAGACAATTCATTTGTTAAAATATATGTTGTAATTTTACATTTATTTTTATCTTTTTTTGACTTAAGTAATAATGGTGTTGTTATTGTTCAGTTGCTAAGTCACATCCTACTTTTTGCAACCCCATGAACTGCAAACCAGGCTTTCATGTCCTTCACTATCTGCCAGAGTTTGCTCTAATTCACTTCCATTTAGACGGTAATGCTGTCCAACCATCTCATTCTCTATTGCCCACTTCTGCTCCTGCCTTCAATCTTTCCCAGCATAAGGGTCTTTTCCAAAGAGTCAGCTGTTCACTTCAGAGCCTGAAGTGTTGGAGTTTCAGCTTCATCATCAGTCCTTCCAATGAATATTTAGGATTGATTTCCTATAGGATTGACTGGTTTAATTTCCTTGGTGTCCAAGGGACTCTCAAGAGTCTTCTCCATCACCACAGTTCGAAAGCATAAATTCTTTGGCGCTCATCCTTCTTTATGGTCCAACTCTCACATTGGTACATGACTACTGGAAAACCACAGCTTTGACTATATGGATATTTGTCAGTAAAGTGATGGCTCTGGTTTTTAATACCCTGGCTAAGTTTGTCATAGCTTTTCTTCCAAGGAACAAGTGTCTTTAATTTCATGGCGACCTTTATGGTCTGCAGTGATTTTGGAGTCCAAGAAAATTAAATCTGTCACTGTTTCCATTTTTTTCCCCATCTATTTGCTATGAAGTGATGGGAATGGATGCTGTGATCTTGGTTTTGAATGTTGAGTTTTAAGCCAGCCTTTTCACTCTCCTCTTTCACCTTCATTAAGAGGCTCTTTAGCTCCTCTTCACTTTGTGCCATAAGGGTGGTGTCATCTGCATATCTGAGGTTATTGATATTTCTCCTGGCAATCTTGATTCCAACTTGTGATCTACTCAGCCCAGGATTTTGCAAGATGTACTCTGCATATAAGTTAAATAAGCAGGGTGGGAATGTATACCTTGTCATACTCCTTTCCCAATATGAGCAATGGAAAAATAGTCCATTGTTACATGTCCAGTTATAACCGTTGCTTCTCAGGCAGCAGGTAAGTTAGTCTGGTTTACCCATCTCTTTAAGAATTTCCTGGTTTGTTTTGATCCATACAGTCAAAGGCTTTAGTATAGTTAGTGAAGCAGAAGTAGCTGTTTTTTGGGATTTTCTTGCTTTTTCTATGATTCAACATATGTTAGCAATTTGAAATGACCGCAGCTGTGCAGTAGTTTGAACATTCTTTGACATTGCCCTTTGGAATTGGGATGAAAACTGTCCTTTTCCAGGCCAATGGGTATTGCTGAGTTTTCCAAATTTGCAGACATATTGAGTGCAGCACTTTAACAGAATCATCTTTTAGGATTTGAAATAGCGCGACTGGAATTCCATAATCGCCACTAGCTTTGTGCATAGTAGTACTTTCTAAGTTCCACTTGACTTCACGCTTCAGAATGTCTGGTCCTAAGTGAGTGACCACACCATAGTGGTTTTCCAGGTCATTAAGACCTTTCTTGTACAGTTCTGTGTATTTTTGCCACCTCTTCTTAATGTCTTCTGCTTCTGTTAGGTCTTTGGGGTTCCAATGAATAAACCTAAAAATGGAGCTTTCAAAGACACAGTAATAGTCTGTTTCTATTAGATTATCAGATTTTCTTGTGTTACCCTGAATTAAAATAATATGCATGTTTAGGCATAATAAATTCTATATGCTATAATGATTAGTATACTATAATTATTAGTATGGATATCATACTATTTTTTAAATATTCAAATCAAGTATTAATGTTTGCAAACATTTAAAATAATATTAATGAATAAATGAAGAAATTTGTTTTGGTAATGAGACTTGGTAATAGTCAAATGCCCCTTTGGGAAATTATAGGTGACAATTAATAAAATGACTGCTTTTTTTCATAATGTAGGTGACATTTGGTGTTTTACACTTGGAATCTTACATAGGTTAGTATATTGAGGAACAGTCCTGGCTGTGTGTATTTCTATTTTAAGAAGCAATGAAACATGAAGCTGCATTCTGGGAATTGAGAATAAATTCGGCAAAAATATTTTTAGATTTTAAGATAGAAAGAGATGGTCACACAACCTTGGCATCCCATAAAATCCTGCAGGGTGACAAATTAATCACTTTCCTAAATCTATCATAAGAAGTCTAAGTCATTCTTGAAAACTCTTCATGTTTAACTCTGTTGGCTTTGGTGAATATTCAGCAACTACCCAACTTCTTGTATCCATCTCTTCCTAATAGATTTTCTTCACTCCAATCAAGTTAATCCCACTATTATTATCCAACCAGAAATACCTTTGATCTTCAGTTCAGTTCAGTTCCGTCACTCAGTCGTGTCCGACTCTTTGCGACTCCATGAATCACAGCACGCCAGGCCTCCCTGTCCATCACCAACTCCTGGAGTTCACTCAAACTCATGTCCCTCGAGTTGGTGATGCCATCCAGCCATCTCATTCTCGGTCATCCCCTTCTCCTCCTGCCCCCAATTCCTCCCAGCATCAGAGTCTTTTCCAGTGAGTCAACTCGTCACATGAGGTGGCCAAAGTATTGGAGTTTCAGCTTTAGCATCAGTCCTTCCAATGAACACCCAGGGTTGATCTCCTTTAGAATGGACTGGTTGGATCTCCTTGCAGTCCAAGGGACTCTCAAGAGTGTCTTCTCCAGCACCACAGTTCAAAAGTATCAATTCTTTGGCAGTCATCCTTCTTCACAGTCCGACTCTCACATCCATACATGACCACTGGAAAAACCATAACCTTGACTAGACAGACCTTGGTTGGCAAAGTAATGTCTATGCTTTTTAATATGCTATCTAGGTTGGTCATAACTTTCCTTCCAAGAAGTAAGCATCTTTTAATTTCCTGGCTGCAATCAGCATCTGCAGTGATTTTGGAGCCCAAAAAAATAAAGTCTGACACTGTTTCCACTGTTTCCCCATCTATTTCCCATGAAATGATGGGACCGGATGCCATGGTCTTCATTTTCTGAACGTTGAGCTTCAAGCCAAACTTTTCACTCTCCTCTTTCACTTTCATCAAGAGGCCTTTGAGTTCCTCTTCAATTTCTGCCATAAGGGTGGTGTCATCTGCATATCTGAGGTTATTGATATTTCTCCCAGCAATCTTGATTCCAGCTTGTGCTTCTTCCAGCCCAGCATTCCTCATGATGTACTCTGCATAGAAGTTAAATAAGCAGGGTGACAATATACAACTTTGACGTACACCTTTTCCTATTTGGAACCAGTCTTTTGTTCCATGTCCAGTTCTAACTGTTGCTTCCTGACCTGCATACAGGTTTCTCAAGAGTCAGGTCAGGTGGTCTGGGATTCCCATCTCTTTCAGAATGTTCTACAGTTTATTGTGATCGACACAGTCAAAGGCTTTGGCATAGTCAATGAAGCAGAAACAGATGTTTTTCTGGAACTCTCTTGCTTTCTCCATGATCCAGCGGATGTTGGTAATTTGATCTCTGGTGCCTCTACCTTTTCTAAAACCTGCTTCCAACAACACAAGAGAAGACTCAACACATGGACATCAGCAGATGGTCAACACCGAAATCAGATTGATTATAGTCTTTGCAGCCAAAGATGGAGAAGCGCTATACAGTTAGCAAAAACAAGACCAAGAGCTGACTGAGGCTCAGATCATGAACTCCTTATTGCCAAATTCAGACTTAAATTGAAGAAAGTAGGGAAAACCATTAGACCATTCAGATATTACCTAAATCAAATCCCTTATGATTACACAGTGGATGTAAGAAATAGATTTAAGGGACTAGATCTGACAGATAGAGTGCCTGATGATCTCTGGACGGAGGTTCGTGACATTGTACAGGAGACAGGGACCAAGAACATCCCCATGGAAAAGAAATGCAAAAAAGCAAAATGGCTGTCTGAGGAGGCCTTACAAATAGTTGTGAAAAGAAGAGAAGCGAAAAGCAAAGGAGAAAAGTAAAGTATAAGCATCTGAATGCAGAGTTCCAAAGAATAGCAAGGAGAGATAAGAAAGCCTTCCTCAGCCATCAATGCAAAGAAATAGAGGAAAACAACAGAATAAGAAAAACAAGAGATCTCTTCAAGAAAATTAGAGATTCCAAGGGAACATTTCATGCAGAGATGGGCTCGATAAAGGACAGAAATGGTATGGACCTAACAGAAGCAGAAGATATGAAGAAGAAGTGGCAAGAATACACAGAAGAACTGTACAAAAAAGATCTTCACGATGAAGATAATCACGATGGCAGGATCACTCACCTGGAACCAGAGATCTTGGAATGTGAAGTCAAGGGGGCCTTAGAGAGCATCACGACGAACAAAGCTAGTGGAGGTGATGGAATTCCAGTTGATCTATTTCAAATCCTGAAAGATGATGTTGTGAAGGTGCTGTACTCAATATGCCAGCAAATTTGGAAAACTCAGCAGTGGCCACAGGACTCGAAAAGGTCAGTCTTCATTCCAATCCTAAAGAAAGGCAATGCCAAAGAATGCTCAAACTACCGCACAATTGCACTCATCTCACATGCTAGTAAAGTCATGCTCAAAATTCTCCAAGCCAGGCTTCAGCAATATGTGAACCGTGAACCTTTGATCTTACTATTCTTTAAATATATTCCATGTTTTAAAATTTCTTCTAAGTCTTTTTTTTTCTTTCAATGCAGAAATTAGGCTCTTAGAGTGTCATCAAACGTTCTTACCACTGAACCCCCAAAACAATAGTGCTTAGAACATTTAGATGGTTGACAAGTGTCGTTTAATTGATAATGATATATGGAAGATTATAATCAATTAACAAAAATCATAATAGGCTTGATAACACAACAATTTATTGAGCATGTACTGTTTGCTCAGTTTCTCATTTATTCTTTAATATTCATAATGACTCTCTGAGATAGAAAAAACTATCCTATTCTCATTTCACATGTGAAACTAAAACCCTAAGAGTAATTTTAATGTTTGAAGGCATCATTTACATGGTCTTTCCTCTTATGCAGTTGGTTAAGGAATTTAATGGTGACAGTCTGCATACCTCTACTACCACATCACATCATGGTTGTTAGTACTCTCTTTACTACTAGAAATGGAGTCATGCGTTTTGAACTCTAATCAGATTAAAGGACCAATCTGAGAAACATAGAACCAGTTCAGAAAACTGATCCTAAGATTCTGGTCCTCTAAAACAACTGTTGGCACCAGACTCTACAATAGTCAAGGTTCTTCTTGAGGGAACAGAAGCAATCCCATTTATATATGTGTGTGTGTGTGTGTGTGTGTGTGTAAAATCCCTTATATATCTATATCTATCTAGAGAGAAAGGGATTAATTTGGAATTTGTCCAAACTATTGTGTAGGTTAGCAAATCCAAATTTTGAAGGATAAGCTGGCAGGCTGGAGACCACGAGAAGAGTTCAGGTTTTGTGTTGACACCTTGACTCCCAAGGCAATCTGGAGGCAGACTTTTCTTTTTCTCCAAGGACCTCTGTCTTTATCTTCAGACATTCAACTGTTTGAATGAGGCCCGCCACAACATATGGAGTGTAATCTGCTTTTCTCAAAATCTATTGATCTAAATGTTAAATGTTGATCTTACTATAATAAATACTTTTACAATGACATTTAGCCTGGTATATGACCAAATATCTGAGTACTGTGGCTTAAAGTGACATATAAGATTACACAGTTGCTCTGAACTTCCAGAAAAACATATGCAGAATGCTTTCAAGAATTAATTCCCTAAGAGAATGGGAGACTGGGGTATCTACCCACTGGCCACTCCCCTCCCACTTCACACATGTTGAATGAAGTTTATCCTTAGAAACACTAGTCCCCTTGTTCTTCTTGGTTGGACTAAATGAGTTTCTGTGGCATTGGAGATACTTCTGGACAAATTTATAAAGACTCAGTTGAATCTAAGCTTACAGGTAACTGACCTGCAAGTAGCTGAGCTGAAATTAGGTGTGGGCAAAGAAGATGCTTCTTTGAGAGTTTCCAAATCTATATCTCCAGCCCTGCCAACTCTGCCTCTGCACATATAATCTTAATGTTAATAGTTTAATAATTACCTCAGACATAATATACCCTGATTAGCAACACATTTTGTATTTTTGCCACCTGCTGGTCTTCCAGTATTATTCTTATTAGTGAGTGGTGCCAGTGCTCATCAATTTGCACATCATGTACAAAGGAAATCATGCTAATTCTATTATTTGCTAGTAACAATGTGTTTTCTTGGCTTTACCTTCAACATGTATCCTGATTCTGGGTTTTTTCCTCACCTCCACTATTCTGTCATTCTATTCCAAGTCTTGTCAGTTCTGGCTGGGCAAACCAAAATAGGTTTTTTGTGAGCATTTAAAAATATAAATCAGATCTTATCGCCCTTGTGTTCAATAGAATCCATCACAATCATAATAAAACCAAACTCTGTACATCATTTGACTCTTCCCTATCCTCCAAACTGTACATAATTTTTCCCTACCCTAGAACTCCATCCTCTACCTCTTACTATTCCCTCATTTGTTATACTCCAGTTATATTTCATTCTAGTGTCTGCTCAGATGTGATCTTCTCAAACATCTTCAGGAGCCCTATATATAAAATTGTCCATTATCTTTTGCTTCTATGATCACATTCTGTGCCTCACTTTGTTTTACTGGTTTCATAGCATTATTATACCTTGCATTATCATATACATATATTTAAGTTTATTTTCTCTCCCTCATTAAAATATAAGCTTCGCAAAGGCAAATTTTTGCCTTATATATATCTTTATTTTCTATACCTAAAACATGAGACCATCACATAATTGCACTAAATTATTAGTTGTTGAGTGAAAGAATTGTTAATGAATTTATATATGTGCAATAGTGGCTAAAAGGAAAATTCAAATATTACAGCCTATTTATATAATTGTAATATTAAGGGATTCACTTAAAAAGTCCCAGATACTTTTGTAAAAAAAAAAAAGTAAGCAAAATACCTTGAGTATGTAGTTAACTTACAAAGAAATACATAGCATGTTAACAAAGTTAAATGAGAAGATACTACTATGTACTGGATGTAGAAGAGAAATTTAAATCTATATAATTAAAAATAAAGAGAAGACTTTGAGTAAGAAACAGAGAAAAAAGTCAGTTTTATTTTTGTATTGTTTTTATTTTTATTTCTTCCTCACGGTCTTCTAATTCATCAACATTTTTCTTACACTAAGGTATCTGAATAAGATGTCAGTGAGATCAGATGTTGCAAAGAGTAATGTTTTCAAATGCCATGTCTCATTTCCAACACATACCAAGTCTGATTTCTATTATCAATATAGTACTTTTAGCCTAACTTGGTTTTCAGTTATATTTGACCATTATGTGTTTCAATATTATGTTCTATTATTTTCTTCCAGGCACAATCATTTTCTCAAATTTCTTTCCACATTTTTCAAACCAGGGAGTGAAACGGATAGCTTTGAACACCCTTAGATGCTATCTTTGGCTTCACAGTGTAGCATCATCACCATCCTACATCTGCACAACACCATCCTGCACAAATCTGCCACTCCATATGTTGCATCATGCAAGGAGATTACAATAGGCTTGCATTTGGATCTCAGTCAGAGATTCCCTGGAGACATTCCACAGGAAAAAGTATTGCTCAAGCCAACATTTAAATCCTTGCCTAGAGCTACCCCCTCTTCCAAAGATAAATATAATGAGAATGAAAGCACAGGCCCCCAAATTCAATTGCCACATTTTTTTTTTCTTCTTTTGAGGAGTTTGTCCTGTTCTCCTTGTTATTCCTTTCTGTTGGTACTGGCAGTTGCCAGATGGGCTTTATTTTAAAATTTAAATGTTTTATTTTGTGGCAGTATTGCCCATTGCATCATATTCAATGCCAGCTCTTATTTCTTCAAAATCAAATGCTTGGCATATTCTTAAACTGTTTAACAATCAGGCACTAGGAATTTAATGGAGAGAAAGGGGAAAAGCTATACATTTCTATCACTCTAATACTGAGAATAACTGAAGCATAGAGTGATTATTAAAGAGAAGATTTGAACCTAGTTATGTGTTTTTTCAGTCACAGCCAGTGGATAAAAACTGTTCACAATATGTGAACAAATAGTAAAATCTAGCAGAATGTGAGCTGTTAAAGAGATTCAATAATGCAGAGAACAAAGGTACCTCAAAAAACGAATCTGATCTATTCCAGTGCCCATACTTCTTCCTTACCAACATACACACAAGGGGCAGAAATTCGGAGGGTTGAGAGCCCTGCACTTTAGAATGTCATTTACTAATAGCCAAAAAAACACTATTTAACCTGAAAATAAAAGTAGAAAATCTATTGTGTTGAAATACTTTTTTCTAATTTGAACATATTTGAATATTAATATTTTGAAGTAGGAAATGACAACCCACTCCAGTATTCTTGACTGGGAAGTCCCATGGACAGAGGAGCCTGGTGGACTACAGGCTATGGGGTTGCAGAGTCAGACATGACTGAGCACAGCACCCACATACACATATATTTATTAGAAATGAGTAAAATTTATTGCTTGGCCTACATGCTTTTCAACAGTGTTCTTTACATTGTTTGGCAGACCAGTAAGAGACTAAAGTGAAGGTGAAAGTCGCTCAGTCATGTCCCATTCTTTGCAACCCCTTGGACTATACAGTCCATGGAATTCTCCAGGCCAGAATACTGGAGTGTGTAGCCTTTTCCTTCTCCAGGGGATCTTCCCAACCCAGGGATCAAACCCAGGTCTCCCACATTGCAGGTGGACTCTTTACCAACTGAACCACCAGGGAAGCCCATTAGAGACTAAAACTATGTATTAATATAAAAAGTGTCTTCTGATAACCAAAGACCAGTTCTTTTATGTGTGCAAATTACTATCTGAATCTCAGTTAGAATCCATATGTGAGCTAACCAGATTCTCATTATAGGCTTCTAGTACTGAAAAGCATTTCTTTATCCAATCTGTTCAGGCAAGTGGTCAATATTATAAAGCACACCTCAGTTCTGTCTCTCATCTTTATTTAAAGTACAGTCATCTGGCAGTTTCAACATTTCAGAACATATTTTGCAAGGAAAAGAGAATCACTGGCCTCTATGCAGTAATAAGATCACTGTAAATCCATACACTCATGTGTGTGTACTCCTTAGCAATTACTTTGACCTTAGCCTTAACTCACTCCTCTCCAAAACTCTCTCTGCCTAGAGATTTCTTTTTTTTCCCTTTCAGAACTCAAATGTTCTTTCTTTAAATTTTTCCTTTCAGAACTTAAATGTTTCTCTGAATCACAGAGGCAAAATAAGTTGCTCCCTCCTCTGCTTTGCCATTTCATTTCTATTATAACTCTCCTCTTCGTTATGTATTTCTCTTTAATTATGCTAAAGTGTAAGAATTAATGAGCAGAGGCAAAAATGGATTTATCTTTATATTTTCCAAGAAAAATATTTTTTATCTTATAGTAAAAATTCAATAATAACTGGTTAATTATCTAGTGCAAAAAAATGAATTTAAAAATATCACTGTTTTCACTTTTAGATCATTGACCTCCTCCTTTCAGCTGTACTATAAGGATTTTACAAACAGACCAGAGATAAAATATATGCAGCATTAGAGAAGAGAAGGGGACAAGGGAATTATAAATCAAAGACACAGTGATGATGATGATGATGATGATGATAGACAGTAATCATGAATGTCAGACACAAAAAATTAAAAAAAAAACAAAGACTGAATAAAAAATAAGTTATAGATTATTATGAAAGATTATGATCACTGAAGTTAAAAATTAATAGCCAGAGTCATCAAGAATATTAATATAGATAAGAGAAATAAAGGAAAAAAATACATTACACCACTTATTTTATCACTGCTATATTTAACAATAGGTTGAAGCACTGAAAAATCATCATTACTTAAACACTAGGTGCTGGAATTTTTCAGTGAGAAATCTGACAAAATAAGTGTGATATCAGAAAACTAAATTTGTCATTAAAATGTCTGAATCATTTGGAAGAAAGCATTGTCTTTTTGCCAAAGACTAGTTCTCAAAGTAGATAGGTCTTTTCAATTTTTCTTTTTAATGAAATGACAAAATTGTAAAAGTAATATTGTCCCTGGAATTGTCCTACCCTGACTAAAGAATACTGTCCTTGTTTAAATGTTTCTGTATGAGTTTTACACATTCATAAGTGAATGGTCTGTATCTCGTGCCTTTGTTGGTTTTCTGTGAGCTGTAGTTTCTGGGAAATGAGCAGCTCTCATATCTGTAACTCTTGTAACCCAGTCATTCGTGTGCAAAAAAATTAATAAATAAAAATAAATGTTTCTGTGACTCTTTGTTGTGCTGCTCTGTCCATTTTTGTAGGTACTAGATCAGGGAGCTCTTTAGATAATATTCAAAGAATGAGAAACAAAAGTATGATGGAACATGCTGACTAAAAGGGCATCTTGAAACAACCAACTGACCACTGAGTTGTTAGTTAAAAATGGAAAAGCAGATTACTAACTATAAACACAGAAAGGCTTCTCAGGATTGGTAGAACAAGGTAGCAAATGATAATCTGACCTCTCCACTTGTGTCATTCTTCAAGTTTTTCAAAACCAAGAGAAATACTGAAGATATGAAGATGGTATTGCAATGCAACCTGGAGAATATTGTCTCATCAACCCTTCCCTTTACACATATTTGTTCCATAGTAGAAGCCCACAATGCAATGTACAATCTGTCACGGAACCAAGAAAGTCTACAATGGAAATAACACAGAAGAACTCTAACTAAAAATAAATATTTTGTGAAGATTTTATAATATTCTGTAATTTAATGGTATATTGATCCTTAATAGTTTCTGTGGTTCCAAGTTCATTCTACAATAACAAAATGAAAGACAAAACTCCTTTTACCATTTGCCCTCATAACCCCTGGTTGCCATTTTCCTCAACATCTAATTATTTCATAGTTAATAAAGGAGTTCTTTCTAAAATTTTTGCTTGTGGCTCAAGGTTTGAACTCATACTGCTGATTGTATCATTTAATCTGAAAAAAAGAAAAGCTTAATTATGCTCTATAAGCAGGCCTAAAATTTTTATTTAATTGGCAACTGAACAAAATCTTTTTCTTTGAGAAAGAAATGAAAGAAAATTGACTTGAATTTTCACTATCATGGGAAGTTTAGTGTACATAAAATATATTTTAAAAATGGAAAAACTACTAAACATTGATTGTTATGAATCTGCCAAAAATGAGATATTGCATTGTTTTTTAAAATTAATCATTTAAATAAACTGTATTAGAATCACATATGATTTGCTTTTGCAAATTACCTTTGCAAAGAGGAAGGTATTCAGATTTTTTGTCCTAAATTAATAATAAGATAAATGTCTTTATATGCCAGCTGTGTGTGTGTGTGAAACTCAGTTGTGTTCGACTTCTTGAGACCCCATGGACTCAAAAAGTAGCTTTCTGGGGTCCTCTGTCCATGGAATTCTCCAGGCAAGAATATTGGAGTGGGTAGCCATTCCTTTCTTTAGGGGATCTTCGCAACCCAGGGATCAAACTCAGGTTTTCTGCATTGCAGGCAGATTCTTTACCATCTGAGCTATCTGGGAAGCTCATACACCAGATAGTGCATTTCAGGTAAAATAGTAAGGTCGTAGTTACAGTAATGAACACAAATTTGTAAAACAAAACAAAACTTGACCTCTCACACCTAACCTAACTACATGTTTGATTAATTAAATGCAATTTTCTACAGTTAAATATTAATAATACAGTTTTCTCAAGCAGTATGTTTCCTCGGATTTACATAACAACATACCCTAAAATAAAGCCATAAAAATTTGGGTAAAGTGATAGAGTGAGAAATGAAACTTCATGGTGTTGATAGGATGTAAAATGAGAGGAGTTAAGTATAGTTGACATTCAGTTTTCTCCAGGCTTCTCACTTATCTTTATAAATAAACTAAGCACTTTCAATTCTCAAAAACTTTTGTGTCAACAATTCATTTATTCAAAGTTTCTCATCAAGTATATTCATAACAGATTGTCCTTGGGGGTCAACCAAAAATTTAACCTAGTTTAAATCAGAATATTTTAAATGATATAAATTTTCCTTTATTGAGTAAAAGTGTGAGAATCATATGAGTCAAATGATGAGATTAAATGCAACATGAGTTTTAAAGATTACTCCAATATTTATGATTTCTCCCTTGACGTGGTTCTTCTTGCAAAGAAGAGGAAGGTAAAGAAAGTGGAAGTTTGTACAGTCCTACTTATCCTTACCTTACCACTTCTTGGTTACCTGCTCATTTCCCACCCCACTTGTGGACTGTGTCTGTTATTCCTTTACTAATGAAACAATCTTCATTATCTCTTGGAAGATTGTGCCTTTAATAACTTGTATTGTAAAATCTACATACCCCAGCTCTCAAAAGCCTAAGAGCACCTTGAATACAATGCTCAACTTATTAACATATTTGTATTGTCACAACTAAAATGGTTTAAAGCATAATTTATAATAACATGATTAATATCTCATCTTTCTTGTGTAAAACAGTGATTTTAAAATTTCAATTAATGGGATGACTATTTATTCATAAAATTAAAGACAAGAGTTACATGCATCACAGCAGAACATCAGAAAAAAGTTTTGCAGCAAGTATTGGACTCAATTTCTCCTAAATTAAATTACCTAAATATGAATCCCTTACTATTTATCTACAGTCTCTGCATTTTCCCAAGTAATCAAACAATAAGAGATAGTTGATTATTAGCTGATGTATAGAACAGAAGAGTAGAGTAGAAGATATTATTCAGTTTCATACCATACATGCTGCTGCTGCTGCTGCTTCTGCTCAGTTCAGTTCAGTTCAGTCGCTCAGTCGTGTCTGACTCTCTGCAATGCCATGAATCACAGCACGCCAGGCCTCCCTGTCCATCACCAACTCCCGGAGTTCACTCAAACTCATGTCCACAGAGTCGGTGATGCCATCCAGCCATATCATTCTCGTCGTCCCCTTCTCCTCCCGCCCCCAATCACTCCCAGCATGAGAGTCTTTTCCAGTGAGTCAACTCGTCGCATGAGGTGGCCAGAGTATTGTAGTTTCAGCTTCAGCATCAATCCTTCCATTGAACACCCAGGATTGATCTCCCTTAGAATGGACTGGTTGGATATCCTTGCGTCCAAGGGACTCTCAAGAGTCTTCTCCAGCACCACAGTTCAAAAGCATCAATTCTTCAGCAATCAGCTTTCTTCACAGTCCAACTCTCACATCCATACATGACCACAGAAAAAACCATAGCCTTGACTAGACAGACCTTTGTTGGCAAAATAATGTCTATGCTTTTTAATATGCTATCTAGGTTGGTCATAACTTTCCTTCCCAGGAGTAAGCGTCTTTTAATTTCATGGCTGTAATCAGCATCTGCAGTGATTTTGGATCCCAAAAAAATAAAGTCTGACACTGTTTCCACTGTTTTTCCATCTATTTCTCATGAAGTGATGGGACCAGATGCCATGATCTTTGTATTCTGAATATTGAGCTTCAAGCCAACCTTTTCACTCTCCTCTTTCACTTTCATCAAGAGGCTTTTGAGTTCCTCTTCACTTTCTGCCATAAGGGTGGTGTCATCTGCATATCTGAGTTTATTGATATTTCTCCTGGCAATCTTGATTCCAGCTTGTGCTTCTTCCAGCCCAGCATTCCTCATGATGTACTCTGCATATAAGTTAAATAAGCAAGGTGACAATATACAGCCTTGACATACTCCTTTTCCCATTTGGAACCAGTCTGTTGTTCCATGTACAGTTCTGACTGTTGTTTCCTGACCTGCATACAGCTTTCTCAAGATGCTGCTAGAGGGTAAAGAATCTGCCTGCAATGCAGGAGACCCAGGTTTAATCACTGGGTCGGGGAGGTCCCTTGGAGAATGGAATGACTACCCACTCCAGTATTCTTGGGTAGAGCATTCCATGGATAGAAGAGCCTGTGGGTTATAGTCCATAGGTTCGAAAGAGTCGGATAGGACTGAGCAACTAACATTTTCACTTTACGAAGTTACAATAGCAGCTGTTTAAAGCAGAAATTAGGTTAAATTTATCTATAGTTCAAAATATATAACTGGGCTTATTTTTTTTTAAAATGAGAGATAAAGAGAGAGAAAAAAAATGTCAGTTCCCATATTTATGTGGCATAGGCGGGATGGTTATAAATTTCACTCTTGGGTTCATTTCAGATATGTGAACAATATCCACTGATACCTATGATGAATAGCAGCTGATGGCTGTGACCTGCTAAGACAGGCTAATGGAATCTTAGTTGTGGTGACTTGGCTAGGTGGCCCCCTGCTACATTTGCAGATTTGTGATCATCTTCTGGTAAGTGTAACATTTCAAACCCTTTTATAGAAAATAGATCCTCAGATAAGTCTTTCAGGGATACTCAGATTAGTTTTGCAATCAGCTGAAAAGAGGCATACATAAGGGGTTGAGGGAAGAGAAGTCTTGAAAGGAGTTTCTCATTTTATCTGTAGGAAAATAAATGATTATTAATTTCCATGTGAAATATATAATATACTCTAAAGACTGTTTTGGGAATAACAGACCACCTGACCTGCCTCTTGAGAAACCTGTATGCAGGTCGGGAAGCAACAGTTAGAACTGGTCATGGAAAAACGACTGGTTCCATATAGGAAAAGGAGTATGTCAAGGCTGTATATTGTCACCCTGCTTATTTAACTTATATGCAGAGTACATCATGAGGAATGCTGGGCTGGAAGAAGCATAAGCTGGAATCAAGATTGCTGGGAGAAATATCAATAGCCTCAGATATGCAGATGACACCACCGTTATGGCACAAAGTGAAGAGGAACTAAAAAGCCTCCTGATGAAAGTGAAAGAGGGGAGTGAAAAGGTTGGCCTGAAGCTCAACATTCAGAAAACAAAGATCATGGCATCTTGTTCCATCACTTCATGGGAAATAAATGGGGAAATAGTGGAAACAGTGTCAGACTTTATTTTTTGGGGCTCCAAAATCACTGTGGATGCTGATTGCAGCCATGAAATTAAAGACGCTTACCACTTGGAAGGAAAGTTATGACCAACCTAGATAGTATATTAAAAAGCAGAGACATTACTTTGCCAACAAAGGTCTGTCTAGTCAAGGCTATGGTTTTTCCCGTGGTCATGTATGGATGTGAGAGTTGGACTGTGAAGAAAGCTGATTGCTGAAGAATTGATGCTTTTGAACTGTGGTGCTGGAGAAGACTCTTGAGAGTCCCTTGGACAGTAAGGAGATCTAACCAGTCCATTCTAAAGGAGATCAATTCTGGGTGTTCATTGGAAGGACTGATGCTAAAGCTGAAACTCCAATACTTTTGCCACCTCATGCGAAGATTTGACTCACTGGGAAAGACTCTGATGCTAGGAGTGCTTGGGGGCAGGAGGAGAAGGGGACGACAGAGAATGATATGGCTGAATGGCATCACCGACTCGATAGACATGAATTTGAGTGAACTCTGGGAGTTGGTGATGGACAGGGAGGTCTGGCGTGCTGTGATTCATGGGGTTGCAAAGAGATGGACATGACTGAGCTACTGAACTGAACTGAAAGATTTCATTTTAAATCATTATTAATGTGCTGAATTTCCTCATTTTGAAATGTGAGGATCATTAAAAAATATATAGTAAATTTCAAAAAAAAATGACTGAAATGTAGAGGATTCATTACCTTAAATTATCTACAGCCTGGTTATTGATGTCTCAGTGAATGAAGAGATGGAGCCAAAGCAAAAACTGTGCTCAGTTGTGGATATTACTGGTGAAGGACATAAACTCCAATGCTATGAAAATCAATATTGCATAGGAAACTGGTTCAGTACAGTTCAGTTCAGTCACTCAGTCGTGTTCAACTCTTTTCGACCCCATGAAATGCAGCATGCCAGGCCTCTCTGTCCATCACCAACTCCCAGAGTTCACCCAAACCCATGTCCATTGAGTCGGTGATACCATTGAATCATCTCATCTTCTGTCGTCCTCTTCTCCTCCTGCCTTCAATATTTCCCAGCATCAGGGTCCTTTCAAATGAGTCAGCTCTTGGCATCAGGTGGCCAAAGTATTGGAGTTTCAGCTTCAACATCAGTTCTTCTAATGAACACTCAGGACTGATCTCCTTTAGATGGACTGGTTGGATTGCCTTGCAGACCAAGGGACTCTCCACAGAGTCGTCTCCAACACCACAGTTCAAAAGCATCAATTCTTTGGCTCTCAGTTTTCTTTATACTCCAACTCTCATATCCATACATGACCACTGGAAAAACCATAGCCTTGACTAGATGGACCTTGGTTGGCAAAGTAACGTCTCTGCTGTTCAATATGCTGTCTAGGTTGGTCATAACTTTCCTTCCAAGGAGTAAGCATGTTTAATTTCATAGCTGCACTCACCATCTGCAGTGATTTTGAAGCCCAGAAAAATAAAGTCAGCCACTGTTTCCATATTTCCCATGAAGTGATGGGACCAGAGGCCATGATCTTAGTTTTCTGAATGTTGAGCTATAAGCCAACTTTTTCACTCTCCTCTTTCACTTTCATCAAGAGGTTCTTTAGTTCTTCAATTTCTGCCACAAGGGTGGTGTCATCTGCATATCTGAGGTGATTGATATGTCCCCCAGCAATCTTGATTCCTGCTTGTGCTTCCTCTAGCCCAGTGTTTCTTATTATGTACTCTGCATATAAGTTAAAAAAGCAGGGTGACAATTTACAGCCTTGACATACTCCTTTTCCTGTTTGTAACCAGTCTGTTGTTCCATGTCCAGTTCTAACTGTTGCTTCCTGACCTTCATACAGGTTTCTCAAGAGGCAGGTCAGGTGGTCTGCTATTCCCATCTTTTTCAGAATTTTCCACAGTTTATTGTGATCCACACAGTCAAAGGCTTTGGCATAGTCAATGAAGCATAAATAGATGTTTTTCTGGAACTCTCTTGCTTTTTCGATGATCCAGCTGATGTTGGCAATTTGATGTCTGGTTCCTCTGTCTTTTCTAAAACCAGCTTGAACATCTGGAAATTCCCGGTTGGTATATTGTGGAAGCCTCGCTTGGAGAATTTTAATCATTACTTTCCTAGTGTGTGAGATGAGTGCAATTGTGTGGTAGTTTGAGCATTCTTTGGCATTTCCTTTTTTGGTATTGGAATGAAAACTGACCTTTTCCAGTCCTGTGTTCACTGCTAAGTTTTCCAAATTTGCTGGCATATTGAGTGCAGCACTTTGACAGCATCATCTTTCAGGATTTGAAATAGCTCAACTGGAATTCCATCACCTCCACTAGCTTTGTTAATAGTGTTGCTTCTGAAGGCCCATATGACTTCACGTTCCAGTATATCTTCTCTAGGTGAGTGATCACACCATTGTGATTATCTGGGTCATGAAGATCTTTTTTGTACAGTTCTTCTGTGTATTCTTGTTGCCTCTTCTTAGTATCTTCTGCTTCTGTTAGGTCCATACCTTTTTTTATCCTTTATTGAGCCCATCTTTTTATGAAATATTCCCTTGGTATCTCTAATAGAATTCTGCCAAGAGAACACACTGGTCATAGAAAACACCCTCTTCCAATAACACAAGAAGAAGACTCTAGTGGAGTCTTTAGGGTTTTCTGTGTAGAGGATCATGTCATCAGCGAACAGTGAAAGTTTTACTTCTTCTTTTCCAATTTTTATTCCTTTTATGTCTTTTTCTGCTCTGATTGCTGTAGCCAAAACTTCCAGAACTATGTTGAATAGTAGTGGTGAGAGTGGGCACCCTTGTCTTGTTCCTGACTTTAGGGGAAATGCTTTCAGTTTTTCACCGTTGAGGATAATGTTTGCTGTGGGTTTGTCATATATAGCTTTTATTATGTTGAGGTATGTCCCTTCTATTCCCACTTTCTGGATGGTTTTTATCATAAATGGATGTTGAATTTTGTCAAAGGCTTTCTCTGAATCTATTGAGATAATCATATGATTTTTATTTTTCAATTTGTTAATGTGGTCTATTACGTTGATTGATATGCGGATATTGAAGAATCCTTGCATTCCTGGGATAAAGCCCACTTGGTCATGATGTATGATCTTCTTAATGTGTTGTTGGATTCTGATTGCTAGAATTTTGTTAAGGATTTTTGCATCTATGTTCATCAGTGATATTGGCCTGTAGTTTTCTTTTTTTGTGGGATCTTTACCAGGTTTTGGGATTAGGGTGATGGTGGCCTCATAGAATGAGTTTGGAAGTTTCCCTTCCTCAGCAATTTTCTGGAAAAGTTTGAGTAGAATAGGTGCTAGCTCTTCTCTAAATTTTTGGTAGAATTCAGCTGTGAAGCCATATGGACCTGGGCTTTTGTTTGCTGGAAGATTCCTGATTACAGCCTCTAGTTCCGTGCTTGTGATGGGTCTGTTCAGATTTTCTATTTCTTCCTGGTTCAGTTTTGGAAAGTTGTACTTTTCTAGGAATTTGTCCATTTCTTCCAGGTTATTCATTTTATTGCCATATAATTGCTGATAGTATTCTCTAATAATCCTTTGTATTTCTGTGTTGTCAGTTGTGATCTCTCTATTTTCATTTCTAGTTTTATTGATTTGGTTCTTCTCCCTTTGTTTCTTGATAAGTCTGGCTAGCGGTTTGTCAATTTTATTTACCTTCTCAAAGAACCAACTTTTGGCTTTGTTGATTTTTGCTATGGTCTCTTTAGTTTCTTTTGCATTTATCTACCAGAAAACTACTAGAGCTATGCAATGATTACAGTAAAGTTGTGGGATATAAAATCAACACACAGAAATCCCTTGCATTCCTATACACTAATAATTAGAAAATAGAAAGAGAAATTAAGGAAACTATTCCATTCACCGTTGCAACGAAAAGAATTAAATACTTAGGAATATATCTACCTAAGGAAACAAAAGACTTGTACGTAGAAAACTATAAAACACTAGTGAAAGTAATCAAAGAGGACACTAATAGATGGAGGAATATACCATGTTCATGGATTGGAAGAATAAATATTGTAAAAATGAGTATACTACCCAAAGTAATTTATACATTCAATGAAATCCCTATCAAGATACCAATGATATTTTTCACAGAACTAGAACAAATAATCTCACAATTTGTATGGAAATACAAAAAATCTCGAATAGCCAAAGCAATCTTGAGGAAGAAAAATGGAACTGGGAGAATCAACCTGCCGGACTTCAGGCTCTACTACAAAGCCACAGTCATCAAGACAGTATGGTACTGGCATAAAGACAGAAATATAGATCAGTGGAACAAAATAGAAAGCCCAGAGATAAATCCACGCACCTATGGACACCTCATCTTTGACAAAGGAGGCAAGAATATAAAATGGAGAAAAGACAGTCTCTTTAACAAGTGGTGCTGGGAAAACTGGTCAGCCACTTGTAAAAGAATGAAACTAGAACACTTCCTAACACCATACACAAAAATAAACTCAAAATGGATTAAGAGCTAAATCTAAGAGCAGAAACTATAAGACTCCTAGAGGAGAACGTACGCAAAACACTCTCCGACATAAATCACAGCAGGATCCTCCAAGACCCACCTCCCAGAATATTGGAAATAAAAGCAAAAATAAACAAATAGGACCTAATTAAAATCAAAAGCTTCTGCACAGCAAAGGAAACTATAAGCAAGGTGAAAAGACAGCCTTGAGAATGGGAGAAAATAATAGCAAATGAAGCAACTGAAAAAGAATTAATTTCCAAAATATACAAGCAGCTCCTGCAACTCAATTCCAGAAAAATAAATGACCCAATCAAAAAATGGGCCAAAGAACTAAACAGACATTTCTCCAAAGAAGACATAAAGATGGCTAACAAACATGAAAAAATGCTCAATATCCCTCATAATCAGAGAGATGCAAATCAAAACCACAATGAGATACCATTTCACACCTGTCAGAATGACTGCTATCCAAAAGTCTACATGCAATAAATGCTGGAGAGGATGTGGAGAGAAAGGAACCCTCTTACACTGTTGGTGGGAATGCAAACTAGTACAGCCACTTTGGAGAACAGTGTGGAGATTCCTCAAAAAACTGGAAATAGAAGTGCCATATGATCCAGCAATAGCACTCCTGGGCATACACACCGAGGAAACCAGAATTGAAAGAGACACATGTACTCCAATGTTCATTGCAGCACTGTTTATAATAGCCAGGACATGGTAGCAAGCTAGATGTCCATCTGCAGACAAATGGATAAGAAAGCTGTGGTACATATACACAATGGAGTATTTTTCAGCCATCAAAAAGAATGCATTTGAATCAGTTCTAATGAGGTGGATGAAATTGGAGCCTATTATACAGAGTGAAGTAAGCCAGAAAGAAAAACACCAATACAGTATACTAACACACATATATGGAATTTAGAAAGATGCAAATGATAACCCTGTATACAAGACAGCAAAAGAGACACAGATGTATAGAACAGTCTTTGGGACTCTGTGGAGAGGGTGAGGGTGGGATGATTTGGGAGAATGGCATTGAAACATGTATGTTGTCATATGTGAAACGAATCACCAGTTCAGGGTCGATGCATGTTACAGGATGCTTGGGGCTGGCGTGCGGGGATGACCCAGAGGGAGCATAAAGGGAGGAGGGAGGTGGGAGGGAGGTTCAAGAGGGAGAACTCATGTACACCCGGGGTGAATTCATGTCAATATATGGCAAAACCAACCAATATAATATTGTAAAATAATTTGCCTCCAATAAAAAAAAAATTAAAAAAAGACAAACCACAAAAAAAAAAAAAAAAGAAGAAGACTCTACACATGGACATTACCAGATGGTCGAATTGGAAATCAGATTGATTATATTCTCTGCAGCCAAAGATGGAAAAGTTCTGTCAGTTCAGTTCAGTCGCTCAGTCGTGTCCGACTCTCCGCGACCCCATGAACCACAGCACGCCAGGCCTCCCTGTCCATCACCAACTCCCGGAGTACACTCAAACTCATGTCCACAGAGTCGGTGATGCCATTCAGCCATCTCATTCTCCGTCTTCCCCTTCTCCTCCTTCCCCCAACCTTTCCCAGCATCAGAGTCTTTTCCAGTGAGTCAACTCGTCGCATGAGGTGGCCAAAGTATTGCAGTTTCAGCTTTAGCATCAGTCCCTCCAATGAACACCCAGGATTGATCTCCTTTAGAATGGACTGGTTGGATCTCCTTGCAGTATAAGGGACTCTCAAGAGTCTTCTCCAACACCAAGTTCAAAAGCATCGATTCTTCGGTGATCAGCTTTCTTCACAGTCCAACTCTCACATCCATACATGACCACGGGAAAAACCATTGCCTTGACTAGACGGACCTTGGTTGGCAAAGTAATGTCTCTGCTTTTTAATATACTATCAAGGTTGGTCATAACTTTCCTTCCAAGGAGCAAGCGTCTTTTAATTTCATGGCTGAAATCAGCATCTGCAGTGATTTTGGAGCCCAAAAAAACAAAGTCTGACACTGTTTCCACTGTTTTTCCATCTATTTCCAAGTCAGAAAAAACAAGACCGGGAGCTGACTGTGGCTCAGTTCATCAACTCCTTATTGCCGAATTCAGACTGAAATTGAAGAAATTAGGGAAAACCACTAGACCATTCAGGTATGACCTAAATCAAATCCCTTATGACTGTACAGTGGAAGTGAGAAATAGATTCAAGGGACTAGATCTGATAGACAGAGTGCCTGAAAAACTATGGATGGAGGTTCATGACATTGTATAGGAGACACGGATCAAGACCATCCCCAAGAAAAAGAAATGCAAAAAAGCAAAATGGCTGTCTGAGGAGGCTTTACAAATAGCTGTGAAAAGCAGGGAAGTGAAAAGCAAAGGAGAAAAGGAAAGAAATATCCACTTGCTATATCCAACAAATAGCAAAGAGAGATAAGAAAGCCTTCCTCAGATATCAATGCAAAGAAATAGAGGAAAACAATAGAATTGGAAAGACTAGAGAACTCTTCAAGAAAATTAGGAACCTGGTATTTTAGGTCAATGAATCAAGGTAAATTGGAAGTGGTCATACAGGAGATGGCAACAGTGAACATAAACATTTTAGGAATCAATGAACTAAAATGGACTGGAATGGGCAAATTTAATTCAGATGACCATTGTATCTAATACTGTGGGCAAGAATCCCTTAGAAGAAATGGAGTATCCATCATGATCAACAAAAGAGTCCAAAATATAGTACTTTATCTCAAAAACAACAGAATGACCTCTGTTCGTTTCCAAGGCAAATCATTCAATATCACACTATTTCAAGTCTATGCCCAAACCACTAGTGCTGCAGAAGCTGAAACTGAACAGTTCTATGAAGACCTACAAGACCTTCTAGAACTAACAACAGAAAAAGATATCCTTTTCATATTAGTGGACTGGAATGCCAAAGTAGGAAGTCAAGAGATACCTGGAGTAACAGGCAAGTTTGGCCTTGGAGTACAACATGAAGCATGGCAAATATTAACAGAGTTTTGCCAAGAGAACACACTGGTCATAGCAAACACCCTCATCCAACAACATGAGAGACAGCTCTACACATGGACATCACTAGATGGTCAATAATGAAATCAGATTGATTATGTTCTTTGTAGCTAAAGATGGAGAAGCTCTAAACAGTCAGCAAAAACAAGACTGAGAGCTGACTGTGGCTCAGATCATGAGCTCCTGATTGTCAAATTCAGACTTAAATTGAAGAAAGTAAGGAAAACCACTAGACCATACAGGTATGACCTAATTCAATGCCCTTACAATTATACAATGTAAGTGAGAAATAGATTCAAGAGATTAGATCTGATAGAGTTCTTGAAGATCTTTGGATGGAGGTTTGTGACATTGTACAGGAGTCATGAATCAAGATCATCCCCAAGAAAAAAAAATGCAAAAAGGCAAAATAGTTGTCTGAGGAGGCCTTACAGATAGCTGAGAAAAGAAGAGAAGCTAAAGGCAAAGGAGAAAAGGAAAGATATATCCATTTGAATGTAAATTTCCAAAGAATATCAAGGAGAGATAAGAAAGCCTTCCTCACTGATCAATGAGAAGAAATAGAGGAAAACAATAGAATGGGAAAGATTAGAGATCTCTTCAAGAAAATTAGAGATCCCAAAGGAACATTTTATGCAAACATGGGTACAATAAAGGACAGAAGTGGTATGGACCTAACACAGCAGGATTAAGGATTGAGTATTGTTTGAGAAGGGTGTCCCAGGTGGCTCAGCTGGTAAAGAGTCTGCCTGCAATGTGGGAGACCTTGGTTCAATCCCTGAGTTGGGAAGATCCCCCGGAGAAAGGAAAGGCTACCCACTGCAGTATTCAAGCCTGGAGTTTATGCGGTTGCAGTGAGTTGGGCATGACTGAGTGATTTTCACTTTCACTATCTCAGGTGCCACTATCAGTAAAGAACTGGCCTAACCATCAATACAGGAGACATAAGAGAAGTGGGTTCGATCCCTGGGTCAGGAAGATCTGGTGGAGGAGGGCATGGCAACCCACTCCAGTATTCTTGCTTGGAGAAGCCCATGGACAGAGTAGCCTGATTGGCTACAGTCCTTAGGGTTGCACAGAGTTGGACCTGCCTGAAGAGATTTAGCTTACGCATTGTTTGAGAAATACGCAAAGTTGATTTTGTTATTCTGTTTTTGTCTCCCCACGCACAACATCTCTCTTCCTTTCCTACTCATGCACACTTTTACTATGATATTAAAAATCACTCTTCATTGTTAATTTCAATGAACCTGCACAATATTTAACCCAATTTAAATAAAGTTAATTGAGTTAAAAGTTAGCTATTGAATGTGACTTTTTTATAGGTATTTTTTGACTGTGGTAAAAAGTCAATGTTGCAATACATGTATAATTCCAGGTTATATTACAAAACCTCAAACTTCAGGTTATCACTTCTTTTAATACCTGGATAACACAGGTAGGTCCTCACACAAAGCCTTCTTTCTACTTTTTTGTAGGAAATCCATGCTTCCTTCCTCCTTCCATCTGTGTATTTTATTTACTATTGTTAAATACCCCAAAAGAATTCTTGACAACTTAGGTGGATTGCTATGACCTCTTGGGAATTGCTACCCCAGGCATTTTTTTTTTTCTTTTTTGTCAGCTCTTACAGTTTCACATCTACTTTCCCTTGCCACTACAGGTCTCACTGGTTTACTTTTCTCCAAACATAACAAAGTAAGCCTAATACACCTTCCGGAAATTCTAATGGAAATGAACATTTTATAGTATAGGAAAGGAACAGGAATAACAGATAATACAGCTTTAAATAATTGAAGGTTCACCAGTATGGACCATATTTGCCATATCTCTCTTTGACTCCTCGGTCTGTCATGATTGTCAAGGATCTTGCTACTAGTCACAGTGCCCTGTACTCAGGGCCTTATTCTCAGGTCCCCTATATTCTTACTCAAGGCCCACTATTACAGCCAGAAGAATACTAAAAAATTACTTGCACTACAGAATGATCTCTGTTCATTTCCAAGGCAAACCAATCAATATTACAGTAATTCAAGCCTATGCCCCAACGAGTAACGCTGAAGAAGCCGAAGTTGAATGGTTCTATGAAGACATACAAGACCTTTTAGAACTAACACCCAAAAAAGATGTCCTTTTTATTATAGGGGACTGGAATGCAAAAGTAGGAAGTCAAGAAACACCTGGAGTAACAGGCAAATTTGGCCTTGGAGCCCGGAATGAAGCAGGTCAAAGGTTAATAGGGTTTTGCCAAGAGAACACACTGGTCATAGCAAACACCCTCTTCCAACAACACGAGAGAAGACTCTACACATGGACATCACCAGATGGTCAACACTGAAATCAGATTGATTATATTCTTTGCAGCCAAAAATGGAGAAGCTCTATAGAGTTAGCAAAAGCAAGACCAGGAGCTGACTGAGGCTCAGATCATGAACTCTTTATTGCCAAATTCAGACTTAAATTGAAGAAAGTATGGAAAACCACTAGACCATTCAGAATGACCTAAATCAAATCCCTTATGATTATACAGTGGAAGTGAGAAATAGATTAAAGGGACTAGATCTGATAGATAGAGTGCCTGATGAACTCTGGATGGAGGTTCGTGACACTGTACAGGAGACAGGGACCAATACCATCCCCATGGAAAAGAAATGCAAAAAAGCAAAATGGCTGTCTTTTCACAAATAGTTGTGAAAAGAAGAGAAGCCAAAAGCAAAGGAGAAAAGGAAAGACATAAGCATCTGAATGCAGAGTTCCAAAGACTGCAAGGAGCGAAAAGAAAGCCTTCCTCAGCCATCAATGCAAAAAAATAGAGGAAAACAACAGAATAGGAAAGACAAGAGATCTCTTCAAGAAAATTAGAGATACCAAGGGAACATTTCATGCAAAGATGGGCTCGATAAAGGTCAGAAATGGTATGGACCTAACAGAAGCAGAAGATAAGAAGAGGTGGCAAGAATACACAGAACTGTACAAAAAAGATCTTCACGACCAAGATTATCACGATGTCGTGATCACTGACCTAGAGCCAGACATCTTGGAATGTGAAGTCAAGTGGGCCTTAGAAAACATCACTACGAACAAAGCTAGTGGAGGTGATGGAATTCCAGTTGAGCTATTTCAATCTTGAAAGATGATGCTGTGAAAGTGCTACACTCAATATGCCAGCAGATTTGGAAAACTCAGCAGTGGCCACAGGACTCGAAAAGGTCAGTCTTCATTCCAATCCCAAAGAAAGGAAATGCCAAAGAAAGCTCAAACTACCGCACAATTGCACTCATCTCACACGCTAGTAAAGTCATGCTCAAAATTCTCCAAGCCAGGCTTCAGCAATATGTGAACCGTGGACTTCCAGATGATCAAGCAGGTTTTAGAAAAGGCAGAGGAAACAGAGATCAAATTGCCAACATCCGCTGGATCATGGAGAAAGCAAGAGAGTTGCAGAAAAACATCTATTTCTGCTTCATTGACTATGCCAAAGCCTTTGACTGTGTGGATCACAATCAACTGTGGAACATTCTGAAAGAGATGGGAATACCAGACCACCTGACCTGCCTCTTGAGAAACCTGTATGCAGGCCAGTAAGCAACAGTTAGAACTGGACATGGAACAACAGACTGGTTCCATATAGGAAAAGAGTATGTCAAGGCTGTATATTGTCACCCTGCTTATTTAACTTATATGCAGAGTACATCATGAGGAATGCTGGGCTGGAAGAAGCACAAAGCTGGAATCAAGATTGCCGGGAGAAATATCAATAACCTCAGATATGCAAATGACACCACCCTTATTGCAGAAAGTGAAGAGGAACACAAAGGCCTCTTGATGAAAGTGAAAGAGGAGAGTAAAAAAGTTGGTTTGAAGCTCAACATTCAGAAAACTAAGGTCATGGCATCTGGTCCTATCACTTCATGGGAAATAGATGGGAAAACAGTGGAAACAGTGTCAGACTTTATTTTTTTGGGCTCCAAAATCACTGCGGATGCTGATTGCAGCCATGAAATTAAAGACGCTTACCACTTGGAAGGAAAGTTATGACCAACCTAGATAGTATATTAAAAAGCAGAGACATTACTTTGCCAACCAAGGTCCGTCTAGTCAAGGCTATGGTTTTTCCAGTGGTCATGTATGGATGTGAGAGTTGGACTGTGAAGAAAGCTGATTGCCAAAGAATTGATGCTTTTGAACTGTGGTGCTGGAGAAGACTCTTGAGAGTCCCTTGGACAGTAAGGAGATCCAACCAGTCCATTCTAAAGGAGATCAATCCTGGGTGTTCATTGGAAGGACTGATGCTAAAGCTGAAACTCCAATACTTTGGCCACCTCCTGCGAAGAGTTGACTCACTGGAAAAGACTCTGATGCTGGGAGGGATACAGGGCGGGAGTAGAAGGGGACGACAGAGAACAAGATGGCTGGATGGCATCACCGACTCGATGGACATGGGTTTGAGTGAACTCTGGGAGTTGGTGATGGACAGGGAGGCCTGGCGTGTTGTGATTCAATGGATCACAAAGAGTCAGACATGACTGAGAGACTGAACTGAACTGAACTGAACCTTTATAAATATTGAAGTATATCCCCAGAATCAACAGAGATTTAATTTTTAGATTAAAGTTCCTGCAATTGAATTAACTCACAGGTAAATCACCTGAGAGTTGTATATCTCCATTAAGTTTTATGGCCTTCCCTATCCTAACTCCTACCTCTTAGACCAAAACTAGGACAAAGGTCAAATTTCCCAGCACAAATTTTAAGTTTGCAAAGACTTACAACCTGCACATGGCAGTTCTTTTGTCAACTAATTTAGATCTGACTCTCATAATAGAAATATTATACCTCGGATGGTGGAGCCTGGTGGGCTTCCCTCTATGGGGTCACACAGAGTTGGACACGACAAGTGACTTAGCAGCAGCAGCAGCTCTGCAATAAACCTTTATCCCATACACAGGAAAAAATTGTTCAGTTCAGTTCAGTTCAGTTCAGTCGCTCAGTCGTGTCCGACTCTCCGTGACCCCATGAATCACAGCACGCCAGGCCTCCCTGTCCATCACCAACTCCCGGAGTACACTCAAACTCATGTCCACAGAGGCGGTGATGCCATCCAGCCATCTCATTCTCCGTCGTCCCCTTCTCCTCCCGCCCCCAACCTTTCCCAGCATCAGAGTCTTTTCCAGTGAGTACATTAACAATGTATACTCAAAATTTAAAGTCATATTTTATTGTAATATTGTTGCTTATTGCCTACATGGTTTTAAGGCATAAAAATACACACTCACATGCTCACATATATATGCTGTAAACTGAATTCTGTGATTCCCTTATCTTTTCCCATAATTTGTAATCAAAATGATCAATGTATTTAGACAAAATGCAAGATGTTCACATTTCTTTCTTTGGTAGATGGAAATTATTTTGTTTTAATTTGTGCTTGAGCATCTAATTATGTTGTTTTGGGAACTCTGGGTACTTTATAATTACCTCTTCAAATGAAAATTGATCTAGGTTGAATATCAAAGGAACTAGTGAAAATCTTTTAAATACATTTGATTTCAGAAATTTCAAAAGTATACTCTAATAGGTACTATTTCTAGTTAAATCTTAGTGTCTATTTCTTAGTCTTTGGTATTAGACTATGTAATCAATTGCACTCATCTCACACGCTAGTAAAGTCATGCTCAAAATTCTCCAAGCCAGGCTTCAGCAGTATGTAAACCGTGAACTCCCAGATGTTCAAGCAGGTTTTAGAAAAGGCAGAGGCACCAGAGATCAAATTGCCAACATCCACTGGATCATGGAGAAAGCAAGAGAGTTTCAGAAAAACATCTATTTCTGCTTCATTGACTATACCAAAGCCTTTGACTGTGTGGATCACAATAAACTGTGGAACATTCTGAAAGAGATGGGAATCCCAGACCACCTGACCTGCCTCTTGAGAAACCTGTATGCAGGTCAGGAAGCAACAGTTAGAACCGGTCACGGAACAACAGACTGGTTCCAAATAGGAAAAGGTGTACGTCAAGGTTGTATATTGTCACCTTGCTTATTTAACTTATATGCAGAGTACATCATGAGGAACGCTGGGCTGGAAGAAGCACAAGCTGGAATCAAGATTGCTGGGAGAAATATCAATAACCTCAGATATGCAGATGACACTACCCTTATGGCAGAAAGTGAAGAGGAACTCAAAAGCCTCTTGATGAAAGTGAAAGAGGAGAGTGAAAAGGTTGGCTTGAAGCTCAACATTCAGAAAACAAAGATCATGGCATCTGGTCCCATCACTTCATGGGAAATAGATGGAAAAACAGTGGAAACAGTGTCAGACTTTGTTTTTTTGGGCTCCAAAATCACTGCAGATGCTGATTGCAGCCATGAAATTAAAAGACGCTTGCTCCTTGGAAGGAAAGTTATGACCAACCTTGATAGTATATTAAAAAGCAGAGACATTACTTTGCCGACCAAGGTCCGTCTAGTCAAGGCAATGGTTTTTCCCGTGGTCATGTATGGATGTGAGAGTTGGACTGTGAAGAAAGCTGATCGCCGAAGAATCGATGCTTTTGAACTTGGTGTTGGAGAAGACTCTTGAGAGTCCCTTATACTGCAAGGAGATCCAACCAGTCCATTCTAAAGGAGATCAATCCTGGGTGTTCATTGGAGGGACTAATGCTAAAGCTGAAACTCCAATACTTTGGCCACCTCATGCGACGAGTTGACTCATTGGAAAAGACTCTGGTGCTGGGAAAGGTTGGGGGCGGGAGGAGAAGGGGACGACGGAGAATGAGATGGCTGGATGGCATCACCGACTCTGTGGACATGAGTTTGAGTGTACTCCGGGAGTTGGTGATGGACAGGGAGGCCTGGCGTGCTGTGATTCATGGGGTCACGGAGAGTCGGACACGACTGAGCGACTGAACTGAACTGAACTGAATCAACCTAAAATTTGTAGGCTTCCATTAGGAATATCAGCTGATAAATATTTTGTGTAAAATGTAAGTGGAACTTTGAACCTGGATATAATTTATTTATTAATCCTACAAGTTCAGTATTTACTTATTTTTTTTTTTATTGAATTTTATGTTCAGTTTGTTCCCCTCTGTGTTTTGGTTTGTTTGTTTAAGAGCTAAGGGATATATTTATTATAGACTGCTACTTGTGTGGATTGGTATTTAGAGCAATAATACATAAACATCTTTGTACAACTGCTGATTAAAGTTTTCAAAGTAATATTGAATCTTTAATCAGATAACTTTGCACTGCAACTTGTTTGCATTCTGTAGTTGCTGAGCATTAATTTTTTTTTTTTTTCTTCCTCTGTGTTGACCTATCAGACATGACTATATCACAATGCCTCCATGGCTTGGAGAAGGTTCCTTTCTCACTGTGTCTAAAAATTAAACTATGAACACTGATAAAATCAAATGTTTTTTCATGCATATATAAAACTATCATCATTAGTAATTATACATTCATGCCCTGGACCAAACAAAAAAAGAACTCATAGAATTATATTCAACCTGTGGAAAGAAGAAATAATAATTGAATTAACCAATACAATAATGTAAAGTAATTAGCCTCCAATTAAAATAAATAAATTTAAAAATAATGAAAAAGAAAACAAAAAAAAATTAGTCAAATGTGCCATCATAGGCACAGAATAACTGCTGATTTAGCAGTCAACCTACAAATTGGTTTCTTTCCTACATTTCTACAATAGAATGTCAGATTTAGGTAAAGCTATTATACATAATATTTTTAGACACAGATATTTGTGAAAAAGCCATGTAGTCATGAATGAGCATTTCTCTTCTTGTTTCTATAAATGTGATTTGTAAATTTTGTCGACAGTGTTACTTTGGAAACATGAATAGCAGGGCTTTTACTTTCCTTTGCAAACAATGTCTAACCTGAATTGCTTTAAAATCTTTTTTAGTTTGTGGGTAAAATACATTTCAGTTCAGTTCAGTTCAGTCACTCAGTTGTGTCCAACTTTTTGAGACCCCATGAATCACAGCATGCCAGGCTTCCCTATCCATTACCAACTCCCAGAGTTCACTCAAACTCATGTCCATCGTGTCAGTGATACTACCAATAATATTTGCTCAGTTAGAAATAGTCACAGATGTTTCCTTATTAATTTGTTCAAATAGATGAGCTGTGACTTGCTACATGCCAGCTAGGAACCCTACACATAAGTGCTATGTCTGACCAAGTTACTCAAGAAATGATATTGTAATCACCTCTAATACCACATGTACAAAAACAGACTTAGGCTGTTCTCCTAACTTATCTTGCTAGATTTATATATTGGCACTATAAGAGTTATTGGCGCTCTTTTGAAAGAAAAAAGGAAATAAATCCACAGGGTTTTACCCATTAAATCCCACTGTGGTAATTACACAATTTATTTGTACCCCAGGCAAAAAATTTTGAAGTTGGTGCATGTTCTGAGTCCTTCGCAAGGTTTTGCTCTTAATGTCTGTAGAACTAATTATATCAGTTCAGGTCAATTCAATTGCTCAGTCCTGTCCAACTCTTCAGGACCCCATGGACCACAGCATGCCAGTCCTCCCTGTCCATCACCAACTCCTGGAGTCTACTCAAACTCATCTTCATTGAATCGGTGACGCCATACAACCATCTCGTTCCCTGTTGTCCCCTTAAATCTCTTGCCTTAAATCTTTTCCGGTATCAGGGTCTTTTCCAGTGAGTCAGCTCCTCGCATCAGGTGGCCAAAGTATTGGAGTTTCAGCTTCAGCATCAGTCCTTCCAATAAACACTCAGGACTGATCTCCTTTAGGATGGACTGGTTGGATCTCCTTTCAGTCCAAGAGACTCTCAAGAATCTTCTCCAACACCACAGTTCAAAAGCAACAGTTCTTCAGTGCTCAGCTTTCCTTATAGTCTGGCTCTCACATGACTACTGGAAAAACCATAGCTTTGACTAGACGGAACTTTGATTGCAAAGTAATGTCTCTGCTTTTTCATATGCTATCTAGGTTGGTCATAACTTTTCTTCCAAGAAGCATTTTTTAATTTCATGGCAGCAGTCATCATCACAGTGATTTTGGGGCCCCCAAAAATGAAGTCAGCCACTGTTTCCACTGTTTTCCCATCTATTTGCCGTGAAGAGATGGGACCAGATGCCATGATCTTTGTTTTCTGAATGTTGAGCTTTAAGCCAACATTTTCAATCTCCTCTTTCGCTTTCATCAAGAGGCTCTTTAGTTCTTCAATTTCTGCCATAAGGGTGGTGTCATCTGCATATATGAGGTTATTGATATTTCTTCTGGCAATCTTGATTTCAGCTTATGCTTCATCTAACCTGGGTTTCTCATGATGTACTCTGTGTATAATTTAAATAAGCAAGGTGACAATATACAGCCTTGATGTACTCCTTTTCCTGTTTGGAACCAGTCTGTTGTTCCATGTCCAGTTCTAACTGTTGCTTCCTGATCTGCATAAAGAATTCTCAGGAGGAGGTCAGGTGGTCTGGTGTTCCCATCTCTTTCAGAATTTTACACAGTTTATTGTGATTCACACAGTCAAAGTCTTTGGCATAGTCAATAAAGCAGAAATAGATGTTTTTCTGCAACTCTCTTGCTTTTTCAATGATCCATCAGATGTTGGCAATTTGATCTCTGGTTCCTCTGCCTTTTCTAAAACCAGCTTGAACATCTGGAAGTTCATGGTTCATGTATTGCAGAAACCTGGCTTGGAGAATATAAGCATTTCTTTACTAGCATGTGAAATGAGTGCGATTGTGCAGTAGTTTGAGCATTCTTTGGCATTGCCTTTCTTTGGAGTTTGGAATGAAAACTAACGTTTTCCAGTCCTGTGGCCACTGCTGAGTTTTTCAAATTTGCTGGCATATTGAGTGCAGCACTTTCACATCATCATCTTTTAGGATTTGAAATAGCTCAACTGCAGTTCCGTCACCTCCACTAGCTTTGTTCATAGTGATTCTTCCTAAAGCACACTTGACTTCACATTCCAGTATGTCTAGCTCTAGGTGAGTGATCACACCATTGTGATTATCTGGGTCATGAAGATCTTTTTTGTACAGTTCTTCTGTGTATTTTTGCTACCTCTTCTTAATATCTTCTTCTTCTGTTAGGACCTTACCATTTCTGTCCCTTATTGAGCCCATCTTTGCTTGAAATGTTCCCTTGGTATTTCTAATTTTCTTGAAGTGATCTCTAGTCTTTCACATTTTATTTTTTTGCTCTATTTCTTTGCATTGATCACTGAGGAAGGCTTTTTTACCTCTCCTTGCTCTTTTTTGGAACTCTGCATTCAAATGGGTATATCTGTCCTTTTCTCCTTTGCTTTTGGCTTCTCTTCTTTTCACAGCTTTTTGTAAAGCCTCCTCAGACATCCATTTTGCTTTATTGCTTTTATTTTTCTTGGGGATGGTCTTAATCCTTGTCTCCTGTACAATGCGATGAACCTCCATTCATAGATCATCATACACTCTGCTTATCAGATCTAGTCCCTTAAATCTATTTTTTACTTCTATGGTATAATTATAAGGGATTTGATATAGGTCATCCCTGAATGTCTGAATTTTGCAATAAGGAGCTCATGATCTGAGCCAAAGTCAGCTCCAGATCTTGGTTTTGCTGACTGTTTAGAGCTCTCCATCTTTGGTTGAAAAGAATAAAATCAATCTGATTTTGGTGTTGGCCATCTGGATGTCCATGTGTAGAGTCTTCTCTTGTGATGTTGGACGACGATGTTTGCCTTGACCAGTGTGTTCTTTTGGCAATACTCTATTAGCCTTTGCCCTATTTTATTCTGTACTCCAAGGCCAAATTTGGAGTAATTTGGAGTAACTATTTACATGCAATTTTCAAAATGATAAGGCTTAAGGTATTACATCTCCTAATATTCCTAGTATTTAAATTTGTATTGGGGTATAGCCAATTAACAATGTTGTGATTGTTTCAGGTGAACAGTAAAGGGATTCAGCTATAATTATACATGTATCCATCGTCCCCCAAACTCCCCTCTTGTCCAGGCTGCCACATCAATTTGAACAGAGTTCCCTGTGCTATAAATATATAATAGGACCTTGTTGGCTATCCATTTCAAATATGGTAGTGTGTACATGTCTATCCCAAACTCCGTAACTATCCCTTTCCCCCATTCTTCCCCCTGGCAACCATAAGTTCGTTCTTATAAAAGACTAAAAATACTAAAATCATTATTAATTTTTGTGTATCTTAGTGAATGGTGTCACTACCTACTCAGTTGCCTGAGACAACAGATGAACATTCTTGATGTCTCCTTCTTAACCCATCATATGCTATTGCTGATCAAGTCCTGTTGGTTCTCTATCTTGATGATGCCTTAAATTCTTCCTTCTCGTCTTTACCCTTACTGCCAGTATTTCAGTTCCAGTGCTTATAGTATCCCATGGGACTATTGTAATACCAACCTCTGCCCTATCTTAACATTTAGTATTTTTCTTATTTTAATCTATCATATACCATTCCTCAAGAACTGCCTAAAATACAAATATGAGTTTGTTTTTCCATTTTATTTCAGTAAGTAGCTTCTTACACTTACACAAAATGTATTTGATTATCAGGTCTAAGTTTTCCTCTACTTAGTCTATTCGCTCAACAGTTAAACTAGGATTACACAGATAAAATGTGATTTTTAATATATCACTGCCTTTTGTTTGTTTGCTTGCTTGTTTGTTTCTTAGGCTATTTTCTCTGCCTAAATTTCCTGCTGCTCCTCTCCTTTCTCCTCTCCTAATTGAAACAAATCAAATATAAAATCCTTTGTAGACTCTACATGATGTATCACCAGCAATTGTGTCTCACACATTGAATGAATGAAAGATGGATAAGTTGAAACAAATCAGAAAAGCATTTGAATGGTGCATAAATAGTGGGAACCTTTCTAAACCCCATCTTGACATTGGCCAAGCGCCACAACATTAGAGTGACTGGTGTTGTGATTAATGGCGGTACATTAAAAAATTTTATTGTAAGCCAGAAGTAAACATGCTTCTAGATGGTTGAAAATATGCTTTACTTGTGCCCCTATTGCAGATATTTGTCTTTGTGTTCCACACTATCAGTCATTAAAAACTGAGATGAAACATACTGAATGTGGATAAATGAGCCAGAGAATGTGACTAGTTTATCCCCTACATATTTCAGTGTTAGTGGACAGAGGACTCTGTATCCTAATTTTAAAATGGGGCACTTGAATAGACATTTTTTCAAAGACACATATTGATGGCCAACAAAGACATAAAAGATGCTGTACATCACTGATCATTCAGTTCAGTTCAGTTCAGTCGCTCAGTCGTGTCTGACTCTTTGCAACCCCATGAATCACAGCATGCCAGGCCTCCCTGTCCAACACCAACTCCCGGAGTTCACTCAAACTCATGTCCATTCCTGAAAAAAATTCAAAATAGAACTACTATAATATCTAACAGTTCTACTTCTTGTTATTTACATGAAGAAATCAAAAACACTAATTTGAAAAGTTGTATGTATCTCTATGTTCATTGCAACGCTATTTACATGACCCAAGGTATGGAAGCAACCTAAGTATCCAAGAACAGATAAATTGATACAGATGTGATATGTACATATACATATAAAGGAATATCAGCCATAAAAAAGAATGAAATAGTCATTAGCTGCAGCATGGGTGGACATAGAGGCTATTATGCTAAGTGAAATGTCAGACAAGGAAAAGCAAACCTCATATTCCATTTATATGTGGAATCTAAAACTGAAAATAAATGAACAAACAAAACAGAAACAGACTCAAAGAGAGCAAACTAGTGGTTGCCAGAGGGGAGATGGGTATAGGGATGAATGGCATAGATGAAATTGTGTATATTCATCGGGTATTCTTGTATAATTTTCAAGTTAATTTTCTTTTTTGTCACTTTATCCATCAAGTTCTTAACTTCTTAACTTTTTCTTAATAATTTGAATTATATCTGCAAATGTAGGTATGTGACAACTTGTTATATTCTACTATTCTCAAATTTTAATTTGCATTTAGTTAAATATGCTGGAATACAGGTAATTTTACATTTAAGACACACAATCTTTTAAAATTTATTACTTCTAAAGTTACTGCTAAGTTTTAAAAGTACTCACACATTAAAAATTTAAGTTAATTTCTATTCTAGCTTTTCATATTTAAGTTCTTTACATTAAATTTTCAGTCAACTATAATTTCAAGTAAGGTATTTAGACATTAAGAATTCAGCATTTTCATCAAACAAATGTATACAAACATACAATTATCATTCCTTGACCCTTCAGAACTTTAGGGGATTTATTAGCATATCAAAAGTGATTTTCTAGTTTAAACTTGGCTCAACTTGTAAAATCTAAAGATGATAACCAAATAAAAGGTATTTTTCACAGGCACTGGAAGTAAATAGATAACATTTTTGATCGAGGGGCCACCTTATATAAGGGCCTTCCTGGTGTCTCAGTAGATAAATAATCTGTTTGCAATGCAGGAGACCTGGGTGTGATCCCTGGGTGCGGAAGATCCCCTGGAGAAGGAAATGACAACCTACTCCAGTATCCTTGTCTGGGAAATCCCATGGTCAGTGGAGCCTAGTAGGCTACAGTCCATGGAGTCTCAAAGAGTCAGACACAATTTAGCAACTGAACCACCAGCCACCACCACAGATGGCTCAGTGGTAAAGAATCTGCCTGCCAGTGCAGAAGACACAAGAGGCACAGGTTTGCTCCCTGGGTTGGGATGGTCTCCTGAAGTAGAAAATGGCAGCTAGCTCCAGTATTTTGCCTGGAAACTTCCACAGACAGAAGGGCCTGAGTGGCTACAGTCCATGGAGTCAGAAAGAGTTGGACAGGACTGAGATGCTGAGCATGCATGCACCACCTTATATAGTCTAGCAAAGCATAAGAATCTTACCCTTAGATCTGCTTCCATTATTCTCCACAATTTTAGGTTTATTCTCTCCTTTTAATTTTGAATTCACGGATTTTCTCAAAACTCTGAGCCAGTAGTTGCAAGATCATGTTTAGCTTAATGGAAGAAAAGTGAGCAGAAGACAACCTCTGGGTTTTTATAGTCAAGTATCCATCTAGTCAAGGGTATGGTTTTTCCCATGGTCATGTATGGATGTGAGAGTTGGACTGTGAAGAAAGCTGATCGCCGAAGAATTGATGCTTTTGAACTGTGGTGCTGGAGAAGACTCTTGAGAGTCCCTTGGACTGCAAGGAGATCCAACCAGTCCATTCTAAAGGAGATCAATCCTGGATGTTCATTGGAGGGACTGATGCTAAAGCTGAAACTGCAATACTTTGGCCACCTCATGCGACGAGTTGACTCACTGGAAAAGACTCTGATGCTGGGAGGGATACGGGGCGGGAGGAGAAGGGGACGACAGAGAATGAGATGGCTGGATGGCATCACCGAATCTGTGGACATGAGTTTGAGTGAACTCCGGGAGTTGGCGATGGACAGGGAGGCCTGGTGTGCTGTGATTCATGGGGTCATGGAGAGTCGGACACGACTGAATGACTGAACTGAACTGACTGAATTTTGGAAACTCCCATGGATGGAGAAGCCTGGTAGGCTGCAATCCATGGGGTCGCGAAGAGTCAGAAACAACTGAGCGACTTCATTTTCACTTTCATGCATTGGAGAAGGAAATGGCAACCCACTCCAGCATTCTTGCCTGGAGAATCCCAAAGATGGAGGAGCCTAGTAGGCTGCCGTCTATGGGGTCGCACAGAGTCGGACATGACTGAAGCAACTGAGCAACAGCAGCAGCAGTTTACATGTTGTTCAGATTTATTCATGTGTCTGTGCAGTTGCTCAGTCATGTCTGACTCTTTGTGACCACATGGACTGTGGCACACCAGGTTCTTCCATCCATGGAATTCTCTAGGTAAGAATACTAGAGTGGATTGCCATTTCCTTCTCCAAGAGTTACTTATAGCTGATTTATAATCACCTTTTAATGGCAGTTCATATGATTATTTAATAAGGAATCTACTCTTTTGGTGACAGAGAAACTACGCTTTAAAACAATTTTGAATTAGCATACTCTCAGTCATTAAAAACTGAGATGAAATATAGTGAATGTGGATAAGTGAGCCAGGGAATGTGACTAGTTTATCCCCTACACATTTCAGTGTTAGTGCACAGAGGAATCTATATTTTCTTTGCTGTAATAAGAGAGTCTTACATTTCCTATCATTGCCAGGAAGTGAATTCTGGCAATAGAATCTTTCTTTTAGTAGGCCAATCATGTCTAATTTTGCCATTGTCCTCATTGCATACACCTGCAAATGGAAATTTAATATACTAAGCAACATGCCTCCTTTTTCCTGTTGCTTCCAGTTGGATCTCATACATTTGCATTGAACTCAGAAGGCTGTCAAATTATGTACAACAATTCAGATTGAGCATAGTTTAATCACATCCAGAGATGATTAAAAGAAAATGTTATCATCTATTTCCTTAGTTTGACTTAATTTCTTATTAAGTTGGTTCTTTGTCTTACATTTCGTTTTTACTCCGTTTTACTGAATATTCTATATAACTTTAACATTTTCTACTTAAGAGAATGGAATATTCTTTAGAAATATGTTAATATGATAGCAATAGGGATGCAGTTACAAGAGCTTTGCAATCATTCTTATTCTTTCTTTAGACTGCACTGTTTGTAACAACCCCTTTAACCTCATAAGATTCAACAAGTTTCCTTCAAGTATATTTCTTTCCCCTTCTCATTTCCAGAATGCTAAGTTGAGACCATTAACATCTGGCTCAAGCAGATGCCCCTGAAGTTCTCCTACAAACATAAATTTTCCCTCAAAGCTATTAGTATAGGTGTGATAACAAAGGCAGTTTTTTAAAATATATAGAATTTAATGTTTTCTGGTGTTCTCTCCTGACATGATACCATTTTTTAAGAGATTATTTTACATGATTTTTTTTCCAAGTGAGAGTCCACTTATGAAGTTGTTTTTAATTGTATAGTTTTCAAAACTAAGATTTGTTTAAGACAGTTTAATTTCCATTAAATTAAGTCCATTGGTAGTTTACCCATATTTTCAAAAAGTATTGAGTAATTACTTTTTTCATGCCATGGACATAAAAATGGTAGTTTATATGAAAAAAAATGTATGATTGAAAATTCATAAAAGAAATTCAACTGTGATAGAAACAAAACAGAGTCACTCTCAAAAATGCGATATACATATTCCTGATATTTGACAAATATTTAAGCAAGAGAAAGAGGGAAAAACATTCTTCCTTTCTCCTTTACACATTGGCTCTGCTGAGACTCTTGATCACTTGGCCAGGCAATTTTCATCTCTGCCTTCACTTCTTACTTGCATTGTGTCTAGAGATCACCCAAAGCTTAGAATTGGTTTCAGATATTTTTTTCTGAGTGCAAAGGCATGCATGTGTCTCTAAACTCCTTGGTATACAGGGACATTTTTAAATGCCTTAATTTCCTGGAATTTTCTGCCCACCTCTTCTGACTAGGCTTTCCATGCTCTTTGTATTCCTCAAGGATGTAATCTTTTGACTCAGGCTAATGTGGGTTGTTCATTTATCTTCCAACTGTGTTTTTGAGAAACACAGTTCACTCATCTTGAGTAGGTTCCTAGTTAGGCTAAACAAAGACAAGTGCTTTGCATTGTCTTTCAGGTAACATCCAGACTGGCTGGAAATGAAAAATACAATTGCTTGTAAATAGGTCTTTTCTATTCCCTTCAGATAACTGCAGCACCAGGGTAGGGGTAGAGAAAGGGCAAATCAAACTTCATAGTGCTTTCACACTCTTTAAGTTGATTTTCCTTGATTCAACATTTGCTTGGTTGTTGTAAACCTTTGCCTATTTTTCCAGAGTTCTTAGAAAGTTGATTCTGTCAGTTTTTATTTGATTTTTTTAGGCCTGTTTCTCAGGGAGACATGTGGTTTAGAGCGTCTTACTTCATTTTCACTCATGTTACTCCCTACTTCTTTATATTCTACATTTTAAATTGTATGTTAAATATTGTGGATGATCCACTGTGTTGAGCTTTGTTCTGACAAGGAGTTATATCAGTGGAAAATTCTCTTGACCCTGTTTTTGTGTGTTTTTTTCCTGTGATGAGTCTATTTTTATCTTTAGTTTTGAGTCATATTCCCTAAAGCATGGTGATGCCTAAAATGTTGCCTCTCTGAGTCTCACCCAAATGTCTGAGTTACTGAGTGCTTTTACTCCTACAACCTCTGAGTCACTGCTCAGCTGTTTTTTCCCAAGCAGCCTCTCCTTGTAAGCCTTTACAGAGTCCTGCTGCACATATTCACGGCCCTGTCTTTGGTAGAGGACTTAGAGAGATTTCCCACATAAGCTTCTGAGTTATTTTCACCCACCTACCATGAGTTTTCATGGATTTGCGGAGAGTCGGACATGACTGAGCGACTGAACTGAACTGAACTGAACCATGAGTTTTGCTCATGTCCAACGTCCCTCCCTGAAAATTCTAGCCATTACAGTCATCCAAAACATATCTGTTCCTCTTTAGCATAGAAGAGAATGTTCTCTCTTTGGCCACTATCTCGCTACATGGTAATCTGAAAGTATTTACAAGTGGAAACCTATGATAATTGTGGAGCTCATATTTCCCTTCCTTCCAGGATTCCACCTAGTTCTCTTATTTAATTCCTGGAAATAGTTGCTTTATAGATTTTGTCTATTTTTACATGACACACATTATTCTGTCTTGAAGGGAAGTAAATGTCAAAGACACTTATTTTTTTTATGTCTTCCAATACAGTAACCTTGTAGGAAATATACAGAAATTTTCATGATGTTGTGTGCTCAGATCAATTCACTACAGTTGTTAATGTTTTAAAATTTAAAACAACCTATGCTATGTATGGGCTTCCCTCATGGTGATAGTGGTAAAGTATCTGCCTGCCAATGCAGGAGACATTTGAGACACAGGTTCGATCCCTGGGTCAGGAAGATCCCCTGGAGGCGGGCATGGCAACCCACTCCAGTATTCTGACCTGGAGAGTCCCATGGTCAGAGGAACCTGGCGGGCTATAGTCCATAGGGTCGCAAAGAGTCGAACACGAATGAAGCAACTTAGCTTATGTGTTATACATAAAATATATGATGTATGTAAATGGCCCTTATTCCTTTGATTATTTACTTCTATACTCTCTTTTCACTGAAAATCATTAATACAATAAATAGTGTATGCAGTATGAGCCAATATTATTATATTATCATATGTGAAACAAATCACCAGTCCAGGTTTGACGCATAATACAGGATGCTCAGGGCTGGTGCATGGGGATGACCCAGAGGGAGGATAAGGGAAGGAGGGAGGTGGGAGGGGGGTTCTGAAAGGGGAACTCATGTACACCCAGGCGGATTCATGTCAATGTATGGCAAAACCAACCAATATAATATTGTAAAGTAATTAGCCTCCAATTAAAAAATTAATAAATAAATAATGGAAAAAAACAAAACAAAAATAAAATAAAATATTTGTCTTGGGGGGTATGTGTCTCTATTTACATGCATAAATTTATTCATGTGTACCACATTTTTGTCATAACAAGTATAATCAGATGAGTTATTTAAACGTTTTTAATTCTTCCCTGTTATTTTCTATAAAATTAACTGTATAAATATATAAACTTCTTTCCTTAGCATTTCAGTCAAAGTCTCATTTTGTTTTTTCTTTGCTTCTGATGACTCACCTAAAAGCAAACTGCATCTCCTCAATAAAATTGATCAGTTTTACTAGGATATTCAATATTTTCCATTAGTATTTTTGTCACTTATGGCTGAATTATCCCCTAAATCTTGGTCTACAAAAATTCTGCCTATTCTTTAACTACTATTTCAAAGACACTACTTTAATAAACTCAATAACTGCATTTTTTTCCCTGCCTGTTGAATTTTGAAGTATATTTGGTATTTTGTGTGTGGCATTTACTACATTCTACTTTGTACTGTAGCTATTAATCTGATATGTTTTATTTCTTTGCTAGTTTATAAGATTTATAAGAAAGGAAGCAACGTCTTATTTTTTCCCAAGGTCCTCACAATAGTAGGCCACTGAGTAAATACTGAATATGTTTTATGTCTTTATCTTACATTCTGAACAATTATATCTATGTCTCTTGAACAGTCCTCTTTTTTTTATCTCCCTTGCTAATTGGTGCTCAGTTTTCAACATGCAAGTAAATTATTTTCTTTTTCAAGTATTCTCTAAACACCTAGTAGTGTAATTTTAGTAGTTAATTCCTCACAGTTGCACTCATCTCACACACTAGCAAAGCAATGCTCAAAATTCTCCAAGCCAGGCTTCAGCAGTACCTGAATGGTGAAATTCCACATATTCAAGATGGATTTAGAAAAGGCAGAGGAACCAGAGATCAAATTGACAACATCCATTGGGTCATAGAAAAAGCAAGACAGTTCCAAAAAAAAATCTACTTCTGTTTTATTGACTACGCCAAAGCCTTTGGCTGTGTGGATCACAGTAAACTGTGGAAAATTCTTAAAGAGATGTAAATAACAGACCAGCTGACCTGCCTCTTGAGAAATCTTTATGCAGGTCAAGAAGCAACAGTTAGAACTGGATATGGAAAAACAGACTGGTTCCAAATCGGGAAAGGAGTACATCAAGGTTATATATTGTCACCCTGTTTATTTAACTTATATGCAGAGTACATCATGCAAAATGCTGGGCTAGATGAAACACAAACTGGAATCAAGATTGCTAGGAGAAATATCAATACCCTCATATACACAGATGACACCACCCTTATGGCAGAAAGCAAAGAAAAACTAAAGAACCTCTTGATGAAAGTGAAAGAGGGGAGTGGAAAAAGTTGGCTTAAAACTCAACATTCAGAAAATGAAGATCATGGCATCTGGTCTCATCAGTTCATGGCAAATATATGGGGAAACAATGGACCAGTGACAGACTTTATTTTTTTGGACTCCGAAATCACCGCAGATGGTGACTGCAGCCATGAAATTAAAAAAAGTGCTTACTCCTTGGAAGGAAAGCTATGACCAACCTAGATAGCATATTAAAAAGCAGAGACATTACTTTGCCAACAAAGGTCCGTCTAATCAAGGCTATGGTTTTTCCCGTGGTCATGTATGGATGTGAGAGATGGACTGTGAAGAAAGCTGAACACCGAGTAATTGATGCCTTCGAACTGTGGTGATGGAGAAGACTCTTGAGAGTCCCTTGGACTGCAAGGAGAGCCAATCAGTCCATCCTAAAGGAAATCAGTCCTGAATATTCATTGGAAGGACTGATGCTGAAGCTGAAACTCCAATATTTTGGCCATCTGATGGGAAGAATTGACTCATTGGAAAAGACCCTGATGCTGGAAAAGATTGAAAGCAGGAGGAGAAGGGGACGACAGAGGTTAAGATGGTTGGATGGCATTATAGACTTGCTAGACATGAGTTTCAGCAAGCTCTGGGAGTTGGTAAAGGACAGGAAAGCCTGGTGTGCTTCGGTCCACAGGTCACAAAGAATCTGACATGACTGAGGGATTGAACTGAACTGAGTCTATTTTTGAATCATACCTCTATCAAACTCTAGGAAACTTTGATGAATTTTTTTTTCTTCTTCTTTCTTTTTTTTTAGATAGTAATTTCCTTCAGAGAAGGGGCTAAGTTTATTTGATATAGTTGCATGGGGCAGTTCCTGACACACAGTAGTTACCATTATTATTAGAAAGGAGAACGTATGGGAAGGAAAAATTACTGAGTTTTGTGCACTAAAAATTTATTCTTAATCATTTCCCATTTGTGTGAAGTTAGAAAAATATAAAGAAAATGCTAGCAAGAAATATCCTTTACTTTCTCTGTTTGAAAGTGAACGTCACTCAGTCCTGTCCTACTCTTTTTGTGGCCCTATGGACTATAGAGTCAATGGAATTCTCCAGGTCAGAATACTGGAGTGGGTAGCCTTTCCTTTCTCCAAGGGATCTTCCCAACGCAGGTATTGAACCCAGGTCTCCCACATTGCAGGCAGATTGTTTACCAACTGAGCCTCAGGGGAAGCCCAAGAATACAGTAGTGGGCAGCCAATCCCTTCTCCAGCTCTCCAACTTTTAGAATACTATAAACTCTGCATATATATTGTCATAAAAATGGGGGAGGCAGGGTTATGGATTCTGATTAAAAATAGCATATTTATTTATGCAAAAATTTTGACATACATATCTCTATAATATACCAGCATGAATTTTTTTAACTTATGTGGGTCATTTCGTTTACCTTTCTTTGACCTTTAGCTACATTTCTACTGTTCATAATATAGACATCTTACTTTTAAGGTTTAACTTTTTATAATATTGAAAATATTCACCAGATAATCATGAGTCTACGATTATCAGTACAATAGATTCTAAAGTGTTTTTTATAGTGGTGCAATAGCATTTACCATTTGATGGTGTCGGTTTTCATACTTAAAAGATAACTATGTCAATCAGCGTTATTTTTAGAAATAAAAAATTACAACAAAAAGTAGGTTAAATTTTTTTAGAAGTTGATTCCAAAATATAATTCTAAAACATCTATCTGCCTGGCTATCTAATATTTAATTGCCTGGACTGATGGCAGCACTGAAGGAGGACCATTTATCATTGAGATTAAGAACAGAAAGATCCTGAAAAGAAGTTAGAGCAATGTCCCTCATAGGTATGCCACCATGTCTCCCTATTGTGATCCTCCATATATTTCTTAATAACTGAAATGGCATTGTACCTGCAACTCATCACCAAGTTAATTATCTTTTCACCCTTATCTAGCCAGGCCAGGAATAGAATAAGAAAATAAATGACAATCTTTGTTGTTAATGATATTTAAGCACATTTCCTAGATGACAGTTTCTCCTGAAGGAAAGAAATCATATTGAACTACTGTCACAAGGCTCAGAGGAAAACTCAGGTTTGAGCCTTCCTTGTGTGCTTGCAAATAATCGCATCCCTTTTAAGCTAGGAGGCTTAAAAGTATGCATATTTCTTTCATACCTCTTTTAACATGATGGTGGTAAATCAACATAAACATTTCTTTATAAACTTTAAGAGTTAAGAAATACCTTTAATTGAACAACCCAAAGTGGGAAGACAGGGATCTATTGAGTGAAGGGAAAAAAGGTGAGAGTTGCTCTGAAAAGAAAGTGAGCAAGGGAGAAAGCCCATTTTCCTTTTTCAAGTATATCCTCATCAAAACCAATGAGCATTTTTAAGACCTTGATCAGTGAATGCATAACTGCGGTTCACTATAAGTTGGCTATAATTGTTAGTTTTCGTTTAAGTCTTAAGCTTTTATATTTATTTCTGTATTTTAAAAAGTCAGAAATCATGGGAAATCAATATCAATGAGAAATTATTTTCTTTGGGAATGATAATTATTGTTCTCTTAGAAATATGATTTATGGACCCAATATAGGATGTCTTCCCTTTTCAGGGCAATACAGAACAGCAGTAATGACCTGTGCTGAAACTGTGCAAAGCAATCTTAATAATCAATTGTAAAAATGAAAATTATTCTGTGACTTTTAAAAACTTTTAAAAATATTAAAATTTATTTTATTGTCAGTTATAAGTGTATAGGGAAATGAAAAAAGAGTAAAACTAATATTTATTAAATTATATTTAAAACATTAGTAATATTGTAAATTAGAGTGTTATTTGTATAAAACTATCAAAAGTTTTTTGAAAGATACTTTCTATCTTAATCTTATCATATAACTTACAATATGGAATGAAAATCTTTGCCTTGGCACATTGTCACAGTCCTTTCTAAGTCTGAATCAGTTCTACATTATATATTTGGCACTTTCAAGGTCATGAAATATCTTTGATAGTTTCTTTAATGCAAAGTATTTTTGCAATCTACTTCCTCTCAAATATTTTCTTCCTTTTTTATTACAACTATTTTCCTCATTTATGGGCACTCAAAAAAATAGAACAGATTTAGTGGAAGACAATACTGGTATATTAACACACATGTCTGAGGAGGCCCTACAAATAGCTGTGAAAAGAGAGAAGCGAAAAGCAAAAGAGAAAAGGAAAGATATAAGCATCTGAATGCAGAGTTCCAAAGAATAGCAAGGAGAGATAAGAAAGCATTCCTCAGTGATCAATGCAAAGAAATAGAGGAAAATAACAGAATAGGAAAAACAAGAGATCTCTTCAAAAAAATTAGAGATTCCAAGGGAACATTTCATGCAAAGATGGGCTCGATAAAGGACAGAAATGGTATGGACCTAACAGAAGCAGAAGATATTAAGAAGAGGTGGCAAGAATACACAGAAGAACTGTACAAAAAAGATCTTCATGACCAAGATAGTCACGATAACGTGATCACTGACCTATAGCCAGATATCTTAGAATGTGAAGTCAAGTGGGCCTTAGAAAACATCACTAGGAACAAAGCTAGTGGAGGTGATGGAATTCCAGTTGAGTTATTTCAAATCTTGAAAGATGATGCTGTGAAAGTGCTACACTCAATATGCCAGCAAATTTGGAAAGCTCAGCAGTGGCCACAGGACTGGAAAAGGTCGGTCTCATTCCAATCCCAAAGAAAGGCAATGCCAAAGAATGCTCAAACTACCGCACAATTCCACTCATCTCACACGCTAGTAAAGTCATGCTCAAAATTCTCCAAGCCAGGCATCAGCAGTATGTGAACCGTGAAATCCCAGATGATCAAGCAGGTTTTAGAAAAGGCAGAGGCACCAGAGATCAAATAGCCAACATCCGCTGGATCATGGAGAAAGCAAGAGAGTTCCAGAAAAACATCTATTTCTGCTTCATTGACTATGCCAAAGCCTTTGACTGTGTGGATCACAATCAACTGTGGAACATTCTGAAAGAGATGGGAATCCCAGACCACCTGACCTGCCTCTTGAGAAACCTGTATGCAGGTCAGGAAGCAACAGTCCGAACTGTACATGGAACAACAGACTGGTTCCAAATAGGAAAAGGAGTACGTCAAGGCTGTATATTGTCACCTTGCTTATTTAACTTATATGCAGAGTACACCATGAGGAACGCTGGGCTGGAAGAAGCACAAGTTAGAATCAAGATTGCTGGGAGAAATATCAATAATCTCAGATATGCAGATGACACTACCCTTATGGCAGAAAGTGAAGAGGAACTCAAAAGCCTCTTGATGAAAGAGGAGAGTGAAAATGTTGGCTTGAAGCTCAACATTCAGTAAACAAAGATCATGGCATCTGGTCCCATCACTTCATGGGAAATAGATGGAAAAACAGTGGAAACAGTGTCAGACTTTATTTTTTTGGGCTCCAAAATCACTGCAGATGCTGATTGCAGCCATGAAATTAAAAGACGCTCACTCCTTGGAAGGAAAGTTATGACCAACCTTGATAATATATTGAAAAGCAGAGACATTACTTTGCCAACAAAGGACCGTCTAGTCAAGGCTATGGTTTTTCCCGTGGTCATGTATGGATGTGAGAGTTGGACTGTGAAGAAAGCTGATCGCCGAAGAATTGATGCTTTTGAACTGTGGTGTTGGAGAAGACTCTTGAGAGTCCCTTGGACAGTAAGGAGATCCAACCAGTCCATTCTAAAGGAGATCAATCCTGGGTGTTCATTGGAAAGAGTGATGCTAAAGCTGAAGCTGCAATACTTTGGCCACCTCATGGGATGAGTTGATTCACTGGAAAAGACTCTGATGCTGGGAAAGATTGGGGGCGAGAGGAGAAGGGGACGACCGAGAGTGAGATGGCTGGATGGCATCACCGACTCTATGGACATGAGTTTGAGTGTACTCCGGGAGTTGCTGATGGACAGGGAGGCCTGGCGTGCTGTGATTCATGAGGTCACGGAGAGTCGGACACGACTGAGTGACTGAAATGAACTGATGGAATTTAGAAAGATGATAATGATAACTCTGGATATGAGACAGCAGAAGAGACACAGATGTATAGAACAGTCTTTTGGACTCTGTGGGAGAGGGCCAGGGTGGGATGATTTGGGAGAATGGCATTGAAACATGTATATTATCATATGTGAAATGAATCGCCAGTCCAAGTTCGATGCATGATACAAGATGCTCGGGGCTGGTGTACTGGGATGAACCAGAGGGATGGGATGGGGAGGGAGGTGGGAGGGGGGTTCAAGATGGGGAACACATGTACACCTGGGGCAGATTCATGTCAATGTATGGCAAAACCAATACAATAATGTAAAGTAATTAGCCTCCAATTAAAATAAATAAATTTTTAAAAATAAAGAAAAAAAAAGAATGAACACAACTCATAAATAATTTATTATAGGGATTAGAAGAAAAAAAATTAAAGCTTCCTTAGTTTCAAAAGGACAATAGTAAATATTGTATCTGAGAAATTGGAGCATATATCAAGTTGCTATGGAAACAGAAATACTAGAAAAGTAACTGTGTAAAACAAAAAATTTAAATAAAACAAATGTAAAACACTTTATGCAAGTTAATGAAGAAAAAAATTAACACTAAGGAAAATCAAGTCAGTAATTTTTAGAAAAAATCCTCAAGTAAATCTCACAAAGAATGAGACAGAAATAGAGGAAAGAATGAAAAATTATCTGATATAATGATTTGAGCATTCTTTGGCAATTGAGCGACTGAACTGAACTGAATAATGATTTGAATGGAAACAAGAAAGAGAGACATGAAGACAACTTTCCAGATCTGAGAACGTCTTATATATATGGATTGAATACCATATTTTAGAAAAAAACGACACAAATAGTAAACTCAACATCAGAAAAAATTTAGAAATAAGAAAATGAGCATAAATTATGAAAATATATTTTCTCTCATTTAGAAAAAATTCAAATAAAACTTAGTCATAATACAGCAAAATATGATAGTATTTGCAGTGAAACTGAAACCAACCTGGCCTCAGGTACTCTGCAACACTCAATGCCAGAAGGCAATAAGTAACATTTATATATTCTTGAGGGCAAATATTATGCCATAATTTTTAAGAACGATATTAAATTTCACATTTGAAGGTGAAGAAAGAGAATCTCACTTATAAAATTAATACAGTCATAAATTATCCGATTTTTTAAATTGCTTAAATGTATGATCTAGTGAATCAACAGGTTAAATAAGTCACCAATTCAGAATTGATTATCTGAGGTATGAACAATGAGAAAGTCAATTCCAAAAGTCATTGTCAATTGTGTTACAATTTGACTGGGTCATTTAGCTCTTTGGACATCACTGTGTGTGTGTGCAATTAGTCGCTCAGTCGTGTCTGACTCCTTGCAACCCTGTTGACTGTAGCCTGCCAGGCTCTTCTGTCTATGGGATTTCCCAGGCAAGAATACTGGAGTGGGTTGCCATTTCCTCCTCCAGGGGATCTTTCCGATCCAGGAATCGAACCCAGGTCTCCTGCATTGCATGGTTATTCTTTACTCTCTGAGCCACCAAGTAAGCCCTTAGGCAACATTAGACTCTAGCAATAATATAGTGGTATATTTACACACAGGAGTGCTTGGGCTTTGTTACTCCTATATTTGTGCCTTAACACATGCTATATGACATTGAAGAAAACTATAAAATAATGGTGACAATATGTAATTTGAGTGTGACATAAATAATGCAATTACATAAACAAAAATGGGCGATAAGATACGTGGTCTCCTTCCCTATATCCCTGTTGTTATATATAGAAGCTGTTGCCCAAGAATGACTCACACTTGAGACTGACCAATACTGTGGACTAGGGCTGGTACAATCTATATGCTCATCTTCTTTTGTTCTAGTCCTTCAACATTGCCTTTTTGCCTCAAGATGTCTCTTAAATGTATCCTCTTGGATGAATCTCTGCTGTTGTTTTAGTTGTTGTTCAGTCACCTCGTCGTGTATGACTCTTTGCGACCCCATCGACTGCAGCACATCAGGCTTCCCTGTCCATCACCATCTCTACATACTAATATAAGATCTCTTACTTAGACTTCAGTAGCCAAGCACCTACTCCATCCATCAATCATGGCATGAAAGGTCCACATTTCCATTCCATTCAGCCCCAAGCTTCATACTGATATAGATCCTTCCTTTAAAAATTAAAATTTGATGCTCTATACTTGTTTACTTCTTCTTCTTTTCTGGCAAACTGTACACTTCATGAAGTACATAAAATACATTCTTATTACTTTTCTACTGATGTATGAGGATTTATAAGCCATGATCATAACAGTTTATGAAAATGTAAATGTATTATTTCATTGTTTCCACTGGTCAAGAATCCAGCTCAACATGGTTCGTTCTCCTCAGGTTTAAAATCAAGGTGATATCAGAATATGCCCTCATCTAGAGACTCAGTTAAGGCCACTTACAAGTTATCTCAGCTTGTTAACAGATTTTATTTCGGTATGATTGCGTTACTGAGGTCCCTGTTTGCTCACTGGCTGTTGGTCAGGCCGAGCTTTCAGCTAGCTCCTAGATGTCACTCTCAAGTCTTTGCGATGTGTATGCTTCTACTGATACTCATAATTCCATTCTTTCTTATGCTGACTGAACTTAAATGCCCACTCTTGTCAAGAAATTTCTAATCCCTTTTGGAGTCCCTTGATTAGGTAAGGTTCATCCTTTTTAAAAAACAGAGCAGTACAACATAACATAACCATGAGGGTGATTATTGTTGCTGTTCAGTCACTAAGTTGTGCCTGACTCTTTGTGATCAAATGGACTGTAGCACACTAGGATACTCTGTCCTTTGCTATCTCCTGGAGTTTTCTCAGATTCACGTCCATTGAGTTAATGATGATATCTAACTATCTCTTCCTCCACTACCCTCTTCCTCTTTTGCCTTCAATCTTTCCCACTCTTCTAATGAGTCAGCTCTTTGCATCAAGTGGCCACAGTATTGGAGCTTCAGCTTAAGCAACAGTCCTTTCAGTGAATATTCAGGGTTGATTTCTTTAGGACTAACTGGTTTGATCTCTTTGCAGTCAAAAGGACTCTCAAGAGTCTTCTCCAGCACCACAGTTAGAAAGCAACAATTCTTTGACATTCAGCCTTCTTTATGGTCCAACTCTCATATCTGTATGTGACACCTGGGGGTGATATCCATCATATTTATAGATACCACCACATTCAAAAGGAGATTATACAGGATATATAGATTGTGGGATAAGGATCTTCATGGCCTTTTTACAATTTTGCCTTCCACATACATACTATTTCTCACCATTTTAATACCAGTAGTCAATGTAGTGCCTGGCCTAAAATAAGTTTTTAATACAGATATTTTACCTCAAATCTCTTTACTGAGTTCCAACTTGTATACCCATCTGCCAGGTTCACTTCTGGGAGATGGTGAAGGACAGGTAAGCCTGGTGTGCTGCAGCCCATAGGGTCACAAAGAACTGGAGACAGCTGAGTAACTCAACAACAACTACTACTTCACTTCTCCATGTGGCTGCCTTGTAGTCATGTATAATTATTAGGACCAAATTAGAATGTTTAATTATGTCCCTTACTTCTCAAGCCTTGTGCAGGACAGGACATTGTATTACTATTCAGTTGCTTCTCAAGTCAAAACTTCAGCCTCATTTCTAGTTCCTTCCTTCCATTTCATCTCATATCAATTCATTCACAAATTCTGCAAACTTTATTTCTAAAATTTATGCTAAATCTGATACTTCATTGTTTTCCCCTTGTCATCATCCTAATCCAATTTATGTTGCTCTCATAAGTGATTTCACTGTTTCCATGCTCTGCCACCACACCTCCTTTCCATCTGTTTTCTACTGAGATCTTTTTAAATGAAGATTCAATCATTTCTTTCCAATCTCATTCTAGTCCTCTTGTCTTATTTTCTTATGATCCAGGCTCTATGGTTTTTATTCTTTCTCTCAGACACCAGGTGCATTCCTGCTTTAGCAGCCTTTTCCGTCATGATACCTCTTTATATGTTTGTCTCCTTGTTGCTGATATTCCAGTTCAAATGTTTCTTGTGCAGAATCACTTCTCTTGATTTCTTAAACTGAAGTTCTTTACAACTTTGTTATTCTTTATCAAATTAACCATTTAGTTTTCTTTTAACCACTCATTGCTCTCTGAAATGATCTTGGTTATATGCCACAGGACTGGAAAACGTCAGTTTCCATTCCAATCTCAAAGAAGGGCAATGCTAAAGGATGTTCAGACTTACCATGAAGTTTTGCTCATTTCACATGCTAGTAATGTTATGCTCAGTATCTGTCAAGCTAGGCTTCAGGAGTATATGAACTTGGAACTTCCAGATGCACAACCTGTGTTTAGAAAATAAGGAGAGGAACCAGAGAGCAAATTGCCAATGTTACTTGGATCATAGAGAAAGCAAAGGGGTTCCAGAAAAACATCTAGTTCCTTCGTTTTCTACACTAAAGCCTTTGAATGTGTGGATCATAACAAACTGTGTAGAATGCTGAGAGAGATAAGAACACTGGACCACCTTACCTGTATCCTGAGAAATCTGTGTGCAAGTCCGGAAGAAACAGTGAGAACCAGACATGGAACAACTGACATGTTCCAAATTGAGGAAAAAAGTACAACAAGGCTGTATATTATCACCCTGCTTATTTAACTTACATGCAAAGTATATCATGCAAAATCCCGGGCTGAGTAGATCACAAGTTGGAATCAAGATTGCCAGGAGAAATATCAATAACTTCAGATATGCAGATGATACCACTTTAATGGCAGAAAGTGAAGAGGAACTAAAAAGCTTTTTGATGAGAGTGAAAGAGGAGAGTGAAAAAGCTGGCTTAAAACTCAACATTAAAAAACTAAGATCATGACATTCAGTCCCATTACTTCATGACAAATTGAAGGGAAAAAAAGTGGAAGCAGTGGCAGATTTTATTTCTTGGGCTGAAGAATCATTGTGAATGGTGACTACATCCGTGAAATTAAGACTCTTCCTCCTTGGAAGGAAAACTGTGACAAACCTAGAAAGCATATTAAAAAGCAGAGACACCACTTTGCTAACAGGTGTATATAGTCAAAGCTATGGTTTTCCCAGTAGTCATGTACAGATGTGAGAGTTGGACCATAAAGAAGGTTGAGCACCAAAGAATCAGTGCTTTCAAATTGTGGTGTTGGAAGAGACTCTTGAGAGTCCTTTAGAATTCAAGAAGTTCAAACCAGTCAGTCCTAAAGGAAATCAATCTTGAATATTCATTGTAAAGACTGATGCTTAAGCTGAAGCTTCAGTACTTTGGCCACCTGATGCGAAGAGCCACTCATTGGAAAAGACCCTGATGCTGGGAATGATTGAAGGCAAAAGGAGAAGGGGACTGCAGAGGAAAATATAGTTGGATCACCATCTCAGTGGACATGAATTTGAGCAAACTCCAGGAGATAGTGAAGGACAGAGGAACCTGGTGTGCTGTAGTCCATGGAGTTGCAGAGTCAGACAAGACTCAGCGTCTGAACAACAATATTTGTATTTATGAGTTGGCTTTCTGATTTTACTTACAACACTGAGCTATACATAATAAGTGTTCAATAAAAATTGGTTGAATAAACTGATACTACCTTGATAGGTCTTTAATAGATTTTAAAGGGCCTTCTGCATATCATTCTTTATGCTGCTGCTGCTGCTAAGTCACTTCAGTCATGTCCGACTCTGTGTGACACCATAGATGACCTCCTACCAGGCTCCCCCATCCCTGGAATTCTTCAGGCAAGAACACTGGAGTGGGTTGCCATTTCCTTCTCCAATGCCTGAAAGTGAAAAGTGAAAGTGAAGTCGCTCAGTCATGTCAGACTCTTTGCGACCCCATGGACTGCAGCCTACCAGGCTCCTCCACCCATGGGATTTTCCAGGCAAGAGTACTGGACTGGGGTGCCATTGCCTTCTCCATCATTCTTTATTGGCTTGAACTTTCTAATATTAGACTGACACATGCCTTATCTAACAATGGAAGAAGGGAAGCACCATCCCTTGGAGAATGCTGTGAAAATACTAACTGGTACAGTGTGCAGTCTGGCTGCATGGTTTCAATAGAATGGACTAATTCCTGAAACAACCTACTCAATTACTAAAAATAACTGTGTATTAAATTTGAAGGTCAGTTTGGGGACTCATGACAATAATCATTCCTGGAAAGTTCTCCAATATGTAGAATATCCAGGGGAAAGCAAATTGTGCCATTTAACATAAACATAAAATGCTATCCTGATATAAGAGAAATGATGTACTTCAGATACAAAAGTTTTGGGAAAGTGAGTAGCAATTATTAGAGCTGACCACTTTATGCACATTATTTCATATATAATGTACTATTATTTTTCCTCATTTTGCTGTGGAGAAAATTGAGTTAGAAAAGGAGTAGGAGACTTGGACAAGGTCCTACAACAAGTAATTAGTGGAGCTGGTATTTGAACCCAGGAAGTAAAATCCAGAGCCAGAACATTCTTAACTATCATATTACACTGTGTATGGAAACAACGGGAAGTAAACATTTTTTCCTACAGTAGGTTCCATTAGTATAATAGCATGCTTAATGGAGAAATGCAATTAAATCAGAATTTCCCAAAATGTGCTCCATGAAACACTAATAACTCTATATAATCTGTGAGGGGAAAAATATTTTAAAGTAAGATCATTTTTTAAAAAAGTCCATATAATTGTAATGCTTTTCTTTGGAAATTCTGTTTCTTATCAGTCTTATGAGAGCTCATCTGGTACTGAAGACTCAAAAGTACTGAAACAGAACATCCCCACGTTATTTTTACAAAGAAATGAGGCAGCAGAATATCAGAAAAGACAATGGGGGTGGTTTTGTTGCACTTTCATCTAGTAAAGGCTATCAGCATTAGCTGATGGAAAATGCTTCAGTTCAGTTCAGTTCAGTCGCTCAGTCATGTCCGCCTCTCCGCGACCCCATGATGGAAAATGCTTAGTCCCCACTTTACTGATAGGCTATTAATGTACAAAGAAACAGATCTACTTGTGGTGTGCTCGTGTGAAGTAAGTCAGCCACACTTAGGAATGCAGATCTCTGTGTGGGTGTGTATACGGGCTGTGAGGAGGGAGAAGAAGGGCAGCTGAGATGAAAAAAAGAAGCTTAGTTACAAACATATTTAAAAGTCAAGAGGATGTGGTGCTTAATTTTTTTCTTGGATTCATTACATCTCTAATCCCTGACTTTGTTACCTTTAATTTTGTTGATTAAAAGATATTATGTGAGTAGGTTAGCACTGTGGTCTTACTGAACAAGTAGGCAGTAGCTACAGTCCTTTTTTTTGCAACAAAAGAATTAAAAATGTAATCAGCTTTGAAAAGGCAGGTAAAAAGAGAGACCATTAATAGATATGGATCTAAATAACTGCCTGACTAGCAGACAGTCATTGCACATCTCCAGAATTTGGATAAATTCTTTTTAAAGTTTAGAGAAGAGTCAGATTAGGAAAGAGATAATTTTTCTGATTGATCATTGCATACAAAAAGACTTGACTTATGCACTTTGAAACAGAACACAATGTAAAAGCTGAAAAATAAACCATAAAATACAATGCTGAAAATTTCCATATCACAGCTGCCCAGAGTGCATAACAAGAAGGATATTAGTAATGTCCAGATGTACATAAGTCTATAGGGATGCCTCTTGCCAACAGCAAAATGAAAGGAATGACAATGTCAATCACATCCAATAGACTATGTTAATGTTTTTCAAACAGTTCTTTCACACTCAGAAATAGTACTCATTAATAATGGATAGTACTGTATGAAGGAGAGGGAATGTTGCCTACAAAACTGATGGAATTCATTGTTCATTACTCATCTCCTCTCAACAGTGAACTACATTTCTGCAGGATGATTTTTCTTTTGTCTTTCAAACTATGTCAAAATAGGTTTCAAACCTTTTAAGCTAATTGATCTTTTTCTTTTCTGAACATTTCACATGTGTCACTAATGCATTGCCCGTTCTTACACTTCCCTTTTCATCCCTACATGTCCCTATTTCACGTCACCCCTTTTTAATCATAGTTTTTTACTATTACAGTTGAAATGTGCAGGAAAGTTCTCAGGTTTTCAAAACTGCCTTGGAATCTTGATGATAAAATCAATATTGAAGTTTTTTTTTTTAATTCTACTGTTTCCCTTCCTCTGCTTGTTGTTCAAGCAGCTATCAGTAGGGCCTGTGGATTTATTGATATATTTGAACGTTTCCAGATTATATAATCAAATATAAAAACTGAAAAACCACTGATTTCAGAAAGGCCACCAATTCCATGGAGATTAATTTCCTAATATGTCACTTTCTTTTGGGAAGCAACTAATTATCTCTCTTAGACTAAGAAGCCATTTGGAGTCACTTTTGTATAATGACCTCCACTTTTAATATTTTTTAAGCAAATGCTTTTTTTTAATTACTTAACTTATTTTTTATTGGAGGCAAATTATTTTACAATATTATATTGGTTGGTTTTGCCATACATTGACATGAATTCGCCCCTGGTGTACTTAAGTTCCCCCTCCTGAACCCCCCTCCCACCTCCCTCCTCCCTTTATCCTCCCTCTGGGTCATCCCCGCACGCCAGCTCCGAGCATCCTATAACATGCATCGACCCTGAACTGGTGATTCGTTTCACATATGACAACATACATGTTTCAATGCCATTCTCCCAAATCGTCCCACCCTCACCCTCTCCCACAGAGTCCCAAAGACTGTTCTATACATCTGTGTATCTTTTGCTGTCTCGTATACAGGGTTATCATTTGCATCTTTCTAAATTCCTTATATATGCTTTAGTATACTGTATTGGTGTTTTTCTTTCTGGCTTACTTCACTCTGTATAATAGGGTCCAGTTTCATCCACCTCATTAGAACTGATTCAAATGCATTCTTTGTAATGGCTGAATAATACTCCATTGTGTATATGTACCAAAGCTTTCTTATCCATTCATCTGCAGATGGACATCTAGGTTGCTTCCATGTCCTGGCTATTATAAACAGTGCTGCAATGAACATTGGAGTACATGTGTCTCTTTCAATTTTGGTTTCCTCGGTGTGTGTGCCCAGGAGTGCGATTGCTGGATCATATGGAAGTTTGAATATCAGACCAACTGCCTAGTATGCTATTGACATTAAAAGCTACCTTTTAGCAATATATTGGAAAGCTCATGTATAGAAATATTCACAAGATACAAATTGGAGCTATGCTGCTGCTGCTGCTAAGTCACATCAGTCGTGTCCGACTCCGTGCGACCCCATAGATGGCTGCCCACCAGGCTCCTCTGTCCCTGGAATTCTCCAGCCAAGAGTAGTGGAGTGGGTTGCCATTGCCTTCTCCATTGTACCTTCATACTACATTCTTATTCCTAGAACAAATTACTATCTTAAATTTCATTATACATTGGCTTACTTCATTATTTTCTGCTCTCCCTGTGCAATTAAAGTTCCTTGAAAGTGGGAGCTGTCTCTCTGTAGTTCAACATTGTATGTCTAGCAATCAGAACAATACTTAGCACTTTCAATAGAATTTGTTTTATTCTGAGGTTTAACTTAAATGAATGTGTAATCAAAAGTTCTCAAAAACAATGGAAGAATTCCTGGGCATTTATACGGAATAGATAACTTAAAATTTTTCAAATGAATAAATATGTCACTGCCCCTAAGACAACTGAAGTCAGTTTCTTTTTAATATATATATTGAAAAGATAAAGTTCACAAAGATTTATGTTTTGTAAAGTCTTTCGTTTTAAAAATTCTTTTGAGTATAGATGAGGGTTTACTTGTCATTGGGAATTTTCTATATGCTAAATAATAACTCAGATGGACAAATTCATAGACTCAAGTTGGATTGTAGTTCAATCACATCTCAACTGTGTGGCTGTAAATAAAATTAGGTTTTTATTGTCTTTCAAGTGAGGATAATATTGGATCCACAGATTTTAATGAGGATTTCATGAGGTCCACATAAAGGAAATCCTTTAAAAATGCTATCTACCTATTCATTTCTTATCAGTTATAACATAGATTTTCCCATGGACATTATATATAGTCTTATTTAATAATCAGTATTTGGGGCAGAGCTGCCACAGGCAAAAACTAAAACTCTCACATCTATGCATGTGGGATTACTTTGGTTGTGTCCAACCCTGTGACCCTATGGACTGTGGCCTACCAGACTTTTCTGTCAGGGGGATTCTCCAGGCAAGAATGCTGGAGTGGGTTGCCACACCTTTCTACAGCACTATATTTCCCGCTACCCGAGCTGCCAACTCCCCTGAGCACCTGGTGCTGCCAGGGCCACAGCAACCCATGCACCTGAACCACCTCTACACCTGGCACTCACTGGGAAGACCCAAGTCCTCCATGGCAGCCTCAAGAACAAACCCCAGTGGATGACCCACATGCAGAGGTGGAGATAAAACCACAATTGAAACCCAGGGGCAGTTTGGCTATCCCCAAACCTTCCCACCAGCTGTACAAGCTACAGATTAAATCCACATGTTCTACTAGGCAGATTCTGTGTCAATGGAATATATAAAAAGGCATTGAGGGCTCCCATAAAAGAAAACACACTAGTTCTGACAGCTGTGGACATTGGAGGCAAGAACATACATGATTAGGACCAGAGTGGAGTCTGAGCTGGCCCCAGAGCAGGTCCAGAGACCAACGCAGTATTGGAGGGCATCCTAGAGGTGAAGTGGACCATGACTCCCAGCAAGGGAAAGGACGCTGACAGCAGAGACTGAAGAAAAGCATTTATTACACTTATATTTTGACTTATTCTGTAGTTTCATTTGGATTTTTGTTGTTGTTGTTGTTGTTGTTTCCTTTTCTGCTCACCTGTGTTGTAGTTATTGATTTTATTAACACTATGAAATCTATTTAAGCTTTTGAGTATTTTTTTTAAACCACACCTTTTATTTCTGTTATAAACTTCTGCCTCTATGTTAGCCTTTTGTAGTTCTGTACAGTTTCCTTTTTTCTTTTTTCTCTTTTTTTAATTTTAATTTTTTAAATCTTAAAATGTATTATTATTTTCCTACATTTATTCCTTTGTTTGTTTTTCCTACTATTATTTTCCCCTTGCAATTAATATTTAACATACAGAAATCTTCTTTATCTACCTCTATTTAACTTTTCACTTCTATTCTTTCTTCCCTTTCTTTTTCTTGCCATATTTGTTAGTTTTGCTTTTATTGCTTTGTTCCCCAGTTGGTACCTTGCTTTAGTTTTGTTTTCCAATTTGTGCTTTAGTTAGTTTTGTTCTTAAATAGTGGATATCATTTTTGGTTTCCTTTGTTCACTGAGTCAATCTATTGTACTTTATTTTTGTTGGACTTTTTTGATTTTGCTTATGGGTGTATATTTATGTGTGTATATGCCATTCATTTAATTATTATTTACATGATTTTTAATTCCCATTTGTCTGGGGTTTTTCATTTTTGGGTGTTTGTTTTAATCCATTTAATGCCATAACAAACCACGTGTGGAATCTCTATTCCCGGCCAGAGAACAAGCCCTGAACCTTTGGAGTGAGAGTGCTGATTTCAAGACCCTAGACTACCAGAGAACTCCTGACCCTCAGTTCAGTTCAGTTCAGTTGCTCAGTTGTGTCTGACCCTCTGCGACCCCACGAATCACAGCACGCCAGGTCTCCCTGTCCATCACCAACTCCCGGAGTTCACTCAAACTCATGTCCATAGAGCCAGTGATGCCATCCAGCAATCTCATTCTCTGTCGTCCCCTTCTCCTCCCACCCCCAACCTTTCCCAGCATCAGAGTCTTTTCCAGTGAGTCAACTCGTCGCATGAGGTGGCCAAAGTATTGCAGTTTCAGCTTTAGCATCAGTACTTCCAACGAACACTCAGGATTAATCTCCTTTAGAATGGACTGTTTGGATCTCCTTGCAGTCCTAACCCTAGAGAGTATCAAATAGTGAGAACTCCCAGGCAACCACTTGTATATAAGACCTGGCACCAACTACCTGTTCCAATCATGCTGTGCAATCACAGACCTGGACCAATGATCCTGTGCAGGATGCCTCATCTAAACAACAAACAAGACAAAAATACAGACCCAGTCATCAGCAGACAGGATTACCACCTCACTCAGGCCTGCCCATGAGGGTGGGTGGGGGATTTCACCTCCTCCTATCAGAATACAAGCACAAGTGACACTCTATACAAAACTTACACAAACCACTGAATCAACCTTACGAGGGCAGAAACCAAAAGAAAGAATGATTCAACTTTGGAGCCTGGAAAAAGACCTCAAACACAATACGCCAATAATAATAATAACAATAATGAAAAGCCAGAGAAATACTGCACAAAAAAGGAACAAGCTACAGACACACAAGTCAAAATAAATGAAGAGGAAATAGGCAAAGTACCTGAAGAAGAATTCAGAATAATTATAGTAAAGAAGACCCAAAACCTTGAAAATAAAATGCAGAACATACAAGAATCAATCAACAAAAACAGAAGAATTAAAGAATAAACATACAGAGACAAACAACAAAAATACTGAAATTAAAAATACTCTAGAAGGAATCAATAGCAGAATATCTGAGCAAAAGAACAGATCAGTAAGCTGGAAGATAGAATGGTGGAAATAACTGCTAAAGAGCAGAATAAAGTAAAAAGAATGAAAAGAACTAAAGATAGTCTCAGAGATCTCTGGGAGAATATTAAATGCACCAACATTAGAATTATAGGAGTCCCAGAAGAAGAAGAGAGAAAGAAAGGGTATGAGAAAATTTTTGAAGAGATTATAGTTAAAAATTTTCCAAATATGGGAAAGAAAATAGTCAAGTAAGTCCAAGAGGTGCAGAGTCCTATACAGGATAAACTTAAGGAGAAACATGTCAGGACACATACTAATCAAACTAACAAAGATTAAACACAAAGAAAGAATTTTAAAAGGAGCAAGGGAAAAGCAACAAGTGGTATACAAGTAAAATCCCATACATTTAACAGATGATATTTCAGCTGAAATTCTGCAGGCCAGAAGGGAATGGAAGGATATATTTTAAGTACTGAAATGGAAAAATCTACCACCAATATTACTCTAACTGGCAAGGAGCTTATTCAAAATTGATGGAGAAATCAAAAATTTTGCAGACAGGCAAAAGTTAAAAGAATTCAGTACCACCAAACCAGCTTGACAACAAATGTTAAAAGTCAGGAAATAGAAGAGAAGAAAACGATCTATAAAGCAAACCCCAATCAATTAAGAGAATGGCAATAGGAACATATTATTAATAATTACTTTACATGTAAATAGATTAAATGCTACAAGCAAAGACACAGACTGGCTGAATGGATACAAAACAAGACCCATATATATGCTGTCTACAAGAAACCCATTTCAGACCTAAAGACACATATAGACTAAAAGTGAGAGGATGGAAAAATATACTCCATGCAAATGGAAATCAAAAGAAAGTTGGAGTAGAATTCCCCATATCAGACAAAATAGACCTTAAAGAATATTGCAACAGATAAGGAAGAACACTACATAATGATCAAGGGATCAATCCAAGAGGAAGATATAACAATTGTAAATATCTATGCACCCAAAATAGGAGCCCTTCAATACATAAGACAAACAGTAAAGACATAAACGGAGAAACTGACAGTAACACAATCATAGTAGAAGATTTTAACACCCCCCTTACACCAATGGACAGATCATCAAAACAGAAAATTAATAAGGAAACAGTCTTAAATGATACATTAGAAGAGATGGATCTCACTGATATCTTCATATCATTCTATCCAAATGCAGAAGAATATACCTTCTTCTCAATTGCAGATGGAACATTCACCAAGAAAGACCATGTTTTGGGTTACAAATCAAACCTCAGTAAATTTAAGAAAATTGAAATCATAACAAGCATCTTTTCTGACCACAACACTATGAGAATAAATATCAATTACAAGAAAAAAAAAAACTGTAAAAAACACAAAGAAATGGAGATTAAGAAATATATTGCTAAATAATGAGCAAGTTACTGAAGAAATCAAAAGAGAAATTTTAAAAAATTCATAGAAACAAATGACAATAAAAACATGACAACTCAAAACCTATGGGATGCAGCAAAAGCAGTTCTAACAGCAAAGTTTATAGCAATACAATCCTACCTCAAGAAACAAGAAAAACATCGAGCAGACCACCTAAATTTGTGCAAAAAAAAAAAAAAAAAACTGGAAAAAGAAGAAAAAAATAACTCAAAATTAGCAGAAGGAAAGAAATCATAAAGATCAGAGCAGAAATAAATGAGAAACAAATGAAAGAAACGATGGTAAAAATTAATAAAATTAAAAGCTGGTTATTTGAGAAGATAAATAAAATTGACAAACCTTTAGCTAGACTCATCAAGAGAAAGAGTGAAGAACAAAATTAGAAATGAAAAAGGAGAGTTTGCAACAGACAATGCAGAAATACAAAGGATTATATGAGACTATTATGAGCAACTATATGGCAATAAAATGGATAACCTGGAAGAAATGAACAGATTCTTACAAAAGTTCAATCTTCCAAGACTGAACTAGGAAGAAATAGAAATTATGAACAACACAGTTACAAGCACTGAAATTGAAATTGTGATCAGAAATCTCCCAAAAAACAAAAACTCAGGACCAGATGGCTTCACAGGTGAATTCTATCAAACATTTAGAGAAATAATGCCTAGCCTTCATGGAAGGAACATTCCAAACTCATTCTACAAAGCTACCATCACCCTGATACCAAAACCAGACAAAGACAACAGGAAAAAAGAAAACTACAGGCCAATATTACTGATCAATATAGATGCACAGAACCTCAACAAAATTCTAGCAAAAATAATTCAACAACACATCGAAAAGCTCATACACCATATCGAGTTTGGTTTATTCCAGGAGGCAAGGATTCTTCAATATATGCAAATCAAACAATGTGATACAGCATATTAATAAATTGAAACATAAAAGCCATATGACAATCTCAATAGAATAAGAAAAAAGCCTCTGACAATATTTAGCACCTATTTATGATTAAAGCTCTTCATAAAATGGACATAGAAGGAACCTACCTCAATATAATAAAGGCCACATATGATAAGCCCACATCAAACATTACTCTCAATGGTGAAAACCTGAAAACATTCCTCCCAAGATCAGAAACAAGACATGGTGTCCACTCTCACCATTATTATTCAACACATTTTTGGAAGTCCTAGCTACAGCAATCAGAGAAGCAAAAGGAATCCAGAAAAAGTAAATCTCTCACTGTTTGCAGATGACATGATATAGTACATAAAAAACCCTAGATACTATCAGAAAATTACTAGAGCTAATCACTGAATTTAGCAAAATCACAGGAAATAAATCAATACACAGAAATCACTTGCATCCCTATATACTAACAATGAAAAATCAGAAAGAGAAATTAAGGAATCAATCCCATTTACCATTGCAACAAAAAGAATAAAATCTAGCAATAAACCTACCTAAGGAGACGAACTGTATCCAGAAAATGATAAGACCCTGATGAAAGATCAAAGACGCCATAAACAGATGGAGAGATATGCTATGTTCCTGGGCAGGAAAAATCAATATTGTGAAAATGGCTATACTACCAGATGTAACCTACAGATTCAGTGTGATCCCTATCAAATTTCCAATGGCATTTTTCACAGAATTAGAAGAAAAAACTTTACAATTCATATGGAAACACAGAAGACCCCATATAGTCAAAGCAGTCTTGAGAAAGAAGAATGGAGCTGGAGGAATCAACCTTCCTGACTTCAGATTATGTTACAAAGGTACAGTCATCAAGATGGTATGGTGCTGGCACAAAAACATAAATATAGACAATGGAACAAGACAAAAAGCCAAGAAATAAACCCATGTACCTATGGGTACCTTAATTTTGACAGAGAAGGCAAGAATATAAAATGGGGCTAAGTTAGCCTCTTCAGTAAGTGGTGTTGGGAAAACTGGACAGTTACATGTAAAAGAATGAAGTTAAAACACTTTCTAACATCCTACACAAAGATAAACTCAAAAAGCCTAAATGTAAGACCAGAAACTACAAAACTCAGAGGAAAACATAGGCAGAACATTCGAAGACATAAAGCAAGATCCTTTTGACACACCTCCTAGAGTTAAGGAAATAAAAACAAAAGTAAACAAGTGGGACCTAGCTAAACTTAAAAGCTTTTGCACAGAAAGGGAACTATAAACATGGTGAACAGACAACCCTCAGAAAGGGAGAAAATGAAACCAATTGAAACAACTGACAAAGGATTAATTTCCAAATATACAAGCAGCTCATACAACTCAATACCAGGAAAACAAACAACCCAATCAAAAAGTGGGGAAAAGACTTAAACAAACATTTTTCCAAATAAGACATACAGATGGCTAGCAAACACATGAAAAATGCTCAACATTGCTCATTATTAGAGAAATGCAAATCAGATCTACAATGAGATATCACTTCACACCGGTCTGAATGACCAACCTCAAAAAGTCTCAGTTCAGTTCAGTCGCTCAGTTGTGTCCGACTCTTGGCAACCCCATGAGTCACAGCATGCCAGGCCTCCCTGTCCATCACCAACTCCAGGAGTTCACTCAAACTCATGCCCATCGAGTCGGTGATGCCATCAAGCCATCTCATTCTCTGTTGTCCCCGTCTCCTCCTGCCCCCAATCCCTCCCAGCATCAGTCTTTTCCAGTGAGTCAACTCTTCGCATGAGGTGTCACCATATTCCTATACACTATGCTCCAGTAATACTAAATTACTTGCAGTATTTACATAACACCTTATTATGCTTCTTTGCCTTTACAAATGTTTATTCTTTTGCTTGTAACATATTTTTTTCTTTCTTAAATGGTTGATCCATACTTTCTTCAAAGAAGACAAACACATGAGACATCTACTTTGAGATTCTTCCCACCTACTTTTTACCTTTCTCATGAAAACTCCTCTCCCCCTTTACCATTTCTACTGTAATTATCACACTGTTGTTTAATTATCTATTTATTTTTTCCTACCTAAACTGAAAACTCCATGAAAGAATGATCATAGCTTGATCTCTGTCATTGTCCTAGCATATGCACTCAGTGAAGCTTTGTTAAAGAAGTGACAAACAAATGTATGGAAGTAGAATGTAAAAGCATATGTATTAATATGCATATATACACTCAAAAGTTTGAAAGTGATTCTTTTTGTTTTGACTAAATGTGAGATAGTTTTTCCTTTTACTACCCTTGTTAGTTTATATTTTGAGAAATACTGTGTACATGCATCTCCTAATGTGGACAAATCATTAATATAAAGATTCACTGTTGAATGAATTAAAAATGTGTGTTTGGACTTCTTGTGTTCCTTTTGGGTTGCTAAAAAATTTTAATACTTATTCGAACACTTGAAAGGAAAAGAAACAGTACTCTGTAGAAGCTACACCACACTTTGGCATGTGGTATGCATTTGCTGAAGCAGAGGGCTGCCATATGCCATATGTGATGTGCCACCCAACTTTGCCATCATGTCAGTGAATTCATTGTATCCTGCAGCCAAGCCACATGGGTATGACATGCCTTACACTTCAGTATTTCTATGAACATTTTTCCACTTAATTCTGTCACACATGGTATCCATAATCTGTTAGGATGAGTTCTGCCCATTTTGTCACCTTTAACATCTGAAAGCTCTTATGAAGGTGCCAAATTGATTGTGCTTCTGATTTGAATCAGATGTGAGTCATTCTGGGCAAAATTTTTAAAAGGATTTCCAGTAGTCACTTTTCCATGAAAACTGAAACAAGAATGGGTAATGACACATACAAGAGATCACTTGGAGTGTGGTTAATTACATAAGAGATTATTTTTTACTCACATATACATGACCAAATATTTATTGAACCTCCATGATGTCCCAAGCAGTGTGCTATAGGCTGACGAAGAAAAACAAGAAAAAGTACTAAACCAGGATTCTTCTCCTCAAGAAGTTGTGTGAAAATGAAAAAATAAAATAAACTATAATGAAGTTTTTACTTTATTCAATTCATATTATTTGTTATTTAAAAGTGATCTTTAAATAAATGTCCACTCGCATTTTCTTCTTGTCATTTCAACAAAAGCAAAATATAGCCTATAATAAAACTATTTATTTTTTTAGACAGAATGCCATACAGCAATTTAGAATTGTAGAGAAGAATCAGGAAAATTTTGTGTGCAAACAAAGCAAACAAAAACTGTGTACCCATTTTTGTGCATAGATTTTCAGTAGAAGTCATTTGAGGACTTTGATTAAAAAGACTGTGTGAAAAACATCTACTAACAAGGCTTTCTGTATGTTATTTGGAAGAAAAGAGGTGTTTTTTTTTTAACCTTTTTTTAAAAAACATTTGCTTTGGTGGTCATATTAAGAAAAAGTACTCTCCTCAAAACAAATATAAAATAAACACTGAAGACATTTGCCTTTTTAAAAGAGTATCATATTTAGTAAGGAAATGAATATAGCCTGAAATAATGGCATAGGCAACGTTCTAAACTAATTTTTAAATTAAGACGGGAATGTGTGTGAACTAGTTAAAGTTTGTGAATAACCATTGTTTATGAATGGAAAAGACTATTTTTCACAGACCTTAACATTGCATGCCAATCAGAATTGAATTTCTGAACATTGGAACTTTACTTACTATTCCATGTATATTTCCTAGTCATTCATTCAGTTTTGACTGTATGGCACTTATTAAACTGTGTTAACATGTTTTTATCATAATGAGAATTACTTTAAAATTGAAGGTAGATTTTTTATTTGAATGTTTATTTGTCCTATCAAAAATATATAGATATTAGATATTATAATATAGATAGCATCAATGGACATGATGTTTCAGTAAACTTCAGGAGTTGGTGATAGACAGGGAGGCCTGGCATGCTGCAGTCCATGGGGTTGCAGACAGTCGGACATGACTGAGTGAACTGACTGACTGACTGACTATGCACGCCAGTGTATAGGAAGTGAAACTTATTTTCTTACAACAAGATAAATAATTTAAAGTCATCAATCATATTTGTCAGAAAGCATCAGTACAGTTCAGTTCAGTCGTTCAGCCATGTCCAACTCTTTGCGACCCCATGAACTGCGACACACCAGGCCTCCCTGTCCATCATCATCTCCTGGAGTCCACCCAAACCCATGTCCATCGAGTCGGTCATGCCATCCAACCATCTCATCCTCTGTTGTTCCCTTCTCCTCCTGCCCTCAATCTTTCCCTGCATCAGGGTCTTTTCAAATGAGTCAACTCTTTGCATCAGGTGGTCAAAGTATTGGAGTTTCAGCTTCACCATCAGTCATTCCAATGGACACCCAGGGCTGATCTCCTTTTGGATGGACTAGTTAGATCTCCTTGCAGTCCAAAGGACTCTCAAGAGTCTTCTCCAACACTGCAGTTCAAAACCATCAATTCTTTGGTGCTCATCTTTCTTTATAGTCCAACTCTCACATCTATACATGACCACTGGAAAAGCCATAGCCTTGACTAGATGGACCTTTGTTAGCAAAGTAATGTCTCTGCTTTTTAATATGCTGTCTATGTTGGTCACAACTTTCCTTCCAAGGAGTAAGCGTCTTTTAATTTCATGGCTGCATTCACGATCTGTAGTGATTTTAGAGCCCAAAAAAATAAAGTCAGCCAGTGTTTCCACTGATTCCCCATCTATTTGCTGTGAAATGATGGGACTGGATGCCATGATCCTAGTTTTCTGAATGTTGAGCTTTAAGTCAACTTTTCCACTCTCCTCTTTCACTTTCATCAAGAGGCTCTTTAGTTCTTCACTTTCTGCCATAAGGGTGGTGTCATCTGCATATCTGAGGTTATTGATATTCTTCCCGACAACCTTGATTCCAGCTTGTGCTTCATCCAATCCAGAATTCCTCATGATGTACTCTGCATATAAGTTAAATAAGCAGGGTGACAATATACAGCCTTGATGTACTCCTTTTCGTATTTGGAACTAGTCTGTTGTTCCATGTCCAGTTCTAACTGTTTCTTCATGACCTGCATACAGGTTTCTCAAGAGGCAGGTCAGGTGGTCTGGTATTCCCATCTCTTTCAGAGTTCTCCACAGTTCATTGTGATCCACACAGTCAAAAGCCTTGGCATAATCAATAAAGCAGAAATAGATGTTTTTCTGGTACTCTCTTGCTTTTCCGATGACCCAGCAGATGTTGACAATTTGATTTGTCCACTTTTATTTTATTATATATATATATATAGTTTATTTTATATATATATATATAATTGAGGTGTAGTTGACTTACAATAGTTTAGGTGCACAGCAAGGTGGTTCAGTTATACATATACACATATATTATTTTTCAGATTATTTCCTATTATATGTTGTTTCAAGTTATTGAATGTAATTCCCTGCGCTATACAGTAAATCTTTGTGACATCTTATTTGTTTTCCACTAGAAATCTAGCATTCTATTCATACTAAGTCAAACAAGTGGAGTCAAATGTGATTTTTTTTACTTAGGCAAAAATTAATAAGTTTTTTAGTAGGTATATTGTACATACTATTTACATATATGTATCAGTTCAGTTCAGTTCAGTTCAGTTCAGTCGCTCAGTCGTGTCCGACTCTCCGCGACCCCATGAATCACAGCACGCCAGGCCTCCCTGTCCATCACCAACTCCCGGAGTACACTCAAACTCATGTCCACAGAGTCGGTGATGCCATCCAGCCATCTCATTCTCCGTCGTCCCCTTCTCCTCCCGCCCCCAACCTTTCCCAGCATCAGAGTCTTTTCCAATGAGTCAACTCGTCGCATGAGGTGGCCAAAGTATTGCAGTTTCAGCTTTAGCATCAGTCCCTCCAATGAACATCCAGGATTGATCTCCTTTAGAATGGACTGGTTGGATCTCCTTGCAGTATAAGGGACTCTCAAGAGTCTTCTCCAACACCACAGTTCAAAAGCATCGATTCTTCGGCGATCAGCTTTCTTCACAGTCCAACTCTCACATCCATACATGACCACGGGAAAAACCATTGCCTTGACTAGACGGACCTTGGTTGGCAAAGTAATGTCTCTGCTTTTTAATATACTATCAAGGTTGGTCATAACTTTCCTTCCAAGGAGCAAGCGTCTTTTAATTTCGTGGCTGCAATCAGCATCTGCAGTGATTTTGGAGCCCAAAAAAACAAAGTCTGACACTGTTTCCACTGTTTTTCCATCTATTTCCCATGAAGTGATGGGACCAGATGCCATGATCTTTGTTTTGTATACAAAAGCTTTTCTACTACATTTGATAAACACTTGAAAAAGAGCATCAGAAAGAAAAAAAAAGAGGTGGAGAAATTGGAAAACTTAAATGAAATGGGAGCACTGAGTATGAAATAAAAAAAGTTGAAGAAGCTAGATAAAGGTTAAAGATTATGATATAGTCAAATTGTTGTATTTTGATGTCTATTTTTCATCAGAAAGAAAAAAAAAGAGGTGGAGAAATTGGAAAACTTAAATGAAATGGGAGCACTGAGTATGAAATAAAAAAAGTTGAAGAAGCTAGATAAAGGTTAAAGATTATGATATAGTCAAATTGTTGTATTTTGACGTCTATTTTTATTTATTTAACATCTTTTTTAATTGACAGGTAATTGCTTCACAGAATTTTGTGGTTTTCTGTCATACATCAACAATAATCAGACATAGGTACACCCATGTCCCCTCCTTCCAGGTCCTCCCTCTTATCTCCTTTCCCATCACACCCTTCAGCCCCTGTTTGAGTTCCCTGAGTGATATATCAAATTCCCATTGGTTATCTATTTTACATATAAATTATAAATTTATATGTTACTAGGCCCGATGTTTTTAAATATGACTGCTCATTAGAAAGGTATCTGGAGCTTTGGAGAATAAAAAAAAACAGTATCTGGTCATTTGTATATTTCAAAAAAAAAAAAAAAAAAATTCCAAGATAATTCTGATATTCATCTGAGTTTTAAAAAGTGATTACAGGTTTTCCCATTAAATGGTAATTTTGGTGATTTAGAACTTTATTATTTTTCTATTGACCAATCATGATACAATGTTATTAAGTAATAGTTGCATAATCACAGTAGTAAAAGATTTTTATTAGTTTTCACAATCAGTAGTCAGACAGAAAATAAAAGATAATTACAATTGTAGGATTTAATGGGAGCGTGATGAACCTAACAATATAAAATAATTACATACAGTTTGGTCTATGTCTGTTGATTGGTGGATTTAATCCATTTACATTTAAGGTAATTATTGATATGTATGATCCTATTACCATTTTCTTAATTATTTTGGGTTCTTTTTCTTTAGGTCTTTTCCTTGTTTTCTGTCTAGAGAAGTTCCTTCAGCATTTGTTGTAAAGCTGGTTTGGTGGTGCTGAATTCCCTTAACTGTTGCTTCTCTGAAAAGCTTTTGATTTCTCCACCAAATCTGAATGAGATTCTTGCTGGGTAGAGCATTCTTGGTTGCAGGTTCTTCCCTTTTGTCACCTTAAATACAGCATGCCATTCCCTTCTGGCTTGTAGTGTTTCTGTGGAGAGAAATCAGCTGATAATCTGGTAGGAGTTCCCTTGTATGTTATTTGTCATTTTTCCCTTGTTGCTTTTAATATTTTATCTTTGTCTTTAGTTTTTGTCAGTTTGGTTACTATGTTTCTCGGTGTGTTTCTCCTTGGGTTTATCCTGTCTAGTACTTTCTGTGCTTCCTGGACTTGGTTGACTGTTTCCTTTCCCATGTTAGGGAAATTGTCAGCTATTATCTCTTCAGATATTTCCTTGGGTCCTTTTTCTCTCTCTTCTCCTTCTGGGATCTCTAAAATGTGAATGTTGGTACATTTAATGTTGTCCAAGAGGTCTCTTAGGCTGTCTTCATTTCTTTTCATTCTTTTTTCTGTATTCTGTTCTGCAGCAGTGATTTCCACCATTTTGTCCTCCAGGTCATTTATTCGTTCTGCCTCAGTTATCCTGCTATAGATTCCTTCTAGTGTATTGTTCATCTCTGTTTGTTTGTTCTTTAGTTCTTCTAGGTCTTTGGTAAACATTTCTTGCATCTTCTCCATTTTTTACCCCAGATTCTGGGTCATCTTCACTATCATTATTAAGAATTCTTTTTCAGGAAGGTTGCCTATAAACACTATATTTAGTTTTTTTTTTGAGGGGGGTATCTTTTCCCTTCATCTGGGACATTGTTTTCTTCTTTTTTATCCTGATTAACTTTTTGTGATGTGGTTTTTGTTCTAGTCACTGTGAGATTGTGGTTTTTCTTGCTTCTTCTGTCTGCCTTCTGATGGAGGAGGTTAAGGGGCTTGTGTAAGTTCCTGATGGGAGGGACTTGCAATGGGGAAGACTGGGTCTTAGTCTGGTGGGCAGGGCCTTGCTCAGTAAAGCTTCAATCCAATTATCTACTGATTTGTGGGGTTACACTCCTTCCCTGTTAGTTATTTGGCCTGAGGTGACTCAGCCCTGGGGTGTATGGGCTCTATGGTAGGGTTAATGGTGATTTCCAAGAGAGCTTATATCAAGGCGGGGGGGAGGTCTTCCAAGTTTGCTGCTGCCAGTGTTCCCATGCTCGTTGTAAGCCCCTGCCAAATATCCAAGGTAAATCAGAAAGAACTAATGTATTTGAAAATTAAGAAATACACTTAGAAAGAGTTAATATTACACAAGAAAATGCTTATTAAATATTTATTCAGGCCTCCTGGTTGACTCAGACAGTAAGGAATCTGTCAACAATGCAGAAGACCTGGATTCAATCCCTAGCATATGATGTTAAATTTTGAAATTTGTTATTTTATTTTATAGAATACAACTCTGGATTTTGTGCTCTAAAGTTAAATAATAAATTCATTAGGTCTGCGTCAATATTGCCTTATTCTGTACACTTTTAAATTCTCATTTCCATTAGTTGGATTCATTCTTAGGAAGTATTCTGATTCATGCAACATGTCCATTGCCTGGAACCAGGCTTTTCCTCCTAACCTCTCAACAACCCGTTAACTTATTTAGCATTTATGTTCTTTAGCTATTTAGTTTGCTGTTCAAAAAACCTTTTAAAAAAAATAAATTGAAGTATAACTTAGTACAGAAAAGTGTGTAAGCTTAGATATACCTCTATGTGTGCAGATCAGTGTATAGTGAGTACAGAGTATATAACCATCACCTGGTCAAGAATTGGAACATGGACAGCATCTTGAAGCCCTTAATAGCTCCTATGGATCAAAGGAGCAATCAAGGTGGATATTAGGAGACACTGATCATAATACAATTCAAATTTTGCACAATGAATTTAAACACCGTGATTAAAAGACAAACAATTTTGGACATAGCCTGGAAACTCATCAGTGGGATATTATCTAAAATTTTGAGCCATAACCGTGTATGGTGACCTTATATGGTATTTGAGTGAGTGAAGTTGCTCAGTCGTGTCCGACTCTTTGCGACCCCATGGACTGTAGCCCACCAGGCTCCTCCGTCCATGGGATTCTCCAAGCAAGAATACTGGAGTGGGTTGCCATTTCCTTCTCTAGAGGATCTTGCTGACCCAGGGATTGAACCCAGGTCTCCCGCATTGCAGGCAGACGCTTTAACCTCTGAGCCACCAGGGAAGCCCCTGGTATTTATATGGTATTTAAAGAAGCTTAAATAGGCATCAAGGAACTTCAGTCAATAAATTCAAATATAAAATTATTTTAGTAGCTTAGAAGTGAGGCTTTTATATACAGATAGAAAGCCACAGTGAGAGATGGAAAGGAGATGGTGTGAAAAGATATAAAGTAAGAAATTATAGACTGTAATTTGTCAATTACTTGGCTGATGGTGAAGGAGTAAAAGGGTAGCATTACTACTTTTTTCCTGAGTGGCAGTGACATTTGAGAGAAATAAAGAAGCAGAAAAATGAATTTAGATAGATGAGCATTAATTGCTTACTTTTGTCTCAACCTCTTGGTTATAATAATTTATTTTTGTTGTTAAAACAAAAAATAGATTTGTGTCTGGTAATAGATTAGCATCATATAGAAATCTTTAAAAAATATTTTTAAAAAGTTGTTTGGTCTTTCTGTACAAAGAAGAAAGTCTGAAGTACACACAGGATGACAGTATTCAGATCATCCACCCTCAACCCAATTAGAATGTACAGTGTATAGTTTGCACAAATATCAGAAATGTTTAATCAAATTCAAAACCACTTATGACAATTGACTGAGGTAATTCTTAAACTACTGGAATCACTTTCACATTTACTACGTATATTTCTTTGGGTACTTACCAACTGGAAAGCAATCCTGAGAAAAAGTGAGTGGCAATTTTCAGAGAGCCTTTAAATATATATGGTCCACAGGAGTTGTTAGAGGAGCAATCTTCTAATTTCTATCTCTCTTTAGTTGCTCTTTGAGATGTGAAAATGATGGGGTCATTTTTGTAGATCTTAATACCCTGGAAACTTGTCTCTGTACTTGGAAAAGCATCAGACGATTACATTAGGAGACAACTTAGGGAGAACAGTTTCAGGCCTGTTATTTGTATGCTGCTTCTGAACAGGATCAGGTTTTGCTACTTTTGAAAATAAGGGTCAGTTGACACATTGATGGAGTGTGCTTGGTATTCTGACTGTTTAAGATCACTTTCTTCTACTTCACATGAGACTTCTGTTTGGCACTAACATTGATTTCATTATTTGTAAACCCCTCTCCTTTTTTTTTTCTTAATTAATTGTCGTTGTTGTTGTTCAGTCACCAAGTCTTATTGGACTCTTCAGGTCCATATGGACTGCAGCATGCCAGGCTTCCCTGTCCCTGCCCAAGTTCATGTCCATTGAATCGGTGATACCATCCAACTATCTCATCCTCTGTTGTCCCCTTCTTCTGCATTCACTCTTTCCCAGCATCAGGGTCTTTTCCAATGAGTTGGCTCTTCCCATCAGGTAGCCAAAGTATTTGAGCTTCAGCATCAGTGCTTCCAATGAATATTCAGGGTTGATTTTCTTTAAGATTGAATGATTTGATCTTCCTGCTCACCAAAGGACTCTCAAGAGTCTTCTCCAGTGCCACAGTTCTTCGGCGCTCAGCCTTCTTTATTGTCCAGCTTTCACATCTGTACATGACTACTGGAAAGGCCATAGCATTGACTATATGGACCTTTGTCAGCAAAGTGATTTATTTGCTTTTTAACACACTGTCTAGGTTTGTCATAGCTTTCCTTCCAAGAAGCAATTGTCTTCTAATTTCATGGCTGTAGTCACCATCTGCATGATTTTAGAGCACAAGAAGAGGAAATCTGTCACTTCATTCACCTTTTCCCCTTCTACTTGTAACCTTGTTTTTTATTTTATTTTCTCTTATTTCTTTTTTTGTACTTTATTTTATTTTTAAACATTATTGTGTTGCTTTTGCCATACAATGACATGAATCTGCCTTGGGTGTACATGTGTTCCCCATCTTGAACCCTCCTCCCTCCTCCCTTCCCATCCCATCCCTCTGGTTCATCCCAGTACACCAACCCCGAGCATCCTGTATCATGGATTGAACCTGGACTGGTGATTCGTTTCACATATGATAATATACATGTTTCAATACCATTCTCCCAAATCATCCCGCCCTCGCCCTCTCACACAGAGTCCAAAAGACTGTTCTATACATCTGTGTTTCTTTTGCTGTCTCATATACAGGGTTATCATTATCATCTTTCTAAATCCCATATATATATGTGTTAGTATACTGTATTGGTGTTTTTCTTTCTGGCTTACTTCACTCTGTATAATAGACTCCAGTCTCATCCACCTCATTAGAACTGATTCAAATGCATTCTTTTTAATGTCTGAGTAATACTCCATTGTGTATATGTACCAAAGCTTTCTTATCCATTCGTCTGCAGATGGACATCTAGTTTGCTTCCATGTCCTGGCTATTATAAACAGTGCTGTGATGAACATTGGAATACACGTGTCTCTTTCAATTCTGGTTTCCTCGGTGTGTATGCCCAGGAGTGGGATTGCTGGGTCGTATGGCAGTTCTATTTCCAGTTTTTTAAGGAATCTCCACACTGTTTTCCATAGTGGTTGTACTAGTTTGCATTCCCACCAATAGTGTAAGAGGGTTCCTTTTTCTTCACACCCTCTCCAGCATTTATTTCTTGTAGACTTTTGGATAGCAGCCATTCTTACTGGTGTGAAATGGTATCTCATTGTGGTTTTGATTTGCATTTCTCTGATTATGAGTGATGTTGAGCATCTTTTCATGTGTTTGTTAGCCATCTTTATGTCTTCTTTGGAGAAATGTCTGCTCAGTTCTTTGGCCCATTTTTTGATTGGTCGTTTATTTTTCTGGAATTAGCTGCAGGAGTTGCTTGTATATTTTTGAGATTAATCCTTTGTCAGTTGCTTCACTTGCTATTATTTTCTCCCATTCTGAAGGCTGTCTTTTCACCTTGCTGGTGATGGACAGGGAGGCCTGGCGTGTTGTAATTCATGGGGTCGCGGAGAGTTGGACACGACTGAGCGACTGAACTGAACTGAACTGAACTGTTAGTTTCTTTTGCTGTGCAGAAGCTTTTAATTTTAATTAGGTCTCATTTGTTTATTTTTGCTTTTATTGCCAATATTCTGGGAGGTGGGTCATGGAGGATCCTGTTGTGATTTATGTCAGAGAGTGTTTTGCCTATGTTCTCCTCTAGGAGTTTTATAGTTTCTGGTCTTACATTTAGATCTTTAATTCATTTTGAGTTTATTTTTGTTTATGGTGTTAGGGAGTGTTCTAGTTTCATTCTTTTCAAGTGGTTAACCAGTTTTCCCAGCACTACTTCTTAAAGAGATTGTCTTTGCTCCATTGAGTATTCTTGCCTCCCTTGTCAAAGATAAGGTGTCCATAGGTGCATGGATTTATCTCTGGGCTTTCTATTTTGTTCCATTGATCTATAGTTCTGTCTTTATGCCAGTACCATACTGTCTTGATGACTGTGGCTTTGTAATAGAGCTTGAAGTCCGGCATATTGATTCATCCAGTTCCACTCTTCTTTCTCAAGATTGCTTTGCTATTCGAGGTTTTTTGTTTTTCCATACAAATTGTGAAATTATTTGTTCCAGCTCTGTGAAAAATATCGTTGGTAGCTTGATAGGGATTACATTGAACTTATAAATACTTTGGGTAATAATTTCATTTTCACAATATTTATTCTTCCAATCCATGAACACAGTATATTTCTCTATCTATTAGTGTCCTCTGTGATTTATTTCACCAGTGTTTTACAGTTTTCTATATATAGGTCTTTTGTTTCTTTAGGTAGATATATTCCTAAGTATTTTATTCTTTTCGTTGCAACAGTGAATGGAATTGTTTCCTTAATTTCTCTTTCTATTTTCTCATTATTAGTGTATAGGAATCAAGGGATTTCTGTGTGTTGATTTTATATCCTGCCACTTTACGATATTCATTGATTAGCTCTAGTAATTTTCTGGTAGAGTCTTTAGGGTTTTCTGTGTAGAGGATCATGTCATCTGCAAACAATGAAAGTTTTACTTCTTCTTTTCCAATTTGTATTCCTTTTATGTCTTTTGCTGCTCTGATTGCTGTGGCCAAATCTTCCAAAACTATGTTGAATAGTAGTGGTGAGAGTGGGCACCCTTGTCTTGTTCCTGACTTCAGGGGAAACGCTTTCAATTTTTCACCATTGAGGATAATGTTTGCTGTGGGTTTTTCATATATAGCTTTTATTATGTTGAGGAATTTTCCTTCTATTCCCACCTTCTGGAGGGTTTTCATCATAAATGTATGTTGAATTTTGTCAAAGGCTTTCTCTGCATCTATTGAGATAATCATATGATTTTTATTTTTCAATTTGTTAATGTGGGGCATTACATTGATTGATTTGCGGATATTGAAGAATCCTTGCATCCCTGGGATAAAGCCCACTTGGTCATGATGTATGCTCTTTTTAATGTGTTGTTGGATTCTGATTGCTAGAATTTTGTTAAGGATTTTTGCATCTACGTTCATCAGTGATATTGGCCCGTGGTTCTCTTTTTGTGTGGCATCTTTGTCAGGTTTTGGTATTAGGGTGATGGTGGCCTCATAGAATGATTTTGGAAGTTTACCTTCCTCTGCAATTTTCTGGAAGAGTTTGAGTAGGATAGGTGTTAGCTCTTCTCTAAAGTTTTGGTAGAATTCAGCTGTGAAGCCATCTGGACCTGGGCTTTTGTTTGCTGGAAGATTTCTGATTATAGCTTCTAGTTCCGTGCTTGTGATGGGTCTATTAAGATTTTCTATTTCTTCCTGGTTCAGTTTTGGAAAGTTATACTTTTCTAAGAATTTGTCCATTTCTTCCAAGTTGTCCATTTTATTGTCATATAATTGCTGATAGTAGTCTCTTATGATCCTTTGTATTTCTGTGCTTTCTGTTGTGATCTCTCCATTTTCATTTCTAATTTTATTGATTTGGTTCTTCTCCCTTTGTTTCTTGATGAGTCTGGCCTTTGGTTTGTCAATTTTATTTACCCTCTCAAAGAACCAGCTTTTGGCTTTGTTGATTTTTGCTATGGTCTCTTTTGTCTCTTTTGCATTTATTTCTGCCCTAATTTTTAATATTTTTTTTCCTTCTACTAACCCTGGGATTCTTCAGTTAATTTTTCTTTTCAAATTCTACAACTTCCATTTCAGCATTATGTGTGTACAAAGATCCTATGTGTGAGAAAAATGTGGCTTGGGTACATAGGATAGAGGTTAAAATGTTCAATCTTGCAACTCTCATACTTTTTCTTAAAAATAGGAAATTGTTTTATTTTAATTAAATTTAGTTAAGCTAATAAGTAATTTAAATATAGATATATTGATTAAAATTATTCTAAATTAAAAATTTCTGAAAATGTACCTAAACTGATATGAGTGACTAGAGTTTTTATTTCTAAGAAATTATACAAAGCAATTCTAAAAATGGATAATGTCGACATAACAGAATATATAATTGGTATAAATGTATTATCTTTAGTTGTATATAATAGGAAATATTATAGCTCTTGGTCTGCATTATCACAGAGTTCAAATTAATAATTTTTATTCACAAGTTCTTACTGTGTAGTTCTTTAAAAAATAAAGTTTGAATTTTGAGGAACTTCATTTTATACAGTAACCAGTGGGTGATTCTATACCCTGATTCTCTCGCAGAGTACTTTAATACATACAGCCCTGTAGAAGACACTCTCAAGATTAGTGAGGTCACCGCATATGAAGGTGTGTTTCTGCTATTGAATCAGTCAGAAGGTAAGAACTCTATCAAGCAAGTCACCAGGGGCTGTGTCACAAGTTTTCCCAGTTGCCACTTTCTCTGTCCGTGTTACAAATGTATCTGACACTAACTGTGACTCTTATAACTTAGCATTCATTTCTTCTGATATTTTGACACTAAAGTGAAACATGGCAGCCTGGGACAAAGAGATTTGGTGTTCTCATCATGAATCACACCACATGGTTACTGATAAACACTACAACGAATCATGGATAGCTGGCAAGGCCCTCTGCCCTAATTTGTTTTTTAAATTTTCATTCAGGCATTGTAACTTCATTACATCCCTGCAAGCAAGACCCCAGGCGTTGTTTGAAGCAGATATATAGCCAAGTAAGGCAGCCATTTCAGACTACAGAGAAATCCCTTTATTTACACAGTATCTGAACTTTTCTTTTTAGCTGGGGAAGTTTGATTTCATATAATATTACTATTTTCATTTTTAAAGACAGTTTGTTTTTTTTGTTTGTTTGTTTTTCCATATGTCTGATTGAGGGAAATTTCAGCTGGATGTGAAGAAGTAACCAGCATTCATTTTCATCTCTAGTCAAAGTTTCATTGAAAATCAATGTATAAAAACTCTCTTTAATGTCTTTTACTGTTATTCTTCTACACAATTTCCCTTTCCCTGTTAAAAGGTAAAAAGAGTTCAGCAGTATGACTCCAGGTGAGAATATGCATTCTGACAAAGTCCTGGAAGTAAGATGGAGAAAGAATGTATCGTGTCAGATACCTTCAGTCATACTGTTGATAAACCAAAACTTGCCGAGTACTAGACAGCTACTTTCCCACCACACTGCCTCTCCTGTTCAAACTACAGCATTATAAGCTGGCAGATCAACTTTTAACACTGACAGAAATGTTGCCTACTTAATATTGCTTGGAGAGTAAACAGTCCAAGTGGACTGTTAAGAAACTTTGACACCCATAAACAATTTGTAAAAACTTTTATTTGATACAGTGAAAACAAAACTGAAAGAACATATTGGAAAGAAAACCTATTTCCTAGGAAAGGATAACAGAGGATCCCTTTAAAAAAGCATGTGATTTATTTGTTAGTGGTAATCAAAAAACCCTACCCCTTCTTTTCCATTGAATTTTTGTTAATGATAAAGAATGTCTGCTGCTGCTGCTAAGTCGCTTCAGTAGTGTCTGACTCTGTGCGACCCCATAGACGGCAGCCCACCAGGCTCCTCCATCCCTGGGATTCTCCAGTCAAGAACACTGGAGTGGGTTGCCATTTCCTTCTACTTTGAAAAAATAATTCATTTATCTGCCCTACTGATGTCAAAATTTTATAGAAATTATATTCTGCTTTGATTTAGAACAATAATTATATTTTGAAACATTAATTTGATTTACTCTAAAGCTGAAATATAGTAGTTTAAGAAGATAAACTAAGAACAAGGCATACCCAGCAGTAAATGCAATCATACATAAAAGTAATTAAAACTTCACTGAAAGTTTCTTAATATTCAGATTTTTGTTTTGAAATCATTTAGAGTTGAGTCTAGGGTGATATAGCTATTTAGTCTCATGTGTTTCTCATTCCCTTGAGGAAGACTTTCTCTGAATTGGACCTGGAGTTCAGTTTCAGGCTACAAGAGTGAGTCTAAATATAATGCAGAAAACTGCTTATTATAACTTCAGTGAATGTTTCATTCATACACCTCTCAAAAGTTTGTCAACAGGGTAATCAATAAATATTTAATTCTCAAATTGTAGCTCAGCAATTCTGGGTGGCATCAGGAGACATGCTAATGGCAGTTAGGTGGGCAGCATCTGCCCTGCAGGCCCTCAGCCAGCCTGACATACCCAGGAGTGGTGAACTTTGATTATTTTTAGAATTATTTTTTATATTGATGCAATAAATCCAAAACATGTCAGTTTGAGATGTTGGCAACATGTTTTTATATTCCCAGCAGTGAGGGGCATTGTGTTCTCTCACATATACAGAACAAACAAAAATATTAAATTAGAAAGCAAAGTAGAATAGCAATCTATATTTCTGTTAACTCTATTTGAGCCAAGCCATTTTTTTTTTCTTTCCAGTAAAGTAAAAATAATGACTATGCCATTGTTACTTTTGGGATATTGTACATACTCATTTTAATAACTATGCCTTTGAAGCTTATTCATTAGAATTCTGAATATCCTGTTAAAATATTTAAACTAATGTTTATGTTAAAATTAAAAATAAGACATATTAATAAATAATAGAGTTGATTTCTAGACAGCAATAAAAAGCTAGATCGCATTAAGAAAAATGACACAATTTTGTTTTACTTTATAAGTAGAATATGCACATGTTCTCTTTCTGCCTTTTTTTTTTTTTCCCTGTTCAGTAAAGGGTAGTGCAGTAATCTGAAGGTGCTCTGCTTTCTCCTAAAGGGTAAATCTATTTGTTTCCTTATTTGATAGCATGGAGTATAGCAAAATGCTTCAGATAAAACACAGCCCTTACAATTGTTTGAATTTTAAGTGGCTACTGTGTTTAGATTTTCAATTTTCCTTCCTTTCTCCCTGCCAGTTTTGAAGAGTGTTCATATGCCTCACAATATGCTGAGCCGAAGATGATCAGCCAAGTCTTGGCTTCTTTGAGAGCTTAAACCCTTTAAACCCAGTGCTCTTTCCAGCTGGCAGGTCAGCAGCACTGAGCAGACGCTGCAGGTTTCTGCTTAGTTAAGTTTCCACAAATGCGCCTCTGCTTATTCTTAGTGAGAAAGGGGAAAGAGTATCTGCCCCATGAACAATTCTATCCATCTTCCTTTTCCTAGCTCACTGTGTCTAATCTGTTTGGCATTGCAAGATTTTTCTTTTCTTTTTTTTACTCCCAAGTTTTTGACTGACAGATATTATTAAAAACAAACAAACCATACGATGTTAATGTTTTTAATTCCTGAAAGCATATATTTACTTTTCATGAAGTCTGCAAAAGTTTCACTCATTTTTCCATATTACATTAATAGACATGTTTGGCAAAATAATACTCTCTAAATTTACTCTTCAGATGTTAGCTTTTATAGAGAGATTAAGATTACAAAAAGCAATATAGACCTTCTTTGATCTCATTTCATTCTTCAGACATTTACTACTTAACCCTTTAACTCTTGTTCAAATAATGACAGTTTTTCTTGGGTTACAAAATGACTCAAACCAGCTAAACAAAGTTTGAATGTCTGTTTGTTCTGGGCATTTTCTTTACCTCATTACTAAAAACTTAACACAAAAATAAATGGATTTAGGATAGATTTAAATCGTGAATGTAGCTTGTGAATGAAAAAAATTCAGAATGAGTGAAGTCAACTTAAATATATTAGAATTAAAATGCTACATGCATTGCTACATGTTCTTAATTTTTATATATATCTGCACATGAAATGGAGAAGGCAATGGCAAGCTACTCCAATATTCTTGCCTGGAAAATCACACGGACAGAGGAGCCTGATGACCTACAGTCCATGGGGTCACAAAAAGTCAGATAGGACTGAAGCAACTTCACACACACACACACATGAAATTACTGGTTTACACTAGTTTTGGTTTGAGTATTTTATTTTTTATGGTAGAATTCTATAAATAGTTGAACTCAAAGAGCCATGCAATAATGCCATTTATTATGTACTGTTAGTTTAGTTGTAGTCCAAATAATAATAACTACTGATTTTGATCTTATATGTTAAAAAAGCCCATACCAATGCACTTTATCTTAAACTGATTATTCTGAATTTTAAATACCTCCATCAATTGTCATTTATTTTAATTTTTAGCAGAGATATCATATTTTATACTTGATTTTCTAAAATTTAAGGGAAAACCAAATCATTTCCTTGACTTCTTACCTATACATTCTAGCCATCTGATTTGTGTAATTTGTCCTACATATCTTATGTTCTTAATTAATTGGGAATTTCTTACCCAGGCATTTTTAAATGTCTTTGAAAAATAAAATGATCTACTTTTATGAAATTACCGTATAATTCAAGTTTTATTTAGTAGTATGGCAAAATGTTAGGAGTTGGAGGGAGGTAGAAACAGTGGAATGCTATTGCTGAGATGGAAAACCAGGTTCATAGTTCTTAAAAACTTCTGTTTAAAGCAACATGTAATAATGATAAGGATGAAATGTTTAATGTGTTGTCTTTTAAAGTATCAGAAAATTATCAAAATCTATTTTAGCCTAATCTATCAAAATTAAAATTGTTGCTTGATATCCACTGTTGAGCTTTGTTTCTGCTAAATCCTGAAATCATAATGTAGAAAATATTTTATTTTTGACAATTCCAATAAGAAACCACTACCTGAGAATCTGAAATATAAAACTCAGGTGCTGTAAAGTCAGCCCCCAAGATTTTGTAAAAAAGTGACTTTGGGCAAAAATTTTATAGATAACCCAACCTAGTTATGACTTAAACTGCAGGAAAGAAACATATGGCACACTCAGAAGGGTTTATTCAAGAGATTAATATTGGGATTTCTTTGTTACAAAGCTGTTGGTATGGTTAAGAAAAAAATAAGGGATGGTGAAGCACCGTATACTTTTAGCAGAGGGCTGCCTGACCCTTAGAGAGAAGGTCTGCACAACAGTCAACTCATAGCCAAACAGTGAGGGATCTAGCCTTATAAATATCTTAACTTGGATTTTTTTTTTTTTTTTAATATATTAACCACTAACACACTGCTAGTAATTCCCACTGACCAACCCAACTGGAAGCCTTGGAGCAAGAGATTCTAACTGATTTTTTTGGGGGAAAAGAGCAAAGCAGAAGAGTAGAGAACAGATCTGAGTAAGCAGAGCAGAAGTAAAAAAATAATATCTGGTACAACTAACAAACTGAAATGTACACAGTATTGGAGTCATTGGCTAAATGATACATTTTCAAGTAAAGGGATAGTATACTTTAGAATATACAACAGTATATATCCCAAGAAATCATTCAGCTCCACTGACAGTGAAAAGTGACTCATTCCCATTTCACCAAATCATCAGAAAATATTATTTCATTATATATTAATGAATGAGTTTCACATTAGTTTATAGAAAGGAGGTGGTGCCTTTTTAATTGGAAAAGTTTATGGGGTCGCTACGAGTCGGACACGACCGAGCGACTTCACTTTCACTTTTCACTTTCACACATTGGAGATGGAAATGGCAACCCACTCCAGTGTTCTTGCCTGGAGAATCCCAGGGACGGGGGAGCCTGGTGGGCTGCTGTCTATGGGGTTGCACAGAGTCGGACATGACTGAAGTGACTTAGCAGCAGTAGCAGCAGTAACTGTAAAACTCTAGTAGCAGTCAAATGTTTACTATATAGGAGAATAACATCATTTTTCTGATGTGTGTGAGTATGTGTTAGTTGCTCAGTCATGTCTGACTCTGGACTATAGTCTGTCAGGATCCTCTCTCCATGGAATTCTCCAGGCAAAAATACTGATGTCAGTAGCCATTCCCTTCTCCAGGGGTTTTTCCTGACCTAGGGATGGAACCCCAGTTGGTCTGGTGAATTGCAGGCAGAGCCCCCCACTCCCCCACCCCCGCCGTTCTGATAGCCTAAACAAAGCAAATGGTAATTTGTTAGTAAAGAGTAACTAGTTTGTGACTTTAGAATCTATGTTGTGTAGATGCATGAAAAAGAATAAGTTGATGAGACATAGAAATAAAGGGAAAAAAGGGAAAAATCATTTTGTTGCCAATATTCTGTTCAATTCAGTCTCAGTATTTTTAGTATTAAGACTTTTAGACCATTGATCAAAGTTCCATGCCCCCCCCCTTTTTTTTTTTTTTGGTCTTGGGTTATGTGCATTATTTTTAAAAAATCACGCTTTTTATAGTCTTATAGAGAACACATACACATAAAACCACACATGGATACACATATGTGCACATGTGGGCACACAAGTGCTTTGAAGAGGAAGATACATACTATGATGTTCATGAAATCTAAATTTAATTTCAAATAGAATAAAAGATTTGGAGTGAATACTGGAGACAAAATTGTATAGTGATTGAAGCCAATATGGCCAAAAATTACAGAGTAGAAAGCAGCACTCTTTATCATGGATAGGAAGTAGAAATACAGTTAAGGATGAAAATGAAATTACATTTTACTCTACATGTTAAATCTGTGAAGAGGGATAGTTTTTACTCAAAGAGTAACTGCCACTGCTTGCTGGTGATTAAAATAAGCTTCCTTGTGCTATCTCTTCACATAAATGGTTATTGCCTCTCAAATTTACCAGGAGTATTCTAATCCAGAACCTAAACTTGTTGATGATATGCAATAAACTTTCTCAACAAAAAATAAGAAACCAAGTCATGCAACTTAAGATGTACTGGTCTTAAATTCTGCTCTTATAGAGTTTAGTTCAGACAGGTTTATCTTGGCTTTTCTGGGAGTATGTGTGTGTATTGTGTGTGTGTGTAATTAGAAAACAACCAAGACTTGTGTTTCATCAAGGAAAAACTGAATATCATTTAACTGATTGTCTTGTAATGTGATCCTTTAAGTCATTAAGTACTTTTAAAATTCTTTCTTGTATTTGTAGAACAAAACAGAAAGCAAGAGACCCAGCAGGCCTGTTTGAGTCATGCCAACTCTTAATCCCTTTGGTTACATTTTGTGTTCTTTTATGCAAACAGGTCACCAGAAAAAAAAATGGCAGTATCCCATCTAAAAATATTCTGGAAAAATCAGTGTATGTTTGTGCTGAATGATAAATCAGGAAGGCAACCTAAATAATGTTTTTGTTCTCTGTTGTTTATTGCTCAGGTTGTATATTAATACAGATTTTCTATAATTTGCTTAGCCTCCTGGTTTCAGCCAATTTTCTAAACACTCTATAATAGAGATTGAGAAGGACGACCAATTCAAAGTTCATTTTAAAGAATTATCAGCTAATCTTTCACTTATCTATAATCCCTTTTTGAAATATCAGAGAGTACAATGGGTTCGGTAATCAGAACACTTGCATTTCTTTTTTGTCAAATGCAAAATACATTTATCAGATCAAAATACATTTAATCAATTTATTGCATCTTCTTTTCAGATATGCCTTTAAAGTTTGTTGGTTTTTTTTTTTCTGATGATTTACTTTTTTTCATGAGAGGAGTTGAACTGCCGTCAGGAATATTTTTATCAAAGCCATGAAAATGGTAGCAGTGACAACAAACATATTTAAATGCTACCAGTTGTGAAACACAGGCCTAAGCTTCTTAGATTGAATTTCTCATTAATTTTTACAGTATCTTCTTTTGACCAAATCTTTAGTTTTGTCAAATGTAAATGGTCCACACTGTGGTCTACAGAAGATACTGTAAGAATTATTGGTGTTGTCATTGCTACCATAGTTGTAAGGAGAAACTATTTTTATCCCAGTCTTACATAAGAACGAAAATATCTGGCTCTTGGACTCTGATACTTATTGAAGGGGAAACAATCCTTAATGAACAATCTTGCACAAGAGCCTAAAAAGTGAGAGAAAGTTAAATTGGCAGGCTTGAGTGTTTGCAAAGTCAATTAATCATGGACATTACAGAGTCTGTATAAACAAACCAAGGAGAGATATGTTAACTTCCTCTTCTGTATTAAACGGTAATAAGGGAAATTTATTCCATAATTTAGAATTTTAGTATTTCATTCCTGCAAAATTAAAAGGGAAGATCTTCTGTTTGTCTAGCAACATGTGTTTAATGTTTATTCCCTTACAGTGATACTCTTTAAGAAAAGTAAATAATTATATTTTATTCAAACCTCAAACCTGGGTAAGTACTGTTATGTTATTATTAATAGTATACCATAAATGATACAAAAATAAAGACATCTTTAAAGTATTCATAGAAGAAGGATGACCCTTCTTTTTTTTTTAATTTATTTATACTTGGTCTTTGTCAGAAAGTACTAGATTTTTACAGTGTTTTATTAAGATAATTAAAAAACATACAAATCATGAAGTAGAATGAATTTATTATATTATGCACTATTTGTAAAAAAAATGAAATATTTATTTTTGTTCCAAATGCAAAGAATAACACATACACACACACACACGTATATATAGGCCTCCTAGGTGGTGCTAGTTGTAAAGAAAGAAAGTGCCATATATATGAAATTTCTTTCCTTAGATTCTTCTAGGGACTGATTACAATGTCACAAATATAATAAAGGCACAGTTTGAAGAAATTAACATAGATTTTGTTGTGTGCATGGTATGCATAAATAGCATCAAAGAACAAAGCAATTGTGCTTGAAAACTAAAGGAGGGATAGCAAAAGAGAAATATCATAGCTCTCATGTTGTTGGTCAGTGACCCCACATCTAACTGTAAAACTCTTTTTATTTAGCCCCTGAGTCTGTGTGAATGCTGTAAATCACAACTCTGTTTCTAAAAAGAGAATTTAGCAACCATCGATAATTTACACTTCTGACTGATCTTTAGGTGAATGAACATATGGCAAAGAATACCTTAAGGAAAGACCTTGAAAAAGTCTTAAGTGGGTAAACTTGGTGCATTAGTACTTCAGGCAACTTAACTATTCTCTAAAAATCTATAAATCATGAAAATATATATTTGATAATAAAATATTTTATAAAACATATGTATTATAAATTTATATTCTGTATTTCAGAATACCTAATTTTTAAATTTTATCTCAGCCAATCATAAAACACTCTCTTTCTAAATTGTAGTTTACATGATTGAGATGTCGAATAAGAAAACTGTTCCATATTGGCACATTCCATATTAATTAATGGAAACATTTTAGAGTATATTACAAAGGAAGAAAAAAGTTTTTTTAACATTTGTTGTTCAGTCACTAAGTCATGCCCAGACCTTTGTGATCCCATGAACTGCAGCATGCCAGGCTTCCCTGTCCTTCACTGCCTCACAGAGTTGGCTCAAACTTATGCCCATTGAGTAAGTGATGCTGTGCAACCATCTGATCCTCAGTCACCTGGTTCTCCCTTTGCCCTCAATCTTTCCCAGCATCAGGTCTTTTCCAATGAATCAATTTCATCACATCAGGTGGCCAAAATATTGAAGCTTCACCATCAGTCCTTCCAATGAATATTCAGGGTTGATTTCCTTGAGGATCAACTGGTTTGATCTCCTTGCTGTCCAAGAGGCTCTCAAGATCTTCTCCAGCACCACAGTTTTAAAGCATCAATTAATCAGCATTCAGTCTTCTTTATGGTCCAAATCTCACATCCATACATAACTACTGGAAAAACCATAGCTTTGACTATATGGACCTTTGTCAGCAAAGTGATGTCTCTGCTTTTGAATATGCTGTCTAGGTTTGTCATAGCTTTTCTTCCAAAGAGCAAGCGTCTTTTAATTTTGTGGCTGCATTCATGGTCCACAGTGATTTTGGAGCCCAAGTAATTAAAATCTGAAACTGTTTCCACTTTTTCCCCATCTATTTGCACATCTATTATACATTGCTTATGTATGTTAAGACACTGCATTCTAGTCTTGGTTCTTCAATTACCTTACTGTGCAACCTTGATTTTTGAGCCTGTATCTCTTATGATAAATAAGATAATTGAACCAGGTGAAGTATTTACAAATGGGTATTTTGTGAATGTAGTAGGAAAGGATATATATGACTATAATGTCATTTTCAATCTATTAGTATTATCCTTCCTAGGATCGAGTCCAACACTTGAACTTTTGATGTATTAAAATATTTTAAGATAGGTTGAGCTATAATTATAGTTTTCCAGTGAAACTCAGAAAAATAAAAGCTATTATTATGCAATATATTTGAGTCCTTTTTCTCTCTAGAGAAGCACCAGCACAGGAGACCAAATAGATCTGTGGTGAACTCCAGTTAAATATCAGGTCAGTTCAGTTCAATTCCGTTGCTCAGTTGCGTCTGACCTTTTTGTGACCCCATGGACTCCAGCACACCTGGCCTCTCTGTTCGTTACCAACTCCTGGAGTTTACTCAAACTCTTGTCCGTTGAGTCGGTGATGATATCCAACCATCACATCTTCTGTGGTCTCCTTCTCCTCCTGCCTTCAATTTTTCCCAGCATTAGGGTCTTTTCCAATGAGTCAGTTCTTCATATTAGGTGGCCAAAGTGTTGGAGTTTCAGCTTCAACATCAGTCCTTTCAATGAATATTCAGGACTGATTTCCTTTAGGGTTGACTGGTTGGATCTCCTTGCTGTCCAAAGGGCTCTCAAGAGTCTTCTTCAATACCACAGTTCAAAAGCGTCAATTCTTGGGTGCTCAGCTTTCCTTATAGTCCAACTCTCACATCCATACATGACTACTGGAAAAACCATAGCCTTGACTAGATGGACCTTTGCTGAAAAAGTAATGTCTCTGCTTTTTAGTATGCTGTCTAGGTTGGTCATAACTTTTCTTCCAAGGAGCAAGCATCTTTAAATTTCATGGGTGCAGTCACCATTCACAGTGATTTGGGAGCCCACAAAAATAAAGTCTCTGACTGTTTCCATTGTTTTCTCATCTATTTCCCATGAAGTGATGGGACCAGATGCCATGATCTTAGTTTTCTGAATGTTGAGTTTTAAGCCAACTTTTTCACTCTCCTCTTTTACTTTCATCAATAGGCTCTTTAGTCCTTCTTCACTTTCTGACATTAGTGTGGTGTCATCTGCCTGTCTGAGGTTATTGATATTTCTCTGGGCAATCTGGACTCCAGCTTGTGATTCATCCAATCCAGCATTTCTCATGATGTACTCTGCTGCTGCTGCTGCTGCTAAATCGCTTCAGTCATGTCTGACTCTGTGCGACCCCATAGATGGCAGCGCATCAGGCTCCCCCGTCCCTGGGATTCTCCAGGCAAAAACACATGATGTACTCTACATATAAGTTAAACAAACAGGGTGACAATATACAGCCTTGACGTACTCCTTTCCCAATTTGGAATCAGTCTGTTGTTCCATGCCCAGTTCTAACTGTTGCTTTTTGACCTGCATACAGATTTTTCAGGAGGCAGGTCAAGGGTCTGCTATTCCCATCTCTTTAAGAATTTTCCACAGTTTGTTGTGATCCACACAGTCAAAGGCTTTGGTGTAGTCAATAAAGCAAAAGTAGATGTTTTTCTGGAACTCTCTTTCTTTTTTGATGATCCAGAGAATGTTGGCAATTTGATCTCTGGTTTTTCTGCCTTTTCTAAATCCAGCTTGAACATCTGAAAGTTCATGGTTCACATACTGTTGAAACCTGGCTTGGAGAATTTGGAGCATTACTTTGCTAGCGTGTGAGATGAGTGCAATTGTGCAGTAGTTTGAGCATTCTTTGGCATTGCCTTTCTTGGGTATTGGAATGAAAACTGACCTTTTCCAGTCCTGTGGCCACTGATGACTTTTTTTAATTTGCTGGCATAATGAGTGCAGCACTTTCACAGCATCATCTTTAGAATTTGCAATAGCTCAACTGGAATTCTATCACCTCTGCTAGCTTTGTTTGTAGTGATGCTTCCTAAGGCCTGCTTGACTTCACATTCCAGGATATTTGGACCTACGTGAGTGATCATACCATTGTGATTATCTGGGTCTTGAGGACCTATTTTGTACAGTTCTTCTGTGTATTCTTGCCACTTCTTCTTAATGTCTTCTGCTTCTATGTTAGGTCCATAACATTTCTGTCCTTTATTGTCCAGTTAAATATAGGTGTTTTTACACTTTTAGTTTTTATGAAGGAAATGCAGTGTCCACAAAGAGGGAACACTGACCTTAAGACTAGGTATATGTGTTTAAAATTTTCAAAGATAAAGCATCAGTGTAATTATCTCCTAGATCTTCAAAAATTTTAATCATGAGAATAATGGTTTAATCTTCTAGTTTCATCAATAATTTGATATAAGGTTATTCTTATTTCAGTCTAATTTTTGGTTTTCTAATTGGTTTAATCCCATAGCTATAGATCTGAGGTACGAAAAATTGACTTCAATAAGGATTTTTTAACTTCTACCAAATGCTCTAGTTAACAATTCCAGTAACTTACCTCATAAACAGTTTTATACCTTTAGCCATGCTCCCGCACTTCAATTGTTGTGACCTCAACCAGAATGTAATAGAATGTGTTTTTTGTAACCATAACAGTATTGTTTTTCCTCTATCTTTGTTAACAAATATTAACAAAATTTAATTTTCCTATTTCTGCTATCACTTAATTTGATCATCCCTCCTTTCTAAGTGATAACCATAGCACTTGTTAGTTTTCCAAATAAGGCCCTTATGATATTATATAGATGTTGTGATGCAGTTCAGTGCTCCTTCAGGACTGAAAGATATAGTCCCTGCTGTAAGTGCTTCCAGGTGGTAGCCCACTTAGGATATAGTCCTCAGCTGGAGAGAATCTTGGTCCTGCTCCTTCAAACTCCTATCACTAGTGGATGCATGAGTATATGGGCTTAACCCCTTGACAACAGAGTGAATGCTTCAGAGGAGTTCTCCCCAACTCTGTATTTCACCTGGGCACACCAGATGCTTTTAAGACTAAATTGCAATCCAACTTTTCCTCTGCTCCATTTATTCTTTCTTTCCTTTTTCAGGCACTGATCTTTCACGTTAGTCTCCATTAGAATCTTCCTCCCAGGGATCCAACCTGAAAAAATATCAAAGTCATTTATCATCTTTGGACATTTTTTTGGTTTTACACATATGGTCTTCCTGTAAACAAAAATGAATTTACTTGCTAGAAATAATTGGAAATAAAATACAGTATGCTCTTTCTGTCATAGATTTTAGGGTACAGGAATCAAGCACATTATTTTTTCCAATAAAATATAGGTAATATTCATTGTTTAGCATTCATTATAATTTGTACTTTTTAACTATTTTAAATTGATAATAATTCCCTTTGAGCTGGGGTGCAAACATGACAGTAGACAAATTATTTGCCAAGGTTTTCCTGTGAGCCATAGAAAAAGAATTAAATTAGCAAAAAACAGATTATTGATCTCAAGTACTTTTTTTCTTTACTCTTTTAAAATTATTTTTAAAGGATTTGATTTCATATTTCAAAGGTCTTTTCCATCTTTCCCTCTCTGTATGGTACTCAATTGTTCTCATATCTTTAACATTTTTTATTTTCTAGTTATCCTGACCTTTTGTCTTGCCACCTGTGGAAAACAAATATCAAGATATTAGAAAAAGGAGATGGGGATGGCAGAGAATGAGATGGATGGGTGGCATCACCGACTCAATGGACATGAGTCTGAGTGAACTCCAGGAGTTGGTGATGGACAGGGAGGCCTGGCGTGCTGTGGTTCATGGGGTCGCAAAGAGTCGGACACGACTAAGCGACTGAACTGAACTGAACTGAACCGAAGCTTGTTTTAGCAAAATTGAGTATTAAACTCTAAGTAAGTTTAGTTCATGGAGTTAGGGAAGAGTTTTAACCTAAGGTTGACATACTACACATGAGATCTGTTAAAATGCAGTGTAATAGGGAAGACAAAATGAGAACTGAGATAGAAAGACACTAATTGTTTAATTAAATATGCTTCATGGTTCTGAGTAGATATGTCATTATATCTATTAGGTCTTACACACAAAGTCCAAAACTTCTTTGCATGACTGGCTAAGTTGAAGGTTCTCCATTAATCACTAGCTGTGTACTTATCTTTTATTTATTTCTCTTAATTTAAACAAAAATTGGAAAATTAAGTAGTTATCTTCTACAGTGTTGTGGGATAAGCTAGCATGCTTATCTGGCCTAATTCATTTAAAAATTGTTAAGTTCAATGGTTTAGTATAGTAACATATGAACTATCCAATAAACAGATGCACACATTCAATTCAGTTGAATAGAAAATAAACAATGAGTCTTAATTTTTTTTAATTACTTAAGATAAACTCATAAGAATTATTTTAAGAAAATTTCCAAATAACATGCATGGTTTCATTTGATGAATTCCAACACAGCATGGTACCCCAAACCCAAAAGTGCTGTTTGAAGCAGCTTCTGCACCTGAGCTGGTCTGAAGCAACAAATTCTGGCACTAGAATGGGGTAGGTAGAACGCTGCCTCAGGTAAATACTTATCTTAAGAACTAGGTGGAAAACCTCATACAGAAGGCAAGCAATAGAACATCTCTGTCAGCAGTAATGCCACCCCTTTACCATAATAAAAAGAGCAGGTTGATAGGGAATATAATCATACGGCTATCAGATTTAACAAATAAAAATAAAGGACATCCAGTTCAGTTTACATTTCAAATAATAAGAAATGGATAATTTCTTAATATAAGTGTGTATCAAATATTGCATCCTGTATTTTATGACATTTCTATATAAACTTCCAAAATCAGATTTTAAGAACATATTCAAAGTTTAGTAAAGAAAGCAGAGAACACTTTATGTATTTCAAACAGCGGGAATTTAATACAGAGAACTGGTTGCGCAGATGTTGGAAGGCCTAAGAGAGCAAAAGGGAAATAACTTGGTACTCAAGACATTAGAAACTGCAAGAGAAAGCCATGATCTGCATTGCTGAGGGATAAGAAGGAGGGGCTTATTTCCCTGGAGCCCACAATGAAGAGGAGAAGCTTCTTGGCTAGAAGAGACCCCACTAACGGTGCTCCAACAGAGGAGGTACTTAGAAGGAACCCCAGAAAAAAGTGTCAGTGTGGAGAGCAAGACCACCAGGAAGGATCAAAATTCTCAGACTGCTAATGGCAGGAAAGAAGCTCTTTGGAGAACAGGTGTCAGCTGTCGCTGGACTAATGCTGACGTCAGTGCCTCGCCAACCATTCATTGGCAGAGTCCAACCAGAAACCAACTGGCCAGGAACATTAGGTTTCCACACCCTAAAATTCAGAAAGGAATCCAAAAAAGTGTGAATAGGGGCTGAGAGCAACCCTCAATCAAAGAACATTTTTAAAAAATCTGTACAGAAGGATAAGATTCAGGAAAAAAAAAAATTGAGAAAGAAAAACTTTTTCAAAATGAGCAAGCTAAAGAATTAATAGCTGAGGTGATAGAATTATTAAGAGAGACAAAAATAAAATTATTAAAAATGACAAAGTTATAGGTAATTTTATCAGAGTAGTTAGGATACTATTTCTTTTATAAATAAATTTGCCAAGATAAAATTAAAGTCATTTCAACTAAAATCAAAAGAGAAAAATGGCCAGTGTTGAAGACAAAATTAATCAAATGGAATCCCAAAGAATTTTCTTAGACTGTGATATAAAAACATAAAGAAATGGAAAGAATTAGAGAATGAGAATAAATCTAGAAGTTCTAAAGTCAATCAAATGCTGTTACAAAAATAAAGAAAGCAAGAAAAAGATACACAAGAAAACATACTTCTGAAAACTGAAGATTTCAGACTATAAGGGCACACCTAGTGCCAAACTAGTAGATAACATAGCCAGGACATCTTGGTACGGTTTCAAAATCCCAAGAGTAACTGAAATCTCATCCCTAAAAACTTCCTTAGCAAAAAAAGTCTAGTTCCTCACAAAAGAACAAATATCAGACATTTCGTCAACATCTCTGGATGCCAGGAGACAATTAAGCAGTATCTTTAAAGTCATCCAGAAACATTTTCCTAATTAATAACTAGTCAATGGAAGTGACATTCAAAATTAAGGAAAAAATAGAGCCAAATAAGATTTCGGTCTTATTTCCAATAGAACTCTGAAGGAAATACACAAAGATATTTCTTCAAAATGATAATATAAGGAAAGAAAGAGAAAGATAAAATTAAAAACTAAAAAAAAAAAAAAATGAACAAAGAAACTGATGAAACGTGGTAAAAACAAGCACATACCAGTTAACACTCATAGAAGAAACTTCCCAAGTATAAATTTATAGAGCATTAAGAGTTATTGTTGAAAAAGATTGGATATAATGAACAAATAAATTGGAAGAACATGTTAGGTAAATCTAATAAGGTCGGATTCTGAATGGGGCAAAATAATGATGCTTTGTTTGCTTTATAATCCCTGACATAAAAACAAATAATAACTGGAACAGCCAAGAAACCACACACAAACCACATTTTCAAAGAAACTGGATTACAAGTCCCCTTTACCCCAATGTCCAGAACACAAATACAGATAGCTGGACACTCACAGACCCCTCATGGGTTTGTGCAAAAGAAACTGGGAGAAGAAAAAGAGTTCTAATAGCTCTGAAATTCTCAGAATCCAAGAAATTGCCAACAGATATTCCCCACACATGTTGAGAAAATTGATGGAAACAGGAAAAAGAATCTACAGGCTATAATTTGTAGATAAGAGCTTAAAAACATTCACCAAGCCCAATAACTGGTGGCATAAAGATCAGAGGGACTTGATGTAGTTAATCTCTGAAGAGCTGCACTCTGAAATATGTTAGCCCAATAAAAGATACCAGGTTTTAGAGACTTAGTACCAAAAAAAAAAGAAAAGAAAAATAATATATACTATCAATTTTTATTCTGATTTAAATTTGAAATGGTAGTATTTATGATAAAATAGATTACATAAAACATATTGTTAAAATTAATTGCACCTATTTCTTTTCAGTTCTTGTGATTAGTAAAAAACAAATCTGCTGTGTGACGCATATTCCTGTTAGACAGTGCTACTCTAGAGGTTCAGAAATATCTCAAAACTCTTTCTGACAAACTGTCAGAGACTTCCATTAAAAATAAATATTGGGAGTAGAATTAAACTTGAAAAGAATCACTGAAATTATGAAAATTTCAGATACTGGGATAAAAGGGTTCCATAAGAGGTAGTCAAATCCAGAATATGAGACTTTCTATATGACAAATACACTTTTCTGATAAATCAATGAGATAAAGTGAGAGGAAATTTTAAAGAATGAAAGAGGCCTAAGAAACATGACCAATAAATGCCATATACAGCTTCTGTTTGCCTCTTCATTTAAACAGAACAACTGTAAAATGTATCTTGAGATCATTGGGTATTATAAGGAATTAAAAGTTATTACTTTTGTTAGGTGGTAAAGTGGCACACTGGTTATGAAAATGTAAAAGTTCTTTTAATTAGAACTGCATAATTTCTGGGACTTTATAAACTTTCGGAAAAACACAAACAGGAAAATAAAAATTACTGGTGGTGGGGGCCTGGGAAGATTTAGTAAAACCTTGGTACCTGATGAAATTTGACTTTAGGTGTGAAAAGATTAAATAAATTTTCCTCTTTGTATTTGAAAGTCCTGTATTAAAAAGCTAAAAATATAAATATGGGTTAAATAATTACAGGCTAATAAAGTAGTGACTTTAAAATATAGTAAGAGCAGTCTAAAGAGATATGAGACATAATTCCAGTCCCATACATAATGCAATTGTGTAACTTACTGGTTAAAGGGCAGTCATGTCTGTTGAGCACAAATCAAAATACTAAAAAAAAAAAAACCCAAATCTAGCCAGCTTCTATTTATAGAAGGGACACATCAATGTAAAGATACAGAAATTTTGAAAATGAAAAGATATGTCAAGCAAAGAAAAATCAAATGAGTGCTGGTATGGCTATATTAATATTAAACAAACAATTTAAAAAATAGAAGCTCAGATATAGATTCATGTATAGGGAGATATACATATGAACGATTCAGCATTTATTACTGGATGATATTGAATAAGATGCTTAGCTGTGAAGAAAAAACAAATCAGCTTCATGTATTATAGTGAAAAAATCAGGTCAATTATTAGAGATTTAGAGACTTTGATTTCAAAAATTAAAATATATTCATTCATGACTTCAGAGTAGTGAGGTAGATCTTAATCAGGGCTCCAAAATTGTAGATCATAAGGAAAGGATGAATATGACAACATCAAATAAAAGGAAAAAGATTGAGAAAATCTATTTGCTGTGCATATCACACACAGATAGCTTCCAGTGTACTCATTAAATTCTGTAATTCAAGTTAGGAAATTGGGAATTTGTTGTATAATTATTTATATTTTAAGAAACAAATTTTGTGTGTGTGTGTGTGTTAGTCTCTCAGACTGTTGTATCCGATTCTTTGTGACCAAGTGGACTGTAGCCTGCCAGGCTTCTCAATCCATGGAATTCTCCAGGCAAAAAACATTAAATATTTTATAAGGAAATAAAATGTAATATATATACATGTGTTTAGAAAAGTAAGGGTGATTGAGGCAATATTAGAAATGATATAAGTTAAAATGAAATTTAGTAAACAAGAGCAAAATTATAATACAGTAAACATATAATTTCACTAAGAAACAGTCCAATATTTAAAAAATTGATCTTAAAATATATATTGATTTATATATTTTGATTAACTTATATAGTTTTGATTAACTTTTAATAGGATAATTTTTCTGTTTGTAAATAATTTTTCTTGTTATTTAGGTTTATTTTTATTATAAAAGGCACAAATATTAACTGTATAATTTGATGTTTTTATAAACATTAACATGAGCCACAACCTTATAAGGCTATAAAATATTTTCATTATCCAAGTGTCTTCCTTCAACCTGTCCTTCATAACCCCTAAAAGGGAACTAATATGCTGATTTTTATGACCAAAGACTAATTTTGACTATGCTACATCTTAATATAAGTTCAGTTCAGTTCAGTCACTCAGTCGTGTCCGACTCTCCGTGACCCCATGAATCACAGCACACCAGGCCTCCCTGTCCATCACCAAATCCCGGAGTTCACTCAAACTCATGTCCACAGAGTCAGTGATGCCATCCAGCCATCTCACTCTCGGTCGTCCCCTTCTCCTCCGGCCCCCAACCTTTCCCAGCATCAGAGTCTTTTCCAGTGAGTCAACTCATCGCATGATGTGGCCAAAGTATTGCAGCTTCAGCTTTACCATCAGTCCTTCCAATGAATACCCAGGATTGATCTCCCTTAGAATGGACTGGTTGGGTCTCCTGGTGGTACAAGGGACTCTCAAGAGTCTTCTCCAACACCACAGTTCAAAAGCATCGACTCTTCAGTGATCAGCTTTCTTCACAGTCCAACTCTCACACCCATACATGACCACGGGATAAACCATAGCCTTGACTAGACGGACCTTTGTTGGCAAAGTAATGTCTCTGCTTTTCAATATATTATCAAGGTTGGTCATAACTTTCCTTCCAAGGAGTAAGTGTCTTTTAATTTCATGACTGCAATCAGCATCTGCAGTGATTTTGGAGCCCAAAAAAATAAAGTCTGACACTGTTTCCACTGTTTTTCCATCTATTTCCCATGAAGTGATGGGACCAGATGCCATGATCTTTGTTTTCTGAATGTTGAGCTTCAAGCCAACCTTTTCACTCTCCTCTTTCACGTTCAACAAGAGGCTTTTGAGTTCCTCTTCACTTTCTGCCATAAGGGTAGTGTGGAAACATAGAATATATGTTCCTTGATTGTTGACTTTTCTTGCTCTTTATGTTTTTGATATTTACCTGTGTTGCATGCATCAGTAGTTCATTGTTTTAGTGATTTCCTTGGAGATTACAGTAAACATCCAGACTCATTATATTCTGCCTTGATTTAATGCAATATGCATTATATATTTTATATACTGTACAAAAAAGAGATGTCCTTTTCATAATGGGAGACTGGAATGCAAAAGTAGGAAGTCAAGAGATACTTGGAGTAACAGGCAACTTTGGCCTTGAAGTAAAGAATGAAGCAGGACAAAGGCTAACAGAGTTTTGCCAAGAGAAAATGCTGGTCATACCAAACAGCCTCTTCCAAGATCACAAAAGATGACCCTACACATTGACATCACCAGATGGTCAATACTGAAATCAGATAGATTATATGTTTTGTAGCTGAAGATGGAGGAGCTTTATACAATCAGCAAAAACAAGAGCAGGAGCTGACTGTGGCTCTGATCATGAACTCATTGGAAAATTCAGACTTAAATTGAAGAATGTAGGGAAAAACACCAGACCATTCAGGTATGACCAAAATCATACCCTTAGTAGAAGTATCAAATAGGTTAAAGGGATTATTCGATAGAGTGCTTGAAGAACTGTGCACAGAGGTTTGTGACATTGTATAGGAGACAGTGATCAAAATCATCCCAAAGAAAAAGAAATGCAAAAAGGCAAAATTGCTGTCTGAGGAGGCATTACAAATAGCTGAGAAGAGAAGAGAAGTGAAAGGCAAAGGAGAATAGGAAAGATATACCCATCTGAATGCAGAGTTCCATAGAATAGCAAGGAGAGATAAGAAAGACTTTTCAAGTGAATAATGTAAAGAAGTAGAAGAAAACAATAGAATGGGAAAGAGTAGAGTTATCTTCAAGAAAATTAGAGTTACCAAGGGAACTTTTCATACAAAGATAGGCACAATAAAGGACAGAAATTGTATGAACCTAACAGAAGCTGAAGATATTAAGAAGTGGTGGCAAGAAAACACAAAAGAACAATACAAACAAAATCTTAAAAAATACCCAGATAACCATGACACTGTCATCACTCACCTAGAGTCAGACATCCTAGGGTGTGAAGTCAAGTGGGCCTTAGGAAGAGTCACTATGAACAAAGCTAGTGGAAGTGATGGAATTCCAATTGAGCTAACAAATCCTAAAAGATGATGCTGTTAAAGTGCTGCAATTGATATGCCAGAAAATTTGGAAAACTCAGCAGGATTGGAAAAGGTCAGTTTTCATTCCAATCCCAAAGAAGGACAATGCCAAAGAATGCTCAAACTACCACACAATTGCACTCATTTCACATACTAGAAAAGTATTGCTCAAAATGCTCCAAGCTGAACTTCAATAGTACATGAACCAAGAACTTCCAGATGTTCAAGCTGGATTTAGAAAAGGCAGAACCAGAAATCAAATTGCCAACATCTCTTGGATCATAGAAAAAGCTAGAGAATTCTAAAAAAAAACATCCACTTCTGCTTCATTAACTATGCTAACACCTTTGACTATGTAGATCACAACAAACTGTGAAAAATTCTTTAACAGATGGGAGTACCAGACCACTGTACCTGCCTCCTGAGAAATCTGTATGCAGGTTAAGAAGCAACAGTTAGAACCCAACAGAAATAAGGGACTGGTTCAAAATTGGGAAAGGAGTACGTCAAGGATGTATATTGTCACCCTGCTTACTTAACTTATATACTGAGCACTTCATGCAAAATGCTGGGTTGGATGAAGCCCAAGCTGGAATCAAGATAACCAGGAGAAATATCAATAACTTCAGATATGCAGATGACACCACCCTTATGGCAGAAAGTGCAAAGGAATTAAAGACTTTCTTGATGAAGGTAAAAGAGGAGAGTGAAAAACCTGGCTTAAAACTCAACATTCATAGTAACAAAGATCATGACATCCGGTCCCATCACTTTATGACATAAATATATGGGGAAACAATGGAAACAGTGACAGACTTTATTTTCTTGGGCTCCAAAATCACTGTGGGTGGTTACTGCAGCCATGAAATTAAAGCATGCTTGCTCCTTGGAAGAAAAGCAATGACAAACCTAGACAGCATATTTAAAAGCAATGACATTACTTTGCCTACAAAGGTTCATATAGTCAAAGCTATGGTTCTTCTAGTAGTCATGTATGAATGTGGAAGCTGGACAATGAAAAATGCCGATCCCTGATAAAAATGATGACTTTGAACTGTGGTGCTGGAAAAAACTCTTGAGAATCCCTTGGACAGCAAGGAGAGCAAACCAATCAATCCTAATGGAAATCAATCATTGGAAGGAGTGATGCTGATGCAGAAGCTGTGGTACTTTGCCATCTGATGGGAAGAATCAGCTCATTAGAAAATACCCTGATGCTAGGAAAGACTGAAGGCAGGAGGAGAAGGGGATGACAGAAGATGAGATGGTTGCATGGCATCATCTACTCAATGAACACGAGTTTGAGCAAGCTCCAGGAATTGGTGAAGGAAAAGGAAGCCTGGTGTACTGCAGTGGGGTCGCAAAGGATCAGATGTGATTGAGCAACTAAACAACAACAATACCTTACAAAATTATGAATTGATTTACCCCTTCTTCTGTCCATTTTGCTCTTTTGTCATGTATTTTATTTGCATATATTTTATAAGCCTTAACTGCATTGTCATTATTGAGATGTAGCTGATTAAAAATTTTATAATAGTTTCAGGTGAACAGCAAAGGGACTCATCCATAAATACAGATCTATCCATTCTGCCCCAAATTCTCCTCCCATCCAGACTGCCACATAATATTGAGAAGAGTTCCTGCTTATACAGTAGGCCTTTGTTGGTTATCAATTTTTAAATATAGTAGTGCGTATATGTCCATCCCAAACTATCCTTTTCCTCCATCCTTCCCCCCATCAACCATAACTTTGTTCACTGAGTCTGTGAATCTCTTTCTTTTTTGTAAGTTCATTTGTATTATTTCTTTTTAAGTTGCACACATAAGGGATGTCATATATTTCTCCTCTGTCCATTATCTTCATTACCTAGCCACTTGCTTGTCTATTAAATAAATAAGCAATAAAAGGATATTTCATATTTATTCATATATTTACCATTTTAGTGCTCTTTCTTTAATCACGTAGATCCCAGTTTATGTCTGGTGTCATTTCAGCCTGAGGAATAATGTCGTTGTTGTTTTTTTCAGTCACTAAGTCATGTCTGACTCTTTGCAACACAATGAATTGCAACACATCAGGCCTCCCTATCCTTCACTATCTCCCAGAGTTTTCTCCAACTCATGTCCATTGAGTTGGTGATGCCATCCAACCATCTCACTCTCTGTCACTCTCTTTTCTTCCTGCCTTCGGTCTTTCCCAGCATCAGGGTCTTTTCCAATGAGTCAGCTCTTTGTATCAGGTGGCCAAAGTAATGGAGCTTTAGCTTCAGCATCAATCCTTCCAGTGAATATTCAGGGTTGATTTCCTTTAGGATTAACTGTTTGGTCTCATTGCTGTCCAACTACTGGTACTCTTATACAGTGTTGGTGAGATTACAAACTGGTACAATCATGCGACGAGTTGACTCACTGGAAAAGACTCTGATGCTGGGAAAGGTTGGGGGCGGGAGGAGAAGGGGACGACAGAGAATGAGATGGCTGGATGGCATCACCGACTCTGTGGACATGAGTTTGAGTGTACTCCGGGAGTTGGTGAGGGACAGGGAGGCCTGGCGTGCTGTGATTCATGGGGTCGCGGAGAGTCGGACACGACTGAGCGACTGAACTGAACTGAACTGAACAATCAATTTAGAAAACATTTTAGCAATTTTTTTTTTAAAGTTTATATATACCACTACCATATGACCTGGATATTCCATCTTAGATATTTGCCTAAGTGAAATGAAAGCATATGTGTATACAGAGGCATGGCCATGACTATTTATGGCAGCTTAAGTTATAATAGACAAAAAAAAAAAAAAAATCCCCAAAACAAAACTGAGAATAAAAACCTGGAAAAACCTAAATTTCCACACTTAAAATGAATTGCTACAATATAAACTATAAGACAAGCAACATTACAATTAAATCTCAAAATAATAATGATAATGAAAGAAGAAACACAAAAATGAGTATTTTGTATGTTTCCGTTTGTATAAAATTCTAGAAAATGCAATGTAACCTATATTGACAAAAGTCATAGCAGTGGTTGCCTGGGAAAGAGTTGTGAGCAATGCGGGAAAGTCTGTGGGAAAGATTGCAAATTAGCCTGAGGGAATATTTTAGGATGATGGATATGTTCTGTATCTTTATTATTTTGATTGCTTCATAGGTGTTCACATGTGTTAATATTTATCAAATAGTACATATTTTAAATATATGTAGTACATTTTATGTCAGTGGTACCGCAGTCAAGCTGTTAAAACAAAAAAGAAACAATGAAGATATATAAACTAACAGTAAAATTCAGGAGGAAATAATAATGTCAACAGAAAAACATAAAGTAAAATTTTCAGACTGAAGGGATTAATAAAGTTGAAAGCAGGAAACAGCACCCATCTATATCACCATATCAAGGAAGACCTGAATGTTGACTGATAGTAGTAGTTACGGACTAATCAGGAAGGTTTTTAATAAGAGAAAACAGAGAATTACAACAAACCATGAACAGGAAATCTTGCGTTTGCCATGGCAAAGTAGCTTACTATAAATACCATTGAAAAAAAATATGTTTTGTTTTTGTTATATTCTATCTTAGAGCTATGTATAATTATTGTTTGTTACTTTAATTATTTAGTTTTGAACATGATGTAGTTTATCATACATGACCCACCTCCCAGAATATTGGAAATAAAAGCAAAAATAAACAAATGGGTCCTAATTAAAATTAAAAGCTTCTGCACAGCAAAGGAAACTATAAGCAAGGTGAAAAGACAGCCTTCAGAATGGGAAAAAATAATAGCAAATGAGACAACTGATAAAGAATTAATTTCCAAAATATACAAGCAGCTCCTTCAGCTCAACTCCAGAAAAATAAACAACCCAATCAAAAAATGGCCAAAGAACTGAGTAGACATTTCTCCAAAGACATACAGATGGCTAACAAACACATGAAAAAATGCTCAACATACCTCATAATCAGAGAAATGCAAATCAAAACCACAATAAGATACCATTTCACACCAGTCAGAATGGCTGCTGTACAGAAGTCTACATGCAATAAATGCTGGAGAGGGTGTGGAGAGAAGAGAACCCTCTTACACTGTTGGTGGGAATGCAAACCAGTACAGCCACTATGGAGAACATTGTGGAGATTCCTTAAAAAACTGGAAATAGAACTGCCATATGATCCAGCAATCGCACTCCTGGGCATACACACTGAGGAAACCAGAATTGAAAGAGACACATGTACTCCAATGTTCATCGCAGCACTGTTTATAATAGCCAGGACATGGAAGCAACCTAGATGTCCATCTGCAGATGAATGGATAAGAAAGCTTTGGTACGTATACACAATGGAGTATTTTTCAGCCATCAAAAAGAATTCATTTGAATCAGTTCTTATGAGGTGGATGAGACTGGAGCCTATTATACAGAGTGAAGTAAGCCAGAAAGAAAAACATCAATACAGTATCCTAACGCATATATATGGAATTTAGAAAGATGGAAATGATAACCCTGTATACGAGACAGCAAAAGAGACACAGGTGTATAGAACAGTCTTTTGGACTCTGTGTGAGAGGGCGAGGGTGGGATGATTTGGGAGAATGGCATTGAAACATGTATATTATCATATGTGAAACGAATCACCAGTCCAGGTTTGATGTATGATACAGGATGCTCAGGGCTGGTGCATGGGGATGACCCAGAGGGAGAATAAGGGGAGGAGGGAAGTGGGAGGGGGGTACAGGAAGGGGAACTCATGTACACCTGGGGCGGATTCATGTCAATGTATGGCAAAACTAACCAATATAATATTGTAATATAAAAATAATAATAAAAATAAAATAAAATAAAAATACATTATCTTAGGAGCATGGTGACTAACTTACTCTTTAAGTTCCTGCAGCAGCTCTGCCAAGCAATTCTAGGCAGGTCACATATCCTCAGACCTATAGTCATGTGTCTAAAATTGGGCTTTGTTTTTAGAAACATAGAAATAAAGTAAATTACAAGACATAAGCTTTCTTAAAATTACTTTTTCAATTTGTAACTCTGAAAATTTTATGCTGTTATTTTTCATGAAAATATTTTTTAACAAAGATATAAGTGTGATATTCAGGGCCTTCCCTGGTGGCTCAGTGGGAAAAAATCTGCCTGCCAAGCAGGTGATGCATGTTCAATCTCTGCATTGGGAAGATCTCCTGGAGAAGGAAATAGCAAGTCTCTCTAGTATTCTTGCCTGGGAAACCCATGGACAGAGGACCCTGAAGGGTTACATGGTGTTGCAAAAGAGTTGGATACGACTTAGTGACTAGGCAACAAAAAAAGTGAAAAATTCACACATAAAAACATATGCATACATACATTCACATACATGTAGAAGCTTACACTTTGCAAAGATATCACTATAGAATCATAGCCAAAAAATTCATAGTAAACTTTTTTTACAGGATTGCCATTTATTTCCAAGGTCTTACTTACAATGGAATATCCATTTTGCTTACTCTTCAGATAATTCGGGTGTTTTCATTATCCAGAACTTTTTATGAAAAGATACACACCATTTCTCTCGTCTACTTTCCAACATATAAAGTCAGTCAATCACCCAAACAGTGAGATACCCAATAATATATTACATATTTATTTTAAGGATAAACAAGCAGTAAAACAGGGATAATTTGATAAGGATAACTAAAATATTGTAATTTAGAATACCTATTCAGTGATACAAACTACAGTAATCTCTCTTACAGTAATAAACCCTGTGTATATGTGGGTTATACATTTGTGGATTCAACCAACAGAAAATTGAGAATAACTGAAAAAAAAAAAACAACTCCAGAAATTTCCCAAAAGCAAAATTTTAATTTGCCTTGTACAAGCAATTATTTATATAACATTTACATTGTATTTAAAACTATTTATATGGCGTGCTGTGGTTCATGGGGTTGCAAAGAGTCGGACAGGACTAAGTGACTGAACTGAACTGAACTGAATATAGCATTTATATTGTATTAGGTATTATAAATAATCAAAAGATGATTTAAAGTATATGGGAGGATGTGTATAGGTTATATGCACATACTATACAATTTTATATAAGGAACTTGAGTGTTTGTAGATTTTGGTATCTGTGAGAAGTCCTGGAATAAATTCCCAATGGATACCTAGGTAGGCGTATGTATGTATGTATGTGTGCATTTATATACATAGAGAATGTGTTTATATATGTACATATGCATGTATATTTCATATGTGTGTATACATCAATATATATAGTATATCAGAGTATATATATACACATATACATATGTCATACAAGACTATACATACACACAAATACATACATATCATAAAAGAAGGCAAATCTGTATTCTGGTCACACATAGTTTAACAGACAGAAATATACACTTGTGATAGACATACGCGTGATTTAAGAGGTAAAAACTTTTTTCCTCCCTGTTAAACTACATGTGATCAGAATAGGAATTTGCCTCCGTTCCTTGATACGTTCCTGATGTTTCATGCCACACAAGTTGTTAAAAATGCACAATTCAGTTCAGTTCAGTTGCTCAGTCGTGTCCGACTCTCCGCGACTCCATGAATCACAGCACGCCAGGCATCCCTGTCCATCACCAACTCCCGGAGTACACTCAAACTCATGTCCACAGAGTCAGTGATGCCATCCAGCCATCTCATTCTCCGTCGTCCCCTTCTCCTCCCGCCCCCAACCTTTCCCAGCATCAGAGTCTTTTCCAGTGAGTCAACTCGTCACATGAGGTGGCCAAAGTATTGCAGTTTCAGCTTTAGCATCAGTCCCTCCAATGAACACCCAGGACTGATCTCCTTTAGAATGGACTGGTTGGATCTCCTTGCAGTATAAGGGACTCTCAAGAGTCTTCTCAAACTCCACAGTTCAAAAGCATCGATTCTTCGGTGATCAGCTTTCTTCACAGTCCAACTCTCACATCCATACATGACCACGGGAAAAACCATTGCCTTGACTAGACGGACCTTGGTTGGCAAAGTAATGTCTCTGCTTTTTAATATACTATCAAGGTTGGTCATAACTTTCCTTCCAAGGAGCAAGCGTCTTTTAATTTCATGGCAGCAATCAGCGTCTGCAGTGATTTTGGAGCCCCAAAAAAATAAAGTCTGACACTGTTTCCACTGTTTTTCCATCTATTTCCCATGAAGTGATGGGACCAGATGCCATGATCTTCGTTTTCTGAATGTTGAGCTTCAAGCCAACCTTTTCACTCTCCTCTTTCACTTTCACCAAGAGGCTTTTGAGTTCCTCTTCACTTTCTGCCATAAGGGTAATGTCATCTGCATATCTGAGGTTATTGATATTTCTCTCAGCAATCTTGATTCCAGCTTGTGCTTCTTCCAGCCAAGCGTTCCTCATGATGTACTCTGCATATAAGTTAAATAAGCAAGGTGACAATATACAACCATGACGTACACCTTTTCCTATTTGGAACCAGTCTGTTGTTCCATGTCCAGTTCTAACTGTTGCTTCCTGACCTGCATACAGGTTTCTCAAGAGGCAGGTCAGGTGGTCTGGGATTCCCATCTCTTTCAGAATGTTCCACAGTTTATTGTGATCGACACAGTCAGAGGCTTTGGCATAGTCAATGAAGCAGAAATAGATGTTTTTCTGGAACTCTCTGGCTTTCTCCATGATCCAGCAGATGTTGGCAATTTTATCTCTGGTGCCTCTGCCTTTTCTAAAACCTGCTTGATCATCTGGGAGTTCACGGTTTACATACTGCTGAAGCCTAGCTTGAAGAATTTTGAGCATGACCTTACTAGCATGAGATGAGTGCAATTGTGCGGTAGTTTGAGCATTCTTTGGCATTGCCTTTCTTTGGGATTGGGATGAAGACTGACCTCTTCCAGTCCTGTGGCCACTGCTGAGTTTTCCAAATCTGCTGTCATATTGAGTGTACCACTTTCACAGCATCATCTTTCAAGACTTGAAATAGCTCAACTGGAATTCCATCACCTCCACTAGCTTTGTTCGTAGTGATGCTTTCTAAGGCCCACTTGACTTCACATTCCATGATGTCTGGCTCTTGGTCAGTGATCACGTTATCATGACTATCTTGGTCGTGAAGATCTTTTTTGTACAGTTCTTCTGTGTATTCCTGCCACCTCTTCTTAATATCTTCTGCTTCTGTTAGGTCCATACCATTTCTGTCGTTTATCAAGCCCATCTTTGCATGAAATGTTCCCTTGGAATCTCTAATTTTCTTGAAGAGGTCTCTTGTTTTTCCTATTCTGTTGTTTTTCTCTATTTCTTTGCATTGATCACTAAGGAAGTCTTTCTTATCTCTCCTTGCTATTCTTTGCAACTCTGCATTCAGATGCTTATATCTTTCCTTTTCTCCTTTGCTTTTCACCTCTCTTCTTTTCACAGCTATTTGTAAGGCCTCCTCAGACAGCCATTTCGCTCTTCTGCATTTCTTTTCCATGGGGATGGTCTTGGTCCCTGTCTCCTGTACAATGTCACAAACCTCCGTCCAGAGTTCATCAGGCACTCTATCAATCAGATCTACTCCCTTAAATCTTTTTCTCACTTCCACTGTATAATCATAAGGGATTTGATATAGGTCATATCTGAATGGTCTAGTGGTTTTCCCTACTTTCTTCAATTTAAGTCTGAACTTCGCAATAAGGAGTTCATGATCTGAGCCACAGTCAGCTCCTGGTCTTGTTTTCGCTAATTGTATACAGCTTCTCCATCTTTGGTTGCAAAGAATATAATCAATCTGATTTCGGTGTTGACCATCTGGTGATGTCCATGTGTAGAGTCTTCTCTTGTGTTGTTGGAAGAGGGTGTTTGCTATGTCCAGTGCATTCTCTTGACAAAACTCTATTAGCCTTTGCCCTGCTTCATTCCGTGCTCCAAGGCCAAATTTGCCTGTTACTCCAGGTGTTTCTTGACTTCCTACTTTTGCATTCCAGTCCCCTGTAATGAAAAGGACATCTTTTTTGGGTGTTAGTTCTAAAAGGTCTTGTACGTCTTCATAGAACCGATTAACTTCGGCTTCTTCAGCATTACGGGTTGGGGCAGAGGCCTGGATTACTGTAATATTGAATGGTTTGCCGTGGAAACGAACAGAAATCATTCTTTCATTTTTAAGATTGCATCCAAATACTGCATTTCGGACTCGTTTGTTGACCATGATGGCTACTCCATTTCTTCTAAGGGATTCCTGCCCACAGTAGTAGATATAATGGTCATCCGAGTTAAATTCACCCATTCCAGGCCACTTTAATTCACTGATTCCTAGAATGTCGACGTTCACTCTTGCCATCTCTTGTTTGACCACTTCCAATTTGCCTTGATTCATGGACCTAACATTCCAGGTTCCTATGCAATATTGCTCTTTACAGCACCGGAGCTTGCCTCCATCACTGGTCACATCCACAGCTGGGTATTGGTTTTGCTTTTGCTCCATCCCTTTATTCCTTCTATAGTTATTTCTCCACTGAGCTCCAGTAGCATACTGGGCACCTACCGACCTGGGGAATTCCTCATTCAGTATCCTATCATTTTGCCCTTTGTTACTGTTCATGGGGTTCTCAAGGCAAGTATACTGAAGTGGTTTGCCATTCCCTTCTCCAGGGGACCACATTCGGCTGTGGTCCATGTGATCAAATCAGCTAGTTTCCTGTGATTAAGATTTCAGTTTGTCTGCCCTCTGATGCCCCCTAGCAATACCTACCGTCTTATTTGGGTTTCTCTTACCTTGGTCGTGGAAAATCGCTTCACAGCCGCTCTAGCAAAGTGCAGCCGCTGTACCTTACCTTGGACGAGGGGTATCTCCTCAAGGCTGCCCCTCCTGACCTTGAACGCGGAGTAGCTCCTCTCGGCCCTCCTGCGCCTGCGCAGCAGCCCCCTGTTGGACGTGGGGCAGCTCCTGTCGGCCGCTGGCCCTGGCCTCAGGTATGGGATAGCTCCTCACGGCCGCACCTCTTTGCGTGGTTCATTGCGCCGAGGCCGGCGTCTCTCGCGTCGCACAGGGTACCAATATTGATATTTTATTACTTCTTTTTATTCTTTAAAAAGATTCCCATAATTAAAGTTTTTCCCTTAACTTTCCAAAGCAAAACATAAATATAATCTTACTGCCTTTTCCTTGAATGAATATTAGCCCTCAAGCAATCCTTCTATTTTCTATTTTTAATAAATACACGATATGAATAGAAAAATCATGTACATTAGAAAAGCACAGTCTTAAATTTGTATTTATCTCTACAGTTGCATCTTCTTTCCCAGCGGTCTCGTTCACCAAAGGAATAGCAAATCTATTTCTGAGAGAATTGAAATGCTTGTGATGGTTGATTTTGTCTTGAGGGGTCTCATAGCAGCCAAAATATATAAAATGTATGCTACACAAATATTGTGTATATGTTGATCTACTTAAATACTGTGTGTATGCATATAGATTAAATTTATTGTTATTAGTATTTATTAATATATATTAAATCTATTTATATCTATTAAATATGTTGTTATTAATATTTATTCTTATTAATAGTGGCAGGAAATAGACAAGAAGAAGGTTTGGTTCATAGGTGGGGCATGGATCGTTTCTGGGAAAAAAGTGACAAGTCACTATCAAAGATTTCATGGAAAGTAAACTAGGAGAATATCTTGGTGAAGGGAAATACTTCTTTGTTATAGGTGCAGTGATACAGGAATTTTAAAAGCATGAAGAGAATTATGCCTAAAATAGAGGTGGCTAGTTACTGTTTTTGGAGAAGGCAATGGCAAGCCACTCCAGTACTCTTGCCTAGAAAATCCCATGGATGGAGGAGCCTGGTAGTCTGCAGTCCCTGGGGTCGCTAAGGGTCGGACACGACTGAGCGACTTCACTTTCACTTTTCACTTTCACACATTGGAGAAGGAAATGGCAACCCACTCCAGTGTTCTTGTCTGGAGAATCCCAGGGACGGGGGAGCCTGGTGGGCTTCCTATGGGGTCACACAGAGTCGGACACGACTGAAGTGATGTAGCAGCAGCAGCAGTTACTGTTTTGTATTGATGGTCTACAGAAGGATACTGAGAGACCATAGGATGATGATGGCTAAGTGTGAGAGGCAGAGTACTTCCGTGGTCACCTGTGAAGAAGATTTTGTCTCCTAAACTGCAGAGCTAAAGTTATAAAGTTTCAGAGACATTTGAATGTTCAGTCAAGGCCAAGTTACTTAAAGTCAGGCCTCATTAGTTTCAGGTGTGCAACATAGAAATTCAACATTTTTAAATAATATACTGCATTTAAAACTATAAAATATTGACTATCCCTCCAGTGCTGTACAATATATCCTTGGGTCTTATTTATTTTATACATGGTAGATTATGCCTCTTAACACCCTACCCCTATCTTCCCCCTCTGACTGATAACCACTAATTTGTTCTCATATCTGTGTGTTATCTGTCATGGATTGGATTTTAATGATGCTTGATCAAATGAGTCAACTCTTCGCATGAGGTGCCCAAAGTATTGCAGTTTCAGCCTCAGCATCAATCCTTCCAGTGAACACCCAGGATTGATCTCCTTTAGAATGGATTGGTTGGATCTCCTTGCAGTACAAGGGACTCTCAAGAGTCTTCTCCAACACCACAGTTCAAAAGCATCAATTCTTTGGCGATCAGCTTTCTTCACAGTCCAACTCTCACATCCATACATGACCACGGGAAAAACCATAGCCTTGACTAGACAGACCTTGGTTGGCAAAGTAATGTCTCTGCTTTTTAATATGCTATCCAGGTTGGTCATAACTTTCTTTCCCAGGAGTAAGCGTCTTTTAATTTCCTGGCTGCAATCAGCATCTGCAGTGATTTTGGAGCCCAAAAAAATAAAGTCTGACACTGTTTCCACTGTTTCCCCATCTATTTCCCATGATGTGATAGGACCAGATGCCATGATCTTTGTTTTCTGAATGTTGAGCTTCAAGCCAACCTTTCACTCTCCTCTTTCACTTTCATCAACAACATGGAACATCAGACTGGTTCCAAATAGAAAAAGGAGTATATCAAGGTTGTATATTGTCACCCTGCTTATTTAACTTATATGCAGAGTACATCATGATGAACACTGGGCTGGAAGAAGCACAAGCTGGAATCAAGATTGCCGGGAGAAATATCAATAACCTCAGATATGCAGATGACACCACCCTTATGACAGAAAGTGAAGAGGACCTCAAAAGCCTCTTGATGAAAGTGAAAGAGGAGAGTGAAAAGGTTGGCTTGAAGCTCAACATTCAGAAAACAAAGATCATGGCATATTAAAAAGCAGAGACATTACTTTGCCAACCAAGGTCCATCTAGTCAAGGCAATGGCTTTTCCAGTGGTCATGTATGCATCTGAGAGTTGGACTATGAAGAAAGCTGATCGCCGAAGAATTGATGCTTTTGAACTGTGGTGTTGGAGAAGACTCTTGAGAGTCCCTTGGACTGCAAGACATCCAACCAGTCCATTGTAAAGGAGACTAGTCCTGGGTGTTCTTTGGAAGGACTGATGCTAAAGCTGAAACGCCAATACTTTGGCCACCTCATGCGAAGAGTTGACTCACTGGAAAAGACTCTGATGCTGGGAGGGATTGGGGGCTGGAGGAGAAGGGGAAGACAGAGAATGAGATGGCTGGATGGCATCACCAACTTGATGGACATGAGTTTGAGTGAACTCTGGGAGTTGGTGATGGACAGAGAGGCTTGGCATGCTGCGATTCATGGGGTCGCAAAGAGTCGGACACGACTGAGTGACTGAACTGAAATGAGCATATAGTTATTTAAAATGTGCAGTATTTCTTTCCTTCGATCAAAATGAAAACAACATTGCAGTCTAAAACTCAGTTATTCACTATACTCATTGAATATCTTCTAAGTCTATTTCAGCAAGAACACTAAAAAATTTGGATTGAAATCAGTTTATACTATAATCTTCACTTGCCTGAATCTTTAAATACAGAATATAGATCAAAATTCAGCCTAGTTTTGGTGGCTCATTCACCAATACAAATCATTATTGTACTAGTTTGAATTTGGTGATCGCTCAATGCTTGGCTTTTTAGCTCTGTCAGCAGGAAGTAAGAATATCTTTAAAAGCTACCAAGGAGACACTCCTCTGTCCATGGAATTGTCCAGGCAAGAAAACTGGAGTGGGTAACCATCACCAGGTGGCACTAGTGGTAAAGAACCCACCTACCAATACTGAAGACAGAAGAAGTTTAGATCCCTGGGTCAGTAAGATCCCCTGGAGGACATGGCAACCCAGTCCAGTATTCTTGTCTGGACAGAGGCAAGAATGGACAGAGGAGCCTGGCAGGCTATGGTGCACAGGGTCACAAAGAGTTGGACACGAATGAAGCAACTTAACAGGCACACACACTCACACAAGGAGACACACATCATGCTTTGTTTTAAATTAATGATTGGTTTCTCTGAGCCTGTCTTTCCCTTCTTTAATCACTAAAGAAGCAGCCACCAACATTCCTAGTCAATTTCTTTATTTCTAAAAGGTTAGAGACACTGCTTAAGACAGTGTCTACTCTATTGTACTCTATACTTGTACCCATCCTTTTTCATTGCAGGTTAAAATAGCAGTAGTCACACTTCCAAGGTCTATCAATAATACTCTGCTTACCACTAGTGATAGAGTTTCCATTGTCTGCTGACCAGCAGGTGATTCAACTACAGAATTCCATCCTCCCTATGTGCTTCTTAGAACCACTCCTGGTAACAAACTTTTTAGGTAATATTGCCTAGAAGCAGAGCCTAAGACAAGAATTTGGGCGTGGATGATGCATTGAAGGAGTGATCTTCAGTAAAACTTGTAAGGGAGCAGGGGAAGCAGATAGAAGACAGAAATGAGATGGGAGAAGATGTGCCCTCAAGAAGGCATTCTAGGCCTGGGATTGATAGAAATTTCTAGGGCACAAATCTCTACAAGAATTGCATCCCCTGAAGCTAAGTGATCAGCCTGCATTGATTTTCAACTACTCCCAGAACACAGATAAAGGTGTAGGATGTATAACTTTCTGGGCAAGCATTCTGCCATTAACAGAGAAGTATTCTCCAGAGAAAAGGGGCAGTTCTGGAAGTGTCTGCACTGGCCATTGAAGGAAAATCTGAGTTGGGACACAAACAGGGTCCACTACGGGTAGATCATTAGCTTCATGCAGTTTCCAGAGGGGAAAGCTCAGATGTCAGTAACAGAGAGATTCACTAACCTGCGCCAAGGCTCACATCTTGGAGCTCACATTGAAGCCAGGTTTCTCTCACCAGAATGCCTGCTCTTAACCAAACTTGCACATTGTCTCACACAGGGAAATAAGGAGACTCACATAGACTGAGAGTGAAAAAAATGAGGACCAATTCAGGGCAACAGTATGACTGGACTTTATTCTAAAAAGGGAAATGTCAGTGAGAGAAATCAAGGAAGTAAGATATAGAATCATGCTTTATATAATTTTACTTCAGTCTTGTTTAAGTTATATTAATATCTCTGTAGAATAAGGAGGAACAAGGAAGAGAAAACCTAAAGAAAAAATGATGAAAGAAAGAAGATACAAAAAAGAGGAGGCATTTGAAATAAGCCTACTGAAAAATAGATCTTGATTCCAACCATGAAAAAAAAAATCTATATATACACATTTTAAAAACAGAATCACAACATAGCTATTTTGAAAGGGCACAAGGGAGGGGCATGGGCCCACCAATATAGCACAAGAATTATTTAATTTCTGGTTTTCTCCATCAATAGAAACTACAAATTCAAAAAAGTCTTTTAATTCTTTCAATTATTTTAAAAATTAATGCAGGGCATTGCAATCTACTTTATACATTGCAACTTTATTTATAAAGTTGTTTAAATATTGTCTCTATAGTTATTAGAGCTAACTTTAGTATCTGTATTTTCTTTCTAAAGAGAACATGTGAAAAAATATTTAATATTTCCAAGTCTAGGTACTAAAAAAGTTTTGAAGATATTATCCTTTGTCCCCATATATGTGGTCATCAGCACTCTTTTTATAATCCCTTAGCATTCTTAATCAAACCTTCAGAAGCTTAAATTACTATTGAGCAATTTATTTAGCATTATGGCTTAATTCATGATTCTAAAATGAATATACTATCAACTTCTAGGAGTAAAATCACAAGTAACATCATAATCATCTAGGCCAAATAGAGCTTGAGCAATTTAAAATACCCAGGATTTGAAGGAATTAATAGATAAGAGGATAGATTCATTATGTGGTCAAGAGGTCATTTCATAAAAATATTTTAAATTAAAAAATTAAAAAACCTTTTGGTTTTAAGACTGAGGATGAAATGGATTGGCAAGAATTAAAGAAAAAGCCTGAAAATTATGCACCTGATTGAAGGACTAATTAAAATTATCTTGAATGTATTGAAAGCTTTTCTCTTGGAATTTTTTTCTCTCTGGATGAAATGTTCTTTTATTGTTTTCTAAAGGAAAATATTCACAAAAACCTAAGTAATCTCTCTCTCTGAAAGAAACTTCAGATAAAATGTGGTATAAAGTTCAGTTTTATATCTCATTCATGTCCTTCTTATGCTAGTCCTAAACAGTGCATGCAGCCCAAAGGACTATGAATGTTTGACACCAAAGGCCACCAGCAGCGTCATTCTGAGAATTGCCTTGGGTCTATGATAAATATTTCTTTCAGAAATACCTGAAGAGTACACCTTCAGTCTATGATTGGAGAATGATTTAGGAATCACAGAATTCTTATTCCTTTGCCTCAAGTTAGGATTCATTGATCCTGCAGATTTCCCCATAGGATCAGATAGTGCCCAGACTTGAGCCAAGATGCTTTCCCTCTTTTCCCTACAGGATTCACTTTGGGACACTTCTTCAATAAACCACCTGCATAAAAGTTCCGCTCTCTCTGTGTCTCTGACATCAATCGATGATGCAGTGGGTCTCAAAGTTTAGTCTGTCCCAGAATCACTAGGAGGACTTGCAAAAACATAGATTGCTGAGGCAGTAAGTCTGGAGTAGAATCTAAGAATCTGTATTTCTCAGAGTTCTCAAGTGCTGCTACTACTCTGTGGCTTCAGTACTTGGGAGAGCATGACAGAGTGTGGAAAGGCAAAATTCCAGACTTTATAGATTAAGATCTTAGATATAGGATCAAGGTTCTTGATGAGATTAATGCTCAATGGTTTCAATGTAAGATGTGGTAGAGAGACTGTGAAGGAGAAGGGAGAGGTGAAAGTGCACTTGCAGGAATGCAGAGTTCTGAGGCATTTATAAATGGAAGCCTCTGGGCTTTCATAAATTAACACCTAGCTCTAACAGCTCTTTTCATTACTTCCACCAAAGGAAACTTCAAGATCAGAGCTAGGAAGTCTTAACTTTGACTATGTAGACACTCTGTTGACAACTGTTGATAAAGATCTGTAAGTTGGGGAGAGTCTCCACTGTATTACTTAATCCTTTTCATATACAGTTATTACAAATATCTCCCCCCAGTCTGCCACCTAGCTTAGAAGTTAATGCAACTCTATTTTGATAAAGAAGTCTTTAATTTTGATGTGTATAAATGCATCATATTTTTCCTTAACTTATGCTAAAGGTCACAAATATATTCTAATGCCTTTATTTTCCTTACAGTTTTACACATTTTGGTCTCTCATTCATCTGAAGATTATTTAAACACCATTAAAAACAGGAAAATAATTTCATTTTGATCTGCTGACAAGATGATTATCACAAACCATTTGCTCATTAGTCTCTTCTTACTGACTTGTGATGACAATTATATCATTTCCAAGTACTGAAATAATCTTTTTCAGGGATATCTATCCTTTGTATTAGACAATAAAACTATTTCTGCATCAATACCACACTTGAATTACTGTAATTCATAAAATATGGCTCAACATCTGGTAGCATCAATTCACTTTCTTTAGTTTATTTTTCAAAATATTTGTAACTATTTAGTTATTTTAAAAAAAGCTTGTTTTACCTTGCATGTGAATTCGTTGATTAATTTTTCTTGTCCGCAAGGCCCTTTTATTCTCCTGTAAGCCGGAGTGATCTTTATAGAAATAAAGAGACCAAAAGAATTAAATTGGGGTAACAATTGGAAACATAAAATGGGATAGAGCCAGGAGATGTTAGAATTTTGCCAGCCACCAAAATAAATTAGTTTGCATATAAAAGAGCAGCCTATAGGAACCATAAAGTTGAGATATATACTAAGTTGAGATATATACTAAAGTAACAGATGACCTCTAGAATCCATAGAGAGCTTCCCTTGTGGCTCAGATGGTACAGAATCCACGTCCAATGCAGGGGACCTGGATTCGATTCCTGGGTTGGGAGATCCCCTGGAAACAGGAAAGGCTACCCACTCCACTATTCTGGCTTAAATCATTCAATGGAATACACAGTACTTGGGGTCACAGAGTATCTGCAATAAGATGGTAGGCACTAAAGCAGCTGTGAGGAGATACCCCACGTCCAAGGGCAAAAGAGAAGCCCAGCAAGATGGTAGGAGTGGGGAATTAGCATTTGGAATCAAACCCCATTCCCACCAGAGACGTTCAGAGGGCTCAAACAAACCTTGTGCACACCAGGACCCAGGGACTCCAAAGAGACTGACGCAGAACTGTGTTTGAGAGTCTCCTGTGGAGGTAGCCTTGGAGTTCTGGCTACCGGGTCAGCCTTGGACTGCCACAGGGAGAGGGGCTCTGGGTGCACCAGATTTCGTTATGGCATAAGCCTTTTTGGAGGAAGTCACCATTAACGCCACCATCAGTTCAGTTCAGTTCAGTCATTCAGTCGTGTCCGACTCTGCGACCCCATGAATCACAGCACGCCAGGCCTCCCTGTCCATTACCAACTACCGGGGTTCACTCAAACTCATGTCCATCGAGTCGGTGATGCCATCCAGCCATCTCATTCTCTGTCGTCCTCATCTCCTCCCGCCCCCAATCACTCCCAGCATCAGAGTCTTTTCCAGTGAGTCAACTTGTCGCATGAGGCGGCCAAAATATTGGAGTTTCAGCTTTAGCATTGGTCCTTCCAATGAATACCCAGGACTGGTCTCCTTTAAGATGGACTGGTTGGATCTCCTTGCAGTCCAAGGGACTCTCAAGAGTGTTCCCCAGCACCACAGTTCAAAAGCATCAATTCTTCGGCGATCAGCTTTCTTCACAGTCCAACTCTCACATCCATACATGACCACGGGAAAAACCATAGCCTTGACTAGACGGACCTTTGTTGGCAAAGTAATATCTCTGCTTTTTAATATGCTATCTAGGTTGGTCATAACTTTCCTTCCAAGGAGTAAGCATCTTTTAATTTCATGGCTGCAATAAGCATCTGCAGTGATTTTGGAGGCCAGAAAAATAAAGTCTGACACTGATTCCACTGTTTCCCCATCTATTTCCCATGAAGTGATGGGACCAGAGGCCATGATTTTTGTTTTCTGAATGTCAAGCTTCAAGCCAACCTGTTCACTCTCCTCTTTCACTTTCATCAAGAGGCTTTTGAGTTCCTCTTCACTTTCTGTCATAAGGGTGGTGTCATCTGCATATCTGAGGTTATTGATATTTCTCTCAGCAATCTTGATTCCAGCTTGTGCTTCTTCCAGCCAAGCGTTCCTCATGATGTACTCTGCATATAAGTTAAATAAGCAGGGTGACAATATACAACGTTGACGTACTCCTTTTCCTATTTGGAACCAGTCTGTTGTTCCATGTCCAGTTCTAGCTGTTGCTTCCTGATCTGCATACAGGTTTCTCAAGAGTCAGGTCAGGTGGTCTGGTATTCCCATCTCTTTCAGAATTTTCCACAGTTTATTTGTGATCCACACAGTCAAAGGCTTTGGCATAGTCAATGAAGCAGAAATAGATGTTTTTCTGGAACTCTCTTGCTTTCTCCATGATCCAGCCGATGTTGGCAATTTGATCTCTGGTGCCTCTGCCTTTTCTAAAACCTGCTTGAACATCTGAAAGTTCACGGTTCACATATTGCTGAAGCCTGGCTTGGAGAATTTTGAGCATGACTTTACTAGCGTGTGAGATGAGTGCAATTGTGCAGTAGTTTGAGCATTCTTTGGCATTGCCTTTCTTTGGGATTGGAATGAAGACTGACCTTTTCCAGTCCTGTGGCCACTGCTGAGTTTTCCAAATTTGCTGGCATATTGAGTGTAGCACTTTCACAGCATCATCTTTCAGGATTTGAAATAGCTCAACTGGAATTCCATCACCTCCACTAGCTTTGTTCGTAGTGATGCTCTCTAAGGCCTACTTGACTTCACATTCCAAGATGTCTGGCTCCAGGTTAGTGATCACACCATCGTGATTATCTTGGTCATTAAGATCTTTTCTGTACAGTTCTTCTGTGTATTCTTGCCACCTCTTCTTAATATCTTCTACTTCTTTTAGGTCCAAGCTGCCAGAACTGAACAAGACTGGGAAATAGTCTCTTGTAGGGCACAACAGAACGTTGGGCACCAGGACCCAGGAGAAAGGAGCAATGACCCCACAGGAGACTGTCCCAAACTTGTCTGTGGGTGTCTGGGAGTCTCCAGCAGAGGCATGGGTCAGTGGTGGCTGCAGGGTTGGGGGCACTGAGTGTAGCAGTACATGCATGGGATTTTTTTGAGGGAGGTCACTATTATCTTCATTACCTTCACCATAGTTTACTACTACTACTACTAATTCGCTTCAGTCGTGTCCGACTCTGTGTGACCCCATAGATGGCAACCCACCAGGCTCCCCCGTCCCTGGGATTCTCCAGGCAAGAATACTGGAGTGGGTTTCCATTTCCTTCTCCAATGCATGAAAGTGAAAAGTGAAAGTGAAGTCGCTCAGTCATGTCTGACCCTTAGCAACCCCATGGCCTGCAGCCTACCAGGCTCCTCCATCCATGAGATTTTCCAGGCAGGAATACTGAGTGGGGTGCCATTGCCTTCAACATAGTTTGGTCCCAGGTAAATAGCAGGGAGGGAACACAGCTCCACCAATCAACAGAAAATCGGATTAAAGATTTATTGAGCATGGCTCCACCCATCAGAGCAAGACCCAGTTTCCTCCTCAGTCAGTCTCTCCCATCAGGAAGCTTCCATAAGCCTCTTATTCTTCTCCATCAGAGGGCAGACAGACAAAACCACAACCACAGAAAACTAACAAGTCTGATCACATGAACCACAGCCTTGTCTAACTCAGTGAAACTATTAGCCAGGCCATGTAGGGCTACCCAAGACGGACGGGTAATGGTGGATAGTTCTGACAAAAGGTGGTCCACTGGAGAAGGGAATGGCAAACCACTTCAGTATTCTTGCCTTCAGAACCCCATGAACAGTATGAAAAGGCAAAAGATAAGACACTGAAAGATGAACTCCCCAGGTCGGTTGGTGCCCAATATGCTACTGCAGATCAATGGAGAAATAACTCCAGAAAGAATGAACAGATGGAGTCGAGGCAAAAAACAACAACACCCAGTTGTGCATGTGACTGGTGATGGAAGCAAGGTCTAAGGCTTTAAGAGCAATATTGCATAGGAACCTGGAATATTAGGTCCATGAATGAATTAAATTAGAAGTGATCAAACAGGAGATGGCAAGAGTGAACATCGACATTTTAGGAGTCAGTGAACTAAAATGGACTGGAATAGGTGAATTTAACTCAGATGACCATTATATTTATTATTGTGGGTAAGAATCCCTTAGAAGAAATGGAATAGCCATAATAGTCAACAAAAGAGTCCAAAATGCAGTACCTGGATGCAGTCTCAGAAATGACAGAATGATCTCTGTTCATTTCCATGGCTAATCATTCAATATCAGTGCAATCCAAGTCTATGCCCGAACCAGTAAAGCTAAAGAAGCAGAAGTTGAACGGTCTTCAAGACCTTCAAGACCTACTAGACCTTCTAGAACTAACACCCCCAAAATGTGTCTTTTTCATTACAGGAGACTAGAATGCAAAAGTAGGAAGTCAAGAAACACCTGGAGTAACAGGCACATTTGGCCTTGGAGTACCAAATGAAGCAGGGCAAAGGTTAATAGAGTTTTGCCAAAAGAAAGCAAGGTTTATAGGTAGCATCCTCTTTCAACAACACAAGAGAAGACTTTACACATGGACATCACCAGATGGCAAACACCAAAATCAGATTGATTATATTCTTTGCAGCGAAAGATGGAGAAGCTCTATACAGTTAGCAAAAACAAGACCAGGAGCTGACTGTGACTCAGATCATGAACTCCTTGTTGCCAAATTCAGACTGAAATTGAAGAAAGTAGGGAAAACCACTAGACCATTAAGTTATGATCTAAATAAAACCCCTAACGATTAAACAGTGGAAGTGAGAAATAGATTTAAGGAACTAGGTCTGATAGACAGAGTGCTGATGAACTAAGGACGGAGGTTCATGACATTGTACACGAGAGAGGTAGCAAGACAATCCCCCCAAAAAAAGAAATGCAAAAAAGCAAAATGGCTGCCTGAGGAGGCCTTACAAATAGCTGTGAAAAGAAGAAAAGTGAAGGAGTAAAGGAAAGATATGCCCATTTGAATGCAGAGTTCCAAAGAATAGCAAGGAGAGACAAGAAAGCCTTCCTCAGTGATCAATGAAAAGAAATAGAGGAAAACAACAGAATAGGAAAGACAAGAGATCTCTTCAAGAATATTAGAGGTACCAAAGTTACATTAAATGCAAAGATGGGCTCAATAAAGGACAGAAATGGTACGGATCTAACAGAAGCAGAAGGTATTAAGAAGGGGTGGCAAGAATACACAGAAGAACTACACAAAAAAGATGTTTATGACCCAGATAATCATGATGGTGTGATCACTCACCTAGAGCCAGACATTCTGGAATGTGAAGTCAAGTGGGCCTTAGGAAGCATCACTATGAACAAAGTTAGTGGAGGTGATGGAATTCCAGTTGAGCTATTTCAAATCCTAAAAGACAATGCTGTGAAAGTGCTGCACTCAATATGCCAGCAAATTTTGAAAACTCAGCATTGGCCACAGGACTGGAATTGGATTTCATTCCAATCCCAAACAAAGGCAATACCAAAGAATGTTCAAGTTCAGTTCAGTTCAGTTCAGTTGCTTAGTCGTGTCCGACTCTTTGCAACCCCATGAACCACAGCACGCCAGGCCTCCCTGTCCATCACCAACTCCCGGAGTTCACCCAAACTCATGTCCACAGAGTCGGTGATGCCATCCATCCATCTCATTCTCTGTCGTCCCCTCTTCCTCCTGCCCTCAATCCCTCCCAGCATCAGAGTCTTTTCCAGTGAGTCAACTCTTCGCATGAGGTGGCCAAAGTATTGGCGTTTCAGCTTTAGCATCAGTCCTTCCAAAGAACACCCAGGACTGGTCTCCTTTACAATGGACTGGTTGGATTTCCTTGCAGTCCAAGGGACTCTCAAGAGTCTTCTCCAGCACCACAGTTCAAAAGCATCAATTCTTTGGCGCTCAGCTTTCTTCACAGTCCAACTCTCACATCCATACATCACCACGGGAAAAACCATAGCCTTGACTATATGGACCTTGATTGGCAAAGTAATGTCTCTGCTTTTTAATATGCTATCTAGGCTGGTCATAACTTTCCTTCCAAGGTGCAAGCATCTTTTAATTTCATGGCTGCCGCACAATTGCTTTCACCTCACTCGCTATGAAAGTAGTGCTCAAAATTCTCCAAGCCAGGCTTCAACAATATGTGAACAGTGAAATTCCAGATGTTTAAACTGGTGTTAGAAAAGGCAGAGGAACCAGAGATCAAATCTCCAACATCTTCTGGATCATTGAAAAAGCAAGAGAGTTCCAGAAAAACATCTATTTCTGCTTTATTGATTATGCCAAAGCCTTTGACTGTGTGGATCACAATAAACTGTGGAAAATTCTGAAAGAGATGTGAATACCAGACCAACTGACCTGCCTCTTGAGAAATCTGTATGCAGATCAGGAAGTAACAGTTAGAACTGGACATGGAACAAAAGACTGGTTCCAAATAGGAAAAAGAGTACGTCAAGGCTGTATATTGTCACCCTGCTTATTTAACTTATATGCAGAGTACATCATGAGAAACACTGGGCTGGATGAAGCACAAGCTGGAATCAAGATAGCCAGGAGAAATATCAATAACCTCAGATACGTGGATGATTCCACCCTTATGGCAGAAAGTGAGTAAGAACTAAATATCCTCTTGATGAAAGTGTAAGAGGAGAGTGAAAAGGTTGGCTTAAAGCTCAACCTTCAGAAAATAATGAGCATGGCATCCAGTCCCATCACTTTATGTCAAATAGATGGGGAAAAAGTGGCTGACTTTTTTTTTTTTGGGTGGGGGCTACAAAATCACTGCAGATGATGACTACACCCATGGAATTAAATGATGCTTACTCTTTGGAAGGAAAGTTATGACCAACCTAGACAGCATATTAAAAAGCTGAGACATTACTTTGCCAACAAAAGTCTATCTAGTCAATGTTATGGTTTCTCTAGTGGTCATGTACGGATGTGAGATTTGGACTATAAAGAAAGCTGAGTGCCAAAGAATTGATGCTTTTGAACTGTGGTGTTGGAGAAGACTCTTGAGAGTCCCTTGGATTGCAAGGAGATCCAACCAGTCCATCCTAAAGGGGATATCAGTCCTGAGTATTCATTGGAAGGACTGATGTTGAAGCTGAAACTCCAATACTATGGCCTCTGGATGCAAAGAGCTGACTCATTTGAAAAGACGCTGATGCTGGGAAAGATTGAAGGTGGGAGGAGAATGGGATGCCAGCGGATGAGAAGATTGGATGGCACCACCAGTTCAATGGGCATGAGTTTTAGTAAACTCCGGGAGTTGGTGATGGACAGGGAAGCCTGGGGTGCAGCAGGCCATGGGGTCGCAGAAAGTTGGAAACAACTGAGTTAATGAACTGAACTGAGAATCCAGGGAAAAAAGAGAGTTACCATCAGTATATCTGAGTGGTTTGTTCATCTTTCTTTTGGAAGGACTAATTTCACTTCTGCATCAACTAAGTTGTCTTCTTCAGCCTCTTGCTCTTGCTGACCATACTTGCATTTTGTTTTATTTTTTCTCTTAAAGTTCTTGAATCTTATCTGCAGTTCAGTTCAGTTCAGTTCAGTCGCTCAGTCGTGTCCGACTCTCCGCGACCCCATGAATCACAGCACGCCAGGCCTCCCTGTCCATCACCAACTCCCGGAGTACACTCAAACTCATGTCCACAGAGTCGGTGATGCCATCCAGCCATCTCATTCTCCGTCGTCCCCTTCTCCTCCCGCCCCCAACCTTTCCCAGCATTAGAGTCTTTTCCAGTGAGTCAACTCGTCTCATGAGGTGGCCAAAGTATTGGAGTTTCAGCTTTAGCATCAGTCCCTCCAATGAACATCCAGGATTGATCTCCTTTAGAATGGACTGGTTGGATCTCCTTGCAGTATAAGGGACTCTCAAGAGTCTTCTCCAACACCACAGTTCAAAAGCATCGATTCTTCGGCGATCAACCTTCTTCACAGTCCAACTCTCACATCCATACATGACCACGGGAAAAACCATTGCCTTGACTAGACGGACCTTGGTCGGCAAAGTAATGTCTCTGCTTTTTAATATACTATCAAGGTTGGTCATAACTTTCCTTCCAAGGAGCAGTACTATACACTAATTTTTATCAATATATTATTTCAAATTCTTTGTACAGCAGGATACAAAATAAGATTTAGGATTAAGAGATAAAGAGAATCAATATCTAACTTATTATAGAGAGAATTTTTAAATCTCCTAAATAACAAAACTACAACTGAATAACTAGAGAGATAGGTAGCTTGTTTGAAGATGTGACCACAATAATCAGGTATATTAATTATCACCCAAATTAATCTAAAAATATAGAAGCCACAACAGAATATTATGAATGTTAATAAAGTGTTTGGAGGATCAATGTGAAAATTCTAGTCTATGAATCTAAACTCATACACGACCAAGTATAAATGGTGCCAGACTCAGAGGATTTCACTAAGGTCCCATGCTTTACAGATTCAACCTAATGGAAGCATCAGTGTTTCTGTGAGAGAGGGACTTAGATTTTCATTACTTACCATTGATACACCTAGGACCTGAAGAAACAAATTTGTTCATTGAAGAACTATTATTGGAAACTCCAGAAACCAAGATTTCTGCAATTGATGGATCCTCTGATGACTTCTTGAGCTTAAAAAATTGTAAAATTTCTTGATGCTGTAGCTCATCCATGTACACACCAGAAGCATCCACAAAGGAAACGAACTATATTTCATCAAAGAAACAGTTGGGAGATTTGAATATCTCATTCAGTTCAGTTCAGTTCAGTTCAGTCGTTCAGTTGTGTCCGACTAGGTGCGACCCCATGAATCACAGCATGCCAGGCCTCCCTATCCATCACCAACTCCCGGAGTTCACTCAAACTCATGTCCACAGAGTCGGTGATGCCATCCAGCCATCTCATTCTCCGTCGTCCCCTTCTCCTCCCGCCCCCAACCTTTCCCAGCATCAGAGTCTTTTCCAGTGAGTCAACTCGTCACATGAGGTGGCCAAAGTATTGCAGTTTCAGCTTTAGCATCAGTCCTTCCAATGAACACCCAGGATTGATCTCCTTTAGAATGGACTGGTTGGATCTCCTTCGGTACAAGGGACTCTCAATAGTCTTCTCCAACACCACTGCCTATTCTCCAGTAATTGGAAATAATGGCCTCAAAATACATACTTCTACAACAAGCCACAGGCCAAAGGATACCACCAGAAGCTGAAGAAAGCAAGGGCCAGATTTTCTTTGGGAGCCAGCAGACGGAACAAGACTCCCTTGCCAATACCTTGATTTTGGCTCAGTGATACCAATTTCAGATTTTTGTCATGTAGAACTATAAAACAATAAATTTATGTTGTTTTAACTACCTATTTTGTGATAAACTATATAGCAACCACAGAAAATTAATACAGGGTCCACCTGAATAATTCAGGATAATCTCCAGTCTCCAAGTCCTAAACGTATTTTTTCCCCATATAAGTAATATTTAACCTTTTGGATCACAATAAACTGTGGAACATTCTGAAAGAGATGGGAATCCCAGACCACCTGACCTGCCTCTTGAGAAACCTGTATGCAGGTCAGGAAGCAACAGTTAGAACCGGACATGGAACAACAGACTGGTTCCAAATAGGAAAAGGTGTACGTCAAGGTTGTATATTGTCACCTTGCTTATTTAACTTATATGCAGAGTACATCATGAGGAACGCTGGGCTGGAAGAAGCACAAGCTGGAATCAAGATTGCTGGGAGAAATATCAATAACCTCAGATATGCAGATGACACTACCCTTATGGCAGAAAGTGAAGAGGAACTCAAAAGCCTCTTGATGAAAGTGAAAGAGGAGAGTGAAAAGGTTGGCTTGAAGCTCAACATTCAGAAAACAAAGATCATGGCATCTGGTCCCATCACTTCATGGGAAATAGATGGAAAAACAGTGGAAACAGTGTCAGACTTTGTTTTTTTGGGCTCCAAAATCACTGCAGATGCTGATTGCAGCCATGAAATTAAAAGACGCTTGCTCCTTGGAAGGAAAGTTATGACCAACCTTGATAGTATATTAAAAAGCAGAGACATTACTTTGCCGACCAAGGTCCGTCTAGTCAAGGCAATGGTTTTTCCCGTGGTCATGTATGGATGTGAGAGTTGGACTGTGAAGAAAGCTGATCGCCGAAGAATCGATGCTTTTGAACTGTGGTGTTGGAGAAGACTCTTGAGAGTCCCTTATACTGCAAGGAGATCCAACCAGTCCATTCTAAAGGAGATCAATCCTGGATGTTCATTGGAAGGACTGATGCTAAAGCTGAAACTCCAATACTTTGGCCACCTCATGAGACGAGTTGACTCACTGGAAAAGACTCTGATGCTGGGAAAGGTTGGGGGCGGGAGGAGAAGGGGACGACGGAGAATGAGATGGCTGGATGGCATCACCGATTCTGTGGACATGAGTTTGAGTGTACTCCGGGAGTTGGTGATGGACAGGGAGGCCTGGCGTGCTGTGATTCATGGGGTCGCGGAGAGTCGGACACGACTGAGCGACTGAACTGAACTGAACTGAACTGAACCTTTTTCTATGGAGGTTACTATTCACAGGTCCCAGGAATTATGATATGAATGTCTTTTGGTATAGAATTTTTCAGGCTACTACAGTAGTTAAAATTATGTTTTGGAAATTGCCTTACATTTGTTATTCGGACTGTCCTTTTCTGGTTATGATATCAAGGTTTTAATAACTTCCTGAAATTCTGAAATTTACTAATAACTACCTTGTCTATGAATAGGTATATTAATTTACTGCTGGTGCTAAATTGCTTCAGTTGTGTCTGACTCTGTGCGACCCCATAAATGGCAGCCCACCAGGCTCCCCCGTCCCTGGGATTCTCCAGGCAAGAACACTGGAGTGGGTTGCCATTTCCTTCTCCAATTTACTAGTAGTCTGGAAAAAAATAACAAATTTGCAAATTTTATAATGAAATTTCACTTTAGCCCTATCCAACTAAAAAAAAATAATAATAGGCAATTTAATAATACCAAAGCAGTCGAGAATTTGAGGGAGTGAAAATCTTAATGGACTATTGATGAAGTGAAAATTACTGTGTGTGTGCATGTTAGGTCGCTTGAGTGATGTCTATCTAACTCTTTGCTACCTCATGGACTATGGCCTGCCAGGCTCCTCTGTCCATGGGATTCACCAGGCAAGAATACTGGAGTGGGTTTTTATTACCTACTCCAGGGTATCTTCCTGACCCAAGGATCAAACCTGTGTCTCTTGTGTGTCTTTCAATGGCAAGTGGGTTCTTTACCACTAGCACCACCTGGAAAGTCCCTGTAAATTACTACAGTTATTTTTAAAACAACTTGACAACTCTTATGAAATTAAATTTGTAAATAATTTTGACACATCACTTTCATTTATTGCATAGTGCTGTAGAGATACTTATGTTCAAGGAGTCAGATTCAAGGGTATTTATTACAGTATTATTTTTGTAACACAGACTTGGAGGCAGCAGAGTTGTCCACATAGCAAAATAAATGATGAAAGTATTTTACATGCATTCCAAATATATCTACTACATATAAAAATACAACTCTGAATATATATATCTATATATACACACAGACACAGACATGTATAGGTGATATAATGTTAAAATAAAAATTAAAGACTTGTTGAGATTTGCATCATATGGCCATGTTAGGAAGCAGGGAAGGAGAAGGTATGAAAGGTGAAGTCACAGATATTATAGGGTACTGTATTAGTCAGGGTTCTCCAGAGAAACAAAAGCAATAATATATCTATCAATCCATCTATCTATCTTTCTATCTCCTTAGGTATCTATCTATCTCTATCATCCATTAAAAATTATTATAAGGAATTGGGTCACATAATTATGGAAGATGAGATGTCTTAAGAAGTCTAGTTAGCAGGCTGGAAATTCTGAAGCATCATTAGCTCCAGTTCAGTTTAAGTCCAAAGCATTATAAGATGATTCCAGCTCAAATACAGTCAGGGAGACAGATTATTTTTTAAACTCAGCTTTTTTATTCCATTCAGACCATCCATTCATTGTGTGAGATCCATTCACAAGGGGGAGAAAAAATAAAAAATCTTTTTTTACTCAGTCTACCAACTTAAATGTTAATCTCATTCAGAAAAGCCCTCATAGATACATACAGAAATAATGTTTAACCAAATATCTGGGCATCCTCTGGCCCAGTCAAGTTGACACATAAAATTAACCATTACAGGAAAAACATTTTAGAAAAATAAAATTGAGTGGTATGTGATAGTGCTATGTATGTATAGCGATAGAATGCAAACATGCTATAACAACAAAAACCAGACAAACAAACAAACAAACAAAAGATATATGGGGAAATAAAACGAGGGATGCATGTGATATGTTTCCTCCAAAATTTGGTAGAGCAGGGATTCAGTGAAAAAAGTGAAGTCAGTAATATTATATAACTTGCCACTAATAGAGGGAAACATATCCAACCTCATCTTGATGATCTATTAGTGAATTTTATGGGTCTTGAGTACCATATTTTTCCTTCTAGTAATAATTTATGAGATATAGCCCAATGGAACTTATCTAAGAACTGTTGACTGAGAAAAAAGATGAATGTTATTTTGTAGAATGATCAATCCTTGCTTTTTATTCTTTTTATCATGATTAGAAATGTTGCAGTGCAGTCTGATGAATATTTTTCTCCACAAATAATTAATTATCCCTCTGTACTCCAGTCTTATACTCTTTCTTTTTCCCTCTGTCTACTTGTAGTAAGACATATAGGAAGCACATTTTCTATTTTTACAATAAAACTAAAATTGCTCTTTCACCTCAACCAACATCAAATGGTATATTTGAGGGGAAGAGGGACAGTATTGTGTTTTTTTTTCCCCTAATAAGTCATCTCTACTTCCAAGATCACCCTAGGATAAAAAGTGCCAGCATAACTTGGTTCTCTTTAGTCACTTCCTAGGAAAGATGCTATATTTTGTGAAATTTTACAGGCTCTTATATGGTATTTTCTTGGCCTGGTAATTTGCATTAATGGATATTCAAGAAACCAATTTATACAGCTCACTGATGTAAGTTATAACAAAGTCTGGAGACATATGAGGACACATTTTCAGTAGGCTTTTGAAAATGTGCTGACACATTTTAGGAGTGCATCTGTTTTGCTTGCAAAAACTCACATTTATGTGTGCAACATGAGAAACTGAATGCACAAACAGGTGGTTTTAAATACTCAAGCAGAATTTAAATGGAGACACTCACAACCTTATTGGAGCCTATTGAAAATTCTTCCAAATTTCACATTTAATCCAGTGGCAAATGTCTTGGTATTTCTGATATTCGTGGCTTTATTCTTTCATTTGAAATAGCTCTAGATAAGAAGACTTATAGATAGCCTTCTGACTTTATAAATGATGCACTATGTGAAACTGATTAAGCTGTAATACTTTGTATTTTAGTGTGGTATATACTAAGTAAAAATGATACATCAGTCTCGGGGGGAAATTGTGTATATGTAGAAAATTATAAATGATTTATAACATTATGTATTATAAATGCAAATTTAGTCTTTACATACCCAGTTCAGTTCAGTTCAGTCGCTCAGTCGTGTCCAACTCTTTGCGACCTCATGAACTGCAGCAAGCCAGGCCTCCCTGTCCATCACCAACTCCTGGAGTTGACGCAAACTCACATCCATTGACTTGGAGATGTTATCCAGCCATCTCATTCTCTGTCGTCCCCTTCTCCTCCTGCCCCCAATCCCTCCCAGCATCAGGGTCTTTTCCAGTGAGTCAACTCTTCGCATGAGGTGGTCAAAGTATTGGAGTTTCAGCTTTAGCATCAGTCATTCCAAAGAATTCCCGGGACTGATCTCCTTTAGGATGGGCTGGTTGGACCTCCTTGTGGTCCAAGGGACTCTCAAGAGTCTTCTCCAACACGACAGTTCAAAAACATCAATTATTCGGCAATCAGCTTTCTTTATAGTCCAACTCTCACAACCATACATGACAACTGGAAAAACCATAGCCTTGACTAGATGGACCTTGGTTGGCAAAGTAATGTCTCTGCTTTTTAATACGCTATCTAGGTTGGTCATAACTTCCCTTCCAAAGAGTAAGCGTCTTTTAATTTCATGGCTCTAATCACCATCTGCAGTGATTTTGGAGCCCCCCAAAACGTGTGATGCTGTTTCCACTGTTTCCCCGTCAATTTCCCACTAAGTGATGGGACCAGATGCCATGATCTTAGTTTTCTGAATGTTTAGCTTTAAGCCAATTTTTTCACTCTCCTCTTTCACTTTCAATAAAGACTTTTTAGTTCCTCTTCACTTTCTGCCATAAGGGTGGTGTCATTTGCATATCTGAGGTTATTGATATTTCTCCCAGCAATCTTGATTCCAGCTTGTGCTTCATCCAGCCCAGCATTTCTCATGATGTACTCTGCACATAAGTTAAATAAGCAGGGTGACAATATACAGCCTTGACGTACTCCTTTTCCTATTTGGAACCAGTCTGTTGTTCCATGTCCAGTTCTAACTGTTGCTTCCTGACCTGCATAGAGGTTTCTCAAGAGGCAGGTGAGGTGGTCTGGGATTCCCATCTCTTTCAGAATTTTCCACAGTTTATTGTGATCTACACAGTCAAGGCTTTGGTATAGTCAATAAGACAGAAATAGATGTTTTTCTGGAACTCTCTTGCTTTTTTGATGATCCAGCAGATGTTGGCAATTTGATCTGGTTCCTCTGCCTTTTCTAACACCAGCTTGAACATCTGTAAGTTCACCATTCATATATTGCTGAAGCCTGGCTTGGAGAATTTTGAGCATGTCTTTACTAGCGTGTGAGATAAGTGCAATTGTGTGTTAGTTTGAGCATTCTTTGGCATTCCCTTTCTTTGGGATTGGAATGAAGACTGACCTTTTCCAGTCCTGTGGCCACTGCTGAGTTTTCCAAATTTGCTGGCATATTGAGTGCAGCACTTTCACAGCATCATCTTTCAGGATTTGAAATAGTTCAACTGGAATTCCATCACCTCCACTAGCTTTGTTTGTAGTGATGCTTCCTAAGGCCCACTTGACTTCACATTCCAGGATGTCTGGCTCTAGGTGAGTGATCACACCATCATGATTATCTGGTTCATGAAGCTCTTTTTGTACAGTTCTTCTGTGTATTCTTGCCACCTTTTCTTAGTATCTTCTGCTTCTTTTAGGTCCATACCATTTTTTTCCTTTATTGATTCCATCTTTGCATGAAATGTTCCCATGGTATCTCTAATTTACATACCCAGGTGAATATTAAATGCACACATATGATAGCTTGCGGTGAATAATGCTGGATTCATGATCTCTGAAGAACAAGATTTATCAAGATCAGGGACCAGGATTGATCACTCAGAACTTTTGTTTGGCAGAAGTTTTATAACAGTGAAAAGGACAGATAAATCTTCTGACATAGACATCAGAAGGAATAAGGAGAATGCCTCCACTGTACCTAGTCTTATATAGACCTTATATACTTTTATCCCACCCACTCCCACAACATACATCTTAAATTAACAGGATTAGAACTAACAATAGAAAGGTCTTACCAGATCCACTCCCATCTAAGATAACAAGAATATTCAGAAAGTTCTTGTTAAGAAGGAGAAATATGTCCTTGAGCAAGATACATTGTTGTTACATAATCATTAGTACAGAGTTTAAGGGAAAACATCCACTTGTGCAAGATGAGTTGTTTTGTTGTGTAATCATTAGCCCTGGGCTTAAAGAAAATAAAGTCTTATGCACTAAAACAAAGGAATATAGGGGAAAAAAAAAAGTTTGTCCCTTCTCATCCTAGAGATCCATGGACCCCTTCCTTCTTGTGGGCCCTGAACTCCTTTTCAACCTACCTAAGAATTAACTCTGTCACATACACACATATATATATCAAAAACTTGAGATTCTACAGTGAATCATATATTCTGCTAACCAATAGAAATTAAAAAAAAAAAACTAATAATAGCTTCTGCATCAATGTATTTTAGCCTCTTATAAAGAAAGTTATTCAAATACATATTTTGATAATCTCAAGTAAAGTGATTGAAAAACGTAGAGTGCACCGAGAGTCACAGACAAGAATATCATTTTAGAAAAAAGAGGGCAGTCAAGAAGGAATTTCCTGGTTGTCCAGTAGTTAGGACACCATGCTGTCACTGGTGAGGGCCCAGGTTCAATCTGTCGTCAGGGAGTTAAAATTCCACAAGCTATGCAGCATGGCCAAAAATAAGTCAAAGTGAGTTCAAACTGAATTTTAAAATACATATATGTGTATGCATATATCTAAACATATTACAAATGAGAAGAAATGGCATTCATATAGTAGAAAATTTGTAAATGAAAGCAACATTAAGCATGAAAGGAAGGACTGTATCTGAGATTGGTTATTCAGCTCCAATTTGCAATTTTGGAGTTCTCACAGGAGAAGATGCATCTCTTTCTATTTCACCATCTTGGATTCAATATATCCTTTTCATCATTGGGACTGGAATATGCTCAAAATTCATCTTGCTCAAAATTCTCTAAGAAAGTCTTCAAGAGTACTTGAACCGAGAACTTCAGATGCTTAAGCTGGATTTAGAAAAGGCAGAGGAACCAGAAATCAAACTGCCAACATCTCTTGGATCATAGAAAAATAAAGAGAACTCCAGAAATGCGTCTATTTCTGCTTTATTAACTACGCCAAAGCCTTTGACCGTGTGGATCACAAAAAACTGTGGAAAATTCTGAAAGAGACAGGAATACCAGACCACCTTACCTGCCTTCTGAGAAACCTGTATGCAAGTCAAGAAGCAACAGTTAGAACTGGACATGGAACAATGGACTGGTTCCTAATAAAGAAAGGGGTATTATTTAACTTATATGCAGAGTACATCATGTGAAATACCAGGCTAGATGAAGCCCAAGCTGGAATCAAGATTGCCAGGAGAAATATAAATAACCTCAGATGTGAAGATGACACCACCCTTATGGCAGAAAGTGAAGAGGAACTGAAGAGCCTCTTGATGATCGTGAAAGAGAAGAGTGAAAATGCTGGCTTAAAAATAAACATTTAAAAAACTGAGATCATAGCATCCGGTCCCATCACTTCATGGCAAATAGATGGGGAAACAGTGGAAAGTGAGAGACTTTATTTTCTTGGGCTCCAAAATCCCTGCAGATGGTGACTGCAGTCATGAAATTAAAATACTCCTGCTCCTTGGAAGAAAAATTATGACCAACCTAGACAGCATATTAAAAAGCAGATACGTTACTTTGCCAACAAAGGTCTGTCTATTGAAAGCTATGGTGGTTTTTCCAGTAGTCATATGGATGTGCGAGTTGCACCATAAAGAAAGCTGAGGGCCGAAGAATTGATGCTTTTGAACTGTGGTGTTGAAGAAGACTCTTGAGAGTCCTTTGGACTGCAAGGAGATCCAACCAGTCCATCCTAAAGGGAATCAGTCCTGAATATTCATTGGAAGGACTGATGCTGAAGCTGAAACTCCAGTACTTTGGCCACCTGATGCAAAGAACTGACTCATTGGAAAAGACCCCTGATGCAGGGAAAGATTGAAGGCAGGAGGAGATGGTTGGTTGGCATCACCGACTGGATGGACTTGAGTTTGAACAAGCTCTGGGAGTTGGTTATTGGACAGGGAAGCCTGGTGTGCTACAGTCCCTTGGGTCACAGAGAGTTAGACACAACTGAGCAACTGAACTGAACTGAGGCAATTAGATCTATGGGATTGGAGCTTAGATAACCTAATATTATAATCATCATGACTTCTTGAACGGAAACATGTATCAGAATCACTTAGTTTGTTTTTCCCACTTATAGAGAACATGGCCCCAATCCAAATCTGCTGACCTAGATTTGTTGGAGAGAGACACAAATTTCCCTTTTGAAAATTTCCTTCTGTGTTTCAATATAAACTTTAAATTTAGATCCTCTTATCTGAGTGATGGTTGAAGTCACTTGTATAGAGCATGCTTCCCAAAGGAAGACAAAGTACTGCACTTGGGTGTTGCCAGATTAAGGTAATGGCAAATAGGATTACTGAAGAGAAGAGGGAAGATTTAGAGGTAAGAATATAATTAGGATAAAGACTGATATATGCTGATTTCAAGATATTTTTAAAAATATTCCAGTACTGCTGCTGCTGCTGCTGCTGCCAAGTCACTTCAGTCGTGTCCAACTCTGTGTGACCCCATAGACGGAAGCCCACCAGGCTCCCCCATCCCTGGGATTCTCCAGGCAAGAACACTGGAGTGGGTTGCCATTTCCTTCTCCAATGTGTGAAAGTGAAGTCGCTCAGTCGTGTCCGACCCTTAGCGACCCCACGGACTGCAGCCCACCAGGCTCCTCCATCCATGGGATTTTCTAGGCAATACTACTGGAGTGGCTTGCCATTGCCTTCTCCGATTCCAGTACTACAAAGCTCAAATTAAAGAATTGAATCTATATTGAATTAAAGAATTGAATCTATATTGAATTAGAGAATTAGAAGTCCACTAAAAATTTTCCCAGTTCTGATTCCATGAAGTAACATTCAAAGTGAAACAAATATTAGATGTACTTAACTTGGGCAGAAAGGGAAATGTGTGTGTCGGGGTGGGAGGGGACCAGGATCAAGGGAAAATTCCTAAATATGAATGAGTCTTCAGCATGTTAGTAGACAGAGCTAAAAATAAAGGAAAAGAAAATCAATTGATGCAGTAAGATTTAACAAAAGTTTTTGAGGAGAAATGGTTAAAAAAGTTATACCATGAAATAAAGTCTGTGCAGATATTCACTGAGACTATTGTATTTGGCTCTGTAGATGGTAGTATGTCCCAAAACCTGTTAGATGGCATCCCTGCCATCTATGTAATTAAGAGTGTTAACACTGATTCTGACCAGAAAATAAAGGATGCATACAGTCTGATGTCTAATTTAAGTGATAAAGTTATGCCTTGACTAGATTATAGATGTGGTTTAAAGAGAAATGTCCCAGGTCTCCAGAAGTCAGATACATATACAGACTATAGTGAATATAAATTTACACCTCTTTTCAAAATATCTTCATTTTGTTCAAGTCAAATACTAGCATGCATATATATATATATATATATATATATATATATATATCTTGAAAAAGAGTGCTATTTCTCATGGCACCTGCCATTTGGTAGATCTGATTAGCATAATATCATTTGGATGCATTCATATATTCGTGGCACAGCAGACTGAACAGACAAAGAGAAGTGTTTGAATTGCTTTTCATTGAAAATTTTCTATCAGTGTGAATGTCAGAGTGAATGAATCTTTACAAACCATATTAGCAGCTAGACCAACTAGAAGTAAAGTAAATCAAGTGGCATATACTCTAGCCTAATATAAAAAAAATACTATTTATTTCTGAATGAGTGTTTTATGTTAATTTATACTGAAAGGTGGAAAATCAAAAATCCTGTTTTATTTCTGAGAGGACTTTGTCACAGATGAAATATAAGAATGTATCTAATTTCAAAATTTTGTGGTTATTTTACATTTCATGTACATATGTCTTGCCTCCCCATCTAAGCTGAAAAATCTGTGATGGCAAGAAGTATGTTTTTGAAAGTAGGTGTCTGACTGAGAGCTCTTTGAGGACTCTTAATCATTGTTGTATCTGTTTACTAATTACTTTAGCTGGTGTATAGACCTCTATGCTGCATCCAGAAAGAACATGAACAAATGGCAAAATTAATACTGGAGTGGGTTGCCATTCCCTTCTCCAGGGGATCAAACCTGGGTCTTCTGCATTGCAGACAGATTCTTTACCATCTGAGCCATCAGGGAAGCCCTAATTTATAAATACATTGTCGTAATTGTTGCTAATTTAAACACTATTTCCCGATGTGCTCTCCGTTTTGGCATTAATGTTTCCATGCAGAAAAGTAAAGAATTACAGCAACCTTAGAGGCATTGTGTCTTTGGGGACTTCTACTTTTGTGTGTGTGGGTGTGTTTTAATAAAGGTATAACAGTGTAAAATAAATAAATAAAGCATCGACATGACATTTGGATCTTCTTAACCAAGCAGAGTGACAATTTAGAACCATAAAGGTAAATGAACATATTGTGAAAACTACTGATATTTTCCCTTTCATATCTTAGTTTGAGTCTTTGTAAAAGTTTTTAGATTCTATGGAAACCTGGGAATTGTCTTCTCTTTAGTTTGTGTCTGGGAAACATCACAGCTGTTCATTAACATATGAATTTAGTAGAGTTTCAAAATTCGCCAATCATTGTTATCTCTGAGCATATTCTTTGTTGTGAAGGGAAGTGAGTCGTTATTTTATTTATCTGAAGATTGTACTGTGTGTCAGTAAGATAAGCAAAGTGTCAGAAATAATCATACCAAATGCTGTCTACCACAATAGCATCCAATTATGCTTTACGTGTCTTTCATGGAGAAAAGAAGTGAAGGAATTTTTAAATTGCTTACCATGACTTGATGAGCAGAACACTTTAATGAAAGTTGTTTAAACTCTTGAGTAAGATTAAAGAGATATTAATAAGATAGGTTTCAGACCTGTTTTATGTCACAGCACATAGATTCCAGGAAAATTCCTAAAAGGTAGATAAAAGTTTACTTGAGCTTTCAAAGTCTAAAGAGTTCACATTAATTTGGGCGAAACAAGATATAAATAAATATAAATATCAAACAGCTAACATTTGTCTGTGTGAATTTTCATATCTTAGAGGTTAAGAAATGGGCCTCCTTAGTGAAAATGTAAACAACTTCCTGAGGAAGCACCTCTGTGCTTGCCTCTTCCTTCCTTTCCATAGCTTGCCTCTGATTTTGTTGCTGTTCCTTCTACCACGACTATCAGTTTAGTTCAGTTCAGTTCAGTCGCTCAGTCGTGTTTGACTCTCCACGACCCCATGAATCACAGCACGCCAGGCCTCCCTGTCCATCACCAATTCCCGGAGTTCACTCAAACTCATGTGCATGGAGTTGGTGATGCCATCCAGCCATCTCATTCTCTGTCGTTCCCGTCTCCTCCCACCCCCAATCCCTCCTAGCATCAGAGTCTTTCCCAGTGAGTAAACTCTTCGCATGAGGTGGCCAAAGTATTGGAGTTTCAGCTTTAGCATCAGTCCTTTCAATGAACACCCAGGACTGATCTCCTTTAGAATGGACTGGTTGGATCTCCTTGCAGTATAAGGGACTCTCAAGAGTCTTCTCCAGCACCACAGTTCAAAAGCATCAATTCTTCGGCGATCAGCCTTCTTCACAGTCCAACTCTCACATCCATACATGACCATGGGAAAAACCATTGCCTTGACTAGACGGACCTTGGTTGAAGGAATGTCTCTGCTTTTCAATATGCTATCTAGGTTGGTCATAACTTTCCTTCCAAGGAGTAAGCATCTTTTAATTTCCTGGCTGCAATCAGCATCTGCAGTGATTTTGGAGCTCAAAAAAATAAAGTCTGACACTGTTTCCACTGTTTCCCCATCTATTTCCCATGAAGTGATGGGACCAGATGCCATGATCTTTGTTTTCTGAATGTTGAGCTTCAAGCCAACCTTTTCACTCTCCTCTTTCACTTTCATCAAGAGGCTTTTGAGTTCCTCTTCACTTTCTGCCATAAGGGTGGTGTCATCTGCATATCTGAGGTTATTGATATTTCTCCCGGCAATCTTGATTCCAGCTTGTGCTTCTTCCAGCCCAGCGTTCCTCATGATGTACTCTGCATATAAGTTAAATAAGCAAGGTGACAATATACAACCTTGACATACTCCTTTTCCTATTTGGAACCAGTCTGTTGTTCCATGTCCAGTTCTAACTGTAGCTTCCTGACCTGCATAGAGGTTTCTCAAGAGGCAGGTCAGGTGGTCTGGTATTCCCATCTCTTTCAGAATGTACCACTACTATAGATAGTCTAATTTAAGTTCAGGGATGGTTATAGGAATATGTTCTGGTAAGCATAACAAAACTAAACAGAGCCGTTACCTAAAGATATGTTTATTGATAGAGCCAAAGCCAAACAGAATAGCACATTTTTATGTTTTTCCCATTCTCTTTCATGGGGAAGTTCCATTATGCCAAGGCAAATGCACTCTCTTAGAAAAGTAAGTGTAACAGAGAGTTAAAGGAATGTAAGTGAGAAGGAAGTAAAATACCTATTTTAATACAAGATTTTTATTTCAAAAAGATATCACTAGAGGGAAAAGGAAAATGATGAAAGGAATTTATTTCCCATTAAATACATTTATACATTCAGTGTGTACTTCCTCTGGCAATCTGAAATATATGGCTCTCTTTTAGCTTTTAGTTTATAATTCATTAACCTCATTCTAAGCGTATAAAGCCTGTGAATAGTCTGGTCTGAACACATCACACCCCTCAAAGCCCACTACAGGTCATCATTTCCTGCAGAATAAAAAGCAAATTCATTAGTCTGAATTCATTAGCCTGAAATTTTATATGTTCTCACTTGCATTTCTAGTAGGACCTTCATGCCACATGTTCACCTAGATATGATTACATTCTACAACTGGTAGGTTGAGCCACAGGATACATTTTCAAGAATCTTACCGTCTAGTTCTTAAACATTTTTAGCTTGACATAAGCCACAGTGGGGGTAATTTATACCATGAAAATCAACAAATACAACAAAGGTGTGTTTGTTTGTTTTTTCCTTCATGCTGTTGAATTGGAAGTGCCAGTTATTAAACATTTGTTAACATACCCCTGCTCAATTCTTCAAACACCTATGCGCTCTTCTGGCTATTTTCCTGTGGTGGTCTGTTTCGTCTCTGGATGCTGCCTTTCTGTCTTTGCATATGCATGTGTCAATCCTTTCCCAAGATCTCACTTAATTGTTCTATTTCTGGCTTGTATTCTCTTTTCTTGACAATTGTTTTCTGTGTTTTGGATTGCTGTACATCTGTGTCAGTGCAGCCCAAGTTCTATGCTGTCATCAATCCTTCCTAATACATGAGTGCTAACATTTGGATCACAAAGACTTACCCTTCGTCTGTGATAGTTCAAAATTCAGCAATTAAAAAATTAGATTTATCAAGGCACTTTTACTACTCTTCTGTTCTTATTTGCTAATTCCTAAGTATGTGTGTGTGCTAAGTCACTTCAGTAGTGTCCGACTCTTTGTGACCCTATGGTCTATAGCCCACCAGGCTCCTCTGTTCTTGGGATTCTCCATGCAGGAATACTGGAAAGGGTTGCCTTTTCCTTCTCCAGGGAATATTCCCAAACCAGGGATCAAACCCATATCTCTTATGACTCCTGCATTGGCAGGTGGGTTCTTTACCACTAGCACTACCTGGGAAGCCCCCTAAACATGTGTAGGCTAAAGCAAACTGTAAAAATTCTAATCTAGTGAGAACAGATCTTTTCTAAGTATGAAACTATGTCTCGCCTTCCAGATTCTTTTTATACAGTTCACTGTGTTGATGTGGTGGGAGGAATTTACTCAGGTAAATAATTTCTGGTTTGAATGCTACCAGGAAGACACTTCTGTTCTCTTCTTAGCACTAAATCATTTTGTTTAGACCTACCTCCTGTTGGCTTCTAGGAAAGCTACTTAGTAGCAGCAGGGTGATATTAAAAGACAAGCTTAGATTGTTTTCTTTTAAAGTTTAAATTTACATATTCACCATCAAGTAAGCTTAAATAACAAACAGATAAATATATTTCTTAACTTATATTTTTGAGTGTCTAAATTTAATTTATAAAAAACTAATTCACTTTTTTTTTTCTTTTCCCTCTTATTTGTGTACTCTGTACTTGGAACTGGAGACATAGCGAGGGCATAAGAAAGTCCCTGTGCTCATATGGACTCCATTATGATGGATGAGAGAGACAATTGTCAAGTGAAAAAATATGTAAACACAGTGATAAGTGCTATTAAGAAAATAAAGCAAAATAAGAGGATTAAGTGCACTCAATAATTAGATACAGAGTAATTTCTTTCTAAAGTAATCTTCATAATAACCTATTCTTAAATATCCTGTGTAACATGTAGTTTCAATCTGTTAACACCATTTTGCTAAAGCCTCCTACAAATGCATCAGTATGCTTTGCTAGCCAACATAGCTGCCATTTACAAGTGTTGCCAGAATTATATGTAGTCTAACATCTAATCTGATATTCAATATTTAAGTATTATTATTTCTCTTTTGAGGATTTTAAAAGCATTTTTTAATGTTTACTCAGTCAGTCAGTCAGTTCAGTCGCTCAGTCCATGTCCGACTCTTTGTGACCCCATGAAAGGCAGCACCCCAGGCCCCCCTGTCCATCACCAACCCTGGAGTTCACGCAAACTCATGTGCATTGAGTCAGTGATGCCATCCAGACATCTCATTCTCTGTTGTCCCCTTCTCCTCCTGCCCTCAATCCCTCCCAGCATCAGGGTCTTTTCCAATGAATCAACTCTTCACATGAGGTGGCCAAAGTACTGGAGTTTCAGATTTAGCATCAGGCCTTCCAGTGAACACCCAGGACTGGTCTCCTTTAGGATGGGCTGGCTGGATCTCCTTGAAGTCCAAAGGACTCTCAAGAGTCTTCTCTAGCACCACAGTTCAAAACCATCAATTCTTTGGTGCTCAGTTTTCTTCACAGACCAACTCTCACATCCATACATGACCATGGGAAAAACCATAGGCCTTGACTAGATGGACCTTTATTGATAAAGTAATGTCTCTGCTTTTTAATATGCTATCTAGGTTGGTCATAAGTTTCCTTCCAAGGAGTAAGCGTCTTTTAATTTCCTGGCTGCAATCAGCATCTGCAGTGATTTTGGAGCCCAAAAAATAAAGTCTGACACTGTTTCCACTGTTTCCCCATCTATTTCCCATGAAGTGTTGGGACCAGATGCCATGATCTTCGTTTTCTGAATGTTGAGCTTCAAGCCAACCTTTCCACTCTCCTCTTTCACTTTCATCAAGAGGCTTTTGGGTTCCTCTTCACTTTGTGCCATAAGGGTGGTGTCATCTGCATATCTGAGGTTATTGATATTTCTTCCAGAAATCTTGATTCCAGCTTGTGCTTCTTCCAGCCCAGCATTCCTCATGATGTACTCTGCATATAAGTTAAATAAGCAGGGTGACAATATACAGCCTTGACGTACTCCTTTTCCTATTTGGAACCAGTCTCTTGTTCCATGTCCAGTTTTAGCTGTTGCTTCCTGATCTACTTATAGGTTTCTCAAGAGGCAGGTCAGGTGGTCTGGTATTCCCATCTTTTTCAGAATTTTCCACAGTTTATTGTGATCCACACAGTCAAAGGCTTTGACATAGTCAATAAAGCAGAAATAGATGTTTTTCTGGAACTCTCTTGCTTTTTCGTTGATCCAGCAGATGTTGGCCATTTGATCTCTGGTTCCTCTGCCTCTTCTAAATCCAGCTTGAACATCTGGAAGTTCATGGTTCACGTATTGCTGAAGCCTGGCTTGAAGAATATTAAGGTTGCCTATTAATCAAAGTACTGAATCACCATTCAAAATTAATTTAATTCTGTATGTTATTATGTTATATATCTAGCTAATGAATTTCATCAAATTTAGAAAGAAGATTTGTAGTTGCTCAGTTGTTTCTGACTCTTTGTGACCCCATGAACTGTAATCCACCAGGCTTTTCTGTCCATGGAATTCTCCAAGCAGGAATACTGGAGTGGGTTGTCATTCCCTTCTTGAGGGGATCTTCCAGACCCAAAGAAAGGCCCAATTTAAAACACACACATTACAAATTTGGTGATCAACTAAAAATGCAACGTATGTGGTTGGATAGCATTTTAATATATTTATTGATATGCATTTTTCCTCAGAGACTTCCCTGGTGGCTCAGATAGTAAAGTGTCTGCCTACAATGTGGGAGACCTGAGTTCAGTCCCTGGGTTGGGAAGATCTCCTGGAGAAGGAAATGGTAACCCACTCCAGTATTCTTGCCAGGAGAATCCCAAGGATGGAGGAGCCTGGTGGGCTACAGTTCAAGGTGTCAATATTTCCTCATCTGTATTTCTTAATCCTATGACCTTCCCTTGTTACCATAGGTAAATCATAAGTCTTCTGTCTTCTTAAGGAGATTTTCTTATGGCTAAATACAGTTAAAATAAGTTTGTTATTTTTGATGTTCAAAATTCAAGGTCTGGGTATATGGTATTAAGATGGTTTTACACTCTTCCAAACTAAGTAATCACAGAAAGTTTTAAAGTTCTATCTAATATCAGAGGTGAAATTGAAAGAGGAGAGTGAAAAGTTGGCTTAAAGCTCAACATTCAGAAAACTAAGATCATGGCATCTGACCCCATCAATTCATGGGAAATAGATGGGGAAACAGTGGAAATAGTGGCTGACTTTATTTTTCTGGGCTCCCAAATTACTGCAGATGGTGATTGCAGCCAGGAAATAAAAAGACGCTTACCCCTTGGAAGGAAAGTTATGACCAACCTAGACAGCATATTAAAAAGCAGAGACATTACTTTGTCAACAAAGGTCCATCTAGTCAAGGCCTATGGTTTTTCCCATGGTCATGTATGGATGTGAGACTTGGACTGTGAAGAGAACTGATCACTGAAGAACTGATGCTTTTGAACTGTGGTGTTGGAGAAGCCTCTTGAGAGTCCCTTGGACTGTAAGGAGATCCAGCCAGTCCATCTTAAAGGAGACCAGTCCTGGGGGTTCATTGGTAGGACTGGTGTTGAAGCTGAAACTCCAGTGCTTGGCCACCTGATGCAAAGAGCTGACTCATTTGAAAAGACCCTGATGTTGGGAAAGATTGAGGGAAGGAGGAGACGGGGATGACAGAGGATGAGATGGTTGGATGGCATCACCAACTCAATGGACATGGGTTTGCGTTGACTCAGGGAGTTGGTGATGGACAGGGAGGCCTTGTGTGCTGTGGTTCATGGGGTCACAAAGAGTTGGACACAACTGAGTGACTGAACTGAACTAAATATCAGAGGGGCCCTGTATTCTACTCTTAGCTAAAATCTGAAGGTGCAGCAACCACTCAACTCCCCCATATAATGAAATGGCAGTGGACTAGACAGCCTCAATTTTATCTGCCAGTTTGATTCCTTGTATGCTGGAGTGCAGTATTAAAAAGATGGTAAAGATGCTCAAGAACCTGAAATAGTTCCAAGCAACCTTCAGTGTGGTCCAAAGTGGTTGGAAGAGAGCTGAACCAAGAAAGAGCTTATATTCAGGAGCAAGGAACAACATATCAGCAACCCTGAAGACTAGGTGGGGACAAATATATGTTATTAATATCATATAGAGATGACACAGTTCAAGGAAAAGTCATTCTACCCAGTGCCTTGGTGTTGGGCTTCACCCTGCAGGTTTACCAGTCCTGTACTTGCCCAGTGTAGGGACAGAATAAAGAGCCTGGATTTACCACAAGAGATATCAATGAGTTAGTGGCTAGGGAGAGCTTACATGTCTGAAGCAAGGTCCTGGAGTGACACCCACCATGCAGCAGATGAGATTGGCCCATCAGTTAACAGAGAAACAAGCAAAGGGGCACACCCCTCATCACCTCTTTGATAAGCTATCTTGGTGGAGAAATTCTTATCTATAGATTAGAGCAGTCTCCTAGCTGAGGCCAGGGACAAGTATGTGAAGAGGTCCATCACTTGAGTAAAGTGTAAATGAAGCAGGCACTGGTTCAGCAGGGATATATGTATGTGAAAGTCACTCAGTTATGTCTGACTCTTTGCTACCCCATGGACTGTAGCCCAACAGGCAACTCCATCCATGGGATTTTCCAGGCAAGAATACTGGAGTGGATTGCCATTTCCTTCTCCAGGGGATCTTCCTGACCCAGGGATAGAACCCAGGTCTCCCACATTGCAGGCAGACTCTTTACTGTCTGAGCCACCCAAGGGATACAGATAGCAAGAAAACAGCCATCTTGGGTGGCCTGATCATGGACTTAGGGTTGCAAAGACTATCTGGATAATGATGCCTCTCAGATGAAAATGGTTGGGAGTTTGAGTGCTGGCGGTATTCTGGACAGACCTGCAGTAAAATTGGACAGAACCAGTTTTCAGACACCTGATGGAATGAAGCTATGAAATAGGACACTGTGTTGCATTTGTGAAGGATAATGTCACATTTCTTGCCAATTTAGTTTGGACAAAGATTGTAGCCATTTGCAGAAGGAATGTAATCTTAGAATTAAAATATTCTAAATTATTTGAGAAGTAGAAACCACTCTCTCTCGACATTAAAAGATAGGGACTTATAACAATATCTTATAGCAGAAAATAAAACATTTTATTATTGGTAAATCTGTTAAGTAAAAAGAAAAGAAAAAAAGTAGTATCTTCAGCTTTTGGATTGTAGAACCTGATGGGAATCCCAAGATACTGTTTCTTTAAAACTTGGGAAAGGGAACAGGGTCAAGTATAAAAATCAAATGCTAGACTTGAATTGTCTTAGTTTTATGTAGGATATAACACGGGGGATTTGGAAGTGGACAAAAAAGAGAAAATTGTAAAAAAAAAAAATTGCTGACTAGTATCTGTATAGAAATATTATCAAGGGGGGCCAATTGGTAAAAAAATTAATGAGAAAAATATTAGCATCCAAAATTATTCAGTTTTAGTGGCATTTATGTATTTCCTGTTTTACTAATTGATTGAGCGTATTTGTCATTTTCTTAAATAGTAAAAGATAACAAAGCAATACTCTGTGCACTCATGCACATCACACACTTCTCTTTCTTTTTCCTTAGTTATAAACTGTTATATCTAATCATTGGCATTAGACAGAATTGGGTCCTAGAAAACAAAATGCTTATTTAAATAAGATAATATAGCCATTTATTCCTAAAGTTTAATGTTCTAAAAAAATGGTAATTATAAGCACAAATTTAAGAGACCTTTTTTGTATGAAAAGTTGAAGTTGTTTAATTTGATTTGAAACAATCTTGTCATGTCTGTTCCTTTTTACATGAAAAAAAAGAATGTTGCTGTCTTTTAGTCTTCAATTTACAATGTTGTTTTAAGAGTGGCAATCCCTTGCAAAATGTAAGTCTCAAGCTACACTGCAAGAATCTATTTTTATAGAAGGAAATATCCTTCTGTATGATCCTCAAATGAAAAGCTGTCATCCATCTTCTGAATAGGCTTTATCCCTCCTTCAATGGCTAGTTTTTGAAACTGCTGATGACTAGAAGCGATTCTTTATAACTCCCTAAATAAAGACATCAGTCTATCAGCAAAAAACAGTACATGAGCTGGAAAGGGCAGCTGTCTCCAAGGGGGTGGGGGATGGGGAAGAAGAGCACTTACCAGCTTAGTTAAAAGCTGCTCAGTGTTATTATTGAGTGTGTGTCAATGTGATGTGTCCTTACAATTTAAAATGCTGCTTCAAGCAGAAGTTTTTTCTTCTTTTTTCTTAATTTATGCTATATTAACCTAAGTATATAAATTCTTCTATGCAAAAGATTCATACCCTACCATCAAAGGTAATTAGAGTCGAAAAGGAAACTTCAAAGCCAGAATGAGAACTGAATCTTAAAGTGATCAGTTCATTTCAGGATTAAAGAAAAAGCATTATTCAGAATTTCTTAGAGAAAAGCAAAGGTGAATCAAAAAAGTCTACAGTGCCTCATCCACATATCACACCCTCTCACAACCTGACATTGCCTTTTATTGTACTCTTTATGTGAAATAGGATATATTATAATTAGAATCATTGAAAAGGTACAGTGTGCTATGCTATTCAAAAGTGATTGGATAGAGTAAGAATTTATCATTCATGTAGCTTATATATTTTCTTCATAAAGTCCCCTCATTTTTCCCACTGCTTATTGGAAAGGTTTGAGTATCTTCCTTTTCTTCCCCATATTTTCAAAAATCATAAAAATGTCCCTTGGTATAGACCTTTTAAAAATCTGTTTTTGCTGGGCATTTTAGTTTAGCTTGATTAACATGTAAACTCATGTTCTCTAGTCCTCGGATATGTCTTAAAATTATTTGACTGAAGATTTCTTCTCTGCCATTTTTCTCTTTCTCTCTGTTGGCTCTGTTAGATGGGTCTCCTAGTATTCCACTCGTTTGTTTCCACAATTTAGTCTCTCTCTGTCTTTCTGTTTCTCTCCCTTCTTACTGTCTGTCTGTCTCTCTCTCTCTCTCTCACACACACACACACACAATAATTTCTTTTAACCCTGGTTATGAAATGAAGTATTAGTAAGATATTTGATAGCGTGGTCCTTTTCCACTCTTCCCCTTACTTTTTGTGCTGAGCTAAGAATACACAGAACTGTACCAAAAAGATCTTCACGATCAAGATAATCACGATGGTGTGATCACTCACCTAAAGCCAGACATCCTGGAATGTGAAGTCAAGTGGGCCTTAGAAAGCATCACTACGAACAAAGCTAGTGGAGGTGATGGAATTCCAGTTGAGTTATTTCAAATCCTGAAAGATGATGCTGTGAAAGTGCTGCACTCAATATGCTGACAAATTTGGAAAACTCAGCAGTGCCACAGGACTGGAAACCGTCAATCTTCATTCCAATCCCAAAGAAAGGGAATGCCAAAGAATGCTCAAACTACCGCACAATTGCACTCATCTCACACTCTAGTAAAGTCATGCTCAAAATTCTCCAAGCCAGGCTTCAGCAATATGTGAACCATGAACTTCCAGATGTTCAAGCTGGTTGCAGAAAATGCAGAGGAACCACAGATCAAATGGCCAACATCTGTTCGATCATCGTAAAAGCAAGTGAGTTCCAGAAAATCATCTATTTCTGCCTTATTGACTATGCCAAATTCTTTGACTGTGTGGATCACAATAAACTGTGAAAAATTCTGAATAGCAGACCACCTGACCTGCCTCTTGAGAAACCTATAAGTAGATCAGGAAACAACAGCTAGAACTGGACATGGAACAACAGACTGGTTCCATATAGGAAAAGGGGTACATCAAGGCTGTATATTGTCACCCTGCTTATTTAACTTATATGCAGAGTACATCATGAGGAATGCTGGGCTGGAAGAAGCACAAGCTGGAATCAAGATTGCCGGCAGAAATATCAATAACCTCAGATATGCAGATGATACCACCCTTATGGCAGAAAGTGAAGAGGAACTAAAGAGCCTCTTGATGAGATTAAAAAGGAGAGTGAAAAAGTTGGCTTAAAGCTCAACATTCAGAAAACGAAGATCATGGCATCTGGTCCCATCACTTCATGGGAAATAGATGGGGAAACAGTGGAAACAGTGTCAGACTTTATTTTTTTGGGCTCCAAAATCACTGCAGATGATGACTGCAGCCATGAAATTAAAAGACACTTACTCCTTGGAAGGAAAGTTATGACCAACCTAGACAGCATATTAAAAAGCGGAAACGTTACTTTACCAACAAAGGTCCGTCTAGTCAAGGCTATGGTTTTTCCGACTGCGAAGAAAGCTGAGCCCCGAAGAACTGATGTTTTTGAACTGTGGTGTTGAATAAGACTCTTGAGAGTCCCCTGGACTGCAAGGAGGTCCAACCTGTCCATCCTAAAGAAGATTGGTCCTGGTGTTCTTTGGAAGGACTGATGCTAAAGCTGAAACTCCAATACTTCAGCCACCTCGTGCGAGGAGTTGACTCACTGGAAAAGACCCTGATGCTGGGAGGGATTGTGGGCAGGAGGAGAAGGGGACAACAGAGAATGAGATGGCTAGATGGCATCACTCAATGGACATGAGTTTGGGTGAACTCCGGGAGTTGGTGACAGACAGGGAGGCCTGGCATTTGCGATTCATGGGGTCACAAAGAGTCGGACACGACTGAGTGACTGAACTGAACTGAATCTATACATAGATGGATAGATAGAGAGAGATAAATTTTAAGCTGAAAACTTAGGTTTCTCCATTAAATGATTTTCTTTTATCATTCTCTGGTAAGGTGTTTATTTCTTGAGCTTATATTAATCAGATCTACTAATCAAATGCTGTAAATTTGTTGACTTGTCAATTTCCTATGACATTCTCTTTTTGTTCTCTTTTTCCAGAAAGTTTTCTTGACTTATTTTAAAAATTATGTTGAATTTTTAGTTTCAGCTCTTGTATTTTTAACTTTGAGAAGAGCTTTCTGCTGTTTCCTGATGATATACCTTTTTTCTCTTATAACTTGCTTTTATTTCATAACTGTAAGGTCACTTTGTAAACTGTGTGTCAATTCCACCTTCTGTTTTATTTCTATTATCTACTTGTTGATTTTGCTTTTTGTTGTTTGACTTGATTTGTTTATACTGTTCTCTGATTTCATTCTAGATAATGCAATGTCTATCCTGTTAATATTTGAGAATAAATCACCAAAAGTTAATGATAAGGTCTGTGTATGGATACATGTATCAGAGAACTTTTAAGCTGCCACTTTTAGTGTGGTATAACTGTTTGGAGGTCTTCCCTAGTGGCTCAGTGATAAAAAAATCTGCCTGCAGTACTGGAGATGTGGGTTCAATCCCTGGGTCAGGAAGATCTCCTGAAGAAGAAAATGGCAACCCTCCTCAGTATTCTTGACTAGGAAATCCCATGGAGAGAGGAGCCAGGCAGGCTACAGTCACGTGATTGTAAAAAGTCTGATACGGGTTAGTAACTAAAATACAAAACAGCAACAGTAACTGTTGACGGGGTTGAGGGGAAATGATCTTGTCATTGTATAAGGAGAATTAGCACATATGAATATTGGGTATGGCTTATTTCTTGGTACATTTATTTTATCCATATATGAATACTCCTTTTTGCTGGCCAGTGTTCTAACCTATCTATCAGAGTTCTGTAAACACAGTAAGGAAAGTGAATCAGAGAAGGGAATAGATTTCACCCTTCAATTTGTACTGTAGCCATTATTTGCCAGGCAGTATATTTGTGTGTATTTACATATCTAGAACTCCTGGAGTTGGTGATGGACAGGGAGGCCTGGCATGCTGTGATTCATGGGATTGCAAAGAGTCAGACACGACTGAGGGACTGAACTGAACTGAACTGAACTGATATTTAAATATAAGATACATATGAAGAATACCAACCTGAAGCAGGTGAATATAAAATACCTGAATCTAGACCAGTGTGGTCATTTTCTAGAGTTATGCTTTCCTTACACAATGTGACTACACCTTTTTTGCGAGCTGAAAAGATTAATAACCATTCTGAAAAGTTGCTGGCCTCTTAGAAATATTTCCACTACATGACTGTGCATTAGAATCAACTGGAGGGTGTTCATTTACTATTTGCTAATATTTGACTATTCTCCAAACCATGTCTATTAAGTCAGAATGACACTGAGATCAGCTATTATAATTTTTATATTACACATTATTCTGATGCAGCTGAACCAGTGAGAAGCATATTGTAAAAAATAGCTAATAATAAAGCCTTTATAAAAATAAATTATCAGATATATCACAGCAGTAAGAAAGTGATACATTAGAAAAATTTCCTTCTTCCAAATTCTAATTCTTTAAACTGGAATTCTTCTAGGAAGTATTTATTTTTGTGCCAAAAAAACCGAGTGAAAAAAAGAGTAAAAAATACAAAGTTTATTTCTCTCCAGTGAAGAGCTCTGAAAAGCATCATAGTGGAGAATTGTGAGCCTGAGTTTATCAACTCAGGCATTGTTCAGTGTTACCAAAGTAATGAAAAAAGAGGATTTGCAACCTAAGTTGTTGACCCCATTACCAGGCAATCTAAATTATTGTTCACAGAGTATCAGGAAAACATGTATGTATATTTTAAGTTAGTAGTCTGTAACTAAAGTCAATAGACAAGTACTTTTCTAACTTGCTTAATTCTTAATGTCACCTGGTATGTTTGTTAAAAGTATTTCTGAGCTTAGTAAAGCTCACTACACCTCAGAATTTAGACTCTAAGTAATGTTAATGAATATATATATTTTTAGCAAAGCTTCCTGATTTTTGTTTTTACAGGTTTTCCTATTAAATGGTAGTGATACAGAATTCTGTTATTTCACTGTATCGTTATTTTAATGGTACAGAATTCTGTTGTTTCCTGTTGACCAATCATGATAAGGTCTTCCCTGGTAGATCAGCTGGTAAAGAATCCACCTGCAATGCAGGAGACCCTGGTTTGAGTTCCTGGTTGGGAAGATCACCTGGAGAAGAGCTAGGCTACCCACTCCAATATTTATGGGCTTCCCTGGTGGCTCAGACATAAAGAATTCACCTGCAATGTGGGAGACCTGACTTAGATACCTGGATTGGGAAGATCCCCTGGAGGAGGATATGGCAACCCACTCCAGCATTCTTGCCTGGAGAATCCCTATGGACAGAGGAGCCTGGCGGGCTACAGTTCATCGGATCACAAAGAGTTGGACATGACTGAGCAAATAAGCACACAATCATGATAAAATTATTGTATTAAGCAAAAATTACAGTAGCAGAAGACATTTATCAGTTTTCACGATCAATAGGCAGACAAAAAAAAAAAAATGACCATTACAATGCAAGCCCATCTGGAAAAATGATTAACCTAACAATACAAAATAATTACATACAATTTGGGTGGTTAAATAGAATGATGTGGTAAATGGAAGTGCATATATGCACATATTTTTATCTCTCCATCTAGTCTATGTCTTTTGACTCATGCATTTAATCCATTTACATTTAAGGTAATTATCAATATGTATGTTCCTATTACCATTTTCTTAATTGTTTTTTTATCGGTCTTTTTATATAGGTCTTTTCCTTCTCTTGTGTTTCCTGCTTAGAGAAGTTCCTTTAGCATTTTCTATAAAGCTGGTTGGTTGGTGCTGAATTTTCTTAACTGTAGCTTGTCTGAAAAGCTTTTGATTTCTGCATCAAATCTGAACAAGAGTCTTGCTGGATAAAATATTATTGGTTGTAGGTTCTTCTGTTTCATCCCTTTAAATATATAATGCCTTTCCCTTCTGATTTTTAGAGTTTCTGTAGAGAAATCAGTCGATAACCTTATGAAGTTTCCTTGTACTTTGTCATTTTTCCCTTATTGCTTTTACTATTTAACTATTTCTTTAATTTTTGTCAGTTTGATTAATATGTGCCTCAGTGTGTTCCTCCTTGGGTTTATCCTGACTGAGACTCTCTGTGCTTCCTGGACTTGGTTGACTCTTTCCTTTCCCATGTTAAGGAATTTTTCAGTTATTATCTCTTCAATATTTTCTCAGATCTTTCCTGTCTCTCGTCTTCTTCTGGGACCCCTATAATGTTAATTTTGGTGTGTTTAATGTCAGAGGTCTCTTAGGCTGTCTTTTTTTTTTTTTTTTCATTCTTTTTTTTCTATAATCTCTTCTGTGGCAGTGATTTCCACCAGTCTGTCTTCCTGGTCATTTATCCGTTCTTCTGCCTCTGTTTGTTCTTTAGTTCTTCGGTAAACAGGTCTTCCATCTTCACTGTTTTCCTGAGATATTTGATCATCTTCACTATCATTTTTCTAAATTATTTTTCTGGAAGGTTACCTATTTCCACGTCATTTAATTGCTTGCTTGTTTTTTTGTTTGTTTGTTTTATGGGGTTTTATCTCATCTCTTCATCTGGGATATAACTCTGATTTTTCATCATGATTAACTTTCTGTAATGTGATTTTTGTTCTAGCCACTGTGGGATTGTGATTCTTCTTGCTTCTTCTGGCTGGGCCCTTCCAGGACTGTCACTGCCAGGACCCCTGTCCCTGCAGCGAGCCACTGCAGACCCGCCCAGTAGGTATGGGATTTGTTTTTAATTGCAATTACATCCCTCCTACCATCTCATCGCAGCTTCATTTTTGTCTTTGGACATAAGGTATCTTTTCGTGGTGGGTTCCAGTGCCCTCCTGTGGATGACTGTTCAACAGCTAGTTGCACTTTTGGTGCTCTTGCAGGAGATGAGCACACATATTTCTACTCTGCCATCTTAAACTAGATGTCTGCATATGGCTTTTAACAATAGGTGTATTTGGATAACCATGTGCTAGATACTCAACTTCACAGTATCAGGGAACTGTACTTCTTTTTTCCTTTTTCAGTTTGGGGTATACTTTCCATACTGCCTGAGGAACTCTATGAGTAATTATGGGTTAGTAACTTTTTGCACAGTAGTGTAAATTGCCTGCTAATGGATAAGTTTATCTTTAAATATAAACCAGTTATATTTATTGTCTAACTGAAATATTTGGAATTAACCTCTTAATTATCATTTTATACGTTAAATTTAGACTTTATTGTTGCTTTAGTTATTTTTCTCCAAGTCTTTCATTCTGTGGACTGAGTATAATTCTTCTTAACTACATTACTTTTCCCTCATGATGTGGAAGTTTTACATCTAAGTTGTATTGCATTCAAATTTTACTTGAAGTTTAAAAAAGAACTGCAACATAAATATCTATATCTGTTTCTCTAATTATGAGCATTGAAATTGTATCCTGTTTTAAAATATCTTGTAGGATAAAATTAGAAAATTACTATCTTTTGTCTTGCTACATTTCCTAAATTAAATGCCCCAAGAATGAGTGGATTTTAATCACAAGTATTATTTTTATTATTTCTCTTTGTGACAAGCATTTTTCTTATTTTAGTTTTACCTCCATTGAGAATATCTTATACAAAGAATTATCACTTGTTATTCTTTCCACCTGATAAAGCTATAGGACTATTTCTCTGAACTACTAGTGCTTATATCTAACTCATCCATGATGGAATCTATGTGTAATTTGGAAAGAGTTTTTAGTACTTTGCTCATTTAGAAGATGGAAAACAAACAGTATATTCTCTCTGTAGCTGTTCAAGTTCCATATTTATTTTGTTGACCATTTATTCTTCAAAATATGATTACTTATACATTGTTGTTATGTGATTAAATAAATTTAAGTGATTGCAAACATAATCTGGACCGGTAAAATGGAATTAGAAATTTTGGTTTCAGTATGGACAATAGTATGCAATAATTTATATATGTTTAGAAGATAGAAGGATACAAAAAAGAATCAAGAAGTTTCAAGTTTGCCAACTTGTCCTCTCTTATCTAAAAGAAAGTCAGAATCCAAGAGTTTCAGCTAAATATGATTGGCTCCACATTGTACAGAGAATGAAATCCTTCTGACTCCGAGTTCTGACTTCTTACTTCTAATTTTGACTGTGAGAACAGTCTTAGAATTCAGGATTATTTTATCTGAAATCAAGTTGCCACCAAATTTGCCGTCTCTTTGCTGACAACTGATCTCATTTTCTCAGTGACTGCTTTTCCTAAGTTTTCTGATTTGAATGTTCCATTTCTTCCTGTCTATTTAACAGTGCTCATTTAAAAAGGTCTAACTAAAATTCTGGGTCCTCCCAAATGCCTTCTATGAATACACTATTTGTAGATGATCTTATTCTCCTCCAACTCTGATGACATGTGTCCAAACAAGAATTTAACTCATTTTTAATTAAAAACATTATTGAGGTAAATGTAGATTCACATACAGTTGTAATAAATAATAGAGAAAGAGCATACCAAGAATTGTATTGATAACAGACCACTGATCTTATTCAAAGTTCCTTACTTTTACTTGCATTCATTTGTGTGTGTGTGTGTATGTGTCTTGATATTGCTTGTCTTTGATGTTGCTTACTACTTATACATCATCTTTCTCTCTACATATAGGTGATAGCACTTGGGACTAAGGGTTATGCTATATTTTTTATTAGGTGACTGACACTGCATTCAAACACATTACTTTATAGACAGAATTCATGTAATCAATGATATTGATTGGTTGATTGGTCAGATAAATGGGCTGAGTATTTTCCTTCATTTCTCTATTTGATTGAGCTTTGGAGACAGAAGCCACTATTATTTTCAGTCAGTGATCTTCAGTTATATACACTGTAAAGCTATAAAAATCACCAAGGATATTTTGAATAATATCTTTTCTCAAATTGGAATTCCTTGCTGAGTAGACGTGGGGTTGGTTCTGGGGAACTGTGGTTCTCTAGGTTTGTCTGATGAGAGTCTGGCTTTAATGTAGAGCCCTAAGCCATCTGATTTTATACCAGAAAAAGCCAGAAGGAAATCCTAGTGTGCTTATTTCTAGAATGTGATAAAGGTGAGTTCAGTTCAGTTCATTTGTCTCTCAGTTGTGTCCAGCTCTTTGTGACCCCATGGACTGCAGCACACCAGGCCTCCTTGTCCATCACCAACTCCCAGAGTTTACTCTAATTCATGTCCATTGAGTCAGTGATGCCATCCAACCATCTCATCCTCTGTCGTCCCCTTCTCCTCCATCCTTCAAACTTTCCCAGCATCAGGGTCTTTTCCAATGAGCCAGTTCTTCCCATCAGTTGGCCAAAGTATTAGAGTTTCAGCTTCATCAGTCCTTCCACATTCAGGACTGATTTCCTTTAGGATGGACTGGTTGGATCTCCTTGCAGTTCAAGGGACTCTCAAGAGTCTTCTCTGACACCATAGTTCAAAAGCATCAATTCTTTGGCCCTCAGCTTTCTTTATAGTCCAACTCTCATATCCATACATGATTACTGGAAAAACCATAGGTTTGACTAGACAGATCTTGTTGCCAAAGTAGTCTCTGCTTTTTGATATACTATCTTGGTTGACTTTTCTTTCAAGGAGCAAGCGTTTTTTAATTTCATGGCTGCAGTCACCATCTTCAGTGATTTTGGAGCCCAAAAAAATAAAGTTTGCAAGTTTCCACTGTTAAAGGTAGGATAGTATAAATGAACTGTATGACACATGAAGGATTACAGTATTGCAGAAATTTTTCAGTATCTTGAGATAATCGCAATATATTGAGTATATTCACTAATCTGAAAAAAAACATACTATGTGCAAAAATTTGAAACTTGTGTATTAATTTATACATGCTATGTGATTTTCCTTTGGTTTATTTTATTCTCCTTTATTACACTGGTACAAAGAACATTATGTTCCTACAACCAGAGATTATGAAATCTAAATTTAAAAATTAAAAGTAGAATTTTCATAAGCATATTAAAGAACTCACTAAAACTCAAACATCAAATATGTATTGATAAGAAATGTTACTGAAAATGATTTTAAAAACTGAGTTATTTTGTGGCATAAAAATAAAAATGTCATCAACATATGTTTAGAGCTCTTTGTAGCTTACAGATAGCCTTAATTATTATGATATTTTGCTTTTACAAATATTAAATTATTTTGACATTATTAATAACTATTTATGCAGGTAAAGATAAAGATGTAAAGCAGAACAAAAAATGGGTTTGAAACATATTAATTATATTTTAATTATTATTATATCAGTATATAAAGCATATATCATTCAATTTAGTATATAACTACATTGTATAGAAGCATACACGATATGTGTTATATATATTTATAGCTATTATATTCTTTTTTATTGCAATTTTATTTTGCTTTTGTAATTTTAAACTTTTTATTTGGTATTGGGGTATAGACCCTAATATTGAGAAATATTGAAAGCAGGAGGAGAAGGGAGCAACAGAGCATCCTTCTGATTGGATGGCATCTGGTTGGATGGCATCATTGAGTCAATGGACATGAGTTTGAGCAAACTGGGAGATAGTGAAAGACAGGGAAGCCTGGCAAGCTGCAGTCCATGTGGTCACAAAGAGTCAGACATGACTGAGAGTCTGAACAACAGCAACATAGCCAATTACCAATATTGTAGTTTGAGGTGAACAACAAAGGGACTCAGCCATACATATACATGTATCCAACTCCCCCAAACTCTCCTCCATCCAGGCTGCCACAAAACATTGAGCAGAGTTCCATGCACTGTACAATAGGTCTTTGTTGATTACGCATATTAAATATAGCAGTATGTACATGACCTTACCAAAGTTCGTAATTATTCTTTCCCCCTCCAACCAAAAGTTCATTTTCTAAGTCTGTGAATCTGATTACCTACATGTTTTGTAGGTAAGTTCATTTATATAATTTCTTTTTAGATTCCACATATAAGGAATGTCATATGATATTTCTCCTTCCATGTCGGACTTAACATCCCTCAGTATGACACGCTCTAGGTCCATCCATGTTGCTGCAAATGGCATTATTTCATTATTTTTAATCTCTGAGTAATATTGCATTGTATCTATGTGCCACTTCTTTATCTAGTCCTCTGTCAGTGGGCATTTAGGTTGCTTCCATGTCTTGGGTAATATAAACAGTGCTGCAATGAACATTGGGGTGCATGCATCCTTTTGGATCATGTTTTTCTTCAAGTATACACTGAGTAGATTATTTTAATATAGCTTGCTTAGAAGTAAAATATAAAAGATATCTAAATTAGATACAAAGCTGAAACTCCAATACTTTGGCCACCTCATGCGATGAGTTGACTCACTGGAAAAGACTCTGATGCTGGGAAGGATTAGGGGCGGGAGGAGAAGGGGACGACAGAGAATGAGATGACTGGATGGCATCACCGACTCGATGAGTTAGAGTGAACTCCGGGAGTTGGTGATGGACAAGGAGGCCTGGCGTGCTGTGATTCATGGGGTCACAGAGTCGGACACGACTGAGCAACTGAACTGAACTGAACTGAACTGAATTATCCTTATGAGGATAATGATTAATATATGTAATTATAGTAATACCTGATTCTGTAAGATGGAAAATTTGAAATCTTTGCTAAAGGGTTCCATAGATCAAATTTGGAAAATCCATAATAGAAATAAAAGAGACTATAATACTTATTAAGGGACTTTTAACTGAAATTTGATATATAATTACATGTATTTAAGTTATTCCAGCAATTCAAGAACAAAGAGAAGTAGAATATAAATATGGGTATCATTTATCTATATAAAAATTTTGTGTTATTTTATTCAATTGAGAAATGTAAGCACAATTTTTTTTCAATATTGCTGAAACCAGACTCTACACAGGTCAACAGAAGGATTAGTTTCGGTGTGGGGAGAAAAGAAATACTTCCTTTAAATTGTTTGAGTAAAGTCAAAATAAGACATCTAGTTCTCTGAAATGATAACCTTTTGTGAATACAGAATGTAGTTTTATCTGCCTATAAAAATTAATAATTGAGTAAAATATTGGATTGGCCAAAAAGTTCATTTAGGTTTTCCTGTACCATCTTATCAAAAACCAAAATGAAGTTTTTGGCCAACACAATTGTGTGGAATCATGATGAATTAATAAATTGCCTATAAAACATACAAAGTACAGTATAAAGAAAATAGGCTATTTTTCAGTTTATAAAATAATCACTTTTGAAACTTTACAAAGATTGAAAAATATCACATAGAAAATTATTGATATGGTTATATTTCAGATTTTATATATAAAAATAATAAAAATGAATCAAAAGGGTGGGGATATATTTTTATTGAAAGTTAATTTTAAAGATTATTTTAATAAATATGAAAAGTTTACTCTTATTATATAAATTAACAAGTAGTACAAACAATAGAAATAAAATTACAAATGATAAATAACATCTATTAATAAAATAGTTTACTGTTGCCAGTAATCAGTATATAAAAATTCAAGCAGTTTTGAGGTACTAATTAAAAACTGTTCGATTAGCCCCAACATTAATTAATATATATTTCATACCAGTAGACAACTGAATTTGATAAAATAGTTTATTAATTGCTTGAAACAATATACCAAAATATTTTCAATGATTAAGTTCATATTGATTAAGCATGCAACTCTATGGAACTTATCTCAGAAAAATACTTTTTTTTCAAGAGATAAAAAGTCTGTTGCATGAATTAATTTGCTTCATAAATAAATAAAAACAACCTCAATACCCTAAAACTGTTGAAAAACTAGATTGTATTGCTTTGAACTCATGGTATATTGGATAGTAATTAAAACTGAAATCATAAAGCCAATTCTAAATCATGAAAACATGTATTAGATAACATGAAAAATAATCACAAGACAAAATTGGAAATATGATTACAAAAAGTTAAGCAATATACCCTCACATATGTACATATTAGTTTTCATTTTATGTTGTGGGCTTACATTTCTACCCTTTTTACAAAATTATAAAAACCATATCACTGTAAAGGATAATGTATTGTTATTACATTTTTACCATCAAGAGTAAAAAAGTGCTATTTCAGAAAACTGAACAAAAACAAAATCCTTCAATAAAGCAGGTATATAAGCTAGTTAAATTTGCTTAAAATTGTTAGAAAGCCTACATTATAATAAAATTTAAAAAGAAAGATAACAGATGTTAACTCTATTTCTTGGATGCATGATTTCATAAGGTAATCTTTTTATACAATAAATTAATGTCATAAAAGATGTAGACTGCAGATGTATTGTTGATTAAGTACAATAAATGTCAAACAGAATGGAAATAGCAAAGGAAATCATTGTGTATACAAAAATCATGCATGTATAATTTTCACACACATAGTTAAAAAAAACAAATCAATGAAGAGCAAACTCTAATGTTTAACATTTACTCTGTAGTTGAATAATGTACAGAAAATATCTGTTCTGAAAGAAAAACATTTTTAAAGTTTAATGTCATTACAGGCATTAGACTTTGAAAAGATAGGAGAATGCTTTTTAATGAATGTAAAGTAATATTTCAAGGGAAAACTATTCTCTAATAGAAAGTTACTATTCATAGAAACTAATTATAAGAGGATTTCACTAAATTTAAAGGTGTCTGACCAAGGTGAAAAATTAACAATGAATCATATTGCCATTGGCTGATAATCTGGTGATGTGCCAGCGCTTCATCAAGTGTGTGCCTAAGAACTCTTGGAATTTATTGACCCACTTGCCACAGATACATTCACCACAAGATTGCTGGATGTGTGCTTGTAGAATATTATTAAATGGCATATTTAAAAGTCCTAAATTTCAGGGAAATTTTTTCTTTTTCACTAAGATATTCATAATTCTTTAAGGTGACAAGTAATTACTCAGTGATTAAGTGACAGGCTAATTATCTAATGCTGCATTTGTACTTTCATAATTCAAAGGAAATGTAAATGAATCAGTCATTAATAAAAATAAATTTTGATTGGATTGGTTTCCTTGAGATTAAAAATCTGTTTTTTCCAAAATTTTTTCAGCAATAGAAAATATAAAAAATTTGACCATTTAAGTTTTCTAGTATTTATCCAGATACTTTATGTGAAAATCTAATTGACTTCATATCTTCATAGCTTAGGTGAGATTTGGTAATGTTTTGGCAAAATGTACTACTGATGAGTCAATATGGAAAAAAATAACAAAACGTTTCTAAAACATACTTCATTTTTGAAGTAAAGAAATCTAAGTTTCTATATTGGCACTGTATCTTGTTCAGAAAAATCATTTCTTCCATATTTTTAAAAAGGCTCAAAATAAGCACAAGGTTTTTTATTTCAAAACAGAAAAATCCTAAATTAACACTTTTCCATAATATACAAAGAAATTGATTAGTGTAAAATAAATGGGATTTCTCCAGGGAACAATCCACATATATCAAAAAACAAGAGAAACACTTTTTTATGCTGATATTTAAAGTTTGACAAGCTTATTAAATTTTATTTAACATCATTTCCTAAATGATGTTTGATAAATGAGGTATATGCTTTAAGTAATATTTTTTTGCCGTATTTTTTCATTAAAGATATTTTCTATATGGCAACCATTATTGAGAGAGAAAGATTCTTGTTTGAAGAATAAGAATGATACCTTAAACCTCCAATATTTGTCAAAGAACAGTGTCAGATTTTTATTTGCCAGAGATTTTCCAATTGTGAAAGTGTGTGTGTTTTTATTTTTTCCTGTTTAATTATAGCTTTATTATACAACGTTCTTGGTATTTGTACCAATAGGCTATATCTATATATTTTAATTATGGTAAAATATAAATAACCTAGGATTTACCATTTTAATCATGTAAATGTACATCTTAAATGTACAATTCAGTGGCATTATGTACATTCACATTGTTGTACAACCATCATCACTATTTCCAGGATTTTCTCATCATCACAAACAGAAACTCTGTGCCCATTAAACAGTAACTCCCCTTTCACTCTCCCCTCACCCCCTGCCAATCTCTATTCTACTTTGTCTCTACTTCTTTTGTGTGTGTATTTTCTAACAAAGAAGAACAAAGTCTCAATCAGTACACTTGGTGTGGTGTCTGTTATTTTTAGCCAGTTTCATCTATGTGTATATGCTTTTTCTACTAAGAGAATATAGTAACCTGGTATAGTCAAAAGAAAATTCATGTATAGGATCTACTGAGACTACTTGTTACAGCAGTTCAATACCACAGGTTGATTAACTTGTTACGCATATATTATAATTATTTAATTTACATTTAAGAATGTTTTCCAAATTAGCTCTCAAGATAGAATACTGATTTTTACTGATGCCTTTTTACTGATGTCTTTTTTCATAGCTCTTTGCAATCTCTAAAAATCATTCTGTCTTTTTATATTCTGCTTGTGAGATTATTTCTAATGTACCTCCTGGGAAATATTCTCTTTGAAATTGGCAACACTTAATGAAAAATATATACATATTCATAATTAAAAAGAAAATACAGAAAAATATTGCTTGTATATAATCACTCTGAGCAGAATTATTATTTTGAACATGAAAGAAATCATTAACTGTAAATAATCCAGGGATCAAAGATCTGAAGAGGAGAGAGAGAAAAGTGGGCTAGAGGGCAGACTCTCCACCTTGTGTGGGCTAAATGAAGGGCTATCTGAAACACAAGCTCAGAGAAGAAAAAGAAGCGCAATTATGCCAACACCAAAACTTCCTTCAGGACAGGCCAGGAAGCATTAAAAGAAGCTACATGAGCCATTATTAGTAGTGGAAAGGAGCATGATTTTTGATTAACTGATTTTTGCTTTAACATATTAATGATAAAGAAGTTTTCTCTAATTATGGCTAACATTTTAATGAAGGAAAATAAATATATGATTTCAGAAATTCACTTTTCTTCACTTAGAATCTCTCTTGAGTTAAAAAAAAGATTTTTTTTTTTTAGTACATTTTTGGTCATATAAATTACATTGCAGATTTAAGATTTTGGAAACATTAGGTTCAATCATGTCAAAACTATACATACTATGCTGCTGCTGCTGCTGCTAAGTCACTTCAGTCGTGTCCGACTCTGTGTGACCCCATAGACGGAAGCCCACCAGGCTCCCCTTCCCTGGGATTCTCCAGGCAAGAACACTGGAGTGGGTTGCCATTTCCTTCTCCAATGTGTGAAAGTGAAAAATGAAAGTGAAGTCGCTCAGTCATGTCCGACCCTTAGCGACCCCACAGACTGCAGCCTACCAGGCTCCTCCATCCATGGGATTTTCTAGGCAAGAGTACTGGAGTGGCTTGCCATTGCCTTCTCCGATATGTGCATTTAAAATTGGGCTCGTTAGCATTGCATACATATTTTTCTCTATATGATGTACTTTTGGACATATATATGTATATTTTGGGTTACATATTGTACATTTATATATTAGAATTTTATCAAAAAACACCCATGTTAATTGTTAACATTTCTGTATTTTGAGAAATTCCATTGTGTCAGTTAGGTACATATTTATTTTATGGACACAAGTTTAAAACTTTTTGAAGTTAGCAACACTATATTAAAGTTTTTTATCATTCAGTTTTTATAACCTTTCAGTTCAGTTCAGTAGCTCAGTCGTGTCCAACTCTTTGCGACCCCATGAATCACAGCACGCCAGGCCTCCCTGTCCATAACCAACTCCCGGAGTTCACTCAAACTCATGTCCAACAAGTCGGTGATGCCATCCAGCCATCTCATTCTCCATCGTCCCCTTCTCCTCCTGCCCGCAATCCCTCCCAGCATCAGAGTCTTTTCCAGTGAGTCAACTCATCGCATGAGGTGGCCAAAGTATTGGAGTATCAGCTTTAGCATCAGTCCTTCCAATGAACACCCAGGACTGATCTCCTTTAGAATGGACTGGTTGGATCTCCTTCAGTCCAAGGGACTCTCAAGAGTCTTCTCCAACACCACAGTTCAAAAGCATCAATTCTTCGGCGATCAGCCTTCTTCACGGTCCAACTCTCACATCCACACATGACCACGGGAAAAACCATAGCCTTGACTAGGCGGACCTTGGTTGGCAAAGTAATGTTTCTGTTTTTTAATATGCTATCTAGGTTGGTCATAACTTTCCTTCCAAGGAATAAGTGTCTTTTAATTTCATGGATGCAATCAGCATCTACAGTGATTTTGGAGCCCCCAAAAATAAAGTCTGACACTGTTTCCACTGTTTCCCCATCTATTTCCCATGAAGTGATGGGACCAGATGCCATGATCTTAGTTTTCTGAATGTTGAGCTTCAAGCCAAACTTTTCACTCTCCTTTTTCACTTTCATTAAGAGACTTTTGTGTTCCTCTTCACTTTCTGCTATAAGGGTGATGTCATCTGCATATCTGAGGTTATTGATATTTCTCCCAGCAATCTTGATTCCAGCTTGTGCTTCTTCCAACCCAGCATTCCTCATGATGTACTCTGCATATAAGTTAAATAAGCAGGGTGACAATATACAAATTTGACGTACTCCTTTTCCTATTTGGAACCAGTCTGTTGTTCTATGCCCAGTTCTAACTGTGGCTTCCTGACCTGCATACCGGTTTCTCAAGAGGCAGGTCAGGTGGTCTGGTATTCCCATCTCTTTCAGAATGTTCCACAGTTTATTTATAACCTTTAGAAATATGCAATTAGATAAATGAAGGGATGAACAAAGTGCAAGATAATAGAAAGATAGATAATATTTTTTTAAAGTTAGTTATTGTCTTTTAAGTTGACAATATTTAGGATGAGACTATGATGAATAATAAAATTCGGGAATGTATGTTTTTCAGAGTAGCAGTGGGAATGAGATATATTGAAAAAAGTTAAACTATTTTCTTTTGTCTTTTTCACAACCAGTTGAAATATTGAGAACCTATAAATTAAAAATATGAAACATGATAGCAAAGTTAACTCGATTTAGAAGAATCAAGAATGTGTCCTCAAAATTATTTTATTTAGATGTTACTTAAGAGCTACATTGAGAGATAAATACAGAAATAAAAGTGCATAGCTACCCAGAACTTCCAAAATAAACTAGATTCATTCATAAAGTTTCATACAAATGGTTTGTTGTTATGGGCAAGAACCCAGATCTATTCCACTGATTTATTTAGTTCTCAACCATTTTTGTTATGCATTTGTTCCTATGAAAAAGTAGAAAGCATTGTGTTTCAAGTAAGAAAAAGATATTTAATTCTAACTTTGCTGTTTATTAGCATTCTGACTTTGAGCTATTTAAAGAAATAATTTGAGCTGCGGATTGATCACACTGCCAAGAATGAGAATAATAATGCATAATCACAAGTTTATTGTGATAATTAAATTAAGTCATACATGAAATTACAGTGATGAGTAATTATCAAGTGCTCAATCATGAAATGTTTTTATTTCTTTTACTTCTAAGGCTCAGAAAAATGTTTGAGTACCTAGGTCTAAAGATGGACTGATCTGGGAATAATTTAGTTTAAAGTCAGAGGATTTTCCCAATTTTAAATGAATTTTAGTTCTTTTTCAGCCTGTGATGGATTCATAACCCCAAAAATGGGGCTTGAAAGTATACTCTTATTTCCACTGATTTTGAATTGGCCCCCAAAGTTGTATAACGTGGAAATTAGTACTATTTATATTCTACCTCTCACTGATAAAATCAGTAGTACATAATAGCAAAATGACTTCTAGTTAGAAAATAGTCTTTATTTTTTTTCCAGTATATATTTTTTGTAGTTTTTGTGATGCTTTGCCTTTGAACATTGATTGCAAGCAAAATGTTTCAACCATAGTAAAAATTGAGGCTTGAGATTTACCTATTATACTGAGATTGGATTATCATCATCATTGAATAAATTTTTAGAGCTATGGAATATTAAAACTTTAATTTGGGTAACCATTTTGCAATATCTCTCCTCCAATCTTGACAAGTTTACTTCAAATCCTAAATAAAATAAATGCAGAGGCAGAATAGACCCAGTAATAACAGCTGTCATTTCTGTCTCTGTCGTGTATATCCAGAATCAGTACTGTGCTAAGGCTCTACCAGAAGCAGAAAGAAAAATTAGTCTTAATTCAAATTTTAAGGAAGAGAAATATACATATAAACTCTATATTGTATGTATAATATCTTTCAGACAGAGTGTTATTATTGTAATATATTTGGAAGTTGATATAAACTTTACTGCTTGTTCTAAAAGGTAAGAGATTTACATTTTCCTTTAAAAAGAAAATTGATTTATAAGAAAGAGAAAAATGCCACTGCTTGCTTGTTTTGAGATATCAAACTGATATTACCATTTTCATAAGAGCAATGCAATATTTTACCTAGTATTCTCAAAGTAAAATTTACAAATATATGCACTTTAGTAATAAAGCCATAACTTTTTAGTGTTTTTGTATACTTTCTTTTTGAATACTTTTCCCATGTTTGTTAATTGTTCAGTTACTGATCTGAGACAAATACAAATACAAATATTCCTTTATATTTTATTAAATGCAAACTTACATCTGAAATGTATTCTGCCCTCCTTCAGCAAATGTATTTCATTCAGAAACTAACATTATCAAGATGTTATTGGCATACCACAGTTTACAGTTAGAATAAACATTTAACTGAGTCTTTAGCCATTACCATAATTTTCTGTTATTATAGTAGCATAGAATAGAAACTCTATCAAAAGGGTATTTTTTTATTTCTGATTAAATTTATCACTGGCATGAAACAAAAATTTTGTATGGTTTCTTATATAAATTGTACTGTTTTATAGACGGTTTTTGTATTTCACAAAATGAAGTGAAGTAGCGATAATTTTTAAGTGGCATATTAGTCATTTTGAGATATTGTGTCATTTTCTCTCAAGAATAACTTTAGGGGGCACTGTGCTGCCAGTAGAGAACTCTTCCCCAAACAGCAGATCATATTGTTTTTTTTCTTTGCATATGAAAATATCTAATTTTTTTAAGAAATCATGCCAAAAATATTAAACTTTCTTAAATTTGTGTTTTTCAATACAACACTGCCTAGAAAAACAATTTTGAAAGTTGTCAGAGAACACTGAATATTGATTGCAAGCAAAATGTTGCTTTCCAGAAAATAAAAGTTACTTTTCAATAGATACTTAGAGCTAAAAGTTTGCTATCTCCAATTTTTCTGGTTTAGGAAACAAACCATCCCAAACCACACACACAGGAAAAAGCAGAAAAAAAAACATCTCACCTGAGAGCAAAAAGGGTGTGATAAAACTATTTATAGTAATAATTGTCTGTTCCGTAACTGGGGGAAAAAAAAATTGTGCTGGTTGTCTGTAGAAAACAGTCGCTAGCAAGAACCAAAATTCAAGATGCAGTGAATTGTTTTAAAATAAACTTTAGTTAACAGAAAAGCAAAGATGAAAAGAGAAACAACAGTGACAACAATAAAAATAAAATGGTACCAATACATATTTATTTGGTATTTTCAATCGCTTGGCCTTATAAACCTCTCCTCCGTTCCCACTTTCATCACTCATCTCTGACATCTGTATTATATTCTGAAACCAAAGCAGATCTTTTGTCATATGGAGAGATCAAAGCAAAGACTTTTGAAGAAACAATGCATCCTGTTAACAGAAACTCTTTCCCTTTGCTTACATCTTTCAGATTGTCTGATTGTAATAAATTAATTCAGTTGCTTCTGATAGAGCTACCTGGATGCTTTCTGTAGTCTACATCCAAATTATACAACATTACTTAACATAGTTATACATTTTTATTTTAGATATTTCAGGACCAATTAACATGTTTGTCCTTCATATTAGAAATGTATTTAATATCTCTTCTTCCTACATTTTCAGCTGATATTTGAGGTTAATGCCTCTGACACATGCATGGGTATCATAGCAAAGGTGCAGAGTTGATTGATTTAGAAGAGAAAATATCTTATTATCTTTTTTCACATCTTAATTCCCCAGGAAATATATGCTTAGATATGATGGTCACATGAAAAGGAAAGCAAATGAGTCTGAAGAAATCACAGATATTGAAACAGAAGTATATTAAACAACAGTGAGAAATTTTTTTAAAGGTTGATTTCGGGGAAACAGATGAACACTTGTGCTACTGGTAAAAAAGAGTTTAGTGTATGTAATACATCTTTTCACAATGAGTGGTGATTTGACATCTAGTATATTTCAACTGTTACCTTATTGTTCTATTACTCTTTTTTAAAGCCTGTTAACTCTGTGTTGGTGTGACAGTACAAAGAGTAGATATAGGCAAATAATATGCATTTAACAAGCTATCATCACATACATAAGACATATGAGAGTGAATATCTAGCAGTTTTCTTAAGAAAAAAGTGAACAGATATAAGAAAAATTGTAGGTGGGCTTCTTTATTAGAGAATAGAAATGGTAAATAAATTAAAGATTCTAATCAGTTCCTGATTATATCTTTAATTAAATGTTAAAAATTTTATGTAAGTAGCTATCTTTACTTAATTTTAAGCTTGTGTTTTTTGAATCATTGGTACATCAAGTGAATTGCTTTCTTCTTTCAATTCTGTATTAATGCAATTATGGGGGAAATTATTTGCTATAACGATATTTAAGAACATGTGAGGATCTCAAAATTCATTGTTTTTGAATGTCAAATGTGTTTAGAGTTTCAGAATAGTTTTTCTCTAGCTGTATTTCCAAGCATTCTTATTCTCTTAGGGCTTATCAATGGGGAGAATTAAGAAGAGTAGAAGAAAGAATATCAGATAATCCTAGATTTTATATCTTTATCAGTGCTCATAGGAAGAATTTTAAGAGATTAGCAATAGGCTAAGTGGATTTCTTACTTCCTCCTGTGAAATTTAATAATATTCTTTATCTCCTGTTTACGACTTTGATGAAGTTCAACAAAATTCATAAAAGAATTCCTTGAAACTTTTTGCCATTTCCTTCCCACATAGGTATGCTCTTCATGAAAAATGTAACATGATTTTTTTTTCGTGAACTTCCGTAAGATAAACCTAGTGGTTAAGCACATAGAATGATGGCTACAGTATAGATTTTGTGATCCTCAGTGGAAATTAATATTTCAGAAATCAAGGTCATAATTTTTCTCTGCTTTTTGCTTTCTGTAGTGGAATTTCTGAGAATGTCTCATGCAAACACTACTAAGGAGTTTCTATATCACAGCTGTTGCTGCTGCTGCTGAGTCGCTTCAGTCGTGTCCAAATCTGTGCGACTCCATAGATGGCAGCCCACCAGGCTGCCCCGTCCCTGGGATTCTCCAGGCAAGAACATTGGATTGGGTTGCCATTTCCTTCAATGCATGAAAGTGAAAAGTGAAAGTGAAGTCGCTCAGTCGTGTCTGACTCTTCGCGACCCCATGGACTGCAGCCTACCAGGCCCCTCCGTCCATGGGATTTTCCAGGCAAGAGTACTGGAGTGGGATGCCAGTGCCTTCTCTGCTATATCACAGAGTACATGTAAATTCTCTAGAACAGTGTTTCATTTCATAGTAAGCAATGTACTATACCATCTGTTTGGCCATACAGGTTTTAATTAAATAAACATTTCCCCCCCTATATTAAAGTTTACAGTTTTCTTTTTTTAAACTGGAGAACTATAATATTTTCTATAAGTTTTTATTTTTTTTAAAAAATTAAACTATAAAGAATATATTTATCTACTTATTTGGGTTTTTTTTTCAAGGATTAGATTTTCTTTTGACAATTATACATTGAATTAGTGTAAAGAATAGAATTGTCATATAATAATATGCACATATACATGAATGCGTACATCAGTAAATTACAATATTGATATATGAATTAGTTTAAATTAATATTTTGTAACCTTGAGTAAGAAAAATATTCAGTATCAAAATATTTCTATGAAGACTATTTGGAAATTCTAAAGTCTATTACAGAGTTAACTGAAAACATTTTGCTCATCTATATTTATTAAGAGCATTTCCCAAAATATACTTAGATTTGTGGCAATCCAGAAACATTTTAAGAGCGAAGTAGAATGGCTATTTGTGGATTTGGAAGGATATTTTTATGTTTAGAAAAAACAATCATCCCTGCTAAGAATATCTGTAGAAAAATCCTTTTTGAACTAAATTTTGTTAGTTTTTTTTTTTTTAATTGTTTATATACAAGTAATCAAATAATAACCAAAGTCTCCTCCAGTACATTTCATTTGCTTTTTTTTTTTCTAATACGCTAATTTTAGTTCTTGTTGGTGTCATCTAAAGTCTTCTATTCAGAGTGTACTTTGGAACCAAAAACACCAGTCTCCTGGGATCTTGCTAGAAATAAAAACCATTAGGCCTTGTTTCAGACCTTTAAAATTTGCATTTTCAAGGATCCCTGGATGATCTCTATGCCTCGTTTTTAGAAGCACTAGTAAAGGATAATGAAGTCTTGGAATAAAATTTAGAAGCAATAACCAGAAAAGGCCAGGATAGAATGAAGGAACCCAGTAAAATATTGCTAACCCTTATCTTTTTTATTTTTTACTCTTGGGTCACCTGGCTTTATTTATGTTCAATACCAGTATACTGTCTTTTCTCCTAGTGTTCTCCTCGTTTATCTCCAAACTCTCCAACCCCTGTTATAATCAAAAGTATAATGTATAAATATGAAATTCTCAGTAAGAAGTTATTACACAATGAAGAGTATTTAAAGAATGGACATGTCACCCCTTCGACTTCAAAACACACAAAAAAGGCAGTGCCTTTTGATGGCTTCTTTAAAGAACGCTAATGGAGTCACCTTCCTCCAGCAATGTCTCTGACAGCCACCCATAGCGTGAAAGTTGAGTACCTCATTTGAATGTTTCTGGTTCTTCAATTGGGATATAATAAGGATGCCCTGCTTCAAGGGAAAGAAAGCTGTGACATTTATGGCTTTTTCTCCTCCATTGGGAAATTTGAATTTATCATAAAAACTAACCAGGAATTAAAACAAAAAAAATTGTTGAGCTGCTGTACTTGAATAAAGAGAAACTAATGCTTTGGAGGAAATGAGAACTTTGAATATCTTTTTTTTCTGCACCATAATATGTATGAAGAAATACATGAATAAACACACATAGTTCCTAGAATTTATATTTTAAATATTATATTTTTTCCCTTGAGTGCCCTTTTATTATATAACATTGACTGTATTATTTTAAGTATAAATGGCAATTATAACAAGTACAAGAACAAATTTTAAATTATTTTATTATATTCTTACTTCAGATCCCTATGGTATCTCAGAGTCAACTATTTAACTCTGTCTTTGCTGCAGGAAAAGACCTATGGACAATATGAAAATAAATGGGCATGACTATGTTTGAATAAAACTTTATTTACAAAATGAAGCAGAAAGTTTTATTTGGCCCAAGCTAATGCCCTTTCTTTTGCATAGGAAAGTATAATTTAGAACTTCAAACTAGCTTATTTACTTTACAATTTTTATTTGTAAATAAAAATAGAAAGGGCATTCAATTCAGTTCAGTTCAGTTGCAAACAGTTGGACACGACTGAGTGACTGGACTGAACTGAACTGAATGCCCTTTCTAACTATTTTTATTTACAAATAAAAATTGTAAAGTAAATAAACTTATTTGAAGTTCTAAATTATACTTTCTTATGCAAAACAGGTTTAAAAAGAAAATGATATATATTTGTCCAACTTTCAGGGAAAACACTCATTATTCCTAGTTTCTTCAGTAGTGGTGGTGGTTTAGACGCTAAGTAGTGTCCAACTCTTGTGCCCCATTGACTATAGCCCTCCAGGTTTCTCTGTCCTTGGGATTCTCCGGGCAAGAATACTGGAGCGGGTTGCCATTTCCTTCTCCAGGGAATCTTTCCAACCCAGGAATTGAACCCTGGTGTCCTGGACTGCAGGCAGATTCTTTACCAACTGAGTTAGAATGGGAAGTTGTTTTTATCAGATTAGCATTTAAATAAAACTAGATAATTCCCAAGCCTCCCATAACCTGGATTGTGCGGCTTGGACTTAAGTGTCTCATGAGTTTAAATAAGGCAATATTTACAACTTTTCATTCCATGGGCAATTTCATTTTATTTGGTTCAGATGGAAGGGGATTTGACTGGGAGGTTGTTGGGCTTGACATGTACTCTTATACCAACTAGTTCTAAAGAAAGACGATTGAAAGAGACTTCCCATATATCTCTGGAATGTTTTTCACCTTAATTTTTGTCTTTCCTCTCAGCAGTTTTTAAAATATTGACTATTTTTAGCTCTTTCAGACTAGATTTCTTTGCACACAAATTAGGTATTTATTGGTTTCAATGTTAGATTATGATGATTCTGCTGTCTGTATTGGTATATTTAACAAATTTCACATTCTCTAAGATTTACCAAAAAGAAAAGCCAAATATATATATACAGACATATATATGTATATGTATGCATACACGTACACACTCTGAACATTTCAGGAAATCGTATTTCATTCCAGAAAGAATCTTCAATCTCTTTTTTGGGCAAGGGAGGTATCCCAATGTAGAGTATGTTTTTAGCAGTAGTAGTAGTAGACTGTTTTAGCTTTCTATTTTAATTCTGTTATTTTAATTAGTACATACCATTTTGAAGAAAGGCAAGGGTTACTGATATGAATGAATTACAGTTATATTATTTTCCTTGAAGATTGATATAATTTAAGATTAAATCTGAAATCTAAAGGAAATCTACGTCATAATCTACCATTTTTATCATTAATTTTATTAACATCTGTATTTCGTACACTTGGTTGACTCTAAAATGGTAATGAATAAAAGCATGCTCATTCTTCAGATCTACTTAGATATTGAGATACACAAACAAAAATTACTAAGACACAATGTCTTTCACATAGAAACAGATAAGAAGGAGAAAAAAAATGCTTCCACAGTCAGTTATATTGAATTAATCCACCTAAAGCTCCTACATTTCAAAAGAATTTCTATGTATTTAGAAAGCCTTTAACAACATTTCTGGCTTCCTTGGAGGTTCTAAAGAGCTATGTGGTAGCAATAAAAAGCTCTTTACCACAGGGATTCCTACAATTAAGAAAAGCAGAGATTGTAAAAGTTTGCTAGTTTTGAAATATTAGCTTGCCTCCTACTTAAATCCAAACAAAAGCACACTATGGCTCTAGGTCAGCCCAATACAGACAAAACCTGAACTCTGATTTGCCCCATACAAGGAACTATAATGGAGTGGAAGCAGCAGCTACTTAATATATGAGTTAAAATTGCCCGTGACTGAAGTGAGCACATCAATCAAAAGTTTTGGCATGTAGTGAGCCAGACAAACCAGTGTGGTGAGCCTGAGGGCAGGAAAAGCCTCTGTTCTGTATTCAACAGTTTTCAAATTACCATGACATCCCTTTGCATACACCACCCGACTTCCAGCAGGTGGATTTTTGTGGCATTGTGCTTGGAACACAAAGATGGATCAACTAAGAGCATTTGAGATAGCTTCCTGTTTTATGTTCTGACAACTTGGGTTACATAAAGCCTTCCAGATTCTTAGCATTTTTAAGTGTTGGGGAAGGAATAAATCAGACATCCAAGAACAGAAAATTCAGCAATTAGAGATAAAATAGAAACATCTGTCCTTACTGATTTATGTTTTAAATAAAAATTGTACATTCACTTGAACCATCTCAACATAAGTGCAATTTGTTAGTTTAAATGATTTCATTCAAAGTCCTATTTTATCTAGTTGTCTATCAATTTTAATTTTTAAATATCTTAAAAACTGAAAAAGAGCCTTTCTATTCATCTAAATAGGAATTTTGTACAAGAATGTCCAGGAGGAAAGTGCAACACAGTTATTGCAGGATACCTCCAATCTTTTACACATGAGTCCTGTTATTAATCTCGGAGTGAATTCAGCCCACAGCTCTATATAACTACTTTCCACTAAATCCCTGAGAAGCAATGATGGAAAATCTAAGAGCAAAATTTGCTTCAATAAGAATATAGATGTGCAGATATATGATCAAATAATTGTACCCGCTTTCTAACTCACTTTTTCACTATGACATAATATAAACATATAAGATATTGTTTTTTCAAATACCATACCCATTGTTAATTTCATTATTTGTATAAAATAACTCAGTTCTGAGTTAGTAGTAATAATATTTTTAATTATTACTACTCAAACATTTAAGATATTATAATTGCAGAGTAATAAAGAAATTCATGTCAAACTATAAAGCAAACAAAATAACCTGATAGACACAAAATATATGCTATAAAATATATTAATTACAGACTCAGAAAGAAACTGAACTAGTGAATAAAAATGGTAAGAAGTGCTGTGTTAATGCTATGAAACTGGCAAGTAAATTAGTTATTAGCTTCAGTAATTGTGAAGGGACCTTGGATTAAAAAAAAAGTCAAAGAAAGAAAAACATTTTTGTTTGGTCATTTTACCCATTGATTTGACTAGTTGAGACAACTATGAAGTTAACATCTAAATGTTATAATATCTGTGTTTCTGTGGTCAAATGATAATTTTCTTGTATAGTCTTTTTTTCCTTGTCCTTTAATTATTAAATATAACAATTGAAATATGCATGTTCATAACAGGGGCAGAATGAATATAATTTATTTTAATGAGGGCTAAAATAAGTTTTTAATGATATATTTAAAGTGCTTTGGTTGCATTCACTGTGTAACCACTCTACCATACCATACTTCATATATGGAATGATGGAATAGCGAGTTATTTCCTATAACATAGAGTACACCAAGTATTTAGCAAAACAATTCTTACATTTCTAAAAGTATGTTATTCCAACAACATGAATTTTATGGTTTGATTTAAATATATACAAAAGATACAATTATAATACAAACACATTTACCTTGAAAAAATTTACACTATCATGAAAAACTTAAGTTTTGCAAACATTACAGCAGAGCAAAAATTGCAGTATATCCAAGAGAATGTTGACACAAATGTCCAAGCAAATGGTACAAAAATATTCATAGCCCCATTGTCTGTATGGCAAAACACTGAGGATACATTAACTTTTCACTTTCAGGATAATATACTGATACATTATAGTGTATTTACAAAGTAAAATATTACACAATAGTGAAAATGAACCACAACTTCAAGCAATAACATGAATGAAGCTTGGAAGCATATTATGGACTAAAAAAAAAAAAATGTAAGTTTAAGGAATCGATATTCAATAAAGTACAACTAAATATATATTACTTAGGGAGAAAACTAAAAAGAAAATAGAAATGAAGTTTAAACACAGGTGTCAGAATTTTGGGAGACAGTAGAGGTGAAGAACATACAGGCAGGTATAAGTTATTGGCAATATTACAGTTCTCTAGTTAAATAGCATAAAATATGGCCTGGCAAAGGACAATTGATAATAGTGTTTAAGAACCAGAAATTATGTTTAAGAACCAGTCTATTCTGTGTACTTTAAATCCTCAATAAGAGAGAATAACAATGACTGCATGTATTAGTAAGCTTGGGCTGCCATAACAAAATACCACAGACCTTAAACCACAGATATTTATGTTCTCAGGATTTTAGAGGCTTATGAGTCCATGATAAAAGACAGCAAATTCTGTTTGTAGCAGGTCTGTCTTCTTTCTGTGTCATCATGTGACGTCTTCTCTGTGTGAGCAGAGAAGCCCTCAGATGTCTCCTTCTCTTTTTATAAAGATACCCGTACTGTCTGATTAGGACACCAACTTTCTGACTCATGTAACATTATTCACCTACCTAACACTTCTAAATACAGTCACTTTGGAGTTTGGGGCATCAACAGTTAAATTTTGGGGAAACAATTCAATCCATAACTCAGCACAGTGGTGATACAATACTATTACATTAAAATGTATTTTTATAAGTAAAATAACTTAAGGACCAAATGCTATAAGTATAAAATATATTCATCATTTAAATATAAGCACATTATATTTAAAACAAAATGCAACATTTTGCATATTTAGAAATGCTTTCTGAAATTAAAAAAAAAATCAGTTTTATTCCAGTTTCTAAAGAAAATATCCAGTATGCAAGAGGAATGATGATTTGGGAATACTGGAAAATAATGTGATTTTTAAAAACTAAAGATATAAAATTATATATCTAAGTAATGGTGCTTTCAGTTAAGTTACTGTGCTTAATAATGCATACTCTCAAAAAAAAAAAAAAGTCTTGATTTGAAAAATATAGGAAATTCAAACATAGCCAAGACTTGTAAATAAGAATATAGCTATGCTAAGAGCCTCACTTTGAAATAAAAATAAAAATCAGTATTATACTAAAGTTCTGTCTTGGCTTCATTATTTAACTGATTTTCCTTGGAAAGTAATTTGAGGGAAATTGTTGAATGATAATGTGAGTTCTCTTTGTTTGGATGAAACAAAGCATCATACTCTGTAAATACAACTGATAAATGAAAATATTCACTCGACGGGGTCTTTCTTCTATGACAGAGTAGTATGAAGTCAATGCTTCTATTTGTATTCAAATGTACCTATTTTGCAGTATTGAAAAATCTCCAAATGATGTATAAAGTCATATTTTCATAAAATTTTACAAATTTAAAAATTTGATGCCTTTGTTATCCTATATGTTATCAGAATAAAATTGCAATTAAATTCTACAGAATTAAGATTCTATATTATTCTTTTAAAATTTATCATCAGCAAAAGCTATTTAGAAAATTTACTTAGGATATTTTTGTCTTCACTTTGTGTTTCTTCTTTAGGCTCCAGATGTACTTTAGCTAGGCTGCACACATATATTTTTACAGACCAGTGAACACATATACTCATCTCTGAAATTTACAGCTTATCAATCTAGTCATCTTTCTTCTATTTCCTTTTTAATTATATATTTAAAAACTTAAATGACCATGGAAGACTATTTGGTCATTCTTATAACCTTGTAATTCTGAAGCACGGTGGAGGACTCTGCTCTGACTGTTCTTCTGCTACTCCCTTTTATAACATTACATATGCAAATATGGAGGGAAAAAACAAAAGTTATACATTTAGAGGATTGTTCATTTTTTTTTTTTAATTTCCCCGTATTTAGTTGGTTCATCTATTTCATGGAAGTCTTAGTGAGGTCAGTGAGGATTCAAAGTGTGTGAATATTTGGATCCATGCTAGTTTTTGCTGGGCTGCTCTAGATTGGTATCCATAGAAGCCTGCTGAAGGACTGGTAGGAGCAGCAACAAAAGCTCATTACTGATGGAGCTCCAGTCCAGAGCGCGGCAAGACCTGGGCTGCAGGCTGTATCATGCCAATGTTTGCACATGTGAGACTTCCAAGATGGGGGGAGAGATCAATGCAGGGGATGACAATGACTGAATGAATAATCAAGACTGAAAGAACCCATAAGGCGAACAATATGTTTGCAAGGTGAAAGCCAGGCTGAGAATAGCCTTGACGTTTTATTAACAAAATTAATCAGGCTACTTCACCTACAATTTTCTTGACTAGGTTTCTCAAAATTAACAGTGAAGCTCTGTGAATACTCTTATTGCATATAATTGCATTCCAAGATGCTAAGGTCAAACTAAACTTTTCAGAAGCACCGAGGTTCCATTAGTAGCTGCTTTATGTAGTCGCTCCCAGGAAGAAATCTTTATGAGGTTTTCGTGCACTGTCCTGTGACTCATTCATCTGATTTAACAGTAATGACCTCTGCTGAGAGTGACTTCCTCTCACAGGAAGGCACCTGGAGACACAGGTGTTCCTCTGTGACAGTACTGTGAGAAGTGGTGACTTTTAATAACAGCTTTAACTGGTTCAAATTAAGAAGTAGACACAATTTGTCTTTACTACTCCACCAACTCACTTTGTTGTGAGATTTTGCATCTTTTAGACTTTACCATGCCTTTTGTCCTAAATAATTAATGTGTGCTTAGTCGTTCAGTCATGTCCAACTCTTTGCGACCCCATGGACTATAGCCCACCAGGCTCCTCTGTCCACAGTTGTTGTATAATCCACACTAAGGAAGAGATTCTTTTCAGGTGTATTCTAGCTATGGAATCAAGAATTGAAGAAAGAGACATGTGGTGTTTCATACATCATGTCAAGGAGTGCTTAGGTAGCCACCAATCAGGTTACCCCATGCAGGCTGATACTATTCTGCTTTCAAATAACACCAACTCTTTTCTAAGGATGGTTAGAGCCCTCTAAGACAGACTCTTACCAACTATGGAAACCATTTAGCTACCACCTAGACAGTTGTTCAAACACAAAGCTCCTTGATTCGTGAAGCAAGTAGTTTCACTGACTAAAGGCTCTGCCAGAGTTTGTTTGTTTAACATAGCTGAAATCTAGTTCTTGTTATTTTTTTCACCTATCTGTCCTGCCCTGCCATATTTGAATCATAGGATAAGCTTATCTATCCTTTCTGTAGTCAAATAAATTGATTTCTTTGAAGCAGAAAAACTTAATAGTGCATGGAAAGCATTTTGGTCTGGTCAGAAATGCTTCTTTTACCAAATGGAATAATGACGATAATCTCAAAAGTAACTTGAATGAGTATGCACTTTTTTCCAAGTACTTTGCATATATTAATCCATTTAATTCTCACAAAATTCCTGTGAGTTAGATATTATTATTTACTATAATTTCCATTGATCATGTGAGGAAATTTAGACACAGAGTGATGAAGATATCTGCTTGAGGTATAGAGCTACTGAGGGGAGAAGTGAGATATTATTAAAAAATCTTCCAAATTAAAATGTACTTTGAAACAAAACCAACAATCTCATGAATCAAATGTAAAAGACAATAACAGTTAATTGTTCTGCCACACTTGATGATTTTTTTGGTGAGTGGGGTGTTACAGGTCCTACTGAGTATAAGCTGGCATAAGTTAAATAACAAGCCAACACAGTGAAAAAAAATGAAACATTTTATTAAAGAATGAGATTAAAGGAGAAGAAAATATTTAAATAACATATCTTTGGTAGTTCTGATAAATATTTGTATTACTCAATTGTAATCAAGGAAGCATACAGTAAAAAATGTACATGAATAAAGCTTCAGAAAGCAACCTTGGTATTTTGTTCTGATCAAGCTAATGTGCAGGTATAAGCATGATTGATTTTTAAATACAGTTCTTACACAGTATGGTCCCTTATATATAACATTCAAACAAATGTTAAGTTCATATACTTTTCTTTCATATTTACCTAATCTCCTAATTGAGTAGATAGTAAAAGCCCAAGGATTAAATGATTTCATAATCTAAATATATTAATCTTTCAAATATGTTGGAAAACTAACAAAGCAAAATAAAGATAAAAGTGTTGTTTATCAAATAAGCATGCTGTTTTCTACATATGAGATTATTTTAGAAATTGACAATTTTTAACCCACTATCAATAAATATTGATTTTTCTCATAGTGAGTATATATCATACTAATCCATTCAGACTCTTCTTGAGTCTCAGCAATAATCAAAAACAAATATTGTCAGTGCATAATGGTAGTCATAATAAATGGGTAATCGACCCAGAAAAATTAAATTCCTAGCTTTAGCTTCAACATTGTCATGCTAACTTGCTAAAACTATGATTGTAAAATATAAACAGATTATGAAAATGCACTGTATATTCACTGTTGACACTTCTATTTAGCATTTCTTATGTATCTGCTACATAATAGATATAGATTCCTATTCCAATATAATAGAACGATAGATTGGTAGATAAATAGATAATTCAGTGAATGCTTAAAAAATCATTGATTTTTATTATGTATAAATGTTTTAATACATAAAAAGGATACTATGAGTAAAACAAATTCGTTAAGCTATTCTAAAACAATTTTTATGCTCAAATCCTTCTTTTGAATAAATTTGACTCATAGCTATCAATAGCTATGTTTTCCACACAATGGTTTCCTCTTTGTTATCAAAAGTATTTCCTAACAGAGTATACCTTTATTGTCTTGAGGATTTTATTCCAAATCTTTGGCACCTGTTCTGCAGTTTAATGTGCCTGTGAAGGCAAAGGCAGCCATGTCACAGCTGCTGCCATCAACATCCTGATTTAGAATGTCAGAATATGAAAAAGTAGACATCTAGTGGTGAAGCGTCTTGGAAAAGCTTATTATATTCAGAAAAGCTTTCGCTACATATGTTATGATTATATAGCAACTTTAAGTAAACACATTTCAGCAAATATTTAAATCAATGTACATGTTTTGGAGTGGGTTTACATGTGTTATGGTTATAAATACAGGTGATTTGATTTCAGTATTTCTGATAATATCCATTTCTTAATTTCTATTTACCACTGGTCTAATACAAGCATTTTAAGTTGTTCATGATCAGATTACTTTTTATTTTGTGTCCAGTTATTAATAAACATTGCCATTAAAAGTTAGGAGAATAATCTCTAAACAATCAATTATTTAAAAAGCATTAACTTAAAAAATTGAAGGAAATTTATAAAATTGGGGGGCAGGTCAGCAGTTTTGATTTCTACTTGGTACATTTAACAAAGATGGGTTAATCCAGTAACCACAATTTATCAAAGCAAATTCTCTCATTTTTTAATGGGAAAAACTTAAAATAGCTTGCTTTCTTATACTTTAATTATGAAGTGCCACAAAATACACTGTATATACTCTGCCCTTAACCTGCGGTCAATAGTTAGTAATATGATATGAGTATTACTGGTAAGGACATAAACAAAGGATGTGGGGATAAGTTTCATAAAGTGAAGTGAAGTGAAGTCATTCAGTCGTGTCCAACTCTTTGCGACCCCGTGGACTGTAGCCTACCAGGCTCCTCTGTCCATGGGATTCTCCAGGAAAAAGTACTGGAGTGGGTTGCCATTTCCTTCTCCATAAGACTCCCTCAATTATTTAAACCCTTCCTTCTGAAATACACACATATTTAACTATGTGTGTGCCTGCTAAGTCGCTTCAGTCATGAGTGACACTCTGAGACCCTATGGAGGAGCCCACCAGGCTTCTCTGCCCATGGGATTCTCCAGGCAAGAATATTGGAGTGGGTTACCATGCCCTTCACTGGATCTTCCTGACCCAGGAATCAAACCCACATTTCTTATGTCACTCACATTGGCAGATGGATGGGTTCTTTACCACTAGCGCCACCTGGAAAGCCCATATTCAACTATAGCTAAGCATTTGCTCCTTAAGGCTGAGATTAATGTAAAGACGAGATGGACGGAGGAGCCTGGTAGGCTGTAGTCCATGGGGTTGCTATGAGTCAGACATGACTGAGAGACTTCACTTTCACTTTTCACTTTCACACATTGGAGAAGGAAATGGCAACCCACTCCAGTGTTCTTGCCTGGAGAATCCCAGGGACGGGGGAGCCTGGTGGGCTGCTGTCTATGGGGTCACACAGAGTCGGACACGACTGAAGCGACAGCAGCAGCAGCAGCAGCAGATACATGGATACAGGATAGGTAACAAACAGGTAAAATTCTTCAGGGTTTTGTTTAGACAGGTAACACGATGTCATACATTACTGAAATAATTGGCATAAAGGCTTTAAAAAAATGCCAAATGTGTAAGAGGTACTATTCAATGTAAGCTAGGAGAATGATGTTTAAAATATAAAAATAATAGAAAGAGCAGCAGCATGATAAATATTTTCAAAGACAACACATAAAAATAAAAGACTGCAGGATATATAACAAATAGTTGAGTATTTTTGGATTATGAAACAGTGGATTAGGAATTTTCCTATTTAATATTGTATCTTCATATTACAATACACTTTTGCAATGTGCTGCCTTTTCTTTAAGAACTTAATACATGAGGATATAGTACTTATATGTTTGAAATATTTCACATGCAGAAAATATTATTAATATTATGAGTGTTAATGAGCTTTAATGTATTTTTAGGTATTTTAATAAAAATTATACACATTTTTAATACATTCTACATAGCTTGTTTCCTTTTCCAAGTGGAAAATTTATGAACTCTTCAACAGAATTTTGGTACAAATTCTATTTAGATGATAACCAGTTCAGAAGATAAGACAAATCGATGCTTTGAATAAACATACTAGGTCATTTTATTCATTACTTCTCCTTAGTCTCCTTAAAGAACTGTAATTGATTTTCTCTCAATATTTTACTCATCATAGAGTAAATCTAATATTTTAAAAAGTATATATGTTTGAGTAATATATTTTTATTTTCCTGTGTGGCTCACATAATTAAAAAGATTTATCATTTTAGGTTTCTAAAAATATTTTTTTAATTCACATGCCATTAAAAAATTGCCAATATTTTTCAGGAAAATCCCAAGTTGAATATTTAAATTGTTATTTCAAATGTTATGGGAAAAAATAGTAATATTAATTTTAAATTTTCAGATACTAAAATAAATTATATATTTAGGGCAGTGTGTCATTCTAAGCATCAAGGTGGCTTTTGCTAACTAAACTACGAATTAAATATGATGAGTTATTTCTGGCTTTGTTAAATTCAGTAACGTGACAAAATGTTTAACTTGTGTATTTATATTACAGAAATGTAAGTAAACAGGAAATTAAATATAAAATGAACAAACAATCACTAATTATTAATCTTGATAATAGATGCCCAAAGATCCAACTAAACACTGTATGAACAGTTTCCAACAGCTTTATCAAAACCAAAGGGAGGTCACAAATTGAGAAAGATTATAGCTGAGTTGGGAAAAAAAAATCAGGCTCTAACACCAGATGCCAGTTTCATTAAAGTAAAAGCTCTTGAAATATTGAGAAATCTGCTGATAAAAATACTCAAATCTACCAAATAATTGGGTCAAAAAACAGTGTCCATAGGATATGCAGACTGTGGGTGAGTGAGCTGGTAAATGTACTCGGATATGTTGGGAGACAGTGTGATTCGAAATATGAAAGGAAATGAAAAATCAAACGAAACAGACTAAGCCTCCACTCTCCTTTCTTTCAAAAGGAAGCCTGGCATGACAGAGTTTATTTCACTTTTGGCCAAGGAAATTGTCCCTTTAAGCTATGGGAATGAATTGTCTCTTTTTAACCGCCTTTTCTCCCTGCAGTACATAATCACTGTCTGTCACACTTTGATGTCATAATCATCCGCTGAAGCTTCACCGTTAAAGAGTAAATCTGCTTAACTCACAAAAAAAGGAGGAAAATTGCACAGAGGCACTTGCTTCCCTTGCCTCAATGGCAGCCCATTTGAATTACAGAAGTGCAGTATTATGTCACTTTGGTATTACGGGTGCCATTTCAAAAGGCAAAAGCCTATTTTTAAAACTATATCTTAATCAGTTCAAATAGAAACAGCAACTATTTGCCGTTAAATGAACATAGTGCTTGTGTGAAAGTGTGTAGGTAGGGGTGTGTGTGTGTGTGTGTCTGTATGTGAGCGCCCATGTGTGCATGCGTGAGCGGCATGAAAAAAGCATTAAACAGCTGAGGAATGTTAGTGTATCTGCAAGCTGCCACTTACCAAAGGCGAGGAGCTCGTAACTTTGCATCTAAGCTTCCTTATCTGAAGAAATATTTTATATTACTTATTCAATCCTAAGGGATATTTCACAACTTATCTTCTTCACATCAGATGAAAGAATAATTCAGTTAACCTTGTAAAATAAATTGGAAATTTTTATCAACGATTATTTTTATGAGGAACCAATGTGATTTTTTAATCTGATGTTTATTAAAAATAAAAACTTGAATATTTATTCTTTATATTGTTTAAACTGGAGATTGAATAAATTGTTTTTACAAAGGATCTGTGGTATAGTTATTATCAGAACAATATCAGTATCAATGAATGCAATTTTTTTTCACTTTTTGTTATCCACTACCATTCTGCAGCTGAATGTCATGTTAAAAAGTTCACAATTTTAAGAAAAAAACTGGGTTTTCACACAGATGGTCCATATCGTCTCTTCTGCAGACATTTTTCAGTTAGAGTCCTGGTTTTCTTTTGAGTTATTTTCTCCAATAAGAATGAAAAGAAACTTAAAGGTAAAAATTCCACTTTATCACTTTCATATCAGTAACATTTTGTTGCATCATGATGACTATGTATTTATTAAAGAAATCCCACAGAAAATTGTATCAGTCTGCTCTGTGTATAAAATACTATAAGTTTATCCTGTTTGGAACAGGGAATTTGAACCTCTGCTTAAGTGGTTCCCTGCTGCTGCTTGTGCTCTTATCCTTTTAATAATAATAAAGAACTAAAAAAAGCCATGTCCTTTCAAAGATTATTTTAAATCAACTTCCACAATAAAATACTAAAAATTCAATAGTTGTTTTATATTGTGAGATTTTTATAAAAGCAGTTAATTGAATGCTGCATTGGCTGCTCAATGTTTATTTCATATGAAATGAATAACCCTAGGTTGATTTTCAATCCTTTAGAAAGGTGATGAAGTCCTTTCAATGTAAATTTTCTTGAATTAATGAATTTTAGTACTGTGATTTTTCTTACCATAGCATCTCTAGCTGTCATTTCTTTGCATACAATGTAAGAAGATATTTTGATCCTCAGTCTTCAAATTTCCTCAGTTTTATGACTTAAACTTGGTTAGGACACTGGCCTTAATATGGTAAATATAGGTGATTGCTTTACATTGTCTTTATTATGGAAATATTTATTATTCAATAGCAAAACGATCCAAACAGAACACTAAAATATAAAATATTCTCTAACCATCTTTATATCTGTCATAATACAGTCAAATTCATTGAATGCATTTCCACCTAACTGTTCCTTTGTTCATGAAATCTATGATCTTGGGGTTTCTAATTACAACTTTTAAATTACAAATTTAGGCAATTCTCTAAGAAACAAGAAAGCTACAGTAAGAAAATGAGATCTTTCTTATCATAAAATGAGGACAAATTGCTTTCATAACTTGAACAATGGAAGCAGTATGAGCTTTCCTGGACATAATTTATCAGGTTTTGCTTTTTCTTGCATGTGATACCATGATAAATTTTGAAAGTTTGCTGATGGATAAATCTTTTAAAAAGGAACCTTTAAATCATAAATGTATAGGGATTCAGCGCCATTGTAAGACTGTCCACTCTTTCTTCATACCAAAAGGAGATGCTATTCACTAACAGGAGAAAGGCTTGACACAACAAATAGTGTGAATCACTGTTCACCCAGGGCATGTGCAGCTGTACAGGCAAAGAGTATCCATAAATCAGGACCTGTGGGATTTTCTTCCTTCCCTTTGTCTCCACTCATTTGGGGGAGTATACAATCTGAGTCGCAAAACAGCCTACACTGTATCTAAAAGTCACTAGTTTTGTATTCTGTACCGTGTCCCTCATCTCTCAGCTCAACCTAGTCATGAAGACAGTGTTCTTGCATATTTAGTTAAAAGTGAATTTTTGTAATGAAGTCAAATTTGGAAATTAATATTGGCACCAGCGTAATTCCCTTAAATAAAATTCATGTACATGTTTAGCAATTTAAAAGCCACAATGCTCTTAATATGGAACTACTAGTTAGTACTAGTTTTTCAGTGGACTGACACTTGAGATGGAAAAAAATCATGGCAAATAGAGTCTATCTGTCTATCTATCTGTTGGTATTTATATCTATATGCTATATTTATGTAGAAAATAATTCAGTTGACAGAGATGTAAAGCCTCTGTTTACAAAAATTTGTGTGTGTGGATTTGAAAGCCAATCAAAGGAGTGATGATTACATGAAGGCTCTAACATTGTTAACCATTGTTGACAAAGAATTATTTTCTAGAATAAGTTGCAACTTGCAGGCAGGAACGTAGTGATCTTAAATGTCTTATCAAGCATTTTGCCACTGAAATCCATGATGAGAGAAGTGACATGACTGTTCCTGAACTTTAGAGAGACACATCTGGAGGCAGTTTGGATAACGGCTTGAGAAATTAATAAGAAGGATACAGGGAAGCTAGCAAGAAAATAAAAGCAGACATTCAGATTTGTAATTGTGAAGACCTGAGTTAGGAATTCTGCAGTAAAAATGAGGCGAAATCAGCAAAATTGGGGACATTTTGTAGGATGCATTGAATACATTTAAGAACCAGTTAAAAGTCAGTTGGGCTTAGGAGGGGAGGATTATTTTTGTTTCTTGGTTGATTAGTTTGTTTTCCCCACATTCAGGGACTTTGGATATAGAAAACATAAATTGTACTGAGTTCTGACTTTAAGCTTTCTGGCTTGGATGACTTGGAGGAGAGTGATGGTGACATAAGACACAGGTATAGGAGGAAGAGTTATGTTAGAAAAATCCAAGAAAATAGTTTTAGAAATGTGAATCAATTATTGCATTCAGTAACACAGAGTTAGCAATAAAAAATGTCTAACATTTAGTTTATATTATTTTGTTTTTTGCATCTTGTTTCTTCATAGTGCTGGTGTCAACCTACCCACCAGCCAGTAATATGGTAACACCATATTACTACCATGCTGATCCCAATACCACAAAGCAATTTCATTCTCTAAATGATTATTTACAGACTTCCAAATATTTGTATTTTTCTGTACGGTGAAAGTCTGTTCATCCTCTGAGTCCCTGATCAAGTGTCCTCTTTGAAATAGTCTCTCCCCACTCCCTTCACCTCCATTTCACGGTCCTGACTCACACTGCTGCCGTAGCACTAACTCTTCTTGTGTTGAAAGGAAGGGTTTTTCAATCCTTTTCTCCATTGCTGCTTCAAAGATGGGTAGATAGTGAGATTTTAAGAATAGAGGCTGTATCTTATTTACACTTGTATCTCTGATACACAGTATCCATGAGAAGATCTTAGTAACTGTCCATTACATTGAATTAAGTAAATAAAATATGCCACCTGTTAGTCAAAAACATTGTAGAGAAATTAAAAATTTGAATTAAATAAGCTATCTTCACATGAAAACCAGATATCATCAGACATTTTCCTGTGCATTGAAATATAACGATTTCCCTCAAGAATTATTCTCCCTTATATCATTCCCACTGGAATTCCAGAGATTTCTCCAACATTTCCCTAATATTTTGAAGGCCTTATGTTCTCATGTTCAACTCTGGATCTATATCTTCTCTTTAGTAATTTAAGTCTTTATCTCACATAATATCCTGTATGTTCCCTGTCTTTCAAATGCTTTGGAGGTGGGCATACAACTGGACTCTAGTTGAGTTTCACAAAAAAAATCTCCATCATCAAATATATGTAAATACGTGTGGTGAACTTTATAAAGGAGGTGTGAGGCTCAAATATGGTACTACTTTTATAGATAGAAGGTACTTCAGTCTAATATTTGACATTACACATAGTTTTCCTAAAATTATCATCTAACATTTCTCAGTGATTTTTTTTTTTTTTTGGTCATTTCCTGACACATTGTTTCTGGCTTCATATGCTCACCTTACTGACTTCCTGATGTCTTTCTCCTCTTTCTTTTCCATTACCTCCCTTCACATTTTTCCGCCTTAGTTACTCAAAGTGATCTAGCTGTAACCAGCACTACATTAATCTCTCTGTCCACCCTTTGCTGCTCAAAATCACTCAAGAAGTGATAGTCATAGATGGCAGGGTTTTCTCTCTCTATGATCTCTCTCTATCAAAATTATACCTTCTTTGGTAAAACTGGAAGTGAAATGAATGTGTTGCAAAATTAGCCTAAAAATTTGTTTCCTTTGTATAGTAGAAATATAAGAGCAGTAAGTCTTCCTGTATCTTACAGTCGTAAGACTGTAAACAGCTTACAGTTTATAATCTTATATTCTCTGAGAATTAATCTCAGTATGTATTTTCTTCTTTAGTATCTCCTTGGCTTTTTTCTACAGGGTATTCATAGTACAAGTTTTTATTTCTACTCTCAAAACCCTGAATATGGGAAGAAAATGAGTCACCATTTTTATTAACCTTGAAGATTATCTTGTACTCCTCCTGTCGCCATTATACATTCATTTACATATTCGCTTTCAACTAAGTTTAAATATCTTTTTGCCTTGATCTTACATTTATCTTCAATATAGAATTAGGACGACAAACTATTATCATCTTGATTTCTTGGCATTATCCTACTCTTAATCCATTTCCCAATGTTTACGTTTTATTTAGGTAATTTTGAATTTTAAAAAAATTGCAATTAAAAATTTGCAATTCAGTATTTTATGCAATATAAAATGATCTAGACTTTATATCCTAAGCCATCAGGAAAACTTTCCACTGAGAATCATTATGCTACTTCAAAACCAGAAATTGTCTTGAGTTTTCTGTCTTCTATCAGTCTTGTGTTGTTTTTTTTTTAAATAATTATTAGATCAGTATCATCTTTTTGTCTGTTAGACATGTGGTTCACAGCCGTACCACTTCTTATACAACATACCACATATTCCAAATCCTATTTCTTCCCTTACATCTCTAAAACATCATCCAAAACAAATAGTGCTTTCTTCTTTTAAAAACATGTTTTGTCCTGTCCCTAGAGGCAGATACTGTCTCTCACATGGTGGGTCTGAAATGTTTTGAGAACAAATGCTATATGAGAAATAATCTTCAGGACACAAAGCTGCAGGGGGCACAGAATTTATTACTAGAATGTGTTTCTGGACCTGGCTGTTCCTCTACCTCTTTCATCCTTGACCCTGGATGGCAGTTGGGCAATGCCTGTGTTTAAGGGATCTATGTGCTTTTATGTTCAATACAATGATTCAGTGTCTTAAAGTACTGCCAGGTGTTTTTATTAGTTACTTAAGATACTCTGGTTAATAACTAAGATACTGATGTCAATAATAAAGGAAAAAATATTGAACAAATCAATGGCCACAAATACAATCATGAAGGAATATCCAACTAAAAATATGAAGAAGTGTATCACTTGTGTTATCAAGCTAGAATGTTTTGAAAAGAGTTCAGCTTAGAAACCTTCATATTTCCACAGGGAGAACCTGACATTTTTCAAAGAGGAGGCATTAAATGAATACATTTTAGAATGATTCCTAAAGTCAGAGACATAGAAAAAGTTTAAAATCTTGGAGAGAGTAAAAAAAGAGACTGATGGCAAAAAATTGTTTAGGGGATCATTAATTCTGCTGCTTTTCCCTTGGAGGCACATGATAGGATTATACCTCCTCACCCTCCTGTAGTTAACTATGGCCATATCGCTTACTCTGGCCAGTGAAATCTAAGTGGAAGTAACACAAGTCACTTCCAGATAATAGCTTTCACAGCCCATCTGCAATTTGCCATATGCTCTTTTTCCTTCTGGTGTAGTGATGAACATTTGAGATATTCACCGCTTTCTTATCCTAGGCCTCCAAAGACTTCATTTAGTGAAGAGTCCTGATGCCACATAAAGTCATGCAGAGTAAGTGAGAAACCATTTTAAGTGGTTGGAGTTTGCTGGTTAGTTGTTATTGCACCATATCCTAGCCCAGCATGTTTGACATGTTTGTTTTTCCAACAACTTTGTACAGGACTTTGGATCCAAAATGTTTTCCCTTTTTACTTTATATAGGTATTCAAAACAAAACAAAAAAACTTTCCCCAAACCTTGGTGATGGCACATGTTTAAAAAAACTAAAAAGCAGTAAAGTTAAAACTTTCATTATCACTCTATTCACCAATGGGCAACATCATAAGGAATCTCCATTTGGAGCAGAAAAGTTTTTTTTCTAGTTATAAATTGTAAAAGTTGGGGGGGAAATCTTCTCTTTCCTTTGAAGACTTATTATATGGCTGAATAAAAGTGTGCCAACAAAGCTCATGACAAATATTCATAAGGTATGGGATTGAACAAAAACATGAAGGCTGAGGAAGTAAAAATTTCTTAGTATTTTGAAAACCTGCCACTGGAAATGCTTTAATTAGCAACTATAATGTTTATTAAGAAGAATCTTAAAGTGAAACATTTCTTACAGGATGATAATTTTTATATAATTATCTACTTAGAATTTTGAAATTGAATTACAAAACATTATATAGAATTGACAATTTAGATACAGAATTGTTTTCTAGGCTTAAGACATTGATATTTGAATTAAAAAATGAAAAATATCTGTTTCAAAATAAAAAGAATCTTCAAGGGCAAATAGTCATCCCTGTTTACTTTTAGAAAATTTATTTCAAATATAATTAAACAGATTATATTTGTTTTTGCAAAGGAACTTTCAAATTTTAGAGAATTTTTAAAATAGGTGTTGACCAAGTTTAGATGTAAAACACTAAGCCAAGTGTGATGAAGTATATAAAATTATATAACATGAAATACAACACCAGTATAGTTACTATCAAAAACTGGTATCATAGAAATATAAATATTGAAAAATTAAAGATAGAATGCTATAAGAATTTGAAGAAAAAGAGAAAAACATTATTAGCACATATTGTCTTTACTCAAAGTTGTAAATATCTGGACATGCTTAGGAAAACTATATATCCTTAAGTAGTTCAGATCTAAGCTATTTCAGCAGATCTTTTCAAAAGTAATGGAATAAAGTAATAATGAAAAACATGAAAGTTAGTAGACATCAAAAATATTAAAAACATCTAGTCTCTTTTTGAATTGCTTGTTCACTCACATTAAATTTTGTGTGATTACTGAGAAATATGTGCATTTATAACCAAATTTTCTAGCTATAGTTAATTTGCAGAATTAAGGCAATCCATCCCACAATATGCAACCAAATAAGCCATACAATTTGGAATAAGATAACAGGGGTTTCCCTCATAGCTTAGTTGGTAAAGAATCTGTCTGTCATGCAGGAGACCTGGGTTCGATTCATGGGTTGGTAAGATCCTTTGAAGAAGAAATGGCAACACACTCCAGTATTCTTGCCTGGAAAATCCCATGGACAGAGAAGCCTGGCAAGGGGCCAGGCAAAGAGCCATGGGATCACAAGAGTCCAACATGACTTAGCAACTAAACCAGCACTAATAATCAACTATCATCTGGTATCTAAGTTCACTTGAATATTGAAATCACTGGTGAATATCCATTTGCATACATGAAAATAGCAATAACAGAATCCTGAACTTGTGTAATTACTTGAAATGTAGTTATTTTTGCATTCTAAAAAACCATCCATACTGCCTAAAAGAGCATATTTAAATCAAAGAAACTAAAACCAAAAGAATATAATTTTATAGGAAACATGCATTAAAACCCAAGCCACTGTACTCATTTTAATGTTTTCTTTCCTTTTGTTTTAATAGTGATTTTTGCATAACAGCTTTTTAAGTTAATTATTAAAATTAAAGTTATCCCTATTTCTGTATGAATTCCTTCCATGAATGTATTCAAGAGAATTATTCTTAAAGGCAGAATACACTTTAAGATTGAAAAACATTTGACTGCTGAAGAAAGGTCTTTCATCTCAGTAAAGCAAAGATAAAATGTTATTTCCTGGATTTCTTCATGTCTGTATGTTTAAAGGGCTCAAACATAATGTGATGGTGGAGAAAAATGTCCTTTGTCTGGCTACACAGCCTCACTGAAGTTAGCTTGATGCTTTGTAGGCAAAGGTGTGCTGTTAATAATAGTATTGAAATACATCTACCAAACATCCTGGAAGACTGCTACATTGCCTTTTGAGAAGGTGGAAGAAAATCTGGCTATCAACCTAAACTTTCATTTGCTAGAGTTTGGGTAGTATCCTAGCAAGTAAGAAATAACTCTATCTGTAGGAACCTTGTAATAAAAAACTTTATTCAGTCTTATTTCAATAGCTTTTTCTTGGTAATATGAAGGATGAATTAAGTAGATCACAAAAGACTTTTACTACTCTGAATTACCTGTTCCACCTTGGAAAGCCACACAAAATGAACCTCTTGAGCCTTTTGAAAATGACCTTTTTTTTTCCCCTCAGCAATGATTTATCTTTCCCCTCGAAAATCCGTTTTACAAAAGGGAGTATGATTAAAGGAAGCCAACCAGCACAAACACTTGCTGAAGATCCTGCTTATCTGGAACTCACTTGACAATGTATGTTTTGGGGGTTGGGAATGCTGCAGGTTCAAGGGATAATTCTGCCTTTCAGGCACTTCAATTTATTTCATGCCTGAGCACTGTCATTGTACGCAGACAAGATGAAACGCATCGTTGTGTAAAGAAATTGAAATGGAATCCTACTTGACCCAGCAGGATGGGGCATTATGTTTGACTCAGTAGTGATTCCTGGGATAATATCTAATTCCAGGAGGAAAATTTCTTGATATGGCCACCTGCTGTGAATGGCTTTGTCCAGGGATCACAAGTTGTTCTGGGTGACTAGGCTCAGGACATGCCTAGAAGAATGCAGCTAGTCTCCTGCTGGCATTTAGATCTCTTCATTTTCTCCATGCTTTCTATTCAACAGGAACAACTGCATGGAATGGGGGAGGGGGAGGTTGGAGGATATGAAGCACTGCACACACTCCAGCAGCAGTAAGAGTCAAGGCCCGCTTGACCCGAATTTCTTATTTATTTAATTTTTTAGAGAACCATCATTATTTCTTCACAGGGCACTTTTTAATTTTTACACTTCTCAGGCCAGCCCCCTTGCATGTCTTTCTCTGTTCAGTGTGTGTGAAGTATTTACTTTGAAAAGGCTGCACACCAATAGATTAAATAAAATAGGAGCACTCTGTGTCTCACAAGAGGGAATCGTGCAGACAGCTTTATTACTTCTATCAGAGAACAAAGATTTTACCCAGCATGTAGAGGATTATTAGGCCAGAAGCAAATAAATGAAATGTGTGATGTCAAAGCTTCAAATGCGATCAAGAAAAATTGTCTAATTGATTTTGCTGCAATTATGGCTTTTGGAATACAATTCCTCATGTTTTGCTTCTGAACTTTTCTTATCTTTTAGAATGTCTAAAGATAAAAACCTAGAGACTATAGTTTTAAACTATCCTCTTTCATAATGAAACATTCTTTGGTTAACATGGTAATTATCAACAATTGACAATACATTATTCCCTGTACCCCCCTCCTCCTTTTTTCAAGAATGATGATGCCATGACATTCATTATTCAAATTCAACATTTCTTACCTGGGTCTGTTAAAAGCAAATTCAATGAATAATGGGAAACTTGTCAGTGGGTTTCCACTTTTTTCTCTTATTTTCTTAATTTCTATCTGAACATCACCTTGAAATTAGGATTTAGCTCATTTTGCAAACCCACTTTCCATTTTTGTTTTATTTTTGCAAGAAAGTTCTGAGAAGAAAAATAAATGACTGTTTATCTCTCAACTAAAAGAAATAATTATTAATCTAATAAAAATGAATAATGCTAAAAATGTGTGCATGAAAATATATGTATTAAGATATGCATCTATATCCACAGTCAGTCAGTTCAGTCGCTCAGTCGTGTCTGACTCTTTGCGACCCCATGAACAAATGTTTAAAATATGACTAACTATATATGATTCATACACACATACTCTATATAATACAATATACATAGCTATATTGTATTCTTTTTACGTGTTACTTCAAATAATTATATGTTTCTAAGTTATGTTTAGTTGTAAATAATTTTGAAGACTGTGAAATACATTTAGAAATCGCTCACATTTTGCATTTTCAGCAAAAAAAAAAAAGAAACCCAAAAGTATTTGGGTAGTATGTGGGAGTAGTTTCTTTACTTCCTTATTAGAAAGCCCTAGATATCAGTCTTTTGGGTTACACAGGAATATATTTCTATAAATCCAATTAGAAAATCTGAAGTCACTGACCTTGTTAGCCTTCATTTTTTAATAACTGCTTCAAGCTCAGAATGAATGCTACAAATAAAATATAACAATTGGTCAGAGGTTTGGGAATTTTAAAAAATGCACTATTTTAAAAGGAAGAGTGACAAAAGTGTCAATATATTTCTTTTAGTAGGCAAATTACATATGTGCAGTTTGGGGATATAAGGCATATTTTATAAAAATATAATTTTCAAATGGTTCACTGTTTTTTCTTTGTTTTTTCTTTCTGATCAATTCATAATAGTGGCCATTATGTAGGGTTTTGTGAGAGGAGTTCAGCACAGCAAATGTTTTAACTGGGGTGGCTGCTTGTGAGGGTTCAGCCCAAGCAAGCATGATGAGGAGTTATCCACATAGAAGGGTGACCTGACTCGGGTACTGGAGCAGAGTATTATAGGGAAAGTTTTCTTGTTGAAGACAGCTGGGCATGCTGTATCAGAGCCCAGTAGTGGTGAAGAAGACATGTGTAAGGCTGGTAACCAGTATGGTGTTTTATTGCCTATGTGGGTTAAAAATGGCCCCAGAGGGGAAGAGATATAATGCAGCATAGGATATCAGAAATCAAGAAGAGGAAGGAGAACTTCTGAGTAAGAGAAGAGTCAGGTACAGGGTTTCAGAGCCTATGAATGTGAGAAGGTTGTTTGTAGGACGAGTGACAGCTCAGAATATCAGAGGTTGAATGGGAAAGGAGAACATCCTTGTGGGTCTTTGGGAGTGTCGTCTGGCAGGGGTATATGAGTCAAAGCTAAGCAAGGATGACATTGGCAAGGAAAGGATCTTGGCATGGAGGCAGTGACAGTAAAAGATTGGTTATATAAAGGGAGACATGTTTAAATTAATAAATATATATTAACAAGGGAAGTTATAGGAAGTAGGGGATACATACCGTTGTTTGGTCTCTAAGATGTATCTGACTCTTTTGCAATCCCATAAACTGTAGCCCACCAGGTTCCTCTGTCCATGGAATTTCCCAGGCAAGAATAATGGAGTGAGTTGCCATTTCCTCCTTCAGGGGATCTTTCTGACCCAGAATTGAACCCATGTCTCCTGCATTGGCAAGTAGATTCTTTACCACTGAACCACCTGGGAAGCCCAAAGGATATATTTAAGAAAGGAGAAAATAAAATAAAGCTTTTTTGTTGTAATATAATTGTAATTACTGAAGTGAAGTCAGTTTTCAATATGTGTAGCTATTAACAGAAATAAATGTATATGAAAATGTGATATGCGTATATGTGTATGTGCATATATTTGCACAGGTATATGTATATGTGCACATACAAATCACAAGCACACAAACATAATCCCTAACTCTGGAAACTGCAGGGCCTAGAAAAAGAGACACTCCCACAAAGATAGGCATAAGTAATGCCAGTCTTGGTTTGTATCTATTGAAAAGAACCAGTGCACCTGGAGAAGTAGTTTATTTCAATGCTGGGCAAGGAAAATAAATGGTAATGTGGAACATCTATATAGAAAGAGAAAAATAAAGACATGCCAAAAGGCAAAAACCTGCTTGAAATGGCTTCCATTTGACAATTTGGTGATGATTTATTGAAATAAATAATGACAGTAATAGGTTATAAGACATTGAATAAAATAAAAATTCATAAATTAATGAATAAATTAAGACTTTGTCAGAAACAGGATATTTTCACAAACCTAAAGTACCTCCTCATAAAATTACAATTAACTACAAGAGAAACAAATGATATTTAAAATGTAGAAGCTTGGCAGATACCATACTACCCCCGTGATCAAAGTTAGTACTACCTTAATAAGCACTTCTAGAAGGGTGAAGTAAGGACATCTGAAAATCCACTTCTCCATAAAAACAATGAAATCACAGAGAGAATTGTCAAAGTTAACCTTTTCAGAGCTCTGGAAATTAAAAACTTCAAACACATTAGGAATGCTTATTTGAGGAAAATGGCCCAATCTCATTGACAACAGTGAGCTCTGTGTATGTTTAACTTATCCTGTTTCCATCCTTCCTTCATAAATCACTAGGAATATAGAAAATGAAGTTTCACAACCAAAGCCGATTGAAAACTTGGAGCCTTGTCAGCAACAGGAGCAAGAATAATAGGCTTAGGGACCCCCCAAAAGCTTTGCCCACTCATAACTAACATTATTTGACCTGTCAAAGCCTCATTCAAAGTGTTGCTTTGTTTGCCCTATTTCAGAGTTCACTGAGTGAAAGCCCACTATCTCTCATGAATTCAGATGCAAAAATCCTCAACAAAATATTAGCTAATAAATTGTGAAATGTATAAAAAGAATTTTACACTAAAGCCAAGTGGAATTTTTGCTGGGTGTGCAAAGCTGGTTCAACATTCAAAACTTAATATAACAAATTTAAAAAAGGAAAACTAATGTAATCATATCAATATATGCACAAACAGCATTTGACAAAATCCAGAACTCTTTCATGAAAAATTACTTAGGAAACTAAGAAGAGAAAGAACTTCCTCCGTTTCCAGAAAGATGATAGCAACAAAACAATATTCCAAGAAAGCCAGTGACAGTTGGGGAAGGTGCACACAAATTTGAAAGATGTAGTGTTTGTGTGTAGTGAAGAATAAAGTAATCTTTATTTCCATGAAGAACAAAATTTATTCTTAGAAACTCTGTTGGACTAACCCAATTTGAAGGAAATGTATTACATAAATGTCATATGCCTGGCTTTCGAGTACCTGGATGTTCCTCCAATTGTGTTTTGTTTTTGTGTTTTTGTTTCATTAAGTAATTTAGCAGGACAAGTCATTGAATCAATAAATTATTTAACTTTTTCCCTAAAAGAGTTTCAAAGAGAAGAAAATTGGAAATAACTATGTAGCCAACTAGGCCCTGGAAAAGTGTTGACCAGTCATTTGCCACATTTAAGCATTTTTTTTCTCCCTTTCAGAAAATGTCTGGAAGTCATCCCAGTAGTAATGTTCAAGGATGCAAATTATCACCATACTCCCTTGTGAAATTACCAGTAATTATTTTGATTTATTACTGGCTATTTATCATTCAAAATTATTATTTTGGTTGTGTGTCCTTTCTAAACTGAAGAAATTGTTTTCATCAGTATGCTAAACTATTAGTAGTTCATCAAATCGTATATTATAGTATTCAGATTTACCACAATATATTTGATCTAGGTTTTGAGACTTTATCTACCTCCACATGGGCTTTGCTGGTAGCTCATCTGGTAAAGAATCCACCTGCAATGCAGGAGACCCCAGTTCGATTCCTAGGTTGGTAAGATCTGGAAATGGAATAGGCTATGCATTCCGGTACTCTTGGGCTTCATTGGTGGCTCAGATGGTAAAAATCCACCTGCAACTGGGTTCTATCCCTGGGTTGGGAAGATCCCCTGGAGGAGGGCATGGCAACCCAGTCCAGTATTATTGCCTGGAGAATCCCCATGGACAGAGGAGCCTGATGAGCTGCAGTCCATGGGGTTGCAAAGAGTTGGACATGACTGAATGACTAAACACAGCAAAGCACTACCTCACATATTGAATATTTCGAATATGTTTAATCTGAAAAAATATTTTATTCATATTTTCCTTCTCCTCCTGTCATTTCTATAATGCCACCCATGCAAATTAAATATTTAGATACATTCCATGATGTAGATTCCTCTCTAGAAATAAACTTGATTACATAGATAGGTGTAAATGTCAAGTTTTAAAAGACAGTTAGATAGTCAAAGATAGGATATTCATTCACTGGTTCAAAAAATACTCATTGAAAAATACCTGCTCTACTTCACGAATCTTTCTGGGTGACTATGCAGAAGGTAAATATGGCCCCTGACTACATTTATAGTCCCTCAAGTTTATATTCTGGTGGGAGACAGGAAAGACTATCCTTTCTATTCTTGGAAAGAGAAAAAAAAATTCCTTTGAAGTGGAAAATCTTGACTGCATGAGGAAATGGGATTTAGGGGAAGGCAAAAATTGAGACAGAATGATACAGAGGATTTTCCCTTTTAACCTAGCCCTGAATTGAGTAAAACTGTCTCTGAACCTGGGTCTCCATTGCCTACAGACGTATTCAAGTCTAGATGTCTAATGAGGTAGATTCATTTGCAGTTTTATTTCCATAAAGAAAGGATTGCTCTTCCTTTCAAGACTTTAGTGGTCCACTGGAAACAGCATAGAGGCAAAACAGGGAGCAAGGGACAGAGGCCATTAACATACTCAATTCAGAATAGAGGGATGGTTCACTGTGGCTTCCAGAGCCTTCCAGAAAGAAGCAAAACATCTACAACAGACTGATTTTTATGAATTGGTAACTTGATTTTTTATGTTTTTACCCAGCTTTTCCCTCCTTTTTCTCTCCATGTTTAAAGAACTAAATCATTCTCATTACCACAAGGGAGGGGTATGTCACTGTGGAAAGTAGAAAGCTAAGAAATATTCCTGGTTTCAGTTCCTAAAAGTGCAAAGTATGTAAAGCAAGGTCTCAAATTCATAGCTTTCAGGCCCGATCTCTCCCGGATAAATGTTTTATTGGTTGTGTTATATTATGTTGGCCCACACATTGTTTTAAAATAGAAATAGGGCCACAATTTGAAATTGGAAGATTTAATGTTTGTTATATATATAGTTCCCTGACTTCTTGAAAAGATTCATATAATCTTGCAATTGGGGTGATATCCTCACGTGGCAACAGTGGAAGGGGATGATTATCAACTCTCTGCTTTGCTGCGATACACACTCCTGTCAATCTTTGCCCATGTCTTCATCTCCCCTCCACTGAGGCACAATGTCAGTTACCATTATCATCTTGTATCTACCAGACTCATACTACCTGCCTTGGATCTACTAAGAGAACAGTGTCTTCATGGAAATGATAAGATTCCGGTTATAGATAAAATTTGGGGTAGAATGACGTGCCATAAGAGCAAAGTATTTAAGTATGCTATAACTTTGACAGAAGATGACAGTAAATTCCAGGGATGGGAAGAGAAGTGATGAAAGTGAAGTTAGTGGTTAATTTAAAGGGATCCTACAAGCAGTACCTTCATAGCAGAGAACAGAGAGACAGAAAAAAACCCAACTAGACATCTGGTTCTTAGAACTGAGGGGATTTCTGCCACAGAGAGGTGGCAACATCTGAGTGGAAATAGCCCTGTGATGTGCTTGGGCATATGTTGACTTCAGTAGTTTCATAGAAATTCCTCTAACCCAGCATGACCTGGAAGAAGTAGAATGTTTTCTGTGTGCCAGTGCATGGCACAGAATTAACTGTGAAGGCTGCTGAACATGAAGTTGTCTTGCCAAGAGGAGTGAGAGTTATCCCAGTGGATGATTGCAGGAATCAATCATGTGGAAGACCAGATTCTAGCACTCTATATCCACCTCATGTCCAGGAATTCCTTGGTTTTAAAGGGATTCTTGAAGAATTTACACACTCAATTGAACACACTGAATTTATGTATATTCAATAAGTAAATTATATATCATAGTGTTAAAGGCAGTGCTTCAAGAGTCATAAGAGAAAATAATAATTAAATATCCGTCGCAGAACAGACAGATGTGATACTGAGAACAGCTAGACCTGGACAGCCTCCTTGGCTATACTGGCTAAAAATGATTGCAATCTGTTAGCAAAGAGGGATATATTCTACTTCCTCACTTATATTACCTGCCTTAAGCCATATATGTATGTGTATACATGTTTGTGTGCATATAAATATTGTTGTTGTTTAGTTGCTTAGTTGTGTCCAACTCTTTGCCACCCCATGGACTTCACACCAGGCGTCCCTGTCCTTCACCATCCCCCAGAGCTTGCTCAAACTCATGTCCATTGAGTCAGTGATACCATCCAACCATCTCATTCTCTGTCATTCCCTTCTTGAATCCTTCTCCTTGACAATGAAGTTGTCAACCTTTCACTCATTTCTATGAAGCATTTCTCCAGACCCTATAAAAGATATCTGAAATTTATACTTTCGGTCTTGACCTGACTCTTACATCGATTTTGGAGCCCAAAGTGGGGAAAACCCAATAAGCAGATGTAGGCCTAATAAGGGTTATTTCTGCCTGGGTGTGTTGCCTGATACACTTGCACCTGATCCTCTTGCTGTTTTCTTAGAGTAGATCACGTTTGTTCACTTCTGCTTTTGGAAATTCACATCAAGTGGATTCAGATATCACTAAATAGACATCATCACTATGCCCTTTGCTTTTCCTGACCCTTTCTTCAATAGTCAAGTGTACTTTTCAAAAATGAAACAAATGATGAAACAGAGAAGACAATGCTCAGAATAAAAGTCTACATAATGTGTCTATCAGCACTGTTATCTCACAATTTGCAGGGAGATATATTGAAACAGCAGCGCCAGCAGTGCACTAAATGAAAGTGTCTGAGGATGATTCATCATTTAGAAAATTGTATAAATAAAACTAAAGATTTATATATTCTTTATTATTTTTATTCTTTTCTCTTATGCTACCATCTCCTTTCCCTGGTAATACTTTTCCTGGGAACTGTTTTTCTATCCCCTGAGGACCATTTCTGGGGGTGGTCCCTGCCCGGCCCCATACTTCTCATTGTTTTGGTTTCACTGTGGTATTTCTGGTGACACTGCAGGACTTCAAAGTGGCCCTCACTCTGTATCATTTATCAACTTTTCTTACCAATTCAGTGTCACTTTGAAGTCTTACTGAGCAGCTGGCCACAGCGCAGCAGGCCTAAAACAAGACAGAACTGGCAAGATCAGGAGTGAATAAACTGGAGAACAGTGTCCAGTGTGAATAGCTCAGAAGCAATATAATGACAGCACTATTATGTGCATGTTCAATTGCCTGTAGTAAAAGCAGAAATATTATATATATATATATATATATATATATATGCACTGTACACATATCCAATAGCTTTAGGGGACATTTACTATTAAATCATAGGATGTTTGAACATTGAAACAAATCAGAGATCAACAGTACAATATGTGGAAACTGAATGACAGAGAGGGAAGTAGTTCATCCAAAGCTGCTCATCAGATTAGGGATACAGATGGACATAGTTTTGTTTCACTCAGTTTCAGATAAGTTCCTATTCCATTTTTTAGGATAATGCGATGTGCTTGTATGATTTTTAGTAATGGCTATATAAAGTTTTAAAAAGTCACCTGCTGTTAAATTGTCTTTTTTTTTCTTTTTATTTACTGTATTCTTAATGTTTTGATATCAAAAACATTTTTGTTGTTAAGATCTATACATTTTCAACTCGATGTTCTTTCAAAGTATTTCTATCCCAGTAAAACCTGAATTGAAATTCAGTCTCCAAAATATCTGTAAAATAAGATTTTGCTTTCTCTCTTTTTCAAATTCTCTCTCTCCTACAAAATATAGTTCCTCTAAATTTTATTGTTATTTATTAGTTTATTTTTTCCTTCTGTTCTTTCAGCTTAGATTTATTTCTCAGGTAAAGGAAAATCATTAATTGTTCATTTAGTTAAGAATGTAGTACTGAAAAACTATTTGGAAATCCTGAGTGCAGGCACAGCACATGAAATGTGAGCTGCAGTTTTGGCTCCTTTGACTAGACCATTTCAAATATCTCTTCTTGCAATGGTTAGATTTTGAGAAGCAAAATTCCTAATACTATACCTTGAATAATAAACTTGTCTGTTAACATTCTAGACATGGATAAAAGCATAGTGGTTAGGAATCACAAAACTCAGCATGGAAGTGTTCTCTTTATTACTCTCTTTTGAGCATGTTATATCAGCCCTACACTGGGCCTGCTACTGCTAAGTCACTTCAGTCGTGTCCGACTCTGTGTGACCCCATAGACGGTAGCCCACCAGGCTCCACCATCCCTGGGATTCTCCAGACAAAAACACTGGAGTGGGTTGCCATTTCCTTCTCCGATGTGTGAAAGTGAAAAGTGAAAGGGAAGTCGCTCAGTTATGTCCGACTCGTAGCTACCCCATGGACTGCAGCCCACCAGGCTCCTCCGTCCATGGGACTTTCCAGGCAAGAGTACTGGAGTGGCTTGCCATTGCCTTCTCCTAGTGTCCTTCAATCTGTATTCCCTCTGTTAACTGCTCCACTCTACCATCACTGTGGAGGAGCCTTGGTAGTCTGAAAACAGACTTGTAATTAACTCTCTGTTTCTAAGCACCAAATTCAGTCCTTCTTCAGTGATTCCTTTTGCCACCAATCTATATCTATTTGGGTGGCTGTACAAACATATTGCTTTCCTTTCTGATACTTTCTCACTTCTGATAAGTCAGGTATTCTTTGCTCATCTGTTTTTACTTATGAAAATTTTATTTTAATGTTTTCTATTCTCCAAATGTGTAGATTTTTCTTGACTTATTTCCCATTTTCTGTGGTGCTCTGAGTGAGCCTTTCATGATCTGATCTTCTACTTTTAAATTAACGACTAAGCTCTTTTTTAGATACTTTTACATTGTTATTAGTGTTTGTAAAATCAATAGGGAAGAACTCGATTTTTGCCTTTTCTGTCACTTAAAATAAGTGCTTTGTGGAACAAATATATGAGTAACCCACTCTGACAAAATCAAGCCAAACAATCCCCAAGTTTTGATTTCTTTATCTAGGTGGTTAGACAGGCGACTTCTTCCTTCTTTATCATGTTTACGCATCCCTCATTCAAGAAAAGTAGGATGACTTTCCCAATAGAAGGACCTAACTTTATTTAGTTAAGGATATGTTAGCAAATGCCCTTCCATGTTGGAAGATGTTAGTTAGACAAACAACTTCAAAATCAATTACGCTTTTCATTCTTATGAGTTAGTAGCATTTCAAAGCCACCAAGATAGAAATAGAAGAGGAAATATACGTTATTCAGTTCAGTTCAGTTCAGTCACTCAGTCGTGTCCAACTCTTTGCAACCCTATGAATCACAGCACGCCAGGCCTCCCTGTCCATCACCAAATCCCGGAGTTCACTCAAACTCATGTCCATCAAGTCGATGATGCCATCCAGCCATCTCATTCTCTGTCATACCCTTCTCCTCCTGCTTAGGTTGGTGCAAAAGTAATTTTGGCTTTACATTGTGGAAATATTTTATTAGATATTGGAATACATTCGTAAACAAGTGTGGTTTGTTATACATCATTTTAATGCACATTTTTTCATGTTTTTTTTTTTTGCTAATGAATCATTACTTGCTGTTTAATTTATATATATTTTAGACTATGGAAATGATATTAGACAAAATGAAAATTTGAGTGATTTTCCTATTTGAGTTCAAAGTGGGTCATACAGCAGTGGAGACTACTTGCAACATCAACAATGCATTTGGCCCAGGAACTGCTAATGGAATGTGGTGATTCAAGAAAGTTTTCAAAGGATATTAGAGCCTTGAAGATGATGAGCACAGTGACTGGCCATTGGAAGCTGACAGCCACCAACTAAGAGGATCACTGAAGCTGATCCTCTTACAACTACCCAAGAAATTGCCCACGAAGTCAACATCAACCATTCTATGGTTGTTTGGCATTTGAAACAAATTGAAAAGGTGAAAAAGTTCATTAAGTGAGTGCCTCACGAGTTGACCACCAGTCAAAAAAATTTCCGTTTTCAAGTGTTATCTTCTTTTATTCTATGCAACGACAATGAATCATTTCTTGATCAAATTGTGACATGCAATAAAAAGTCTATTTTATACGACAACTAGTGGCTACCATCTCAGTGGTTGGACTAAGAAGAAGCTACAAAGCACTTTCCAAAGCCAAAATCACACACACACACACACTCAAAGGACCATGGTCACTGTTGGGTTGTCTGATACTAGTCTCATCCGCTACAGCTTTCTGAATCCTGGCAAATCCATTACATCTGAAAAGTATGTTCAGCAAATCAATGAAATGCACCAAAACACACAATGCCTGCAGCTAGTATCGGTCCATAGAAAGTGTCTAATTCTTTCCTGTGACAACACCTGACCACACGTCATATAACCAATGCTTCAAAAGTTGAACGAATTGGGCTGCAAAGTTTTGCCTCATCTGCCATTTTCACCTGACCTTTCACCAATTACCACTTCCTCAAGCAGCTCAACAACTTTTGCAGGGAAAATTCTTCAACAGCCAGCAGGACACAGAAAATACTTTCCAAGTGTTCGTCGAATCCCACAACACAGATTTTTATACTACAGGAATAAACTTATTTCTTGTTTGCAAAAATGTGTTGATTGTAATGGTTCCTGTTTTAATTAATAAAGATGTTTGAGCCTAGCTATAATGATTAAAAATTCACAGTCCAAAACTGTGATTATTTTCACACTAACCTAATACATTATACATCAAAAGAAGAACTTTCTGAATTATGGTCTTAATGATAGTACAGTGAAAAAATTTCATGAAGCCAAAGGAATTCAGTGTAAACTTGAGGGGCTAGGATTTGAGGTAACAGTGGTCCAGGGAAAAGGCAAAGGACTCTCTAATTGAAACCATATTGCCATGTAAGATGAACAATTATCAGAACCAAGTTGATCAGTCTATAAATTAGTATAGTCAGCTTACTTATAACTGGAAAAATCACTTGCTATCCTGTAAGAGCACACCCAGTCAGGAATAGTTGGCAACAGTACTGAGTTGTATAGAATTTCTCCTCAAAGCTTGTATTCTAAAACCCTAGAATGTAACCTTATTTGGAAATAAAGTTGTTTAGTTTAGATGAGGTCATAAAGGAGTAGGGTTGGTCCTTAATCCAATATGACATATCTTCTAATAAGAAAAGACTTATAGAGACAGAGATACAGAAAGAAAAATGCCATGTGATGACAGAGGCAAAGATGGGACTGATGCATCTATTAACCAAGGAATGCCAAGGATTGCCAGCAACTCCAGAGACTTGAAGAAGGTCATGGAACAGATTCTACCCAATGGCTATCAAAGATAGTGTTTCTCCTTAATGCCTTGATTTTGGACTTCTAGCCTCTAGAAAACAAGTTTCTTTTGCTTTAAATCACTCAGGATGTGGCAGTTTGTTACAGTTGTTTTAGGAAAGTAATACAGATACCATTGACCTAACTCAGAAGATGGAGTCTTTTGGAAAGATGTTGTGCAGTGTGTAGCTAATGCCTGAACAAGGCCAATTAAAAAGAAAGGTAGAAAAGGTTGACCCATTTGTGCAGTAGTTTCAAAATTTCAATAAAAAATCTAACCAGAGATAATGTTACCTTCCAACGTTTTCCATTTGTTGTAACACCTCCCAAAGCTTTGCTCAAACTCATGTCTGTTGCTCAAACTCATGCCCATCTTCCATAGTCTCACTCAAATATTGGATGGAGCCTTTGAATTTTTGGACCAGAAACACAAATGTATTCCTCCATCCCTTACATGTAAATTCTATAGGAAGATTTTTTTTTTTTTAATAGCAATGAGTCAGTAAGGCAGTGACCTGAGAAGAATTCACAGAAAATATATTTGTACCTGGAGAGTACACATTTGGGTATAGGTGAACCAAACACAGAGTCCAAAGTCTTGGGAGCATGATGTAAAGAAGGTACTGCTCTTTGGCTAAATAGTGTTAACCATAGTCTTTACAACTCTCAGATCGGTACAGTCTCTACGTTCCTTACATGAGGATAGCATCTCTCTAAACATCCTAGGAATTAAAGGAAGAAAAATATAACAATCAAGAGAGAAAGAAGAAAGCTACTTGTGAAGACAATCAGTTCAAGAGGAGCCAAGTATAATTTATGGAGCAATTGTATGCCCTCAAGAGACTCAAACCAAACATAAATTCTGTGGATCCATAAATAACAATAATAATAATATGAAAATTACTCTTACTATATTTTATATAATGTACTAAATGCATTTACATATATTATCACATCCCATTGTCTCAACTACCAGACTATAAATATTTTTTAGTTTATAGATGAGGCTGAGGCTCAAAGTGAGTATCTCCTCATCATTTTAGTAGTTGAGCCTACGTAATCTGACTCTACAACCCACGGTTTTAATCAACAAACCAGCTTTCCCCACTGAAAGCTGAGGGAAGCTGATGTGGCAAAAAGAAAAACAAAAACAGAAACAAAATACCACAAAAGAGACCGTTTTAACTGGTATAGGAAAAGTTTGTTAAAAGAGGTTTAGAGAAATAAAAGTATATATTAGAATCTATTAATAAAAGATTTACTTTAAAGAAAAAATTGTAAATAGTAAATAAAAAATAACAAATCAAGCATATTAGAGTACAATATTGAGAAACTATTCCAAAAGACAAAGAAAAAAAAAATGTGTCACATGGCCAATGTTTCAGACTGTCCATGTGCCAGACTAAGTTTGAATCTTACTTTTGCCATTTAAGTTTTTTGTTGGTTTGTTTTTCTAGTGTGCATTTTTAAATTTTATTTATTTATTTAATTGGAGACCCTACAATATTGTGGTGCTTTTTGCCATATATCAACATGAATCAGCCATGGGTGTACATGTGTACCCCCCATACCTAAACCCCCTCCCACCTCCCTCCCTACACCATTCCTCTGGGTTGTCCCAGAGCACTGACTTTTAGTGCCCTGCTTCATGCATCGAACTTGCATTGGTCATCTATTTTACATTTGGTAAAATACATGTTTTAATGCAATTCTCTCAAATCGTCCCAGCCTCGCCTTCTCCCACATAGTCCAAAAGTCTGTTCTTTACATCTGTGTTTCTTTTGCTGTCTTGCATACAGGGTCATCATTACCATCTTTCTAAATTCCATATATATGCGTTAATATACTGCATTGGTAATTTTCTTTCTAAGTTACTTCACTCTGTGTAATAGGCTCCAGTTTCATCCCGCTCATTAGAACTGACTGAGATGTATTCTTTTTATAGCTGAGTAATATTCCATTGTGTGTATGTGCCACAACTTCCTTACCATTCATCTGCTGTTGGGCATCTAGGTTGTTTCCATGTTCTATCTGTTGTGAACAGTGCTGCAGTGAACACTGGGGTACATGTGTCTCTCAATTTTGGTTTCCTTGGTGTGTATGCTCAGCGGTGGGATTGCTGGGTCATATAGCACTTCTATTTCCATATTTCTTGAGAAATCTCTACACTATTCTCTCCATGGTGGCTGTACTAGTTTGCATTGCCACCAACAGTATAAGAGGGTTCCCTTTTCACCACACCTTCTCCAGCATTTATTGTTTGTAAACTTTTTGATAGTTTTGCCATTTAAGTTTTAAATAACCTCTCTGTGTCCCAGTTATCTGTAAAAATGGAGATGAAATTGAATTTCATTTGCATTAAGTACTTAGTACAATTTGCATTAAGTACTTAAATGAGTCAATATTTATCAGATGGAGTAAATACTGTGATTTTTCCATTTTTATTAATAAAATTATTGCTGCTAAAAATACATTTGAGAAGGCAAGGGGAAAATTAAATTATGTTGGATGGTGGATAAGAGATTGACAATGGAGGGATATATATGGTAAAGTGATTATTCTAAAGAATAAAAACAAATGAAAGTAAATAAATGATATTATATTAGCTATTATAACAGATAGTAATGTATTCACTTACATATACCAAGGAATCATCATGTGCAAGGTATTATGTTCGTTTCTTTGTAAATATTATTTTATTCTAACCTTCATATTATCCCATTAAAACATCTTTGTAACATTATTAACAGATAAGTAAATTAAAGCCTAAAGATTTTATACAACTAAAATAATATTTCATAGCTATGAAGTGATGGAGCTCTAATCTAAAGACAGTCAGATTGACTCCATAGCCTCTACTTTCTATGCCAACACAGGCAAGTAGGAATTTTCTCAATAATAAGAATATTATTCTACTCTGTCCAGTCTAAATGTGTCAAATGTAATATGACTGGAAAACTGAATTTTTAGTGTAATTTATTTTAATTATTTGAAGTTGAATTAAGAACATTTGGTTTGTGACAACTATTTTGGAGAGCCACCTTCTACAGATATGTAAAGCAAAAGTGCTTACTATTTTGCAGACAAAACTTATGAACATATGCCAAGACCCAGATATATCTTAAAATGTTGAATCTCAAGATGAAGTATAGAATCTACCATGTATTAATTTCTGTACATTTTTCTTCATGTACACATAAATTAATCTGTTCTGACAAGAATCATAATACTAAATGACAAAAATATATTGCTAGTAGAATAAAGTCACAAACTACAAAATATGTACACAAATTCAAAAGACAATATATATTTATACATTTCATTTAGAAGATAAGTTGAATTGAATAATCCCATCTATAGTTGCAAGTCACAGTGTCAAATACTAAGGAATGGAGTGAATGAGAAAAGAGCAGAATTTTTATCAAGAATATTTTAAACATCTCCTTCCCTGGTGGCTCAGAGGTTAAAGCGTCTGCCTTCAGTGCAGGAGACCCGGGTTCGATCCCTGGGTCGGGAAGATCCCCTGGAGAAGGAAACGGTAACCCACTCCAGTATTCTTGCCTGGAGAATCCCATGGACGGAGAAGCCTGGTAGGCTACAGTCCACGGGGTTGCAAAGAGTCAGACAAAACTGAGCGACTGAACGGAACGGAACGGAAGGATCATAAATTTAATTGAGTCAATTTCTACATGTGAACATTCAATCACATAATTTTGTCAATTCTCCCTAAATTTATCTGTGAATTCAAATGCAATGCCAATAAAATTGCATTGGCCAAAACAACACAAACTGAGTTAAAATGAAAAAGAAGGAAGCTCAACAATTATTAAAGTATACATAACACAAGAAAAGCCTATACTTTTAAAAATCTTATCATAAAGGTATCTTACACACTCAACAGAAAGAACATGATAGAAAAAGTGTGTTAGAAACATAAAAAATGAAATTAACAAAATGATTTACAAACATCTGATCAAAAGGAGGTATAACTTTCATTTTGAAAAGTCTTTTCTTAAAGTTTGAAGAGTGACCATCCTTGTGCTTCCAGATTTTGGAAGATTATTTTAAGAATTAGTAGCTGATAGTTAAGAAAAGGTTGGCTTGAAGCTCAACATTCAGAAAACAAAGATCATGGCATCTGGTCCCATCACTTCATGGGAAATAGATGGAAAAACAGTGGAAACAGTGTCAGACTTTGTTTTTTTGGGCTCCAAAATCACTGCAGATGCTGATTGCAGCCATGAAATTAAAAGACGCTTGCTCCTTGGAAGGAAAGTTATGACCAACCTTGATAGTATATTAAAAAGCAGAGACATTACTTTGCCAACCAAGGTCCGTCTAGTCAAGGCAATGGTTTTTCCCGTGGTCATGTATGGATGTGAGAGTTGGACTGTGAAGAAAGCTGATCGCCGAAGAATCGATGCTTTTGAACTGTGGTGTTGGAGAAGACTCTTGAGAGTCCCTTATACTGCAAGGAGATCCAACCAGTCCATTCTAAAGGAGATCAATCCTGGATGTTCATTGGAGGGACTGATGCTAAAGCTGAAACTCCAATACTTTGGCCACCTCATGCGACGAGTTGACTCATTGGAAAAGACTCTGATGCTGGGAAAGGTTGGGGGCGGGAGGAGAAGGGGACGACGGAGAATGAGATGGCTGGATGGCATCACCGACTCTGTGGACATGAGTTTGAGTGTACTCCGGGAGTTGGTGATGGACAGGGAGGCCTGGCGTGCTGTGATTCATGGGGTCGCGGAGAGTCGGACACGACTGAGCGACTGAACTGAACTGAACTGAACTGAGCTGATAGTTAAAAGTTATATTAGTTAGAGTGTTGGTGGTTCTTGGTTTTCTATGTGAACAAGTTATTTGCACATAAACTTTAACTGAAGTGAACTGAAGATTAATCTATGTAATTGCATGGCACCTTGAGAGCTTGGCCAAATAATTTCCGTCTACATTCTTTCAAGGAAAGTTTAGAGGAGTCAGTAATAACCTTATGTGGATAAATTATGAAAAGCCATGGTACTCATATAATAATTGGAGAGGACTAAGCTGAAAAAGAGAAAAAAAATTGTTGTTTTACTCCTTTCTACACATTTAAAGGGAGAGATAAAGGTATATCAAGTCAGTTGCTTTCTGGAAACAGAACTGTTCTACCTAATATTGATTAGCCATGGAAGGATTTCAGATACTTCCATAGTCCATAGTTTCATAGAGACTTTAAGGGAAAAAATGATTTAGATAAAAACTATTACTGTCAAATGAGGTAGCTGGATAACATTTTTAATATTCTGAAAGATGTATTTAAGCTTCATGAGGACAAACTTTGTTTTATCACCATTGTGTCTTCAGCCCTATTGTCTGGCATACATTTAATGCAAAAAAACAAAGAGAGAGAGATATAAGTGGATGAATTAATTGAAGTTCAAGTAAATATTTTAACTTTCTGTCCAGTGTTGACAGGCAAAATTTTCTTTTCCTGTAGTCACCAGTCTACTTTTGAATTAGGAGACAAATATTACACAATTTAACCAAAAACATTGTATTTCCTCCCTTCAAATGTACTTATTGATCAAACCTGAATTTGGGTTTGGGTTTTGAAAAATAAGGCCAGCATAAATTACAAAGGAAAGGAGACAAAATATATAGAAAGGAAATTAGAAATAAAATAGTAAGCAAAACAGACAGGGCTCACAGTGTGGACTCTGCAATTAAAGAACGTAAGTTACATTAAAGTAGAACAAGAGTGTATCCTCACATTCTTTGTCTTCTACTTCAACATTTTAATTTCAAATGTTTTTACTCGGTAGATTAACCATTCTTAGTTGTTTTATTTGAAAGAAAAATAATGGAGATAACATAGGTCAATTCTGTTACAATATATTCAATTACATTCAGTTTATAAAGCAATATGTCATATGACTTTCTCATATTCTTCCCTGCTACCTTAAATTTTTTTTTGTCTTTTTCAGTTTACACGAAGGAAAGAGAGGTGTTTTTAAAATGTGTTTTCAGATTTTGTGAGAAAAAATATGTTTTTCCTTGGGTGAGTTCTAATGCCAAATTTACATCTGGCTGGTAAGAAAGACTGTGAATGTGTGTGTCTCTGTGTGTGTGGTTGTATGCACACATGCACATGCACTCTTGTGTGTTCATTTTCTTGCTCTCAGAACTGAGGTTCATAAAAAATGATAATGATTTTTAGAAGATGGAGTGATAAAATATTGCAAAGAATTTTTAATAAATACTTTCCAATAAACTTCATTGTCATTTCTTATAAGAGAAAAAAAGGTCAGTTGAGAGAAGATCTGTACTTTAAGAGAAAACTATGAAAACTACACAGAATTTTATTGCTAAGTGAGTACTAAAATCATTGTGCTTTGCTTATGTCTGAATGAAATACCATCAAACCGAATAAGTTAATTGTAAGGAACATTTAAATTATCCTCTATATTTCTCCTGGAAGGTATATGTAGATCAATTTAGGGATAGTCTATGAGGGTCTATAATTATTAGTAAGCTTCCCAGATGTATTATCTATTAATGACAATTATAATAGGATGGAAAAACTATAGGTGAATGATATAGTGGTTCACAATTTTGAAAAGTTATATACTCCACTTATAATTATTGTAGTCATTTCTGACTCTTTGCAATGCTATGACTGCAGCACGCCATGTTTCCCTGTCCTTCAATATCTCCCAGAACTTGCTCAAACTCATGTCCATTGAGTTCTTGAATCAATCCAACCATCTTGCCCTCTGTCATTCCCTTCTACTCCTGTCTTCAATCTTTTCCAGCATCAGAGTCTTTTCCAATGAGTCAGCTCTTCCCATCAAGTGGTCAGAGTATTAGAGATTCAGCTTCAGCATTAGTCCTTCCAATGAATATTCAGGGTTGATTTCCTTAAGGATTGATTGATTTGATCTCCTTGCAGTCTAGTCCAGTTCAGTTCAGTAGCTCAGTCATGTCCGAATCCTTGAGACCCCTTGGACTGCAGCATGCCAGGTCTCCCTGTCCATCACCAACTCCTGGAGTTTACCTAAATTCATGTCCATTGAGTAGATGATGCTGTCCAACCATTTCATCCTCTGTTGTCCTCTTCTCCTCCCACATTCAATCTTTCCCAGCATCAGGGTCTTTTCCAATGAGTCAGCTCTTTGCATCAGGTGGCCAAAGTATTGGAGTTTCAGTTTCAACATCAATCCTTCCAATGAATATTCAGACTGATTTCCTTTAGGATGGAACGGTTAGATCTCCTTGCAGTCCGAGGGATGTTCAAAAGTATTCTCTAACACCACAGTTCAAAAACATCAATTCTTTGGCTCTCAGCTTTCTTTATGGTCCAAATCTTACATCCATACATGACTACTTCAAAAACCATAAACTTGACTAGACAGACCTTTGTCAGCAAGTAATATCTCTGGTTCTTAATATACTATCTAGGTTGGTCATAACATTTCTTCCAAGGAGTAAGCATCTTTTAATTTCTTGGCTGCAGTCAACATCTGCAGTGATTTTGGAGCCCAAGAAAATAAAGTCTTTCACTGTTTCCCCATCTATTTCCCATGAAGTGATGGAACCGGATGCCATGATCTTAGTTTTCGAATGTTGAGTTTAAGCCAACTTTTTCCACTCTCCTCTTTCACTTTCATCAAGAGGCTCTTTAGTTCTTCCTCACTTTCTACCATAAGGGTGGTGTCATCTGCATATCTGAGGTTATTGATATTTCTCCTGGCAATCTTGGTTCCAACTTGTGCTTCATCCAGTCCAGCGTTTCGCATGATGTACTATGCATATAAGTTAAATAAGCAGGGTGACAATCTATACTCCTTTTTTTACTTGGAACCAGTATGTTGTTCCATGCCCACTTCTAACTGTTTGTTCCTACATACAGATTTCTCAAGAGGCAGGTCATGTGGTCTGGTATTCCCATATCTTGAAGAATTTTCCACAGTTTGTTGTAATCCACATAGTCAAAGGCTTTAGCATAGTCAATGAATTCACTATTTTGTTGTATTTTTACATCCACATATAAGTGATACCATACAGTATTCATCTTTATCTGTCTGATTTATTTCACATCATGCTATGTGTTAGTCGCTCTGTGTGTCCAGCTCTTTATCATCACATATGCCTCCTTCTTATAACATCTCTCCTGATTACATCAGGCCATTTTGGATATTCAAGATATTACCATTTCAGTATCCTTGAATTACTTACATGGGCAAAGCTCCTTTTGCCTTGGGTATACCGTGCAGAGGTCTCTATTTTACCAAACACAATAGTTTCTGCATAAAATTTTAACTTGACTATGTGAATCACAGAGTGTATTCTAAAAACATAAAGTTTATAAAATGAACAAGTAAAAACAGTTTTTTCTTCTATTGCTTTTGCCTAAGTCCTTTTCAGATTGATATCCAAGATAAAGGAAGTAGTAAAATATCTGTGGTGTGCTCCTGGCCCAGCCAGTCACACAGGATGTACTCAGTTTTAAAGTTTATTTGATAAGATATGGCATCTCTTTCATGGAAAACATCAGAATAAGTTTGAAAAATATGTTGTTGTGTGCAAAGGATGGAGTAACAGGTATCATAAGGATCTATGAAACTTTGGGTTGAGGAGGTTTCCTTACTCTACTTCCCTAACCATTATGCACTAAGTTGCAGCTTGTCTGGCAGGTGAATGACAATTTTTCTGAATCATAAAGAATATTTTGTTGCTACAGCATCTGAGGATACTGAGGATGAGAGACGAAACTAACTTTAGAAATGTAAGTCTTAAAGAAAGTGTATTTTTTCAACTTATTTCCTTTTGCTTTAATACAAGATTACATAAACTTAAATTCACTTCAGAATCTCAGACACAGTGAAAGCTGTCTGAAACTCCCATTACAGAAACATATTTTACATTTCAAAAAAATTGGTTTAAAAGTATAATCTGGGCATGCGTATTTGTGCATGGATATAGCTTCAATATTAAAATTTGCCATGAGTGATTCTTTCCAACTAAACAAAGATCATTACAATATCACTCTGGTCCATCTGATGAGAAAAAAGTACAGTTTAAAATATAAAGAGCTAAAATGAGCACTCTCCACAGATTTTAGAGGATTAGAAGCAAAATATTCCACCTAAGAAGAACAGTGTATCAGTCAGAATATTTTGTAGATAACCTTTTCAAGAATCTTCAATCCCAAAGTTGAAGTGATTTATAAGTAATAGAAGGAAAGAAATTGGTTGAGTAAAATAGTATAAAATAGAGTTTAATTTAATGACTGGCTTGAGGACTTAGAGTAAATACAATTACATAAAAATTTAAAACAATAATTATATTTAATGAAGTTTAGATATGGGGTCAGCCTTAGCTAGTTGAAATTTTGTACTGCCAGTCACAGCAAGTCAAATACACGTGTTATTTGATCTTATACAATATCCATGAGTGCATAAAGGAGACTGTCTACAATGTTTAAGACAATTTAGAATCTAATTTGATATCATATTATTTTAAATAAAAGTTTAAATTTTGGCAAGAAAGACATGTGAATTTAGAAAGAGAATAATGGGAAATTCTGAACAAGACAACATGCTTTACATTGAGTAATAAAATGGAATCAGTGATAAATTTTAAAAGCATTCTGATTTATGGAAATTTATTTGTCATTATATATTAAATTTCACATGTTTCAAGAAGTTATTTATATCTAGATGAATGTATGTATCATGTTTCACTTACTATTTTTTAAGATTGTTTCAGTGATATAGTACTATAATCAATATTCTTTAGAATTGTACCATTTTTTTGAAATCCAATAATTTTACTTCCAAACTTTGTGAACAGCTAAGAAAAAAGATAAAATAGATTGGTTTCTATTGGGCAAAATAAGCCACACAATATCATTGATTTTAAATAATAAGTGTCCATTCAGTAGCCTCATATGTTGGTCAGCTGCAGAGAAGATGTAGGTCATATCTAATGTACATGAGGATTCTCCAAAATAGGGCTGACTCACACCTTTCTCCTCTTCCTCTTGGGATCACTGGACTAGACTGGGCACATTCATTACAGAGCAGAAGTAAGCAATTCCAGCTAACAAGTACATTTTAAACTTCTGCTTGAATTTCATCTTTTAAAACATTGTTGTCCAAAGTAATTCAATTGCTGGGTCATATGGTAATTATATGTATAATATTTTTTGAAATTGCTAATATGTTTTCCAGCCTTTATAATCCCACTCATGTATGAGGGTTTGTTTTCCACATCCTTGTCAGAACTTGTTATTATCTGTCTTTTTAATCATAGCCATCCCAGCAGAATTTACCAATCAAGCCATTTGGACTTGATTATTTTATAGAAGATGTATTACTAATTCATGCTCTTTAGTTATTATATATCAATTCAGATGTTGTTATTATTCTTGAGTCAGTTTCAGTAGTTTGTATCTCTTTAGGCATTTGTACATTTCATTTGGGTTTACTGATATTTTGGCATGTGTTTATTTGTAGTCCTTTCTATCCCTTATTGAAATAAAGTGAAAGTGTTAGTTGCTCAGTCATTTCCAACCCTTTTCAATCCCAAGGACTGTAGATTGCCGGACTCCTCTGTCCATGGAATTCTCCAGGCAAAAATACTGGAGTGCAGAGCCATTCCCTTCTCCAGGACATCTTCCCAACCCAGGAACTGAACTGGGATCTCCTAAATTGCAGGCAGATTCTTTACTATTTGAGCCAGGGAAGCTCCTTCTAATCCTTGTATTTCTTATATACAAGAAATTGCTTTTAGCAATTAGAATCCTTTTTTTCCTTTCTTTTTTTTTGATTAGTCTAGTCATTTTTTTTTTGGATTGGTTTAGTCATTTTAAAAAATCTTTTCAAAGAACCTACATTGTTTTGTTGATTTTCTCTATGGGTTTTCTGTTTTCTAAGTCATTTTTTTCCAATCTAATCTTGACTGTTTGCTTTCTTCTGTTTGTCTTGAGTTTTGTTTCCTCTTTTTTCTGGTGGCTTAAAGTGGAAGCTTACGTTATTGATTTGCGATCTTTCTTAGTTTATAATAGAGATGTAACTTTAAATTTCCCTCTAAGCGCTGCTTTTACTGTATCCCATATTTTGTTTTGTTGAGTTTTCATTGATTAATGTCAAAGTATTCAATATTTTGTATTTCTCTTTGTAATTTTTTAACCCTATAATTATTTCAAGATGTGTTATATCCACATATTTGTGAATATCCCCACATTCTTTGCTTTTGTCTATGGGATTTCCCAGGCAAGAATACCCGATCAGGTTGCCATTTCTTTCTCTAGGGGTTTTGAATCGAAATTTTATTCAACTGGAGCTGGAAAATATACTTTGTATTACTTCAATCATTTTAATTATATTGAGGCCTTTCTTATGGTCTAAAATAGGATCTGTCTTGGAGAATGTGTCCTGTACTTTTGAGAAAAATATGCATTCTGATCATCATGCTTAAGGTGATTCCTATTAGCTCTGATTATTTCAGATCTTTTATTTATTGTTGATCTTCCCTGTTGATCTGTTCATAGTGAAAGTGAAATATTTGAATCTTTAAATAATATTATTCAGTTGTCTCTTTCTCCCTTCCATACTTTCAGATTTATCTTCATGTATTTTGGAGTCTTGGTGGTAAGTATGTTTATACTTACTTACATATTTTATAACACAGGTAAGTAAATAAAAGTGTATGTTTTTATTTTTTTCCTATTTTCTGTAAATGCTGAAATTTTTAATATAAAAATGCCTTGCTTTGTTTTTATTAATTTTTTAAGGTATTTTTTTGTGCTATTAGTGTGGCTACTTTTATCTTTGCTGTCTATCTGCATGTTGTTTGATAGTCTTACTTTCATTCTTTTGGTGTCTTTAAAATTAAATGTATATTTTGTAGACAGTGTATTGTTAAATTGAGTTTGATTGTTTTTAAAAAAACTATCTGGCTAATTTCTGTCTTTTAACTGGAGTGTTTCATTCATTTATGTTTAATATAAATATTGATAAGTTCAGATTTATGTATTTTAGTTTTCTGTTTGTTTAGGTATCTTCAATAATGTCTGTTCCTCTTTACTACCTTCTTTATATGAAATAGTTTCTAGTATAACAATAAATTCCCTTGTCACTTATTATTAATCTTTTTGAGCTATATATCTTATTGGTTTCTCTGTGGATTGCAGACATTATAAATGTCTCTTTAATATTAATACCAACTTCGTAGCTTCATTATCTTTTCTACCTTTGTTTTTATACAGATACATCTGACAGAGAAGTTATTGTTTATCCATGAGCAATATTTATGATTGCTTTATGTAGTTGTAGTTGATGTCAGATAGAAGGAAAGAAATAATTACAATAAAAGGCATTTATACCTTTATTTATATTTATCTAGTGAGTGACCCGTGGTCATGTATGGATGTGAGAGTTGCACTGTGAAGAAAGCTGATCGCCGAAGAATTGATGCTTTTGAACTGTAGTGCTGGAGAAGACTCCTGAGAGTCCCTTGGACTGCAAGGAGATCCAACCAGTCCATTCTAAAGGAGATCAACCCTGGGTGTTCATTGGAAGGACTAACGCTAAAGCTGAAACTGCAATACTTTGACCACCTCATGCAATGAGTTGACTCACTGGAAAAGACTCTGATGCTGGGAAAGGTTGGGGGCGGGAGGAGAAGGGGATGACAGAGAATGAGATGGCTGGATGGCATCACCGACTCTGTGGACATGAATTGAGTGAACTCCAGGAGTTGGTGATGGACAGGGAGGCCTGGCATGCTGTGATTCATGGGGTCACAAAGAGTCTGACATGACTGAGTGACTGAACTGAACTGAACTGAGTGAGCTACCTATACCAGTATTGCTTTCTTCTTCATATGGATTTGATAGTGTCTATTGTCCTTACATTTCAGCTGGGACTTTATTTAGTATTTTTTGTAGGGAAGAATACTTTGCCTACCTGATGCAAAGAACTGACTCATTTGAAAAGACCCTAATGCTGGGAAAGATTGAAGGCAGGAGAAGGGGATAACAGATGATGAGATGATTGGATGGTGTCACCGACTCAATGGACATGTGTTTGCGTAAACTCCAGGGGTTGCCAATGGACAGGGAGGCCTGGAGTGCTGCTGTCCATGGGATCACAAAGAGACTGACGTGACTGAGTAACTGAACTGAATTGAACTGTAGGGAAGAACTGCTAGTGATATTTTTACTCAGTTTTCTCTATAACATCTTAACTTTGCCCTTTATTTTTGATACATGTTGTTACTGGATATAGAATTTTTTGCTGATGTTCCTTTTTTTTTTTTTGAATATGTTATCCCACGACCTTCTGGCTTCTGTGGTTTGTGATGATAAATCAGCTCTCAGTTTTACTGAGGATCCCTTGCACATGATAATTCAGTTTGACCTTAGTACTTCCAAGATTCTCTCTTGGGCTTTGACTGTTGAGTGTTTGATGATGATTTATCTTGTTGTGGATTATTTTGAGTTTATCCTACCTTGGGTTTGTTTGAATATTAGAATGTGCATATTCATGTTTTTCATAAAATTGGGGGAGATTTTCAACCACTTCTCTTCAGGTATTCCTTCTGCCATTTTCCCTTTCTCCTCTGGTTTTGGGACTCTTGCTCTGAGTATGTGTTGGTGAGCTACCGTGTGTCTTCTAGATTCTGTTTATTTATTTATTTATTGTTGTTATGTTCCTCAGACTGGATAATCTCAATCTTTGAAACTCATTCTATAAATTTTGTGTTCTTTGTTACAGTAGGCCATTGAACTCTCTGCCTGACTAGCTTAGCTGTCAGCTAATGATTGAAAAGATTTATATATATATATTTTTTTTGGAATCAATACCTACCATTTTTTAACCAATGTCTCTATATTTTAAGGGGCATGCTTTCAGCAATCAATTAGATAGTTTAAACCTCTGTATCATCTTTCCATTTCTGCTTTTACAGATCCTCAAGAATAACCTAAGGTGAGAACTTAGGACCTCCTCAGTGCTCTTCTGAGCATGCATACATGTCTGTGTATATATCCAGCTCTACGTGAGTGTGGACTTCTAACTCCATAAGAATATGTCAGATCCTTCAGTGTTTCCTGTGGGGATCTCTTATTTCAACTTCTCCTGTTATGATTTTGGTAAGCTTGTTTTTGCCCCAATTATGCCTTAGGCCACTGGGGTATTTTGTTATTGTCACTGGTTGTTTTTGATGAGGAGTCTAGGTGAAAAGACTGTCTGCATTAAATAAGTCAGATCAAATAAAAACTTCCTTATGTGTAGGATTTTTCAGTGAACTGCTATTCAGATCAAATAATGGGTATTGTTTGGCAATAAATCTTTGAAACAGCTCAAACTCTCCTATGACCCTGCTGGGCTGTAGGTCTTTAACACAAGTGAGGCTGTGAGTTTTAAGGCTACTGCAGAGCTAAAAAGGGAATGGTGGTAGTAAGGCAAGTTAAAATAGCACCAACTTTGCTGTTCTTGAGTGAAAACTGTTTTTCTTGAACACATGCTCTTGAAATTTATTTAAGAGTTCTGTTAATTTTTATTAAAAATTGATTCTGACCATTTTTACCAGTGTTCTTATTACTATTTTTCAAGGGTATAATGTTTGGAGAACTTTATTCAACCATTTTTGTATAGACAGATTTTAGACTCTTATCTGGTAGCCTATTTGACCCATATCTATTTTTTCAACCTGAACTGCATATCAATTTCATAACTGGATTGTGAACCCAAAATTGCTTAACTAGCTTCTTGTTATTCAGATATTCGCTTAAGTATTGCACACACACAGGGTTCTTTCCTTACAAAGATATTTCAAATAAAACTTTACTATAATATTGTATGGGGCCAAACCTTAAAATTTATTTTTCATGGGGATGGTCTTGATCCCTGTCTTCTGTACAATGTCACGAACCTCCATCCATAGTTCATCATGCATTCTATCAGATCTAGTCCCTTAAATCTATTTATCACTTCCACTATATAATCATAAGGGATTTGATTTAGGTCATACCTGAATGGTCTAGTGGTTTTCCCTACTTTCTTCAATTTAAGTCTGAATTTGGCAACAAGGAGTTCATGATCTGAGCCCCAGTCAGCTCCCAGTCTTTTTTTTTGCTGACTGTATAGAGCGTCTCCATCTTTGGCTGCAAAGAATATAATCAATCTGATTTCAGTGTTGACCATCTGGTGATGTCCATGTGTAGAGTCTTCTCTTGTGTTGTTGGAAGAGGGTGTTTGCTATGACCAGTGAGTTCTCTTGGCAAAACTCTATTAGCCTTTGCCCTGCTTCATTCCGTACTCCAAGGCCAAATTTGCCTGTTACTCCAGGTGTTTCTTGACTTCCTACTTTTGCATTCCAGTCCCCTATAATGTAAAGGACATCTTTTTTGGGTGTTAGTACTAAAACGTCTTGTATGTCTTTATAGAACTGTTCAACTTCAGCTTGTTCAGTGTTACTGGTTGGGCTTAGGCTTAGATTACTGTGATATTGAATGGTTTGCCTTGGAAATGAACAGAGATCATTCTGTAGTTTTTGAGATTGCATCCGAGTACTGCATTTTGGACTCTTTTGTTGACCATGATGGCTACTCCATTTCTTCTAAGGGATTCCTGCCCACAGTAGTAGATATAATGGTCATCTGAGTTAAATTCACCCATTCCAGTCCATTTTAGTTTGCTGATTCTTAGAATGTATATGTTCACTCTTGCCATCCCTGTTTGACCACCTCCAATTTGCCTTGATTCATGGACATAACATTCCAGGTTCCTATGCAATATTGCTCTTTACAGCATTGAACCTTACTTCTACCACCAGTCACATCCACAGTTGGGTATTGTTTTTGCTTTGGCTCTATCCCTTCATTCTTTCTGGAGTTATTTCTCTACTGATCTCCAGTAGCATATTGGCCACTTACTGATCTGGGGAGTTCCTCTTTCAATATCCTATCATTTTGCCTTTACATACTGTTCATGGGGTTCTCAAGGTAAGAATACTGAAGTGGTTTGCCATTCCCTTCTCCAGTGGACCACATTCTGTCAGACCTCTCCACCATGACCCGTCCATCTTGGGTGGCCACACATGGCATGGCTTAGTTTCATTGAGTGAGACAAGGCTGTGGTCCATGTGATCAGATTGGCTAGTTATCTGTGATTATGGTTTCAATGTGTATGCCCACTGATGCCCTCTCACAACACCTACTGTCTTACTTGGGTTCTCTTACCTTGGATGGTGCTCCTTACTTTGGATGAGGGGTATCTCCTCAGGGCTGCCCCTCCTTACCTTGAACATGGAATAGCTCCTCTCAGCCCTCCTGTGCCCGCACAGCCACAGTTCTTTGAATGTGGGGTTGCTCCTCACTGCCGCTGCCCCTGACTTCGGGCGTGGGATAGCTTCTCTCGGCCGCTTCTGTGCCATCGCAGCTTGAGGAGGACTTGCAAATAGCTGTGAAAAGAAGAGAATCGAAAAGGAAAGGAGAAAAGAAAAGATATAAGCATCTGAATGCAGAGTTCCAAAGAACAGCAAGGAGAGAGAAGAAAGCCTTCCTCAGTGATCAGTGCAAAGAAATAGAGGAAAACAACAGAATGGGAAAGATTAGAGATCTCTTCATGAAAATTAGAGATACCAAGGGAACATTTCATGCGAAGATGGGCTCAATAAAGGACAGAAATGGTATGGACCTAACAGAAGCAGAAGATATTAAGAAGAGGTGGCAAGAATACACAGAAAAACTGTATAAAAAAGAACTTCATGACCCAGATAATCACGATGTTGTGATCACTCACCTAGAGCCAGACAACTGGAATGTGACGTCAAGTGGGCCTTAGAAAGCATCACTATGAACAAAGCTAGTGGAGGTGATGGGATTCCAGTTGAGCTCTTTCAAATACTGAAAAATGATGCTGTGAAAGTGCTGCACTCACTATGCAAGCAAATTTGGAAATCTCAGCAGTTGCCACAGGACTGGAAACAGTCAGTTTTCATTCCAATCCCAAAGAAAGGCAATGGCAAAGAATGCTTAAACTAACACACAATTGCACTTATCTCACACGCTAGTAAAGTCATACTCAAAATTCTCCAAGCCAGGCTTCAGCAATACGTGAACCATGAACTTCCAGATGTTCAAGCAGGTTTTAGAAAAGGCAGAGGAACCAGAGATCAAAAGGCCAACATCCACTGGATCATGGAGAAAAGGAAGAGAGTTCCAGAAAAACATCTATTTCTGCTTCATTGACTATGCCAAAGCCTTTGACTGTGTGGACCACAATAAACTGTGGAAAATTCTTCAAGAGATGGGAATATCAGACCACCTGACCTGCCTCTTGAGAAACCTGTATGCAGGTCAGGAAGCAACAGTTAGAACTCGACATGGAACAACAGACTGGTTTCAAATATGAAAAGGAGTACGTCAAGGTTGTATATTGTCACCCTGTTTATTTAACTTATATGCAGAGTACATCATGAGAAATGGTGGGCTGGAAGAAGCAAGGCTGGAATCAAGATTGCTGGGAGAAATATCAATAACCTCAGATAGGCAGATGATACCACTTTTATGGCAGAAAGTGAAGAGGAACTAAAAAGATTCTTGATGAAAGTGAAAGAGGAGAGTGAAAAAGTTGGCTTAAAGCTCAACATTCAGAAAACTAAGATCATGGCATCTGGTCCCATCACTTCATGGGAAATAGATGGGGAAACAGTGGAAACAGTGTCAGACTTTATTTTTCTGGGCTCCAAAATCACTGTAGATGCTGATTGCAGCCAGGAAATTAAAAGACGTTTACTCCTTGGAAGGAAAATTATGACCAACCTAGACAGTATATTAAAAAGCAGAAACATTACTTTGCCAACAAAGGTTTGTCTAGTCAAGGCTATGGTTTTTCAAGTGGTCATGTATGGATGTGAGAGTTGGACTGTGAAGAAAGCTGATTGCTGAAGAATTGATGCTTTTGCACTGTGGTGCTGGAGAAGACTCTTGAGAGTCCCTTGGACTGCAAGGAGATCCAACTAGTCCATTCTAAAGGAGATCAATCCTGGGTGTTCATTGGAAGGACTGATGCTAAAGCTGAAACTCCAATACTTTTTCCACCTCATGCGAAGAGTTGACTCTTTGGAAAAGACCCTGATGCTTGGAGGGATTGGGGGCAGGAGGAGAAGGGGACAACAGAGGATGAGATGGCTGGATGGCATCACTGACTCGATGGACATGAGTTTGAGTAAACTCTGGGAGTTGGTGATGGACAGAGAGGCCTGGCATGCTGCGATTCATGGGGTTGCAAAGAGTCAGACACGACTGAGCGACCTAACTAAACTGAACTGAACTGAAACCTTAAAATAAATGGAAATACCTATCACTGAAAAGTAGCTATGCATTAGAATAAATGACAGTAAAATACAGTATAAGTAGCTAGCATTTGTAAATATATCAGAGCTCACAATACATTTTGGAAACACTTTTATTTCTTTAATTCAGCTTCACAATTAACTCATGAGTTAGTTTTTCTTCCTATTTTTATATTAAATTTCAAAAGTTGTGTAAGTTAAATAAATTGTTAAAATATCATTTAGTATGTGTTAAAAAAAAAAAAGTGAACTTCAGTTCTTTGACCCAAAAACATGTGTAACTTTCATCACACCAGGCTACCACTCACAAAATTTTAACATGATATGTAAGAGATTCAAGATATAAGAGAAAGTCCAGATGTACAAACTGGGTTTAGAGAAGACAGAGGAACGAGATATCAAATTGCCAACATTCCTTGGATCATAGAGAAAGCAAAGGAATTCCAGAAAAACATCTACTTCTGCTTCATTGACACTGCTAAAGCCTTTGACTTTGTAGATCACAACAAACTGCAGAAAATCCTTAAAGAAATGGAAATACCAGACCACCTTTCTTGTCTCCTGTGAAAGCTGTATGCAGAAGAAGCAACAGTAAGAATTGAATATGAAACAACTGACTGGTTCAAAACTGGGAAAGGAGTATACCAATATACATACAGTGTGCCAATATACATACATGCACCATGCAATGTGCTGTATATTGTACCTCTGTTTATTTAATTTCTATGCAGAGTACATCATGCAGAATGACAAGCTGAATGATTCAGAAGCTGGTTTTAAGATTATTGGGAAATATATCAACAACTTTAGATATGCAGATGATACCACTCTAATGGAAGAAAGTGAAAAGGAACTAAATTAGAGCCTCTTGATGAAGGCAAAAGAGGAGGGTGAAAAAGTTGGCTTAAAACTCAACATTTAAAAAACTAAGATCATGACATCTGATTCCATCACTTCATGGCAAATAGAAGGGGGAAAAGTGAAAACAGTGATAGATTTTATCTTCTTGGGTTCTAAAATCACTGCGGATGGTGACTGCAGCCATGAAATTAAGACACTTGCTCCTTGGAAGGAAAGCTATGACAAACCTACACAGCACATTAAAAAGCAGAAACATCACTTTACCAACAAAAGTCCATATAGTCAAAGCTATGGTTTTTCCAATAGTTATTTATGGATGTGAGAGTTGTACCAGAAAAAAGCTCAGTGCTGAAGAATTGATGGTTTTGAATTGTGGTGCTGGAGAAGACTTTTGAGAATCCCCTAGACAGCAAGGACATCAAAGCAGTCAGTCGTAAAGAAATCAACCCTGAATGTTTATTGGTAGGATGGATGCTGAAGCTGAAGCTCCAATGTTTTCTCCACCTCATGCAAAGCGCTGACTCATTAGAAGAGACCCTGATGCTGGAAAAGATTGTGAGGGCAGAGAAAAAAGGGGCAACAGAAGATGAAATAGTTGGGCAGCATCAGTAACTCAATGGACATGAGTTTGGGCAAACTCCAGGAGATGGTGAAGGACAGGAAAGCCTGGCATGCTGCAGCCCACGGGGTTTCAAAGAGTCAGACAGGACTTAGCAACTGAACAACAACAACGAAAGATACATTTGCTATAAACACTTAAAAAAATCCAACTGTTGATAACTACCACATGAGACTCTTGTTTTCATAGCTTGTTATAGCTATTGTACATATTGGTTACAGGTACTTTGTTATTTCCAATGTTGTATTTACTAAACTAACAAAGTATACCACTGAGTATTTTAATTTTTTCCAATGAAAATTATATTATTTCATCACTTAGTCTCCAAAGAACCTGTATTCCTAAGTCAGATGCTTTCCCAGTATCTAAAGAAGTCAATAGATACATATTTGTCTTCAACCAACTCTCAGTTTTGTACCTTATCTAGTCCAGTCACAAAGAGCCAACTTTTCTTTTATTTCCCTTTGATATTTTACTAACTAAAGAAATACCTTCGGTTAGTTTCTTGTCTTGAATAGAAAAATTATTGGCTAAAAAGATCAATTAACATAATTATGTTCTCTGTCACAAAATCTTCAAAAGTTTTTGAAAATCAAGTGGTCATGGCACCTCTTCCTTCAGATTGCATCAATCTTCCTTCAGTAACAGAAGGAATAGATATCCTCTTTCTATCTCCATGTTAGTTGTGTAAATTTGGATACATGATTCTACATCTCTATCTACACTTTTCATCCTCTATAAACTTCCTTTGACTTCTTTTGGCTTTCCTGTTAAGATATGCTCAGGCTTGAAATTCTTTAATTTTCTGAATATCTGAGTATATTGGAAGCAGAGTGAAGAATGAATTTTTCTTCTGGCTAAAAAAATTGATGCTACTCCATTTATGGGCAATATTGATTGAGTACAGAGCAAATATAGTTAGAACTCTAAAGTTCTGATTTATTTGGTAATCTATAACTTTTATAAAATAATAAATAAAAACAATCTAGACAGTCTATTTTTAATTTTAAAAATCATTCAATTACTTACAGTTTATATTTTCTAACATTTTTTAAAAATATAAAAAATATATATTTACCACTGAGAACATATTGAACACCTCAGCTTTAAGCTGAACATAATAAGCCATTTGAACAAAATAGGTATTTTGTTATGGTGCCTCCAAGAGAAACAATTACTAAGATTGTATTTTTTACATTGGTTTAATATAACTAAGTACATTGTCTTAACCCAAACATTAGAAGATTAATTTTCAGTGTCCTTGAAGATTTTGGGAAAGTGTACACCCACTCAGCATTTACCAAAATGTCACAATATCAAATGACCAGACAGCACATTTAAAAATATCTGAGTACTTAAAATGTGGATGACAGAAATCACATTTCATTCAATAAATAAGCTTGCTTTTGGTTTGAATAATGAATAAAAATTAGAGTTATAGAAATCAAGAATGAAATAAATGATATCTGAAAAGCAGGCTCTTTTTATTCTGTTTCCTTTAACAAACTAAAATTCATCTGGTTATGATTATAATGAATATAAACAGAATTACTTTAAATCAAATGATTTAACCGAAAAAAAAATCCTTGTCCTTCAGAATATTATTTCACTGTATTTTCTCAAACTCGATTAGCTCATTTTTTTTTTTTTTTACTATTTTTAAATTTAACTCATGGACTTTACAATAAACAACATTTTCAGAATCAAATACATTTTCTCCACTTCTACACACAATATAAGTAGTCTATGCACTATAGCTAAATAAATAAAATCAATTCAGTATTTCTAAGGACTAAGAATTCAACTAGCAAATCTATGTCTTTTTCTGGGAGACAAGTGGTAAAATATAAAAATGTTTCTCCGTTCATCAAAACAACATACCTCCTTTCCTGTATGGTAAGTATCAGATGTTAACATTCTTCATCGAGAGAGTTGCCACATTGAAAGGGAGGATTAAGTTTAAATAGAATTTCCTGTCCTTCCAATCCAGATTGTTTATTGCTCCTATAAGTGGTTTAAATTTTATGTCCCTTCTTTCGGGCAAATATAAAATTGCAAAGACTGTATGAAGCTTCTGTCATTTATCTTATGAGGAGTCAGCGGCAGACACTATCAGAGCAATAGGGAAACAAACTTTTTCACTTCCCTCCTTGATGCATCTCCTTCAATGAAGTCAATCCCAGGAGATGAAGGAACAACGTTGTTTGTCAAGACAAACAGCAGGCTGAAAGAAATGTCACTTTTAACTCAGAGATAGAGAAGGAGAAAAGAACAGGTCAAGAAATGGGGAAAATAAGTTTACTATATAATCATAATCAAACTATGTCAAAAACATCCCACCATATTCCCATGTGGAAATTGCATATTATTTCCATACTATGGAAAAATAATTGAATTATTATAGCATAGTATTGTGTATCCATCTTTATGTTTTCTTTCATTGATAGTTCAATTGTATTTTAAGAAATCTACTTTGCCATGAAAATTTTTTAAATAATTCATTAATTATTGCACTCATAATAAACCTTGAATTTCACTATAGATGTAGGAAAAAGGCTATCTTTTAATGGTTAAGCTCAATATTATTTTGACAGCTATTTTCTTTTTATGTTTACAGTTTACAAATTGCTTTCATTTGAAATCAGTGATAATACCTCACACTTCACTAGACAGATTATCTTTTAGCACAATCATTTGTTTTCCTGCTTGAGAATATATACACAATGAGATAGTAAAATCATTAAAGGCAACTGAATGAGTATACAAGATATTTCAAGTTGCCTAATAACATCTGTTCTAAAACTATAAACATTTTGAAAAATAATCAGAATCTTTTCTTTGTTCAACCTAGAGAAATGCTCTTTCTGTGTTTATGTTAAAATGAACTGCTGCATAGTGCTCAGATTTAAAATAAATTAGATCTATTTTTGAACAATTCTACTGATTATAATAAAGTGCTATTTTTTTTTTCAAGGATTTCTCAACTTCTAGCTTTAAGAGTTCCCTTTTATTCTTTTTTTTTTTTTCTTTCCCTGGGTACTTGATTGTTTTTATTCACTTCAATTATGAAACAAAGAATCGCTAGATACTGGGGAAATGCTTTTTATATACAAAGAGCCCATTTAATCATTGGGAAGACATAATATCTGTGCACAAAGAATGCTAGATAATAGTGAAAGTTTATAGAGAAAAGCCAGCTCCTAGTAGTAATCAAAAAAAAAAAAAAAGCAATCATGATATAAAAGACAATTCAGGCTACTTTTAATCAGTGTAGTGTTACTTTTTATTTAGCTAAATAGAGCAATGAAATAGCATTGTTTATACCTGCAACAGTTCTTTTCCCAGGTTACACTAATATAACCCATATTAATCAAGTGGGCTAGGAGAAATTAAAACTAAATGGCGCATTTGATTTTAAAAGTGCAGTATGCTCATTACACACATCTTGCCTTAGTCATATTGTTAATTTATAAGTAGAGTTGTAATTTATGTATTATGTCATTTTAAAAACTTTTGTCTAAATGTTTTGCTGATGGGAATTATTCTTGTTCAGTTGCTCAGTCATATCCAACTCTTTGAGACCTCATGGACTGCCCATGCCAGGCTTAGCTGTCTGTCCTTCACCATCTCCCAGAGTTTTCTCAAACTCATGTCCATTGAGTCAGTGATGCCATCCAACCATCTTGTCCTCTGTCGTCCCCCTCTCCTCCTGCCTTCAATCTTTTCCAGCATCAGAGTCGTTTATAATGAGTCGCCTCTTCGCATCAGGTGGCCAAAATATGGGAGCTTCTGCTTCAGCATCAGTTCTTCCAATGAATATTCAGAGCTGCTTTCCTCTAGGACTGACTGGTTTGATCTCTTTGCAGTACAAGGGACTCTCAAGAGTCTTCAGCACCACAGTTCAAAAGCATCATTTCTTTGGCGTTCAGCTTTCTTATGGTCCAACTCACATCCATACATGACTACTGGAAAAACCATAGCTTTAACTAGACAGACCTTTGCTGGTAAAGTAATGTCTCTGCTTTTTAATATGCTCTCTAGGTTGGTCATAACTTTTCTTCCAAGGAGCAAAGTGAAAGTGAAAGTCGCTCAGTCGTGTCTGACTCTTTGCGACACTCTTGACTGTCCATGGAATTCTCCAGGCCAGAACACTGGAGTGGGTAGCCTTACCCTTCTCTAGATGATCTTCCCAACCCAGGGATCGAACCCAGGTCTCCCACATTGCAGGTGGAAACTTTACCAACTGAGCTATAGGAAGCCCTTCCAAGGATCAAGCATCTTTTAATTTCCAAGGAGCAAGCATGTTTTAATTTCATGGCTGCAGTCACCATGTGCAGTGATTTTGAAGCCCAAGAAAATAAAGTATGTCACTGTTTCCATTGTTTCCCCCATCTATTTGCCATGAAGTGATGTGACAAATGCCATAATCTTCATTTTTTTTGGTATATTGAGCTTTATGCCAGCTTTTCCACTCTCCTCTTTCACTTTCACCTTCATCAAGAGGTTCTTTAGTTCCTCTTTGCTTTCTGTCATAAGGGTGGTGTCATTTGTGTATCTGAGATTATTGTCATTTCTCTCAACAATCTGGATTCCAGCTTGTGCTTCATCCAGCCCAGCATTTCACATGATGTACTCTGCATATAAGTTAAATAAGCAGGGTGACAATATACAGTCTTAATGTACTCTTTTCCCAATTTTGAACCAGTCCATAGTTCCAAGTCTGGTTCTAACTGTTGCTTCTTCACCTGCATACAGGTTTCTCAGGAGGCAAGTAAGGTGGTCTGGTATTCCCATCTCTCGAAGAATTTTCCAGTTGGTTGTGATCCACACAGTCAAAGGCTTTATTTAGTGTAGTCAATGAAGCAGAAGTATATATGTTTTTGGAATTCTCTTTTTTTTTCTATAATACAATGTATATTGGCAATTTGATCTCTGGTTCCTCTGCCTTTTCTAAATCTACCTTGTACATCTGGAATTTCTCAGTTCACATACTGTTGAATCCCAGCTTGGAGAATTTTGAGCATTACTTTGCCAGCATGTGAAATGAATGCAATTGTGCGGTACTTTGAACTTTCTTTTGGACTGCTCTTCTTTGGGATTGGAATGAAATATTTCTGAAAAAATAAAAATTATACCAAGATAGCAAAATAAAACCTAAAAACATTACATATATTTCAGATATTAATAACAATGTGTGATGTTTTTGTCTAATTGACCCATATAAACCATGGTTTCATAGAGTAGCTAAAGTACTCAATAGCTATGTTTAAAAACTTAAAATATACCTTGCTTGAAATATTTTTGCATCTTTCAGTAGGAATATTCAGCTTCCTTAAGAATTTATATTTAAATATGAATAAAAAATACTTTAAAAATTTATAATAATTAGCATTTAGTGACAGTTTACCGTATGCCAGGCAGCATTATTACTTCTCTTTTAAGCTAACTCTTAAACCATATAACACTTCTATGTAAGATATTTATCCTCATTTTTCAGAGGATATTGGGACATTAAATGTTGAAATAATTTCCCCAAAATCAGAAATCATGTAATGGAATTTCTAGAATTCCATTCAAGATACTTTGATTTTAGCATCCTGGATTTTATTTGGTACACTCTAGTCTTTCTTTTGAGCATTCCTTGGCATTCCCTTTCTTTGGGATTGGAATGAAGACTGACATTTTCCAGTCCTGTGACCACTGCTGAGCTTTCCAAATTTGCTGGCATATTGAGTGCAGCACTTTCACAGCATCATCTTTCAGGATTTGAAAAAGCTCAACTGGAATTCCATCACCTCCACTAGCTTTGTTCGTAGTGATGCTCTCTAAGGCCCACTTGACTTCACATTCCAAGATGTCTGGCTCTAGGTGAGTGATCACGCCATCATGATTATCTTGGTCGCAAAGATCTTTTTTCTACAGTTCTTCTGTGTATTCTTGCCACCTCTTCTTAATATCTTCTGCTTCTGTTAGGTCCATACCATTTCTGTCCTTTATTGAGCCCATCTTTGCATGAAATATTCCCTTGATATCTCTAATTTTCTTGAAAAGATCTCTTGTTTTTCCTATTCTGTTGTTTTCCTCTATTTCTTTGCATTGATCACTGAGGAAGGCTTTCTTCTCTCTCCTTGCTATTCTTTGAAACTCTGCATTCAGATGCTTATATCTTTGCTTTTCTCCTTTGCTTTTCTCTTCTCTTCTTTTCACAGCTATTTGTAAGGCCTCTTCAGACAGCCATGTTACTTTTTTGCATTTCTTTTCCATGGGGATGGTCTTGGTCCCTGTCTCCTATACAATGTCATGAAACTCTGTCCAGAGTTCATCAGGCACTCTATCTATCAGATCTAGTCCCTTAAATCTATTTCTCACTTTCACTGTATAATCATAAGGGATTTGATTTAGGTCATATCTGAATGGTCTAGTGGTTTTCCCTACTTTCTTCAATTTAAGTCTGAATTTGGCAATAAGGAGTTCACGGTCTGAGCCACAGTCAGCTCCTGATCTTGTTTTTGCTAACTGTATACGGCTTTAAATAGAATGAAATTTAATTATTGACTGATAGAAATATTTAGGGTAGTATGTTTGATATCTATGAAAAGTATTAAAATGTATATTTTAATTTTGGAAATCTGATAACTAGGCTTTAGAAAGCATTTTTGAATGCAACTACATCAAATAACTATTTCTACCTATATCTTAACTGGCTTACAGTGGTTATATATTTTGGGAAGAAATTTAGGCCGTCTTTTATTACTGGACACAGTATTTGAAGTGAAAATCAGACGAAGTCAGGATATGCTCAAGAGCAAATGAAGTCAATATTTCTAAAGTTTCTTTCCTTAAATTTTAATTCATATTGCACTTGGTTTTGGGCTGAAATAGAAATACAAAATTATTTATAATAATTTTTACTTAGATTCATTTTTACAAAGAAGGAAAAAACAGGTAGCAAAGATGTTTTGTTTAAATTCACGTAAATCTACACGTGGTACTGCTAAATGTTCTCCATAACCCAGTGCACTTCTGCATACTTGCTCATGATTCTCCAAATTGCAGGGAAACCACCTGACCTGGAAATAATGTCTTAGGAAGTTCTATTACAAATTGTTTGTCAGTGACACCAAACATCCTATTCTTTCTAAGGTTGCATAAACCACATATTAAAATTACTATGTGTTTTTAGGTCTCTTTGAAGGCATATAGAACATGTTTTCTTCAATTCTATCCCTCTTGATTTTTAATGAATATGCAGTCCATTGAGAAAGAGGTCTTCATATTTTAAAAATGTAGCAACTTGAAATGCACTGCTGCTGATTTAGTAGCTAAAACAAGTTTATATCAAGAGAAATTATTTTTAAGTATGAGTTTGAATTGTTTTCCTGTTAGAAAGCCATCCCTATTCTAACTAGAAACCATATATTGATAGTTGGGGGTCATGTAACATTATTTTAAGCATGACTTGTAAATAGACACAGAGATATCAGAAGATTACCTTTGGGTTTTGTTTTATTTTATTTTGATACATATTTTTCTATCTTAAATTTTATTGGAGCTAAGATTTCTAAGTGGATATGATGAAGAATTTACATTTAAATACAGTATTACTGTATTTAAATGCAGTTGTATCTGAATCAGTGAAGCCTGGGAATATCCAGATATAAGTTTATCTGATTTAACATCTTTAAGTGAGGACAGAGACTATAGCAAAGAATCAAGCGAACATCTTAAGATACCAAACTGTATAATAGCCCTCTAATTGTTTTATGCTGAAGATCAAGTTTCTAAGCCATATATAAACTAAAAGGTTTTGTACACTAAAAACATGAATTTTACCTATACAATTGCTGTCTGCTGAATAGTCTGAAGTTTTGCTATTTAATAGTTCTATCTGGGCTTCCCCAGTGGCTCGGCTGTAAAGAATCTGCATGAATGCAGAAGACGCAGTTTCCATCCCTGGTTTCTGAAAATCCCTTAATGACAACTCACTCCAGTATTCTTGCCTGGGAATGTTATGGACAGGGGAGTCCAGCAGGCTGCTGTCCACTGTGTTGCAAAGGAGTCAGATACAACTTAGCAACTAAACCAATAGCTCTATCTGGACTTGAAATTTATTTGCCTAATGTCCATAGAACCAAATATAAAGCAGGAGATTTTTATTTCACTTATATGCCCTACTAATTAATCAAGAGGTAATTTTCAGATATTTATCAGAAACTTACAGAATCCCAGGGACAGGGGAGCCTGGTGGACTTCCATCTATGGGGTCACACAGAGTCGACACGACTGAAATGACTTAGCAGCAGCAGCACAGTACCATAAGATATTGATTTTGCAGGCTTTACTCTCCAGAATGTAGTGAAATATTATCAAAATTTTGATGATATAATTGTAAGCAAGAAAGTAATAGAAAATAGGACCAAGTCAATTAAAAGATCATGTACTTACTGTAATATTTGGTAAAGCACAACACACAACATTCTTAGCAATTCTTATGTTGATGACTTTTTACCATAATATTTTATTTATGAATTATGAGTAGGGCCAGATTGAATCTCTCTCTGCAACTATGCAGTGATAAATATCAAACCTGGCAATGCAAACTTCACTTTGTTGCTTTATTAATGTGGTTTAATTCTAAATCTAAAAATCTACATTATAGTTCTTTGTCTTTCTGTTGAGATTTTCAACAAACACAGTGATTGCTGTTAATGGAATTATCTCATGCAATCTAAATACTTAAATTACAGTGATCCTCATCTTTCCATTACCTAACGGATATTTTTTAAAATGATGGATATTTTTCACACCTATGGGATCTTTGGTATTACTCTGATTTGTAAAAGTTAAGGTCCTGTACTCTATTATGAATTTATTCTCAACCTTCAACAAAAGTCTTGTTTTGCATCTGCAAAGATTCCGCTTCCCTCACCCCACATTTTCCTTGTCTGGCTTTAAGCTCCATAGTGTAATGTGTTTGAATTTTGGATCTTTGATATAGTCAACTTCCTCTTGTTTTAATATCTAAAGTTGTGGCTGGATGCATTATTGATAAGTGCACTGGGAACTTCTGCTGAAGCTTGTGAAATAGTTATTTGGTGTCTGAGTCATGAAAAAAAGATTCTTATGGAAACTTCATTATGCCTTTTCTTACGCATGGCATGTTTGATTACTTCTGCTACCTTCTTAATGTTGATTGTCAGTTTATTTTCTTTCTCCTTGAAATTGCTAGGTATCATTTAATGCAAAGAATATACCCATCTGTAGTGTAAATTATGCATGTTTTTATTTTAGCTCACTTACTCTGAAATCCAAGTTCTTTTTCTAAACAGCAAAAAGTTAATTTTACATTTATGCATCTTTCCATGTGCTTTGTGCTTAGTTTGAAAAGCAGTATTCACTTCTTTTGCTTGCTTTTTTAATTAAAATAAAAGAAAGGAGCTGAAATATTGCCTATATTTTTTCCAAAGGAAACTTAAGTTGCTACATCATGACCTTGGGCCAAATGTTTGGTTAAAGCAACTAGAATTAACTTATCTCATATTCAAAATGAAACAATATTTTAATGAATGCAGCTTTTATCTAATTTCATTTGCTTTTATGAATATTAAAATGATTGACTTTAAGTTCACAGAGTTTCTTCCAACCATTTCAGCACGAGAGCATCTCACTGCCCTGTCTGACAGAGAGACACTCTGGTTCCTTTTCTAATGGGACTCATTTTTGCAAGAAAAAATTATATTCTTCAAACAACAGAAGCTAGGAGACATTTCAATTGAATGAGTTTACAGACTATTTGAATCTAAACCAATATTGGCTTTCCATGACATCACAGACCCTCTTCAAGAAACTGAAATATCAAACATTTTCTGCACCACTGACTGTATCATGTTCCTATATGATCATCACTGTAAGTGAAGGACCTTAAAAGATAAACATACATATATATATGTTTATGTATATATATGTATGTATACTTGGAGCTCACTTTTTAAAAATTTTTTCTGCAATTCTTAAAGGTCACACTCCATTTACAGTACTGCAAAATATTGGCTGTATTACCCATGTTGTACAATACATCTTGTAGCCTACCTTACTCCCAATAGTTTGTACCTCTCACTTCCCCGCACCTGTCTTGCCCCTTCCCTCTTCTCTCTCCTGTTGTTTCCACTAGTTTGTTCTCCATATCTGAATCTTTTCTTTTTTGTTATACTCACTATCTTGTTATATTTTTTAGATTCCACAAATAAGTGATACTGTACATTATTTTTCTTTCTCTGTCTGACTTTTTTTGACTTAGCATAATGCTCTCCAAATACATCAATGTTTCTGCAAATAGCAAAATGTTGTTCTTTTTATGACTGAGTAGTATTCCATTGTATTATGTGTACATACTTCTTTATCCATTTATCTGCGGATAGACACTTAGATTAGTTCCATATATTGGCATTTGTAACTAATACTTCTATAAACATTGGAGTGCATGCATTTTTTGAATTCATGTTTTTGTTATTGTCAGGAGTGAAATTTCTGGGTTATGTGGTAGTTTTGTTTTTGCTTTCTGAGAAACCTCCATAACGTTTTCCAGAGTGCCTGTTCCAATTTACATTCCCACCAACGATGTACAAGGTTTCCCTTTTCTCAACGTCCTTGCCAACCTTTGTTATTTGTATTCTTGATAATAGATAGCCATTAGACAGATGTGATGTGATATCTCATTGTGGTTTTGATTTTCATTTTCCTGATGATTATCTTCTCATGTGACTATTGACTATCTGCATTATCATCTAATATATACATTTTCATGATGATTTGAAATACTGGGTATGGTGTTACATTGAATTCAGCATTTAAGAAAATAGCTATTTTTCCCATTTTGGAAGTAATTCTCTGATTAAGGTCAACCAAGATCTCTATGCATGAAATGACACATGATAGTTTTCACTAAAATCTGCCTAGACATAGGATAGACATTTATTAATAAATCATATAAAGGAAAGCAGATATTTAATAATTCCCCGTATCTTTTCCAGGGACAGTTTATTTATACTCATTGACCATTTAGTATTCTAGCTTTTATTGTTGAATTGTTTTTCTTGATATAGTAAGAGATTCTAATTTTTCCCAGTACTATAACTGTAATAAATTCCTTACTCACTCATTTAACAAATATTTATTGAACATCTACTATGTTTCACTTTTTTAAAGTCTTTGGAATCATCAGTTAGCAAAACAAGGGAAAAGCTCCATTCTTGTAACCTTTTCATTCCATCAGGGAAACATAAAATAAATACAGTAAGCAAATAAAGTATGCAAGTTAGGAGGTGATTAATACTATGAAGTAAACTAGAACAGAGTGAAGAGGGGCACAAGTATTAGGTGGAAAATGTTATTTTAAATAGTGTGGTCTGAATACCTTTCAGGATAAGATGATTGGAAAGGCATGAGGGAGTTGAACATATAGATGTGAGGAAACAGTGTCCCAGAAGAGGGACAAAGCAGTGTGGAAGCACACCAAATAAGGTGATAGAAAGCAAGAACCAATGCAGTTGGACAGATGTGAGACAGAAGAGTAGCAAAAAAATAAGACTGAAGAAATGAGTTTGCAGTTCAGGGCATATAATGTAGAAATTTTGGCTTTGGTCTGATCTCAATTAAAAGAATCACTTTGGTTACTGTATTGAGAATATCTTGTATGGATGAAAAGTAGAGGTGGGGAGACCAATTGGAGAATGGGATTCATTGCAGTAATTCTAGCCAAAGGCATTCATGGTTTGACCAGAGTGGTAAGAAAAGGTTTTCAGATTACTTTTGGCATCATTGAAAGTACAAAAATAAAAGCCATCAAGATATGATTAATGAGTCGGAGTTATGATTAATTAAACTAAGAATTATACCATTTTAATGAAGTGTGAATATATTTTATTTGGCTACCAGAGTAAATTAAATTTGGATCCATTTTAGACTACCATTTTAAAATTCACTTAACTACCCTTCTCTAGTAATGAGAATGATAGTTTACATTCATTCACTAAATCATCAATGACTCTGTCCAGCTACCATAAAGGTATTTGTTTCTGATGGGAAAATTAGATTTTCAGTCCAGTCTCTCAGTCGTGTCTGATTCTTTGCAACCCCAGGGACTGCAGCACGCCAGGCTTGCCTGTCAATCACCAACTCAGGGAGCTTACTCAAACTCATGTCCATCACATCAGTGATGCCATTCAACCATCTCATCCTCCGTCATCCCTTTCTCCTCCTGCCTTCAATCTTTCCCAGCATCAGGGTCTTTTCCAAAGAGTCAGTTCTTTGCATCAGGTGGCCAAAGTATTGGAGTTTCAGCTTCAACATGAGTCCTTCCAATGAATATTCAGGACTGATTTCCTTTAGGATGGACTGGTTAGATCTCCTTGCTGTCCAAGAGACTTTTAAAAGTCTTCTCCAACACCACAGTTCAAAGGCATCAATTCTTTGGCGATCAGCTTTCTTCACAGTCCAACACTCACATCCATACATGACTACTGGAAAAAACATAGCCTTGATTAGACAAATCTTTGTCTGCAAAGTAATGTCTCTGCCTTTTAATATGCTGTCTATGTTGGTCATAGCTTTTCTTCCAAGGAGCAAGCATCTTTTAATTTCATGGCTTCAGTCACCATCTGCAGTGATTTTGGAGACCCCCAAAATAAAGTCTCTCACTGTTTCAATTGTTTCCCCATCTATTTGCCATGAAGTGATGGGACCAGATGCCATGATCTTTGTTTTCTGAATGTTGAGTTTTAAGCCAACTTTTTCACTCTCCTTTTTCACTTTCATGAAGAGGCTCTTTAGTCCTTCTTCACTTTCTGCCATAAAGGGGGTGTCATCTGCATATCTGAGGTTATTGATATTTCTCCTGGCAATCTTGATTCCAGCTTGTGCTTCATCCAGTCCAACGTTTCTCATGATGTACTCTGCACACAAGTTAAGTGAGCAGGGTGACAATATACAGCCTTGACATTCTCTTTTTCCTATTTGGAACCAATCTGTTGTTCCATGTCCAGTTCTAACTGTTGTTTCTTGATCTGCATGCAGATTTCTCATGAGGCAGGTCAAGTAGCCTGGTATTCCCACCTCTTTAGGAACTTCCCACAGTTTGTTGTGATCCATTCAGTCAAAGGTTTTTGTGTAGTCAATAAAGCAAAAGCAGATGTTTTTCTTGAACTCTTTTGTTTTTTTGGTGATACAACAATGCTGGCAATTTGATCTCTGGTTCCTCTGCCTTTTCTAAACCAACTTGAACATCTGGAAGTTCACTGTTCACATAATGCTGAAGCCTGGCTTGGAGAATTTTGAGAATTACTTTGCTAGCGTGTGAGATGAGTGCAATTGTGTGGTAGTTTGAGCATTCTTTGGCATTGCCTTTGTTTGGGATTGGAATGAAAACTGACCTTTTCTAGTCCTGTGGCCCCTGCTGAGTTTTCCAGATTTGCTGACATAATGAGTGCAGCACTTTCACAGCATCATCTTTCAAGATTTGAAATAGCCCAACTGAAATTCCATCACCTCTACTAGCTTTGTTCTCAGTGATTCTTCCTAAGGCCCCCTTAAATTTGCACTCCTGGATGTTTGGCTCTAGGTGAGTGATCACACCATTGTGGTTATCTGGGTCATGAAGATTTTTTTTTTTTTGGTATAGTTCTATGTATTCTTGCCACTTCCTAATATCTTCTGCTTCTGTTAGGTCCATTATTAATCTCTAATTGTTCCTTCAATAAAGTGCATGTTCTTTCATCAGCTCATAACTGAAGGAGGCAATCAGTGCCATAGGGAAAGCTTCATTATTAATGTGACTAACTCAAAATATGTTAATTTCATCAAAAGCAGAAACATTATTCTATGGGAAAAAATACAGTTGATCTTTGAACAACTCAGGGGTTGGTATTACTGACTAAACCCCATTCAGAGAAGAAAATCTGCTTATAACTTTTTTAATCTTAATTTTCTTAAACTTTTATACAATTTAAAATGTTACTTTCCATTTGCAGTTAATACAAAATATTCACTATGTTCCCTGTGCTGTACACTATATCCTTGAGCCTATCTTTTACCCAAAAGTTTATACCTCCCATTCCTCACCAATATACTGCCACGCCCCATTTCCCACTGGTTTGTTCCAAGTATCTGTGAGTCTACTTCTTTTCTGTTATATTCACTAGTTTGTTGCATTTTTTAGATTCCAAATATAAGTGATATCATACAGTATTTGTCTTTCTCTGTCTGACTTATTTCACTTAGCATAATGCCCTCCAAGTTCATCCATTTTGCTATAAATGGCAAAATATCATTCTCTTTTTATGGCTGAGTAGTGTTCCATTCCATTTATATATGATGTGCTTTTCAATACTATTTACAATTATTTATAACTTTTGATTCTCTAAAATTTAACTACTAATAGTCTGCTACTGTTGACAGGAAGCCTTGCTGATAATTAACCAATAACATAAAGTAGATTAACACATACTTTGTAAGTTATATATGTTGTTTACTATATTTTTATAATAAAGCAATTGAGAGAAAATAAAATGCTAGTAAGAATATGGTAAGAAAGGGACAATTTAATTTACATTTTAATGTACATTTATAGTCCTGTAACATTTTTATCAATACCATAAGTTTATGTTATTTGTTTCCAAGATGACTAGTCTGTCATTACTACATCAATACTGTCTCATATGATACAAAGTATTATAGATGTTATACGTATTACTAAAACTAGACATAAAATTAAATATAATGTGAACAGGTAATTAATGTTGATTCATAGGTATAATGATTCATGGACTAATAACAAAGAAGCAGCAATAAGATTACTTTATGTTAGCCTAGTGTAGTTGATATGATTGTTTCACAGTAGCCTAGTTCATAAACTAATGATTGCATTGTTATAAAATTTTTTCATGTAGTATTATAGTCATATTCATAATACAGTATTGGAAATATTGTTAATTGAAAAAATAAAAAACACTTACCTGTGATGATAGGCTGATATGTAGTTTCTCCAGTTATGAGAGAGAGAAGCATAGTGTGTCATAGTGTAATTATTTGAAAGCAAGTTTTAAGACAGAAAAGAAAACTGACACATTATAAATTTTATATTTAATATCGCATGCCTTATGTCTATGCTGATGTAAAGATGGGCTATTCACTTCAAAGCAAGCCTTGCATACTATGTTCTATATGTATATTTTTGTAAATTCATTGGAAACATCCTAGTATAAATGGAATCATAGTCCACCCCTTGTTGATCAAGGGTCAACTATAAAGTACAATGTGACTTACATGTACACTTTGACTAGAATCTAAAAAAATCATGGGGTTAGTAATGTCACAAATAAAAATTCAGAGATACACATTGGCCTCAGTTCAGTTCAGTCACTCAGTCGTGTCTGACTCTTTGCAACCCCATGAATCACAGCATGCCAGGCCTCCCTGTCCATCACCAACTCCCGGAGTTCACTCAAACTCACGTCCATTGAGTCAGTGATGTCGTCCAGCCATCTCATTCTCTGTCGTCCCCTTCTCCTCCTGACCCCAATCCTTCCCAGCATCAGACTCTTTTCCAGTGAGTCAACTCGTCGCATGAGGTGGCCAAAGTATTGGAGTTTCAGCTTTAGCATCAGTCCTTCCAATGAACACCCGGGACTGATATCCTTTAGAATGGACTGGTTGGATCTCCTTGCAGTCCAAGGGACTCTCAAGAGTCTTCTCCAACACCACAGTTCAAAAGCATCAATTCTTCAGCGATCAGCTTTCTTCAAAGTCCAGCTCTCACATCCATACATGACCACTGGAAAAACCATAGCCTTGACTAGACGGACTTTGGTTGGCAAAGTAATGTCTCTGCTTTTTAATATACTATCTAGGTTGGTCATAACTTTCCTTCCAAGGAGTAAGCATCTTTTAATTTCATGGCTGAAATCAGCATCCGCAGTGATTTTGGAGCCCAAAAAAGTAAAGTTTGACATTGTTTCCACTGTTTCTCCGTCTATTTCCATGAAGTGATGGGACCAGATGCCATGATCTTAGTTTTCTGAATGTTGAGCTTCAAGCCAACGTTTTCACTCTCCTCTTTCACTTTCATCAAGAGGCTTTTTAGTTCCTCTTCACTTTCTGCCATAAAGGTAGTGTCATCTGCATATCTGAGGTTATTGATATTTCTCCCAGCAATTTTGATTCCAGCTTGCACTTCTTCCAGCCCAGCAGATTGATTATATTCTTTGCAGCCAAAGATGGAGAAGCTCTATACAGTTAGCAAAAACAAGACCAGGAGCTAACTGTGGCTCAGATCATGAACTTCTTATTGTCAAATTCAGACTTAAATTGAATAAAGTAGGGAAAACCATTAGACCATTCAGGTATGACTCAAATCAAATCCCTTATGATTATACAGTGGGAGTGAGAAATAGATTTAAGGGACTAGATCTGATCGACAGAGTGCCTGATGAACTATGGACAGAGGTTCATGACATTGTACAGGAGACAGGGACCAAGACCATTCCCATTGAAAAGAAATTCAAAAAAGCAAAATGGCTGTCTGAAGAGGCCTTACAAAAAGCTGTGAAAAGAAGAGAAGTGAAAAGCAAAGAAGAAAAGGAAATTCTAAGCATCTGAATGCAGAGTTCCAAAGAATAGCAAGGAGAGATAAGAAAGCCTTCCTCAGCAATCAATGCAAAGAAATAGAGGAAAACAACAGAATAGGAAAGACAAGAGATCTCTTCAAGAAAATTAGAGATACCAAGGGAACATTTCATGCAAAGATGGGCTTGATAAAGGACAGAAATGGTATGGACCTAATAGAAGCAGAAGATATTAAGAAGAGGTGACAAGAATACACAGAAGAACTGTACAAAAAAATAAAAAAGATCTTCACAACACAATAGCCTACTCACCTCCAAATTTAATATTATACCACTTAGTTTGTATTTATAGAAATCTCAAATTGTATCTCTATGTGATACTGAGTCTCATTTGAATAATATTATTAAATGCACATGACAGGAAAGAGGCAGTTCAAATATTTTCCAGTATATTCATATATATTCATTATTTTTATTATATGTTCGCCATGGGTGTGTGTGCTCAGTCATCTCCAGCTCTTTGCGACCCCATGAACTGTAGCCTAGCAGACTCCCCAGTCCATGGAATCTTCCAGGCAAGAATACTGGACTGGGTTGTCATTTCCTTCTTCAACCATAGTCCTGTATATTTTTATATGTTGCCTTAACAGTCATTTGTGCCTTGTTAATATTTGCTGTTATCAGAGGATTCTTTAATTCAGGTTCATAATTCTTCGTATTTATATATATTTTATCAATAATCACTTCTAGCAATCATGTACACATACAAATACACACCCTAGCTATACATTCCTAAAAGAAAAACTTTAAAAATTCAAAATAGAACAGAAGCCCTGATTAAAATTAGACATGATGTCCTTTTATATCAATGAGAAGCCAAAGATTAATACATTTTCATCTTTACTGAGTATATCTAAGACCCTAAAATTTTGGTTAGCACTTACATCATACTACATACCAGTTTTAGGTGCTTAGCTCTCAGGGTCTTTTCTAGTGTTTCTTGAATTATAAAATTACTGTTCATATTATTGTTTTCATATGTTCATCATCATAATAATACTTTGGAAATATTGAGCAAAATTTGTTTATCTTAATAATTCAAAATATTGAAAAATATTATTCTTTCCCCAAAATGTTTCTCTGAGGTATAAAGGACTGAATATTATTCTGTGTCTTTTACTTAATGGAAAAAGTGAGTTCACAGATGATTTTATAGACATGGTAATATTTTAACAGGCCTTATTTTAACAAAGAAAATGAGAAATAACCATTTTTAGTAAGTAACTACTAGCAAGAAATGGTTAACATTCCACGCAGAAAGAATCAATACAGCCAATTCACACTAAAGTTGAGCAAGTGAATTAATTTTGTTAATATATAAAACTTGAATTTGTGTTCCATTGCCATTTAAATAAAAAACATCAATTCTATAAAATATGTACTTATGGCACAAGGTACGCTTGTGTCACAATCTAAAATTAGTTCAACATGAGATACACTTAAACAGTGATGTATGTCAATTATACCTCAATTAAACTTGAAAACAAAGCTAATCATGCTCTATGTGAAGCTCACATGAGTTCAGTGGAACTTTTGAAAATCAGTTGTGTTTTCTTCCTTTAGTATATAATATATCAGTTTGATTAGCCATGTCATTTATATTTTTTAATATTAAAGAATGAATGCAACTAAATGACCCCAAAATATACTTAGGAAACTTTACCAATATTTCATGACCTAATGAAATCTGGACAAATTTTTTTGCAGCCTCACTGGTTTTGGTGGACCTAAAAATTTTCATTAAGGATAATATAAATCAGACACTATATTTAGTTTATGCTATGTTTTCAGTGACCAATCCAGTATGTTATAAATAAAGACTTTTTAAAATATATGCAATTACTATTTTGGAAATAACTGTGACTATAAGTATATATATACAACATTCAGAAAAGTAAGATCATGGCATCAGGTCCCATCACTTCATGGGAAAGAGATGGGGAAACAGTGGAAACAGTGTCAGACTTTATTTTTTTGGGCTCCAAAATCACTGTGGATGCTGATTTCAGCCATGAAATTAAAAGATGCTTACTCCTTGGAAGTAAAGTTATGACCAACCTAGATAGCATATTAAAAAGCAAAGACATTACTTTGCCAACAAAGGTCTGTCTAGTCAAGGCTATGGTTTTTCCAGTGGTCATGTATGGATGTGAGAGCTGGACTTTGAAGAAAGCTGATCGCTGAAGAATTGATGCTTTTGAACTGTGGTGTTGGAGAAGACTCTTGAGAGTCCCTTGGACTGCAAGGAGATCCAATCAGTCCATTCTAAAGGAGATCAGTCCTGGGTCTTCATTGGAAGGACTGATGCTAAAGCTGAAACTCCAATACTTTGGCCACCTCATGCGACGAGTTGACTCACTGGAAAAGACTCTGATGCTGGGAGAGATTGGGGGCATGAGGAAGAGGGGACGACAGAGAATGAGATGAATGGATGGCATCACCGACTCGATAGATGTGAATTTGAATGAACTCCGGGAGTTGGTGATGGACAGGGAGGCTGTGATTCATGGGGTAGCAAAGAGTTGGACATGACTGAATGACCGAACTGAACTGAACTGAAGTATATATACGTATTGACCAATTTATTGAATTTTCATTTTTCTCAATGAATATATTACATATTTATAAAGCACCAAATAGCAAACTCAACATGAAAAAAACAAAACAAAACACTCTTATCCTTGAAAATATATACAAACAAAAACAAAATTATCTTTTTGAACTCCTTGGTTTTTCAGATAAATTCCTCAAGTTCCTAGTCACTTTGACTCAAAACTTCTAAGGGTGTCTATGTTTTTTTCTTCTCAGCCTCCTGTCCTATACAATATTGATACCAAATTCTTGTTTTAGCTACCTTTAAGTCTAATGCATACTATCTTTTTAATCCTTTTTGCTCCTTTGGTTCAGTTCAGTTCAGTTCAGTTGCTCAGTCGTGTCCAACTCTTTGTGACCCCATGAATCACAGCACTCCAGGCCTCCCTGTCCATCACCAACTCCTAGAGTTCACTCAAACTCATGTCCATAGAGTCGGTGATGCCATCCAGTCATCTCATTCTCTGTCGTCCCCGTCTCTTCTCGCCCCCAATCCTTCCCAGCATCAGAGTCTTTTCCAGTGAGTCAACTCTTCACATGAGGTGGCTAAAGTATTGGAGTTTCAGCTTTAGCATCAGTCCTTCCAATGAACACCCAGGATTGATCTCCTCTAGAATGGACTGGCTGGATCTCCTTGCAGTCCAAGGGAGTCTCAAGAGTCTTCTCCAGCACCACCGTTCAAAAGCATCAATTCTTTGGTGATCAGCTTTCTTCACAGTCCAACTCTTACATCCATACATGACCACGGGAAAAACCATAGCCTTGACTAGGTGGACCTTGGTTGGCAAAGTAATGTCTCTGCTTTTTAATATACTATCAAGGTTGGTCATAACTTTCCTTCCAAGGAGTAAGCGTCTTTTAATTTCCTGGCTGCAATCAGCATCTGCAGTGATTTTGGAGCCCAAAAAAATAAAGTCTGACACTGTTTCCACTATTTTGAGTCCATTTGATTTGCTACCTATAGTATTTCATTTTTTCTAAATGTTCATTATTTCCTCTACATTTTAATACAATTTCAAACACAGCTGTCAGAGTTTTATTCTAAAGCATACCCTGATTATTCTCCCCTACTACTATACTAGATACTTTTTAACTCCCAACTAAATGTAAAGGTCAATTTCTGTCTTTGCAATAAATTCATGATCTGATTTCACCTCATTTTCTTATTTATCTCCTTTAATACACCTTATTTCCCAGAATCTTTCATCCAGCTAAATTACACACTCACTATTTCCTAAACAGAGCTTACATTTTCCTTTTATTTCTCATAACTGAATTCAGTCCGGAGGCATTTATTGAAGACTTGGACTGTGACAGTTTCTGTGCCAGGAAACAAAACAGATTAGAATTCATCTTCTGCTTTGTGAAGAGTTCTCAAAATCTAATGGGAGAAAAGACACATAGAAATTATTTCAATAAAATATGAGATATTAACAGAAATAAGTTCAAAATAGCAAAGAGGTACTTGGCCATTATACACATGTACTTCCATCTGTGGATTTCTTCTACAAATGTCAAGATTCAGGACCAATGGCACCACTTCAGTGAAGGATTGTACAGTTTTCCAGATCACTCACAAGTGCTCTCTCCAAGTGAGAGCTACATTACCTGTTGACTTCATTTTCCCTCAGTTCTTATTACACATTGCCTGTGTTGCAGTGTTTGGTGAACAAATAAAATATTGCCTGCTATGTTGTAAACACCTTAAATAGAGAGTCTTGCCCACCATAATGTAAAGTTCAAGTAGCAGCAGTATATAACTGCTTATACTGGGCATTCAATAAAAATTTTCATGAATGAAAATTATGGCTTATGGAATAAGCCCTCTTGGAGAAGGTCGCAATTAACCCCAACATAGAGCTCCCAGAACTTACACAGGACTGGGAAATAGATTCTTGGAGGGCACAAAAAGAAACTTGTGTGTGCCAGGACCCAGAAGAAAAGCAGTGACCCCAGAAGAGACTAACCCAGACTTACCCAGAAGTGTCCAGGGGTCTCCACCGGAGGTGTGGTGGGTGGTGGCCTGCTGCAGGATTGGAGGCACTGAATGTAGCACTACACACATGGGATCTTTTGAAGGAGGTCACAAATATCATTACCTCCACCATAGTTTGAAGCAGGGTGAATTCACTCAGTCATGTCCCACTCTTCGCGATCGCATGGACTATAGCCTACCAGGCTCGTCCATCCATGGGATTTTCCAGGCAAGAATACTGGAGTGGGTTGTCATTACTTTCACCAGTAGATCTTCCCAACCCAGGGACTGAACCTGGGTCTCTCGCATTGTAGGCACACGCTTTACCGTCTGAACCACCTGGGGAAGTCCCCACTATAGTTTCAGTTGAGTCCAGACGTTCAGTCGTGTCTGAATCTTTGTGACCCCATGTACTGCAGCAGGCCAGGCTTCCCTGTCCAGCACCAACTCACAGAGTTTATCTAAACTCACTTCCATTGAGTCGGTGATGCCATCCAACCATCTCATTCTCTGTCGTCCCTTTCTCCTCCTGCCTTCAATCTTTCCCAACATCAGGGTCTTTTCCAACGAGTCAGTTCTTCACGTCAGGTGGCCAAAGTATTGGAGTTTCAGCTTCAACATCAGTCTTTCCAATGAACACTCAGAACTGATATCCTTTAGGATGGACTGGTTGGATCTCATTGCAGTCCAAGGAACTCTCGAGAGTCTTCTCCAACACCACAGTTCAAAAGCATCAATTCTTTGGCGCTCAGCTTTCTTTCTAGTCCAAATCACACATCCATACATGACTACTGGAAAAACCATAGCCTTGAATAGACAGAACTTTGTTGGCAAAGTAATGTCTCTCCTTCTTAATATGCTATCTAGATTGGTCATAATTTTCCTTCCAATGAGTAAGTGTCTTTGAATTTCATGGCTGCATTCACAATCTGCAGTGATTTTGGTACCCCCCAAAATAAAGTCTGACACTGTTTCCACTGTTTCCCCATCTATTTGCCATGAAGTGATGGGACCAGATGACATGATCTTAGTTTTCTGAATGCTGAGTTTTAAGCCAATCTTTTCACTCTCCTCTTTCACTTTCATGAAGAGACTCTTTAGTTCTTCTTCACTTTCTGCCATAAGGGTAGTGTCATCTGCATATCTGAGGTTATGGATATTTCCGCTGGAACAATCTTGATTCCAGCCTGTGCTTCATCCTGCCTGGCTTTTCTCATGATGTACTCTGCATATAAGTTAAACAAGCCCGGTGACAATATACAGCCTTAACATAGTCCTTTCCCTATTTGAAACCAGTCTGTTGTTCTATGTCCTGTTCTAACTATTGCTTCCTTATCTGCATACAGATTTCTCAAGAGGCAGGTCAAGTGGTCTGGTATTCCCATCTCTTTAAGAATTTTCCAGTTTCTTCTGATCCACAGAGTCAAAGGCTTTGGCATAGTCAATAAAGCAGAAATAAATGTTTTTCTGGAACTCTCTTGCTTTTTCAATGATCCAACGGATGTTGGTAATTTGATCTCTGGTTCCTCTGCTTTTTCTAAATCCAGCTGGAACATCTGGAAGTTCATTGTTCATGTATTGTTGAAGTCTGGCTTGGAGAATTTTGAGAATTACTTTACCAGTGTGTGAGATGAGTGCAATTGTGCAGTAGTTTGAACATTCCTTGGCATTGCCTTTCTTTGGGATCGAAATGAAAACTGACCTTTTCCAGTCCTGTGGCCACTGCTGAGTTTCCAAATTTGCTGGTATATTGAGTGCGGCACTTTCATAGCATCATCTTTAAGGAGTTGAAATAGCTCTACTGGAACTCCATCACCTCCACTGGCTTTGTTCATAGTGATACTTTCTAAGGCCCACTTCACTTCACATTCCAGGATGTCTGGCTCTAGGCGAGTGATCACACCATCGTCTATAGTTCATTGGGTCACAAAGTTGAACAAAACTCAGGAACTTTCACTTTCAAAAGTAACTGAATTCTGTTACCTGCTATGTCATTTATTGAACAGGGCTGATTATTTCTGACATGTGGCCCATACAGTATTTTATCACCCATCAGAAATTCAGCTCATATTCTATTCATGACACTAGAGTAGTTGATAATGAGAATGTCAGGAATTACAACACTAGTCCTTGCACTTGGCTAGCATGATAAAGCATGACAACTGTCACACACTTTCTGGAATACACAGCTAAGGATCATAATCCTAAAACTCGTGCTCATGTTCTCAAAACTCTAACTGCTCTGTGTCTTTTTTATTTATTTATTTTTTATTGAAGGATAATTGCTTTATAGAATTTTCTGCTTTCTGTCAAACCTCAACATGAATCAGCCAAAAGTATACATATATCCCCTCCCTTTTGAAACACCTTCCCATCTCCCTCCCCATCCCAACCCTCTAGGTTGATACAGATCCCCTGTTGGAGCTTCCTGAGCCATACAACAAATTCCTGTTGACTATCTATTTTACATATAGTAATGTAAGTTTCCATGTTGCAAAGACGACACAACTGAGAGACTTTCACTTCACTTCATTTTAAATTGAATTACACTAAGTATAAATCCAAGTTTGGAACTTTTCAAGGTATCTTCCTATTATTTATAAGAGTCAAAGCTATGGTTTCTTCCAGTAGTTATGTATGGATGTGAGAGTTGGACTATAAAGAAATCTGAGCACTGGAGAATTGATGCTTTTGAACTGTGGTGTTGGAGAAGACTCTTGAGAGTCCCTTGGACTGCAAGGAGATCAAACCAGTCAGTCCTAAAGGAAATCAGTGCTGAATATTCATTTGAAGGGTTGATGCTAAATGTGAAGCTCCAATATTTTGGTCACCTGATGCAAAGAACTGACTCATTGGAAAAGACCTTGATGTTGGGAAAGATTGAACGCATGAGTAGAATGAAATGACAGAGGATGGCATCCCTGGCATTGATGGCATCACCAACTCTATGGATATGAGTTTGAATAAGCTCCAGGAGTTGGTGAAGGACAGGGAAGCTTGGAGTGCTGCAGTCCATGGTGTCACAAAGAGTCACACACAACTGAGTGACTGAGCTGAACTGACTGAAAGCAAGACAAGAGTATGGCATTAGATATGAACATAAATTTACCAGATAGAGAATAATAAATTTGAATCCATTATAATCAACAGACTGTTATGGCTGCTAAAATAAAGTCTATGAAATATAGGCCAATGCAAGAAATCACAAAGAATTATGATATATCTCAGAAATCTCTTTGAATAATAAAGCTTTGGAAACCAGAGGGATCCATTGAGCAGGCAATTATGTTTCCTATTATTCTTCCATTAGGACGTCGAGCATAATGCGGACTGGTGATCCACATCAAAAAGTTTGGTTGAAATAGATATTTATTTGCCTATTCGTTGGCTATCTTTGTGTTTTGAGTTTTTATTACTAGCCACAAAGAAGTCTGTGCAAATTTAAATACTCTTGTGATTGCTGCTGTTTTAACAGCAAATCATTCTTCTAGGACTATTGATCTTAGGGAACTTGTATGACCGCCAATTATTGGATTAATAGTTCACCTTAATATTGTCATTAATTTCTCCTTTCACATGATGACCTCACATCTTACTTAATGAAACTGTTTCTACCTAGCGTACAACCGTCATTCTCTAGCCTTTATTTTTTTCCAGCTTTAATGAGATATAACTGACAAAGCACAAGCTGGAATCAAGATCGTTGGGAGAAATATCAATAACCTCAGATATACAGATGACACCACCCTTATGGCAGAAAGCAAAGAAGAACTAAAGAGACTCTTGATGAAAGTGAAAGAGGAGAGTGAAAAAGTTGTCTTAAAACTCAGCATTCAGAAAACTAAGATCATGGAATCTGGTCCCATCACTTCCTGGAGAATAGATGGGGAAACAGTGACAGACTTTATTTCCTTAGGCTCCAAAATCACTGCAGATGGTGACTGCAGCCATGAAATTAAAAGATGCTTGCTCTTCGGAAGAAAACCTATGACCAATCTAGACAGCATATTAAAAAGCAAAGATATTACTTTGCCAGCAAAGGTCCATCTAGTCAAAGCTATGGTTTTCCCAGTAGTCATGTATGGATGTGAGAGTTGGGCTATAAAGAAAGCTGAGCACCAAAGAATTGATGCTTTTTGAACTGTGGTGTTGGAGAAGACTCTTGAGAGTCTCTTGGACTGCAAAGAGATCCAACCAGTGCATCGTTAAGGAAATCAGTCCTGAATATTCATTGGAAGGACTGATGTTGAAGCTGAAACTCCAGTATTTTGGCCATCTGACATGAAGACTTGGCTTATTGGAAAAGACCCTGATGCTGGAAAAGATTGGAGGCAGGAGGAGAAGGGGACAGAGGATGAGGCTATTGGATGGCATCACTGACTTGATGGACATGACTTTGAGTAAGCTCTGGGAGTTGGTGATGGACAGGTTAGCCTGGTGTGCTTCAGGTCATGGGGTCGCAAAGACTCAGACACAGCTGAGTGACTGAACTGAATTGGCAAATAAAATTGTAAGATATTTAAAGCATACCTCCAACCCAGCTAATTAACACATCTAAGCACACGTATACCTAAAATATATGTTTATTTAGGTGTAAAAGTTTAAGTTCTGCTTTCTTAGCAAATTTCAATTTTGCAATACTGTTTTATCAACTGTAGTCACCATGTTATACATTAGGTCCTCAGATTTTTTCACGTGAAAGTTGAGTCGGTATTGTTTTACTAACTTCTCTCTATTTCCCCAGTTCCTCTGTGGTCTGGCAACCACTTTTCTACTTTCTCTTCTATGATTTTAATTTTTTATACACACATAAAAGTGATTTCTTTCTGTCTGGCTTATTTTACTTAGCATAATGCCCTCAAGGTCCACCTGTGTTGGATGGATCCAACAAAGAGCAGGATTTCCTTCTTTCTCATGGTTAAATAATCCAGTATATATGTATGTGCATATATATACGTACATATATATATATATATACCGGAGAAGGCAATGGCAAGCCACTCCAGTACTCTTGCCTAGAAAATCCCATGGATGGAGGAGCCTGGTAGGCTGCAGTCCGTGGGGTCGCTAGGGGTCGGACACGACTGAGCGACTTTACTTTCACTTTTCCCTTTCACACATTGGAGAAGGAAATGGCAACCCACTCCAGTGTTCTTGCCTGGAGAATCCCAGGGACGGGGGAGCCTTGTGGGCTTCCGTCTATGGGGTCACACAGAGTCGGACACGACTGAAGTGACTTAGCAGCAGTAGCAGCATATATATATACAAATCATTATAATATATATATATTATCCATTCATTGCTTAATGAACACAAGTTGTTTTCATAACTCGGCTACTGTGAATAATGCTACAATGGCTATGGCAGTGGTGCAGTTATCTCTTTGATATTCTCATTCACTCTCCTTTGTATTTACCTCTTTTTCTGCTGGATAAACATCTGAATTCAGTTATTCAGTTTCTGGTTCTTCTGGGCCACTAACTGACAGAAAGCAAAAACACTGAAACTTTTAAATTTCACAATAAATCACATGAGAACAACAAAAGTTTCATTTCACTTCTGACTACTTTTTTTTTCTTCTTACTACAAAATTTGGGCAAAAAGAAACCAAACAAAATCTGCCTCAAGAAAGGTTGTTCCTGTCACTGATGACAGTCTTAAAACTGTTATGTGTTCCAGAAATTAAATTAAGCAGAGGTTTCTTACCAAATATTTATTGAGTCCAAAATCAATTCAATTGCTTCTTTTTTAGATTCTGATTTTCTTGAATGAACATAGAAACAGGGCTGAAAAATGAGCATATATGGTAAACTTAGTTCTCTTTCTTCTTTTTCCCCTCCACTGAGATTTTGCTTAGCTCTCAGGCAAGTTTCTCCTTTTTAGATGACCCAAGTTAATTTCTTTGGGTTGCGTGGCTTACTTGACCTATAATAAATAGCCTTAGAGTTTTATGAAGCAAAGTGAATAATTAAGAGCTCAAGTGCTTTCAGTAAATTAGAATCAAATTGAATTTTTTATAATTTACTATTATTACATATTGTATTTTTTAATATAATTGTGGCATGTATATAATGACCATAATGCTTGTATATTTTATATTAAAAATTCCATGGACAGAGGAGCCTGGTGGGCTACAGTCAGTGGTGTCACAGAGTTGGAAATGACTGTGTGTATGTACAAGCACACACACACACATGTTTTATACATATTATAAAATATAAAAATAATGTAATTAAAACATTTGAACATAATTTTAAACTCTTAAATGATGAATGATTATACTCTAGCAAATATACATGGAAGCATTTTCCTACCTTTCTAAAATGTAGAGCTAAAACCTCACAAATGCTATCCTAAAATTTACAAATAAGACACAGAAAAATATTTTCATGTTAAGCATATTAATTTTATCAATACAATTTTACCTTTAAAAAAGTTATTGAAGTGAGGTTAAAGGCCACATTTTTGAAATAAATATTTATGTATTTTTAGATTTGCCAGTTAAGTCTGGAGAAATTCAAGTTATTTGTTTCATTAATTTTGGAAAGTTCATGCAATTTTTTTTCCGGTTGTTTTGAGACTTTCAAGTCAAAGAGGCAAAGAACTGTCACTTACCATTCACTATTATGACTTTTTAAATATAAGGATATGATATCAGAGAACTGTTAAAAGGATCTCAGTTAAATATTCTAATCACCACATTTGTCAGCTTAGAATGAAAAAAAGTTAGGGCTAGGGATCAATTTGATAGAGTAGGAAGATCCTGAGCTCACCTCTCAAAAAATTACCTGCAAACTACAACTACATATAGAGGCAACTCTCTCTGAAAATGACCTAAAGACTAGCAGAATGGCTTTTCTACAACCACAGTTATTAAGAAAGAACCACACTTAATCTGATAGGAAAGGAAAAGAGGCAACCTAGTTGGGACTCAAATCCCTGGGAAAAGACCCATAAGATGAAGGGGATACCACAGGTTAGGGAATACTCCCTGAGGAGTGAGGAGTTTAAGTCTCACATTGGTGACCTTTGTACTGGTGTCCAGCACTAGGAAGAAGACATCCTTTGGCTCAGTTGAAAGCCAGGGTTTACCGGAGAGGGCTGTAAGAAACTGAAACTGCTATTGAAGAGCACGTACACAGACCTGTTTGTCCCCAGTCCCAGCACAGAAACAACAGATTGAAAACAGTCTGCCCCTCTTGCCAGTCAACCAGGATTGCCCCAACACACTCCCCAGCCTACATCTGGCCCTGCTCCAGTCTCTTCTGTTCCAGCATGACTCTCAACCAAGGAAAAGACAACCGTCTTGCTGGAGAGGGGTGGAACTAGTTCAGAATAATTGTTTCAGGCCCTTGGGCGCTGGCTCCAACAAAAGCAGAGACTGCCATCATGCAAGGGAGAAACAGAGCTAACTCAGAAATGCAATTCCAGCCCCTTGTATCCCTACTCGCCCAGAGTCCTGACTTAGGTGGAGACTGCCACTGTAGTGGGGAGAAATGGAGCTAGCTCACTTTTGCCACTCCATCATCTCCCCCAACCAAGGCAGAGGCCATCATCATGCTGGGAAAAAGCCTAGTTCCTTCTGTCCTCTGGCTTCAGCTCCCTGATCCCTGGCCCCACTCTTACAGGGTGGCAACTGCTGTTGAGCCTGGGAGAAGCCCTTGTTCACATCTAGCTCTGACTTCAACCCTATGCATCCCCCTCAAGGTGGCTTCCAGTACACCCCAGGAAAAGATGTAGTCAGTGCTCACTTCAGATTCAGTTCTCCTAGTTAAACCATTGGGCACATGCAGACTCATAGAGACGTTCTTACACAAGGACAAGACTTCAAGACCAGGATAGGTAACTGATTTACTCAATTTCAAAGAGGTAATCTTTGAAATTAAAAAAAAAAAAAAGACAGAAAGAGGAATATGTTCCAAATGAAAGAACAAGATAAAACCCTAGGGAAAAAAAAACCCTACTAAAATGGAGATAAGTAATTTACCTGTTAAAGAATTTAAAGCAATAACAATAGAAATGCTTACTGAACTATAGAAGAGGACAGAGAACGCAGAAAGAACTTCAATAAAGAACTAAAAAACATAAAAAGAACCAATAAGATCTGAAGATGGCAATAACTGAAATGAAAAATACACTGGAAAAACTTTATGGCAGGTTAAGTGATACAGAATAATGTATAAGTGATCAGTAAGACCAGAATAGTGGAATTCACCTAATCAGAAAATAAAATTTAAATAAAAATAGTTTAAGGGACCTCTGAGGCAACATCAAGCATTTGTGTTATAAGGGTCCAGAAGGAAAACAGAGAGAGAGAGAAAGGGGCAGAAAATGTATTTGATATGATTATGGATGAAAATTTTCCTAACCTAAAGAAGGAAACAGATATCCATGTCCAGGATTCACAGAAAGTCCCAATAAGGTTGCACCCAAAAGACCCACACCAAGATATATAAAAATTATACTGACAAAATTGAAGATAAAGAGAGAATTGTAAAGGCAGCAAGAGAAAAACAAGGATTCACATAAAAGTATCAACCAAGTTTCCAGCAGAAACATTGCAAGCCAGAAGGGATTGGAATGATATATTTAAAACCCTGAAAGGGAAAGCTATAACCGAGGATCCTCTTGGCTTCCCAGATGGCTCAGGGGTAAAGAATCCACCCACCAATTCCAGAGACACAGGAGACTCAGGTTAGATCCCTGGGTCAGGAAAATCCCCTGAAGGAAGGCATGGCAACTCAGGTTGCCTGGGAAATTCTGTGGACATAGGAGCCTGATTGGCTATAGTCCATAGAGTCACAAAGAGTTGGACAAGAGTGAAGCAACTTAGCACACATGAATACACTATCTATAGCTGAATACCATCTATAGTTGAATAATGTTTTTCTAGTTCTCAGGAAAAATAATTACTAGTCCGAAATGATATTCTCTGATAACAACTTGGAGTGCTAATGCTTAGTGCTACTCAGTGTTTGTGTGTGCATATGATTTGGAAGCCAGAGATCAAGTGTGATTGACTCTTTTGTACAGTTTGTGGAAGAATATCCTACCCCTTTGGAAAATGGAGTTCAGATGGACCTAAAGACAGAGCTAAAGCTTTCCTAAAGAAATTGTCACTTGTCGTTTCAACAAAAGAACAAACTGTTAAAAATTTTCTCTGAAATTATACAAAATAATTCAGGACTGTGATGATTTGAAATTGAATAACTTTTAGCCCAGAAAGTGCCTGCAGGGCAGAATCATACATTAGAACATGGATAATGTGAGGTATAGAATATTATGTGTAAGTAGACTGCTTTGAAAACTAAAAATCATCCTCATTCTACAGAGTGTATTCAATATTCTCAGTACGCTTTTTGTTTGCCTTTCTAAATTCCAAACTTAAAAAACCTCTGGATTTGGAGAATCCAGCTGAAAACTATAATTGCATCAGATAAAACAAACCCCGTGGACAATGATATCTTAGAAAGATCTGGTTCCATCCAGCTGTGATACACTTTACTCATGCATATTCTTCTTACTATCTCTGCAACTTACAAGAGGGGAAGTTATTTGTTTCTCTCCTTATGGTCATATTAATACCTCATAATGTATACTTAAATTAATCCCCTTACAATAAAAAATGATGTTTCTATAGTTGCTAATGAAACCATAATTTTATCTTTTATGCCATCTATGTAAGTTAAAAGTTTAAAATAGTTGTTTCAGTTTTTATTTTAAAGGAGAACATTCTCTAAATAACTGGTGTGAAATAAAATGCTTAGGTGTGAGAAGAATATGTCAGTTAGTGAGATTCCTGTGACAAAATATTATAGAAGTTAAAACTCTAAATTATGTTTTATGGTGTTGAAGTTTAGATAAACTAGGCTGCTGCTAAGTCACTTCAGTCGTGTCCGACTCTGTGTGACCCCAGGCTCCCCCATCCCTGGGATTCTCCAGGCAAGAACACTGGAGTGGGTTGCCATTTGGATATGCTTTTCATACTTTGAATGCAGATTTGTGCTCCTGATATGAAAAGAATTCTATAATTTCAGTAAAAAACAGATAGACAACCACATTCTCAAGCAGTTTTCCTCACTTCATTTTGGAGCTGCAGAGTGATGCTGCTGCTGCTAAGTCATTTCAGTCCTGTCCGACTCTGTGTGACCCCATAGATGGCAGCCCACCAGGCTCCCCCATCCCTGGGATTCTCCAGGCAAGAACACTGGATAGGGTTGCCATTTCCTTCTCCAATGTGTGAAAGTGAAAAGTGAAAGTGAAGTCGATCAGTCATGACTGACTCGTAGCGACCCTGTGGACTACAGCCTACCAGGCTCCTCCATCCATGGGATTTTCTAGGCAAGAGTACTGGAGTGGCTTGCCATTGCAGAGTGATGAGGAAACCCATAAGGGAGGTCAGGGCAAGTAAATAATTCTCAACTGAGAAAACGATAGACTCTTGATTGTAGACTGGGCAGTTTTTTCTTCAAGTTTCTACCTCTTAAGAGACCCCACCTAAGAGATAGTGTGAGCCCTACTGTGAAAAAAATGAGATATCCATCTTTGGATTGACTTCATCGAAGCCTCAGGCAATATCAGAAATTGACCCAATAAGGCCCAAGACATTGCACTTCTAATAACAAGACTTGAAATGCAATGCTTTTTCTTTGATTGTTTAAAAAACAGGGATTTTCTGTGTTCAATGACGGGGACTGAAATCATGGAAGCACATTATATGGAGATGTGTAAAATTTAACTCATAAATACAAATTAAGCAAATCTTGCAGATAGGAGGTCTTTCTATTAATAATTTCCCTAATTAGAACCCCAGGGGTGTTAGTTTTTTTTTTCTGGTTCAACGATAATAATTAATTAAAGTATTGATATATCTTTCTTTTAAAATGTGGATGATGTTATATCATTAAGTTAATATCTATTTATTAAGTACCTACTGTGTGCCATTTACCTACAACTGAGCTAAGAACTGCCACTTCCAAAATGAGCTTAATTTGATATATTCCACTGATAGACTGAGAGTGCTGGGAGGTATCAACAGGAGCCTCATCACTAGGCTTCACCAAAATTACTCCTGATTAATGGCTATCTCTGCTGTCCTTAAAGATCTCCTAGGGTAGAAATGCTAGAAACTCATTAACAAATTCTACCAAGGGGGAGTTTTTGCTAATAACCAATATCATCATAGAACCAAAAATCTGTTTTATCTAATTTTATCACCATTAACATTGTAAATAGCTGGACATTACCATGTCCTCATGATTTGAAGCAACTAAATATTTTTTCCTGTTTCTTTTTCCTTTCATGCTTCAAGAAAGATGCTTCTTTTCCCATAGTAATTTATAACTCTTAAATTTCTGTTCTCACCTTCCAGATCTTCTTCCATTATTTTATTTTTTCCCCTTTCTCTTATGTTAACAAGCCCTTTCTCCTAAGCATGTTCAGTTCAGTTCAGTCGCTCAGTCGTGTCCGACTCTTTGTGACCCCATGAATCACAGCACGCCAGGCCTCCCTGTCCATCACCAACTCCCGGAGTTCACTCAAACTCATGTCCACAGAGTCGGTGATGCCATCCAGCCATCTCATTCTCTGTCATCCCCTTCTCATCCTGCCTGCAATCCCTCCCAGCATCAGAGTCTTTTCCAGTGAGTCAACTCGTTGCATGAGATGGCCAAAGTATTGGAGTTTCAGCTTTAGCATCAGTCCTTCCAATGAACACCCAGGATTTATCTCCTTTAGAATGGACTGGTTGGATCTCCTTGCAGTCCAAGGGACTCTCAAGAGTCTTCTCCAGCACCACAGTGCAAAAGCATCAATTCTTTGGCGATCAGCTTTCTTCACAGTCCAACTCTCACATCCACACATGACCACGGGAAAAACCATAGCCTTGACTAGGCGGACCTTGGTTGGCAAAGCAATGTCTCTGCTTTTTAATATGCTATCTAGGTTGGTCATAACTTTCCTTCCAAGGAGTAAGTGTCTTTTAAGTTCCTGGCTGCAATCAGCATCTGCAGTGATTTTGGAGGCCAAAAAAATAAAGTCTGACACTGTTTCCACTGTTTCCCCATTTATTACCCATGAAGTGATGGGACCAGATGCCATGATCTTTGTTTTCTGAATGTTGAGCTTCAAGCCAACCTTTTCACTCTCCTCTTTCACTTTCATCAAGAGGTTTTTGAGTTCCTCTTCACTTTCTGCCATAAGGGTGGTGTCATCTGCATATCTGAGGTTATTGATATTTCTCCCGGCAATCGTGATTGTGCTTCTTTCAGCCCAGCGTTCGTCATGATGTACTCTGCATATAAGCTAAATAAGCAGGGTGACAATATACAGCCTTGACATATTCCTTTTCCTATTTGGAACCACTCTGTTGTTCCATGTCCAGTCCTAAGCTTGTAAATATGTGCAAATTTCTCTCATAAAAAAGCTCCAGTTTGTTTCTGTATCACCTCCTCTACTGTTAATTTCTCATCTTGCCGTCCTAGCAGGGTTACTTTGCCTTCTCTTCCATTCGCCCCTTCATTCTTTGTGAACTGACAACTTTCTCACAACTATACAGATCACTAATAGCCTATCTGAGAAACCTAGTTATCACTTATCATTCTAACATTACTTGAATGTATCTTTTCTTACATTATTGACCATTGCTGGCACTATTAAAATGCCTGAAATTTAAAGCAGTCTAATAAGTTACCATATAAATTTTAGGCTCTCATGTTTTCTAACTGCTGTCTCTCCTGATATAACATTTCCCACCCTTATACTATGATTTATGGCTTCTCTTTTTCCACTTAATCCTTGGATATTTCAGTTACTCAGATTCGTAAGCTCTTGTCTCTTCTCTTTGTGTATTCTTTGTGGATGATCTCATGCATATTCACAGATCATGCTACTACTTAGTTATAGGAAACTTCAAACCCGTACCTCAACCCAGACCCTGTTCTCTTCAGTCTCCAATGCCTCCTCTTACCTTAACCAGCTGGATATCTAACAAGGCAGTTATTTTCAGTTCTTCATAGAACCACCATGCCTCATGTTCATCTGCAAAGAAAAGAATTAGCGTTGTTTTCTCTCTTTCTCTTTAATGTCCATATCTGGTTAGTTACTAGTTCCTGCCCTATGATTTATATATCATTGCTGTACATAGTCCTTTATTGCCAGTCTCAATATCACTTGTTTCAGAGTCCCATCATCCCTCAAAGGAAACACCATTTTCATTTTCCACTAGTTTCATCTTACATAGTGTTCCTTCTTTTCATATCACTGCCAGAATCATTTTCAGAGTAACCCTTCTCACACACATATACCACTGCTGCTGCTGCTGCTAAGTCACTTCAGTCGTGTCCAACTCTGTGTGACCCCATAGACGGAAGCCCACCAGGCTACCCCATCCCTGGGATTCTCCTGGCAAGAACACTGGAGTGGGTTGCCATTTCCTTCCCGAATGTGTGAAAGTGAAAAGTGAAAGTGAAGTCGCTCAGTCATGTCCGACCCTTAGCGACCCCACGGATTGCAGCCTACCAGGCTCCTCCATCCATGGGATTTTCTAGGCAAGAGTACTGGAGTGGCTTGCCATTGCCTTCTCCAACATATACCACTACACTAGTTCTATTAGAGAATTATTGTTTATTAATCTCCAGTATTTTGTCTCCAATGCTTGTCTCTGGCAGAGTTCAAATTTTGTACTTTGACATCTTAAATAATCAGCAGTCTTATCCCTGCCTGATTTTTCAGATCTATTGCCTGCCATTCACTGCTAACAGTCCTCCATTCTCCCTCTCCAAACACACATCACACATACACACACGCATGTATCCTATGCCTCAGGTATATTAAACTATTTTAAAGTCTATTGTAGCAAAAGCCTATGTCCCATCTCTCTCCACCTCTGACTTTAGCCTCTGCTGTGGCAGTTCTATGTAAACTCTGTCTCATTGCACTACCTCAAGTAGGTTAAACATTACACTGAATTCTGTTGTAGAGCGTTCTCCCCATGCCTCAGAAGCTCCATCGACCTTGTTAACATCACACCTAGTGTGGGAATGTTATCCCCTATCCCCCATGGGCAATCCTCAGCCAATAATGGGTAGAAGTGGTGTGTAAATATTCCACTGTCCTGACTTTTAGGGGGAAAATTTGGGAGGACTTTCCTTTGGTTTTCTGAGGCACTGACAGAATTAAAGCTTTGATGCCTGCAATAGCAACTCAGAATGAAGCCTTATATTTTCTTTAACTCCTTTTTCCCCTCACTGTGCTTTCTCCCTCAGTCCTGAGGTTCACCACTACTCATAAAATAAACTGCATGCATTCAAGATATTATTTCAGGTTTATTTTTGAAGATACCAACTAAACCTCTGCCATACAAATCAACCTTTGAACATGTCAATTCCCTTTGCTAAAATCCCTGTCTACTCATGATTTACATGGACAAGTCCCATATCTTCCCGTGTGAGAGTTTGTGAACATTTATGGACCTTTTTGCAAATGTAATCAAACTTTTAAAAATATCACTATTTTTCCTTGTCATTGATAGCAACTGCTTGTTTACCATCATCTCTCCCATAAAAGATCATGAGCACCTTGAGAGTTTGGGCCTGGCGTAGTTAGCTATATGTTTGAATGTCTATTATAATGGCTACCATATAGTGATAATTATTTACACTGAACAAATGATATTAATATTTTAATACGATGACATTTGAAGGAGAAAAGGAATTTTCCTGATATCATTAGCTGATGTACTTAAGAGATTTTTAAGTTGAATTTGAAAAAAAAATTTGATGCTGCTGCTGCTGCTAAGTCGCTTCAGTCGTGTCCGACTCTGTGCAACCCATAGACGGTAGTCCACCAGGCTCCCGTGTCCCTGAGATTCTACAGGCAAGAACACTGGAGTGGGTTGCTGTTTCCTCCTCCAATGCATAAAAGTGAAAAGGGAAAGTGAAGTCGCTCAGTGTCTGACTCTTAGCGACCCCATGGACTGCAGCCTACAAGGCTCTTCCATCCATGGCATTGTCCAGGCAAGAGTACTGGAGTGGGTTGCCATTGCCTTCTCCAAAAAATAGTGATAAAATGCAGCTAAAATATATATATTTTTAACTTTCTGGATAAACAAGTGTGATATGAAAGGAGCAGTATTTACAAAACAAGGATTTAGGGAGGCTTAGTTGGTGGCTCAGACTAAAGAATCTGCCTTTAATGCAGGACACTGGAGTTTGATCCCTGTGTCAGGAAGATCCCCTTGAGAAGGGAATGGCTGCTCACTCTAGTATTCTTGCCTGGAGAATCCCATAGACAGAAGAGCCTGGAGGTCTGTAGTCTGTAGAGTCACAAAGAATTGGACATGACAGACTGACTGACTAAGCCCACAGGAATGCAAGGAGTCAAGCTGGTAGAAATAGTGGCGAATGGAGCCAGAGGAGGCAAAACAGTGGCCAAGTTGAAGGTCTTAGAGATAGAGATCCAGGTGGATCTAATTGCCCTTTAAGTAGAGCTGGAAAGTATGTCTAGAAGTCATGGAATCTAGATTTACCAGAAAGTCCTCATGTGTGGAATGAGAAACTATAAACTAATGTAAGAGGAATGAACCATGGGCCAAGCAAAGAATCAATTATAAAATCATAGAAATGAAGACAAATTTTATGGGGGTTATTAAACCTAGAAAGATAGCCATATTATGACAGATTAAAGCACATAGGAGGAAAAAAAATTAAGAAAAACTAAAATCTGATTAAAGTTATTTTAGGAGTGACTATTATAAGAACAACTAAGAAAAAGAGGCAGAAGTTGAATTATTTTTATTTCATTGGAGGCTCAGGCTACTTTGAAGAGGTTGTCCAGCTCTACCAGCTACATCCCTCCTAGCTTTCTAAAGGATTGTTCTCACTGTGATTGTGAGGAACATATAAAGTCAGATTTCTATAAATTAATATTAATAATGGATATTTAAAGATATTTTATTTTTAACATGATAGAATGAGTATACCTCATATTACAGGTTATGATGTTTCAAGAATATACTTGGTTCCAAATGAATAGCACAGATGGTATTGAGAAAGGAAGTATAGATTTTTTAAGTCCTCGACTTCCATAGAAATATGCAAATTTTAAAGGTTAAAGTAAAACCAAACATAAATGATTTATGCATGAAAATGTATTATATGTTGTTCACCTAAGAAAGGTTTACATTGATGTATTCTATATTATATTTTATATCTTTCCCTTGGATAAGTTGTAGGTTGGCAGTCTCAGTCGACTAGAAAAGGCACACATAGGTGAATTTTAATAGATATAAAGTATTACATTGGAGCCTCTAAATATTCATTTCAAATTTTAATCAAAATATTAGTAAACCAAATCTGGCTATTTAAAAAGGAAAAAATAGAAAACATTAAACACCATAATCACGTAGGAATTATCCAAGGAGTACAAAGTTAATTTAACATCTAAATGTAATTCAGCCTACCACAAAGCTCTGCCTGGTACCAAAGGCAGTCATTTTACCTGAAAAATACATGCACCACATCCTAAGGTCCCCATTACAGTATCAAGTCATGTCTAAAATCTCACCTAAGACTTACCAGGTCAGAAGTTCCAAATTTTATCATTTAAGTTCATTGCTTACAAGTTCTACTTTTCACATAGCTCGTAGGACACAATTTCAGCTAAACTTCTTACAATTGTGTAGCAAGGACTCTTTTTCTTCAAAGTTTCCAAAAACATGTACCTCATTTCCTTTTGAAACCCCATCAGAAGCCCCTTCATCACTCATATTTCTTCCAAGAGTCCATTTCTGATTAAGTTTCTGTAAAAGAGAGCTTTATTTCTACCATGTTCTTCACTTCCACCTGATTTCTCACTAGTGGCACCTTTAAACTTCTGTTACAAGGTGATCAAGGATTTTTCTATAATATTCCTTATAATTCTTCCAGTTTCTACCTGCAGCCCAATTCCAAAGCCACTTCTGGATTTGTAGATATTTGTTAGAGTAGCACCATGCTTCAAAGTATCAAGATATGTACTAGTTTCCTATTGCTATTTAAAATAACATATTCATGGGTTCCAGGGATAAGGATGTGGGTATCTGGATGTGTTTGGTGGGTCATTATTAACTGTATCATATCTTATAGAAGAATAAAGTAAAAAGGTCATCTCAGTAAAGTTTTTAAAAATTGACTGACTCCAACATCCTCCCATAATAAAAACTTTTAACAAACTAGAAATAGAAAGGAAAGTCCTCAACTCTATAATACCCTTCTATAAAAGACCCATAGTTAATATTATCATTAATCATGAAAGCTTTACTATTTTTCCCTATGATTGAAATTTTAAACGTTAGCTCTCACGACTTCTATTCAGCTGTGTTCTGGAGGTTCTAGCCAGAACAATAAATAAGAAAATGAATTGATGTAATATAATAGAGATGAAAAAGAAAGAAAACTGATGACATGCTTCTGTATATAGAGAAATGAAAGGAATACACACACACATACAAAAACCCTGTTAGAACTAAAAATGAGTTTTGTAAGGTTGCAGAAGGTCAATTATATAAAACAAAACTGTATTTCAAAACATTAAAAATGGATAATCCAAAATGAAGTTATGAACCTAATTGTATTCACAATAGAATAAAAATAAAATAATTAAAATTAACAAAACAAATATGTGAGTTGCACTAAAAATATTACTAAACATTGCTGAAATAAATTAAAAAAGTTCTAAATAGATAAGAACCAGTCTATGATGCTGTCTTCTGGCCTCCACCCAGAAAACTTTTTCACCCCACCTTGGTTCCAACACCTATTCCAATGTGAATAACCACCGCCGTCCTCTCATATACACAGGGAAGCTCTTCTCCTCTCTCTTGGGTCCAATATCCATGCTGCTTCACCATTCTCTAAGAAGAGGTGGCAAGGATACACAGAAGAACTGTACAGAAAAGATCTTCACGACCAATATAGTCACGATAACGTGATCACTGACCTAGAGCCAGATATCTTGGAATGTGAAGTCAAGTGGGCCTTAGAAAACATCACTAGGAACAAAGCTACTGGAGGTGATGGAATTCCAGTTGAGCTATTTCAAGTCTTGAAAGATGATGCTATGAAAGTACTGCACTCAATATGCCAGCAAATTTGGAAAACTCGGCAGTGGCCACAGGACTGGAAAAGGTCATTCTTCATTCCAATCCCAAAGAAAGGCAATGCCAAAGAATGCTCAAACTACCGCACAATTGCACTCATCTCACAGGCTAGTAAAGTCATGCTCAAAATTCTCCAAGCCAGGCTTCAGCAATATGTGAACCGTGAACTCCCAGATGTTCAAGCAGATTTTAGAAAAGGCAGAGGCACCAGAGATCAAATAGCCAACATCCGCTGGATCATGGAGAAAGCAAGAGAGTTCCAGAAAAACATCTATTTCTGCTTCATTGACTATGCCAAAGCCTTTGACTGTGTGGATCACAATAAACTGTGGAACATTCTAAAAGAGATGGGAATACCAGATCACCTGACCTGTCTCTTGAGAAACCTGTATGCAGGTCAGGAAGCAATAGTCAGAACTGTACATGGAACAACAGATTGGTTCCAAATAGGAAAAGGAGTACGTCAAGGTTGTATATTGTCACCTTGCTTATTTAACTTATATGCAGAATACATCATGAGGAATGCTGGGCTGGAAGAAGCACAAGCTGGAATCAAGATTGCCAGGAGAAATATCAATAACCTCAGATATGCAGATGACACCACCCTTATGGCAGAAAGTGAAGAGGAACTAAAAAGCCTCCTGGTGAAAGTGAAAGAGGAGAGTGAAAAGGTTGGCTTGAAACTCAACATTCAGAAAACGAAGATCATGGCATCTGGTCCCATCACTTCATGGGAAATAGATGGGGAAACAGTGGAAACAGTGTCAGACTTTATTTTTTAGGGCTCCAAAATCACTCCAGATGCTGATTGCAGCCATGAAATTAAAAGACGCTTACTCCTTGGAAGGAAAGTTATGACCAACCTTGATAGTATATTAAAAAGCAGAGACATTACTTTGCCAACAAAGGTCCGCTTAGTCAAGGCTGTGGTTTTCCCCGTGGTCATGTATGGATGTGAGAGTTGGACTGTGAAGAAAGCTGATTGCTGAAGAATTGATGCTTTTGAACTGTGGTGTTGGAGAAGACTCTTGAGAGTCCCTTGGACTGCAAGGAGATCCAACCAGTCCATTCTAAAGGAGATCAATCCTGGGTGTTCATTGGAAGGACTGATGCTAAAGCTGAAACTGCAATACTTTGGCCACCTCATGCGATGAGTTGACTTACTGGAAAAGACTCTGATGCTAAGAAAGGTTGGGGGCGGGAGGAGAAGGGGACGACCGAGAATAAGATGGCTGGATGGCATCACTGACTCTGTGGACATGAGTTTGAGTGAACTCCGGGAGTTGGTGATGGACAGGGAGGCCTGGCGTGCTGTGATTCATGGGGTCGTGGAGAGTCAGACACGACTGAGCGACTGAACTGAACTGAACCACCATTCTCTTCTGAATAAGAAAACCTACCCTTAGCAGCCCAACCTAATTGAACGTAGACTGAATCATTTAGGAAGGAAGAAAGAAAGGCGGGGAGGAAGAAATGAAGGAGAGAAGATGACAGGGAGAAAGAGCTTATTCTCTTTTATAATTATACAGTTTTTCTTTAAGATCATCAGTTTATGTCTCCATATACTGCCTACATGCCCCAATGTATAATAATCCCATATCCCATATGGATCACGTCAGGCTGGAATGCTATATTTGATGTTAATACCAAGCATCACAGTTAAAGAGCATGAAGAAGACAAAGTGGATAAAAGTATGGGAAATTTATTCTAAAAGTGAATTTATAGAAGATATAACTGTATTCAAATATTTGAAAAAGTATCATGTGGAAAAGGGTATGATATAAGCTTTTTGAGGTATGTTTCAGAAAGGAGAAATATTTTCAGTGGAAGGACCTTAGAAATGAAATTGAACATCACAAAAATTGTCCTCAGTTGAAGATCAGATAATTTTCTTCTGTGTTGTTCAAATATCTCTTGTTCTCAGGTAGCAGGTTGTTGGAAGTCTTCTACAACATTAATTCTATAGTTGATATGTTAAGAATATATCAATTGAACCATTATAGATTAACTTTGAAACATTTAAAACTTTTTTGAGGGAGCAAAACTTAGCAGATGTCAGATGCTGTTTCTATAAATAATATTGAATGTTTTGCTGATAAGTGAGTGAAAGTCACTCAGTCAAGTACAACTCTTTGCGACCCCATGAACTGTAGCCTTCCAGGCTCCTTTGTACATGGAATTCTCCAGGCAAGAATACAAGCTAGGGACTGAACCCAGGTCTCCCGCACTGCAGGCAGATTCTTTACTGTCTGAACCACCAGGGATAGCAACTGCTGCTGCTGCTAAGTCACTTCAGTCGTATCCGACTCTGTGTGACCCCTAGTAGCTCCTAAAATCATTTCCGCTATAGTCAGCAAAGTTACAGACTGGATTCTACATAGTGATATTTAGCTGTAGGTCAATTTATATGACCTACATATATGTCCAATCCATGATGGAATGTGTAGTGTCCTTCAGTTGGTAATTCAACCTCAGATTGGTTTCTTGATAGTGACAATGGGAAGCAGAGAGATGCCCAAATGTCACCACAGTTCTTTCCTTTTCTTGAAAAATTCCAGGTTATAAAAATTCCAGACACTATAAAATTACCTTTACAGTGTTGCAGATTTTAAAAACATATTTTAAATATATGAACATTTTAAGCACCTGCATTTTCATTCATTAATTTACGGAATAAATTAATAATGAAAACAAATAACGATGCAGAATAAATAAACTTGATTTAATCAGTGTCAGTGAGTCATAATGAAGTCTGCACCCCCCATATTCAGTAACATGTCCAGTCTTTCTATCAAAAAAAAAAAAAAAAGCTTATTTTTGGAGCTAAGCCCTACTTTTTCTTTATAGCATATTTGGATATATATAAAATAGCAACCAACTACATTTATATAAATCAGATCTCATAGGTTTTTTCACCATATGCACTGAAATAAAAACAGGTTTACCCATTTATTCTGGCAAAGGGTTAGTACTTGAACTCTCCAAGAGGAAGCAAGCAATATTAAAGGCACCGTGTGACAAGCTGCACTAATATTCGAGCTATTAAATTAGGATTTTTTTCTAAAGGTTCATAATTTAAAATTTGTCAGCAACCTGGTTATGCAGCATTAAAAATGAGCTTTTAGCAGCTAATAAGCTTCCTTTTGGTTACACAGCCTTTTGTTTTCCTGAGGCAAAGAAGCTGCATGAGCTACTGTTTGCAATGTATCAGTACCATGACAAATGGGAAGAGGGCGTGGATGTTGATGAAGAAGGTTTGATTAGCAATTGGCAGCATGAAAACTTCTGAATTATTTTGCAAATTTAAAGAAAGGTTACACATGCAGTTGGTGAGCAGAATTATAGACACAAAAATAGAACTATCTGAAGAAGCAGACATTTTGTTTTCATGCATGTGATTTGGGTATTTTTGCATCTCTTTATCTTTAATCAAAACTCAAGCTAGGCTTTTGATACAAAGCAAATGGAATTTACTTGCCTGGTGCTTGGCCACCAAGCACATTTTGCTAGCATTTCCCCAGGCCACATCAGTCTGGGATAACAGTGAAGTGATAATAAGTAACAGAAGGTAAGTGATAAGTGCAGAGTTTCACCAGACTGTAAGAACACATGAGGTCACATTTACATTCATTCCCCCAAATCTCTGCACTTGGAGCCTCTACCAGTTTGGCTAGCATTGGGAATTCCTGGCCATTCCAAGTGTTCTTCCCCAAATATTTGCAACATCCCAAATGTTGCGTATTACTTTGACATGTCTCAACAGTAAATATACCAAAACCGACTAGACTTGGCTAAAACATGAAGAAAAATATTATTTAATAATAAGAAAAAAAGAGATAGTGTAGTTTTATCCTGGGCTTAATATCATCAGGGACCCGGGTTCTTTTCATTCCCCACTTTGTCATTTTCAGAGTGCTACCTTAGTGAACTAATTTTCTAGGCTATTGAAGCAAAATACCACAGACTCCATGGCTTTAAGAAGTTGTAAATGTATGCTCTAACTGTTTTGGAAGTTGAAAAGTTGAAATTAAGTCCAAATGTTCCTTCTTGAGGATTTACCTATCTTGTTGCCAGAAATACTTGAAGTTCCCTGTCTTGAGGCTGAATTACTCCAGTCTCTGCTTCATCCATAACATGACATTCTCCCTGTGTGTCTCCGTTTCTCTTTAATAAGGTCACAAGTCATTGGATTAAATCTTGTCATCATCAAACATGACTTCCTCTGAATGTGATTATATCTGTAAAGATCTTGCTTCCAAATGAGTTCACGTTCACAGGTTCTGGTCATGAATGGACATGAATTTCAAGGGGAGGCCACTGTCTTCTGCCTGTTCTCTCATATGTACAAATCTGCTGCTGCTGCAGATGTCATCTTCTTAACACAACTAGATACATAGTTATGGGGGGGAAAAGCTGTCTTACTTGTTTTTTCATTTTCAGAATGAATAATACATTCATCATAATTCTGCCCAGCAGATATTCCTTCATGTCTCATTCATAAGAAATGGCTGCCCTTTTAAAATCATTAACTACCTGAGGGGAAAAAGTTTTCATGATTGGTATATACCAAATATATTTCCACTCCTGGATTATGAAGGGATTTTCCTTCACTGAAGCTCATGACTATCCATATACCCATTTCTGAACAGAATTAGTGCTCTTTACCATAGAAATATCAATAACCTCAGATATGCAGATGACACCACCCTTATGGCAGAAAGTGAAGAGGAACTAAAAAGTCTCTTGAGGAAAGTGAAAGAGGAGAGTGAAAAGGTTGGCTTAAAACTCAGCATTCAGAAAACTAAGATCATGGCATCTGGTCCCATCACTTCATGGCAAATAGATGGGGAAACAGTGGAAACAGTGTCAGACTTTATTTTTGGGGGCACCAAAATCACTGCAGATTGTGAATGCAGCCATGAAATTCAAAGACACTTACTCATTGGAAGGAAAATTATGACCAATCTAGATAGCATATTAAGAAGGAGAGACATTACTTTGCCAACAAAGTTCTGTCTATTCAAGGCTATGGTTTTTCCAGTAGTCATGTATGGATGTGTGATTTGGACTAGAAAGAAAGCTGAGCGCCAAAGAATTGATGCTTTTGAACTGTGGTGCTGGAAAGACTCTTGTGAATCCCTTGGACTGCAAGGAGATCCAACCAGTCAATCCTAAAGGAAATCAACTCTGAATATTCATTGGAAGGACTGATGCTGAAGCTAAAGTTCCTATACTTTAGCCACCTGATGCTAAGAGCTGACTCATTGGTAAAGACTCCTATGCTGGGAAAGACTGAGGGCAGGTAGAGACGAGGGCAGCAGAGGATGACATGGTTGGATGGCATCATTGGCTCAATGGACATGATTTTGAGCAAGCTCTGGTAGACAATGAAGGACAGGGAAACCTGGCATGCAAAACCATGGGATTGCAAAGACATGACTTAGTGACTGAACAGCAATAACCCCTCACATATCAAAGTCTTAACCCCCAGTACATCAGAATGAGACTAATGATGTTGTATTTACAGATTTAAAGATAGTGCCTTTAAAGAAATAATATGAGGCCATATGGGTGAATTGGTGTATCCTATTCAAATATGACTTATGTCTTTATAAGAAGATATGGGGACAAAATATGCATATGCACAGAGGAAAGACCAAGTGAAGACTCAGTGAAAAGGCCAAGGTGAGACTTCTCAGTAGAAATCAAATATGTTTATACTGTGAGCTTGGACTTCAATTCACCAGAATTGTAAGAAAATTATGTTCTGCTGTTTAAGTCCCTTAGCCTGTGATGTTTCATTATGGAAACGGTTGCTGACTAATACAGAATTTCAGGAACTGATTGACTGAGGATCCATGTGTTTCATGAGCAATTAAGGAATAACTCCAGAAAGGTCATTTAAATTCTATTTTTCAGATTTTGTATGAATCTTATCCTTTAATACACATGCACACACACGCACATATACAAATATACACACACAATTCTTTCTTACATTACTCACCTAAATGGCCATTCCCCCTTTGAATTCCTTCCCAGTTAATTTAATAGGACCTCATTGCAGGGGTTACCCAGGCAATTTTTTCTCCAAAATGATTAGTGCTCATTGTCCCCTGTGCTAGTGACAGACATCCTGATCAGAGAGGACATAGTTATGTGCACAAGCTCTGGAATTAGAGTTCCTGAGTTTGAATATCTGCTCTTCTAGATATCCCTGGGTTGGGTTACTTAAAGCCTCTTTGTCTCTACCATGGCATTTACAAAATTAAGACAATAAAGGGGCACATTTCAATTAAATGTGGTAATATGTGTAAACCCATAGGAAGTCTTCAGTAAGGTGAAATGAAAAATACTAGTGGCAATGCCATCATTAGGTTAAAGCTGTTCCACACTGCAGAGTGGAAGCAGCATATTGGAAAGAAAGAAGGACCTCTGTCATTTCTAAACCTTGATCTCAGAGTAGCACTGTCCATGCCTGAGTTTTTATGATCTTATCTCCTATGCTCTTCACCTTCTCTCTTTGTCTCTCTCTCTCTTTATTTGTATCTTGACCTCTATCTTGATCACTATTTAGATTTTTATCTCTCTACTTCCAAAGCAATTCACAGCCCCTAGGAGATCACGAAGCAAATTATAAACGCCTATTTATTTAGACTCTCCTCTCAAAGACCTACAAGATCTTTTAGAACTAATACCCAAAAAAGATGTTCTTTTCATTACAGGGGAATGGAATGCAAAAGTAGGAAGTCAAGAAACACCTGGAGTAACAGGCAAATTTGGCCTTGGAGCACGGAATGAAGCAGGGCAAAGGCTTTTAGAGTTTTGCAAAGAGAACGAGTGGTCATAGCAAACACCCTCTTCCAACAACACAAGAAGACTCTACACATGGACGTCACCAGATGGTCAACACCGAAATCAGACTGATTATATTCTTTGCAGCCAAAGATGGAAAAGCTCTATACAGTCAGCAAACACAAGACCAGGAGCAGATTGTGGCTCAGATCATGAACTCCTTATTGCCAAATTCAGACTTAAATTGAAGAAAGTAGGGAAAACCACTAGACCATTCAGATATGACCTAAATCAAATCCCTTATGATTATACAGTGGAAGTAAGAAATAGATTTAAGGGACTAGATCTGATAGATAGAGTGCTTGATGAACTCTGGATGGAGGTTCGTGACACTGTACAGGAGACAGGGACCAAGACCATCCTCATGGAAAAGAAATACAAAAAAGCAAAATGGCTGTCTGAGGAGGCCTTACAAATAGTTGTGAAAAGAAGAGAAGCGAAAAGCAAAGGAGAAAAGGAAAGATATAAGCATCTGAATGCAGAGTTCCAAAGAATAGCAAGGAGAGAGAAGAAAGCCTTCCTCAGCGATCAATGCAAAGAAATAGAGGAAAACAACAGAACAGGAAAACAAGAGATCTTTTCAAGAAAATTAGAGATATCAAGGGAACATTTCATGCAAAGATGAGCTCGATACAGGACAGAAATGGTAGGGACCTAACAGAAGCAGAAGATATTAAGAAGAGGTGGCAAGAATACAAAGAACTGTACAAAAAAGATCTTCACGATGAAGATAATCACGATGGCGTGATCACTCACCTGGAGCCAGACATCTTGGAATGTGAAGTCAAGTGGGCCTTAGAGAGCATCACTACGAACAAAGCTAGTGGAGGTGATGGAATTCCAGTTGAGCTATTTCAAGTCTTGAAAGATGATGCTGTGAAAGTGCTGCACTCAATATGCCAGCAAATTTGGAAAACTCAGCAGTGGCCACAGGACTGGAAAAGGTCATTCTTCATTCCAATCCCAAAGAAAGGCAATGCCAAAGAATGCTCAAACTACCGCACAATTGCACTCATCTCACACGCAAGTAAAGTCATGCTCAAAATTCTCCAAGCCAGTCTTCAGCAATATGTGAAGAGTGAACTTCCAGATGTTCAAGCAGGTTTTAGAAAAGGCAGAGGCCCCAGAAATCAAATAGCCAACATCTGCTGGATCGTGGAGAAAGCAAGAGAGTTCCAGAAAAACATCTATTTCTGCTTCATTGACCTTGCCAAAACCTTTGACTGTGTGGATCACAATAAACTGTGGAACATTCTGAAAGAGATGGGAATACCAGACCACATGACCTACCTCTTGAGAAACCTGTATGCATGTTAGGAAGCAACAGTTAGAACTGGTCATGGAACAATAGACTGGTTCCACATAGGAAAAGAAGTACATCAAGGTTCTTTATTGTCACCCTGCTTATTTAACTTATATGCAGAGTACATCATGAGGAACGCTGGGCTGGAAGAAGCACCAGCTGGAATCAAGATTGCTGGGAGAAATATCAATAACCTGAGATATGCAGATGACACCACCCTTATGGCAGAAAGTGAAGAGGAATTAAAAAGCCTCTTGATGAAAGTGAAAGAGGAGAGTGAAAAGTTTGGCTTGAAGCTCAACATTCAGAAAACGAAGATCTTGGCATCTAATCCCATCACTTCATGGGAAATAGAGGGGGAAACAGTGGAAACAGTGTCAGGCTTTATTTTTTAGGGCTCCAAAATCACAGCAGATGCTAATTGCAGCCAGGAAATTAAAAGACGCTTACTCCTTGGAAGGAAATTTATGACCAACCTAAATAGCATATTAAAAAGCAGAGACATTACCTTGCCAGCAAAGGTCCGTCTAGTCAAGGCTTTGGTTTTTCCAGTGGTCATGTATGGATGTGAGAGTTGGACTGTGAAGAAAGCTGATCGCCAAAGAATTGATGCTTTTGAACTGTGGTGTTGGAGAAGACTCTTGAGAGTGCCTTAGACTGCCAGGAGATCCAACCATTCCATTCTAGAGGAGATCAAACCTGGTTGTTCATTGGAAGGACTGATGCTAAAGCTGAAACTCCAATACTTTGGCCACCTCATGCGACGAGTTGACTCACTGGAAAAGACTCTGATGCTAGGAGGGATTGGGGGTGGGAAGAGACGGGGACGACAGAGAATGAGATGACTGTATGGCATCACTGACTCTGTGGACATGAGTTTGAGTGAACTCCGGGAGTTGGTGATGGACAGGAAGGCCTGGCATGCTATGATTCATGGGGTCACAAAGAGTCGGACACAACTGAGCAACTGAACTGAACTTGATCCAACAGAGAATAACTGACCACTCCCAAGGTTCAGTGAGCAATTCACTAAGCTCTATGTACAGTGAGAAAAACAGATGTAGTCTCTGTCATCATGGAGTTTATAATCTAGCAGATGATTGGCCAATTAAAGCTTTCTTAAATGTGATGAGAGCTCAAAGAAGTACAAAGTCCTGTGTGGGTGTAGGGGGAGGAATAACATACTCATTGATCTGAGAGTTGACTGTGACTCTCAATCAGCCCTGCTATGTTAAGAAGAAAAAGTCTTACAGGCTGTGGCAAGGTATGAGTGAAGGTCTAGAGACAATATAGTGGAAGATCTCTTTGAGAAAATGAAACATGAACAGTGATATGGAAGCACAGGCAATGAGTCCCAAATAAAGTACAGTAAGGTTGCAGAAGTCAGCAAGGCCTTGATTCGGCAGAGATACTTGCTTTTTCATATACTTGTTGATTCATGTTAAGTATAGATTGAAGGCAGGAGGAGAAGGGGATGACAGAGGATAATATATTTGGATGGCATCGCTGACTCAATGGACATGAGTTTCAGTAAACTCCGGGAGTTGGTAATGGACAGGGAAGCCTGGTGTGCTGTGGTTCATGGGGTCGCAATGAGTCAGAAATGACTGAGCAACTGAACTGAACTGAAAGGTATTGTGCAATAGGGCAATATTATCACAGAACAGTTTTTAAAAGATCCCTTTGTCTGAAACATGGCTAATGGATTATGGGACTGAAGGAGGGACATGGTTAGAGGCAGGCCAGTCATGAGGCTGCAAAGATAGTTAAGGTGTCAGATTGAGATTGGAATTTGAGTTCTTATCTGTGGAGTCAAAGAATGGAATCATCGAACACACAAACACTCATGATAGCAAACAAATAGAATTTATTAAAGGGGAGGAAAGTACAAAGCTCTTAGGATAGACACTGAGAGGGGGTAAAGAGCCCCCACACACACCCAAGGTGGGACTTACAGTAGTTTTTATATCTTTCCTTCAATCACATTATTTCTAACCAATCAATTTGTAAGTCAAGATATTTAACATCTTTATGGCCTCTCTTGATCCTTGAATTAAGTCACCATCCTTTTTCATACCCACTGGTCATTTTGCCATGGACCAGATGTATGGTTTTAAGATTAATGATTACCAGTTGTTTTTGCTTCAAGCATATGGAACTGAATTTAATTACTGCCCTTCCCTGGATCTGAGTGATGATAATTAATCAGATTAAAGACACATTCCAGAAATTCAGGACAATGGATCAGGATGTTTACTGAAAACAAGACCAAGGTCTCAGAGTTACACACTGACTGCCTAGTAATTCATACCTCAAGATGATGAAGACTGTTGCAGGGTATGAATAGATCTATTTGAAATAAATCACTATATTTTGAAGACTGAATAAATTTAAGATTTCTGGCGTGATCCCTGGTGGTACCATTTACCAAGGAAAACAGGATAAACAAAAGAATGAGACAGGACTAAAGATGATGAGTACAGCTGGGGTTATGTAGTTATCAAGGTGTTTAGCAGATGGCCAGATGGAACAATGAATAAAAGAGTCATATGTATATATAAGTCTGTAGCCCATAAGAAGTCAGAATTTGAGTGTTATCAAGGTGCTTAGCAGATGGCCAGATGGAACAATGAATAAAAGAGTAATATGTATATATGTCTGCAGCCCATAAGAAGTCAGAATTTGAGTGTGTTCGCATGGGCAAGGCAGCTACCATGTATGAAAATGTAGTCTAGGTAGGGAAGTTAATATACTCTCAAATAGTTACTGTGAAGATTAAATCACAAACACACTTGGCCTACTGTTTGACATACAATCAAATAACACTCAGTAGTAGTTAGAACTGGACATGGAAAAATAGACTCGTTCCAAATAGGAAAAGGAGTATGTCAAGACTGTATATTGTCACCCTCCTTATTTAACTTATATGCAGAGTACATCATGAGGAATGCTGGGCTGGAAGAAGCACAAGCTGGAATCAAGATTGCTCGAAGAAATATCAATAACCTCAGATATGCAGATGACACCACCCGTATGGCAGAAAGAGGAACAAAAAAGCCTCTTGATGAAAGTGAAAGAGGAGAGTAAAAAAGTTGGCTTGAAGCTCAACATTCAGAAAACGAAGATCATGGCATCTGGTCCCATCACTTCATGGGAAATAGATGGAAAAACAGTGGAAATAGTGTCAAACTTTATTTTTTTGAGCTCCAAAATCACTGCAGATGCTGATTGCAGCCATGAAATTAAAAGACACTTACTCCTTGGAAGTAAGTTATGACCAACCTAGATAGCATATTAAAAAGCAGAGACATTACTTTGCCAACCAAGGTCCGTCTAGTCAAGGCTATGGTTTTTCCCGTGGTCATGTGTGGATGTGAGAGTTGGACTGTGAAGAAAGCTGATCGCCGAAGAATTGATGCTTTTGAACTGTGGTGCTGGAGAAGACTCTTGAGAGTCCCTTGGACTGCAAGGAGATCCAACCAGTCCATTCTAAAGGATATCGATCCTGGGTATTCATTGGTAGGACTGAAGCTAAAGCTGAAACTCCAGTACTTTTTCCACCTCATGCGACAAGTTGACTCACTGGAAAAGTCTCTGATGCTGGGAGAGATTGGGGGCAGGAGAAGGGGATGACAGATAATGAGATGACTGGATGGCATCACCGACTTGATGGACATGAGTTTGCGTGAACTCCAGGAGTTGGTGGTAGACAGGGAGGCCTGGCGTGCTGTGATTCATGGGGTCGCAAAGAATTGAACACGACTGAGCAACTGAACTGTACTGAAGAGGATTATTGTTATTTATATTTATAGTCACACAAATGTATGAGGAAATAATATAAATAATATCATTCCCATGTTAAAGATTTGATTAGAAAATGAAAGCATACTGAGGTTAACTTATTTGCCACTGTCATGCAATTAGTAAGACTGGGTGCTCGAATTTATTTCTATGTCTGTGTAAATCCAAAGCCCACAACCAAGCCCACTTCCTTTTCTTTTGCTTACAAATAATTCAAATATGTTTATTATCAAAGAATTATTACTCTGAACATCAAGTTTTCCTTTAAATGAGCCAGATGAATACATAATCTTGTCATTCAGACAATACCATATGCTATCATACTGCCATTAGAAGATTATACTAAATGAGTAAACAGTTAAAAATATATATGAACTTACCATTAACCAGGTTGCTAGTGTGTAAAAATCCATGTTTTTAGCAAAATATGACAACTTTTATTACACTGAAATTCAGCTGAAGTGTCAGATATCATTGTTTTGTAAATTATCCCTGATTTAAAATGGAAGAATCAGCTCTTGAAACAAAGAGAAAAATGAGCTATGCCTTTGGAATATTCTTTTTTGAGGCCCATTGAGAGAACTCCTAGAGGGCTCCTGTGCCTTAGGCATCTTCATTCATATTGAGTGAAACTCAGCCCTGCATTGTCATTTGCAAGGTGCTTTTTTGAGTTATCTGAAGCTGAATTATAAGAGCAACTTCATTCTGTAAGTGTTTTTGCTCTTTCTCTCTGACTCTTCACTTATTTTCAAAGTCTCAGCTAAGGTACTTCAGTGGCTACGATTAAGTGAATTTAAATTATTAGTTTGAGGCCAGCAAGAGACCTGACATGCACACGAAATATTCTTTATGTTTCACTGAGCTAATCATCCTAAAGGATTTATTCTGTCTTTTATAAACTCTTACTCAGGTTTCATTTTTTTCTGGAGCTACCCCACGTCCAACAGGCGGTGGCTGCGCGGGCGCAGGAGGGCCGAGAGGAGCTACTCCGCGTTCAAGGTCAGGAGGGGTGGCCTTGAGGAGATACCCCTCGTCCAAGGTAAGGTACAGCGGCTGCACTTTGCTGGAGCGGCTGTGAAGAGATTTTCCACGACCAAGGTAAGAGAAACCCAAATAAGACAGTAGGTATTGCTAGGGGGCACCAGAGGGCAGACAAACTGAAATCATAATCACAGGAAACTAGCTGATCTAATCACATGGACCACAGCCAAATGTGGTCCCCTGGAGAAGGGAATGGCAAACCACTTCAGTATACTTGCCTTGAGAACCCCATGAACAGTAACAAAGGGCAAAATGATAGAATACTGAATGAGGAATTCCCCAGGTCAGTAGGTGCCCAGTATGCTACTGGAGCTCAGTGGAGAAATAACTATAGAAGGAATAAAGGGATGGAGCAAAAGCAAAACCAATACCCAGTTGTGGATGTGACCAATGATAGAAACAAGGTCCGGTGCTGTAAAGAGCAATATTGCATAGGAACCTGGAATGTTAGGTCCATGAATCAAGGCAAATTGGAAGTGGTCAAACAGGAGATGGCAAGAGTGAACGTCGACATTCTAGGAATCAGTGAATTAAAATGGACTGGAATGGGTGAATTTAACTCGGATGACCATTATATCTACTACTGTGGGCAGGAATCCCTTAGAAGAAATGGAGTAGCCATCATGGTCAACAAAAGAGTCCGAAATGCAGTACTTGGATGCAATCTTAAAAATGACAGGATGATTTCTGTTCGTTTCCAAGGCAAACCATTCAATATTACAGTAATCCAGGCCTATGCCCCAACCAGTACTGCTGAAGAAGCCGAAGTTAATCGGTTCTATGAAGACCTACAAGACCTTTTAGAACTAACACCCAAAAAAGATGTCCTTTTCATTCTAGGGGAATGGAATGCAAAAGTAGGAAGTCAAGAAACACCTGGAGTAACTGGCAAATTTGGCCTTGGAGCACGGAATGAAGCAGGGCAAAGGCTAATAGAGTTTTGTCAAGAGAATGCACTGGTCATAGCAAACACCCTCTTCCAACAACACAAGAGAAGACTCTACACATGGACATCACCAGATGGTCAACACCGAAATCAGATTGATTATATTCTTTGCAACCAAAGATGGAGAAGCTGTATACAGTTAGCGAAAACAAGACCAGGAGCTGACTGTGGCTCAGATCATGAACTCCTTATTGCGAAGTTCAGACTTAAATTGAAGAAAGTAGGGAAAACCACTAGACCATTCAGATATGACCTCAATCAAATCCCTTATGATTATGCAGTAGAAGTGAGAAATAGATTTAAGGGACTAGATCTGATTGATAGAGTGCCTGATGAACTCTGGACGGAGGTTTGTGACATTGTACAGGAGACAGGGACCAAGACCATCCCCATGGAAAAGAAATGCAAAAGAGCGAAATGGCTGTCTGAGGAGGCCTTACAAATAGCTGTAAAAAGAAGAGAGGCGAAAAGCAAAGGAGAAAAGGAAAGATATAAGCATCTGAATGCAGAGTTCCAAAGAATAGCAAGGAGAGATAAGAAAGACTTCCTCAGTGATCAATGCAAAGAAATAGAGGAAAACAACAGAATAGGAAAAACAAGAGACCTCTTCAAGAAAATTAGAGATATCAAGGGAACATTTCATGCAAAGATGGGCTCGATAAAGGACAGAGATGGTATGGACCTAACAGAAGCAGAAGATATTAAGAAGAGGTGGCAGGAATACACAGAAGAACTGTACAAAAAAGATTTTCACGACCAAGATAGTCACGATAATGTGATCACTGACCTAGAGCCAGACATCTTGGAATGTGAAGTCAAGTGGGCCTTAGAAAGCATCACTACGAACAAAGCTAGTGGAGGTGATGGAATTCCAGTGGAGCTATTTCAAGTCTTGAAAGATGATGCTGTGAAAGTGCTGCACTCAATATGCCAGCAGATTTGGAAAACTCAGCAGTGGCCACAGGACTGGGAGGTCAGTCTTCATTCCAATCCCAAAGAAAGGCAATGCCAAAGAATGCTCAAACTACCGCACAATTGCACTCATCTCACACGCTAGTAAAGTCATGCTCAAAATTCTCCAAGCCAGGCTTCAGCAGTATGTAAACCGTGAACTCCCAGATGTTCAAGCAGGTTTTAGAAAAGGCAGAGGCACCAGAGATCAAATTGCCAACATTCGCTGGATCATGGAGAAAGCAAGAGAGTTTCAGAAAAACATCTATTTCTGCTTCATTGACTATGCCAAAGCCTTTGACTGTGTGGATCACAATAAACTGTGGAACATTCTGAAAGAGATGGGAATCCCAGACCACCTGACCTGCCTCTTGAGAAACCTGTATGCAGGTCAGGAAGCAACAGTTAGAACCGGTCATGGAATAACAGACTGGTTCCAAATAGGAAAAGGTGTACGTCAAGGTTGTATATTGTCACCTTGCTTATTTAACTTATATGCAGAGTACATCATGAGGAACGCTGGGCTGGAAGAAGCACAAGCTGGAATCAAGATTGCTGGGAGAAATATCAATAACCTCAGATATGCAGATGACACTACCCTTATGGCAGAAAGTGAAGAGGAACTCAAAAGCCTCTTGATGAAAGTGAAAGAGGAGAGTGAAAAGGTTGGCTTGAAGCTCAACGTTCAGAAAACAAAGATCATGGCATCTGGTCCCATCACTTCATGGGAAATAGATGGAAAAACAGTGGAAACAGTGTCAGACTTTGTTTTTTTGGGCTCCAAAATCACTGCAGATGCTGATTGCAGCCATGAAATTAAAAGACGCTTGCTCCTTGGAAGGAAAGTTATGACCAACCTTGATAGTATAGTAAAAAGCAGAGACATTACTTTGCCGACCAAGGTCCGTCTAGTCAAGGCTATGGTTTTTCCCGTGGTCATGTATGGATGTGAGAGTTGGACTGTGAAGAAGGCTGATCGCCGAAGAATCGATGCTTTTGAACTGTGGTGTTGGAGAAGACTCTTGAGAGTCCCTTATACTGCAAGGAGATCCAACCAGTCCATTCTAAAGGAGATCAATCCTGGATGTTCATTGGAGGGACTGATGCTAAAGCTGAAACTCCAATACTTTGGCCACCTCATGAGACGAGTTGACTCACTGGAAAAGACTCTGATGCTGGGAAAGGTTGGGGGCGGGAGGAGAAGGGGACGACGGAGAATGAGATGGCTGGATGGCATCACCGACTCTGTGGACATGAGTTTGAGTGTACTCCGGGAGTTGGTGATGGACAGGGAGGCCTGGCGTGCTGTGATTCATGGGGTCGCGGAGAGTCGGACATGACTGAGCGACTGAACTGAACTGAACTGAAGTGTATCTTGGTTGTTTAGCTCAAGTAAGTTTTAAAATGTCAACCTGAACCTTTCAGAAAAGTTGTCACTTTTTTTTTTAGTTAACATACTTTGTTGATGATTTCAAACTTAAAAATAAATACATTAAGACTCTTATCAGACAAGACTTAACAGTACCCTATATTTAACACAAAATATACATACTGTGTTTGCTGTGACTAATTATTAAACTATGACTAATGTGCATAGAAAAAATACATTAGGTTTCAATTTATTCTTCTATGGTAAAGAATATGACATTAGTTCACTTGACATTTCCTTAACATATTAGATAATATAAATTATATTACAATTTTTAAAAGAGTTTCAAGAATTATGAAAAAGGAGAAAACTTAGTAAATTTGTTGTTGTTCAGTCACTAAATCATGTTGGACTCTTCGCGACCCCCACGAACTGCAACATGCCAGGCTTTTACTAAGAGTTCAGTTCAGTTCAGTTCAGTCTCTCAGTCATGTCCGACTCTTTGTGACCCCATGAATCACAGCACGCCAGGCCTCCCTGTCTATGACCAACTCCCGGAGTTCACTCAAACTCATGTCCATCGAGTCGGTGATGCCATCCAGTCATCTCATTCTCTGTCATCCCCTTCTTCTCCTGCCCCCAATCCCTCCCAGCATCAGAGACTTTTCCAGTGAGTCAACTCTTCGCATGAAGTGGCCAAAGTATTGGAGTTTCAGCTTTAGCATCAGTCCTTCCAATGAACACCCAGGATTGATCTCCTTTAGAATGGACTGGTTAGATATGCTTGCAGTCCAAGGGACTCTCAAGAGTCTTCTCCAACACCACAGTGCAAAAGCATCAGTTCTTCAGCAATCAGCTTTCTTCACAGTCCAACTCTCACATCCACACATGACCACGGGAAAAACCATAGCCTTGACTAGACGGACCTTGGTTGGCAAAGTAATGTCTCTGCTTTTTAATATGCTATCTAGGTTGGTCACAACTTTCCTTTCAAGGAGTAAGCGTCTTTTAATTTCATGGCTGAAATTAACCATCTGCAGTTATTTTGGAGCTCAAAAAAATAGTCTGACACTGTTGACACTGTTTCCCCATCTATTTTCCATGAAGTGATGGGACCAGATGCCATGATATTAGTTTTCTGAATGTTGAGCTTTAGACAACTTTTTCACTTTCCTCTTTCACTTTCATCAAGAGTAAGGGTTAGCAATTCATAAGATCACATACATTTAATTTTCATTGTCATCCATATTTCTTCAACTGATTAGAAACCTTTGAAAGATTGAGAGTATTCAGCCAAGAAGATCAGCTCAGCACCTTTGTAGTGATAAAGAATAGATCATATGGCATGATTTAATCTGTTAAGCAAATGAGCTTGCCCAAAGTGTAGGTAGCCCTGAAGTATTATTCCCATCCAGGTAAAGGTATGACTGGACAATTATTGGCCTTCCCTAAGAACACTGCTTCTACAAAACTTACTACAGTAAGACAAAGGGAATGTATGTTTCTCCCAATTATACATATTCCTACGACAACAACAAGAGATCAAATATTTGAATTAATCAAGCTTAATTCATTTTTCAAACTGACTATAGGTTTGCTAAGGGTAAGGAAAGAGGAAGCAAAAAGGGGCCCGTAGAATTACTCAGATGGTGGTCTCTCCACTGAAAACACCAGAAAAATCAAATAAATGTGTCCCTCCATAAGGAGTTCAGGTAAAGATTTACAGAGTCAATTGTCATGATCTTCTGTTTCTGTTGGTAAATGGACATTTGTTCTCAGTTAAAATAAAGGATATTCTGAATAAAGACCTCATTGAAGTTAGAGTCCTGCTGAAAAAGAAATAAAAAAGACTCAAGTGCTAGGAAGCCCTAAAGTGTCCTTGTTAAATTTCACACTCTGATAAGAATTACTAAAGTTCCTCATTGCTCAAATGCCATTCTTTGTTAGTCAACAGGTGTCCACCCTGCTATTACCATGGATTAGATCTCCATACTTGCCTCCAGCTGTCTCTATCTAGACCCTGGGAAATCTTATCATGAAACAAAAGCATTTCTCCAACTTTGCTGCCAACCACTGGCTCCACATTAATCAAGAGCCAGGTATGATACTTCAGTTCAGTTCAGTTCAGTCGCTCAGTCATGTCCGACTCTTTGCGACCCCATGAATCACAGCGCACCAGGCCTCCCTGTCCATCACCAATTCCAGGAGTTCAATCAAACTCATGTACATGGAGTTGGTGATGCCATCCAGCCATCTCATTCTTTGTCGTCCCCATCTCCTCCCACCCCCAATCCCTCCCAGCATCAGACTCTTTTCCAGTGAGTCAACTCGTCGCATGAGGTGGCCAAAGTATTGGAGTTTCAGCTTTAGCATCAGTCCCTCCAATGAACACCCAGGATTGATCTCCTTTAGAATGGACTGGTTGGATCTCCTTGCAGTATAAGGGACTCTCAAGAGTCTTCTCCAGCACCACAGTTCAAAAGCATCAATTCTTCGGCAATCATCTTTCTTCACAGTCCAACTCTCACATCCATACATGACCACTGGAAAAACCATAGCCTTGACTAGACGGACCTTTGTTGGCAAAATAATGTCTCTGCTTTTTAATATACTATCTAGGTTGGTCATAACTTTCCTTCCAAGGAGTAAACGTCTTTTAATTTCAAGGCTACAATCAGCATCTGCAGTGATTTTGGAGTCCAAAAAAATAAAGTCTGACACTGTTTCCACTGTTTTTCTATCTATTTCCCATGAAGTGATGGGACCAGATGCCATGATCTTTGCTTTCTGAATGTTGAGCTTGAAGCCAAACTTTTCACTCTCTTTTTTCAGTTTCATCAAGAGGCTTTTGAGTTCCTCTTCACTTTCTGCCATCAGGGTGCTGTCATCTGCATATCTGAAGTTATTGATATTTCTCCCGGCAATCTTGATTCCAGCTTGTGCTTCTTCCAGCCCAGCGTTCCTCATGATGTACTCTGAATATAAGTTAAATAAGGAGGGTGACAATATACAGTCTTGACATACTCTTTTTCCTATTTGGAACCAGTTGTTGTTCCATGTCCAGTTCTAACTGTAGCTTCCTGACCTGCATACCAGTTTTTCAAGAGGCAGGTCAGGTGATCTGGTATTCCCATCTCTTTCAGAATTTTTCATAGTTTATTGTGATCCACACAGTTAAAGCCTTCACAGACGCGAGAGACGCTGGCTCCGGCGGCGCAGACGCGAGGTATGATGCTTATTGCCACTAAAACTGAGATCATATGGCATGTTTTACACACATTTCAGAAAACTATAGAAAATGATGACGTATGTGTCACTGTTTAAATACATTCTGTCCAAAATGAGTATCACAACAAAAATATTCAAATTTGAATCTGTGTAATTCAGATTTGGACTTGAATCCACTCAGTCAAGATTCAAACCTGGCCAAAAATCAGTATGGGACTCAAACACATGCCAAACCCCATAGTATTCCAACATAAATAACACATTTCATTTCACCACTTGAAGCTCAAGTTCTTGATGTCTCATCACAGAATTCAGTGAGAAATGAAATTATAGGTAAGAAGTGAGTTTATTTAGAGAGAAACACATTCCACAGAGTGTGGGCCATCTCAGAAGATGAGAGTGACTCCAAACTAAGGTGTGGCTAGGTGATTTCATGGGCTAACCGGTGGGAGTATTATTTCAACTATTTTTGAGAAGGGATGGAGTTTTCCAGGAGTTGGTCCACTACTCACATTTTGGTCTTTATGGTCAGCCTTGGAACTGTCATAGTGCCAATGGTTATGTCATTTAGCTTGCTAAGATGTTACAGTGAGCATGTACTAGTGTGCAAGGTCTGGTGGAAGTTAGTGATCTGCCATCTTGCTCTTACTGGTTCAAATCAGTTTATGTTGTGTCCGCAGGCTATGTCATTCTTGCAAAGTTTTTGCCCTACCTCTTTCCCTCCTGCTTCAAAATGAATTAGTAATTATAGTTCTCATTTTTTGAATAATCACATTATAGTAATTTGGGAGATTTATATCTTGTAATATCTAAGTGTCTTCTAGCCTCAGACTATCCACTTTCTGGTTTAAAAATGAAGTTAGCTAAAGTGGTCAGTGTTGAATGTGTGCCCATGTTTGACCTGGATTCAGTATTAGTGTAGTGATTTATCTGGTGTTTTAATAATCGTATAGCTCAGTAGTAATCCTTCTCACCAAATTTTATCCACAAGAAAAAAACAAAACAAAACACTTCACTTTATTATTTTGATTTGTTGGTATTTAACTAAGACCTCTCCCAAACAGAAATAGAATCATACAAATTTGGTGTGTTTGCGTGTAGAGGGGAGTGGTATTTGTATTGGATTGTATGCTTTAACTGGAGAAAGAAACAGAAACTCACACCAGTAGTCTTGCCTGGAAGATACTTTGGATGAAGGAGCCTGGTGGGCTATAGTCCATGGGCTCACAAAGAGTCAGACATGACTTAAAGACTAAACAATAACAACACTATGCTTTAATACTGTATTTTACCATTAACTCTCAAATGAAGGACATATTCTTTCTCTTTTCCATCCTCTTTGCTTTGTATGCAGTACCCCCTGCCTTTCATATTTCCAGTTGCCCCAGAACACACATATCTCACTGGAAATGAAGCCTACGGATGTCCTGATCTAAAAATCTACCTGAACCTTAACAAGTGGCAATTGACTCTTTCTACTAGGAAGTTATGTAGATAAGGGGTAGTGAATAAAATTTATATGTCTAAAAATCCACCTTGATTTACTTTAGTTTGCTCTACATTTTCAATAAAGGTTAATAACACCATGCAACAGTGTGTTGTAGTATTATGGAGGAAAACAAAGGGAGGGGTCATAGAAAGGGAATGAGAGATATTCCTGTGTTACCACCATCCTCTACTGTTTCCCAGTATTATCAACAGCACCTCTTCCATTCTCAGCAGGGTCTTGGCTTTAATGGCAAATGATATGGTCATTTTCAAATGACCATCAAATATAATGCATGCTTATAACTGTGATGAGGTTAAAAAATGTCTCAAAGCACTGGACAACATTTGGGGTGTCCAAGGGTGCAAGTTTGGCCACTACTTCAAAGCTATGTTTTTTCCAGTAGTCATGTATGGATGTGAGATTTGGGCCATAAAGAAAGCTGAGTACAAAAGAATTGATACTTTTGAACTGTGGTGTTAGAGAAGACTCTTGAGAGTCCCTTGGACTGCAAGGAGATCCAACCAGTTAATCCTAAAGGAAATCGGTCTTGAATATTTATTTGAAGGACTGATGTTGAAGTTGAAGCTCCAATACTTTGGCCACCTGATGCGAAGGACTGACTCATTAAAAAAGACCCTGATGCTGGGCAAGATTGAAGGCAGGAGGAGAAGGGGACGACAGAGGATGAGATGGTTGAATGGCATCACTAACTCAATGGACGTGTGTTTGAGCAAGCCCCTGGTAGTAGGTGATGGACAGGGAAGTCTGGTGTGCTGTGAGCCATGGTGTTGCAAAGAGTCAGACACAACTGAGGGACTGAACTGAACTTAGATAAAGATGGGATTTTTTTTGGTTCAAGAGACAATCTGGCTCCAATAAACCCAATAGCCTTTTGCTCCATCATATACATCTGTCAGAAATCCAAGACTGATTTCTAAATTTGTTCCCATGGAGCAGAAAAGTTGTCTTGCCCTAGCCACCTATAAGCCTTAACAGACATAAATCCAGATTCAGAGTGTTATTTGGCAGCAGTGACTAGGTGACTAGAAAAAAGTTTGCCTTAAATTTAGATTTGTTTTTGATAGTCAGGAAAACCACAATATTAACATTTGAAAACCACAGGGTCTGCATTACCAGGCAGACAGTAGGGTTATTTCCTTTTTCACTTGCTTTTCATACAACGAACATTTATTTATTAAATGCTACTACACATTGCCCTGTGCTGGTTCTCAAATATAAGTGTCAACAAAGAGTTTTTGACCTAATCATGATCCTGATTCTTCACAAGAAAATTAATGGGTTTTGTTGGACGAAGAATAGATTGAGAAGTACAGTTCTACAAATCATGCAGTTTGGGACTTTAAACAGGAAAAGTCTTTGTTTTACCCATTATTATTTTTTTTAAGGTTTAGTTATATAAATTCCATACATAAACATAAAAGCAGACTAGAAAAGAAAATTTGGTAGTAACTACAAGCTATTTCTAGTGAAACTACAAAGAAAGTAAGAGATTTTTTAGCATCTTATTTGAGTACCAGGGGCTTGAAGATTTCGAACTGTAAAGGAGGGGATTATCAAACTTGCATTCCTGTTTTTCATCATGTAAATATTACTGCCTCTTGATGAAAGTGAAAGAGGAGAGTGAAAAAGTTGGCTAAAAACGCAACATTCAGAAAACTAAGATCATGGCCTCTGGTCTCATCACTTGATGGCAAATTGATGGGGAAACAGTGGAAACAGTGGCAGACTTTACTTTGAGGGGCTCCAAAAAGACTGCAGATGGTGACTGCAGCCATGAAATTAAAAGACGCCTGATACTTGGAAGAAAAGCTATGACCAACCTAGACAGCATATTAAAAAGCAGAGACATTACTTTGCCAACAAAGGTCTATCTCGTTAAAGCTATGTTTCTTCCAGTAGTCATGTATGGATGTTAGAGTTGGACTATAAATAAAGCTGAGCACCAAAGAATTGATGCTTTTGAACTATGGTATTGGAGAAGACTTTTGAGAGTCCCTTGGACTGCAAGGAGATCCAACCAGTCCATCCTAAAGGAAACCAGGTCCTGAATATCCATTGGAAGGACTGATGATGAAGCTGAAACTCCAATACTTTGGCTATCTGATGTAAAGAATTGACTCATTAGAAAAGACCCTGATGCTGGGCAAGATTGAAGGCAGGAGAAGAAGGGGACGACAGAGGATGAGATGGTTGGATGGCATCACTGACTCAATGGACATGAGTTTGAGTAAACTCCAGGAGTTGACAATGAATAGGGAGGCCTGGCGTGCTGCAGTCCACAAGGTCGCAAATAGTTGGACACGACTGACTGACTGAAATGAACTGAAATGCTACTGTAATTTTCCCACTGATGAAACAGAATCAACCTTCTTGTAAGAAAGCATTTATTAAAAAACACTTTGAATATGCAGTTCGTGAATGGTTGTTACACGCAGACAATAAATACAACCTGGCGTTCACAGAAGCATTCACCCTTTTCTGAGCATATCTTTCTAATCGTTCCCATTATCTACAGTATGTCTGATTTCACACACATCAGCACATTCACTTTACAGCCCCTCTTTGTAAACACACAAACTACATTCTGCAAACTTTCAACCCGTATTTTTATTTGTGCATCAAACACATCAAGGAACAAAAGATCTGTGGGAAAATTATTATGACTCCTTTTGTCAGAGCATAGTGCCCAAAGAATTCTCCTTAGAGTATTTTACCCAAAGCTGTTCTCCTAACAGGAGTTTTATGCTCTTCTTCCTCTTCACCTTTTATTGTCACCTACTTTGTGGCTCATCTCCTTATTTGTTCAGAAATTCTGAAATAAAGTAAAAGGCAAAAATAAATCAACTCAAGATTGTAGAAAGACTATGATGGGACAAAGTAAATAATTAATAATAAAACAGTAAAAAATATGGCACTATTACTGATTTATATAGTTAATCTGTCCATATGAATACATTTCTTAAAATGTGATAAATTGGTCTATACATGAAGCAAGGACCAGGAATTTGGCCAGGAAACAGAGTAATATGAAAACCATAAGTTAAAAAGCAATCAAGACTGATGGAAAGGGCTAATGAGAAAATCGATCTGTTTGCATGGTAGGGCAAGTGGAAATAATTTCTTGCACATTACACAAATCAAGACTTCATAATTAGATTTGACACAAATACAGGTATAACATTATTGCATGGGACATTATGTTGTACTGCAAAGTAATTTAGTTTGAAAATTTAAGTTCTGTTTAGAAATAAGCTTCAGTTCAGTTCAGTTCAGTTCAGTCGCTCAGTCGTGTCCGACTCTTTGCGACCCCATGAATCACAGCACACCAGGCCTCCCTTTCCATCACCAACTCCTGGAGTTCACTCAAACTCATGTCCATAGAGTCGGTGATGCCATGCAGCCATCTCATTCTCTGTCATCCCCGTCTCCTCCCACCCCCAATCCATCCCAGCGTCAGAGTCAACTCGTCGCATGAGGGGGCCAAACTATTGGAGTTTCAGCTTTAGCTTCAGTCCTTCCAACGAACACCCAGGATTGATCTCCTTTAGGATGGACTGGTTGGATCTCCTTGCAGTCCAAGGGACTCTCAAGAGTCTTCTCCAGCACCACAGTTCAAAAGCATCAATTCTTTGGCGATCAGCTTTCTTCACAGTCCAACTCTCACATCCATACATGACCATGGGAAAAACCATAGCCTTCACGAGACGGACCTTTGTTGGCAAAGTAATGTCTCTGCTTTTTAATATGCTATCTAGGTTGGTCATAACTTTCCTTCCAAGGAGTAAGCGTCTTTTAATCTCATGGCTGCAATCAGCATCTGCAGTGATTTTGGAGGCCAAAAAAATAAAGTCTGACACTGTTTCCACTGTTTTTCCATCTATTTCCCATGAAGTGATGGGACCAGATGCCATGATCTTCGTTTTCTGATTTTGAGCTTCAAGCCGACCTTTTCACTCTCCTCTTTCACTTTCATCAAGAGGCCTTTGAGTTACTCTTCACTTTCTGCCATAAGGGTGGTGTCATCTGCATATCTGAGGTTATTGATATTTCTCCTGTCAATCTTGATTCCAGCTGGTGCTTCTTCCAGCCCAGCGTTCCTCATGATGTACTCTGCATATAAGTTAAATAAGCAGGGTGACAATATACAACCTTTTCCTATTTGGAACCAGTCTGTTGTTCCATGTCCAGTTCTAACTGTAGCTTCCTGACCTGCATACAGGTTCCTCAAGAGGCAGGTCAGGTGGTCTGGTATTCCCATCTCTTTCAGAATGTTCCACAGTTTATTGTGATCCACACAGTCAAAGGCTTTGGCATAGTCAATGAAGCAGAAATAGATGTTCTTCTGGAACTCTCTTGCTTTCTCCATGATCCAGCAGATGTTGGCTTTTTGATCTCTGTTTCCTCTGCCTTTTCTAAAACCTGCTTGAACATCTGAAAGTTCACGGTTCACATATTTTTGAAGCCTGGCTTGGAGAATTTTGAGCATGACTTTACTAGCGTGTGAGATGAGTGCAATTGTGTGGTAGTTTGAGCATTCTTTGGCATTGCCTTTCTTTGGGATTGGAATGAAGACTGACCTTTTCCAGTCCTGTGGCCACTGCTGAGTTTTCCAAATTTGCTGGCATATTGAGTGCAGCACTTTCACAGCATCATCTTTCAGGATCTGAAATAGCTCAATTGGAATTCCATCACCTCCACTATCTTTGTTCGTAGTGATGCTCTCTAAGGCCCACTTGACTTCATATTCCAAGAAATCTGGTTCCAGGTGATTGATCACACCATCATGATTATCTTGGTTGCAAAGATCTTTTTTCTACAGTTCTTCTGTGTATTCTTGCCACCTCTTCTTAATATCTTCTTTTTCTGTTGCTGCTGCTAAGTAACTTCAGTCGTGTCCAACTCTGTGTGACCCCATAGACGGCAGCCCGTCAGGCTCCCCCGTCCCTGGGATTCTCTAGGCAAGAACACTGTTAGGTCCACACCATTTCTGTCCAACCTAATAAGAAAGGAATATTTTCATGATAAAAGAAAAAAATCAATAACATTTTTTTCGAATTTAAATATTTAGTGTAGCCTAGGAGAACAAATGCCTAGATGGCATCACCGACTCTCTGGACATGAGTTTGAGTGTACTCCGGGAGTTGGTGATGGACAGGGAGGCCTGGCGTGCTGTGATTCATGGGGTCGCGGAGAGTCGGACACGACTGAGCGACTGAACTGAACTGAACTGAACTGAGGAGAACAAAATGGAGAAAAAAATACTGAAATCTAATTATGTTGCTTAAATTGAGTAAAATGTGAATAGTAAACAAGCAGAATGCAGACTAAAAATTAAGTATTGCTTTTTTTTCCTTTTTACCCCAAATTGGTTTTATTATTGTTCAATCACTGAGTACTACATGACAATAAACAGTGAAACAAGGAGAGACTAGTGACTTCCAGACAATTTTAAGATTTAAATTGCTTGTATATTTATTACTTTCAGTTTTATTTTCCATTAAAAAATACATAAACAAGTCAAAGGCATACAGTTTGGGAAAATAATGAGGATTTCAGGAATAGTCTGTTTTGAGATTAAACCTAGACCAAAGAAAAAAATGCAAATATGACTGGAGATCAAACCAGTCAATCTAAAGGAAATCAATTCTGAATATTTATTAAGAGGACTGATGCTGAATTTGGGGCTCCAATACTTTGGCCACCCGATGTGAAGAGCTGTCTCAGAAAAGACTCTGATGCTGGGAAAGATTGAAGGGAGGAGAAGGGGACAACAGAGGATGAGATGGTTGGATGGTATCACTGACTCAATGGACATAAGTTTGAGCAAGCTCCAGGGGAGATGGTGAAGGACAAGGAATCCTGGCATGATGCAGTCTATGGGGTCGCAAACAGTCTGACATGACTGAGTGACTGAACAAAAGCATCATGATCATTGTAAAGGAGATAGGCTGAAACAGTCTAGTTTATTATCTCAAATCAGATACTAAAAGACGAATTTGCATCTGAGAGGTAGTAACCTGATAACTGGGTGGCACAGACAGTGAAAGCACCTAGACCAAAGAAAAAAATATAAATATATTTTATTTTGTATTTATTTACAAGAAATAGAGGTTTGGCTTGATTTACATCAACTGACAACTTTGAATGGTGATGAAAGTGAAAGTGAAGTCGCTCAGTCGTGTCCGACTCTTTGCAACCCCATGGATTGTAACCTAAGAGGCTCTTCTGTCCATAGGATTTTCCAGGTGAGAATACTGGAGTGGATTGCCATTTCCTTCTCCAGGAGATCTTCCCGACCTGGGGATCAAACCCAGGTCTCCCGCATTGAAGGCAGACTCTTTACCGTCTGAGCCACCAGGGAAGTGATAGAAATGGGGTATTTTCTACCAAGGAGTTCATTAGAAACTCAGTGGCCAAGGATGGTCACATAGGCTGGTCATATAGAGACCAGTCACATAGGTACCCTCTGCCTAGTAAGCACCAAAACTCCAGAAGGAAAGCTGGTGTTTAGCATAAAATATATTATTTATATAACCAGTTTAAGCACAGGGAGCCAGTCATATTAGGAATGGTGAAAATCTTTCTAAAACTCACTTCTGATCTGCCTGTTGAAGGCCCGACTTGCAAGCAGGTCTTTCTGAGGATGATAATCTCAGGCCTGTTAACTTTTGTGTGTATCCAGCATAGTTTAGTATTCTTTATATTAAACTTTCTTTGCTGATATTATTGTTTTATTTGTGTCTCTTAATTGGGCTTGGATTGATATGCTATATAAATCACTTTTCAGTATATGTTCGAAGTTTTCAATGTTATATTAATTTCTAATCTCTTCAGAAATTATTTAGAAAATCACTGCTGCAGAATACTAAATATTATCAGAAGTTAGTCACATGACATCAAACAATAATTCAATTTAGACAATTTAGTGAAAGAAATCCAGACAGCTGGTAGCGAGGTTTATGTCTATACCCAAAAATCATTTTAGACTAAAGCAAGTAAAAAAAGGAACAAGTGTGAAGTCTGTAAAACATGTTCTTGTTTTTATGTAAAAACTTTTCTTTCAACTATTTTGCTATATTCTGAATATTCAAATTATTTTAAAATATTCATTAAGGAAAAGGATTCACTACTTTAAAATTCTATGAGCTTAAAAATGGGAAACGGGAAAGTGTTAAAACTGGAGATAGCAGAAGCAAAATACATTTTACACATGTCCTAAGAAGCAGGTGGGGAATTGAAAGTGCAAAGCGATCTTGCAGAAAACTCATTCTGGGTGCTTTCTGATAAGGCAAAACTGCCATCAAACAGGGCAGAACCCAGACTGCCACACTAGCCTTTGAGTTTTACTTATTTGGTGCCAGCAAAAACTAAAAAGCAAAACTGAATTCAAAAAGGCCATTTTTGTCTGTGGATTTCAGATTCCTTGAATTCTTGGAAAGCTAAACAGAAGAATCCCTGACTAAAGGCTTTCTGGTAAGTACCTACGAAAAGCTATGATTCCTATACATAACAGGATGAAGAGAGACTAGTATAAGCCTCTCTGGTGTTGCCGAGTAGATAAAAGGTAGAGGCCATCTGTCATCAAAATTCCCCTGAGAAAATAGGATCTGTTAGGACTTTGCTGGCAGAGAATCAAATAATTTCAGAAGGCAGACCTGCTTAAAAGCCGGCCAACCTAACCCTATAATTTCATAAATAGGAAACCGAATATGGGAGAATAAGTTATATGCCAAAAAAGCACGGTTAGTTAGAGGCACTTGCTGATTAGTAGCATACTGGTAGGAAAAAGTTAGTAACTATAAACACATAAATTCAATGCTTTTCTCATAGACCACTTGATCACATCAGAAAGAACAGATGACTTAGAGCTGTGTGACTCCTAGCACAGGAGAACTGAGTACCACTGTGATGTGGTAGTCATCAAAAAACATTATTCTAAAATCACTGAATACATCAGAGGCATTGTTTTGGATTTTAGAATTTAAATTTTTCTTTACCTGATATTTTATAAAAGTTTTTGAGACCACTTAATTGTTACTTTCCCTGTTGGTTTATGGTGCATATCTTCTCTAAATAAATAACACAACAGGTTAAGAGTTTTTGTCCTTGATTATTTAAATTTCTCATGTCAGATCTAATGTGTTGATATGTATTAAATGCCTAGCACATGTACTTGGAACTAATACTCAGCAAGTGTCAGTGCTTGAATCTTATCCCACAATATTTTATACTTTCTGGTAGTCTGTATCATAGTCATCTATGTTTTATTACAGTGGTAGTTTAATTATGGTTTAAAAGTTTAGCTCAGTTGCCAAATAACAGACATGATGTTGCACATGGTCTCGAGGTATTATAAATTTTTCTGAGTTGTTCTATACCCTCATTTAGCATTTAGTGATACATTTCACCCAATGAAGATTATTTCCTCCAACATGCATGTTTACCTTGAATATATTCATGAACGGAGAATAGAGAGATATTATTCACAATGTTAGCCATATGTAAGAAAGCATATCCTTATAGTTAGGCTTATATATTTCCATGTAACTCCCTTACATTTGATCTAGTTTCCCCTGTAAGACTGTGTTAGGGGTAGAAACTAACAAACAAACTAAAGCATCCAAGCATCCTTCAGTTGTGTAAAACAGGTATTGTGACCTTGGTATGCGTTCCATTTCTGGACTAAAATTTCTCATTTTGTTAAACCATTTTTGATGATATTATTTGCACACTTTACTACTTATGGACTTCCTCTGTAGAGTACTCACATATATTTTGAATGTTCCCCTCAAAAATGATAACTGAACAACTAAACGCAATACACTTCATCATTATAGAATGTGTAGCATGTTTCCTGTTTCAACTAGATTATTACTACTAATGAGTTAATACATTAATATTTTCAGTCATATTTCACAATAACTAAAACTCTTGATGTATATTTTTACAAGTCCAGCTATATAACCAGGGCCTTATATTTTTACAAGTCCAGCTATATAACCAGGGCCCCTCTTTTTTTTTTTTTAACTGTACTTGGACAATTAATTTTATGAACATAAATGCATGTCTTAACTTTTATGCTGTGGATTGTACATCTTAGATATTCATAGTTTTAAGCCCCAGTCTGTCATACATTAGCTCTTCTTATCCATTTTTTGTGCACCTGTAGATTTAATAAGAAAGCTATTTATGTGTTCCTTAAAAACATTCAGTGAAGGTTAAAAACTCATGACCTTAGGTAACAGAATATACTTTGAACCTTGCTGATACCTAATCTATTTATGTGATATTATACTACTGGGAGTTTGGGGAAGAATCAAGTAAGTATCACCTCCTGTTACACTAAAAACTATTCTACTAAACTGATTAATTGGCACTGTTTTAGCATCTTTGCTTAACCAATTAAAAGCCCTTCCCTAAATTGAGCATGTATATCTCTGGATTTTATTCAAATATATTATGGAAGACTTGTTAGCGAAAGGCCATATGGAAATTAAAATCCTAGATTTGTGCCAATAGTTGTTACTTTGTATACAGTTCTTGGAAAATGGAAATGATATTAGGCTAGACTTATTTTTATAGGTATCTCATATCTTTATTTCAAAGGCATATGTTAAGAAAAATTAAGTGACTTGAGAGTAAAACTCTTGGAAATCATCATAAATACTCAATAGAGGAGCACTAAAGGAGACACAGGAAAATGTAGGATTTATTTGTTTTTCGCAGTTGGAATCTGCTACTAATAATAGAGATAATGGTTCCAAAAGTTGATAATTATTCAATCAAGAATAAAATTTGGATACTCATCTAGGAAATACTAAAACTAGGAGTTATTACTTTTTGCCAAAACTTCTACATGTCTTGGAAATAGCTTATTCAGTAATAGAGAAAATTTTTGATTCTGTATGACAAAAACCAGTGAAAATACAGCTAATTAAGAGTGGCAGATCTGGGAGGGTCAAAGATATTATTGTTGAAACAGAAAGACTCAATCGTTTTGGTGGAGTCAGGATTCAGTCCCTATCATTTGGAGCCCAACTCTTTACTTCCTGTAGAAATAGGAAGTCGTGACATATTTGGAAAGAAGCTGTATGGTGAATCTAGACATTAGAGAGAGAAAAATGACCTTAAAAAATAACCTGTATCATTAACATATTAACCTCTCATTATCAATCACTATCTTTTATTCAGTATCAATTAATCTTTATAAGACTGATACAGTTAGATTATTTTAAATACATCTAAATGAGATGATAAAGGCACTCAGTAACTTTTGAGGCTCTGCTATTAATATTAAAAATACTGAATAAGTTTTGGTATCTGTATATCTGTATTTGAGTATATCTGGGTTTAATATACTTTGTTTGGTTGTATACATTATGGATAGAAAAAGAAATAGAATTATGCCTATCCAGACTTTATGATCCCTTGGATTCTGTTTTCTGACAACATGATTATGTAATACAAGAACCTGTATTTGGGAGTACTAAGTCCTGACGTCTTAAAATTTGGTAGATTCCAGCTGCCCTCACTTTGGATTTTACTATTAAATACATTTTGTATTATGTTCTCTACTGCTACATTAGTGATCTTCAAGTAATCCAATTTGTTGTGCTGCAGAATATTTTAACCTATCAGAATACCCTTAGACAACCATTATATGCTTAGGAGAATCTAATCAACACTGTAGTAGATTAACATTGATTAGGTAATAAGCTTGGTTATTAATATGTATCAGGGGCTGTGCTATACTGTACATTCTTTGTCTAATTTCATCATTGGAACATCCCTCTGAGAAAACTACTTTCATTACCCATTTTTCAGAAGGTATACTGATATTCAGAATTGTTAAGTAACTTGATTGAAGTTACACGGTGTATGACTAACCTAAAGAAGCTCACTCCAGGCTTCCCACTTTAAACCAGTCCACCAGTTCTCTGTCCAATAATGTATTAGAAAATATTGGAGAATAAGTGTTGATCCCATCTATTAATACAAATCAAGTAAATATTTAAGGAACTTTTAAAATAATTTCTGTCACTATAATTTCTTGAATTATTCTTGAATTTTACAATAAGTGATATTAGACTCAATAATCTTAATTTTAGGGGGGGGGAATAAAGCTGTCCAACAGAGCTTTATATGATGATAGAAATATTATGCTGTATGATGTTCAAAATGATGCCCAGTATACATTGGGTAATGTGCTCTTGAAACAGTGCTAGTGTGACTAAATAATTGAATTTAACCTTCATTTCAGTTCAGTTCAGTTCAGTCACTCAGTCGTGTCCGACTCTCTGCGACCCCATGAATCACAGCACGCCAGGCCTCCCTGTCCATTACCAACTCCCGGAGTACACCCAAACTCATGTCCACAGAGTCGGTGATGCCATCCAGCCATCTCATTCTTGGTCGTCCCCTTCTCCTCCCGCCCCCAACCTTTCCCAGCATCAGAGTCTTTTCCAGTGAGTCAACTCGTCGCATGAGGTGGCCAAAGTATTGCAGTTTCAGCTTTAGCATCAGTCCCTCCAATGAACATCCAGGATTGATCTCCTTTAGAATGGACTGGTTGGATCTCCTTGCAGTATAAGGGACTCTCAAGAGTCTTCTCCAACACCACAGTTCAAAAGCATCGATTCTTTGGCGATCAGCCTTCTTCACAGTCCAACTCTCACATCCATACATGACCACGGAAAAAACCATTGCCTTGACTAGACGGACCTTGGTTGGCAAAGTAATGTCTCTGCTTTTTAATATACTATCAAGGTTGGTCATAACTTTCCTTCAAAGGAGCAAGCGTCTTTTAATTTCATTGCTGCAATCAGCATCTGCAGTGATTTTGGAGCCCCAAAAAACAAAGTCTGACACTGTTTCCACTGTTTTTCCATCTATTTCCCATGAAGTGATGGGACCAGATGCCATGATCTTTGTTTTCTGAATGTTGAGCTTCAAATCAACCTTTTCACTCTCCTCTTTCACTTTCATCAAGAGGCTTTTGAGTTCCTCTTCACTTTCTGCCATAAGGGTAGTGTCATCTGCATATCTGAGGTTATTGATATTTCTCCCGGCAATCTTGATTCCAGCTTGTGCTTCTTCCAGCCCAGCGTTCCTCATGATGTACTCTGCATATAAGTTAAATAAGCAAGGTGACAATATACACCCTTGACGTACTCCTTTTCCTATTTGGAACCAGTCTGTTGTTCCATGTCCAGTTCTGACTGTTGCTTCCTGACCTGCATACATGTTTCTCAAGAGGCAGGTCAAGTGGTCTGGTATTCCCATCTCTTTCAGAATGTTCCACAGTTTATTGTGATCGACACAGTCAAAGGCTTTGGCATAGTAAATGAAGCAGAAATAGATGTTTTTCTGAAACTCTCTTGCTTTCTCCATGATCCAGCAGATGTTGGCAATTTGATCTCTGGTGCCTCTGCCTTTTCTAAAACCTGCTTGAACATCTGGGAGTTCACGGTTTACATACTGCTGAAGCCTGTCTTGGAGAATTTTGAGCATGACTTTACTAGCGTGTGAGATGAGTGCAATTGTGTGGTAGTTTGAGCATTCTTTGGCATTGCCTTTCTTTGTGATTGGAATGAAGACTGACCTCTTCCAGTCCTGTGGCCACTGCTGAGTTTTCCAAATCTGCTGGCATATTAAGTGCAGCACTTTCACAGCATCATCTTTCAAGACTTGAAATAGCTCAACTGGAATTCCATCACCTCCACTAGTTTTGTTCGTAGAGATGCTTTCTAAGGCCCACTTGACTTCACATTCCAAGTTGTCTGGCTCTAGGTCAGTGATCACGTTATCGTGACTATCTTGGTCGTGAAGATCTTTTTTGTACAGTTCTTCTGTGTATTTCTGCCACCTCTTCTTAATATCTTCTGCTTCTGTTAGGTCCATACCATTTCTGTCCTTTATCGAGCCCATCTTTGCATGAAATGTTCCCTTGGAATCTCTGATTTTCTTGAAGAGGTCTCTTGTTTTTCCTATTCTGTTGTTTTCCTCTATTTCTTTACATTGATCATTGAGGAAGGCTTTCTTATCTCTCCTTGCTATTCTTTGGAACTCTGCATTCAGATGCTTATATCTTTCCTTTTCTCCATTGCTTTTCGCCTCTCTTCTTTTCACAGCTATTTGTAAGGCCTCCTCAGACAGCCATTTTGCTCTTTTGCATTTCTTTTCCATGGGGATGGTCTTGGTCCCTGTCTCCTGTACAATGTCACGAACCTCCGTCCAGAGTTCATCAGGCACTCTATCAATCAGATCTAGTCCCTTAAATCTATTTCTCACTTAACTATAATTAAATTTAAGTAGATTTATGTGCCCATGAGTTACCATATTGGACAGTGCAGTTCTACAGCATAAATTTCCATTTTGCAAAACAATATTTTGATCATCTAAAATTGGAATTTAAGATCTTAATTTTTGGAAGCAAAGTTATTTATTAATATAAAATGTTATGTAGAACCTTAATGGATAAGTCAAAAATGGGTGAAGCTGCCTTGGTCAAAGTGACAAGAGAGAGAAAAGCCTGGATTTTATAGTATAAGCAGGTGACCTCTCCTCTCTCTGCTTACACTCCACTCCAAGTAACCTCTAAGGAACTGGTAGGTGCTACCTATAAGGAATCACTTGAAACTCATTGATAAAAATATTGCAATGCCTCTTCCATCTTATACCATTTCTTGAATGTTTGTAAAATTGATTTTGCAATTAATTAAACACTTATCAATACCTTACCAATGTGCATGATACTAATGTTAATGATACCCTTAACTTATAACCTAGAGATCGGTTGACTGTTGTTTTTAAGTTCTATGTTGGAATATAGAAATAGAGTGTTTCAAGTACTGGATGCTCAGACATGTCTGACTCTCCGTGACCCCATGAACTCTAGCCTGCCAGGCTCCTCTGTCCATGGGATTTTCCAGGCAAGAATACTAGAGCAGGTTTCCATTTCCTCCTCCAGGGGATCTTCCTGGCCCAGGGATCCAACCTGCATCTCCAGCATATCCTGATTGACAGGCAGATTCTTTACCACTGAGCCACCTGGAAACCCTTCAAGTGCTATGTTGTTGATGCTTAGTCACTTATTTGCATCCAAGTCTTGCAACCGCATGAACTGTAGCCCGCAAGGCTCTTCTGTCCATAGGATTTTTCAAGCAAGAATACTGGAGTTGGTTGCCATTTTCTTCTCCAGGGTCAAGTGCTACAGATGGTACCAGTACAGAGAGCAGGTGAGGGAGTTAGGGTTAGGTTTAGGGTTAGGGTGAATGAAAGGAAAGGGAACACTGTACAGAAGACACAACACATAGGCTGAATCCTGAAGGGGTAACATAAGTGAGAACAGAGGTTAGCAGCGAGGGAAGACATTCTAAAAATACAAATTCTTTCCAAAGTCTAAGCAGTAACTATGTGAAGACATAAATTTATTTACACTTTCTAAGGGCCAGGTAAATTTTATCTTGGCTTACTTGTTCAGTTTGGGCGCTTTATATAATCATTTTTCCAGTTGAAAAATAAATATTCTTGAAAAAAATGAGAAACTAAATATGATTTGAATACTTTTGCTTTTTCTATAATTTAGTGTCTTCTTGACATATTTCTCAAACTTGAAAAGAAGATCAACTTTCCCTCTACCACTATGCTTTTCAATAGGTATAGCAAAACGGAGATGTGTTTCATTGAAAACCTTTTGTGGAATCATATACCCCTGAATACCATAAGCTAAAGAGTCATGAAAACAAAAGTAATTTATTTGTGTGGGAACTTCCAGTTTTTATAATGACATATTTTTCTAATTCCTTTTGTGAGTTGATAGTGGACACTTTTTTGTTGTTCTTATCAAATAGTAATTTCTCATGTTTATGAACACATGCCAGAAAACAAATGATACAAGTGATTGCTGACTAGTGTCACATTGTTTATGTTTTAGAAACGCAGGCAAGAAGAATAGATATCTAGAGAAAAAAAAGATAATTTTAACAAGTAACACTTGATTCCTAAATAACTATTTTATTTCTTATATGTTTGAGCTACAGTTCAGTTCAGTTCAGTCACTCAGTCGTGTCCGACTCTTTGTGACCCCGTGAATCACAGCACGCCAGGCCTCCCTGTCCATCACCAACTCCCGGAGTTCACTCAAACTCATGTCTATCGAGTCGGTGATGCCATCTAGTCATCTCATTCTCTGCTGTCCCCTTCTCCTCCTGCCCCCAACCTTTCCCAGCATCAGAGTCTTTTCCAGTGAGTCAACTCGTCGCATGAGGTGGCCAAAGTATTGGAGTTTCAGCTTTAGCAGCAGCTTAAAAACTAACAAACTATAAGAAAAAGTTGAAAAAATATTAAAAACAAATGAACAATAGGGAACAGAATATTTTTAAAACAGTAAAAAGACAAGTCAAGAATAACTAGTGGAAAAAATATTAGGACTCAGGCTAACACAATTAAAGATATTTTGATAATAATGTTTAGAATTATATTCTGAATAACATTAAAAAGTAAATGCCATAGGTAAGAATATTAACATCAGTCAGTCAGTCAGTGAAGTCACTCAGTCATGTCCAACTCTTTGTGACCCCATGGACTGCAGCACACCAGGCTTCCCTGTCCATCACCAACTCCTGGAGCTTGCTCAAACTCATGTTCATTGAGTCAGTGATGCCATCCAACTATCTCATCCTCTGTTGTCCCCTTCTCCTACAGCTTTCAATATTTTCCAGCATCAGGGTCTTTTCCAATGAGTCAGTTTTTCCCATCAGGTGGCCAAAGTATTGGAGTTTCAGCTGCAGCATCAGCCCTTACAATGAATATTCAGGACTGGTTTCCTTTAAGATGGACTGATTTGATCTTGCAGTCCAAGGGACTCTCAAGAGTCTTCTCCAATACCACAATTTAAAAGCATCAATTCTCCAGCACTCAGCATTCTTTATACTCCAACTTTCACACCCATACATGACTATAGGAAAAACCATAGTTTTGATTAGATGGTCCTTTGTTGGCAAAGTAATATCACTGCTTTATAATATGTTGTCTAGTTAGTCATAGCTTTTCTTCTAAGGAGCAAGTGTCTTTTAATTTCATGGCTGCAGTCACCATCTGCTGTGATTTTGGACCATCAGAACAAGACCCTGTTTCTGCCACTTTCAGTATCTCCCATTAAGAAGCTTCCATAAGCCTCTTATCCTTATCTGTCAGAGGGCAGTTCAGTTCAGTTGCTCAGTCGTGTCTGAATCTTTGCAACCCCATGAATCACAGCACACCAGGCCTCCCTGTCCATCACCAACTCCAGGAGTTCACTCAAACTCATGTCCATCGAGTCAGTGATGCCATCCAGCCATCTCATTCTCTGTCGTCCCCGTCTCCTCCTACCCCCAATCCCTCCCAGCATCAGACTCTTTTCCAGTGAGTCAACTTGTCACATGAGGTGGCCAAAGTATTGGAGTTTCAGCTTCAGCATCAGTCCTTCCAATGAACACCCAGGATTGATCTCCTTTAGAATGGACTGGTTGGATCTCCTTGCAGTCCAAGGGACTCTCAAGAGTCTTCTCCAGCACCACAGTTCAAAAGCATCAATTCTTCGGCGATCAGCTTTCTTCACAGTCCAACCAACTCTCACATCCACACATGACCACGGGGAAAACCATAGCCTTGACTAAGTGGACCTTTGTTGGCAAAGTAATGTCTCTGCTTTTTAATATGCTATCTAGGTAGGTCATAGCTTTTCTTCCAAGTATCAGGCGTCTTTTAATTTCATGGCTGCATTCACCATCTGCAGTGATTTTAGAGCCCCACAAAATAAAGTCTGCCACTGCTTTCACTGTTTTCCCATCAATTTGCCATCAAGTGATGGGACCAGATGCCATGATCTTTGTTTTCTGAATGTTGAGCTTCAAGCCAAACTTTTCACTCTCCTCTTTCACTTTCATCAAGAGGCTTTTGAGTTCCTCTTCACTTTCTGCCATAAGGGTGGTGTCATCTGCATATCTGAGGTTATTGATATTTCTCCCAGCAATCTTGATTCCAGCTTGTGCTTCTTCCAGCCCAGCATTCCTCGTGATGTACCCTGCATATAAGTTAAATAAGCAGGGTGACAATATACAACCTTGACGTATTCCTTTTCCTATTTGGAAACAGTCTGTTTTTCCATGGCCAGTTCTAACTCTTGCTTCCTGACCTGCATACAGGTTTCTCAAGAGGCAGGTCAAGTGGTCTGGTATTCCCATCTCTTTCAGAATGTTCCACATTTATTGTGATCCACACAGTCAAAAGCTTTGGCATAGTCAATGAAGCAGAAATAGATGTTTTTCTGGAACTCTCTTGCTTTCTCCATAATCCAGCGGATGTTGGCAATTTGATCTCTGTGACTTCTGCCTTTTCTAAAACCTGCTTGAACATCTGGAAGTTCACGGTTCACATATTGCTGAAGCCTGGCTTGGAGAATTTTAAGCATGACTTTACTAGCGTGTGAGATGAGTGCAATTGTGCGGTAGTTTGAGCATTCTTTGGCATTGCCTTTCTTTGGGATTGGAATGAAGACTGACCTTTTCCAGTCCTGTGGCCACTGCTGAGTTTTCCAAATTTGCTGGCATATTGAGTGCAGCACTTTCACAGCATCATCTTTCAGGATTTGAAATAACTCAACTGGAATTCCATCACCTCTACTCGCTTTGTTCGTAGTGATGCTCTCTAAGGCCCACTTGACTTCACATTCCAAGATGTCAGGTTCCAGGTGAGTGATCACGCCATCGTGATTATCTTCATCATGAAGATCTTTTTTGTACAGTTCTTCTGTGTATTCTTGCCACCTCTTTCTTAATATCTTCTGCTTCTGTTAGGTCCATACAATTTCTGTCCTTTATCGAGCCCATCTTTGCATGAAATGTTCCCTTGATATCTCTAATTTTCTTGAAAAGATCTCTTGTTTTTCCTATTCTGTTGTTTTCCTCTATTTCTTTGCATTGATCGCTGAGGAAGGCTTTCTTATCTCTCCTTCCTATTCTCTGGAACTCTGCATTCATATGCTTATATCTTTCCTTTTCTCCTTTGCTTTTCTCTTCTCTTCTTTCACAGCTGTTCGTAAAGCCTCCTCAGACAGCCATTTTGCTCTTTTGCATTTCTTTTCCATGGGGATGGTCTTGATCCCTGTCTCCTGTACAATGTCACAAACCTCTGTCCAGAGTTCCTCAGGCACTCTATCAGATCTAGTCCCTTAAATCTATTTCTTACTTCCACTGTATACAGATAGAATGAAAACCACAATCACAGAAAACTAATCAAACTGATCACATGGACCACAGCCCTGCCTAACTCAATGAAACTATGAGACATGCTGTGTAGGGCCACCCGAGACCAATGGGTCATTGTGGACATTTCTGACAAAACATGGTCCACTGGAGAAGGAATAGCAAACCACTTCAGTATTTGCCTTGAGGACCCAATGAGCAGTATGAAAAGGCAAAAAGAATATTTTTATATATAAAGAGGAAAATGAGAATTGTAGAGCAATGAGAGTATATAAACTTTATAATTATTAAGTGAAAAAATGGGGAACTTTCCTGGTGGCCCAGTGGTCAAAATTTAACCTTCCAATGCAGGGGGTGCAAATTCAATCCCTCTTCACGGAGCTAATATACCACTGGTCTCATGGCCAAAAGCAAAAACAATACATAAGACAGAAACAATATTGTAAGAAATCCAATAAAGACTTTAAAATCAGTTCACATAAAAAAAAAAAAAATCTTGTATTTGTATGTCACCTTTATAGTTCTGGTTTCTCATTTCTTAATTAGTAAATTCAGCGTGCAGGTTCTATCCCAGACTACTTTATACACTTCCGGAAGAAATGGCCTCTTAAATAAACAGAGTGTTGAGGTGGGGAGCCCCCAACCACATCAGATTCGTTTCACATATGATAATATACATGTTTCAATCCATTCTCCCAAATTATCCCACCCTCGCCCTCTCCCACAGAGTCCAAAAGACTGCTCCACACATCCAAGTCTCTGCTGTTGTCTCGTAAACAGGGTTATCGTTATCCTCTTGCTATATTCCATATATGTGTGTTAGTATACTGTATTGATGTTTTTGTTTCTGGCTTACTTCACTTTGTATAATAGGCTCCTGTTTCGTCCACCTCATTAGAACTAATTCAAATGTATTCTTTTTAATTGCTGAGTAGTACTCCATTGTGTAGATGTACCACAGCTTTCTTATCCATTCATCTGCGGATGGACATCAAGAAACTATTCTTAAGTAATCTGTTAAAACTTTGAACAGTATTACAGATTTTGCCATTTGTTATAAACTGGTATATGCAATTAACCAGAACCATGAGAAAGTTGGTATTGTGTGAATTCTGAGGCACTTTCGACATGCTGTAGGAGTGATGTGGACTTTCTTGAGTTTTACACATTCATAAGTGAGTGGTCTGTATCTCGTGTCTTTGTTGGTTTTCTATGAGCTGTAGTTTCTGGGAAGTGAGCAGCTCTCATTCCTGTAACTCTTGTAACCCAGTCATTCGTGTGCCTCCTTCATGAGGATTCAGTGTGGCTGTGGTGCTGTTATCCCTCTGATAGGAACTCTAACTCAGTGTAAAGCCCCAAAGATCTGTTAGTTATTTTTATTTTATATTGTACTATATTTTATTTACAGTGTTGTGTTTGTTTCAGGTGTATAGCAAAGTGATACAGTCATATATATATATATATATGAATTAACAAAAGCAGTTCCCGTCTTTTGATGGGGAGCTCGTGGTTTATAATATAAATGGCATTATTTTGTGAGAGGGATGACTTATGGCATTGGTTTTTTTTTCTTTTTGCAGCTTGAGGCAGTTGTAAAATAACTTAATGTAGCTTTTTGCAACTGTGTATTCTATGGTATTTTTTTCATTTGGTGAAATTTTAACTGTTAATGTTTTTGGCATTGTGCTTTGTACCATTTATTAAATAAAAATCAAAAAATATAAAAAAATAAAATAAAAGCAAATGCTGTAAGGAAAAAACAAACAAAAAAACAAAAAAATCTTAAAAAAAGAAAAAAATGATATAATTTAAAAATCAACATCTAAATTTCTTATAGCTATAATTATCATGCTCTTTTCTCAAATATTGTATTAATATTGACTTATTGCCTATACTTTTTCCTACAAGTTGGCATAAATGTATGTATTACAGAATGTAGGAAACTCAAAAAGAGTATTACTTCTTGATGTTCATTGTTGTCTAGCTGATTTATTTTTGAACACTCTGCTATGTCTATCTTGATGGCATGTGCTATAATGATCAATGTGAATGAGATGTATTTCCTGACCGAGCCAATATAAAAAGCATGAAAGTGAAACATTGCAGAAGGATAAAGCCATTTTTGTTTCCGTTTGGAGAAAAACATATTTTACTACTTTTGACCTTTTAGTGTTTTCTTGTGGTTAGCCAACACATCATCCAATTCTATAAAAAACAATCACTTCCAAAGTGGCATAAAATAAACTCATATATCGGGAAAACATTCAGTAACACTCAGCATAGAACAGAAAGGGCAAACGTGCAAATCATCAGCTACATTGTATTTTTGTTTAAGCTTTTATTAGATAAAGGTTTTAAATATATTTTAAATTGCTTTCTAATAATTCCTATCATAACATTTTTGAGTTTCTATTATTGTCATGCATTCTTTTTGAATTTGCATCCAGGACTAAATACCCAGCTAGATAACAGTGATTAAATACAGCATGGTGTCCAGTTTAATTGAATGGTTATGAAATTATAGAATTAAAAGGATATTAATGTTTATTTAGTTTTTAAATAATTTTGTACTTATTTTGATTGCATTCTTGCATATGTCTCACATAACCCTATTTTTAAAATTTTATATTTTATACTAACTGGATTAAGATGCTTATTCAAGGTCATACACTAAGAAATAAATTAGCAAGTTTTTCTGATTCCTGAATCCTATCTATCCCATATAATGCATTATATATATATATATATATATATACACACACACACACAGAGACACATACATTTCTTTCCAGATATTTCAATCAATAAGTCTCAACATGAAACCATTCTGGGTCATCTGATCAACACTTTTAGTTTTGGTTCTAGAAATTGAAAGGCAATAAGATTATGCAAGGGGTCCAAGGTCAATGAGTAAGATGGTCTGAGAGCCAGATGCTAGGACATGACTCCAGGCTTTCTTGATAGGACTTTTCATTACATCATGCCATTTCTGTATCTTTACAATATTTTTTTGCCTATTCAACTTAACATGTTTTTCCTTGCTTTTACTGAAGTATGAAAATAGAAACCTTCTGTCACTTGGCTAGCATTAAAAATGTCCAAAGGGCCTCAAAGAGTGGGATATGACTGAGCACACACACACCACACATTATTTGTGGTTCAGTGCTTCTCAATTTTAGCTGTGCTCCAAAATCAATCACTATGTATAATTATTCTAATATAAATAGTTAAGCTTGGAAATTCAGTTGAAGCCCTACAATCCGTATTTTAATAAAGTGCTACAGGTACCATCACAAATACAATGACAACAGCAATAATCATAGCTAACACGTAATGACTTACAAAGCTTTCTATGTGTCAAATACTATATAAGCCTTTTAAACATATTAACTCATTAATATTTCAAACAATCCCATCATTTAGGTGACTATAAGTATGTGATTTTCAGATGAAGAAACTGGAACCGAGAGAATTGAGGTGATTGTCACAAGGTCATATAGCCAGAATGGAGAAGCTAGAATCAAACACCAATTTCGTGGAGCTCTGGAATTTTAAGTGGTTTTATGGTCATTACTTTATCTCACTGTATCTTTTCATCAGGGCAGGAAAAATAAAACATTTCTAGGTATGTGGAATCAATATATTCATTCACATATTAAGAAAACAAGACTTTTGAGAAGTTAAATGCCTTTCTAGTCATAAAACTAGTAATTGAGAGACCTAGTGTGCTACTCCAGTATTTCTTCAAAAACACCTTTTGGCCTCAAAAATTTTGCTTTTCTATAAGTATGATATTTAATGTAGGAACTGTATTACTCAAAATGCTTAGCTGAAAACAGCAGAAGTAAATTTTGGTTTTAAAATGAAAACTCTTTATCAAAATTATACTGAGAAGTTCACAGAATTGTGAGAAAGGTGTGTCCGTATTCAAGTTCCAAGAATAGGGGCCTGAAATACTCCAAGAATGATGACCCATAACTCTCCAAGGAAAAGCAGCTTGTGCCATTGCTGCCTCTAGGATGCTAATCTGTCAAGAGCACAACTTGAATGCAACCAAATCTATGCCAGCACTAATATCAGTTCTAGGACCAGAAGTCAAAATTGTAAGCATGATTACTCTGGAAAATTCAGTGTCAATTAAATGAATTCTATATAAGGTGTACTTACTACTCAAGAGGATTGCTGCTAAAGAAAGTTTCACTTGAGCAAGTATATTGCTCAAATCCTGAATCACGTGTTGAACTGCAAAGAAAAGTGAGAACTTGCTTTTCTTGGTTTCTTCCTTGGAGAGGTGAAAGTTTTTCAGGATGTGAAACATAACAGGGTTGTTCAAAAGGTGCTAAGAAGTCTCATATGGAGGCTAGAAAGATATGGAGTCAGAAAGGAATTAGAGAAGGATGACTTTAAGACAAATATTTGAAATCTAACCTCTTGGAATATTAGTTTAGAGTAATATTAGAATATACAATTAACTAGAAGGATATCTTAAAATAAATTTTAAATACACACTTCATTAAAAGACTGAGAGAATTTTTTTTTCAATTCTGTGTCTTGAGTTGGAATTTTTTTGGTAGATGTATTAAAAAAAATAAATAGAGTCTGAGAGAAGGATCTTGATTTCAATACTACTCCCATTCATTACCTGCAGTGTATTCCTGTGTAAGTTTTTGTTACCATTTAAAAAGCCATGGCTGTATCTGGAACTGAAAATAATACTTGCTTGACAGGGTTCAGTTCAGTTCAGTCACTGAGTTGGGTCTGACTCTTTGCGACCCCATGAATCACAGCATGCCAGGACTCCCTGTCCATCACCAACTGCCGGAGTTCACTCAAACTCACCCCCATTGAGTCGGTGATGCCATCCAGCCATCTCATTCTGTGTTGTCCCCTTCTCCTCCTGCCCCCAATCCTTCCCAGCATCAGACTCTTTTCCAGTGAATCAACTCGTCGCATGAGGTGACCAAAGGATTGGAGTTTCAGCTTTAGCATCAGTCCTTCCAATGAAAACCCAGGATCGATATCCCTCAGAATGGACTGGTTGGATCTCCTTGCGGTACAAGGGACTCTCAAGAGTCCTCCAACACCACAGTTCAAAAGCATCGATTCTTCGGCGATCAGCTTTCTTCACAGTCCAACTCTCACATCCAAACATGACCACGGGAAAAACCATAGCCTTGACTAGACGGACCTTGGTTGGCAAAGTAATATCTCTGTTTTTTAATATGCTATCTAGGTTGGTCAAAGGAGTAAGCATCTTTTAATTTCATGGCTGCAATCAGCATCTGCAGTGGATTTGGAGCCCCAAAAAATAAATTCTGACACTGTTTCCACTGTTTTTCCATCTATTTCCCATGAAGTGATGGGACCAGATGCCATGATCTTTGTTTTCTTAATGTTGAGCTTCAAGCCAAACTTTTTACTCTCCTCTTTCACTTTCATCAAGAGGCTTTATAGCTCCTCTTCAGCTTCTGCCATAAGGGTGGTGCCATCTGCATATCAGAGGTTATTGATATTTCTCCTGGCAATCTTGATTCCAGTTTGTGCTTCTTCCAGCCCAGCGTTCCTCATATAAGTTAAATAAGCAGGATGACAATATACAACCTTGACGTACTCCTTTTCCTATTTGGAAAGAGTTCTAACTGTTGCTTCCTGACCTGCATACAGGTTTCTCAAGAGGCAGGTCAGGTGGTCTGGTATTCCCATCTCTTTCAGAATGTTCCATAGTTTATTGTGATCGACACAGTCAAAGGCTTTGGCATAGTCAATGAAGCAGAAATAGATGTTTTTCTGGAACTCTCTTGCTTTCTCCATGATCCAGCGGATGTTGGCTTTTTGATCTCTGGTTCCTCTGCCTTTTCTAAAACCTGCTTGAACATCTGGGAGTTCACTCTTCACATGTTGCTGAAGCCTGACTTGGAGAATTTTGAGCATGATTTTACTAGTGTGTGAGATGAGTGCAATTGTATGGTAGTTTGAGGATTCTTTGGCATTGCCCTCCTTTGGGATTGGAATGAAGACTGACCTTTTCCAGTCCTGTGGCCATTGCTGAGTTTTCCAAATTTGCTGGCATATTGAGTGCAGCACTTTCACAGCATCATCTTTCAGGATTTGGAATAGCTCAATTGGAATTCCATCACCTCCACTAGCTTTGTTCGTAGTGATGCTCTCTAAGGCCCACTTGACTTCACATTCCAAGATGTCTGGCTCCAGGTGAGTGATCACGCCATCGTGATTATCTTCATCATGAAGATCTTTTTTGTACAGTTCTTCTGTGTATTCTTGCCACCTCTTCTAAATATCTTCTGCTTCTTTTAGGTCTATACCATTTCTGTCCTTTATCGAGCCCATCTTTGCATGAAATGTTCCCTTGATATCTCTAATTTTCTTGAAAAGATCTCTTGTTTTTCCTATTCTGTTGTTTTCCTCTATTTCTTTGCATTGATCGCTGAGGAAGGCTTTCTTATCTCTCCTTGCTATTCTTTGGAACTCTGCATTCAGATGCTTTTATCTTTTTATTTGAGTATTAAGTGAGAGTGCAAGTAAAATACCTGACACCAAACATATTCCAATTTCTCTATCCTCTGGAAAAATTTTGCAATAGAAACACTTTGAATCCAATGCTATTAATAAACAAATATATGCAAATTACTCATGACCTACCAAACTGGACTTAACCATGAACCCTTTATGACCCTCAGTACCAACAAAGAAGACTTTTAACATAACTTCTAAATTGTCCACTATTTTGTAATGCATCTACTAATCTCCTCTGCTGCTGCTGCTGGTAAGTCGCTTCAGTCGTGTCCGACTCTGTGCGACCCCATAGATGCAGCCCACCAGGCTCCGCTGTGCCTGGGATTCTCCAGGCAAGATCACTGGAGTGAGTTGCCATTTCCTTCTCCAAGGCATAAAAGTGAAAAGTGAAAGTGAAATCGCTCAGTCGTGTCCAACTCTTAGCGACCCCATGGACTGCAGCCCACCAGGCTCCTCCATCCATGGGATTTTCCAGGCAAGAGTACTGGAGAGGGGTGCCATTGCCTCCTCCGATGCAGAGTACAAACCCCTTTAAAACTGCTATGCCACTTGACTAAGTTCTGAGAAATGTTGTGTGGAGAGGCTGGAAAAACATGTTAAAACAATGGGTACTTTTAAAATTTTTTTTCTCTTGCCTTCCTGCTTCCTGGGACCAAAGATAATAGTTGAAGTTCCAGAAGTCATGTTGGTCCATGTAGTAATCTTGAGAATGAAAATCATATGGGGCAGGGAGGAAAAACAAAAAGAACCAAGTAACATGAGAACTTCTGTACAGCTACTATAGCAGTGCTGCGTTGCCTTCTTCTGGACTTTTTATGTATGAGAAACAACATTCATATCTTTTAAACATTAAGAATCAAATATTCAAACAATATTTAATTGATCTGTATTGTCTCTCATCTAAATTTATATTCTCAGACATCACAATGCCTGAAACATTGTATTTAGTAAAAATTTAATTAATTAATTCATCTATGATTTTAAGCCAAATAGAGAGGACTTCTGATGTGTCCATGACTTCATTTGAACACACATAATAATAGAAAATTTCCTATCTGATCAGAGAGTAAATAGAAGAGTCACCTGATGATGAGAAAAAAATATAGGATATGTATTTGCATGCTAAGTCATTTCAGTCGTGTTCAACTCTGTGACCATTTGACTGTAGGCCAGCAGGTTCCTCTGTCCATGGAGTGGGGTGCCATGGCCTCCTCCAGGGGATATTCCCGACCAAGGGATTGAACATCTCCTGTATTTGTAGGTGGGTTATTTACCACAGAATTTGACTGCCAATAGAAGTAAACCCCTGGGAAGTCACGCCCTGGTCCCACACCTCAGGGTTAATTTTGTCCTCTCCATAGTTTTTGGTCCTCTCCTATTGGAGAGTCCTAGTGTGATGAAGCACAAGCTGGAATCAAGGTTGCTGGGAGAAATATCAATAACCTCAGATATGCAGATGACACAACCCTTATGGTGGAAAGTGAAGAACTAAACACCCTTTTGAAAAAGTGAAAAAGGAGAGTGAAAAAGTTGGCTTAAAACTCAACATTCATAAAACTAAGATCATGGCATCTAGTTCCACCACTTCATGGCAAATAGATGGGGAAACAATGGAAACAGTGAGAGACTTTATTTTGGGGGGGTTCCAAAATCACTGCAGATGATGACTTCAGCCATGAAATTAAAAAACACTTGCTCCTTGGAAGAAAGACTATGACCAATCTAAACAGCATTTTAAAAAGCAGAGACATTACTTTACCAACAAAGGTCCGTCTAGTCAAAGTTATGATTTTTTCCAGTAGTCCTGTATGGATGTGAGAGCTGGAATATAAAGAAAGCTGAGCACTGAAAAATTGATGCTTTTGAACTGTGGTGTTGGAGAAGACTCTTGAGAGTCCCTTGGAATGCAAGGAGATCCAACCAGTCCATCCTAAAGGAAATCAGTCCTGAATAGTCGTTGGAAGGTCTGATGCTGAAGCTGAAAGTCCAATATTTTGGACACCTGATGCAAAGAACTGACTCATCGGAAAAGACTCTGATGCTGAGAAGAATTGAAGGCAGGAGAAGGGGACAACAGAGGATGAGATGATTGGATGGCATCACCGCCTCTAAGAACATGAGTTTGAGTAATCTCTTGGAGTGGATAATGGATAGGGAAGCCTGGCATACTACAGTCCATGGGGTTGCAAAGAGCTGGACACGACTGAGCAACTGAACTGAACTGAACTGAATGGATTCCTCAGCCCCTACAGAGCTCTGGAGGCTGAAAGGCTTCCCATCTCAAGGGTATGTATTTACTTTTTCTAAATGTAATTGTATTAAAATGAAAAGTGAGTGATTTAAAACTGACTTGTCTATATCTGCTTATTTTTCTATAGCTCTTTTGAGAACATGTGAAGTACCCTTTTTAGATAAATTTTTGCTAGTGTGTAACAGACTGGAATGAAATTTCAGAAGAGACATTTGCTCAATCGTGTTTATTCACTATTTGAGGAGGGAAATTTAGTTTCAGCATGAGTACTTTTTCAGAAATGCTCTAAGAGGAATATGAGAAGTGGATATAAAAAGTTAACATGAAAGTACACACAAGCTATTTATGTTTTCTACTCTATTTATAAAAAGCCCAGTTTTGGCTTTTAAAGAATTCCCTTACATTATTGAGAATGGCATGGAAAGGAACATGGTATAGTATAGAGCTGGAGAATTGACTTTAGGTACAAAGGAGAGACATCTGATATAACAGGGTATACAGAGTTTGACTGCCAATGGAAGCAGACATGTGCCTATGTGTTAGGGGGAGGTGAAGGGCTTCTGGAGTGATACCTATCCTCTGTGGAGGTATATGTTTTTCAGATCAAGCATGTGGTTTTGTGATATTCAAATCTTACATATCTTTCCTGAAATATTTGTCTACTTGATCTCTTTCTGACCGAAGTTTGCTCCATTTATGATGACAGATTTTTAAATTTTCTTCATGTTTGTCAATATTTGTCTTATATATTTTGAAGCTATTTTGTGGTAATAGAGTTCTTTCTCCTTTATCATATATTAGAAACTTTATCATATATTGTATACAGTGTGTCTATATTTAGATACTCAATATTCTTTCCTACACTTCAGATTTTCATTATGATATCATTTTCCTAAATGTTAAAATATTAAAGTTTATCATATGCTGTATGCAGTCTGCCTGGCTTCCCATATTTATTTGGCTCATTTACCCTCTGGACTTTGGCTTTTTGTTAAATTAAAAGACCATGACACACCAGCTGTTTTCACCTGATCTCCTCACACCCCTGGGTGTCTGAACTTCCAGAAGTGAGGGGCCATCTGCAGCAAAACCTTTGATTAACATGCTTCTGTGGAGTACTCAAGAGGCCCTGCCTAGGTTTGACCTGACGTGACCCAGGGGGTCTATGACAGTTCCCTCTATTCTGGGATCACTTATTGTACTTCCATCCTGTGTTGTCTTTTTAGAAACTGTGCTTATTTTATTACTATATCTATACATACACACATGACATTTATTATTGAATTGCCAAAAAATTTCATTTGAGTTTTTCTGTAGGATGTTATGGAAAAACCTGAATGAACATTTTGGCCAATCCAATACTATATGTCTTTATATAAGGCACGTGGCATGTGCGCATACTAAGTTGTTTTTCAATCATGTCTGACTCTTTGCAACCTTATGGGCTGTAGACCTCCAAGCTCCTCTCTCCATAAGATACTTGAGGCAAGAATACTGGAGTGGGTTGTCATTCCTTCCTACAGAGGATCTTCCTGATTCAGGGATTGAACCCACATTTCTTACGTTTCCTGCATTGGCAGGTGGTTCTTTACAACTAGTGCCACTTGGAAGCCCTTGCATAATGCTGCAATTATATGGGTATGCATATGTGTATATATATATATATATATATATATGATATTTTTCACAAGGACAGGTTTTCATGATAGCAAATGTAGGTAATATAGCTTTAAAGACAGGTTATTTTTCTTTTTGACTTTCTTATTTTGATAATAAACATATTATTTCCATAATATGTACTGACAGATGCTTTCATAGAAATACTGATAAAGTTATTTCCAGAAAGAGAAATGAAAACATGAAATTATGAAATTATATCTATAATAACAGTGAGAGAGTGCTGAATCACTTCAGTTGTGTCTGACTCTATTAGACCCTATGGACTGTAGCTCTCCAAGCTCCTCTATCCAGGAATTCTCCTCATTTCTAATGTACCTTGAATTTGAATTCGTTATATTTTAAAGAAATATTGAAATTATTGCCCCTACTTATAGCATAAACTAGGCAGTAAAATGTTGATTTGCAAACACTTTAAATATTTAGATTTGAAATTAAAATATTAATTTAGAAATAAAAAAATTTAATTAAAAAATTACATAACAAAATATAGTTTTTATAAAATTAAGTAAATGTCCTCTAATTGTAGTTTATAGGTAAATACATTAAAAGTTATCTATAGTTTATGTCTTAATATACTAATTTGAATATAAGCCACCATAATTTTTCAAATAAGTGATAAATATAATTAGTACAGGTAAATGAGGTCAAAGATTATGAAAAGAAAATTAATAACTTATATGCAGATGACACTTCATAACATAGTTTATCTGGGGAATATCTTAGATTAGAAGTTTTCATTGCTCTAGAGATCTGTAACAGCATTAAAATACATTTCTTGATTATAAAGTAATTACATTTTTCAGCTCCATGGAAACACTTTACTCAAAATGTAGCAATGAGTGAGAATTGAAATGCTTATAACATGTACCCAAGTACTTCCGAAATATCAAAAGGCAATCCCTGACTCCAAATAATCAACTGAGAACCCCAGAAAATTTATGAATAATATAATAAGTAAATATAATTATCGGGAAGATATCTTTTAAAAATAATTGTGTGAGGTCACATATTTTATAATAATAAAAAGGCAATATGTACTATGATATTTCAAAGGCATGTTTTGCTAATAAATTGGAGAACTCTAGCGGACACAACTGAAGTGACTTAGCAGCAGCAACAGATGGGGACCAGTCAGCCTCATACTCCAAAGCAACTCAGTGATTCCCATATGCATAAATGTTGAGAGCCACTGGTTTAGAGTATATAAGACATAAGGGGCTTTATACCTTGAATTTAGGACTTAGAATTTTGTTTCTATTAATAGGCCATCACTGGAAGCTTTTAAATAGAGGAAGGATTTCTGCTTTGAAACAACCTCTGTGTTATAGTGCAAAAGAAAGGAGCACAGAGGGCATGGAGAGAGTAGAGGTAGAAATATCAGTTAAAAAGCTATTACAAACTCTCTTACACAGAGGAATTCCAAATACTGGATGTAGATCCTCTGCCCTCAAAGAGGTGGAGTTTAACTGGCTACCCCGAAATGTGATGAATTCCTGAATTAGAGCATAGAAAGGGGGAAAAATGAAATTTACCATAAAGAAACTGACAAACACTACCTAAACAAGGTGATCAAGGCTAACATTGACAACGAGAAGCCATCTTGATAGTAGGCACCCCTTGATACGATGTGATGAGAATGGCAGTTCACTTCTGTGATCTTCCTCCCTGAAACCCATAATCTCGATTCATGAGGAGTTATCAAAAACAAAGGAAATACTTAGAAACTGTCACAGTTCCTTGCTTTTCCAAGTTCAGTCAGTGATTTTCAGCCCTGGCTGCACATTAAAAAGACCAGGAAAACTTTCAAAAATTGATGAAGATACCTAGACAGTATCCCCCTTGATTAAGATTTAATTAAATTGGAATAGGGGTGGACACTGATTTTTTTTTTTAAGATCACACAAGAGTTTATAATATATAATAATATATGCTGCTAAGTTGCTTCAGTTGTGTCCGACTCTGTGAGACCCCATAGACGGCAGCTCACCAGGCTCCCCCGTCCCTGGGATTCTCAGGCAAGAACACTGGAGTGGGTTGCCATTTCCTTCTCCAATGCATGAAAGTGAAAAGTGAAAGTGAAGTTGCTCAGTCGTGTCTGACTCTTTGCGACCCCATGGACTGCAGCCTACCAGGCTCCTCTGTCCATGGGATTTTCAAGGCAAGAATACTGGAGTGGGTTGCCATTGCCTTCTCCAATAATAATATATAGCTACATATAAAAAAATATAGCTAGAATTGAGAACAACTAAGAGCTTCTAGCAGAGAAATATAGGTATTAGATCTCTATATTGTTATTTAATTAATCATTATTTCTCTACCCTCAAGGCTTTCTTTAACCCTGATTCCATACTCCTTATTAACTCCAGTAACATTTCAGCAGAATTTCTACCTAAAACTCAGGTATTTATTTTCTATGACAAGTTTTGCACACTCCCAACTTCCTGTCTCTTCTGGGAGTGGACTAAATCTGGTGTCCATTTGTTTGAGCTCAGACCCCTGAAGATCAGTACCCGGCTGGGAATCCTGGCACATATCTCGAATGCATCAAAATATTTTCATATCTCTTTCTCTATTGAGGAAAGATCTCACTGCCTTAAGAACTTAATATGGTGTTTCTTAAAGTTTCTCAACTTATTGAAAATATGTAATGTGGTAAATACCCAGCTTCTCATTATAGATTCCATTTAGAATGACACATCTCCCCAATTTTTATCTCAAGAGCTGTTGAAGCAATTTACTTCTGTCTTTTAAATTGTATACTATGCAGCATGAAACCTCTGTTAGACCATTCTCCAACTGCTTGCATTGAAAGTCTAACAACTTGGCCACCATAATGATTTGCACTGTTGGTGTTTCTGGACGATGATTTAATCAGAGAAGCAGCTGAACAGTGCACCTGAGATTCAGAAGTCCTGATGCTAGATTTTGAAATTTCACTTAAGTATTACTGTATCTTCTTGGGTGAACTTTCCTATCATCCAGGTCTTGTCTGGAGACTAGTTTCTGCCATGGTGTTCAGATGTGTGGATCACAAGAGACACTAAGTCTAAAATGTGTGAAGAAAAACGTGGAGTTTTCCTTATAATTTATTAGGGAGGCAAGAAAAAAACCACCCCAAATTGGGTGTGTTAGCAAGTGTAATATATAATACATCTTATAACAAAACATCCTAAATTAAGCTTTACTCATCTCTAGCAGTAGTGATGTGTCTAAGGATGCCCCAGCTCATAAGAAAATATTCAACTGGTTTTATCCAGTGCCACTTTGCTTATAGGTCTTCCCTTCATTGTGTTCACCCATCATGAAGTCTCTAGCCTTCTACCCTCTCTCTGTTCAAAGCTCTTTGGAAAGTGGGTTGTCCATATTACACAAAGTGAGAGGAGAAAAATATCATGGGGTTTAAGGGCTCTGGATGATTAATGGACAATCTCTTGCTAGGTGGTTTAGTCCCCTTTCTGATTCTCCAATCAGCATCAATCACAACAGTAATCATCTCTGGGAAAAAATTAAAATCATTTCCTTAAGATCAATCTTTCTCAAAAGGAAGGGAATGAAGAATTATTAGGTGCTTATAACATAACATTAGTCCCTGTCATGATTAGAATATTCCACAGAAAACTTTTGAAAGTTTTTAAATTAGCAAATGACATACAGAAAAAAAAATGTTTGGGGAAGACATTATCTTCATAGCATTATTTGATTTCAATTGAAGAGAGGACATGTTAGAAAAGTATCACTGCCATTTAAGTACAAGTTGATTTAGTGAAATTACTAAGTTAGGGTTTGTGTACATGTTAGAGAGAATCTGAGAGATAGTTTGTAAAGAAAAAATTCTTGCCAAAACAAACAAGTGTAGTGCTTTCCAGATTTAAAATTATATCTATATGCGCAGAAAGGAGTCAAATTAACTTCAGTGTTTCTGGAGTATACAGTGTTCCTTTGGGTGAATTTGATTATCACAAAGTTGTCCTAGCTCTGTTTCTCTGAGTAGCTTTGACAAGTTTGCCCTTCAATTGGTGCCCAGCTCCTTGTCCACATACTCATAAGCCTCCTATCTACATCTCACAGTTTCCATCTGGTGCACTAAAACTGGATGTCATACAAATACATACATTGCAAAAAGATCCAAAGATACCTCACCAAGAGAAGGCTTTGGAACTATTTTCTTCTCTTTTCTTACTTTTAAACTCAATTAAGAAGCAACCCCCCGACCCCCCACACATATACCCTGAATCATCGTCTTTTATCATCTCTTCTTCAGTTCACTATTGCATTTTTCTCCTTCATGGAAAGGGAAAGATGATGGTACAGAGTACTGATGAGAAAATTCTTATTTGAAAGCAGCTCATTTCTTTGAACACAGAAAACCTGATCTGCATTTTTACAGATGTTCCCTTGGCCTGACTTCTGCCTTACAAGGGTTATAGGTAGTCCCAGAGCAAAAGAAAGAAAACAAAATTTGTGAACTATAGGTCCTTCCAGATTGGCAAAGGAAGAGTTAGAGATCAACCATCAAAAGCAATTGATGGAGGCTATAAGGTTTTTATTTCATTACTAAATTAGATTCTGCATATAATAGTAGGTCCAATTTTCAAGACAGTCACTAATAATGAATACTTCTTTGGTGGTGGGGGGGAGGAGAACAGAAAAACAAAGAAGATTGTGTGTAGGAGCAGGGTTGGTCCCTATTTTGCTTTTAGAAATGTGTGGTTGTCTAGCAGGACAACACCATATTAAAATAATAGTGGCTTGTTCTAGTATGAGAAACTCAGTAGCTCTTTTGAAATTGAAATTATGAGCACAGTTTAAATTTTTTCTTTAACGGACCTCTATTATTTTTCAGAATCTGAAACAAATTGATTCATAAGGATAGTTTTATGACACTATTATATTAGAAACCTCCAAAATGGTATATAGATTATTTCACTGGTTTGATACGATTTGCAAATATCTACTACTTTTGTCTAATTTAAAATAAATCTACAGTTGAAAAGAGAATAAATGAATTTTCCGAAGAAATTAGCATTTGCCTCATTGTTATGATTCAAACATCTTGATAGCGATGGCCATTTGACTGTCTGAAATCTTTCTGGTATCGGCAAGAACTGACAAGCAGCAAAACTAGTAGTCTTGTGTTGATTTTGCTATGCCACTACAATATTGTAAAGTAATTAGCCTCCAATTAAAATAAATAATTTAATTTTTTTAAAAAGAAATGCCGTGAGGCAACCTGAATTCACTGGCATGCATGCTAAGTCGCTTCAGTCCTGTCAGACTCTTTGCAACCCTATGGACTGTAGCCACCAGTCCTCTGTCCATGGGATCCTCCAGGCATTAATACTGGAGTGGGTTTGGAACCTGTATCTACTGCTACTCCTGCATTGATGGAGGTTCTTTACCACTGAGTCACCAGGAAGCCCTCATTCACCTAAGGAGGGGGAAACTGGACAACCAACTGAGACTCAGTAATAGATAAAAGCTGAGTAGACAGTCACTGAGGTGGCAGGATTTAACATCGTCACCCCCATGCCAGTATGTTTACAATTATATGAGCTCTCCTATTAAAACATACAGCCCAAGTCTGAGGCACAGTGGGTCACTAATTCTTACAGTACCTAACATATTATTATGTGTGGTTTGAAACACTCAAGAATACATATTTAATTGAATAAAACAAATTGATGCACTCTTACTGGACCATGTTCATATCCATCCATCATACACATCACACTGCAAGTGCATGCTCGTACACAAACATGAAGTTTTGAGTGAAGTTAGCCATGAATGGGGTAGAGAAGATATGACAGAAATATAGCAATGGTAAGTGGGAATGTAGCCAAGCAATTCGGGATAAAAAGGGTCCCAGAGATACTAAATGCTGTTTTGGCCTATTTCACAAAATTTCCGAGAGTCATTTATACTTTGGTAAATTAAAAGACACTTACTCCTTGGAAGGAAAGTTATGACCAACCTAGATAGCATATTAAAAAGCAGAGACATTACTTTGCCAATAAAGGTCCATCTAGTCAAGGCTATGGTTTTTCCAGTGGTCATGTATGGATGTGAGAGTTGGACTGTGAAGAAAGCTGATCGCCGAAGAATTGATGCTTTTGAACTGTGGTGTTGGAGAAGACTCTTGAGAGTCCCTTGGACTGCTAGGAGATCCAACCAGTCCATTCTAAAGGAGATCAATCCTGGGTGTTCATTGGAAGGACTGATGCTAAAGCTGAAACTCCAATACTTTGGCCACCTCATGCGAAGAGTTGACTCACTGGAAAGACTCTGATACTGGGAAGGATTGGGGACGACAGAGAATGAGATGGCTGGATGGCATCACCGACTCGATGGACATGAGTTTGAGTGAACTCCGGGAGTTGGTGATGGACAGGGAGGCCTGGCGTGCTGTGATTCATGGGGTCGCGGAGAGTTGGACATGACTGAGCGACTGAACTGAAGTGAACTGAACTCATATATGGAATATTATAATAATAGAATCTGCCTATACATTACCAAGTGATAGCAAGAAGAAGTATATGTGTGAAGTATGTAAACTTTCTATTTATTTATTCACTCATTCACTGAACAGGTATTATGTTCATGCTATTTATGAGACACTGAAGAAACAAAAGTTAATATGTGTTCCCCTACTTCAAAATATTGTAATTCCTATGGGATATATAGAAAAGTACACAGATATTTGCAATTCAGACTTAATCCAGTCTTGAAGGGTTATTTTTTTCAAATGTATCTACATATAGCCTTATATTTTTGTCTAATGTGCTTCTAATCACTTTTAATTGAGCTTTGAGCTTTCAGGTGTCAATTTTAAATGATGAATGTTACCACAGTAGAGAGTATCTATCAGGGGGAAATTATGCTATCCTGAAAAATTTTTGCTTTTTATCATGGATATTTCATGGTAACTCTGAGGTCTCATGACTGATAACATGGTGTCACAGAATAAAACAATAGATTCTTATATCTGGGAGAAAATTCAGAGATTAATTCATTAAATTCACTAGTTCCACAGAGAGAGAACAAATTCAGAGATTATCTTTGCTGGCCAGCATCACAGAATTTAATTGTGAAGCTGAAAGTAGTGTGTCATTCTTCACACAAACACTTGAATATAATTTTTATCTCACAATAATTTCTGAAATACAGAATAATTAGAAATAGATATAAAATGAATGAAGTCACTGAATTGAATGTTATTGCATCATAGTCTATTTATAGATGTTATTTCCTCTTTTATTGAATACCCAACATCAATACTGTTGTTTGAATTTGTAGGTTCATCAAACAAGAAACAATGAAGGGGGCTAAAATACATGACAAAAGATTAATTCTGAACATATTGATATTTTCTCTTGTAAATATTACATTTATGGTGACATCAGCTTATAATAAGATAAAGAAATATTGACCACTAATGATGACTCAGTTCAGTTCAGTTCAGTCGCTCAGTCATGTCCGACTCTTTACAACCCCATGAATTGCAGCACGCCAGACCTCCCTATCCATCACCAGCTGCCAGAGTTCACCCAAACTCATGTGCATTGATTCAGTGATGACATCCAGCCATCTCATCCTCTGTCGTCCCCTTCTCCTCCTGCCCCCAATCCCTCCAAGCATCAGGGACTTTTCCAATGAGTTAACTCTTCGCATGAGGTGGCCAAAGTATTGGAGTTTCAGCTTTAGCATCAGTCCTTCCAATGAACACCCAGGAGTGGTCTCCTTTAGGATGGACTGGTGGAATCTCCTGGCAGTGCAAGGGACTCTCAAAAGTTGGCAAAGTAATATCTCTGCTTTTTAATATGCTATCTACATTGGTCATAACTTTCCTTCCAAAGAGTAAGCATCTTTTAATTTCGTGGCTTCAGTCACCATCTGCAGTGATTTTGGAACCCCAAAAAAATAAAATCTGACACTGTTCCCACTGTTTCCCTATATATTTCCCATGAAGTGATGGGACCAGATGCCATGATCTTAGTTTTGTGAATGTTGAACTTTGGGCCAAATTTTTCACTCTCCTCTTACACGTTCATCAAGAGGCTTTTGAGTTCCTCTTCACTTTCTATCATAAGGGTGGTGTCATCTGCATATCTGAGGTTAGTATATTTCTCCAGGCAATCTTGATTCCAGCTTGTGCTTCCTCCAGCACAGCATTTCTCATGATGTACTCTGCATACAAGTTAAATAAGCAGGGTGATAATATACAGCCTTGACGTACTCCTTTTCCTATATGGAACCAGTCTGTTGTTCCATGTCCAGTACTAACTGTTGCTTCCTGACCTGCATACAGGTTTCTTAAGAGGCAGGTCAGGTGGCATGGTATTCCCATCCCTTTCAGAATTTTCCACATTTTATTGTGATCCACACAGTCAAAGGCTTTGGCATAGTCAATAAAGCAGAAATAGATGTTTTTCTGGAACTCTCTTGATGACTCAATGACCCTATAAAAATTAACATGTTACATAGATAATACATTAAATCAATAAATCACCTGAAAGTTGATATGACTACATTTTATCTATCAGCAGCATGAAAGAGATGGGAATACCAGACCACCTGACCTGACTCTTGAGAAACCTATATGCAGGTCAGGAAACAACAGTTAGAACTGGACATGGAACAACAGACTGGTTCCAAATAGGAAAAGGAGTACGTCAAGGCTATATATTGTCACCCTGCTTATTTAACTTATATGCAGAGTACATCATGAGGAAGACTGGGCTGGAAGAAGCACAAGCTGGAATCAAGATTTCCGGAAGAAATATCAATAACCTCAGATATGCAGATGACGCCACCCTTATGGCAGAAAGTGAAGAGGAACTCAAAAGCCTCTTGATGAAAGTGAAAGAGGAGAGTGAAAATGTTGGCTTAAAGCCCAACATTCAGAAAACTAAGATCATGGCATCTGGTCCCATCACTTCATGGGAAATAGATGGGGAAACAGTGGAAGCAGTGTCAGACTATTTTTTGGGCTCCAAAATCACTGCAGATGGTGATTGTAGCCATGAAATTAAAAGACGCTTACTCCTTGTAAGGGAAGTTATGACCAACCTGGAAAGCATATTAAAAAGCAGTGATATTACTTTGCCAACAAAGGTCCTTCTAGGCAAGGCTATGGTTTTTCCAGTGGTCATGTATGGATGTGAGATTTGGACTGTGAAGAAAACTGAGTGCCGAAGAATTGATGCTTCTGAACTGTGGTGTTGGAGAAGACTCTTGAGAGTCCCTTGTACTGCAAGGAGATCCAACCAGTCCATTCTAAAGGAGATCAATCCTGGGTGCTCACTGGAAGGACTGATGCTAAAGCTGAAACTCCAATACTTTGGCCACCTATGTGAAGAGTTGACTCATTGGAAAAGTCCCTGATTCTTGGAGGGATTGGGGGCAGGAAAAGAAGGGCCCGACAGAGGATGAGATGGCTGGTTGGCATCACCGACTCGATGGACATGAGTTTGAGTGAACTCCGGGGGTTGGTGATGGACAGGGAGGTCTGGTGTGCTCTGATTCATGGGGTCGCAAAGAGTCAGACAAACCTGAGCGACTGAACCGACCATTGACTGAGTGTTTGTTAGGGGGCATATATGGTACTATTTTTAAATAGTATATCATAAACCTACAATAAAATTGAATTTGAATCTAGGTTTAAAAATATGAAATGAAACTCTGCAAATATAATCAATATGTATCTTAAACAACAGTATTACTGTGACTAAAAAGATAAGTAGGAAATAGAAGGATAAATAGAAGAGATGGATAAATGGTTAAAACCTACAGAAGACTTGACCCTCCTTTCTCCACCCACAAAACAAATATTTTGCTCTCTCTTTGTCCTACTGAATTCACAGACAATGCTGATTCCACACTCCACAGAAATAATTTTGTATATAATTCCTTCAAAATATTTTTTGGTATTGACTCTCCAGGAATTTTGTCAGATATATGTGACACAAAAATAAAAGGTCGCAGATATATTATCCCTATACATGAACAAGTGTACATTATGGAAGAGGCAGACAATAACAGACAAACAAATAAATAATTACATGAGTTGATCATTGTACAATAATTATGTCTAGATGGCAGTTTGGAACATAGGAGAAACTCCAAAGTCAAGGAATCATTTTCCTTTAAGCTAGTATTTGAGCTGAGACTGGAAGGATTAAAGTTTGTCAGGAGAACATTTAAGAGATGGTAGTCCAGTTTGTGAGAAGGAATGAATGCCTGAGATAGCAGAAACTACAAATATTTGAGTTTTCCCAGAGAGTCATTTATGATTTAATAAGAATGTTAGGTCCTGAGGTACTCATTACATTTGGCTGCAGCAACCAAATCATGTTTCTGAACTTAAAAGCAATCATTCAGTCCCTAAACCATCATGGCCACCAGCAGAACAGAATACTGTGAAGCCTTGCTTGGGCATCAGCTGGTAAGTATAGATAGATCTCCTTTGGGTTTCTTGCCAATTGCTACAGACACTCAAATTATAAAATTACTGATAAAGAAGTAGGGGCTCTCTCTTAAAAATTACAGACTTCAATTAAAATTGTTTGCTGAAAAAATTGACAGAAAAAATAAAAATCTATTTTTATATTTTTTATAGGAAAGGAAGACAATGAAATTATCAAATTTTTATTCAACACACCCCTTTGTCTTTCTTTCTCTCTCTCTTCCTTCTTTGTCACACACATACACACATGCTCATGCACACACAAATACACACTTTATCACTTTACAGACTATGTAGATACTTCCCAGGGCACAGAGGTGGTGCTTTGTTTATTCATGAAAATGGAAATGACTGTGAGCAATGCTATGTAGTGGTGAAGGAAGGCACCATGAAGAAAATGTTGGCCCTGTTTATTGGCACTGATTCCAAGACACTTGACTGGGATTAGTACAGATGTGATTTCACCTTGTACCCCAGTGAATCTAAGACAGATCCAGGTAGTACACTGGATAATGAATTATGAATGTTAGCTTGTCTTTTATTGACATAAAACTTCATAATATAAATTTAAAATTAATTTTGCCAGTGTAAAATAAACAAACTTCCCTGGTTGCTCAGAGGGTAAAGAATCCACCTACAATGCAGGAGATTTGACATTTGATTGCCTGGTTTGGGAAGAACCCCAGGAGGAGGGCATGGCAACCCATGGACAGTCTACGGGACTACAGACCATGGGGAAGCAAAGAGTCGGACACAGTTGAGTGACTAAGCACAGCACAGCTCAGAAAATAAACATCATTATGACAAGAAGTGACAGTTAGAACTGGACATGGAAAAGACTGGTTCCAAATCAGGATGGTAGTACGTCAAGGCTGTATATTGTCACCCTGTTTATTCAACTTATATGCAGAGTACATCATGTGAAATGCTGGGCTGGATGAAGCACAAGCTGAAATCAAGATTGCTGGGAGAAATATAAATAACCTCAGATATGCAGATGACACAACCCTTATGGTGGAAAATGAAGAAGAACTAAAGAGCCTTCTGATGAAAGTGAAAGTGGAGAGTGAAAAAGTTGGCTTAAAGCTCAACATTCAGAAAACTAAAATCATGGCATGTGATCCCACCACTTCATGGAAAATAGATGAGGAAACAATGGAAACAGTGAGAGAATTTATTTTTGGGGGCTCCAAAATCACTGCAGATGGTGACTGCAGCCATGAAACTAAAAGATGCTTGTTCCATGGAAGAAAAACTATGTCCAATCTAGACAGCATATTAAAAAGCAGAGACATTAACTTATCAACAAATGTCTGTCTAGTCAAAACTGTGGTTTTTCCAGTAGACATGTATGGATGTGAGAGTTGGACTGTAAAGATAGCTAAGTGCTGAAGAATTGACACTTTTGAACTATGGTGTTGGAGAAGACTCTTGAGAGTCCCTTGGACTGCAAGGAGATCCAACCAGTCCATCCTAAAGGAAATCAGTCCTGAATATTCATTGGAAGGACTCATGTTGAAGCTGAAACTCCAGTGCTTTGGCCACCTGATGCAAAGAGCTGACTCATTGGAAAAGACCCTGATGCAGGGAAAGATTAAAGGCGGGAGGAGAAGGGGATGACAGAGGATGAAATGGTTGGCTGGTATCAACAATGTGATGGACATGAATTTGAGTAGGCTCTGGGAGTTGGTGATGGACAGGGAAACCTGGCATGCTGCAGTCCATGGGGTCACAAAGAGTTGGACACGACTGAGTGACTGAACTGATGATAATTTGGTTGCAATCTAAGTCAATATATGAATAGAAAGGAAATTGCTGTCAGTTTACCATGATCAGTTTATTTCTAAGTTTTATTGGTCTCCCTTCCTGCGTGTTCATTCTTTTTTGCCATCTTCTCTTACTTCTAGCAGGTGCCAAAGGTTAAGACAAGACAAGCTAATATGAGAAAATCTTAAAATTGAGGCAATTTTACCAATTCTTCTCATTTTAACAATTAGGAAATTCTTTCTGTTTAATTTGCCTTAGTCAAACCAGCAGAAAAACAGAGTTCTTTAGTTTCCCAATTTTAGAGATGTTTCTTATTGATTTTATACCTGTATTATTATACTAGAAAGTTTCTTTTCAATGTCTGTAATTAAAACTTTTAATCTTATTAACCACAATAACTACAGTTCCTGGTATATTCTGTTTAACCCAAATTTTCAGTGAATAGTCAGGGTTTTTTTTTTTATCTTTTTAATTCTGGATTGGATCACAGAAATGATGCATTTACAGAATAGCAAGAAGCATTAAGCCTAATTTAGGAAGCATTTTGTAGCAGTTGTCACTGAGCTAGTTAGATTCCCTCAAGAAATCAAAAAAAGAAAGGCTTCATCATCAAAAAGGCTCTGTCTTACCTTGATGATATATTATTTGAGTGACTGCATTTAACATGGTCATGGAAAGTGTATATACGTCATACATATGTACATACAAAATATCATACATATGTACATACAAAATAAAAGATATTTTGTGATTTCAGGTACCAATTTCTTGTTTCTTCTTCCTAAAAGAACCAGTTTAGAACAAAGCATTACTTCTAGATGAAAGGCTCTAAAATATTTTTCTGATTTCACTTTTTTATTCATTCATTCAACCACAATTTACAGGGATTCAGTTATGAATAAGAGATAAAAATGCCTGCTTTCAGGAAGCTTAAAAACTGTGAAGAAAAAGTGACTTCAAACAATTAAGAATTTATTCAGGGGAATGATAAATAATGGCAACAGTAACATGACCTGCTACAGAAATGATGACTATAACATTTATGAGCATTTCTTCTTTTCTTTGATATATTTATATCATACATGTATATAAATATGTATATATTTGTATAAATGTGGTTTTACATATACATATAATATGGATAAAATGGAAAAGAGTTCCAGAAAATCATCTATTCCTCCTTTATAGACTATGCCAAGGCCTTTGACTGTGTGGAACACTATAAACTGTGGAAAATTCTTAAAGAGATGGGAATACCAGACCACCTGACCTGCCTGTTGAGAAACCTGTATGCAGGTCAGGAAGCAACATTTAGAACTGGACATGGAACAACAGACTGGTTCCAAATAGGAAAAGGAGTACGTCAAGGTTGTATATTGTCACCCTGCTTATTTAACTTATATGCAGAGTACATCATGGGAAATGCTGGGCTGGAAGAAGCACAAGCTGGAATCAAGATTGCCAGGAGAAATATCAATAACTTCAGATATGCAGATGACACCACCCTTAAGGCAAAAAGTGAAGAGGAACTCAAAAGCCTCTTGATGAAAGTGAAAGAGGAGAGTGAAAAAGCTGGCTTAAAGCTCAACATTCAGAAAACTAAGATCATGGCATCTGGTCCCATCACTTCATGAGAAATAGATGGGGAAGCAGTGAAAACAGTGTCAGACTTTATTTTGGGGGCTCCAAAATCACTGCGGATGCTAATTGCAGCCATGAAATTAAAAGACGTTTACTCCTTGGAAGGAAAGTTATGATCAACCTAGATAGCATATTAAAAAGCAGAGATATTACTTTGCCAACCAAGGTCCGTCTAGTCAAGGCTATGGTTTTTCCAGTGGTCATGTATGGATGTGAAAGTTGGACTGTGAAGAAAGCTGAGCATCGAAGAATTGATGCTTTTGAACTGTGGTGTTGGAGAAGACTCTTGAGAGTCCCTTGGACTGCAAGGAGATCCAACCAGTCCATCCTGAAGGAGATCAATCCTGGGTGTTCATTGGAAGGACTGATGCTAAAGCTGAAACTCCAATACTTTGGCCACCTCATGCGACAAGTTGACTCATTGGAAAAGACCCTGATGCTGGGAGGGATTGGAGGCAGGAAGAGAAGGGGATGACAGAGGATGAGATGGCTGGATGGCATCACCAACTTGATGAACATGGGTTTGGGTGGGCTCCGGTAGTTGGTGATGAACAGGGAAGCCTGGCATGATGCAATTCATGGGATCACAAAGAGTCAGACATGACTGAGCAACTGAACTGAACTGAACTGATAAACTTTTTCCTATATATATATACATTTTACATAGGCTTCCCTCATGGCTCAGTGGTAAAGAATCCGGCTGCAATTTAGGAGCCACTGGAGATGCAGGTTCGAGCCCTGGGTTTGAAGATCCCCTAGAGGAGGGCATGGCAACCCACTCTAGTATTCTTGCCTGGAGAATCCCATGGACAGTAGAGGCTGGTGGACTACAGTTCATAGAGTCACAAAAAGTTGGACATGACTGAAGCAACTTAGCACTCACACATACACTTTACACATTCTTTTTCTTTCTTTCCCCCCATCCTATTCATTTACTTTGTAATAAAAAGTGTGGTAAAAGAAAAAAAAAGGAATTTATTTTTTTTGCTTATGAAGGCAGATGTATAGAGAGATTACAGCAGAACAAATCTTTAGGGATTCTGTCAAAGGGATGAGAACAAGAGTTAATCAGCTTAAGTAAGAAATGGATTCCAGATCTTGCCTTTGTGATTTTTTTCTTATATCTTAATTATCAGGTTGACAGCAAACACATGTTTCCTAGGGGGAAAAAAAACTTTGATAAAATTTACAGTGATGAGAAAAAAGCATACTATCAGATTTACAAGAAATTATTTCCATAATGGCATGATAAGATTGTACTTCTTGCCCCTTTTTTCTTTTTACTTTATATCTAACAATTTTTGATGGCAAAAATGTGTCTTAGAAAAAAATTTTAGATCCATATAGTTTGTCAGAAGAGGTCAAGTTACATCTTAATTCTTTGGATAAATTAAAAAAGTAGCTGAGTATCTATATATTTTCTTAAGGGACAGAGAATCAACTAAATCATCTTTATGCTGTTTTTACATAATAAGTCTTCAGCAAGTCTCTAGTACTATGCATTATGGAAATATTCTTTTATGTTTTTAATTGGAGGATAATTGCTTTACAATATTGTGTTGATTTCTGCTGTACAGCAACGTAAATAAGTATTAGTATACATATGTATCTCTTCCCTGTTAAGCCTCCCTCCCACACAGACACCCCATCTCACTCTTCTAGGTGGTCACAGAGCACCAGGCTGAGTTCCCTGTGCTATATAGCAACTTCCCACTAGCCATATATTTTACACACAGAAATATAAATTTAAAATGTAAGTCAGTTTGTTATTTAAAATTTACTGTCCCATAAAGAATCATATTTTAAATGAATTTTACCGATATTGACTTCAAAAGTCTAGTGAAATTTAATGTGTGATAATATAATGATAAAAATTATGTGATTGCTAATAATTGTTATCATTTTTGACATTGTGTTAAATAATTGAATACATCATTATTTTCTCTTTACTACTCTATAAAGACAGTATTATTATTTCCATTGAACATATGAGGAAATTGTAGTTTGAATCATTCAAATCACTTAGAAGTTAAAGTCAGAATTGGGAATTTATGTTTATTGTAAGACCTCAAATCTACATAGTGAGTGAAGTCGCTCAGTCATGTCTGACTCTGCGACACCATGGACTTTAGCCTATCAGGCTTCACCATCCATGGGATTTTTCAGACAAGAGTACTGGAGTGGGTTGTCATTTCCTTCTCCAGGGGCCTGGGATCGAACCCAGGTCTTCTGCATTGTAGGCAGATGTTTTACCCTGAGAGCCACCAGGGAAATTACACTATATTGTGCTACACAATTACATTAAAAAGTTATTAAAAAAACAAATATGCATTACTTACTTCAACAACAGGAAAGCTAGTACTAGAAGCACAACACATTGCTAATCTAATGTAAATGTAAGGGGCATAATTTACATTAAGTTAAGCATGACATATTTAATAGACTGCACTAAAAAACAGGAACCCACTGGCGGGTTCAGTTGAGTGAATGAGATATTTCTGGGAAGAATAAGGAAAGAAAATAAAGATAAGAAATTATTCAAGGTGACAAATTAAAAAGAGATTGTGAAACAGATCAGAAGTCTGAAGAGATAATACTTGTGGAAGAAGCAAAAACAAAAAAAAATAAAAACAAAACTTCAAAGTGTGTGTTTTTGGTGGGGCAGGATTTGGAAGAGGAGGCCCACAGGAAGCCTGGGTAAATAAAATTATAATGACTACTCTCATGGACAGCATGGAAAAGTTAAAAAAAAAAGAACTTCTGGGAGTGGGTATGGATACATTATAAACACATACCTTAGGAATGGACAACATGAAAAATAGGGGGACAAAATAAATGTGAAGAAAGCCTATACTATTGGAGAAGTATGTGCTACTCTTACCTGATATCCCCAATGGCATTTCCAAAAATGATCATTGCCAGTTCTGTGGACACTGCTGAGTTTTTCAAATTTGCTGACATATTGAGTGTAGCACTTTAACAATATCATCTTTTAGGATTTTAAATCTCTCAGCTAGAATCCTATCACCTTCGTTAACCTTGTTTGCAGAAATGCTTCTGAAAGCCCACTTGACTTCCGACTCTATGATGTCAGGCTCTAGGTGAGTGAACACACCATTATAGTTATTTGGGTCATTAATACCTTTTGTATAGTTCTGTTTATTCTTGCCACCTCTTTTTAATCTCTTCTGCTTCTGTTAGATCCTTGCGATTTCTGTCCCTCATCACGCCCATCATTCCATGAAATGTTCTCTTTAGTTCAGTTCAGTCACTCAGTTGTGGCTGGTTCTTTGCAGTCCCATGGACTGCAGCACACCAGGCTTCCCTGTCCATCATCAACTCCCCGAGCTTGCTTAAACTCATGTCTATTGAGAAGAGTAGGTCATGCCATCCAACCATCTCATCCTCTGTCATCCCCTTCTCCTCTTGGCTTCAGTCTTTTCCAGCATTAGGATTTTTGCCAGTAAGTCAGTTCTTTGCATCGGGTAGCCAAAGTATTGGAGTTTCAACTTCAGCATCTGTCCTTCCAATGAATATTCAGGACTGATTTCCTTTAGGATGGACTGGTTGGATCTCCTTGCAATCCAAGGGACTCTAAAGAGTCTTCTCCAACACTACAGTTCAAAAGCATCAATTTTTCGGTGCTCAGCTTTGTTTATTGTCCAACTCTTACATCATACATGACTACTGGAAGAACCATAGTTTTGTCTATAAGGACCTTTGTTGGCAAAGTAATGTCTCTGCTTTTTAATATGCTGTCTAGGTTGCTCATAGTTTTTCTTTCAAGGAGCTAGCATATTATAATTTCATGGCTGCAGTCACCATCTGCAGTGATTTTGGAGCCCCAAAAATAAATCTGTCACTGTTTCCAATGTTTCCCCATCTATTTGCCAAGTTATGGGGCCAGATGCCATGATCTTACTTTTTTGAATGTTGAGTTTTAAGCCAACTTTTTCACTCTCCTCTTTCACTATGATCAAGAGGCTTTTTAGTTCTTCTTCACTTTCTGGCATGAAGGTGGTGTTATCTGCGTATCTGAGGTTATTGACATTTCTCCTGGCAATCTTGACTCCAGCTTGTACTTCCTCCAACCCAGTATTTCACATGATGTACTCTGCATACAAGTTAAATAAGCAGGGTGGCAATATACAGCCTTGACGTACTCCTTTTGCAATTTGGAAACAGTCTGTTGTTCCCTTGGTATCTCCAATTTTCTTAAAGAGATCTCTAATTTTTACCGTTTTGTTTTCCTCTAAGTCTTTTCTTTTTTTTCACTCTTCCTGCAAGAAGGCCTTCTTATCTCTGCTTGCTATTCTTTGGAGCTCTGCATTCAGCTTGATATATCTTTCCTTTTCTCCCTGCTTTTTTCTTCTGTTCTTTGTCCGCTATGTGTAAAGCCTCCTCAGACAACCACTTTACCTTCTTTCATTTCTTTTTCTTGGGAATGGTTTTGGTCACCACCTTTTGTGCAGTGTTACAAACCTCTGTCCAGTTCTTCAGACAGTCTGTCTACCAGATCTAATCCCTTGAATCTATTTGTCACACCCACTGTATAAACATAAGGGATTTGATTTTGGTCATACCTGAATGACCTAGTGGTTCTCCCTACTTTCTTGAATTTAAGCCTGATTTTACAATAAGGAGCTCATGATCTGAGCCAGATCCAGGTCTTATTTTTCTGACTGTATAGAGCTTCTCCATCTTTGGCTCTAAGATCAATCCTGGGTGTTCATTGAAAGGACTGATGCTAAAGCTGAAACTGCAATACTTTAGCCACCTCATGCGATGAGTTGACTCACTGGAAAAGACTCTGATGCTGGGAAAGGTTGGGGGTGGGAGGAGAAGGGGACAACAGAGAATGAGATGGCTGGATGGCATCACCAACTCTGTGAACATGAGTTTGAGTGAACTCTGTCGGTTGGTGATGGACAGGGAGGTCTGGCATGCTGTGATTCATGGGGTCACGGAGAGTCGGACACGACTGAGCAACTGAACTGAACTGAACTGAATTATTGACATCTGGAGATGTGCATGTGTAGAGACATCTCTTGTATTGTTGGAAAATGGTATTTGTTATGACCAGTGTGTTCTCTTGATGAAACTCTGTTAGTCTTGCTCTGATTCATGTTGTATTCCAAGGCCAAACTTGACTGTTACTCCATGTATTTCTTGATTTCCTACTTTTACATTCCAATCTTATATGATGAAATGGACATAGTTTTTGGTGTTAGTTCTAGAATGTCTTGTAGGCCTTCTTAGAACTGTTCAACTTCACCTTCTTCAGCATCAGTGGTTGGGGCATAGACTTGGATTATTGTGATGTTGAATGGTTTGCCTCGGAAATGAACTGAGATCCTTCTGTCTTTTTTGAGATTGCACCCTAGTACTGCATTTCAGCCTCTTTTGTTGACTATGAGGGCTGTTCCATTTCTTTTAAGGAATTCTTTTCCACAGTAGATAAAATGGTCATCTGAATTAAATTTGCCCATTCCTGTCCATTTTAGTTCACTGATTCCTAAGATATTGATGTTCACTCTTGCCATCACCTGTCTGACCATATCCAATTTACCTTGATTCATGGACCTAACATTCTAGGTTGCTATACAATATTCTTCTTTACAGCATAGGAGTTGACTTTCACTACCAGACACATCCACAACAGAGCATCATTTCTGCTTTGTCCCAGCCACTTCATTCCTTTTGAAGCTATCAGTAATTGCCCTCTGTTCTTCCCTGGTAGTATACTGGGCACCTTCAGACCTGTGGAACTCATCTTCCAGTATCATATCTTTTTGCCTCATCATACTGTTCATAGGGTTCTTACAGAAAGTAAGTAGCTTGTCATTCCCTCCTCCAGTGGACCACATTTTGTCAAAGTTCTCCACTATGATTTGTCTGTCTTGGGTAGCCCTACACGGCATGGCTCATAACTTAATTGAGATACACAAGCCCCCCACGACTAGGCTGTGATAGATGAAGGGGGAGTTATAGAATGTATTACACATAATCTGAGAATATTTATCCAAGTTCTTTAATTGAAATGAGAGACTATTGAAAATAGATTAGCATCCCTAGGACCAGGGGTGAGAAGATGAGAGGATAGTGAGTGACTGTGGTTTTGTAAAAAGGTTTCATTTTAAGAATGATGAAAATCTTCTAAGAATATGGTGATGATCCACACACACACACACACAAACAAACCCAGTAGAAGACCAAAAACCAATGAAAGATAAATTTGAGTTAAACTCTATGATATGTATATTATATCTCAATAAAACTGCTTTAAAAAAATAAATTCTAAATGTTTCAGGTGTAATGGTAATGAATTGAAAACTTAAACCACTCACCTTTTGATGAATGAATCTGCCTTTTGAAAAAGCTTCTAAGCTCATGACTCTGCTGCTGCTAAGTCGCTTAAGTCGTGTCCGACTCTGTGTGACCCCATAGACGGCAGCCCACCAGGCTCCCCTGTCCCTGGGATAAGCTCATGACTCTAGGGAGAACATAATTAATGGAGAAACATTTTAAAAAAACAACTAATTTTTCATAAAGCTCTTCAGTACTTCTTCTATGGTCTCAAATGGTATTGAAATAATTGTCTAAAAGTATGACTATAATCTACTTTCATGTAATTTCATCTTACCATAGCAGAAAAGTGAAGAACAGAAGACTCAACAAGGAAATTTTCCAGTATGATTATAGTTGACCTAGTATTTTGGATTTGGGTTTTCTGATTGACTTCACCCAATTGTTTTATAAATTTGCACACAAAATTTTTACAACCTATTCCCTTCATTCAATATCTATTATGCTGTGAGTTCAGTTCAGTCACTCAGTTGTGTCTGATTCTTTGCAACCCCATGAATCACAACACACCAGGCCTCCCTGTCCATCACCAACTACCGGAGTCTACCCAAACCCATGCCCATCAAGTTGGTGATGCCATCCAGACATCTTATCTTCTGTCGTCCCTTTCTCCTCCTGCCCCCAATTCCTCCCAGCATCAGTCTTTTCCAATGAATTAACTCTTCACATGAGGTGGACAAAGTATTGGAGTTTCAGCTTTAGCATCAGTCCTTCCAAAGAACACCCAGGATTGATCTCCTCTAGAATGGACTGGTTGGATCTCCTGGCAGTCCAAGGGACTCTCAAGAGTCTTCTCCAGCACCACAGTTCAAAAGCATCAATTCTTCAGCATTCAGCTTTCTTTACAGTCCAACTCTCACATCCATACCTGACCACGGGAAAAACCATAGTTTTGACTAGATGGACCTTTACTGGCAAAGTAATGTCTCTGCTTTTTAATATGCTATCTAGGTTGGTCATAACTTTCCTTCCAAGGAGTAAGCATCTTTTAATTTCATGGCTTCAGTCACCATCTGCAGTGTTTTGGAGCCCCCAAAAATAAAGTTTGACACTGTTTCCACCCTGCTTATTTAACTTATATGCAGAGTACATCATGAGGAACGCTGGGCTGGAAGAAGCACAAGCTGGAATCAAGATTGTCGGGAGAAATATCAATAACCTCAGATATGCAGATGACACCACCCTTATGGCAGAAAGTGAAGAGGAACTCAAAAGCCTTTTGATGAAAGTGAAAGAAGAGAGTGAAAAAGTTGGCTTGAAGCTCAACATTCAGAAAACTAACATCATGGCATCTGGTCCCATCACTTCATGGGAAACAGATGGGGAAACAGTGGAAACAATGTCAGGCTGTCAGTCTGTGTACAAAATAAGAGATCTACTACTGTCAACAATGGAGGTTTTGAAATAAAAAAGAAGGCACAGAGAAGGTACATATTTAAACAACTTTATGATTAAACACAGAATTTTATATCAAAATCTAATCTGTAAACATATGTAATTTCACCTCCCAGTTTTACCTTGTTGTTGTTCAGTCACTAAGTCATGTCCAGCTCTTTGAAGCACTGGAACATCAGCTTCAGCATCAGTCCTTCCAATGAGTATTCAGGGTTTATTTCCTTTGGGATTGACTGGTTTGATCTCCTTGCTGGCCAAGGGACTCTCAAGAGTCTTCTCCAGCACCATAGTTTGAAAGCATCAATTCTTCAGCACCCAACTTTCTCTATGGTCCAACTCTCACATTTTTATCTAAATATTAATTTGTGATAAACACACATATTTGGTGATACATCAGCATGCCAGGCTCCTTGTCCTTCACCATCTGCCAGAGTTTGCTGAAACTCATCCATTGAGTCATTGATGCCATCCACCATCTCATCCTCTATCTTCCTTTTCTTTTGCCTTCGATCTTTCCCAGCATCAAGGTCTTTTCCAGTGAGATGGCTCTTCCCATCAGGTGGCTGAAGCACTGGAACATCAGCTTCAGCATCAGTCCTTCCAATGAGTATTCAGGGTTTATTTCCTTTGGGATTGACTGGTTTGATCTCCTTGCTGGCCAAGGGACTCTCAAGAGTCTTCTCCAGCACCATAGTTTGAAAGCATCAATTCTTCAGCACCCAACTTTCTCTATGGTCCAACTCTCACATTTTTATCTAAATATTAATTTGTGATAAACACACATATTTGGTGATACATATCTTAATTGTGAACTGTTTTATAAGTTCAAATTTTTGTATAAAGAAAACTTCACTGAATGATTCATTGATCAGTCTAGAGAATATATAAACCTTATTGCCAGACTTTCAAACCTCCTTAAAATAAATAATAATAAATTTTCTTTGCAACTGGACACTGAATATGCCAGAAGGAAAAAATAGATGAAATTACATTTTGTGAAACTTAATATTCAATTTGTCTATGCCTAGGCAGTAGTGTGCAGCACTAAGACTTTGACAAAAGGCAGCCTGAGCATAAATCCAAGAACTTCTATATGTTAGCTGCACAACCTCAGATAAACTACTGATTTATCTTAACCTCAGTTGTCTTATACAGATAATAATTTTACCTGAAAGTTCTGTTGTGGTGATTGAATGAAATGTGTAAAACATTTACCACATATGGTACATAATGTTTTAAAATTTTTATATATATATAGGATGTAATTTGAAATTCAAATTTATCTACCATGTATTTGTGATAGAGATAAATTTCTATTGCTTACCACAAACTGTTTCAGACCTAAAATGCACTCAGATTTCAGATATTCCTCAGACTATAGTATATCCTTTTTAGAGACACAGTATTAAAATGAAGTTTTACATATGACACCAGATTTTAAGAGAAGCAAGCCTTTACATTGCTACCTAAACTACTTTCTAAGATTATACTTGCTTGATAAATTTTACAGCAATGAGTGATTTCAAATAGCTAAAAGTAGAACTTGAGAAGTGCAGTCTAATTATTCAACTAATTGAATCTGGACCAGATCCGTGTCTTCTTACACAAAATATGGGGAAAATTTTACCCTGCCAGTTCCAGCCCTTAACTTTAAAAAGACTGGCAGTTTCCACTTCTTCTCTTTTGCAACTTACCTGCCATTTTGTGAAGAAGCCCAACCAGTCAAATAGAGAGGCCATGTGGCAAATAACTGACTTTGCTAACTGACTATTCCACCGAAATATCAGTCAAGGACAGACCTACTTTTAATCCTTCTGAGTGAGTGATCTTCCAGCTGACACTCCAAGTTCCTCTAGTAAAGGTTTCCTAAAGATGCCAAGGGGAGCAAACAAGAAATGATGATTCTAAAGAATTAAACAATTACAAAATCAAAACAAATAAATAATTGTTTTTAGAAACTACATTTTGGGGAAGTTTATAGTGTGGCAATAAATACCTAAAAGTGCAGCCACCAAAATTAACAATATCTTTAGTCTTAAAAGATGTTATGGAAAACCTCTCTACTTCTTTAAGTTCAGTTCAGTTCAGTCACTCAGTTGTGCCCAACTCTTTGCAACCTCATGAATCACAGCACGCCAGGCCTCCCTGTCCATCACCAACTCCCAGAGTTCACTCAAACTCATGTCCATCGAGACGGTGATGCCATCCAGCCATCTCATTCTCTGCCATCCCCATCTCTGCTCGCCCCCAATCCCTCCCAGCATCATTTCCAATGAGTCAACTCGACGCATGTGGTGGCCAAAGTATTGGAGTTTCAGCTTTAGCATCAGTCCCTCCAATGAACACCCAGTATCGATATCCTTTAGAATGGACTGGTTGGATCTCCTTGCAGTCCAAGGGACTCTCAAGAGTCTTCTCCAACACCACAGTTCAAAAGCATCAATTCTTCAGCGATCAGCTTTCTTCACAGTACAACTCTCACATCCATACATGACCACTGGAAAAACCATAGCCTTGACTAGACGGACCTTCGTTGAAAAAGTAATGTCTCTGCTTTTTAATATGCTATCTAGGTTGGTCACAACTTTCCTTCCAAGGAGTAAACGTCTTTTAATTTCCTGGCTGCAATCAGCATCTGCAGTGATTTTGGAGCCCAAAAAAATAAAGTCTGACACTGTTTCCACTCTTTTCCCATCTATTTCCCATGAAGATAAGGGACCAGATGTCATGATCTTCGTTTTCTGATTTTGAGCTTCAAGACAACCTTTCCACTCTCCTCTTTCACTTTCATCAAGAGGCTTTTCAGTTCCTCTTCACTTTCTGCCATAAGGGTGGTGTCATCTGCATATCTGAGGTTATTGATATTTCTCCCGGCAATCTTGATTCCACCTTGTGCTTCTTCCAGCCCAGCGTTCCTCATGATGTACTCTGCATATAAGTTAAATAGGCAGGTATCAAGGACCAGCTTTGATATGGCTCAGGGTATCCTCGGGATGAACGGCGTCGGCGTCAGAGAGAGAGAGAGAAAGAGAGAGACAGAGGCTGATGATTCCTTGGTTTACACTGGAAACCAATAAAACCCCAGCACGGGGCTTGCTCTGTTTACGTAGGCCGCAGGCGCCCTCTTGAATCACTGGAGGCACCCCACCAGGGCACCCCCTCGAGTGGGTCTTAGAAGCCCAGGCAGATAAGTAAACTCAGAGGGCCCAGCGCTCCAAGGATCTCAACCAGAAAAAGGAGAATAGAGAAAAGGACGGAAAAAGAGAAAGAACGACATGGGGAGACCAAGCTTCAGTGAGCAAGGCCCAAAACTTTATTTTCCAGTGCTGCTTTTATACCCTAAGTTATGCGCATAAGAAACAGAGAAAGGGAGGTATAGAGTCAGGCCAAAATCAAGTGGGGTCAGCAGGCTTGATCCTTATCAGGATCAGGGCTTCTTTTTGTGTGTCTCGTGATAAAAGTTTTAGGTGGTTTACATCATCTTCTGGCCAGGGGACCTACTAACAGTTTTATGGCCCTCTCTCCTGACAATAGGTTAGTTAGCAAGTAAAAGACTTTTCTTTTAAGGTGACTTTCCTAAAGTTAGGTGCTAGACACATAACAAAGTTACATTCCTATAAGGCACCGGTGTAGTGAGCTGCAAGAAAGGAACTTATTAACTTAAGATCTGATGTGGTTAAATCAAAGGCTACTACTTATATTCTCTATATGTGATTAATATATTTCCAAGGATACAATAGATAGAGGAAACTGCAGCAAGCATTGATTCAACAATGAAATCTTTTTTAGTACTATTCTAATGATTTTAACTTCTTCAACAGATTCCTGTATTTTAGAATATTAGGCTTTCTGTCCTTGCATGGCTGGGAGGCTATAAACAGTCACACTCATAGTTGTAAGAGCCCGGACAAACTTGTCATGCAAGTTAGAAAGCTATCAGAGGGGCTTGGATTGGAACACTCCTATTAAGCCGAGGAGAACTTTTAAACTACAGCTCTGAATTAATGTTTTCAGAGAAAGGTGGTTGGGGGGAAGCCCCCGTAAGTATTAGAGGACTTGGTAAGAGGCGTAAGATAGTAAAGCAGTCAGACTCCGGTTTTCTTTGGGGTAGATGCTCAGGTAAGTCCAGGGGGTTCCTCGAGTCCTGATTAGCCTTTGCCCAACAGGCCTCTTCCCCAATTGACCTTTGCCACTGGTAGGATTTCCCTCGCTGGCTCCCGGCAGGCAGGGTGACAATATACAAACTTGACGTACTCCTTTTCTTATTTGGAACCAGTCTGTTGTTCCATATCCAGTTCTAAATGTTGCTTCCTGACCTGCATACAGGTTTCTCAAGAGTCAGGTCAGGTGGTCTGGTATTCCCATCTCTTTCAGAATGTTCCACAGTTTATTGTGATCCACACAGTCAAAAGACTTTGGCATAGTCAATGAAGCAGAAATAGATGCTCTTCTGGAACTCTCTTGCTTTCTCCATGATCCAGTGGATGTTGGCTATTTGATCTCTGGTTCCTCTGCCTTTTCTAAAACCTGCTTGAACATCTGAAAGTTCACGGTTCACATATTGCTGAAGCCTAGCTTGGAGAATTTAGAGCATGACTTTACTAGCGTTTGAGAAGAGTGCAATTGTGCGGTAGTTTGAGCATTCTTTGGCATTGCCTTTCTTTGGGATTGGAATGAAGACTGACCTTTTCCAGTCCTGTGGCCACTGCTGAGTTTTCCAAATTTGCTGGCATATTGAGTGCAGCACTTTCACAGCATCATCTTTCAGGATCTGAAACAGCTCAGTTGGAATTCCATCACCTCCACTAGCTTTGTTCGTAGTGATGCTCTCTAAGGCCCACTTGACTTCACATTGCAAGATGTCTGGCTCCAGATGAGTGATCACACCATCGTGATTATCTTCGTCATAAAGATCTTTTTTGTACAGTTCTTCTGTGTATTCTTACCACCTCTTCTTAATATCTTCTGCTTCTGTTAGGTCCATACCATTTCTGTCCTTTATCGAGCCCATCTTTGCATGGGCTCGATAGTCTCTTGCTCTACTTCATTAAGAACCTGCTGCTGGTCCTGCTGCTGCTGCTAAGTCACTTCAGTCGTGTCCGACTCTGTGCTACCCCATAGACGGCAGCCCAAGAGGCTCCCCCATCCCTGGGATTCTCCAGGCAGGAACACTGTAGTGGGATGCCATTTCCTTCTCTCAAATACCTCTAATTATAGCAGTTACAAATTTTTATTATATTCACTTATCTGTATTTATTTTTTTATTAATTGACCTGAGTCTTTCTCAAAGATTATTTCCCCAAACCTTAAAGAAAATTTCTAGTGCCTAGCCATTCAGCAATGAGCATTTATTAAAGAATAAATATTGATGAATGAATAAATGTCTAGTTTCAGAGGGTTGTTGCTTTTTCTTTTGTAATTTAAGAGAGAAAAAACAGCTGTTAACCTTGATTCCTACAACTATAAGATATTTATTTAGAAGTTGAAATAAATGTTCAGTTCACTTGCTCAGTTGTGTCTGATTCTTTGTGACCCCATGGACTGCAGCACATCAGGCTTCCCTGTCCATCACCAACTACTTGAGCTTACTCAATCTCGTGTCCATTGAGTTGGTGATGCCATCCAACAATTTCATCCTCTGTTGACCCCATTTCCTCCCACCTTCAATCTTTCCTGGCATCAGGGTCTTTTCCAATGAGTCAGTTTCTTCACATCAGGTGGCCAAACATTGGAGTTTCAGCTTCAGAATCAGTCCTTCTAATGAATACTCAGGACTGATTTCCTTTAGGATGGACTAGTTGGATCTCCTTGAAGTCCAAGGGACTCTCAAGAGTCCCCTCCAACACCACAGTTCAAAAGCATAATTTCTTTGGTGCTCAGCTTTCTTTATAGTCCAACTCTCACGTTCATACATGACTGCTGGAAAAACCATAGCTTTGACTAGATGGACCTTTGTTAGCAAAGTAGTGTCTCTGCTTTTTAATATGCTGTATAGATTGCTCGTAACTTTTCTTCCAAGAGGCAAGGGTCTTTTAATTTCATGGCTTCAGTCACCATCCAGTGATTTTGGAGTCCCCCATAACAAAGTCTGTCACTGTTTCCATTGTTTCCTCATCTATTTGCATTGAATTAATGGGACTGGATGCCATGGTCTTAGTTTCCTGAATGTTGAGTTTTAAGCCAACATTTTAACACTCTTCTTTCACTTTCATCAAGAGGCTCTTTAGTTCTTCTTTGCATTATGCCATAAGGGGGGTGTTATCTGCATATCTGAGGTTATTGATATTTCTCCCAGCAATTTGATTCCAGTTTGTGCTTCATTCAGCCCAACATTTCTCATGATGTACTCTGCATATAAGTTAAATAAGCTGGGTGACATTATACAGCCTTGATGTACTCTTCCGATTTGGAACCAGTCTGTTGTTCCATGTGCAGTTCTAACTGCTGCTTCTTGACCTGCATACAGATTTCTCAGGAGGCCGACAGGTGGTCTGGTATTCCCATCTCTTTAAGAATTTTCCACTATTTGTTGTGATCTGCAGAGTCAAAGGCTTTGGTGTAGTCAATAAAGCCGAAATAGATTTTTTTTGGAACTCTCTTGCTTTTTTGATGATCCAACAGATGTTGGTGACTTGATCTCTGGTTCCTTTGCCTTTTCTAAATCCAGCTTGAACATCTGGAAGTTCACGGTTTGTGTACTTTTGAAGCCTAACTTGGAGAATTTTGAGCATTACTTTGTTAGCGTGGAAAGTGAAACTGAAGTCGTTCAGTCGTGTCCCACTCCTTTTGACCCCATGGACTATATCCCACCAGGCTCCTCCATCCGTGGAATTTTCCAGGCAAGAATACTGGAGTGGGTTGCCATTTCCTTTTCCAGGAGATCTTTCTGACCCAGGAATCAAACCTGTGTCTCCCTCATTTCAGGCAGACACTTTACCATCTGAGCCACCAGGGAAGCCCTAGCGTGTGAGATGAGTGCAATTGTGCAGTAGTATGTACTACTTTGAAAACAGATCATGTGATCAAAATAAAGAATCAGAACCTTAATTAATTTTGGTGGTACAGATGTTAGAAGAAGCGAACAAAACATAAAGGAACAATAGATCTTTCAGAAGAATAAAATTCATCTAGTGTTTTCTTTTCCTAGTGACACTGTACAAAATATTTATTTTCAGCAATGAACACCAAATTCCTTGGGATTTCCATGATACATAAAACAACAACAAAAACTAGCACCTTATAATTAGCAGCAAAGAGTCTGTGTACTGAGTTATTATATTGTACAGTCATTTCATTAGGTGCATACCATCGTGTGGTATAAAGCAGGAATAATTAGACAACAGATGGTGATATCAGCTCCAATAGAGAATGCCTATGTATTATGCATGAGAAATGACTTTATTGTGTTTTTTTATCCATTTGGTACCATTATGCTGCTCTTGGACCTCAATCAGTGTCTCAAAAAAAGTATCTCTTTGGATCTGGAATTTTTTCTGTTCAGAACAATTTGTAACATCACTTTGTCATATTCTGATCAGCTATCTCCCTAATCAACTTGCAGAATTTCTAAAAGCATATTATTTTCTGGCAGCACCATAGAACTGAGCTTTTCCATCACCCAGAGCATCTGAGCTTACTGGATATAATTTTATGTTTCTGCAAGCAATATGAAGTTTAAGATTAGTATCTTTGAAAATTGAATCTGATATTTAATGATTGTAGTGTCACATTTCTGGACTGAGGTACTTTTAAAATGTCATTAGTAGATATGTGATAAATCATTTTATGTCTTTTGTCCACTAAAAATATCTTTTATTTTCATTACATATATAATGAATTTGAAAGTAGAAAAGAACTAGAATATATAGTTATTAGATAGTAGATTTCATTAATGTCATTAATTCTTCAGTGGAGATTTCAACAAAATTGTTGTATGTCTTTATCTATTTTGGAAGGTGGAAACATTTCAGGAGGTTCTAAGATACTGTATTAGAATCCAAGGACATATTGCCTTCTAATCTTCAGCCTTCCAGAGGTTGATTGACTCTATAACCCTTAGCCCTTGAATATATAAGAAAATTGGTATTCAATATGTAAGATTTTTAATAGAAGTTCTTAATATATTACATAGGTATAGCAGGCAAGATTTGATCATAAAAATAATAATTAGAAAAGATATAATATACATGATTTATTGTATAGATTTTACCTTCTATTCTTTGGGAGCTGGTTACACAGTTTGTCTGTTGATTCATTCTTGGTGGTAAATCTAAGGTCAGCAGGACAGGCAGCTAAACAGTTAATAAGGACATAAAGTAGAGCAGAATAAAGGAATACTAGAATCTAGTAAAAGGACTGGGATTTAGACGGATTTCATCACTGTCTCTAAACCTCCAACTTCAGTGATGCAAGTGACTTGCAGGAGAAGATAATGACCTTCATCATGGAGCTAGGTTTACCTCAGAAGTCAGAGGAGCTGAAGGGGAAATCTGGCAAAGCTAGAGATGTCACAGACCCAGGTTCTGCCCACACAGAAAAAGTTAGGTAGCATATTGGTAACAAATTCTGTAAAGTGCAGTAGTGCCTGGAATGCTTTTTTGATTATTATTTTTTCAAACTGAAGTAGATTTATTTTTACAGAAAAATTATGAAAATATTATAAGACTTCCTGTAGAGAAATGTGGTCTTCTGTGCACAGTCTGAACCTACTTAGCCGCATTGAGATAGTCCTTTAGCCTTGATCTTCTTTACCAAGAGATAAAGATCCCAATATCTGAGGTTATTGATATTCCTCCCAGCAATTTGATTCCAGCTTGTGCTTCTTCCAGCCCAGCGTTTCTCATGATGTACTCTGCATATAAGTTAAATAAGCTGGATGACAATATACAGCCTTGATATACTCCTTTTTCTATTTGGAACCAGTCATTTGTTCCATGTCCAGTTCTAACTGCTGCTTCCTGACCTGCATACAGGTTTCTCAAGAGGCAGGTCAGGTGGTCTGGTATTCCGATTTCTTTCAGAATTTTCCAAGCTTATTGTGATCCACACAGTCAAAGGTTTTGGCATAGTCAATAAAGCAGAAATAGATGTTTTTCCGAAACTCTCTTGCTTTTTCGATAATCCAGTGGGTGTTGGCTATTTGATCTCTGGTTCCTCAGCCTTTTCTAAAACCAGCTTGAATATGTGGAAGTTCACAGTACACATATTGCTGAATCCTGACTTGGAGAATTTTCAGCATGACTTTACTCGCGTATGAGATGAGTGCAATTGGGTGGTAATTTGAGCATTCTGACAGAATGTAGTCCACTGGACAAGGGAATGGCAAACCACTTCAGTATATTTGCCTTGAGAACCCCATGAACAGTATCAAAAGTCAAAATGATAGGATACTGAATGAGGAACTCCCCAGGTTGGTAGGTGCCCAGTATGCTACTGGAGATCAGTGGAGAAATAACTCCAGAAAGAATGAAGGGATGGAGCCAAAGCAAAACAAATACCCAGTTGTGGATGTGACTGGTGATAGAAGTAAGGTCCGATGCTGTAAAGAGCAATATTGCATAGGAACCTGGAATGTTAGGTCCATGAATCAAGGCAAATTGGAAGTGGTCAAACAGGAGATGACAAGAGTGAACATCGACATTCTAGGAATCAGTGAACTAAAATGGACTGGAATGGGTGAATTTAACTCAGATGACCATTATATCCACTACTGTGGGCAGGAATCCCTTAGAAGAAATGGAGTAGCGATCATGGTCAATAAAAGAGTCCGAAATGCAGTACTTGGATGCAATCTTAAAAACGACAGAATGATTTCTGTTCGTTTCCAAGGCAAACCATTCAATATTACAGTAATCCAAGTCTTTGCCCCAACCAGTAATGCTGAAAAAGCTGAAGTTGAACGGTTCTATGAAGACCTACGAGACCTTTTGGAACGAACACCCAAAAAAGATGACCTTTTCATAGGGGACTGGAATGCAAAAGAAGGAAGTCAAGAAACACCTGGAGTAACAGGCAAATTTGGCCTTAGAGCACGAAATGAAGCAGGGTAAAGGCTAATAGAGTTTTGTCAAGAGAACGCACTGGTCATAGCAAACACTCTCTTCCAACAACACAAGAGAAGACTCTACACATGGACATCACCAGAAGGTCAACACCGAAATCAGATTGATTATATTATTTGCAGCCAAAGATGGAGAAGCTGTATACAGTTAGCAAAAACAAGACCAGGAGAAGACTGTGGCTCAGATCATGAACTCCTTATTGCCAAATTCAGACTGAAATTGAAGAAACTAGGGAAAACCACTAGTCCATTCAGATATGACCAAAATCAAATCCCTTATGATTATACAGTGGAAGTAAGAAATAGATTTAAGGGACTAGACCTGATAGATAGAGTACATGATGAACTCTGGAAGGAGGTTCGTGACATTGTACAGGAGACAGGAATCAAGACCATTCCCATGGAAAGAAATGCAAAAGAGCAAAATGACTGTCTGAGGAGGCCTTAAAAATATCTGTGAAAAGAAGAGAAGTGAAAAGCCAAGGAGAAAGGGAAAGATATAAGCATTTGAATACAGAGTTCCAAAGAATAGCAAGGAGAGATAAGGAAGCCTTCCTCAGCGATCAATGCAAAGAAATAGAGGAAAACAATAGAATAGGAAAAACAAGAGATCTTTTCAAGAAAATTAGAGATATCAAGGGAACATTTCATGCAAAGATGGGCTCGATAAAGGACAGAAATTATATGGACTTAACAGAAGCAGAAGACATTAAGAAGAGGTGGCAAGAATACACAGAAGAACTGTACAAAAAAATCTTCATGACGAAGATAATCACGATGGCGTGATCACTCACCTGGAACCAGACATCTTGGAATGTGAAGTCAAGTTGGCCTTAGAGAGCATCACTACGAACAAAGCTAGTGGAGGTGATGGAATTCCAATTGAGCTATTTCAGATCCTGAAAGATGATGCTGTGAAAGTGCTGCACTCAATATGCCAGCAAATTTGGAAAGCTCAGCAATGGCCACAGGACTGGAAAAGGTCAGTCTTCATTCCAATCCCAAAGAAGGGCAATGCCAAAGAATCCTCAAACTACCATACAATTGCACTCATCTCACACACTAGTAAAATCATGCTCAAAATTCTCCAAGCTAGGCTTCAGCAGTATGTGAACTGTGAACTCCCAGATGTTCAAGCAGGTTTTAGAAAAGGCAGAGGAACCAGAGTTCAAATTGCCAACATCCACTGGATCATGGAGAAAACAAGAGAGTTCCAGAAAAACATCTGTTTCTGCTTCATTGACTATGCCAAAGCCTTTGACTGTGTGGATCACAATAAACTGTGGAACATTCTGAAAGAGATGGGAATACCAGACCACGTGACCTGTCTCTTGAGAAACATGTATGCAGGTCAGGAAGCAACAGTTAGAACTAAACATGGAACAACAAATTAGTTCCAAATAGGAAAAAGAGTACGTCAAGGTTGTATATTGTCACCCTGCTTATTTAACTTATATGCAGAGTACATCATGGGAAACACTGGGCTGGAAGAAGCACAAGCTGGAATCAAGATTGCCGGGATAAATATCAATCACCTCAGATATGCAGATGACACCACCCTTATGGCAGAAAGTGAAGAGGAACTCAAAAGCCTCTTGATGAAATTTAAAGAGGAGAGTAAAAATTTTGGCTTCAAGTTCAACATTCAGAAAATGAAAATCATGGCATCTGGTCCCATCACTTCATGCGAAATAGATGGGGAAACAGTGGAAACAGTGTCAGACTTTATTTTTGGGGGGCTCCAAATCACTGCAGATGCTGATTGCAGCCATGAAATTAAAAGACGCTTACTCCTTGGAAGGAAAGTTATGACCAACCTAGATAGCATATTAAAAAGCAGAGACATTACTTTGCCAACAAAGGTCCGTCTAGTCAAGGCTCTTGTTTTTCCAGTGGTCATGTAATGTAGTTGGACTTCAAGAAAGCTGAGCACCAAAGAATTGATGCTTTTGAACTGGTGTGTTGGAGAAGACTCTTGAGAGTCCCTTGGATTGCAAGGAGTTCCAACCAGTCCATCCTAAAGATCAGTCCTGGGTGTTCTTTGGAAGAACTGACGCTGAGGCTGAAACTGCAATACTCTGGCCACCTCATGAGAAGAGTTTACTCATTGGAAAAGACCCTGATGCTGGGAAGGATTGGGGGCAAGAAGAGAAGGGGACAACAGAGGATGCGTTGGCTGGATGGCATCACCGACTTGATGGACATGAGTTTGAGTGAACTCTGGTAGTTGGTGATGGACAGGGAGGCCTGGCGTGCTGTGATTCGTGGGGTCGCAAAGAGTCGGACATAACTGAGCCACTGAATTGAACTGAACTGAACTGAATATATTATTAGCTAAAACTCATTTTAAGATTTTCTTAGTTTTTCACTAATTTTTTTCCATTTCAGGGTCTCATTTTGGATACCATGTTACATCTAGTTATCTTGTTTCCTTAAGCTCTTCCTGGCTATAAACAGTTTCTCAGACTTGCTTTGTTTTAGGTGACCTTGACAGTATTGGAAATTATAGGTCAGATATTTTGTAAAATACCCCTCAACTGGAATTCATCTGATATTTTTCTCAAAATTAGACTGAAATAAGCACATCTTAAAAATCATCCCTAATTATACCATCAAAACTTTACTCCTACTAACATTTGGAGATTACTTTCCTTTATATTTTGGAATGATATAATGTGAAAAATTAGCATTAATATACTTTGCTCTCTTTCTGAAATGTTATTTTATTGGTTTTTCACATGCCATTAAGAAATTTTTAATTGCTGCATTAAATTCCTACAAGTATGTGTCATATACTTGTGTGTATGGTGTGTGTGTGTGTGTGTGTGTGTGTGTGTGTGTGCTTAATTTCTCATTCGTGTCTGACTCTGTGATCCCATGGACTGCCAGGCTCCTCTGTCCATGGGGATTCTCCAGGCAAGAATATTGGAGTGGGTTGCCATGCCTTCCTCCAGGGGATCTTCCCAACCCAGGGATCAAATCCATGTCTACCGCATTGCAGGTGGATTCTTTACTCTGAACCACCAGGAAAGGCCATCATATGCTTAAGCGGTAGTTTCTTCTTCTGTAAAGAAAGAAGCCAAAATATCAGTGGTTTAAATAAGATAGACCTTTATTTATCTTTAATATAAAAGTTTCAAAGATAGGTGGTTTGCAAATTTCCTGCAGCACTAAAATGATCAGTGATCCAATATTCATATAATTTGTTCTTCTACCCATACGTCCATCTCATGGATGAAGACGGTTGTTTCAGCTCATTCTGTCAAATCCACATCATAGTAAGGAGAGAAGAGTAGTAGACAACTACCTTCCACTGTAAACCCACAAATGTTGCACTTTTATTTTGTGCTTATATCCAATTAGCATGAATTCAGTCATGTTAATACCCTAGTGGAAAGGAAGGCTTGGAGTTATTTTTTCTAGATGGTCATATATTAACATTTGAAGGTTACTTTAACAAAAGAAGTAGGAGAGAATGAATCATAAGGTAATAATTATAGTATCAACATCTATTCTATTCTTGAATAATATTCATCTACTCTTGGCCATTTTAGAAAAAAATTAGCTGCTTTAATAATGCTGTGATTATCACACTTAAAATATTTGTAGCCACTTTTATAATTTTTTAATTATAAAAGCATAATGGGAATAAATTATTTTAGAAATCATAATAAATATTGCAAAACTACTTTCCTGCAATTTTGGGTCAATTCAACATCACATTAGCACCATATAAGAACACCTAAATATTATTTTAATTCTCAAGTTACTTTGGTTAATCTAACTGGTTAAACATATCTAGCTATTTATTTAATTTTCATTATTTTAATTATGCAAGAGTTGAAAATTATATTTTTATTTATAATCATTTGATTTACTTATTGTTCTTGAGATTTTAATATTGATTTGTAAAAGCTCTTATGTAAGTATGAATATATATACAATAATATAGTCATATATTAGTTTAACTTTTTGTAAGGCAAATTAGAAATACTTACTAGGAATGTTGCAGTACTCAAATAGTATTACCCTTTATTTTTTCCAAATTTAGTGTTTTATTTCATGAAAACCATCAGAAGTATGTATGAAACTTTGCAAACAGTATTGTTAATAAAAGCAAGCTTTTGAAAACCTTTATAATAACAGTAGAAAATTTATGAATTATGGAATATATGTTATATATGTATATGTTGACTATGTAGCTATTCCAAATGTGTTAAAAACCTAGTGAATATACTTGAAACATGCTCATGATACAATGTCAAAGGGAAATGTGCATTAGAATTCACCAAGTTTAAATTATCCTATACAGAATTTCATAAACTTACTTTAATACAGAGCTCCTTTTCTCCTAAAATATTTTAAGGGCCAGTGTTATGAAACACACATTGGTAAATAATAATCTTCTTCATCAAGGTCTTTTAATAAATTTGTAATTATAGCTGTGGTAATCAAAGAAAGACTCAAAAGAGTTTGAGGAACTGGTACACTCAAGAAAATGTTGAACTCTTACTAGCTTCTAAAGTTTTAAGTAAAACCTCAAGGCTGTATTTCATAATCATGGATGTATTACCATGTTTTCCCTTCATTTAGTCCTAATCAATATATATGTATGTATGTATGTATATATATAGAGATTTCCTGTGGCAGAGATATTTAAGTCTTCTCCTGTCTAATTTAGAATACCTTCCATTTTCTGGTTCAAAGAAAGAAGCAGAAAAGGGCACAGTTTCTTTTCTGGAATAACATTAGTAACTTTATTCTTCTGGAAGTAACTTTAGAGATCGTGCCTACAGATGCTTATCTAACAGATACATTTAGAAGATTGGAAAAACTGAATAACCATCCAGTTTTTAAAATAAAATCCAAAATGCTTCATGTTTCTATATTATAAAAAATTGATGTTTTAAAAAGATTGCTTCACTGTTCAAATAATGGCATTGAATATATGCTATTATTCAATATTGAATAGTTAATATAATTTCAATTATAACTTTTATTTATGTCTGTGGCATATCTTTGAAAGAGCTAGTATCATGTCTAAAATTTGAAAGAATTTTATTGGAAATCTGTGCTTAATAGCAAAATGATGTGAATTGATAGTGCCTAAGCACTCTTTTTCTTTTTTTCCTCTTTTTTTTTATTGGAGGCTAATTATTTTATAATATTATATTGGTTGGTTTTGCCATACATTGACATGAATCCACCCCGGGAGTACACGAGTTCCCCTTTCTGAACCGCCCTCCCACCTTGCTCATCCCTTTATCTTCCCTCTGGGTCATCTCTGCACACCAGCCCCGAGCATCCTGTAGCATGCATTGACACTGAACTGGTGATTCATTTCACATATGACAACATACATGTTTCAATGTCTTTCTCCCAAATCATCACCCTCACCCTCTCTCACAGAGTCCCAAAGACTGTTCTATACATCTGTGTCTCTTTTGCTGTCTCGTATACAGGGTTATCATTTGCATCTTTCTAAATTCCATATATATGTGTCAGTATAGTGTATTGGTGTTTTTCTTTCTGGTTTACTTCACTCTGTATAATAGGCTCCAGTTTCATCCACCTCATTAGAACTGATTCAAATGTATTCTTTTTAATTGTTGAGTAATACTCCATTGTGTATATGTACCACAGCTTTCTTATCCATTCGTCTGCAGATGGACATCTAGGTTGCTTCCATGTCCTGGCTATTATAAACAGTGCTGAAATGAACATTGGAGTACAAGTGTCTCTTTCAATTCTGGTTTCCTCAGTGTGTATGCCCAGGAGTGCGATTGCTGGATCATAAGGCAGTTCTATTTAAGCACTCTTTTTCATGGAGAAAGTTATTGCCAGAAAATACACAAAACAGAGAAATCCTTTGTGACCTATATTTCACATTTGATATCTGGTATTATTTTCTAACTTTCACAACTAATTTACCTAGGTTAAAATGCTGTTCAAAATTTAAACATGTGCATATGTGTGTCTACCTGTATGTATGTATGAATTCAGATTTATAGCAGTAGGAAAAAAGAGATTTCTTTTGGTCCTAATAGGCAACCAGCTACTCCTGTGTGAACATTAAATTTTTTTACAGAATGAATAATCTATATACAGAAGAATAAATTGTCATTAAAAATAAGTATTAAAAAGACATAAATAAGCATCTCTAATATCTCTGTCAGTTTTCATTCCAATCCCAAAGAAAGGCAATGCCAAAGAATGCTCAAACTATCACACAATTGCACTCATCTCACACGCTAGTAAAGTCATACTCAAAATTCTCCAAGCCAGGCTTCAGCAATACATGAACTGTGAAATTCCAGATGTTCAAGCTGGTTAGCAAAGGCAGAGGAACCAGAGATCAAATTGCCAACATCCGTTGGATTATTGGAAAAGCAAGAGAGTTCCAGAAAAACATCTATTTCTGCTTTATTGACTATGCCAAAGCCTTTGACTGTGTGGATCACAATAAACTATGGAAAATTCTGAAAGAGATGGGCATACAAGGTCACCTGACTGCCTCTTGGAAACTTGTATGCAGGTCAGGAAACAACAGTTAGAACTGGACATGGAACAACAGACTGCTTCCAAATAGGAAAGGGAGTACGTCAAGGCTGTATATTGTCACCCTGCTTATTTAACTTATGTTCAGAGTACATCATGGGAAACGCTGGGCTGGAAGAAGCACAAGCTGGAATCAAGATTGCTGGGAGAAATATCAATAACCTCAGATATGCAGATGACACCACCCTTATGGCAGAAAGTGAAGAAGAACTAAAGAGCCTCTTGATGAAAGTGTAAGAGGAAAGTGAAGAAGTTGACTTAAAGCTCAACATTCAGAAAACTAAGATCATGGCATCCAGTACCATCACTTCATGGCAGATAGATGGATAAACAGTGGAAACAATGGCTGAGTTTATTTTTCTGGGCTCCAAAATCACTGCAGATGGAGATTGCAGCCATGAAATTAAAAGACGCTTACTCCTTGGAAGCAAAGTTATGACCAACCTAGACAGCATATTAAAAAGTAGAGACTTACTTTGCCAACCAAGGTCTGTCTAGTCAAGGCTATGTTTTTTCCAGTGGTCATGTATGGATGTGAGAGTTGGACTATATAAAGAAAGCTGAGTGCTTAAGAATCGATGCTTTGAACTGTGGTGTTGGGGAAGACTCTTGAGAGTCCCTTGGACTGCCAGGAGATCCACTCAGTACGTCCTAAAGGAGATCAGTCCTGGGTGTTCATTGAAAGGACTGATGTTGAGGCTGAAATTGCAATACTTTGGCCACCTGATGCAAAGTGCTGACTCATTGGAAAAGACTCTGATGCTGGAAAAAATTAAGGGCAGGAGGAAAAGGGGACGACAGAGGATGAGATGTTTCGATGTCATCATTGACTTGATGAACATGGGTTTGAGTGAACTCTAGGAGTTGGTGATGGACAGGGAGGTCTGGTGTGCTGTGGTTAATGGGGTCACAAAGAGTTGGACACGACTGAGCTACTGAACTGAACTGAACTGAATATCTCTGATAATTGCATAGTTCATTATAACTACTTTAATGAAATAATGCTTACCTGAAACTGATGATACTATTAATAAATATAATTATATATTTAAAATGACAGCATTCCACTTTATACTCTGATCTAGTCAAGCTGAAAATTGCAAAATATATAGGATTTCCATTAATGAGAAAATGATAACTGCTTTTTTTAGTTAGCACAAAATGTTAATTTTAGATAATGAATTTATTTTTTTTCAAAATATTCCATTTTTCAAATTAATGAGTTTTTACAATAGTAATATTCAGGAAAGGAAAAATTTCCTCAGATAATAAAACCACCAAAGTGTATTTATTTGTAGAATAGCATTTATTGTCCATTTACTTATACACCTGTGAGCTTATATTTTGCATGTTGGCATACTTTTCAGTGTAATTATTAAATGTTTACTTAAAAGGGAGATAGAGTATATATATAAAAGCATGACCCGCAGAATTCCCTCTACAGTATCTTTGACTATTTTTTCCTTATCAGCTATTTGATACATCTTTATCAGAAGAACATATATATTTTCCTTTTGTTATTTTACCTTTGTCATATTTATACTATACATTGTGTCACTATAATTCATTGTCCCTAACACATACAAACATGCACACACAAGACCCTTTTGTGTTTTTTCTATGCCAATTCAATAGTCAACTGGAAATATTTATCAATTTCAAATAAATACCACCTATTTTTCTATTACATGAATTGCTTAAAAATTATTTTTTTCAAAGTACTTCTGTATAATCGAAGATAAAACAGTTTCTTTGACTATTATTTTTATGTCAAATTAGGTTTCTATTATTATAAATGGCTGTAATGCATCTGAACACCCACTTACAATACTAGCTTGGTGTGTTCTAAATGTGCTATATTCAGTAATCTTCCTTTTAAAATAAAATATGGTGATGAGACCTAACACAACTGAAACTAACATAAATTTTCAATTGGCTTATTTATTCTTCTTCTTCTTGTTCAGTTGCTCAGTTGTGTCTGACTCTGCAGTCACTATATGCAGTGACTTTGGAGACCCCCAAAATAAAGTCTGTCATTGTTTCCATTTTTTCCCATCTATTTGCCATGAAGTGATGGGATCGGATGCCATGATCTTCATTATTTTGAATGTTGAGTTTTAAGCCAACTTTTTCACTCTCCTCTTTCACCTTCATCAAGAGGCTCTTTAGCTCCTCTTCAATTTCTGCCATGAGTGGTTTCACCTGAGTATCTGAGGTTAATGATATTTCTCACAGCAGTCTTGATTCCAGCTTGTGCTTCATCCAGCCCAGAATTTCACATGATGCACTCTGCATATAAGTTAAATAAGCAGGTGGAAATATACAGTATTGACATACTCCTTTCCCAATTTTGAATCTTTCTGTGGTTCCATGTCTGATTCTGTTGCTTCTTGACCTGCATACAGGTTTCTCAGTGGCAGGTAAAATAGTCTAGTATTTCCATCTCATTAACAATTTCCCACAGTTTATTGTGTTCTACACAAAGATTTTAGCATAGTGAATGAAACAGAAGTAGATGTTTTTCTGGAATTCTCTTGCTTTTTCTATGATCCAGCGGATGTTGACAATTTGATCTCTGGTTCCTCTACCTTTTCTAAATCCAGCTTGTACATCTGGAAGTTCTCGATTCACATACTATTGAAGCCTAGCTTGAAGAATTTTGAGCATTACACTTGTAGATTACTATTTAAAGGAAAACAATACTAAGATCATATTTTTCTGTAATGCACTTCTAAACTCTAAATCCTCTTAGTTCTCACAGACCCTTATCTCTGTGCAAAATAATTTTCACTGAGACCGTTGCCAGTAATCCATAGTAGTAAAGGGAGCCTCTGCCATGGTTTATGCAATACCTTTGACTTTGAATAAATCTCAAGGATATTTCTAAAACTGGAATTTTGAAACTGAGAGCATTAAATACGTTAGAGAATGGGAAAAAATCCTGACATAGTCAATTCTTAGGGTTTATCATATGCTTTATAAACTAAACAAATTTGGTTGAGGATAAAATATGAGGAGAAAATAATACTGGCTTGATTTTAACTGGTTAAAGATTTTACTTTTCATTTACATATATCATATATTTTGATGTACTCATTTTGTTTATTACAGAAAGTTGAATGAGCCCCTGTTTACACTTTGGATATAGAATTCCCTGAGAAATTCTGCCCACCTTCCAGTTTTAAGTGTCGTTATTCCTGTCAACTATAGGCAGGAAGCATGCACCTCCAGAATTTTACCAAGTACAGGGTAATCATCCATACTTTGGTCAATGTAGTGTTAAATCATAGGATGTGTGAAGATCTCTATAAAGAGAATATTTACTAACTTCTACTGAGCCCCATTATTCTTTAAATTCCTATGATTTAAGTTATTAAAATTTAAATGATGTGTAAATAATTGGACTGATGATCAGACAAAATCAAGGCTTGCTGAACAAACATATATGCTGGTGTTTGGAAATAGAGGTGGATTAAAACAGAAAGAGCACATAGCAAAATAGATAATATTCATTCCAGTCAGATGATATGAAAAAGATTTGATGGATAATGTATTTCAAGTCAAAGAGCTGTATAAAGTAATCTAAATCAGAGATTCAGGGTATGAGTGGATGAAGTCATGAATAAACTAAATTTCTTTTGTTGAAATTCATCCAGTAAACTTCAGCTTTAAAGAGCCATGGAGCTTTAGAAACATGCTTTTTTATTTCACTGTAGAGTCAGGCATTTTTTTTTTTTTTTTTTATTCTATCATGGTTGAACATCCCTTTTTACGGTGAAATTTTTGTATTTTACCTGGAACTTTTATTAAACAGTTAAGAGTTTTTACCCCTGAGATAAAACTACTGCCCATCCACATTACTAATTTTTAAATAATTTCAAGTTTAAGAATTACTATTTATATGTAAAAAAGACAAAAACCTAAGCAAGGTGATTATGCCATAAAATGGTGATACTCCTGATATGCCAGATTATAAAAATCTTTAGGTTGATTCATTTTTACCTAGTAGTAGAAACAAAGACAGTATTTTAAAAGAAAAGAATGGAGTATTTACCTATTTGATTTAAGAGAAATTATAATTCATGAAAGATTTTTAGATATGGTAAAAAGTTTTTTGTGATATGGTATTATCATTTTGAAACAATGCTGCTATTGCTTTGGGGGCTATTGTTTTTCCACTTGTATTTGCTTTGCCCACATATTTTCCAGAACAATGATAAGTTTGAAATCTCATCTCAACCATGTGTGGTTTAAAGTGTAACGTGAAGTACTTGTAGTGATAAATAATAATGGGGATTTTAGTAAATTTAACATTAGTTAGAGCTTTCTGTTTACATTGCCTAAGTTTTCAGATTATTCAAAAGAAAAATAATGAAGATAGCCCTACCAGATGTCCTTATTACTCAGAAGTTATATTCTATATTTATTTTGCTGATAGTGTGAAAGTTGCTCAGTTGTGTCCGATTCTTTGTGACCCCATGGATTATACAGTCCATGGAATTCTCCAGGTCAGAATACTGGATTGGGTAGCCTTTCCCTTCTCCGGGGGATCTTCCCAACCCAAGGATTGAACCCAGGTCTCCCACATGGCAGGCAGATTCTTTACCAGCTGAGCCACAAGGGTGAGCTTAAAAAAAAGAAGCATTTTTTTTTTTTTAACTTTTAAAGCTTTTAAAAAAGGGTGTGCTTAAAAAAAGTAGGGGATTAGGCTATTAGCATAGTTTAGCCACTGATCTAAAGAAAGGCATTCTAATTTTGTAGTGAGTCTCAGAGGCTTTACTAAACTGAGAATACTTAATGTAGTACTGATATAATCGAATATTCTCAGAAATTCACCAGATTCAATTATTTCTTCTTTATATAAGAAAAAGTACAATTTAATATATACTTAAATGATGATACACAGATAATTATACAAATAAAACAAAAGGCTTTTTAAAATTGTGGCATATGAAAGCAGATAAATCCAAATCACATCTCAAAAAACTTATTTGCTCCTGGGGGTGCAGCTAGAAATAGGGTATTTCAAGAAAATCTTTATGATCATGGGAAATGAAGAAGAAATCAAAGGGAAAAAAATCCACTTTCTACATATTTTTCCCAGCTGATTTTTCTTTTTATTCTACCTATTTAATAACATCATACAAAATGTATTTTTTTTCTATCAATTATTACTTAGTAGTCATAACTTTCATAAGTCAATTTTACTTTGTTGAGCTTTCTTCAAACCTGTAGCTTTGAGGCATTGATAACTGATGTTGCCTCTGTGGTTGAAATATATTAACAGGCCCCTAACCTAGAGAATAAAATCCATTATTACTTGATAGCCTTCCCAAAGATTCCCTTCTGTTAGTGTCTCTGAACTTCTGTTCCACTGTGCTTAGTGGATCTTAGGAAGAACCTAAGAACTCCATAATTTTACAAATGGGAAGTATAGCATCCAGAGACTGACTTGAATAATAAATCACTTTTAATTACTGGAAAAGCATGAAGTAGACCTTAAGTATTTTGGTGGCAAATCTAGCTCTTTATCAGTACAAAACCCTGACCCAACAAAAAATGGTGAAAAAAATTGCTGTTTTATTGCTGGGCTTAAGATAAAACAAAAGGAAGAAATCACGAAAATCTTAATTATTTATCAGAATATCTATTCAGATGGAACTATCAAATTCTGAGTATTTCCTTTGCTGCTAAGTCACTTCAGTCGTGTCCAACTCTGTGTGACCCCATAGACGGCAGCCCACCAGGCTCCCCTGTCCCTGGGATTCTCCAGGCAAGAACAATGGAGTGGGTTGCCATTTCCTTCTCCAATGTGTGAAAGTGAAAAGTGAAAGTGAAGTCTCTCAGGCATGTCTGACTCGTAGCAACCCCATGGACTGCAGCCTACCAGGCTCCTCTGTCCATGGGATTTTCTAGGCAAGAGTACTGGAGTTGCTTGCCATTGCCTTCTCCGGAGTATTTCCTTTAGAAGGTGATAATTTCTAAAAACTGTTAATTTTATGATTCATAATCAACAGCTCAGTAGAAACCCAGCTTACATAATTAAAGCTCATGTATAGAACAGAGCCTGTCTATGAATTATGTTACTGTGGCAATCATTATTTTAGTTTATACCAATATTATTTTGATATTTTTCTGACTTACTATAACTATTGGAATTACCATTAAAACATTTCTTCTCCTTCTAGGGTGGTTCACTCCCCTTTTCTAAAAATGATCTCTTTATCTGAAAATACCAATGTATTCCATAGCGTTGCTAAGAATTTGCAATGTGTTGGAAATGTGAACACCTCCTTTGAGATGTTTTTAATATGGAATTTATTTTTATAGATTGATAGCCTTTTCCTGAGAGCTGGTTATGTTACTTTTTCTTGTTTTTTACTGCATTGCAAAATACGTTTTCACAAAGCCTTAAAAAGAGCAGGATGAAACACAATTACAAGTTTACCGTGCTAGACAGAAAGCAGACTATGTAGATGAATGTCATTTAGCATTAAGTGACTTTCCAGTGGTCATGTATGGATGTGAGAGTTGGACTATAGAGAAAGCTGAGTGCAGAAGAATTGATGCTTTTGAACTGTGGTGTTGGAGAAGACTCTTGAGAGTCCCTTGGACTGCAAGGAGATGCACACATCCATCCTAAAGGAGATCAGTCCTGGGTGTTCATTGGAAGGACTGATGTTGAAGCTGAAACTCCAATATTTTGGCCACCTGATGTGAAGAGCTGACTCATTTGAAAAGACCCTGATGCTGGGAAAGATTGAGGGCAGGAGGAGAAGGGGACGACAGAGAATGAGATGGTTGGATGGCATCACCGACTCAGTGGACATGGTTTGGGTGGACTTCGGGAGTTGGTGATGGACAGGGAGGCCTGGCGAGCTGCAGTTCATGAGGTCACAAAGAGTCGGACATGACTGAGAGACTGAACTGAACTGTATGACACTAAGTTTCAATGTACTGTTCACAGAGAGCTTGATGACAATTCAGACTGTTATGCTGCTGCTGCTAAGTCGCTTCAGTTGTGTCCGACTCTGTGCGACCCCATAAATGGCAGCCCACCAGGCTCCTCTGTCCCTGGGATTCTCCAGGCAAGAATACTGGAGTAGGTTGACATTTCCTTCTCTAATGCATGAAAGTGAAAAGTGAAAGTGAAGTCGCTCGGTCGTGTCCGACTCTTCAAGACTTCATGGACTGCAACCCACCAGGCTCCTCCATCCTTTGGATTTTCCAGGCAAGAGTACTGGAGTGGGTTGCCATTGTCTTGTCCTAAGACTGTTACATAGATGCTTAACTCAATGGTATGCCCTGTAATACTTAAGATGCCATCTGATTTCCACCGATCAGTATGTCACATCAATAAAGACATGATGCAGGGGATTGCAAGTCACAATTGGTTTCTTTTTCCTATTCTTCACTTCCTGACAATCTTAACTTCGACTCATTCATTATGGCAAATGCATTTCTAGTAATTTGGACCTTGACATTGCATATGGGTAGGGCAGTGCTTAAGTTTTTAGGGTTAATTTTAACAGCTTAAATTCTTTGGATGTTTAATAATTTTTAAAAAGTATTATTTTGTAGTTCAAATTGTCTTTGAGTGTACAACAAAGAATAACTAGGAGTCACCTTTGCCTACATTGAAGTAGACACAGCCTACATTGATTGCATCCTCCAAACCTATCTCCACATGGTCTTGGAAACACTGTACAGCAGTACATATTTCCAAACAAAGTGGAAAGAACATCTGCTGAAGGGTGTATGTAATTTTCCAGTCAATTTGTTCTGTCAAAAAGATAAAGCATTTCATTCCTTTGAAGAAACCAGTAGCACTGGGTGGAGTGAGGGGTGGAGCTTAAAGCTGTACAAACTGATGACAGTGTCTCTATATTTAAAATAATTTTTCTGTCACACAGGGGAACGCTAATTCTGCTTTAGTCTTTAGTAAATTTCTCCTAATTCTACTATGAGTATTTCTGATACAGAAGTACATTCATTTCAAGAACATGTATGATTTCCTGATACTTCAAAATTGCTTGGTAAGGCAATTTAAAGATATTAACTGAGTTTATGCAAAATTGTTACTGTAGACAAAAAGAAAACAATTATTGGGAATTGCTAAAACAATTATTAAGGAAATTATTAATGAATTAAAGATACATGATTTTATTTTTATATCTTTAAGCCTTCACAGATAACATAAAAATATTTTATAATTATCATAAATAATAGTAAGGAGGAGAAGTTGTGTTCACTGCCATAATGTTTATCTGTTCTTCTTAACAAGCTTGTTACTCCTACAGGGTAGAGGAGAGGGAAAGATGATTATGGATGGTCACTATTGGAATACATTTTTCCTCTTATTAACGTAAAGACTTTATATAGAACATTCATTGGAAGGACTGATGCTAAAGCTGAAACTGCAATACTCTGGCTACCTCATGTGACGAGTTGACTCACTGGAAAAGACTCTGATGCTAGGAAACGTTGGGGGAGGGAGGAGAAGGGGATGACGGAGAATGAGATGGCTGGATGGCATCACCGACGCTGTGGACATGAGTTTGAGTGAACTCCGGGAGTTGGTGATGGACAGGGAGGCCTGGCATGCTGTGATTCATGGGGTCGTGGACAGTCGGACACGACTGAGCGACTGAACTGAACTGAACTGAAGAGAAGATAATTGTACACCTGTGGACAACATTTACTAGAGTCATTCCCCCTGTGGAAATTAACATCTTATTAGGAGACATCTAAAGAAGCATGGCATGTTTTACATTGTATTGACCAGAATAGACTTAGAACTTATGAGTTATAGCTTTGCATTTTCTTAAAGTTTCACATCTATTTTAAGAATGTATAAGATGCAGTTTTCCAATCATCTTGAAAGTTGCGCTTTTATTTACTTTTTTAAAAAATTGTTTTTAATTGGATGATAATTGCTTTACAGTATTGTGTTGACTTCTGCCATACTACAATGTAAATCAGTCATAACTATACATACGTCCCCTCCTATTGAATCTCCCTCCCACCCAGTCAGATGTTAATTCTACTTGAGAAGTAATGGAATTTGAAGTGGCAATAAATACTAGAAAAATTAGAAATGTTTAATATCATGACATTAGAATGTCACAAGCCTATTTTAGGAAACATTTCCAGTTTTCAAATATATCCACAATATTTGTATTAATATCTCTAAGCTTTCACTATTTTCTTAACTTATATAAAACTCAGGGCTTTTATTTATGCATTAACTAATTTCCTGCTTCAAAAATATGTTTTATCTTTGTCAAGAATGATAGAACAAGTACTTACTGAAATTGACTAGAATTGGGTAGAACTCAAAATTTTCCCTGTGTAAGTCTTTCTCTATAAAGACAGATATGTGCATTGAGATATGCCCTTATGAAAATTAAAAATTCTAGGAAAGGGAGTGTATTCATCAGCCTATTGAGTGTTAATCAGATGAAATGAATGGCAGGAAGGTGCGCCCTCTTGGGGGACTGATGCAAGCTGGGGTGGAACCTCTAATACCCTTGCTAGTCATCTGGAAAAAATCACCAGTCAAAAACTGGCCTTTGCTGTGACACATACACAATATCACACATCAAAGGCAAGGAACTGTAGGTATTTTAAGTAAACTAGGGAAGTGAAGTTACAGGGAGAACAAAGCTATTTAATCCCTCTTCAAAATATTCAGGACATAGTATTATTCATCACTTTCATGCTCCTGTTCCTCTAATTTGTCAAAACCATTCTCTTAATGTAGTGTTTCACAAACTTCAGTTAGTCATATATCAGCTTCATGATTCATGTCACGTTTAAGCATTCCATATAGTTGTAAGTCATATTTTTGCTTAAATAAAATAAAATTTACAACATTATTATAGATTACATTTCAGTATCACTTTGCATTAAAGCAAAGCAAATAATTTACATTTTTCTAATATCTTTATACATCATGAATTTAAGAATAGGCTTCTTCAATATTTAGAATGTGAAGTACTCACAGGCCATACTTTGGAAGTCATTACTCCATAATAAGGCAGAAGGACATTTTGTTTTTCCTGATCAATATTAAAACATGTTTCCTCAAACCCATTAACCTTATAATCTTCAGTTCAGTTCAGTTCAGTCGCTCAGTCGTGTCCAACTTTTTGCAACCCCATGAATCACAGAACACCAGGCCTCCCTGTCCATCCCCAACTCCCAGAGTTGACCCTAACCCATGTTCATCGAGTTAGTGATGCCATCCAGCCATCTCATTCTCTGTCGTCCCCATTTCCTCCCACCCCCAATTCCTCCTAGCATCAGAGTCTTTTCCAGTGAGTCAACTCGTTGGATGAGGTGGCCAAAGTATTGGAGTTTCAGCTTCAGCATCAGGCCTTCCAATGAACAACCAGGATTGATCTTCTCTAGAATGGACTGGTTGGATCTCCTTGCAGTCCGAGGGACTCTCAAGAGTCTTCTCCAGCACCACAGTTCAAAAGCATCAATTCTTCGGCGATCAGCTTTCTTCACAGTCCAACTCTCACATCCGTGCATGACCACCGGAAAAACCATAGCCTTGACTAGACGGACCTTTGTTGGCAAAGTAATGTCTCTGCTTTTTAATATGCTATCTAGGTTGAGCATAACTTTCCTTCCAAGGAGTAAGTGTCTTTTAATTTCATGGCTGCAATCAGCATCTGAAGTGATTTTGGAGCCCAAGAAAATAAAGTCTGACACTGTTTCCACTGTTTCCCCATCTATTTCCCATGAAGTGATTGGACCAGATGCCATGATCTTTGTTTTCTGAATGTTGATTTTCAAGCCAACCTTTTCACTCTCCTCTTTCACTTTCATCAAGAGGCTTTTGAGTTCCTCTTCACTTTCTGCCATAAGAGTGTCATCTGCATATCTGAGGTTATTGATATTTCTCCCGGCAATCTTGATTCCAGTTTGCGCTTCTTCCAGCCCAGCATTCCTCATGATGTACTCTGCATATAAGTTAAATAAGCAGGGTGACAATATACAACCTTGACGTAATTCTTTTCCTATTTGGAACCAGTCTGTTGTCCCATGACCAGTTCTAACTCTTGCTTCCTGACCTGCATACAGGTTTCTCAAGAGGCAGGTCAGGTGGTCTGGTATTCCCATGTCTTTCAGAGCCGAGAGGAACTACCCCACGCCCAAGGTCAGGGCGGTGGCCGAGAGGAGCTGTCCCACATCCAAGAGGCGGTGGCTGCACAGGCACAGGAGGGCCGAGAGGAGCTACTCCACGTTCAAGGTCAGGAGGGGTGGCCTTGAGGAGATACCCCTCGTCCAAGGTAAGGTACAGTGGCTGCACTTTGCTGGAGCAGCTCTGAAGAGATTTTCCACGACCAAGGTAAGAGAAACCCAAAAAAGATGGTAGGTTTCGCGAGGGGGCATCAGAGGGCAGACACACTGAAATCATAATCACAGAAAACTAGTTGATCTGATCATATGGACCACAACCCTGTTAAACTCAATGAAACTAAGCCATGCCGTGTGGGGCCACCCAAGACGGACAGGTCATGGTAGAGAGGTCTGACAGAATGTGGTCCACTGGAGAAGGGAATGGCAAACCACTTCAGTATACTTGCCTTGAGAACCCCATGAACAGTATCAAAAGGCAAAATGATAGGATGCCGAATGAGGAATTCCCCAGGTCGGTAGGTGCCCAGTATGCTACTAGAGATCAGTGGAGAAATAACTCCAGAAAGAATGAAGGGATAGAGCCAAAGCGAAAAAAATACCCAGTTGTGGATGTGACTGGTGATAGAAGTAAGGTCCGATGCTGTAAAGAGCAATATTGCATAGGAACCTGGAATGTTAGGTCCATGAATCAAGGCAAATTGGAAGGGGTCAAACAGGAGATGACAAGAGTGAACGTCGACATTCTAGGAATCAGTGAACTAAAATGGACTGGAATGGGTGAATTTAACTCAGATGACCATTATATCTACTACTGTGGGCAGGAATCCCTTAGAAGAAATGGAGTAGCCATCATGGTCAACAAAAGAGTCCAAATGCAATACTTGGATGCAACCTTATCTTAGGTGAGTTAAATTTACACTTATTTACAGGTACAATAATTCCATATGATAATGACAAACATTAAAAGGAAGTATTGCCCAAATATATTTAAACTAGGTGTTCCCTACCCCCCACACACATACACATAAACCCACACTTACGTATACACACATGTATACACATATGTGTGTGCGTGTGTGTGTTTAGTCGCTAAGTCATGTTCAACTCTTGTCTACCCCGTGGACTATAGCCCACCAGGCTCCTCTCTCCATGAAATTTCTTAGGTAAGAAAACTGGAGTGGATTCCCATTTCCTTCTCCAGGGATCTTCCAAACCCAAGATTCAAATCTGAGTCTCCTTCACTGGCAGGTAGATTCTTTACTGCTGAGCCACCAGTGGGCTTCCCCAACATACATACATTCCTAAACAGAAATGGTCCAGATGTGAACCGGACATCAGAGCCTACTGTCCAGTCCCTCTCATTCCTCACCACTTGCCAAGACTCGTTTGTGGCACTGCATCTTTTCTTACTTTGAATCTCTCCACCTAAATCTTCCCATCTACAGTTGGAACTGTTCCTAGCTAAAATCAAGGCTCAATTTCAGATTTTTATTCAATTTATTTCTTCATTTATTATCATAGAAAACCCCTTGCTAAAATATAAGGTAGTCTTGTTCCAGAATTCCTTTTAGAATACGCAGTTTCAGTAAAGTCCACTGTATGATACCTATTGATGTATTTCCATCACATTCCCAAAGCAAGATCAGAATTCAGGAGAATGGGGAGGAAAAAGAGAAAGGGAGGAAACTGGAAAAAGCATTTAAACACCGGCCATAGAGGAGTAACATGAATGTCTCTGCCTTAATATTAATCACATTTCTAATAATATTTAGCATTACAAAGTAGTTCATTTCATGAAGAGTAAAGAAAGAATTAGAAATAAGTAAAGCTGAAACTCCAGTACTTTGGCCACCTCATGCAAAGAGTTGACTCACTGGAAAAGACTCTGATGCTGGGAGGGATTGGGGGCGGGAGGAGACGGGGGCGACAGAGAATGAAATGGCTGGATGGCATCACCGACTGGATGGACATGAGTTTGAGGGAACTCTGGGAGTTGGTGATGGACAGGGAGACCTGGCGTGCTGTGATTCATGGGGTTGCAAAGAGTCAGAAACAACTGAGCGACTGAACTGAACTGAAGCATCCTAATTTGAAAAGGAAATGTCAACACATTCCAGTATTCTTGCTTGGGAAATCCCATGGATAGAGGAGGTGACAGGCTACAGTCCATGGGGTCACAAAAGAGTTGGAAACACTTAGAGAATAAACAACAGCAAAACATTCTAATAGTCATTGCAAACATGTATTGAATTGTATGCTATTTATTTCCATTAACAATTTTAAAACTAATTTCCATAAGAACACCATTAATTTGGCTCTATAGTTATATCCATTTAGGGCTTCCAGGTGGTTCAATGGGTAAAGAATCAACCTGTAGTATAGGAAAAAAAGGAAACACAAGTTTGATCCCTGGGTCCAGAAGATCCCCTGGAGAAGGGCATGGCAACCCACTCCAGTATTCTTGCCTGGAGAATCCCATGGACAGAGAAGCCTGGTAGGCTAGAGTTCATAGGGTTGCAGAGTAGGACACGACTGAAGCAACTGAGCACACATTCACCAGTAGTAAATTATCCAATTTAGAGGAAGAGTCTGTCCTCAGAGCCTGAAGATTTGTTTTCTACATTCCATAATTCATTAGCCAGAAATAAACATTCTATAAACATTCTATTTTCATTCTTTATCTATAATAAAAAATATCTACATTAAGATCTTATAGAATTCAGATCATACTAAAATAGTTTATGTTATATAAATTATTTTGCAATTTATTTTTAACTTAATCATTTTATTATATACATTTTTATAATGAATGAAACGTTTATTTTCTTGAATAAATAGCATTCTGTAAGGATTTATAGCAGAATTCCCTAGATTCTCTCAGGTTATGGGGCTCTCAGTGTCTCAATATTTCTTTCACAGTACTTCTAACAAAAAATGGTTTTATTTGTTAGAGAGTGGGATAAACAGCTTAATAAGTGTTGATAGAGCAATAGCCTAATACCATTTGAAAAAATTGCACATAAAATAGAGGAAAACAGTTAATTCCTAAATAACTATTGCTCAGGTCAGTTCAGTTCTGTTGCTCAGGAGTGTCCGACTCTTTGCGCCTTCATAAACCGCAGCACACCAGGCCTCCCACTACATCAGCAGCTCGCGGAATTCACCCAAACTCATGTGCATCAAGTTGGTGATGCCATTCAGCCATCTCATCCTCTGTCATCCCCTTCTCCTGCCCCAATCCCTCCCAGCATCAGAGTCTTTTCTAGTGAGTCAACCCTTCGCATGAGGGGGCCAAAGTACTGGAGTTTCAGCCTCAGCATCAGTCCTTCCAATGAACACCCAGGACTGGTCTCCTTTAGGATGGACTGGTTGAATCTCCTTGCAGTCCAAGGGACTCTCAAGAGTCTTCTCCAGCACCACAGTTCAAAAGCATCAATTCTTCAGCAATCAGCTTTCTTCACAGTCCAGCTCTCACATCCATACATGACTACTGGAAAAACCATAGCTTTGACTACAAGGACCTTTGTTGGCAAAGTAATATCTCTGTTTTTTAATATGCTCTCTAGGTTGAGCATAACTTTCCTTCCAATGAGTAAGTGTCTTTTAATTTCATGGCTGCAATCAGCATCCACAGTGATTTTGGAACCCAAAAAGTCTGACACTGTTTCCACTGTTTCCCCATCTATTTCCCATGAAATGATGGGATAGATGCCATGTTCTTTGTTTTCTGAATGTTGAGGTTCAAGCCAACTTTTTCACTCACCTCTTTCACTTTCATCAAGAGGCTCTTTAGTTCTTCTTCACTTTTTGCCATAAGGGTGATGTCATCTGCATATCTGAGGTTATTGTTATTTCTCCCAGCAATCTTGATTTCAGCTTGTGCTTCTTCCAGCCCAGCATATCTCATGATGTACTCTGCAATTAAGTTAAATAACAGAGTGACAATATACAGCCTTGACGTACTCATTTTCTATTTGGAACCAGTCTGTTGTTCTATGTCCAGTTCTAACTGTTGTTCATGACCTGCATACAGGTTTCTTAAGAGGCATTCAGGTGGTCTGGTATTCCCATCTCTTTCAGAATTTTCCACAGTTTATTGTGGTCCACACAGTCAAAGGCTTTGGCATAGTCAATAAAGCAGAAATAGATGATTTTTTGGAACTCTCTTGGTTTTCCAATGATCCAGAGGATGCTGGCCATTTGATCTCTGGTTCCTCTGCCTTTTCTAAAACCAGCTTGAAAATCTGGAAGTTCATGGTTCACGTACTGTTGAAGCCTGGCTTATAGAATTTTGAGCATGACTTTACTAGCATGTGAGATGAATGCAATTGTGCAGTAGTTTGAGCATTCTTTGGCATTGCCTTTCTTTGGGATTGGAATGAAGACTGACCTTTTCCAGTCCTGTGGCCACTGCTGAGTTTTCCATATTTGCAGGCATATTGAGTGCAATGCTTTCACAGCATCATCTTTCAGGATTTGAAATAGCTCAACTAGAGTTACATCACCTCCACTAGCTTTGTTCGTAGTGATGCTTTCTAAGGCCCACTTGACTTCACACTCCAGAATGTATGGCTCTAGGTGGGTGATCACACCATCGTGTTTATCTTGGTTGTGAAGATCTTTTTTGTACCATTCTGTGCATTCTTGCCACCTCTTCTTAATATCTTCTGCTTCTGCTAGGTCCATACCCTTTCTGTCCTTTATCGAGCCCATCTTTGCATGAAGTGTTCCCTTGGTATCTCTAATTTATTGAAGACTTCTCTAGTCTTTCCCATTATGTTGTTTTCCTCAATTTCTTTGCATTGATCACTGAGGAAGGTTTTCTTATCTCTCCTTGCTATTCTTTGGAACTCTGCATTGAAATGGGAATATCTTTCCTTTTCTCCTTTCCTTTTACTTCTCTTCTTTTCACAGGAATTTTTAAGGCCTCCTCAGACAGCCATTTTGCTTTTTTGCATTTCTTTTCCATGGGGATAGTCTTGATCCCTGTCTCCTGTACAGTGTCACGAACCTCTGTCCATAGTTCATCAGGCGTTCTATCAGATCTAGTTCCTTAAATCTATTTCTCACTTCCACTGTATAATCATAAGGGATTTGATTTAGGTCATAACTGAATGGTCTAGTGGTTTTCCCTACTTTCTTCAATTTAAGTCTGAATTTGGCAATAAGGAGTTCATTATCTGAGCCACAGTCAGCTTCTGGTCTTGTTTTTGCTGACTGTATAGAGCTTTTCCATCTTTGGCTGCAAAGAATATAATCAATCTGATTTTGGTATTGACCATCTGGTGATGTCCATGTGTAGAGTCTTCTCCTGTATTGTTGGAAGAGGGTGTTTGCTATGTCCAGTGCATTCTCTGGGCAAAACTCTATTAGACTTTGTCGTATTTCATTCCATATTCCAAGGCCAAATTTGCCTGTTACTCCAGTTGTTTCTTGACTTTCTACTTTTGCATTCCAATCCGTTATAATGAAAAGGACATCTTTTTTGGTTGTTAGTTCTAAAAGGTCTTGTAGGTCTTCATAGATCCATTCAAGTTCAGCTTCTTCAGTGTTACTTTTTGGGACATATGCTTGGATCACCGTGATATTGAATGGTTTGCCTTGGAATCGAACAAAGATCATTCTGTCGTTTTAGAAATTGCATCCAAGTACTGCATTTCGGACTCTTTCGTTGACCATGATGGCTATTCCATTTCTTCTAAGGGATTCCTGCCCACAGCAGTAGATATAATGGTCTTCTGAGTTAAATTCACCAATTCCAGTCCATCTTAATTCGCTGATTCCTAGAATGTTGACGTTCACTCTTGTCATCTCCTGTTTGACCACTTCCAATTTGCCTTGATTCATGGACTTAACATTCCAGGTCCCTATGCAATATTGTTCTTTATAGCATTGAACCTTGCTTCTGTCACCAGTCACATCCACCATTGGGTGTTGTTTTTGCTTTGGCTCCATCCCTTCATTCTTTGAGTTATTTCTCCACTGATCTCCTGTAGCATATTGGGCACCTACCGACCTGGTGAGTTTCTCTTTCAAGTATCCTATCATTTTGCCTTTTCATACTGTTCATGGGGTTCTCAAGGCAAGAATACTGAAGTGGTTTGCCATTTCCTTCTCCAGTGGACCACATTCTGCCAGACCTCTCCACCATGACCCATCCATCTTAGGTGGCCCCACATGGCATGGCTTAGTTTCATTGAGTTATACTAAGCTGTGGTCCATGTGATCAGATTGGCTAGTTTTCTGTGATTATGGTTTTAGTGTGTCTGCCCTCTGATGCCCTCTCACAATATCTACTGTCTTACTTGGGTTTCTCTTACCTTGGATGTGAGGTATCTCTCCATGGCTGCTCCAGCAAAGCTCAGCCACTGCTCCTTACCATGGACTAGGTCTCCCCTCCTGACCTTGAATGTGGAGTAGCTCCTCTCAGCCCTCCTGCGCCCACACAGCCGCCACTCCTTGGACATGAGGTTGCTCTTCTCGGTTAAATAACTATAACTACAATATCACTGCGGATGCTGATTGCAGCCATGAAATTCAAAGACGCTTACTCCTTGGAAGGAAAGTTATGACCAACCTGGATAGTATATTAAAAAACAGAGACATTACTTTGCCAACAAAGGTCCGTCTAGTCAAGGCTATGGTTTTTCCCGTGGTCATGTATGGACGTGAGTGTTGGACTGTGAAGAAAGCTGATCACCGAAGAATTGATGCTTTTGAACTGTGGTGTTGGAGAAGACTCTTGAGAGTCCCTTGGACTGCACGGAGATCCAACCAGTCCATTCTAAAGGAGATCAATCCTGGGTGTTCATTGGAAGGACTGATGCTAAAGCTAAAACTCCAGTACTTTGGCCACCTCATGTGACGAGTTGACTCACTGGAAAAGAGTCTGATGCTGGGAAGAACTGGGGGCAGGAGAAGGGGACGACAGAGAATGAGATGGCTGGATGGCATCACCGACTTGATGAACATGAGTTTGCGTGAATTCCGGGATTTGGTGATGGATAGGGAGGCCTGGCATGCTGTGATTCACGGGGTCGCAAGGAGTCAGACACGACTGAGCAACTGAACTGAACTGAACTTACAAATGGGATGTCTGTACCTGTTGGGCACTGCCTAACTCCTCAAGCCTTGGAAACTGGATATCAAAATATCATTTCCTTTTTCAAATCATTTTCACGGAGCACTTTATTTTCTACCTGGACTGCCAAATACCCAGCTTTGTGAAGATATGTTGGCATTGAAAGAATTGTAATCCATTCTTATGTTGAGACTATAAACTACATGAAAGTAATGAATATCTGATAGTTGTCATATATTTTGTTTTTTCCTAAAAATTTGAAATGTCTATGGAACCTTTGGGGGTTCATTATAGCACCCTGAGATCTATTTGGAAACCATAGGTTTATATTGAAATAACTGCCATAATATGCTCATGATTTGGGTCAGTGGTAAAGAATCTGCCTGAAATGCAGAAGACATGGCTTTAATTCCTGGGTCAGGAAGAGTCTCCTGGAGATGGAAATGACACCCCATTTTAGTGTTCTTGCTTGGGAAATCCCAGGAAGAGAGGAGCCTAGTAGGCTACAGTCCATGGAGTCGCGAAATAGTCAAACACAAATTAGCAACTAAACAACAACAAACTTATGCAGGTCTCAGGAGATAGTTCATCCTTGTTCTATGTAACCTCAGCTCAGGGGGCTCAACTGAAACTGGTGGGTCAACTTGAAGATGACTTACTCTTTTGCCTTGAAACTTGATTCTGGCTTTAACTTAGAGATTAGGAGGTTTACTTAAAAGGAGACTGCAGTAGTCTGCCATAATGACCTTCCCATGTGACTGCATGATGACTATATTCCAAAAGACAGAAAATGAAAGTTCCTTAAAGAATACCCAGAACTGGCACATTATTATTTACATAATATTCTATTGGTTACAGTAGATACTTGTGAAGTCTAGAGTCAGTGAGATGATGAATTACAGTGCACTTCTCAGGAGGGAGTGACAACTTTTTGGAGTGACAACTTTTTGGCCATCTTTAATCCACTATAGTTGGTATGGAATGTTTCAAACAAACAATCCAGGCAATACCTTAGAGAGGAAAGTAAAAGCTTACTTAATTTAATATGCAGAGGATTGTGTGTAAAACTCTAGTTTAATAGTAAGGTTCTGAAAATAGTATAGAGTATTTGAGAGTCAGTATTTAATTCCAGGTTTTCTGTGTTTGTACTCATCAGTGTAAATTTTTAACCCATTATCTGTTTTTGAAGAATTGGATTACCCCTGGTATTACTAAGGGTTCTCCAGAGAAATAGAACCAATAGGCATGCATGTATAATTATAGAAAATAAATGAAGAGAGTATTTATTTATAAAGAATTAGCTCAAGCAATCATGGAGGCTGAAAAGTACCAAAATCTGCAGTCAGCAAGTTGGAGACCCAGGAGAACTGATGGTGTAGTACCTGTCTGAGTCTGTGTCCAAAGGCAGGGAGGGGCTCACTACTAGCCCTGTTCAAAGACAGGCAGAGAGAGTGAATTGTCCTTACTCAGACTTTTGTTCTGTGCAGACCATCAACTAATTATATGAGGCCCACCCTCAACAGGGAGAACAATATGATTTACTCACGTCCACTGACTTAAATTTATTAAATACCCTCATGGACACACCCTAAATAATATTCAGCAAAACATCTGGGCACCCCATGGTGTAATCAAGTCGACATGAAATTAACCATCATACCCATTTTTTTTCATGATTGAAAATTACAATGAATATTCTAATATAGGAATAGTTATTCTTAGTCTTGTTATTCCCTAGGATCAATTCCAGGAGAGAAATTATTCTGTCCTAGAATCTAAAAACTTAAATGTTTTCTACATGTTGTCATGTTATCTCTAGCAATGTGAGTGCCAGTTCCTTCACATAATCACCAACATCTGGATTTTTCCCTTTTACTATTTAATCTTCATTCTCCCTGTCGAACGATCTATGGGGACTAATACTTGGGATAAATAACTTGAGATATTTAAAGAATAAAATATGATTTCTGGAAAAAACTTAAGCCATATTTTACAGTGAAAAGTATACACCTTTGTTTATTGTTATAATGAGAACCATAAATACTATCAATTTCCAGTGGCTGAGTTTTCCTCTTTGTGATCTAGTTGACCTGTTTCCCTTTACCACCCAAGTTTTGCTGTTGTTCTGTCAGTCTCTGACAAAGTTCCTTGCTCCACAGTTTTTACCTTGTGTTAGTGGCTATTTTGTATCATTGGTGCTGCTAATACATTTGCAATGGATTGCAGAGTTAACTTTAAAGGAAACTTTTAACATCTTAATTTAATAAAGCTCTCCTTCCTTCATTTATGCTTTGTGAAGATCTTTCTTACTTTGTTTTGTCTCATTTTGTTTTTGCAAATAGCATCTCTTCTCTATTGAAGGACTCTTCAGGGAATCTTTGCCCTGAATTGGAGTCAACATTATCTCCTATATGTCAATGACAGGCAGGGGTGCATTGTCTGCTCCCTTTGTTGGGGAAAGCAATTTCTCATCTCATTTCCAAGAAAGTTGACACTATATTGGGAAGTCATTTGATACTTCCGGTACCACATCGTTAAACATCTTCCTGGCAGCAAAAGTTCAGGGATAATTGCATCTATCTAGTACAAACTAAATTTTATCCAGACTTCACTTATCCTAAATGGCATGATTAAACTTGATATATACAAATTAACAAACATAATAGTCAAATCCATGTAGGTACTTTAGGTTTTATCTTAATTTTCAAGTACTAATATCTAACTTCCACTCGGGGCAGATTCATGTCAATGTATGGCAAAACCGATACAATAATGTAAAAATAAATAAATAAATAAACTCATAATGATGTTAAAAAAAAAACTCTTTGACTTAAAATTGACTCTATGACCTGAAATCTTTTAAAAAGTCAGTTTAACCGAGTTAACATTGACCATAGAAACCATGCCTTTGGTCTTTTTTATTGTACTAAGATATAAGATATTATGTAATTATGGCTGTATTTCACATAGTTTTGATACAGAAAAGCAATTAAACATTCTCTTTGCAAATTCCTGAAGATTAGATTATAAAATAAGAATGATGTTATGACTCCCTGTTCACTTCTCCACCCACATTTTGAGCTTCTTTTAATGATTGCCTAACATAATTCCCACCAGACTCAATTTTTTTTACTTTCCCAGTGAATATATATTTAATTAGGTGACACTTGTACATCTTCTGTGTTTCTACATTCATTTACATATTCGTTCATTCAACAAAATTTATTCTTGTTCAACTATGTGAGCCCGAGATTATTTTTTTCCTATGTCTTTTTTCTTTTTTTTATTTTTTCAAAAACAATTTTAGGAATCTTTACTTAAAAACAACCTTATCTTAAAATGGAGTAACTTTGGTTTTATGAGCAACAAGCAAAGTACAGAAGCAAAAGTGCATTATAGGAGCATTAAGTTCTACATTAGGTCACAGCATCTAATCTGAAATCACACCCATAATATAATTTTTCAGGATATCTGGGAAATAGTTATTTCCCAGGATGTCTGAACCACAGCTACTCTATTTTGACTTTTAATTGTAAAAAAAAAAAAAAAAAAATTTTTTTTGTTTTAATAGCCAAAGCAGATTTCACCATTAATAACGTCAGTGTTTTTCTAGGTATGAGAAGATGCAAGAATTGGAACTCATAAAACCTTTTTCTGAAAAGATCTAACTATCTGAAGGCCTGTTCTTCCAGTTTTGTTTTTTTTTTCAGAGCACAGAGTGCCTCATTCCTGATTTTCACCCTGAACTTCTTTCAGGGGGTGTTGAAGGTCAGCAGCTTGCAATGGTCATGATGTAATCTTTGTAGAGGCAGCTGGCAAGTACCAACTTCCAGTCAGCAGGGTCCCTTCATAGCCACATATCTGACATGTGACACCATTTCATGGCCATTGTGTCCCACAGTCAGGGAAGGCTAGGGAAGTGATGGGCTACTCAGTGTGCTAAAATTGGACCAGGCCTTGCAAGTAGCAAAAGTCTCTGGACCACTGTCTTACTAGCCTCCTGGAGACTCAATTTTTATGTTTTTATTTTCTTTCCTTCTAAATTTAAGTGAAGCTATTATAACTGACTTTACATACCTGGGAAAGATGCTTGTATTCAAAATATTGCTTCTTTCCTCTATTTTTAGTCAGCAATTGTTCTACCTGAAACCTTTTTAAAAATAAGCAAATAAATAATCAAATTATATATATATCCAAGAGACCTAAATGAGGTATTATTTTCAAATATGTATCCCAAAGTTTATATCAACTAATTCTCCACTTATTCCAAGATTCAATTATTTGAAGGAATACAAGCTTGTATTTAAATTCCAGGTGCTATAGATGTCATCTTTCTGGTTCTTTCTAATATAAACACATTGTGTAAAAAGCCATTACCTCCTCAGTTCAGTTCAGTTCAGTCGCTCAGTCGTGTCCGACTCTCCGTGACCCCATGAATCACAGCACGACAGGCCTCCCTGTCCATCACCAACTCCCGGAGTTCACTCAAACTCATGTCCACAGAGTTGGTGATGCCATCCAGCCATCTCATTCTCTGTTGTCCCCTTCTCCTCCCACCCCCAACCTTTCCCAGCATCAGAGTCTTTTCCAGTGAGTCAACTCGTCACATGAGGTGGCCAAAGTATTGCAGTTTTAGCTTTAGCATCAGTCCTTCCAATGAACACCCTGGATTGATCTCCCTGAAAATGGACTGGTTGGATCTCCTTGCAGTCCAAGGGACTCTCAAGAGTCTTCTCCAACACCACAGTTCAAAAGCATCAATTCTTCAGTGATCAACTTTCTTCACAGTCCAATTCTCACATCCATACATGACCACGGGAAAAACCATAGCCTTAACTAGACAGACCTTGGTTGGCAAACTAATGTCTCTGCTTTTTAATATACTATCAAGGTTGGTCATAACTTTCCTTCCAAGGAGTAAGCGTCTTTGAATTTCATGGCTGCAATCAGCATCTGCAGTGATTTTGGAGCCCCAAAAAATAAAGTCTGACACTGTTTCCACTGTTTTTCCATCTATTTCCCATGAAGTGATGGGACCAGAGGCCATGATCTTTGTTTTCTGAATGTTGATTTTCAAGCCAACCTTTTCACTCTCCTCTTTCACTTTCATCAAGAGGCTTTTGAGTTCCTCTTCACTTTCTGCCATAAGGGTAGTGTCATCTGCATATCTGAGGTTATTGATATTTCTCCCGGCAATCTTGATTCCAGCTTGTGCTTCTTCCAGCCCAGCGTTCCTCATGATGTACTCTGCATATAAGTTAAGCAAACAAGGTGACAATATACAGCCTTGACATACTCCTTTTCCTATTTGGAACCAGTCTGTTGTTCCATGTACAGTTCTGACTGTTGCTTCCTGACCTGCATACAGGTTTCTCAAGAGGCAGGTCAGGTGGTCTGGTATTCCCATCTCTTTCAGAATTTTCTACAGTTTATTGTGATCCACACAGTCAAAGGCTTTGGCATAGTCAATCAAGCAGAAATAGATGTTTTTCTGGAACTCTCTTGCTTTCTCCATGATCCAGCGGATGTTGGCAATTTGATCTCTGGTGCCTCTGCCTTTTCTTAAACCTGCTTGACATTACCTCTTACTGTGTTTTTATTTGGGTGGACAATTAATTTAACAACTTACACAATAAAAAGGAACATATAACACTTATTTTAAATGAATTTGATTGGTTTTTATATGTAAGTAATTTCAGTTCTGGAATTAAAAATTATTACTCCTAACAATGCCTGTATATATTTAATCATTATAAAAAGGAGATCTTTACACTCAACTTCTCCTCCTCCATTTGCCTTAGTAACCACATTAAGTTAATATTAACTACTGTTTCCAAAATGTCACTTGTCACTTTGTAATGAAATATCTTATTCATTCACTACCAATGCAACATGAATCTCTCTCTCAGGAAACTAAGTTCCAGTTGATTTTTTCTGGGATTAAAATATGCTATATTAAAAAACTTACTTCATGAAAAATCAAAAAATGCCTGGATAAAAATTAATTAGTATTAAGAAACTTAACTGTGACAGAAAATATGTTAATATACAAATAACTACTGCAATTATTTAAAACTAATAGTGACTTTTTTGTATTTCTGTTATGGAAAGTGAGTAGCAAACAAATAAATATAATAAATAAAATGTAAAATAAACCCTATTTAAATGAAGTAAAACAGCAACTTTTATATTATCAACAAAATGTAGGTACCTTATTACTCTTTTATACTATGGACTTACCTCTAGTGATTTATTTTTCAAGCTGTTATATATACATAATAATATGAAGTGATTTGTCAAAAATTATAAGTTCTAAAAAGATATCCATATACCAAGCATATGTGTTAAAGTGCTTTACAAAAACCGTAGAGACTCAGACTTCAAATCCCTTTTCACTCCTAAACAGCTCTGTGCTCATTATCATTCATGTAACATAGCTGAAAGTCAGTTTCTTTATTAGTAAAATGGATATAATTATAATCTAAAAGGATTAATAGAAAAACAAAATAAAGAGTGCATATAAAGTGCTTAGCACTATGTTTGACTCATGTTTGGGAGTCAATTCAGGATAATAATAATAATAGTAATTTTTAGTAGGAATGATAAAAAATCATAGAAAAAAATAAGCTGAAATGGCACATAGTTAACAAAGCCTGAGGTCTGCTCCTGTTCAAATACATATGAAGATATACAAAAAGTAAGAGTCTCAATTAAATAGGAATGAAGTCTAAGAGATAATCATATTACTAGAACCAAGGATTAACTTTATTATACCCAATAAATAGAGAAAACATGAACCAGTAAAGTTATGGCTAAAATAAAGTTTATAAAACAGTGTGACAAAAAGAAAAAAGTGAAAGCTATTTCAATGTAAAGAATATGTAGATTGTATATCTAATTCTTTCCATGAAAGAGAGGAGTAAAGCTGTTCAACAACCAAGTTAAGAAGCAAAGCTGTTAATATACTTGGTATTATTGCTCATATAATTTTTCTAAGAAGTTATGAGGGAAATAATCTCACAGATGTGCTTGGCAGTGATATTTTTTATGATTCAGTTCAGTTCAGCCTCTCAGTCATGTCTGACTCTTTGTGACCCCAGGAACTGGAGGACACCAGGCTTCCCTGTCCATCACCAACTCCTAGAGCTTGCTCAAACTCATGTCCATAAAGTCGGTGATGCCAACTAACCATCTCATCCTCTGCCGTCCCCATCTCCTCTTGCCTTCAATCTTTCCCAGCATCAGGAGCTTTTCCAAAGAGTCAGTTCTTCACATCAGGTGGCCAAAATATTGGAGCTTCAGCTTCAGCATCAGTCCTTCCAATGAATATTCAGAACTGATTTCCTTTAGGATGGACTGGTTTGATCTCCTTGCAGTCCAAGGGACTCCCAAGATTCTTCTCCAACATCACAGCTCAAAAACATCAATTCTTTGGCTGTTAGCTTTCTTCATCGTCCAACTCTCACATCCATACATGATGACTGGTAAAACCACAGCTTTGACTAGACAGACCTTTATTGGCAAAGTAATGTCTGTTTTTTAATATGCTATCTAGGTTGGTCATAGTTTTTCTTCTAAGGAGCAAGCATCTTTTAATTCCATGGCTGCAGTCACTATATGCGGTGATTTTGGAGCCCAAGAAAATAAAGTCTGTCACGGTTTCCATTGCTTCCCCATCTATTTGCCATGAAGTGATGGGACCAGATATCATGATCTTAGTTTTTTAATGTTAAGTTTTAAGTCAACTTTTATCACTCTTTCACTTTCATCAAGAAGCTCTTTAGCTCTTCTTTGCTTTCTGCCATAAGGGTGGAGTCATATGCATATCTGAGGTCATTTATATTTCTCCCAGCAATATTGATTCCAGCTTGTACTTCATCCAGCCTGGCATTTCACATTTTTATGATTAACTTTGCCTTAATCCTGTGCTTGTTCTTTTCCCAGTAGTTGAGCAACACTGAAAAAGTATTCTGATTTGGTAAGCCCAAATTTTGAGGATAACATCAATCCAAGTAAATCTTGTTGCCAAAATCTTTATCATAAAGAGGGATACTTTAGCCAGAAGTAACTAAAAATTCTGAGCAGATGAAAAGAAGGTTTCGGTACAATTAAATAAATGTCTCAGGTGGCACAGTGGTAAATAATCTGCCTGCCAGTGCAGAAGACACAGGAGATCAGCTTCTATGCCTGTGTCAGGAAGATCCCTGGGAGGAGGAAACAGCAACTACTCCAGTATTCTTTCCAGAAAAATTCCATGGATGGTGGAGACTGGTGGGCTACAGCCCATTGGGTCGCAAGGAGTCAGACATGACTGTGCATGCATTCACACACCACTGTGCTTAGCAGCATAGAGATTATTGGTGACCTTGGAGTTAATAAATTTGAGGAAGTGAAGACACAATGAACAGTAGGGAAATAAAGACAGGTTTTATGCATGGTAAAGAGACCAGGTAATAGCTATAAAAAGAGGGATGAGAGGTTTTTCTAGTGTAAAAGATTAAACTGGTTTAAAAGTTAATGACAAAGATCTGTTTGAGAGTAAGGAGTTAAAGGGTAAATTCCCAAAGAGAGATTGGTCCTCAATATGGGAAGAGAAAGTTCATTCATTTTAGTAGGAAAGAAGAACAGGATGGGTGTCGATGTGGCTAAGTTTGCATGTTGGTAGATCTGATGGCCACTGTTGTTATTGAGAAGTATAAGGCAAGATGAAAGGAAATGCAGGGAGTTGTTCAGATGTTTAAGGGAATTTGAGTTGGCTTGAAGTGTTTATGGTTGATGGTAAATATATGAGTTATGTAGAGAATCATAGCAATTGCTAGTGATGAATTGAGAGTGATCATTGAGACTTTGTATGGTTACAGTGTATGCATCCTTTTTGTGTGACTTTATTCAATAGATTTGACTTCCCTTGATACAAGCCAAAATGAATACTGAAACAAAACTGAGAATTGTATTCATCTAGGGTTAGATTTGTTGAGGCAACAAAGGGAGCTGCTGCTGCTGCTGCTAAGTCACTTGAGGGCCAGTAAAATCTGTATGTTGCAAGAATGTTGAAGTGATTAAATTAGGATATTAAGATGGAGGAGAAAGGATGTAAGAAAGCAAAGAAGCTAATTTATTGAGAATATTCATAAAAAATATAGTGGAGATCCTCATGTAGTAGGATGACAGTTGTATTAAAAATATCTGAAAAGTCAATTAGAAGGAGATAAGACTAGCACCAAAACTGTATTACAAAATCTAGAAGTAGCAATTCCATATCATGACATTTCTAAGTAGAAACAAAACGTAGGAAATGAATGTGTACTCTAGTCCTCACTATTTATTGCTGTAATCTATGTTTCTTTCTCGAAGTTGAAAATTGAATGAATTAATGAGGAATCTATGTTAATAGAGAATATAATCAGCAGCTAGGGGTATAGGGAAGTTTATATATTTTTTTGTTAAAAAGAGGGAGAAAGAAAGGTGGCAATATCCTGGCAATTCCTTATTGGGAATAAGACAAAAAATGAAATAATGAAATAAGTAGGCATAAAATCAAACTGAAAATAGAATAAGTTGCACTGATTATTTTACTGAAGACTATTTTAGTTATGATAATTCAGAGACAAATTGGATAAAATAAACTACAAGAAGTTGTAAAAGGAAAGTTGAAATGCTCATGAAGCATATTCAAAGATAGTTTAATTTTTATGTATATTCAGATTAAATCAATGAAATGCTATTTTTATGATCCATAAGTTGGTAAGAGAATGAAATATAATATCCAGTGCTGGAAAATGAGGGCTTTAAATGAGCCCTTTCATATATTTGAAGTGGGAATAAATGAATACTTTTCAAGAGAACAATTTGCAATATGTATAAGAACTTAGATATGACCAGACCTTAACCAAAGTACTGAATATCTAAAAATATGTATTAAAGGAATTTGTAAGACGCTATTAGTAAAGATTTCACTCAGATTTTACTTATAAAATCCAAATTCAAATGCCACATGTTGTAGAAGGTTATAGAAACAAGGAAAATATTGGTAATAAATTATCACAAATTTAATAGAAAAAAGATGATAGCTATCATCACTGTCTTATAAGCTTATAAGTACTTCATTTTTCCTTCTGTATTTCAGTATTCTTTAATTTTTCATATTTGATATAGTATTTTCATAAAGAGAAAGAATTGAAAGTGTCCTGAAATCATGAAGTGAAGTGGAAGTCGCTCAGTCATGTCCAACTCTTTGCGACCCCATAGACTATACAGCCCATGGAATTCTCTAGGCCAGAATACTGGAGTGGGTAGCCTTTCCCTTTTCCATGGGATCTTCCTAATTCAGGAATCAAACTGGGGTCTCCTGCATTGAAGGTGGATTCTTTACCAACTGAGCTATCGGGGAAACCCTCTAGTTAATATTTAATTTGAACATATAGAGTTAAAGGACATTTGTTATAACATGTATATTAAGATACACGGGGGAAAGCATATTTTAAATACCATGGAGCAAAAAAACACTGCCATATGCTGTTTAAAACATATACCAAACAGTAGAAGATACACATTACTCTTAAATGTACACAAATCATAACCCATTATAGAAAAAATGTTAGATCACAAAACAAGCCTCAATAAACTTAAAAAGACGAAGATTATGCCAGAGATCTTATGCAAGCACAATGGATTTAAACCAGTAATTGATAATAGCAAGAAAACCAGAAAATTCACAAATAATAGGAAACTAACACACTGTTAAACCACTGGATTGCAGAGGAAATCAGAAGAATATTTTTTAAATATCTCAAAAAAGGAAAATGAAAGCACAACTTACTATACTTATGGAATGCAGCATTAAGAACCAGATTTATAGTGATAAATGTTTCCATTAACAATAAAGATCTCCATTAAACAATCTGACTTTACACCTCAAGCAAGTGGACAAAGAAGAAGAAATTAAACCAAAGTTAATAAAAAGAAAGAAACAATATAGGTAGAGCAGAAATAAATACAGAATAGAAAAACATTTTTAAAAAACCAGCAAAGCTAAGTTAGTTAGTTTTTTTTTTTTTTTAAAGGAAATAAAATCAACAAAATACTAAGGGAAAAAAGGAAACTCAAATAAAATCAGAAATAGGAAAGGAGATATTAAATACATTTCTCAGAAATAAAAATGATTATAAGGAGCAATTACAAACAATAATATGCAAATAAATTGGGTAATTTAGAAGTTGATAAATTGCTAGGAACATACAACCTACCAAGAGTGAATCAAGAAGAATTAAAAAATCTCAATTGAACAATAATAAATAAGGAGATTAAAGTAGTCATCAGAATCTCCCAAGGATGAAAAGCCCAGGACCAGATGACTTCAAGGCTGAGTTCTACCAAACATTCAGAAAGGAATTAATACTGATCGTTCTTGAATTCTTTCAAAAAATGGAAATAGAGAGTTTAATAACAAACTCATGAGACCAGCATCCCCCTGATACAAAAGCCATACAAAAATAATACAAGAAAAGAAAACTAAGGCCAAATCCCTCTTGAATATAGATGCAAAAAGACTCAATAAAATACTTACAAAATTCACTAACACATTAAGAAACTACATTCCAAAGTGAGTTTAACATACACAAATCAATCAGTGTGATATACTACATTACCAGAAAGAAAGATAAAACCTACATAAAACCTACATGATCATTTCAATAGATACAGAAAAAGCATTTGACAAAACTTTCCATTCATTAATGATAAACTCTCTCAACAAAATAGATAGAAATGCCTACAAAAGGAAATCTTCTAAAAAAAAAAGCCAATTTATGAAAAACCCACAGCTAACATCAAAATTAATAGGGAAAACAGAAAGCTTTTCCTTTAAGATATGGTACAAGGCAGGAATCCCACTCCTACCACTTTTATTCAACATAGTACTAGAATGATTAGAAAGAGCAATCAGGTAAGAAAAAGAAATAAAAAGACTCCAAATTAGAAAAGAAGTAAAATTATACCTGTTTATAGATGGCATGATCCTGTGTGTAGACAACCCTAAAGACACCACTAAAACTGTTAGAACTAATGGATGAATTCAGTAAAGTTTCAGGATGCAAAGTCGTTAGCTGCATTTCTTTATGTCAACAACAATTCATCCAAAATGGAAATCAAGAAAACAATTCTGATAGCATCAATAAAAGAATAAAATACTTAAGGATGGATTTAACCAAGGAAATGAAAGACTACTTGGTTTCACATTGATTTCTCAAAATATGTGTACTAATTTGTACTTCCATTATAAGTATACAACCAGTCCATTCTAAAGGAGATCAGTTCTGGGTGTTCATTGTAAGGACTGATGCTAAAGCTGAAACTCCAATCCTTTGGTCACCTCATGCGACGAATTGACTCACTGGAAAAGACTCTGATGCTGGGAGTGATTAGGGGTGGGAGGAGAAGGGGACAACAGAGAATGAGATGGCTGGATGGCATCACCGACTCGATGGACATGAGTTTGAGGGAACTCAGGGAGTTGGTGATGGACAGGGAGGCCTGGCGTGCTGTGATTCATGGGGTCGCAAAGAGTCGGACATGACTGAGCAACTGAACTGAACTGAACTAAGTGTACAAGAAAACCCATTATCACCAACATGTGGTATGATCAGGCTTCAAATATTTTATCACTTGTATGACTATAGAATATTTTTTTAATGTGTATTAACCTCATTACCAGTGAGTTTGAGCATATTTCATATGTGTATAAAATGACCTGCTTTTCTATTTGTAATTGCCCATTTATGTCCTTTTCTCACTTTGCAATTGTGTCATTTGTAATATGTTTATTAATTTGAAGTTGTATTCCTTTAAAACACCTCTCATATCTCCAACACTGGAGCTTTTGCAACATTTCTTCTGTCTGCCTCAACAGTGGATATGTGAAATGCTAACTTCAAATTTAAGTCTTCACTCAGAAGGATTTCAAAAAGGCTTATTACCTTGACCATTAGACCTAAAATTGCAATTCATCTTCCAGTCTCCATACTACCAATTCTCATTAATAGTTTGTTTCCTTCCCCCACATGACACTTATTTATTATCTCTAATCTCTCTTGACTGAAATGTAAACTCTCAAAAGATTGATATCTCTTTTTCTGTTGTTCATCACTATATCTCAAGAGCTTACAACTGTGCTTGACATAAAACAGGTACTACTTAAGTTTTAAAATACTAAATGAAGCAAAGACTTACTTGTGTGTCGAGGTGCTATTCTTTTGCTATTACTTGCATTGTAAACACATGTGTTGTAAACTCTCCTAGCCACTCCTTAGCATGATTTATAATTTTGTGTATGGTACATTCTACTGTATGAATTTTTTTATTTTAATGTAGTTAAATGAAATTTAGTTCTAATAGTTTGTGTTTTCATATCCTGTTTCAAAAATCTGTCACTGCTTTGTTTTAAAGTCTAATTTTTTATATCCACACTTAACAGTTAAGATTTTTCATTATTTTAATTATTATTTTTAGTTATTTCATTTATATGTAATACATTTTAATATGTGACAGTGGCTCTATTTTCTCATATAGTCAAATCTTGTTGAAGGACAGTTGTTGAAGAATCTATCTTTTCTCCTCTGAGATTTTTCCATCTCTTATCATTCCCTTTTCCATATATATGAGGGTTTCTTTCTCAGCTCTTTATTTTGTCCAATTTGTCTGTATTTTTATACTTTTATACTCATGCATTCTACAAATATTGACATATATATTTTCCTCTTCCCATATGTATGTATTGGCCTCTATTAAATCTTGAGTATTTTCACTTGTTATTTTGTTGATGTAGAGTGTATTTGTATAAAAACTTATCTACATATACATATGTAATACTTTGCTACTAGTAATACTATAATATTATAGATTATCAACCTAATATTCTTAACAAACAACTTAGCTCATATTTAGAGGTAATGCTCTAATAATTTGAGAGATCTTTAATTTGAGGATATTCTGCATATATTTACTCTTTTAGATGTAAAATCAAAGTTACAGTATGGCAAAATGAATGATAGTTTTGTTTACAGTACATAGCAAGGGCATACTCTGCATTTTTTATTTGAAAATCTCCTAAAAGATTTGGACAATTTGAATTAACCAGTGATTAGAAGCATAATTATTCCCACTATAAAAGAATACTAAAATTAAGGAAAATGAAATATCTTAGGATAGGAGATATGATCAAATCGGAATATTACATTTGTGATGGTAATTCTTCTGAAAACATTATTTGAGAAATGTTTTCACACCCATTACTAAATGGATTGTTGATTATAATATGACTTACATGGTTTTCAGAATTGACCAACTGATGATTCATCCATAATATTCAGACAATGACTACTGTTTTCAGGCTTATTCTTTTCTAATTTAGAGAGAAATCAGGATCAAAGTTTCTGCTCAGTATTTATTTATAAACATAAAGTATATAAACTTATCCTGGATCCACAGGCCAGTCATTTAGTAACAATTTAAAGCACCTGTTTGATGCAGGAAGTGTGCCAGATTGTGGGTACACAGCGGTAAACAAGAGAGCAGAAACTTGCCTCAGACAGTTTAAAGAGAAATGTAGAAAATGCAAGGGGATTATATCACTAAGATGGAGTATATGATCATGAATAAGAACCAGACCTTGAGCTCCAGACATGCTGTACTCTAATCTCAACTCTACAACTAATTATCTGTGTAATTTCAGACAATTCATTTAATCTGTGTCTCCATTTTCAGCCAGTAATCAAGAGAAAGTAATCATACTAACCAACTGAGCTGTGATTTGAAGGACTTAACTCATGCAAATTGTAGAATAGCACATAGCGTATCTCATATGTAGTATAACTATTTTAACACTATTTTTCTCATCATTATCATTTATATTGCAGTGACCAGGATATGACCTTATTTGGAAATGTCTCTGCCAGTACAGTCGAGTTAAAATGAGATCATACGGGATTAGGGTGAGTAGGTCCTAAATCCAGTGGCTAATGGACTTATAAATATTAGAAACAGAGTGGCACAGAGGAAGAGGGCATCTGGCAGTGGAGACAAAGATTAAAGTGGGATTGATGGCAGGCACCAAGAGTTAGGAGAAAGGCTTGGAAAATTCTACCCCCAGAGCCTGGAGAAGAAGCATAGTCCTGCAGATTTGAGACTTTGAGCACCTACAATGTGAAAAAGTAAAAGATTTGTTTTAAGTCACCCAATGTATGGTGATTTGTTACAGCTAATACAGGAAACTATTAATAATACGAGTAGCAATTGTTATTATTCAATTTAAAGACAAGGAAACCAAAGCCCTGTGGTCTTAATAACTTGCTCCAAGTTACACATTACAATAGAAAGTGATTAAGCTGGACTCTAGTATTATGCTGTTTGATTTAAGAGCATATATTTTAACCACTTTATATTTTTCATATACTGAAATGTAATCCTAATACCTGTTTTGTAGTCATATTTAATGAAAGCCACTATATGTCAAGTACCACTCTAAGCATTAGAAATCGAAAAGCAAACAAAACTGAAAAAAACAATCAACAGTTTGGTCAAGCAGAGGAAGTCAAAATTACTTATGAAAAAATATGTATCATTTCAACTATTAATGTTGTTTAAATGAAATAAGTAAGAGATATAGGGGGTTCTGACTGAGAAATGATAGGGAAACCTGGAACTTTAGGTAATCAGGAAAGATGTCTTTCTTCACATGACATTGGAATAAATTATTTAAAAAGGGACAGTGAGCATGTTCGTGTCTAGAGTACAGAGTCCTAGATCAAAAGTAAAACCAGTATAAATGTCCTATGGTACATGTATGACTGAGTATTTGAAAAATTGTAAGGAAGTCATTGTGAATGGAGTGGGATTCAGTGAATAGTAGGCTGGGGACTCTACTCAGTACTCTGGAATGACCTATACGGGGAAAAACATCTAGGCTTATCTGGTGGCTCAGTGGTAGAAAACCCTCCTTCCAAAGCAGGAGACATGAGTTCAATCCCTGGTCCAGGAAGATCTCACATGCTGAAGAGCAACTAAGCCCATGCACCATAACTACTTAGCCTGTGCTCAAGAGCCTGGGAGCCACAACTACTGAGGCCTACACATCCTAGGGCCTGTGCTGCACAACAAGAGAAGCCACTGCAATGAGAAACTTTCACACTGCAGCTAGAGAGTAGCCCCTGCTCACGGCAACTAGATAAAAGCCCACACAGCAGCAAAGACATAGCACAGCCAAAAATAATAAGTAAATAAATGAGTGGATTATATATATATATATGTATAACTGATTCACTTTTCTGCACAACAAACACAACACTGTAAATCAACTATACGCCAATAATTTTTTTTAAGAAAAAAAGAACAAGAAAAAATAATGAACAGTAAGAGTTGCTGTTAGAGAGGAGTCAAAGGAACTTTTACTTTAACTCCTCTATGTGGTATGTTTTATCTATATAAGACATAAATGCATGTGATAAGCATAAATTCATGAAAATTAAGATTAATAGAGAGTAAAAAAGATCCACAGGCTGTGTTGATGTGAAAGAAAAGTTTATTCTTTTACGAGAAATTCTTATATGTCAAGGAAAATGGCAACTCAACATATGTATGAATAATCTTTGTACAAAAATTTCTAGTTAGAGTTTGGATTTATACTCTATGCATACAAAATTTTATCTAGAATTATAGCAAGGAGAAAAAGTTGCTTCTTATAATATGTATTACTTGTGTTTTCAAAATCACTTGGTTCATAAATTTATTTCATAAAAGGAGTCAAAATAAAACTTCAACATAGCCTCATTGAGATCACTATATACGGTGACAGTCACAAGGCTGAAGAAATGAATAAATTATCACATCATCTCTTTGTTTTAATTATTCATTCTATGTTTCTTACTGTAATTCTCTTACTTAGGATTGGGCGGCCTATTAGTTTAGTTACTGATCTTGATGGTCTACCTTTGCCTTCATTTTTAGTCAGTATCTTGATACTGGTACATGTATCAGCTTCTTATAATAGGCTATATCTTTTAAGTAGCATTATGATATTTAATGTTCTTTGACATTCAGTTTATCTTTTGAATGTTGAACCTATATATCTTCATGGGAAATCTGTATATCACTTGTGGGGAAGGTCAGAAGTAGGGTCTATGATTATGAAGTATAGGAAAGCCAGTGCTTTGGTATAAGATCAGAGTTACAACCTTGGCATTCTTCATCTAGTCGAGTACTACATAGACATGTTTCTAATTAACACTGTACTATTAATACCTACTATATTGGAGTATTAAGCTGTATTCCATAGGTTATGAATTGCATACAGTTTTCTATATTTTATCAGTGACCTAGAAGAATAAATGAGTGGGTTGCTAGCCCTTTCAAGGAGAAGATTATAATTCAAATTGACCTTGACAAGTTGGAAGAGTAGTTGGAAATAATGAAAATCCTGAGGTCAGGTATACAGCAGGAGCTACTGTAAGTAGAAACATGATATGTAAAAGACAGGGAATGACTAATTAGGCATTATTGTAGCAGAAAAGAACCTAGAGATCACAGGGGACATGAATTGAACATAATTCAGCTCAACAGAATTATTCTAGAGACTTGAACACATAATACTGAAATGTGCTATAAGAAAGCTATTCTGATGAAAAATTCTGAAGGTGAAACTTCATCTACATTTTACATTCATTAGCTTAAAACTCAGTGTATCAAATTTTGGACAACTGAAATCTGGAGAATTTATATATGGCCCAAAATACAAAAGTAAGATTATGTGATTAGAAATTTGGAATTTTAAAGAAGTAATAGCATTCTTTGAAATGTTTGATTATAAAGGAAATGTGAGGAATGAGTTCACAACTGCCTTGAAGTATACAAGTGGAGATTTTAAGAATTGTTGACCAGCTATTAAACTTCTTTGCAGTCAGAATGCTTAATAAAATATCAGCAAGGATGATATAAATTGATGGGGGAAAATTAATCTAAAGAGAGAATATAACCTGGTCTGGACTAGAAACAATATTTTTAATATTTTGCTTCCTGAGAATCAAAGTATGGATTAAAGCTTTTAGGTAATCAAGTCTGAGTAGCACATGTTACCATCCCATTTCTTTCCTCACCCCAACCCTAGTCACATGTGTTTCAGGTTTCACCTATACAGGTAAATATTTTGTTTGAGTTTTTAACAGTGACAGTTGATATAAGCAAGCAGTATATTAAAATATTACTGTTCTTTGGCCCATTTTTTGATTGGGTCATTTATTTTTCTGGAATTGGCTGCTTGTATATTTTGGAGATGAATCCTTTATCTGTTGCTTCATTTGCTATTATTTTCTCCCATTCTGAAGGCTGTCTTTTCACCTTGCTTATAGTTTCCTTTGCTGTGCAGAAGCTTTTGATTTTAATTAGGTCCCATTTGTTTATTTTTGCTTTTATTTCCAATATTCTGGGAGGTGGGTCATGGAGGATCCTGCTGTGATTTATGTCGGAGAGTGTTTTGCCTACGTTCTCCTCCAGGAGTTTTATAGTTTCTGGTCTTACATTTAGCTCTCTAATCCATTTTGAGTTTATTTTTGTGTATGGTGTTAGGAAGTGTTCTAGTTTCATTCTTTTACAAGTGGCTGACCAGTTTTCCCAGCACCACTTGTTAAAGAGACTGTCTTTTCTCCATTTTATAGTCTTGCCTCCTTTGTCAAAGATAAGGTGTCCATAGGTGCGTGGATTTATCTCTGGGCTTTCTATTTTGTTCCATTGATCTATATTTCTGTCTTTATGCCAGTACCATACTGTCTTGATGACTGTGGCTTTGTAGTAGAGCCTGAAGTCCGGCAGGTTAATTCCCCCAGTTCCATTCTTCTTTCTCAAGATTGCTTTGGCTATTCGAGGTTTTTTGTATTTCATACAAATTGTGAGATTATTTGTTCTAGTTCTGTGAAAAATACTAAACTAAACTAAACAGACATTTCTCCAAAGAAGACATACAGATGGCTAACAAACACATGAAAAAATGCTCAACATCCCTCATAATCAGAGAGATGCAAATCAAAACCACAATGAGATACCATTTCACACCTGTCAGAATGGCTGCTATCCAAAAGTCTACATGCAATAAATGCTGGAGAGGATGTGGAGAGAAAGGAACCCTCTTACACTGTTGGTGGGAATGCAAACTAGTACAGCCACTATGGAGAACATTGTGGAGATTCCTCAAAAAACTGGAAATAGAACTGCCATATGATCCAGCAATCGCACTCCTGGGCATACACACTGAGGAAACCAGAATTGAAAGAGACACATGTACTCCAATGTTCACTGCAGCACTGTTTATAATAGCCGGGACATGGAAGCAACCTATATGTCCATCTGCAGACGAATGGATAAGAAAGCTTTGGTACATATACACAATGGAGTATTATTCAGCCATTAAAAAGAATACATTTGAATCAGTTCTAATGAGGTGGATGAAACTGGAGCCTATTATACAGAGTGAAGTAAGCCAGAAAGAAAAACACCAATACAGCATACTAACGCATATATATGGAATTTAGAAAGATGCAAATGATAACCCTGTAAACGAGACAGCAAAAGAGACACAGATGTATAGATCAGTCTTTGGGACTCTGTGGGAGAGGGTGAGGGTGGGATGATTTGGGAGAATGGCATTGAAACACGTATGTTGTCATATGTGAAATGAATCACTAATTCAGGGTCAATGCATGTTATAGGATGCTCGGGGCTGGCATGCGGGGATGACCCAGAGGGAGGATATAGGGAGGAGGGAGGTGGGAGGGGGGTTTAGGAGGGGGAACTTATGTAAACCCGGGGCGAATTCATGTCAATGTATGGCAAAACCAACCAATATAATATTGTAAAATAATTTGCCTCCAATAAAAAATTAATTAATTACAAAAAATAAAATAAAATATTACTGTTAATTTATAAAAAAATAGCATTCATGAAAATGATAGGTTGAAATTTATGTTCCAAAACCAATCTTTATTTTAATGTATGAATTATCTAGTTAATACTTTTCATGTTCAGTCTTTCACTACTGAATTTTGACATCATGGGAAGGCCTAGTTTATGTGGAAACAGAAAATTACTTCACTGATAATATTTAAGTGACACCCAAAATGTGCCTAAAAATATCTACTGTATAGCATTCTGCTAGTTTGCCCTTATGTTAAAAACTTTCATGATTTTTCAGGCACTTATTGAAAAGATTTTCTATTTCAAGTGAGCCAAGAATATTATACTACCTAAGAGGTCTAACATATTTAGTTAGCTTGGGGTTGGTTTCAGGCTGATTCAAACACATTATATTTATCATGCACTTTATTTCTACTACTATTACATCAACTGCACCTCAGATCTTCAGGCATTATATCCTGGAGGTTGGGGATCCCTGATCTAGAGAGTATTGGATTTTGCCCATATTAAGTGCACACAGACCTGGAAGCACAGTCACATGGGCACCAACAGCAAGACCATAGGGATGGGACTTCCCCAGTAAAACTATAAAGCATCTTAAAACGTGAATTGGAAGAGTCTTAAGCTATCATTGATTTCAATATTTTGCTAAGCACCAGTCACGCCTACAAGTTTGTAATAATTAGGTTACCAATGTAATATTTTATTTCCCTAAAAAATGCTGATAGAACATCAGTTTTATCTGATATTAACATATTGAATGATTTGGACAGCTTGTGTTTATGAGTCTCTCTATGAATCCTAAAGGAAGAAGTGAGTAGAGAGGATTGTGAAAATATGTTCCTGAATATCCTACTTTGTTCTGAAACTATGTTAGTAGAGGCATATAAATTATTGATGCTTCTGTAATAAATTGTAGCTATACCTGTGTTGAGAACTTAAAGCATCCAGGTCTTCTGTTTCATTCAAAAGCAATTATATTTCCTTGCTTACAACTATTGTTAAAAGCAATCAAATAAAAAAATAAATTCAAAGAAGTTTTGCCTAAGGTATAAAAACATATTATATAGTATATATTATAGTCCTCAGGAATATTAGTCTCATTCAGTTCAGTTCAGTCGCTCAGTCGTGTCCAAATCTTTGCAACCCCATGAATTGAAGCACGCCAGGCTTCCCTATCCATGACCAACTCCTGGAGTTCACCCAAACTCATATGCATCGAGTCGGTGATGCCATCCAGCCATCTCATCCTCTGTCGTCCCCTTCTCCTCCTGCCCCCAATCCCTTCCAGCATCAGAGTCTTTTCCAATGAGTCAACTCTTCGCATGAGGTGGCCAAAGGATTGGAGTTTCAGCTTTAGCATCAGTCCTTCCAATGAACACCCAGGACTGGTCTCCTCTAGGATGGATGGTTGGATCTCCTTGCAGTCCAAGGGACTCTCAAGAGTCGTCCTCAACACCACAGTTCAAAAGCATCAATTCTTCAGTGCTCAGCTTTCTTTATAGTCCAACTCTCACATCCATATAAGACCACTGGAAAAACCATAGCCCAGTCTCATTACAACTGAATAATTCCAAAACACCATATACTCAGTTTCTCCTCAGAGATTATTAATCTTCCTAGCACTAAATTTATGGATCACCTATTCAGTAATTCTTAAAAGACTTCAAAAAGTCAAAAAGCATGAGTGATGAAGAAATTAAATATTCAGACCAGAGGAATTCAACATATATATATATGTATATTTATTTCCAACTTTAAGCCCATTAACTTAGCTGCCTTCAAGGAGCTTAATGCACATATGGATGGCAAGTCCATGAAGCAAAAATTATACTGGAGAACAGTAGTAGATGTTTGTTGTATACAAAAGGAGTGGTGTGAAATCAAACCAAATAATCATGGAAAACCTCACAGAGGCAATACTTTATGTAACAGCTAAGCTGCACAAACCATGCCATTCATTCCAGTCATGCCCTCACTTCTACTGCCCCTTGTGCTTTACCATCATCACCCTAATAACTGCACTTTTTCCGTTAAAATGGATTTCAATTGAGATTGAGAGACATTTAAGCTAATATTCTTAGAAGCAATTGATATGTGAGTCTGTACCTCAGTTGAAATGTTTGTGCTAGTGATATGTGAGAGTAATCTATATCCTTATTACCCTCCTCTGGATAAGAAATTGTGAAGTGTGAAGTGAGACAATCCAATCCACACCTTCCTCTCTAGTCTTATTTTAATGGGATGACCGCTTTAGGTTTCTATTTTTTGTTCTGGTAATTACCTCCATAATGCTAAACATTTTGGTATTTTCTCTTTTCTTGATTCATCTGCTCAAGATAGTATCTATTGATTCTCTAATATGAAAGATGAGTATTTTTAACTCACACTAACTCCTATGATATAAATCACTTATTTCTAAGTTTAAAACAGTATCTAAGGTCATTGCATAGTATTTTTTAAAAGGGAACTCACTTTTACATTCACAAGAATTATTTATTATTCCTCATTGCTTATTGAACTATGTAGAAATACATAATTTTGAAATTTCAGTTCTTCTAATACTCAAATCTATTGATTCAGCACTACATTCAACACCTCTCCTACCAAGGGTTGTTTTGTTGCTGAACAAATGTTTCCACTGCTTTACCTTTGTTCATAACATTTCCCTTTCCATTGGCCTCCCCCTGTTGGGTTCTGAAACATTTTTCTGGGTCTAGTCTCATGCTATTTCATTTTGCAAACCAATTATCTCCCACAAGAAGCCACCTCTCTTACTTGGACCGTAGCTTAACAGGCTCCTCTGACCATGGGATTCTCCAGGCAAGAATACTGGAGTGGTATTTGCCATGCCCTCCTTCAGGGGATCTTCCCAACCCAGGGATCGAACCCACATTTCTTATATCTCCTGCAGTAGCAGGTGACTTCTTTACCACTCGTGCCACCTGGGAATTTCAACATTCAAAGAACTTGTCAATACTTATTTAACTACATGATTTAGGTTGCCTGGAAAAAAAAATGTGTATATATATATATATATATATATAGAGAGAGAGAGAGAGAGAGAGAGAGAGAGCGCCAGAAAAATATATTACTGAAGGAGACGGAGTACTAGTAGCATTTAATAGACAACTACTGGTTCATAATCACTATTTACACTTGATAGAGCTTCAAAAAATCAAGGATATTTATTAAATCTTGAATATTGGGGCTCTGATTATCAAAACAATTGCAGTTTCCTCAGTGCCTTTTGGGAAAGATAAACATTTGGAATAGTTTCATTTATGTCTCCTATGTTTAAGTTTCAGGAAGAGGCAAACGTACGTCATTATTGGTGGAAAGATAAAATGTCTTATTCAATCTGGGAATTATATTATTCAACTAGATTTCCTTCACTAGAAGAAAAATAAAATCGAATATATACATATACGTTTGTTCTTTTCGATCAAAAATATAGAAATGTATCACATATAGTATCTCTTTCTCTTAATCTTAACAGATTCTTATATAATGAGCATTTTATGAAAGACTAAATAAGCAAAGCTTTATCTATTGTAGTTTAAGTAATATATTATTAAATGTCTATTGCATAATTTTCTTATGACTAATATAATCAAATAATTCAGAGTGAAGAAGCAGAGTTTATAATATTCAATCTTACAACTTTACAGATGAGGAACGTGAAGCTAGAAAGTGAGTAAGGTCACAAAATATATTAATAACGGTTAATCAAAGCTCAGGTCTGTAAAACTACAGATTTCTTCATTTTCCATAAGTCCTCCAATTTTTCTCCACTAAAAATAGCTTTTGTATCTGAATAATTTCTGGATTTTTAATTTAAAATATTGCATCAATATTGGTTAGTTAATAGTAATGCATGTACCATACTAATATAAGATGTAAAATGCAGCAGAAAGTGGGTGTTGGGTATATGAGAACTATCTTTGCAAATTTTTGTAAAGTTAAAACTTTTGAAAAGCAAAAATTATTTTTAATATATTTATATTCAGCATAAAAATAGATGAAATATATCACTAACATGGTCTAAAAATAATGTTTTGTTTAAAAGATGAAACTGAAGATTAACAATCGGTTGTAATCCAAATATATTATTTCCAATCAAGGATCTGTTTTGCTAAACAACTGTAGCCTTCCAATTGTACCATATTTTATATGTCCTTGCATATACATATATTATAACTATGGTATTGGTTTACCGTTTGTATCTTCACTTAGAGAAAATGATGGTTTCAATATTATGAACCAAATAGCCATAGAGTGTATTTAGATGATATAGATGATATAGTACTATTCTTGACATTAAAGATCACCCAAAACAAACAAACAAACAAAAGTAGCACTGTCTTTCCCTTGTTATCATCTTCATGCCACCAAAGTAGGCAAAGAAAATATGTTTAAATATGTCTATTTCAATTTTAGTTACTGACTGTAGTTTCCACTGATATCTGTGGAAACAACATCTTAAAATTTACAGTAAAGATATTGAATAAAGGCAACTTCTCACTCAGATTAATTAGCTTTCCCTTTGTAAGTTATTTTTATAGGATTTTAGTGGGTAAAATTTTGGAATATGTCTCCATATTTCTCAGCCTGGCTCAACAAAATGTTTTTATAACTTCGTGTATGTGTCAAAGGTCCTCTGCGGGAATTCTGTGGGAAATATGCAGACTGACCTGCACATAAGGAACAAGGAAAACATCACAGCATGGGATGGTATGGAAGTTAAAATGAAATATTTGCAGCTCTGCGCATGGCTCTTTGAAAATCTTCCATAGGAGATCTGCGTTGTGCTGACAGGGGAGTCCCATGTTTATGGTTAGGATGTTATTTAGAATTAGACACAATCTGAATATGAATCTCTGCACAGATTTAGAATCCATTAAATATTGTGTGAAAAGAATAGTGATATTTGAGACTTTGTCACTTAAATCAATTTTCTTTTGCTGTAACACACCAAAGTAGAGATGGGAAGGGAAACTGTCCCTTCCCATTCTTGGTGAATGTCTTCATAATAAATGGAAGCTAAAACGTGCTGTCAGAGGTGTATGTCAAATCTTCACTGTTATGCAATTAGCTGCCAACATCATCACTGATTGTTGCCTTTAACAACAAAAAGAATGTTCTTGTGAAGTTTTACCTGATTAATTTCTCTGGGATCTACTCCTTTAAAAATTTCTACTTCTTAAAAATTTCTACTCCTTAAAAACATTCTAAGGAGAGTTTTTGAAAATGTCCTTAATTTTTAAATAATTTAACTATTATATGCTCTGATGATTAGGAAGAAATACTAGTGATTTAGTGAGAATATTTTTGAAAGTCTTCATGAGAGATCACTGCTGTGGTATATTGTTTGCTGTTCATCTTACAAAATGACTTCTAATAATTTTGTTTCTGAGTTATTCAATTTCACTAATGCCTTGAGAATATTTCATAAAAAGAATAGAAGACAAAGTGAAATGAAGGGACAAAAACTCCTCACTGCCATCTCAAGATTAAAGAGAAATGTTAAAAACAGCAATACTTTAAAAGGGATAGAATTAATAGGAAGTGTTGGGTTTTTTTCCTTTTAGCAAAATATGTGTAAGGTTTTATTGTTAAAATTAGATTGCAAACTAGATCACAGTTTTAAATTTCAATGTTGGAATTTCAATATTGAAGTACATTAAGTATAAACATGTCTCATTTCTCAATACAATATAGAATCTCACAAATCCACTTTTTAAGATTTACCACAGTCTACTAGACACAGAGAAGTGGTAGTATCCATTGCTAAATTTTTCAATTTGTTAAACGACTTAAGATGCACATCCTTTAAGTTTGGGTATTCTTCTCTAAAATAGTTATAACTATGATTTAGCTTATTCTAAGCATCCTAACTGAATGATTAACACAGATAAAATCTGCCAATTAAAAGATGCTTTTTAAATTAGGGAAAATGTTGGGTTCTAGTTAATTTGTTGATTTGATAAACAGTTTCTGGCTATTAGGAATATTTCCTCAAAGTATTTGACATGAGATACTAAAATTTACTAATAAATTGATAGTATCATTAACTTTCTGAATATGAGTGAATCATCAGAACCAGGAGAGATGCATTGACAAATCAGACTCCTTCAATGACACTAAAGGGATCAAAATTAAAAACAAACAAACAAAAAACACTTGAACAAATATGAAGTATCACTGTAACCTACACAGACCCTATAAAGTTATAAAAGTCATAGTTTCTCTCGAAGTTCTCTTTTGCTTGAGGCTGGGGGTGAATAGTTTCTTTGATTCTTCAGTATACTGTCATCTAGGATACTTAAAATGGAAATGAAATTAAAGTTTTGGATACTCTTTTTCCATCCCTTCAAAATGCATATAGAAGATTACGCAGAAATTTTCAGGGAACCCAGAAACAATATGAAGTCATTCTGAGGATTCCTTCAGATTCCATGATCCAGAAACTAACAGGCCTGGTTTTAAAAGATATTCCATATTCTTAAACTTTGTATCTTTCAGAGAAAGAAAGTAGCATTTTTAGCATCTGTCTAAAAAAGCTTAGATTAGCTCTGTGAACTACTATGGCTTTTGTTTGTTTGATTTTTTTGAATCGTTCATTTTCATATTTTGTTTGCAGTGGCATTTTGTGCTTGATTGATTCAATGGTTAAATATAAATTATATCCATAAATATAATAAACATTTTTATTGATAATTTTTAAGTTAAAATGTTTGTATTTCTTTATAATTAAGTTAATCCATAAGAATGCTTTGATGAGACCAAAATTCTATAATCAAAGCTTTTGATACTCAGAATATTTTATTATTAAATATCTACCTTTTAATCTGAAGATAAACTGTAATTCATTTTCTAGCTTTTTTGTCTATAATTTGAACAGTTTTTATTTTTTATTTTGCAAAATACAGAGAAAATTTTCACTTACATAGATAAATAATCACCAATAGTAAGTTTCTATTTTTAAGTAACTTACCATATAGTTTGAGGATACTATTTAGTTTCATTGATTCAGAGTTTGAATAAACAATAATAGGATTTTTAAAAAATGAATATTGAATGCTATATTAAAGCCACTCTTATTCTTTAGTGTAAAAGACAAGGAAGGCATTCACAACTTATAAGAAGGCTGAAAATTATCAATAGTGAAATGTTTTCATGATGAGACAATATGATCCATATGCAGTTGTCATTGTTCAACTATTACTTAGAAAACATTTTACACTGAGCATATAACTTAACTCTCTTGATTATGTGTGTAATAGAATACATACACTTTTTACATTTACTCAATTCAAGTTATGTAACAAAGTTTTAAAAAGAACAATCATTATACAAATACATAGCTATATAGTTAAGATTAAGAATTTTGAATTCATTAAAACTATGTCTAAGAAAGTGAAAACACAGATCACACACTGAGAGGAGATACTTGGCATACATATATATACATATATATATGTAACTGAGAAAACCTTCACATCCAAAGTATGTACGAACTCCTAACATTAGGAAAAGAGAAAGAATCCAATGGGAGGATATGGACAAAACACTTGAAAAAGCATTTCACAAAATAGGACAGTTTCACATGGCCAATAAATATTTGAAAAGATGTACAATGTTATTTCCAGGGAAATGTGAATTAAAACTAAAGCGAGATTTTTTTTTTATATACACAAAAATCGCTAACATTAAATGGTCAGTAAATTACAAGAATTGAAGAAGATAGATTTATGGGAAATCTCAGACATTGCTGGTTGGAATGAAAATTAGTATAATCCTTTGGGATATGTTTTGACACAATCTAGTTAAGCTGAACATACTTTTACTCTGCTGCTGCTGCTCCTGCTAAGTCGCTTCAGTCGTGTCCGACTCTGTGCGACCCATAGACGTTAGCCCACCAGGCTCCCCCATCCCTGGGATTTTCCAGGCAAGAACACAGGAGTGCGTTGCCATTTCCTTCTCCAACGCATGAAAGTGAGAAGTGAAAGTGAAGTCGCTCAGTCGTGTCCGACTCTTAGCGACCCCATGGACTGCAGCCCACCAGGCTCCTCCGTCCATGGGATTTTCCCGGCAAGAGTACTGGAGTGGGTTGCCTTTGCCTTCTCCATACTTTTACTCTATGATCCAGCAAACTCACGTCTAGAATTATATCCAGAAAAAATTGTGTAATTACATGTGTGAACTTACAGAGGAATAGGAATGCTTAGACCAGTGAGTTTCATATTAGTAAATACTAGCAAACAACTTAAATGCCCAACAAACTAGAATGAATATTTAAAACGTGAAATACTCACACACTGTATGCTGCTGCTGCTGCTGCTGCTAAGTCACTTCAGTCGTGTCCGACTCAACTCCACACAACGAGAATAAGTGACTCACAAAATACTTATTGAAAGAAACTCAGTTTTTAAAACTTACATATTTTTTGTTTCCTTTAAAATTTAAAAAACTGGGGGGCTTGACTCTAATATTTAGCATCACATAATTATGTAACAATAACCTGAAGAATATCATATGAAGGATTATCATAAAAACCAAGATATTGGTTATCTTTGGAAGAATAGGTGAGAAGGGCTGGGAGAGGACAGAAAGGAAACGTCAAAGGTGATGGCTATATTCTGTATCTTCCTCTGAGTCAATCAATGTGTTAATTTTATGATAAAATCTCAAATTTTTGTTTGAATACTTTTATATATGCATGTTATACTTTAACAATAAGATGGGTTTTAAAATGCAATAGGATTTAGAAATTTCCTTGGGGGGTCTACTCTATGTCTATCTGGACCATTTACCAAGTTAGTAATAGACCAGAGATCTGACAGTGGTTACCCAGAAGGTCAAACTTTTAATCATATTGTAGCTTTTGTTTGTTTATAAAACTAAATGAATGTTATACGCTAGGGTGTGTATCAAAGATCAAAGCAAAGGGGCAAATCCAGTCACTGAAACAAATACAACTTAGAGAAGCTGATAATGGAAAGAAGCAAAAAGTGAGAGTAAATGCTAGAAATAAATCTACATGTATTTTTACTAACCACTGATTAACCATGCCATCTGAGAATTGGTCAACCTAGGTCAGAGTCATGAAGGTAAAAATAACAAACAATTATTCCAGTGGTCATGTATGGATGTGAGAGTTGGACTATAAACAAAACTGAGCGCCGAAGAGTTGATGCTTTTGAACTGTGGTGTTGGAGAAGACTCTTGAGAGTCCCTTGGACTGCAAGGAGATCAACCAGTTAATCCTAAAGGAAATCAGTCTGAATATTCATTGGAAGGACTGATGCTGAAGCTGAAACTCCAATCCTTTGGCCACCTGATGCAAAGAACTGACTCATTGGAAAAGACCCTGATGCTAGGAAAGATTGAAGGCGGGAGGAGAAGGGGATGACAAAGAATGAGATGGTTGGATGGCATCACCGACTTAATGGATGTGAGTTTGAGCAAACTCGGGGAGTTGGTGATGGACAGGGAGGCCTGGCATGCTGCAGTTCTTGGGGTCGCAAAGAGTTGGACATGACTGAGTGACTGAACTGACTGAACCGATTCTGTATGATATGGACTCTATTAAATATTTGACCACGGATTTTTTAAGTCATGTAAAAATGCAATCTTGTTCTATTATCATCAAGTCATTTTAAGCTTTTTCAAAGAAATACGTATGCAGAGCCCAAGACCAAATCTATATATATATTTTTGACTATTACACTTTGCCACCGAAGTCCAATGTGATCGTTTTATAAGCTGGATTGATTAGGCATTATTTTGTCTAGGTTTAAAACAAAAACCCCATTTCCACTTTTTCCTAGTCTACATCTATTCTAAAATTTGGATAGTAACAGAAAGGCAGTCCAAAGGAAAGCATATCCTCATATGTAAGAACAGACGAAGCTTTCCCTAAGAATTAGTGAAATGTTGGTCCAGTAGTTATATTCCAAATGAGCAGTTAGTTAACCAAGATTCACAAGTGGAAGAAATATGAACATCCTAAGAAATGGATTTCCAGAAATAATGAACACACATCTAGGATTATGTTGCTGGCTCTTGAACTATCTGTATTAGCATTTATACTTAAGAACAAAGATGGCCAGAAAGGTCAAAATGCAATATTGTACACTCCTGGAGTCAGAGAGTTGGGCACCTATGCTTTGTCCCTGATTGAGTCTAAGAATAAAGATTGTTGTTCACTGAATTTCTCTGCAACGTGCCATGCCAGACACTTATCTAAATGTCATTTATATGTGATCTCATTTATATATCATAAAAATTCAATGAGGAAAGTTTTATTATATTTCATAAGTAGCAAAAGAAAGAGTCAAAGAGGTAAAATGAATTGCATGAGGTCATGCCTGGTAATGGGTCTCACGGCTCATGGCTCATGGCAGGTGGGCATCTGCTTTCAGTCAGCTGAGGGCAGGGCCCCGGGTAGGAGGTGTGGCCCCTGTGATGGATGGATCCCCGACAACATTGCAACAGCAGAGGGACTGAGTGGAGTGACAGCATTCTTCCCTGTGACCCTGGGACATGCTGATTTCTTTCCAAGTAGCTAGATGCCTGGTGTCATCAGGTATTTCTTAGCATGGCAGGTGTGCCTGGGTTCCACAACCAGCAAGTGACTGAGGCATCACTTCATCCAGTTCTTCTGACTTTAAACTCTTCTGCTTTCTCAAGTTTTGGATACCTACCACTGCTTGGGCAAGGAACTTAAGTTTCTCTAAGCCCCAGTTATTGGAAACAGTGTCAGACTTTATTTTTTTGGGCTCCAAAATCACTGCAGATGCTGATTGCAGCCATGAAATTAAAAGACGCTTGCTCCTTGGAAGGAAAGTTATGACCAACCTTGATAGTATATTAAAAAGCAGAGACATTACTTTGCCAACCAAGGTCCGTCTAGTCAAGGCAATGGTTTTTCCCGTGGTCATGTATGGATGTGAGAGTTGGACTGTGAAGAAGGCTGACCGCCGAAGAATCGATGCTTTTGAACTGTGTTGTTGGAGAAGACTCTTGAGAGTCCCTTATACTGCAAGGAGATCCAACCAGTCCATTCTGGAGGAGTTCAATCCTGGATGTTCATTGGAGGGACTGATGCTAAAGCTGAAACTGCAATACTTTGGCCACCTCATGCGAAGAGTTGACTCACTGGAAAAGACTCTGATGCTGGGAAAGGTTGGGGGCGGGAGGAGAAGGGGACGACGGAGAATGAGATGGCTGGATGGCATCACCGACTCTGTGGACATGAGTTTGAGTGAACTCCGGGAGTTGGTGATGGACAGGGAGACCTGGCGTGCTGTGATTCATGGGGTCGCGGAGAGTCGGACACGACTGAGCGACTGAACTGAACTGAAGCCCCAGTGGGGTGTGGCAGCTGTGCTGTGGAACTGGTGTGGTGGTTGCATGATGCTGGAGTGACTGTGAGGAGATACCCCTAGTCCAAGGGGAAAGAAGCCCCAGCAAGACCATAGTCGCTGGAGTGGTGGCTGTGCAGCACTGGAGCAACATTGAGGCACCATCCCACATCCCAGGGCAAAGAAGAAACCCCAGAAAGATGGTTCAGTTCAGTTCAGTTGCTCAGTCGTGTCCGATTCTTTGCAATCCCACGAATCACAACACACCAGGCCTCCCTGTCCATCACCAACTCCCGCAGGAGGGGCAAAATTGCATTTAGATTCAAACCCCATACCCAGCAGAGACGCTCAGAGGGCTCAAACAAACCTTGTGCGCACCAGGACCCAGAGAGCCCATAGAGACTGAGACAGAACTGTGTTTGAGTGTCTCCTATGGAGGTACAGGTCAGCAGTGGACTGCTGCAGAGGCAGGGGCTCTGGGTACAGCAGACTTGGTAATGGCATAAGCCCTCTTGGAGGAGGTTGCCATTAACCCCACCACAGAGTTGCCAGAACTTACACACGACTGGAGAAACAGACTCTTGGAGGGCACAAACAGAAACTTGTGCACACCAGGACACAGGAGAAAGGAGCAGTAACCCCACAAGAGACTGACTTAGATTTGCCCATGAGTGTCCAAGAGTCTCTGGCAGAGGTGTCAGGCAGGGGTGGCCTGCTGCAGGATTGCTACTGTGTGTAGCAGTATGAACATGGGACCTTTTCAAGGAGGTCACCATTATCTTCATTACCTCCACCATAGTTTGGCCCTAGGTAAAAATCAGAGAGGAACACAGCTCCACCCATTAACAGAAAATTGGATTAAAGATTTACTGAGCATGGCTCCGCCCATCAGAACCAGACCCAGTTTCCACCTCATTCAGTCTCTCCCATCAGGAAGCTTCCATAAGTCTCTTATCATTAGAGGACAGACAGACCGAAAAGCACCAAAACAGAAAATTAGCCAATCTGGTCACGTGGCCCACAGCCTTGTCTAACTCAATGAAACTATGAGCCATGCCATGTAGGGCCACCTAAGATGGACAGGTCATGGTGGAGAGTTCAGACAAAACGTGGTCCACTGGAGAATGGAATGGCAAACCACTTCAGTATTCTTGCCTTAAGAACCCCATGAACAGTCTGAAAAGAAAAAAATATAGGACACAGAAACATGAACTCCCCTGGTCAGTAGTTGCCCAATATGCTACTGGAGATCAGTGGAGAAATAACTCCAGAAAGAATGAAGAGACAGAGCCAAAGCAAAAAAAGAAAAAACAAACAAACAAACAGCCAGTTGTGGTTGTCACTGGTAATAGAAGCAAAGTGGGATGCAGTAAAGACCAATATTGCATAGGAACCTGGATGTTAGGTCTATGAATCAAGACAAATTGGAAGTGCTCAAACAGGAGATAGCAAGAGTGACTGTCAACATTTTAGGAATCAGTGAACTATAATGGACTGGAATGGGTGAATTTAACACAGATGACCATTATATCTACTACTGTGGGCAAGAATCCTTTAGAAGAAATGGAGGAGCCATCATAGTCAACAGAAGATTCCAAAATGCAGTGCTTGGATGCAATCTCAAAAATGACAGAATGATATCTGTTTGTTTCCAAGGGAAACCATTCAATATCACAGTAATCCAAGTCTATGTCCCGACCAGTAACGCTGAAGAAACGGAAGTTTAACAGTTCTATGAAGACCTACAAGGCCTTCTAGAACTAACACCCCCAGAATATGTCATTTTCATTTTAGGGGGCTGGAATGCAATAGTAGGGAGTCAAGAAATACTTGGAGTAACAAGTAAATTGGGCCAAAGATGGAGAAACTCTATAGAGTCAGCAAAAACAAGACGGGGTGCTGACTCTGCTCAGATTATGAACTCCTTATTGCCAAATTCAGTCTTAAATTGAAGAAAGTAGGGAAAACCACTAGACCATTCAGATATGACCTAAATCAAATCCCTTACAATTTCACAGTGGAAGTGAGAAATAGATTCATGGATTATATCTGATAGACAGAGTGCCTGATGATCTATGGATGGAAGTTCATGACACTGTACAGGAGACAGGGATCAAGAACATCCTCAAGAAAAAGAAATGCAAAAAGCAAAATGATTGTCTAAGGAGTGCTTACAAATAACTCTGAAAAGAAGAGAAGGGAAAGGCAAAGGAGAAAAGGAAAGTTATACCCATTTGAATGCATAGTTCCAAAGAATAGCAAGGAGAGAAAAGTAAGCCTTCCTCAAGTGATCAGTGCAAAGAAATAGAGGAAAACAATAGAATGGTAAAGACTAGAGATCTCTTCAAGAAATTAAGAGATACCAAGGGAATATTTCATGCACAGATGGACTCAATAAAGGACAGAAATGGTATGGACCTAACGGAAGCAGAAGATATTAAGAAGAGGTGGCAAGAATACACAGAAGAACTGCACAAAAAAAACCTTCACAACCAAGATAATCACGATGGTATTATCACTCACCTAGAGCCAGATATCCTGGAATGCAAAGTCAAGTGGGCCTTAAGAAGAATCACTATGAACAAAGTTAGTGGAGGTGATGTAATTCCAGTTGAGCTATTTCAAATCCTAAAAGATGATGCTATGAAAGTGCTGCACTCACTATGCCAGCAAATTTGGAAAACTCAGCAGTGGCTACAGGACTGGAAAACGTCATTTTTCGTTCCAATCCCAAAAAAAGGCAATGACAGAGAATGCTCAAACTACCACAAATTTGCACTCATCTCTCACACTAGTAAAGTAATGCTCAAAATTCTCCAAACCAGGCTTCAAGAGTACGTGAACTGTGAACTTCCAGATATTCAGTCTGGATTTAGAAAAGGGAGAAGAACAAGAGGTCAAATTGCCAATGTCCATTCAGTTCAGTTCAGTTCAGTCACTCAGTCGTGACTGACTTTTTGAGACCACATGAATCACAGCACGCCAGGCCTCCCTGTCCATCACCAACTCCCGGAGTTCACTCAAACTCATGTCCATCGAGTCGGTGATACCATCCAGCCATCTCATTCTCTGTCGTCCCCTTCTCCTCCCACCCCCAATCCCTCCTAGCATCAGAGTCTTTTCCAGTGAGTCAACTCATCGCATGAGGTGGCCAAAGTATTGGAGTTTCAGCTTTCACATCAGTCCTTCCAATGAACATCCAGGATTGATCTCCTTTAGAATGGACTGGTTGGATCTCCTTGCAGTCCAAGGGACTCTCAAGAGTCTTCTCCAACACCACAGTTCAAAAGCATCAATTCTTCGGCGCTCAACTTTCTTCAGAGTCCAACTCTCACATCCATACATGACCATGGGAAAAACCATAGCCTTGACTAGATGGACCTTGATTGGCAAAATAATGTCTCTGCTTTTTAATATGTTATCTAGGTTGGTCATAACTTTCCTTCCAAGGAGTAAGCGTCTTTTAATTTCCTGGCTGCAATCAGCATCCACAGTGATTTTGGAGCCCCCCAAAATAAAGTCTGACACTGTTTCCACTGTTTTCCCATCTATTTCCCATGAAGTGATGGGACCAGATGCCATGATATCTGTTTTCTGAATGTTGAGCTTCAAGCCAACCTTTTCACTCTCCTCTTTCACTTTCATCAAGAGGCTTTTGAGTTCCTCTTCACTTTCTGCCATAAGGGTGGTGTCATCTGCATATCTGAGATTGTTGATATTTCTCCCGGTAATCTTGATTGCAGCTTGTGCTTCTTCCAGCCCAGCATTCCTCATGATGTACTCTGCATAAAAGTTAATAAGCAGGGTGACAATATACAACCTTGATGTACTCCTTTTCCTATTTGGAACCAGTCTGTTGTTTCATGTCCAATACCCATTTGTGGATGTTACCGGTTATAGAAGCAAGGTATGATTCTGTAAAGAGCAATATTGCATAGGAACCTGGAATGTTAGGTCCATGAATCAAGGCAAATTGGAAGTGGTCAAACAGGAGATGACAAGAGTGAACGTGGACATTCTAGGAATCAGTGATCCAAAATGGACTGGAATGGGTGAATTTAACTCAGATGACCATTATATCTACTACTGTGGGCAGGAATCCCTTAGAAGAAATGGAGTAGCCATCATGGTCAACAAAAGAGTCTGAAATGCAGTACTTGGATGCAATCTTAAAAACGACAGAATGATTTCTGTTCGTTTCCAAGGCAATGTCCATTGGATCATCGGAAAAGCAAGAGAGTTCCAGAAAAACATCTATTTCTGCTTTACTGACTATACCAAAGCCTTTGATTGTGTGGATCACAATAAACTGTGGAAAATGTTGAAAGAGATGGGAATACCAGACCACCTGTCCTGCCTCTTGAGATATCTGTATGCAGGTCAGGAAGCAACAGTTAGAACTGGACGTGGAACAACAGACTGGTTCCAAATAGAGAAAGGAGTAATCAAGACTATATATTGTCACCCTGCTTATTTAACTTATATGCAGGATACATCATGATAAACACTGAGCTGGATGAAGGACAAGCTGGAATCAAGATTGCCAGGAGAAATATCAATAACCTCAGGCATCCAGATGACAGCGCCCTTATGCAGAAAGCAAAGAAGAACTAAAGTGCCTCTTGATGAAAGTGAAAGAGGAGAGTGAAAAAGTGACTTAAAACTCAACATTCAGAAAATTAATATCGTGGCATCTGGTCCCACCACTTCATGTCAAATAGATGGAAACAGTGGAAACAGTGACAGACTATTTTTTGGGGCTCCAAAATCACTGCAGATGGTGACTGTCACCTTGAAATTAAAAGACACTTTCTCCTTGGAAGAAAAGTTTTGACCTACCTAGGGAGCATATTAAAAACAGAGACATTTCTTGCCAACAAAGGTCCATCTTGTCAAAGCTATGGTTTTCCAGTAGTCATGTATAGATATAAGAGTTGAACTATAAAGAAATCGAGTGTTGAAGTATTGATGTCTTTGAGCTGTGGTGTTGGAGAAGACTCTTGAGAATCCCTTGGACTGCAAGGGGGTGTTCATTGGAAGGACAGATGTTAAAGCTGAATCTCCAGTACTTTGGCCACCTGATTCAAAGAACTGACTCGTTTGAAAAGACCCTGATGCTGGGAAAGATTGAAGGCAGGGGAAGAAGGGGATGACAGAGGATGAGATTGTTGGATGGCATCACCGACTCAATGGGCTTGAGTTTGTGTGAACTCCAGGAGTTGATGATGGACAGGGAGGCCTGGCGAGCTGCAGTCTATAGGGTCGCAAAGAGTTGCACACATAGAGCGACTAAACTGCACTGATGCTTGGTAATGAAGGGAGCCGAGATTTTGATCAAGAATTTAAAGATTCCTGAACAGTTTTTTTTTTTTTTTTCACTATACCACACTGACTGAGGCTTTTCCCGTACCACAGGCTTCAAATAGAAATATTTAAATACATTTTTTGATTATCAGTTATTAAAACATAAATTAAAAAGAAAAATAGAGAAAGGAAAGGTATTTATTAGACCAAGAAAATCAAGGGAACAGATTAAATTCTGTTATTAGACATATCATAGAATATTTTTATCTTAAAATAATGGAGTTAGAATTTAAAGATAGTTTAAATTTACAGAATTACAAAGGATATTGATATGATCATTTATAAATAGCAGAAATCTCTAACAATCTCTACTTTTCTTATAAATTATGAAAGAGGTCATTTAAAAATAAGTCTTTTGAAAGATTCTTTTAACAGTAAATAGGAGAACATATAGGTTTCCACACCATCAAATATTACTCAGAATAAAGGATTAAATTAAATTCCTGTTAGATAGACAAAAACAGATCATTGAATATATTTATGGTGACATCTTGACTTTGCTATTATATAAAGTATTCTGGGGAAATTTGCCAAGAAATTGAATCATGGGAAGGATGGACCATTGACTGATTAGTATGGCAAGTCTTTACACTAAAGAATCTATTATTATGACTAGTTATCAATGTCTAATTTAATTGGAATTTCTCTTTTCAATCTTTTACCTCACTCACTATATAAAAATCTATAATTTCTACTACAAAGGTAGATACTAACCATTTAACGCTGCATTCCAAATTACTATGATGAGTAAAAGTGTTTAATAATTGTAATAACTTTGTAACCCCTTGACAATCTTACAGATAATTATTATTTTAGACTATAAATACTACCTCCAAAAGGCAAACTGTCATCTACTTTGAATCATATAATTGTCAGTCTTCTGTTCAAAGTTCTAAACCATAGCAACAGAAATTTACTTACCATTTTAAGGAATGAAGGTATGAAACTGGAGAATAATTAGGTAAGAATCCAATAGGCAGAAATTTAGGGATGGCTAAACATTTATTATAATTTTATTATGTTGTTTTCTTGTATTTATATTCCTATACATGCACATTTATATGTGCATTTAGTATTCCATATAAAAAATATGTATTCTATATGGATATAAACATATACATATTCTATGTATACATGCATTCTATATATCTGTGTGATTTTATATACACACACATATATGTATATATATATGTGTGTATATATATATATATGAAGATTAAATGGAAATTCATGGAAGAGAAAGTTTTAGTTGCTCAGTCATTTCTGACTCAGCAACCCCATGGACTGTAGCCTGCCAGGCTCCTCTTTCCATGGGATTTTCCAAGCAAGAATATGGGGGTGGGTTGCCATTTCCTTCTCCGAGTGATCCTCCCCACCCAGGGATTTGAACCTGGGTCTCTTGCATTGTAGGCAGACTGTTTACCATCTGAGCCACCAGAGAAGCATGGAAACCCATAGCCATTGCCTTTAAAATTATTAGGGATGAAACGTGAAATTGTTCATCAAGCATCTTGTTTTAGACACCTAAAATCATATTACGTGAAAGACAAATCAATATGCTTATTTCCAGGGGGGAAATAACTGGAGATTTGATCGAGATTTGATTTATTTTATAGCTATTTTCAGAAGTTCAGCAGTACCTAGGTATCACTTTGATTCATAAGACTTTTCATAATGACCTTTATATAGTGAGTTGCCAACAGGAACGTTCTTTATGTAATATTAGCATTTTTTATTATTATTTAAGAAGGACCCTAATAAATCCAAGGGAAGTATAAAAATTATATTCAAAGAAAAATAATCTGAACCATCCTGAATTTGAGCTTACTTTCAATACTTTGATAATTTTTTTGATATCTTTTTGAGAAATCTTTTGTGTCTTGCAAGCAACATTTTTGTGAAACTTTGAAGTTCAATTGTCTATTCTACAGCTTGTCATAAATCAACAAGTGTATTTGGCAGTGTATCAGGGGCCAATTGTGAAAGTGTTAAAGGGAAAACATATATTGATTATTTACATACCATGTAGATACACCCCAATAATATAATCTGCTCTGTTAAAATACAAACAAAAATAAAGCTCATCAAATTAGTTATACTTTTACATGCAGAAGACTGGCCATTTGATTGAATTTTAGGGTTGCGATTGTGTTGACAAACACTCAGAATATGTAACTTTGTATTAAAAGGGAGGTTCTGCTGATACCCTAATATGGTAGCTAGAACTATGTGGAGAGGTAAAAACTTATATTCACAAAAGGAGTTCTGAGAACCATTTGTCTCATTCTCAAATCTCTCACCTGAATCCTGGCTGCAAAATCTAAAATGTGAGCAATGGAACTGAGTGAGTATTCTGATGATGACCTTCAGGAGATGTTGCCACCTCGGATTTAGCCTGAACTCTAGAGTTTCCCCAGGGAAAGCGTGTGTGTATGCTTCCCAATGGGATGTACAGGAAAAGGGAGATTCTGTTCAAGAAAGCAGCTTGGTAAGAAAGATGGGAAGTGGACAGCTGGATTACTAGGAAGATGTGGAAGGCATAAAACCAGATGTGAGAATCTAGTCAAAAAGATTTTAATCATCAAAAAAAAAAAAAAAAAGACTAGCTATTATGAATACAGCTGGATGGCTGTCACTTGAATTTAGGTCTTTGAAATGAAAATGAATGTGAGGGGGAGAAAATGGAAATCTCATTTTGTAAAGCTTGGATCTCAAGCAGCACTGCTTTGAGACCATCTAGTGGGAAGTGGCATTATGGGGGAGAAAAAGATTTATTTCTTGTTATATCCCTTTTGATATAGTTGTCATACTATTTTGGAACCATGAGTGCTTGGTGGCTGGGACAAGTGAGAGACAGAAGCAGGGGCATGGAACACAGAAAGACATACCTGTGAAAACATCCCTGTAACTGGTGAAAAACTTACAGCTGTTTGGTGAAGAAGTTGAATTTTTGGCAGTGCATCAGGGATTTCCAAGGGGATGTGAATGCCCTGGAGATCAGAAAGCAGCAGGCCTAATCATGGTAACTTTGAGGACTCATAGGTGCTGCGATTCATGGGGTAGCAAAGTCGGACATGACTGAGCCACTGAACTGAACTGAACTGAAAAGAGCAGTAGAAACGGCAACATTCAGTGGAGTAGAAGTGTGCTTCAGAGGGGCGAAAAAGCAGCTACATCTAACACAGTGATAAAGTCATGTTGATCCCACTAGAGATGGCTAGTCTTGGTGATCTGTGCAATATACACAAATACCAACTCTTAGAAACAGAAAATGGCTCTAGCAGAGAAGAAGCTGTTGCCCCAAAGGAAGTAGGATTTGCCATAAGCACGTGTAGAAACCAGGAGACTCTCCAGAGTTCTTGAAATCTTGGCACTGGATTGTGTGCCGGGGTGATCTGTGGAAACTGAATTCCTACACTTACAAGTAGCAGCACAATCCAAGAGATTTTGGGTTACGTTAAAATAATTTACCCACATGGGTAAGTAGAACTACATATCAGCATTTAAACAACTAAAATTATGATTTCTTAAAGTTTTCTCTCCGTTTCTTTGAATAACAGGGCAGTTCTTCTTCCGAGGAAAATCTTAGAGTGAATCAATCTTATTTTGCATTGAACTAGATTTCTTCAAATTATAAAGGGAAATTGCATGAAAAGGTAGATGATCCTATTGTTTTTTAAACATATTTTAATAGCTGTATTGTATTGAATTACAATACAATTGTTTACAAACATTCCTAATTATGTGATGTTAAAGTCATTTCTAAAATTAAATATCATGAATAATGCTTCACTAAATAAATTTTGCCTAGTACTTCCCACCTTTCCAGCCTTCTACCACCCTCATGTAATTTCCTTATGTTAGAATTCAGGAAGTGGAATTTGCTTATGTCGTTCAGCGTATATTACAAAATTACTTTTAAAATTAGTTATATAAATTGCACTTCTATAAGTGAAGTTAAAACATGCACATTTACTTCTCTTTTACTAACAAAGTGTTTCTTAATATTTCCTAAATTGAAAGGGATGTTTCATTCATGGTTAACTTGGCATTTCTTTACTTCCTAATTAGTATTATGATTTTTTAAGTTAGATATTATTTATGATTTATATTTATATTATTTATTGACATTTTTACCATTTACATTTTGTAGTTTTAGTGTTGCACTTAAATTTGTAAGGTTTAATTTTTAATTATCTACTTTCAAACATACTAATTTTTCTTCATATTAAAAACATGAAATGTGCTTATATTTGTCAACCTTTTATTGCATTTTACCCCATTGTTTCTGAATTTAGAACTTTGCTTCCCATCAAACCCACCCAGATTAAAAGATATTCATTTAATTTTCTTCTGTTTTTATAAATATATAAATATTCAATGTACTTGAATGAGCTTCCCTGATAGTTCAGTTGGTAAAGAATCCACCTGCAATGAAGAGAAAAAGATGGTGGAGGAGTAGGTAGATGTGGAGTACCCGGATACATCAGGAACACACCTTCAGACACAGAAGTGCATGCAGAACACCAGCTGAGAGAGGACAGGAGTATCTGACCAGAGGAAAAGAATATATAGGCCCACGCAAAACTCAGTAGGATGAAGCAACTAGGGAGAAAAACAGGGGTGTTAGTAGGACTGGACCTGCCCTCGGTGGGTGGGAGAACTAAAGCATGGGGTCCAATCCCCACATCGGGGCAACTGTCTGAGTCAGAGGAGAAACATTTAAGGCTGAGAGTGAAACAGCTGATCTGTGGCAACCTAACTGGAAGGAGATTCAGACAGTCCTTGCTGTATCCATACATACCCCGGACAGGGACGTAGATCTCCTGGAAGGTGCAACACTGGGACCTGGAGTTTAGGGATTGTGGAGCAATCACAGGGCAAGGGCTACTGTTGACTGTGGAGAGACAGACTGAGGGGATGTGAGGGAAGAGATTGTGGTGGAAAGTACCTGTGGAGGAAAACCAGGCAGCCATGGAAGCAAGGCAATACTGTTGAATAACGCTTAGGGGGTGGAGCCATTACCACAGCCTCTCTCCACCCAAACGCTGGCATTGACAGCTGAATAATAGAGAGGCTGGCCCATCAAAGGCCTGATGCACTGAACTACAGAGTAGGACCCCACCCAGGGTGCCCCTTAAGTGCCTAATGTGCCGATTTACAGAGTAGGACCCCAGTCAGAGTGGCCTCCTATGTGCCTGATGCACTCTACAACAGAGAAGGACCTCAAGCAAGAGAGTCTGCTAAGTGCCTGAACAGGCAGAGCTACAGAGAAAGACTGGCCAAAGATGCCTTCTGATTGCCAACTATAAGAGGCTTGAAAAAAGACTCTGATAGGGCCATAACTTTTGTGGAAGAGGTAGTCTGTGTCCCTGCACATTTGGTGCCACCAGGGTCCCTAAAAGCCAAGCAGCTCCACCACCTTCATGCTAAATTCTCACTGATGCAGAGCTGCCACAGGCAAAAAAGTCTTGTGTCTCTGCGTGCAGCGTCACTTCAGTCGTGTCTGACTCTTTGTGACCCTGTAGACTGTGGCCTACTAGGCCTTTCTGTGAGGGTGGGGAGTTCTCCAGGCAATAATACTGGAGTGTATTGGCCAATACTGGTTGCCATACCCTTCTAGAGCACTATATTTCCTGCTGCCCTAGTTGCCAACACCCCTGAGTACCTGGTGCTGCCAGAACCCCTGCAATGCAAACAGCTGCACCACCTCCATACCTGGCCCTCACAGTGGGTAAACCCAAGTCTTCCAGGTCAGCATCAGGAGCAAACCTCAGTGGAAAACCCACATGCAGAGATGGAAATAAAACTACAATTGAAACCCAGGGGCAGTGTGACTAAGGAAGAAGACCCAAAACCTTCCCCAGCTGCAGCTTAAATACACACAATCAACTAGGCAGACTCTGTGTCTACGGAATATATAAAAGGTTGTTGAGAGCTCCCACAAAAGAAAATGCACTAGTTCTGATAGCTGTGGACATTGGAGGCAAGAACGCACAGGAGTAGGACCAGATTAGAATCTGAGCTGCCCCCACAACAGGTCCAGAGATCAGCACAGTGTTGGAGGGCATCCTAGGGAGATGAGGTTGTCTGACTCCCAGCGAGGGAAAGGACTCTGACAGCAGTGACTCAAGAAAAGCATTCATTATTCTTATGTTTTGACCTGTTCTGTAGATTCTCTTGGATTTTTTCCCCCTACCCCCATGCTGTTTAGTTGTTGATTTTATTGGCACTATGAAATCAATTAAGCTTTGGAGTTTTTTTTTCTTTCTTTCTTTTTTTCCCTCAGTCACATAGTTTATTGTTGCTATAAACCTCTGTCTCCACGTTGGAGTTTTGCAGTTCTGGGGAGTTTTCCTTTTTTTTTTTTTTCCTTTCTCTCTTTTTTAATTTTAATTTTTTAAACTTATTATTGTTTTATTTAAATTTATTTCTTTGCTTTTCCTACTATTCTTTCCCCCTTGCAGTTAATCTTTAATGTATATAAATCTTTATCTCTTACTATTTAACTTTGCATATCTATTCTTTCTTTTATTTTCTTTCCTTTCCTTTCAACATATTTGTTAGTTTTATTTTCGTTGCTTTATTCCCCACTTGACACCTTGCTTTAGTTTTCTTTTCCAGTTTGTGCTTTAGTTAGTTTTGTTCTGGTAGGTATAATTTTGTTTCCTTTGCTGGGTCAATCTATTATACTTTACTTTTGTTGGACTGCTTTGATTTTGCTATGGGTGTATATGTATATGTGTATATTCAGCTACACTTTTTATTGTTGCTATAAACCTCTGCGTTAGACTATTGCAGTTCTGCAGAGTTTTCCTTCATTTTTTCCTCTTTTCTTTCTTATTCCATTTTTTCTCTCTCTTTCTAATTTTAATTTTTAAATTTTTAAACATTATTATTTTTCTACATTTATTCCTTTGCTTTAGCTACTGTTCTTTTTCCCTTGCAGTTAATCTTTAATGTACATAAGTCTTCTTGATCTACTTCTGTTTAAATTTATATATCTATTTTTTCTTTCCTTCATTTCCTCTCAACATATTTGTTTTATTTTCATTGCTTTTTCCCCACTTGGCATCTTGTTTTAGTTTTGTTTTCCACTTTGTGCTTTAGTTAGTTTTCATTTTAACTGGTAAATATAATATGTGATTTCCTTTGTTTGCCGGGTCAATCTATTGTTCTTTATTTTTTTTGGACTGTTTTGATTGTAGTAGTAAATGAGTATATTCCATTATTTTAATTATTATTTGCCTAATTTTGTAACTGTCATTTTTCTGGTTCATCTTTGGTTTCTCATTTTTGGGTATTTGTTTTAATATCACTTAATGCCATAACAAACCACTTGTGGAGTCTTCATTCCTGATCAGAGATCAAACCCGGAGCCTTTGCAGTGGGAGAACTGACTCCAAGACCCTAGACTACCAGAGAACTAACCCGGAAGTACCAAATAATGAGAACTGACACAAAGGAAACCACTTGAATACAACCACCCAAAGACCAATAGCACCCTGATTAATGCATCTACACAACAAACAAAACAAAAATACAAACCAAATCATCAGCAGACAGGATTACCACCTAACTCAGTCTTGTCCATCAGAAGAAAAACAAACAAAAACCCAGCACAAATCTCACCCTATATGAAGCTTACACAAACCACTGGACCAAACTTAGGAGGGCAGAAACCAAAAGGAAGAAAGAATTTAACCTTGAAGCCTGGGAAAAGGAGACCTCAAACAAAATAAGTTAAAAAAATAATGAAAAGGTAGAGAAATACTACACAAATGAAATAATAAACTAGAAACAGAGAAGTTCAAAAAGATGAAGAGGAAATAGGCAAACTCCCTGAAAAAGAATTCAGAATAATGATAGCAAAGATAATCAAAAGCCTTGAAAACACAATGGAGAAAATGCAAGAATGAATGAGACAGGCAACATAATTACTGAAATTAAAAATACTTTAGAAGGAACCAATAGCAAAATATCCAAAGCAGAAGAATGAATCAGTGAGCTGGAAGATAAAATGGTGGAAATAACGTCTGAAGAGCAATATAAAGAAAAAAGAATGAAAAGAACTGAGGATAGTCTCAGAGACCTCTGGGACCACTTCAAATACATCAACATTCAAATTATAGGTGTCCCAGAAGAAGAAAAGATAAAGAAAGGGTATGAGAAAATTTTTGAAGAGATTATAGATGAAAATTTCCCCAACATGGAAAAGGAAATAGTCAGTCAAGTCCAAGAGGCACTACGAGTCCCATACAGGATAAACCCAAGGAGAAACATGCCAAGACACATACTAATCAAACTAACAAAGACTAAACACAAGGAAAGAATATTAAAAGCAGCAAGAGAAAATCAGCAAGTAACATATAAGGGAAACCCCATAGGCTTAACAGCTGATCATACAGAAAAATCTCTGCAGACCAGAAGGGAATGGAAGGATATATTTATAGTTTTAAAGTACTGAAAGGGAAAAATCTACAACCAAGGTCACTGTACCCAGCAAGGATCTTATTCACAATTGATGGAGAAATAGAAAAATTTTCAGACAAGCAAAAGTTAAGAGAGTCCAGTACCACCAAACCAGCTTTACAGCAAATGTTAAAGGGACTTATATAGTCAAGAAATACAACAGAAGAAAAAAACATCTACAAAATCAACCCCAAATAATTAATAAAATGACAATAAGACCATATATATCAATAACTACTTTAAATGTAAATGGATTAAATGTTCCAACCAAAAGACACAGACTGGCTGAATGGATACGAAATCAAGACCCATATATATATATATATATATATATATATATACATATATACCTATATATATACCTATATACCCATATATATACAAGAAACCCACTTCAAACCTAAAGACACATATAGACTGAAAGTGAGAAGATGGAAAAACATATTTCATGCAAATGGAAAGCAAAAGAAAACTGGAGTAGAAATCCTCATATGAGACAAAATAGACCTTAAAATAAAGAAGATTACAAGTGATAAGGAAGGACACTACATAATGATCAAGGGATCAATCCAAGAGGAAGACATAACAGTTGTAAATATCTATGCATCCAACATAGGAGCACCACAATACATAAGACAAACACTAACAGACATAAACGGAGAAATTGACAGTAACACAACAATAGTAGGAGACTTTAACACCCATTCACACCATTGGACAGATCATCAAAACAGAAAATTAATAAGGAAATACAAGTCTTAAATAGTACATTAGATGAGATGCATCTCACTTATATCTTCAGGACATTCCATCAAATGCGGAAGAATACACATTTTTCTCAAGTGCACATGGAACATTCTCCAGGATAGACCACTTCTTGGGTCACAAATCAAGTCTCAGTAAATTAAAGAAAATTGAAACCCTATCAAGCATCTTCTCTGACCACAATGCTATGAGATTAGATATCAATTACAAAAAAAAAAAAACTGTAAGAAACACAAACACATGGAGATTAAACAACACATTTCTAAATAACCACAGGTTACTTAGGAAATCACAAGGGAAATCAAAAAATTTCTAGAAACAAATGACAATGAAAACACGGCAACTCAAAACCTATGGAATGCAGCAAAAGCAGTTCTAAGAGGGAAGTTTATAGCAATACAACCCTACCGCAAGAAACAAGAAAAACACTGAATAGACAACCTAGCTTTACTCTTGCCTAGAGAGTCCCATGGATGAAGGAGCCTAGTAGGCTGCAGTCTGTGGGGTCGCTGAGGGTCGGACGCGACTGAGCGACTTTACTTTCACTTTTCACTTTCACACATTGGAGAAGAAAATGGCAACCCACTCCAGTGTTCTTGCCTGGAGAATCCCAGGGACGGGGGAGCCTGGTGGGCTTCCGTCTATGGGGTCACACAGAGTCGGACACGACTGAAGTGACTTAGCAGCAGCAGCAGCAGCAGCAGCAGCTTTACACCTAAAACAACTGGGAAAAGAAAAATGAAACCTCCGCAAATTAGTAGAAGGAAAAATAATTATAAAGATCCGAGCAGAAATAAATGAAAAAGAAATGAAAGAAACAATAATAAAGATTAATAAAACTAAAAGCTGGTTCTTTGAGAAGATAAATAAAATTGACAAACATTTAGCCAGATACATCAAGAAAAAAAGAGAGAATGAAATCAACAAAATTAGAAATGAAAAAGGAGAGGGTACAACAGACATTGTAGAAATACAAAGGATTGTAAGAGACTATTATGAACAACTATATGGCATAAAATGGATAACCTGGAAGAAGTGGACAGATTCTTAGAAGAGTTCAATCTTCCAAGACTGAACCAGGAAGAAATAGAAATTATGAACAACTCAATTACAAGCACTGATATTGAAGCTGTGATCAAAAATCTCCCAGAAAGCAAAACCCAGATGGCTCCACAGGAGAATTCTATCAAACATTTAGAGAAGAGCTAATGTATATACTTCTAAAATTCTTTCAAGAAATTGCAGAGGAAGGAACACTTCAAAACTCATTCTATGAGGCCTCCATCACCCTGAAATCAAAACCAGAGAAAAACAACACACACAAAAAAGAAAACTACAGGTCCATATCACTGATGAACATAGATGCAAAAACCCTCAACAAAACTTTAGCTAACAGAATTCAACAACACATCAAAAACCTTATACACCATGATCAAGCTGGGTTTATTCCAGGGATGCAAAGATTCTATAATGTATGTAAATCAATCAATGTGATACACCGTATTAACAAATTGAAAGATAAAAACCTAGGAAAGGCCATATATGATAAGCTTACAGCAAACATTATTCTTAGTGATGAAACACTGAAAGCATTCCCCCTAAGGTCAGGAACAAGACAAGGGTGTCCACTTTCACAACTATTATTCAACATAGTTCTGGAAGTCCTAGCTTCAGGAATCAGAGAAGAAAAATAAGTAAAAAGAATCCAGAGTGGAAAAGAAGTAAAAAAGCTCTCACCATTTGCAGATGACATGATACTGTACATAGAAAACCCTACAGATACTGTCAGAAAATTACTAGAACTAATCAGTGAATTTAGCAAAGTTTCAGGATACAAAATCAATACACAGAAATCACTTGATTTTTCTATATACTAACAATGAAAAATCAGAAAGATAAATTAAGGAATCAATCCCATTCACCATCGCAACAAAAAGAATTATATATATATAAAATAAGCTAACCCAAGGAGACAAAAGAACTGTACACAGAAAATTATAAGACACTGATGAAAGAAATCAAAGTTGGCATAAAGAGATGGAGAGATAGTCCATGTTCCTGAGTAGGAAGAATCAATATTGTGGAAATGACTATACTACCAAATACAATCTACAGATTCAATGAGATCCCTGTCAAATTACCAATGACATTTTTCACAGAACTCGAACAAAAAATTTCACAATTCCTATGGAAACACAAAAGACCCCAAATAACAAAAGCAGTCTTGAGAACAAAGAAAGGAGCTGGAGGAATCAACCTTCCTGACTTCAGAACATACTACAAAGCTACAGTCTTCAAGACAGTATGGTACTGGCACAGAAACGGAAATATAGAATAATGGAACAAGAGAGAAAGCCCAAAAATAACCGTATGCACCTATGGGTAATTTATTTCTGACAAAAGAGGCAAGAATATACACTGAGGCAATGACAGCCTCTTCAATAAATCTGGGAAAACTGGACAGCTGCATGTAAAAGAATGAAATTAGAACCCTTCCTCACGTCATACACAAAGATAAACTCAAAATGGATTAAAGACCAAAATGTAAGACCAGAAACTATAAAACTCTTAGAGGAAAACATAGGAAGAACACTCAATGACATTAATTAATCAGAGCAAGGTCCTCTATGACCCACCTCCTAGAGTAACGGAAATAAAAGCAAAAGTAAACAAGTGGGACCTAGTTAAATTTAAAAGCTTTTGCACACCAAAAGAAACTTTAAGCAAGGTGAAAAAGATAACCATCAGGATGGGAGAAAATAAAAGAAAATGAAACAAATGATAAAGGATTCATTTCCAAAATATACTAGCAGATTATACAACTCAATATCAGAAAAACAAACAACCCAATTAAAAAGTGGGAAAAAGACCTAAACAGATTTTTCTCCGAAGAAGACATACAGATGGCTAAAAAACACATGAAAAGATACTCACCATCACTCATTCCATTTCCTTCTCCAGGGTCACTCATTATTAGAGAAATGCAAATCAAACCGACAATGAAGTATCCATTTACACGGATCAGTATGGCCATCATCATAAAGTCTACAAACAATAAATGATGAGGAAAGTGTGGAGAAAAGGGAACACTCTTGAACTTTTGGTGGGAATGTAAATTGATACAGTCACTATGAAAGACTGTATGGAGATTCCTTAAAAAACTAGGAATAAAACCACCATTCAGTTCAGTTCAGTTCAGTTCAGTCGCTCACTCGTATCCGACTCTCTGCGACCCCATGAATAACAGCACGCCAGGCCTCCCTATCCATCACCAACTCCCGGAGTTCACTCAAACTCATGTCCATCGAGTCGGTGATGCCATCCAGCCATCTCATTCTCTGTCGTCCCCGTCTCCTCCAGCCCCCAATCCCTCCCAGCATCAGACTCTTTTCCAGTGAGTCAACTCGTCGCATGAGGTGGCCAAAGTATTGGAGTTTCAGCTTCAGCATCAGTCCTTCCAATGAACACCCAGGATTGATCTCCTTTAGAATGGACTGGTTGGATCTCCTTGCAATCACAGGGAGTCTCAAGAGTCTTCTCCAGCACCACAGTTCAAAAGCATCAATTCTTCGGCGATCAGCTTTCTTCACAGTCCAACTCTCACATCCATACATGACCACGGGAAAAACCATAGCCTTGACTAGACGGACCTTTATTGGCAAAGTAACGTCTCTGCTTTTTAATATGCTATCTAGGTTGGTCATAACTTTCCTTCCAAGAAGTAAGTGTCTTTTAATTTCCTGGCTGCAATCAGCATCTGCAGTGATTTTGGAGCCCCCAAAAATAAAAGCTGACATTGTTTCCACTGTTTCCCCATCTATTTCCCATGAAGTGATGGGACCAGATGCCATGATCTTCGTTTTCTGAATGTTGAGCTTCAAGCCAACCTTTTCACGCTCCTCTTTCACTTTCATCAAGAGGCTTTTTAGTTCCTCTTCACTTTCTGCCATAAGGGTGGTTTCATCTGCATATCTGAGGTGATTGATATTTCTCCTGGCAATCTTGATTCCAGCTTGTGCTTCTTCCAGCCCAGCATTCCTCATGATGTACTCTGCATATAAATTAAATAAGCAGGGTGACAATATACAACCTTGATGTACTCCTTTTCCTATTTGGAACCAGTCTGTTTTTCCATATCCAGTTCTAACTGTTGCTTCCTGACCTGCATATAGGTTCTCAAGAGGCAGGTCAGGTGGTCTCGTATTCCCATCTCTTTCAGAATGTTCCACAGTTTATTGTGATCCACACAGTCAAAGGCTTTGACATAGTCAATGAAGCAGAAATAGATGTTTTTCTGGAACTCTCTTGCTTTCTCCATGATCCAGCGGATGTTGGCAATTTGATCTCTGGTGCCTCTGCCTTTTCTAAAACTTACTTGAACATCTGGAATTTCACGGTTCACACATTGCTGAAGCCTGGCTTGGAGAATTTTGAGCATGACTTTACTAGTGTGTGAGATGAGTGCAATTGTGTGGTAGTTTGAACATTTTTTGGAATTGCCTTTCTTTGGGATTGGAATGAAGACTGACCTTTTCCAGTCCTGTGGCCGCTGCTGAGTTTTCCAAATTTGCTGGCATATTGAGTGTGGCACTTTCACAGCATCATCTTTCAGGATCTGAAATAGCTCAACTGGAATTCCATCACCTCCACTAGCTTTGTTCATAGTGATTATCTCTAAGGCCCATTTAACTTCACATTCCAAGATGTCTGGCTCCAGATGAGTGATCACACCATCGTGATTATCTTCATCGTGAAGATCTTTTTTTGTACAGATCTTGTGTATTCTTGCCACCTCTTTTTAATATCTTCTGCTTCTGTTAAGTCCATACAATTTCTGTCCTTTATCGAGCCCATCTTTGCATGAAATGTTCCCTTGATATCTCTAATTTTCTTGAAGAGATCTCTTGTTTTTCCTATTCTGTTGTTTTCCTCTATTTCTTTGCATTGATCGCTGAGGAAGGCTTTCTTATCTCTCCTTGCTATTCTTTGGAACTCTGCATTCAGATGCTTATATCTTTCCTTTTCTCCTTTGCTTTTCGCTTCTCTTCACAGCTATTCGTAAGGCCTCCTCAGAGAGCCATTTTGCTTTTTTCCAATTTTTTTCCGTGGGGATGGTCTTGATCCCTGTCTCCTGAACAATGTCACAAACCTCCGTCCAGAGTTCATCAAGCACTCTATCTATCAGATTTAGTCCCTTAAATCTATTTCTTACTTCCACTGTGTAATCATAAGGGATTTGATTCAGGTCATATCTGAATGGCCTAGTGGTTTTCCCTTTCTTCAATTTAAGTCTGAATTTGGCAAAAAGGAGTTCATGATCTGAGCATATGACCCAGCAATCACACTCCTAGGCATATATCCTGAGGAAACGAAAATTGAAACAGACACATGTATCCCATTATTCATTGCAACACTATTTACAATAACTGGCACATGGAAACAACCTAGATGTCCATTGTCAGATAAATGGATAAAGAACTAGTGGTACATATACACAAAGGAATATTACTCAACCATTAAAAGGAATGCATTTGAGTCTGTTCTAGTGAGGTGGATGAACCTAGAACATATTAGACAGAGTGAAGTGAGTCTGAAAGAGAAAAATAAATATCGTAGTCTTATGCATATATATAGCAATCTAGTAAAATGATTCTGAAGTATTTATTTACAGAGCAGCAGTGGAGAAACAAACATAAAGAATAGACTTATGGACATGGGGAGATGGGAGGAGATGGTAAGGTGTACGGAAAGAGTAACATGGAAACATATTATCATATATAAAATAGATAGCCAATGGGGAATTTGCTGTATGGCTCAGGAAACTCAAACAGGGGCTCTGTATCAACCTAGAGGGCTGGGTCAGGGAGAGATGGGAGGGAGTTTAAAAAGGGAGGGGATATATATATATATACCTGTTGCTAATTCATGTTGAGGTTTGACAGAAAACAAAATTCTGTAAAGCAATTATCCTTCAATTAAAAAAAAAAGTATCCACCTGCAATGCAGGAGACCCTGGTTTGATTCCTGGTTCAGGAAGATCTGCAAAAGGGATAGGCTACCCACTCCAGTATTCTTGGGCTTCCCTTGTGGCTCAGCTGGTAAAGAATCTGCCTGCCATGTGGGTGACCTGGGTTCAATCCCTGTGTTGGGAAAATCCCCTGGAGGAGGGAAAGGCTACCCACTCAAGTATTCTGACCTAGAGAATTCCAAGGACGGCATAGTCCATGGGGTTGCAAAACTTGGACATGACTGAGTGAGTTTCACTTTCAATTTACTTGAAGATTATTTTAATGTAATATGTGAAATAATTGGTGTACTGATTTTTTTTTTTTTTTTTTTTTACAATTTGAAAAGCAATCATTTAGATGTGACTTATGGAATAATATATTCCTTTGCCTCTGAACTCACACATTTATTTCTTGTTTTAAATTTATTTGTTTTAATTGGAGGATAGTTATTTTACAATTTTGTTATGGTTTTCCCACATATCAACATGAATCATTCTTAGGTATACATGTGTCCCCTCTATCCTGAACCCCCCCCACCTCCCACCCCACCCCATCCTTCTAGGTTGTCACAGAGCACAAGCTTTGTTTGCCCTGCTTCACGCATCAAATTCTCACTGGTTATCTGTTTTACATATGGTAATATATATGTTTCAATGCTATTATCTCAAATCACCCCACCCTCTCCTCCCACTGAGTCCAAAAGTCTGTTCTTTACTTCTGTATCTCCTTTGCTGCCCTGTACATAGGATCATCAATATCATCTTTCTAGATTTCATACATATGTGTTGATATTCAGTATTTGTTTTTCTCTTTCGGACTTAACTTCACTGTGTGTAATAGGTTCTAGGTTCAACAACTTCCTTAGAACTGACTCAAATGTGTTCATTTTTATACCTGAGTAATATTCCATTGTGTATATGTGCCACAACTTCCTTATCCATTTATCTACTGATGGGACATCTAGGTTGCTTCCATGTCCAAGCTATTTTAAATAGTGCTGCAGTGAACTTTGGGGTACATGTGTCTTTTTCAGTTGTTTTCCTCAGGGTATATCCCCAGTAATAGAATTGCTGCATTGTCTGGCAGTTCTATCCCCAGTTGTTTAAGGAATCTCTGCACTGTTCTCCATAGTGGGTGTACCAGTTTTCATTCCCACCAACAGTGTAAGAAGGTTCCCTTTTCTCCACACCCTTTCCAACATTTATTGTTTGTAGACTTTTTGATGATAGACATTCTGACCAGTGTGAGTTGACACCTCATTGTGATTTTGATTTTCATTTCTCTAATAATGAGTGATGGTGAGCATCTTTTCATGTGTTTATTAGTCATCTGTATGTCTTTGGAGAAATGTCAGTTTAGGCCTTTCACCCACTTTTTGATTGGGTTGTTCACTTTTCTGGTATTGAGCTGCATGAGCTTTACATATTTTGGAGATTAATTCTTTGTCAATTTTTCCATTTGCTATTAGTTCCTCCTATTCTGAGGGCTGTCTTTTCACCTTGCTTATAGTTTCCTTCATTGTGCAAAATCTTTTAAGTTTAATTAGGTCCCTTTTGTTTATTTTTATTTCCATTAAACAAAATGGAAGATGTTAACCCACACATTTATTTCTAACATTATTAATTAAACCAGGTTATGTTATTACCTAATATATTTGTCAATTGTCTACTACATGTGGGATATACAATAGTGAAGGATACTTCACTAATTCAATCACTCAGCAGAAAATAGTCTTTATTTGTTCTATAGTTTTCTTTATCTTTCCATCTTTATTTGAAGCCTACACACACATACATATATATGGGATAGTATGAGAGCAAATATTTAGTTCATTTTTTAATCGGAGAAGGCAATGGCAAGCCACTCCAGTACTCTTGCCTAGAAAATCCCATGGATGGAGGAGCCTGATGGGCTGCAGTCCATGGTGTTGCTACAAGTCAGACATGACTGAGAGACTTCACTTTCACTTTCACACATTGGAGAAGGAAATGGCAACCCACTCCAGTGTTCTTGCCTGGAGAGTCCCAGGGACGGGGGGCCTGGTGGACTGCCGTCTGTGGGGTTACACAGAGTCGGACACGACTGAAGTGACTTAGCAGCAGCAGCATTTTTTAATACACCAACCACTATACAGTGCATGATTTTCATAATCTTCTTTTTAGTTCTACCAAAGTTTGATATAATATACAAAAAAACATGTTCTTAAGTTATCTTATGGGTGAGTAGTATAATTTACCATTTTGTACCACAGTATATAGATAGTGAAGTAACTTACTTGATTGAGTATAAGATTTAGATTCAGATTTTGGCCTCAAAATTTATTAGGCTTTAGGAAATTATTTAACCTCTCCAATTCTAAATTTTGTTTTATACCTGTCAATAATGACTTTGCATTTTAAATAATAAATTACTGCCTAGCACTGCTCAAGGCATTGAGTTGGCCCAAAGTTCCTTGTTTAAGAGTTTGTGGTGTGGAATACATTTTTAATATTTTCATACTATATTTTAATCACCTAGCAGCCACATATAACAGAAAATGAAAGACACAGAGCAACATTTTCTTCAGAAGAGAGGCTAGATGGCTTATCAACTGTTCTAGACCATTCTAATTCTGATTGGGGCAAACAAAGGAATAGAAATGATATCAAACCATAATAATCACAAGATAGGAGTGGGAATAATACAATCTTATTGGGAAATAAGAATACATAGAGTAATCAAGAAAAGAATACTTTGCTTGAACACAGACTAGAAAGGAGGAAGATTTCAGTAGAAAGTTCATCAAAGTTTGAGACAGATTTCCGTTTAATTAAAATAAATAATAAATCCTTAAATTCCCAAGTTATGGTAGAAGCATCCTACAATCTCTGCTAAATTCTCTAGTAGTATTTCATTAAGATAAGCATAGGGAAGAACACCCATGCATAAAATACTGAAAAATGACAAAGTAGTAGTAAAGTGTGTGGAGTGTAATTTCGACTAAAATTGGAGGTCTGCCATTTATGAAGAAAATCACAGCATAACTAAAAGAATGTTTAAATAATAATTTGGATAAATTCCAAAATCTGAAATACACAACTGATCCTCTCAATCTGTGTCAGTGAGAAAGACAATGAGTCAGAACTTTGGCACAGACAGGAATACAATAACAAGTGACATCACAGATCAGGGAGAAATGGAAGCACATTATAATAAATGGTTTAACGACAATTGTTTACCCTGATAAAAATATCAAATAATTCAATAGAGATTTATTAATTTTATATAATAGTTAAACAATAAAGAGAAATAGAAACAACTATTTACAAAATATCTGGGTGGATGAGGACATCCAAGCTTAAAACTGATGAAATATATCAAATCAAAAACATTTTATAAATAAGACTATGTAATAACAAGTCAAAAACAAAATAGAAAAGGCTTTTGTAACGAATGTATCAAAAAACATTTCTACAATCAGTATCCTTTCTCATTTATTCATACTTATAACTACTATTTAATGAGTGCCCAGAAGTGTCAGATGTTGGGCTAACTACAGTGTTATAGAAAACGCACACTCCTCTGTACTGGTGGAGCTTAGAATGTTTGAGGGACAGACCAATAAATATTATACAAGGAGGTATTTAAGTCAAGTTTTGATAAGTGCTACTAAGCAGAAGTACAAGAAATATTTTTAAAACACGTAACAGGAAAGATTTTTGTGAACAAGTGACATGTTTCAGGCAGGCCTTGGAGAATAATAACAAAGTAAAAGGGGCAAAGGGAAACATTCCAGGCAGAAGGAGCAGACTCACAGATGTCCCCAGAGTATAAGGGGGTTTCAAATAGTTTATTTCCTTCTGAAAGAAGACCAGAATGGGAAATACGAGATTGAAAAGATATAAGGACAAGATCACAAGGGCCTGTGTTGAGTTTGCTAAGAGCAAGCTAAAGTCATTAAGGTATTTTAAGCAGAGAGCAAGACCATATGTGTGTTTTTAAAAACTCACTGGACGTGTGTGAAAATGGTATTGTCAGGGGCAGGAGTGATTCTGCCAAAACAAGAGCATAGTAGAGGGTGAAGCCGTGCTATTGATGGCTTCTAAACATTTGTCATAAGCAACGTGATGAGTAGTATCTCTTAGTGAATTGGAGAACACCAGGAGGGGATAGATTGAGTATAAAAGAAAGAAGATATATACAAACTGAGAATGTCCTATTTGAGATACCTGAGAATCATATGTGTATATTAAATGAAAAAAATACAAATGATAATTATATACTCTAATTTCAACTTAATAAAATTATATAGACAAAAGTTATAAGAAATCATACCAAAGTAGAAATATCATCCATTCTAATTATGAGATTTGGGATACTTGCTGTCCTTAAATATATTATTATTTTGAAATTTAAAACAATTTTAACAGTGCAATTTATTTTTAAATCTTTCATATTTAGAGTTTTAATATTTTCAGACATATTGCACAATTTGTCTAGTTTAAATGTATGTCAGAGTTTTCTGTCTGCACAGGTTCACAAGACAAATATAGTGATGCTGATTCTGTTGTGCACATTAGGTAGGAGATACTGAGTAAAACCACTACCATAAACCAAATTTCTTAGAAGTTAGTTACCTCTTTGTGGATCGTGATTCAACATCTTTTTAGCAACTGGTTTATTCATGTTAGAAGCAACTGAACATGTATATCATGATATTTGAAATAATAAATTGTTCAGTGTTCAAAGATTCCCAGTCTATTTTAAGAGTGAAGTCTCATGAAATCATTCACTGCCTTTCCCAGTGGGCTTCGTAAAAAAAATTGTGAATACTTTGTAACCAATGCTATTTGAACTTATACTTTCCTAACATTCCATTTTTATTTTAAAACTAGGCTTTATGTTTTTCCATTTTTAAAAAGAGCAGTTCACCAACAAAAATCTCATCATAAACTAAGCTTTTTTTCTCCCAAGAGAAATCCTTTAATAAGTCAACTGGGTTGGCAGTTTTTGAGTTATGGGCCTTCACACTGATGATAAAAACCATAACATTTAGACTTTTCCGGTGAGGTATATTAATGGTATATTCAACTTGACATTATGACCAATATGGCCCTCAGGAGTTGGCCTATAAATGTCAGGAGCTGTCAAAGAGGTAAAGGCTTTGTTTCTTACAGGCTATAGTAGCCACATCTTATTCTTTATCCTCGCACTGGTTGATGTTTCAAATATATTCCCTGGATACACATGTATTGCATACATATAGTTTAAAGACAAAGTGCTGGATATTATCCTCATACCTGTCTTCAGGGATCTTATATTTTAATTGCCAAAATAAGACATTTGGTAAAATGACTGTAATATATGATTGCATGTGTTATATAAGCTAAAGAAATTACTATGGAAAGTTTAAGAAGGCATCTATTTCCAAATTAGCATATGATTTTATGCAAGTAAATTAAACAATAAGTTTGTTACTATTCTAATATAAAAACTTTAAACATTGAAACATGAGAGTCTAGAATCCTAAAAGAATTAATCAGGGGTTGCCTGAACAAAATCCTTGAAGGAAGTTTCTATACTAGAATTAATCCCAGAAGTCTATGTCTGCTCAGAGAGTTAATTTAATGTCATTGGTCCCTGTTGTTTTCCCACTGTGGCTCCCCAGGGTGAAAGTAAACTCAGTGAGAGATTCTCAGAACTAACTGTCACAATTCCTGTCCAAAAGTTAGCTCACACAGCAAGCAGAAGAAACATCAGCTTTTGTGCAGTCTTGGTTTCCTGGTATTTTCTTCCTGACATTTTCTTCTTGATATCTTGCTTGTCAAGAAGCAAACCACTTGAAACTACTTGAAAATTGCTGCATTAACTTGTAAAGATCTCTGTAGGACAAATCCAAGTTCTATGTATACTCCCCCAAAGCACTTTCAATTTGCAAACTAAATTTAAACCTCTCATGCATAAACTCGGATTCTCTGCTTTTTAACTTTATGCTTTAACTGTCTCACAGGTCAGATTCTTTCTCACTCCTTCCCTCAGAGTAGAGCTAGCATCTAGTTTCTAGTTACTTCATTTGAATGTGATATTTCTCTTTGTAAAGTGAGGATTCCATTCTCAGGGCCTTTGCCATGTTACTAAGTTCTACTTGGCTAAACTTCTGCTGTGTTCTTGTCTTCTCTTAAGTTCTTTGGTAAATATTTATAGTACACTCCCTTTTATTGGGCTTCCCTGGTAGCTTAGCTTTTAAACGATTTGCCTTCAATGCTGGAGATACGGGTTTGATCCCTGGGTTGGGAAGTTCCCCTGGAGGAGGGCATGGCAACTCTATTCTTGCCTGGAGAATCCCCATACACAGAGGAACTATAGTCCATCGGGTCACAAAGAGTTGGGCACAACTGAAAGACTAAGCACACACCCTGATTATTGTTTCTATTTGGTCTGCAGTGTTATTGCAAGTATGATATCCTTAACTTTAAGCATGCTTCTTCAATTTGTTTTATTTCTAAAATTACATCATCCTCTTGCTCCATAAAATAAATTTTCTCCATTTAAATCCCCAATTGTTAAAATAACCTATTTAATAGTCTCCCAATTTTATATGTTTTCCTAAAGTTTCATCTACCTGTAAATAGAGTCATGAATTTTTTAAAAAATTATTTTTGGAATGATTTTCTTACATATTGTTGCCTCCGTAAAACAATTCTAAAACTATTATACCTACCATTATTAAATTATATAACAATAGTATTCTTTTCCTTAAGGGTATCTTTCAGTTAATTGTGAATCTGGAAGAATATTTTGATCATGGTAGGTAGCTTTGACCTCTTCCTTGTTACACTGAAAGGGTGAACATATTCTTCCACCATTTCTTCACTTTGTAGTTTACCAACCAATGTACTATAACCTTACATTTTTAAAAATATAAGGCATCAACAAACTAGCTAGTTAGTAACTTGCTATAACACTGTTTTTTTTTCCATCTAATTTCTCTAGAAAGTGAAAGTGAAAGTCACTCAGTTCTGTCGAACTCTTTGTGACCCCAACGGATTATACAGTCCATGGAATTCTCTAGGTCAGAATACTGGAGTGGGTAACCTTTCCCTTCTTCAGGGGATTTTCCCAACCCAGGGATAGAACCCAGGTCTCCTGCATTGCAGGCAGATTCTTTACCAGCTGTGCCACAAGGGCAGCCCAAGAATACTGGAGTGGTTGGCCTATCCCTTCTCCAGCAGATCTTCCTGACCCAGGAATAAAACTAGGTTCTCCTGCATTGCAGGTGGATTCTTTACCAACTGAGTTATCGGGGAATAACTGATGCTCAAATGAAGAACCCATCTATCCCAAGGGAACTTTCTGTATACTCCACTAGACCAAGAACATCCATATTATGTGTTACATGTATGTACATCATAACTCTCTTTGTTTATCAGAATCACTATTCCCAAGCCTCATAAAGACCTAGCTACAATCTGACATTCCTGATAATTGGATCTGAAACTGGTTTGCAACCAGTGCAGATCCACTCTAGGCCTATATAACTATATAACATGGAATTGTACTTGACAACCTGAAATGTGAGTCATATTATTTCTATTCTAGACAGGATTTCCCAAAATTGGTTTCTTAGATAATTGACAAATAAGTATGCAAAAGCAATTCACCATATGGAACTACCAGAATATGGTAGTGTAGTACAGATAACATGACAAAGGCCAAGCACATTACTTAACATCTTCACTGTCCTACATCAAAGCTATCAAGTACTGAAAGCTTTATAAGTTGAAGATGTGTTCATTGCTTTACCATTATCATCACAAAAATTAGCAGTATACATTTACCAAGTGTTCCAATGGGAAGAAAATGGGGTTTCACTAAATCTACACAGTTATCAAGGGAGAAAGAACTGTTCAGTTACCTACTTATAAGACAGCAATACTGAGTACAGAATTGCAATTCATTCCACAAGCAGGCTTTCAACTTGTGCATATTAAGTGTAATTGAAAACCAACTGTTTGATGAACAGAAAAACAGAAAAAGAATTTGAGTACAGCTCAACTCTAATTATACAAAGTACCGTATAAAATTCTGCAAAATCTAATTCTGGTTAGGTGGTAAAATATCAAAAAGGGTAACTTTAAAAACTTAAACTATTAAAAATGCAACAGAATTAAAGGTACCTGATAAAATGAGCATATACACACAAATAATATTATATATATGCACATTTATTTTATATAATCACTGATTGGATTCCCTTGAAAGAAGGTAAGAAGACTAGGGAAAGCAGCATGTATGATATTTATTACTAAGTGTTGTTGGAACCAATAACTATAGAAGGGAAGGAGGAGAGACTGAGCAGAAGGAAGCGGATATTGTGGAGTGCTTCCTAAATTCCTGCTTCAGGACCAGGAATTTATTCCTACAGCCCATTAGAGTGCTGGATGCTAACAGGATATATCACTTTTTCTTTCTGGTATTGCCCTTGGCCAAAGGGAGCAACCCTACCTCTTAGTCAAACCCACCAATAATTCTGAAACGGGGACAGCCTTTCAGAACTGCCTTTAACTCCATCAAAATCTGCCATTGGTTGCAGGATGCCACAGAAAGAGCCAAGGCCTTGGATGAGGCAGTTTTTTGTTTTTATAACCTCTGAGGAAATCCACAAAGGTGATTAAAAGCTAACATATTATCATGACAACTCTCCCAGCAGCTTAGAAAATAGTCCCTATATTCCTAGGGCGTCTAGAAAATACACTATAATATCACTCACAAAATGTTTAAAACAGTAGTGAACACTTTAAATAATTGCAAACACCATTACTCCCAACTGATGCTTCATAATCTCTTATTTTATATGTATCAAATAATATATCAAATATTTCCCAAGGGCCTTCCCAGGTGGCACAGTGGTAAAGAATCCACCTGCTAATGCAGAATATGCAAGAAACATGTGTTCAATTGCTGAGTCAAGAAGATCTCCTGGAGGAGGAAATGGCAACATGCTCCATTATTCTTGCCTGGAGAATCCCAGGGACAGAGGAGAATGGAAGGCTAAAGTCCATAGGATTGCAAAAAGTCAGACACAACTAGGCAACTGAGCATACATGCAAATACTTCCCAAGTAACTTTCATATAATATATTTTTCAGTAATATATTTAGAAATTGACAACTGATATGAAGATTTTCCCAGAAGAGATTTTTGGACAATACTTTGGGAAACCCCAGCTATAAGAGAGTGAGGGAAGAATTCCAAATCTGATCACCTCTCAGAATCATCAATTCACCCCACAGGAGATCTGGAGCTGAAATTGCTCTTCAGAGATGACCCCAGTTTAAGTAGGGGATCCAATCTTCATTTCCAGCATCAGTTAATCAGTATATGTAGACTGCTCCTGGGGAAGGGTAAGACCTCACATAAAGCAGTTCTTCTTTTCAAAGATATTCTCATCAAGAGAAGATGTGTATTCTGTCAGCAGCAAGCTTCTAGGCAGCTGTGGGAATGAGTTCCTTGATACTCGAAGGGGACTCTATGCATCAGCCACAACAATAAATTTGATTAACAATATTATTTGAAAGTGTCATCAAAAACTTATACCAGCTTTTCTTTAAGAAAAACTATTAATATCCTATCTTACAAATAGAACTGTTATTTTCCTTAACTTTATCACTCATAGACTGCTGTTTATTTCTTTTTAACACCGTAATCTTTATATACTCAGGAAGGAATTAGGAAAACTATTACCAGTGCTCTTCAAAAACATATCTCAGTAAAGGCCCTTCAACAAGAAGTATCATTATAACCAAGAGTATTTAATGTACACTATGTGTCCATTTCACCTTTCAGATCTGTGAAAGTAGGGTTGAATAAGATAGAGGTGGTGAATAAATCCTTACTTATATTTTAAGACTGCTGGGATTGAAATTCTTTGCAAATCTCTTGCTACAAAGTGACACAGTAATCCATGCTTTACATTTCTGTTCTATATCCAATCGTGAAAACAGTATTTTTAATTAAGTATTCAATGCATAGAACTTTATAGCTTTTATGACACACAATTTATTCAGATATAAATGAATAATTTATATATTGTGCTTCTGTGCTGGCTTGGGCTACATTAACAAAATACCTATCATAGACTGCATGACCTAAACAACAGAAGTTTATTTTTTCAGAGTTATGAAGTCTAGAAACCTGAGGTCATGGTGCCATCAGGGTCAGGCTCTGGTGAGGACTATTCCTGGCTTGCAGATGGTCATCTTCTTGCCATGTGCTTACATGGCCTTTTCTCTGACTGTGCATGGAAAGAGAGATCTCTCTTTATTCCTCTTCTTATCAAGTCATAAACCTTTTGGATTGGGACTTATTTAACTACCTCTTAAAAACCCTATCTGCAAAATACAGCCATATTGGGGGTTAACGACATGACCTAATGACATAGTTCAGTCCCTGGCAGTTTCAAAAGTCAGGTTACTTCTCCCCTCTTTTTGATGTTTACCTTCAGGTATTTAATTACCCGCACTGCTCTCAATCTAGTATTTCTAGTGCAGCTCTTCCCCTAATAATCTGTAAGGCATAATTCTCAAGTAACATCAAACTATTAGAAAGAATGTAGAGATTTTAGATTCTATATATAGTATAATAAAATGGAATTAATATCTATAAAAAGTCATATGGAACTTTGGACCTAAAGAGGAAAATTATGATTTCTGTTATAACATATTGAATTCTTTTATTATTTTAGATACAATTTTATAAGATGTATTTTCTCTCTGTTTGATTTAAGTTTGTCTCTTTCTGGTGTCTGGTTCTGTTGCTATGATTATTTTTTTTTAGCTATAATGATGTTTTATGGCTTAACTACCTTGACCACTGTTTACTGCTAACAATCCAAACATACAATTTTGTATTTAAAAACACTTCAAACATAGTTTGTTTCATGGCTACATCATAATTCAGACATTAGAGATACTAAAATTTCTAACTAACAAAGCAAAAGTCATAATGTGAAATCACACTGTAAACTTTCATCTTATCATTTAGGGAGTGTTAAATCTATCACTACTATTTCCGGCCACTAACAAATATGTAGGAACATGCATTTGAAAAGTATAAAAATTAATAAAAGTTCATCTTTTTTATTCGAAGTATCATAAAATTCAGTCATAAAAGTGGTTGTGAATTATGACTCTGAAATGGAAGAAATCATTGGAGTATGTTAAGGTAATTACCACCTGTAACTCAGGGTTCAGTTCAGTTCAGTCTCTCATTCGTGTCCGACTCTCTGCGACCTCATGAATCACAGCACGCCAGGCCTCCCTGTCCATCACCAAAACCCGGAGTTCACTCAAACTCATGTCCATAGAGTCGGTGATGCCACCCAGCCATCTCATTCTCCGTCGTCCCCTTCTCCTCCCGCCCCCAACCTTTCCCAGCATCAGAGTCTTTTCCAGTGAGTCAACTCGTCGCATGAGGTGGCCAAAGTATTGCAGTTTCAGCTTTAGCATCAGTCCTTCCAATGAACACCCAGGATTGATCTCCTTTAGAATGGACTGGTTGGATCTCCTTGCAGTATAAGGGACTCTCAAGAGTCTTCTCCAGCACCACAATTCAAAAGCATCAATTCTTCGGCGATCAGCTTTCTTCACAGTCCAACTCTCACATCCATACATGACCACAGGAAAAACCATAGCCTTGACTAGACGGACCTTTGTTGGCAAAGTAATGTCTCTGCTTTTTAATATACTATCAAGGTTGGTCATAACTTTCCTTCCAAGTAGTGTTTCCTAAATGCACCATGCATGTCTTTTACTGCTTCTACACATAACTAAGTCATTTTTAAACTAAAATTTAATAAATCACATCTTTGAGCATGTTCTAAAGACTCTGTAACATGGAAACAATTATACATGATTAATGGGTGGAGTAAATCTTCTAAGTAGAAAGACGGTTGTACTGCTTGAAAAGGCATCTGGGTAAGAAGGAAAGCCTAAAGGTTGTCTCGTAACTGGACTCAGGGAGGTTTCTGGAAATGGTACATAGCTCTTCTGATAAGATTTGTAAGAGAGCTGTGGAGTTTCCAGGTCATTCACTAAGAAACCAATTAAATGCAGTAATCCTGTGAAGAATTTAGTAAACTAGAGATAGGGTAGGGTTATAAAGTTATAATTAGTGGATTCCATTGTCAGTCAGACTTCCCCACGATAGTGTAGTCATGGTGACAACTGACCATAGTTTTATACTGCACAGATCAGGACATTGCCTGCTTTCACTGAGAATGTTAAATATCCCCTAACAATAAAGGAAACCGTAAATAGTATGTCACTGGTAACTAAATACAAGCATTCTTTCTACACAATCTTTGTCAGATTAACAGAGTTCCAATTTAGCTGTCAGTAAAATTTCTTATCCTTCCTGTGGTTATGGGCCAGCCTTTGTCTTATGCTAATTACTTAGCTATAGTCACCACATTTCAAATGTACACAAACATTTTCCTCACACCTCTCTTTCTTTTGTTGGATGGCAGACTACTGCAGTGACCTACTGTCTTCTCACATAGTTTAGCAGGGAAGGGAGTCATGACACTGTCTGGACTTACTGGCTACACAAAGGATAGATGCATTAGACTAACAAACACATTGCAGCTTGGAGCTCCACCAGGAGCTAAATGAGGCCTTTATTTATTTATTTATTTTCAAGACAAAAGAAGCTCAGGCTTCACAGCTGCTCCATAAAATACAGTTGTTAAAAAATCATTGGAATTTGAATAAAAATTATATGAAACAGGCTGAGTCATTTATGGTCCAATTTGGGAACGTGTTATGTGGCTTAGGTTAACAGTAACTTGAGAACAATTAATCTACCATCAAATTATCAAAAAGTGTCTTTTTTATATAAAGTGTATATACAATTTTTGCTATACTGAATGTACCTTGTCTGTGATATTGTATTGTATATAGTGGTACCATGGTGGGTGTTGATTATATAGCTATACTAAGGGCTGTATATAAATACCTTGCATGCATAAGAGGTTAAAATAATATCCCCAGGAACTGGGTTTACCCATCAGCATTTATTTTTAATAAAGGCAATACTTAAAAAGCTGAAGGAAAAATGTCAATAGTCAAATTCTTTAACTTCAATTCTCATCTGGAATTTATCTTCTTATACATATAGTAAATGTACAATAATGTAATTTTTGCCACCTCAAATTTTTAAAAATGTAAGTCTCTGGAATTGTCCTGAACTTTAGAATCATTTCCACCACCCCCACAAAGCTTTTTATATTGTTTGATTCAGCAATTGTAACTGTACAAACTTTGACAAAACTTTGGCACCAAAATATTCTAAACACATTATTTTCTTCAGTTTAAGGAGCACAGAAAATTAGCTTAAACAAAGAAAGAAGAACTTATGAAAACTTAAAATGGTTCTACTGAAGTATTAGTAAACAAAATGCCTTAAAAATACATTATTTCTGATATGTAGAAGTTAGGCACAGAGAGAGCAACAGGTGTTAGGTCCCAGTATTCTTATGTTCTGCTAACAAAACTACCCAAGTGATTAGATGGAGATTCCAACACAAATCACACTGTCCTCTTAATTTCTATTAGCTTTGGAACTCTGCATTAGGCAAGAAAAAGAAAAGTTCTTTGTTAATGAGAGTATTTAGAACACATTCCTGAGTTCCTAAGATCATAGAGTTGTAACATGATATGACAATCACAAAGAAACTGAAGTCGCTCAGTCGTATCTGACTCTTTGAGACCCCATAGTCTGTAGCCTACCAGGCTCCTCGGTCCATGGGTTTCTCCAGGCAAGAATACTGGGGTGGGTTGCCATTCCCTTCTCCAGGGGAGGATCTTTCTGACCCAGGGATCAAACCCTTATGATAATCATAAGGCAACATTAAATTAACAGGAATTTATTTATCCAATGAAGTTCTATCTTTATAATTAACCCCAGTGGAGAAGGCAATGGCAAGCCACTCCAGTACTCTTGCCTAAAAAATCCCATGAATGGAGGAGCCTGGTAGGCTGCAGTCCATGGGGTCGCTAAGGGTCGGACACGACTGAGCGACTTCACTTTCACGCATTGGAGAAGGAAATGGCAACCCACTCCAGTGTTCTTGCCTGGAGAATCCCAGGGACGGGGGAGCCTGGTGGGCTTCCGTCTATGGGGTCACACAAAGTCGGACACGACTGAAGTGACTTAGCAGCAGCTGCAGAAGTGTTAGTTGCTCAGTCATGTCCAAGTCTTTGTGATCCCTTGGACTGTAGCCTGTCAAGCTCTTCTGTCCATGGAATTCTCCAGGCAAAAATACTGAAGTCAGTTGCCATTTCATTCTCCAGGGGAGGATCTTTGCAACCCAGGGATAGACCCCAGGTCTCCCACATTGCAGGCATTCTTTACCATCTGAGCCATCAGGGAAGCCCAATCCTATATAGGTATTATACAAATTCCCATGTTTCTATTAGTTAAAACATTTGAAAACTTAAAAAAAAAATTATATAACCATTGGATATGCAAAGGAGAAGAAAATTGGTTTCATTTGTTAAAATTTAATAAAAATAGTACTATGGAGTTTGATGACTCCCTTTACTTTTTGCTGATTATTTTATTTTTAACATTTTATTTTGTATTGGATATAGCCAATTAGCAATGTTGCAATAGTTTCAGGTGGACAGCAAAGGGACATACTTATGTATATGTATTCTCCCTCAAATTCCACTTCTATGTAGGCTGATACATATTGATTCCCTTTATTTACATGAAGTGTTGGTTGCTCAGTCATGTCTGACTCTGCAATCCCATGGACTGTAGCCTGCCAGGCTCCTCTATCCATGAAATTCTCCAGGCAAGAATACTAGAGTGGGTTACCATTTTATTCTCCAGGGCTCCTGTAGGAGAAATCAGAATTGGATGCCTCAAGTCCAAGGGAGCCCCTTGGGCATGTTCATTATCAAGTGTTCCTTTCCTTTGTAAAGTACTTCTGGCTTCTGGATTGTTTAATTGTGAGTCATTCAGGGGCCATTGCTCTTCTGATTTTAACACACTAATGTGCACCCCAAAGATCTTTCTTTCAGCATAGATGAAATATTTATTTACACAAAGATAGCTCTAAAAAATGTTGATAGTTTCTAAAATTTACCTGCCATCAAAATACAAAGGGTTGCTACCATTTTAGTCATTCAAAGCCTTGCCCTAGTCTGAAATCTAAAAAGACAGTGGGTCCTCTTTGTCTCACCCTCACCCCTCCCACATTTAATTAATCATGTCTTACATATAGTGATTCCTATGTCTCAGGATCTGTCCTCTCTTTCTCAACTCCTGTGGCCTGATTTCAGTTTCCTATCACCAAACTCCCCTCTCCAGATAATCTTCCTTCAGAAGGTTCTCTACTTATGTGATGACTTAGAAAAAAAATTATGGATGTTTTTTCATCATACCAATGTCAAATTATCTAAAGTTCTCTGAATACACAAAGAATTATGTTGCATTTCTCTCCCTCATAAACTGGTATTTAGCAATTCAAACCTAATGATGATCTTATCTATTCTTAAGAAAATTTGACAACTTCCACCATCACTTTCATTTTTATGTATATTTATTACTGTTTTTTATTCTCTCCATTTATTTGAGTCTTACGTGGGGTCAGAAGCCAATAAATTGTCTGATTCTGATAATTGGGAAATTTCTTCTTTAAATACATTTCAGTCCCATGAAAATAAAAAATGCATGTAAATTCTCAATTATGACTCAATGTCAAAAGTTCTATACTAAAATAGCTAGAGAATATTGTGCTGTGGGCATATTTGTATATTCTCTGTGTCCCACTGGACTGTAAGCCTTTTGAGGGTAAGAATTACATCTTATTCATGTTTTCAAAGCCAGAACCAAGAATACTATCTACATATAGTATATACCAGTTTTTCAAGGCAGGCTGAATATTTTTGTTCTACAATCCTTGAAAGCAGTTTCAAAGAAAGACTCACAAATAGATTTTCATCTATGATGGCATCAGTAAAGCTAACAAAAAGGTTACCACAGCTACTACAGATTTCCCTCATTTTTTAACATTAAGTTTTTAAAATATATGAGCAATAATTATAAGAACTAATATTGGTTGAGAGCACAAAGTATTTCAAGCATCATGATAAATTTTTACACATTCCACATATTCACTTATTCACTTTTTGTTAATGCTCTCAAGTACTCTGCAAGTTGAATACCATTATTATCATCATCCCAGTTTTTCAGGAAACTGGAAACCGAAGCAAAGAGAATTCAATAATTTAGCCAGATTATGGAAAGGCTAGTCAGTATCACAGCCAGAGGTAGCCACATTCTGATGTCTATCTCACCAATTTGATTGTTTCTGCCTCGAGGCCACTGACACCGGTGCATTGAGGTGTCATTAGATTTTTCTGATGATTTGCTATTAGAAGGTACTTTTCTCAATGCATAGGCCAAAATTACACATAGCACATTATATTATATACACTTTCCCTCAAAATATTTTGTCACAACTGTGCCTTATGTTTATATTAGCAAACTTTAGTGTTTAACAAAATTTTCAATGTGTTTTCTTTAATTTCCCTCTTGTAAAAGCATTATTAAACAAGTTTTACTATATTAACTTAATTAATATCAGTTTACACAGGTGGTTGATACATTAAATGTTATAAATCCCTAAAACTTCACTTGTAATAAATTGAGTTTGGTTTGTAAAAATAAGTGTATTTGATTTGTTACCTTAGAGAATTTTTTATATTTTAGTCCAGTTTTGTATTTTCAAATGTTTTATATTGATTTTCTTTTCATCTCAGTGTCATGACTTTTTTAAAACTCAAAATAATTTTTAGGTCCTATGAGTGTAGGGATCTAAGCTTGGGAATTGTGCAGAGCTTAGCTTGGTAAGCAGTTGGTTGCAAAGCTTGTCTTTTTAGTTCTTTTATCTCACTGTAAAAACCACAGTGGGATTATTGAATGGTTGAAAATTGGTGGCAATAAAAAATTAAGCATGAAAATACAGTTGCAGTAAAATAAAATCTTGTTTTAGATATGCAATAATATTTAAATGAACAGTTTTTAGGTTAGTCATAATACAAAACAAATAACTGAGCCAGATCTAGAAGGAAAAAAAGAAAAAGAAGAGTTCTTTCTCTATTGAAGAACCGTGGTTTTAATAAGCTCAGATTCTGATGGTATTCTGATGGTATATTTTATTAGGCCATGGAGGCAAAATTAAAATGATATGGGTCATTTGCTCAGATTTCCTTCCAAAATTGTTTTAAGTGCTGTAGAAATTAGGGGTAATCCTTAGATAGTAGCTTCTTTCTTATCCTTTATATTTTTCTATTTTCTTCCTTTCACCAATATTGAATTTAAACCTCCACTTAGTTGTTACAGGAGCTAAATATATGTAGTTTTTTATGGAAAAAATAATAATTAGTATGTTTAAGGGAAATTAACTACTAAAAAAGCACTACAACCACTCAAAGCTGCTTTCAGCAAAACTGAGAACATGGCAGTGTTGGTGGTAATAAGTCCTATTTGCTTTGTGTTCCCAGCACCTTTGCCCTGGCTTCTTATGCCCAAGGGAGCCCCTGTACCCCATAGCCAACACACACACACAAAGGGAGAACCCATCAAGAATTCCATTTTTAAGTAACATGAAATGCTTAGATATTTCCTGGCACCCTCTCTCCCATACACTGTATGTGTCCCTTTTCATGGTCTTTCTCTTTATTAAGGACTATTTAGAAAATCTAACAAAATCCTGTTCTATATTTCCTGGTGCCATATTTTCATTCCTACTCTACAACGATGTAGTGTGGAATTTAATTGAGTGCTTTAAGAAATAAAATATTAAAAACAGAATAGACCTTAAAGGTGACTTCACGTTGGGGGATTCTACATCTTTGTGATATTTCTGCTGTTTACTTTCTTGGTATGGAACTGTCCTTAAACTCATCATCATTAGCATGTATTTAATATACTCTATTCTGTGGAAGTCATTGTGTTAAAAATCATGAAAGATATAAGATGCTGATCACATGGAGAGTAAATAATGCCTCAAATCTGAAGATAAGTATATATTTGCATTATTGAAGAAGGATGGTATACATTGACATATAAAGGCATAACTTGAGTAAGACAGGGAGAGCTGTTAGATGATTTCAGGATTTCACAATGTTGCTACTGATTCTTCCCCATATACATAATAATAACATATCAAATAGGAAAACAAAATAAAAGGATCTACAAAACAGAGAATAATCCTCCCATGCACAAAGAGAATATGATTGTAGAGCTGAGCCATACTGATGCAGGGTTCTTGCTGCTGGTAACCAGGAGTCTGACTGCTGTGGGTAAAGGGCAAAACAAAAGGCTCCAATCCCAACTCACTGGTTGAATTCAGGTTTTATGAGTGTATTCTCCCTGTTCTTGAGGAAAATTAAAAATAAAAAGTAATTAGCCTCCAACTAAAATAAATAATAAAAAAAAGAAGAATAGTGTTATTGGTCATATGGCTGATGCCATGGCTACTGATCCACTGTTGTTCTACCTGGTTGGGAAGACAAATGTGTAACCACAATCAGTTCATTTCAGTTTAGTCACTCAGTCGTGTCTAATTCTTTGCGATCCCATGAATCGCAGCACACCAGGCCTCGCTGTCCATCACCAACTCCTGGAGTCTACTCAAACTCATGTCCATCGAGTTGGTGATGCCATCCAGCCATCTTATTCACTGTCATCCACTTCTCCTCCTGCCCCCAATCCCTCCCAGAATCAGGGTCTTTTCCAATGAGTCAATGCTTCGCATGAGGGGGCCAAAGTATTGGAGTTTCAGCTTTAGCATCAATCCTTCTAACGAACAGCCAGGACTGGTCTCCTTTAGGATGGACTGGTTGGATCTCCTTGAAGTACAAGGGACTCTCAAGAGTCTTCTCCAGCACCACAGTTCAAAAGCATCAATCCTCTGGCGATCAACTTTCTTCACAGTCCAACTCTCACATCCATACATGACCACAGGAAAAACAACAACCTTGACTAGACGGACCTTGGTTGGCAAAGTAATGTCTCTGCTTTTTAATATGCTATCTAGGTTGGTCATAACTTTCCTTCCAAGGAGTAAGTGTCTTTTAATTTCATGGCTGCAGTCACCATCCGCAGTGATTTTGGAGCCCAGAAAAATAAAGTCAGACACTGTTTCCACTATTTCCCCATCTATTTCCCACAAAGTGATGGGACTAGATGCCATGATCTTAGTTTTCTGAATGTTGAGGTTCAAGCCAACTTTTTCACTCTCCTCTTTCACGTTCATCAAGAGGTTTTTTAGTTTCTCTTCACTTTCTGCCATAAGGATGGTGTCATCTGCATATCTGAGGTTGTTGATATTTCTCCCAGCAATCTTGATTCCAGCTTGTGCTTCTTCCAGCCCAGCATTCCTCATGATGTACTCTGCATATAAGTTAAATACGCAAGGACAAAATAAAGGCCTGAAGATTGGATACGCACTCTCACTGCAGAGAATAAACCACAGACTATATTTATGACTGTCTTGGAGGGCATAAATAAAGGTAATCATGATGGAAACATTTCCTGACAAGGGGAAATATATTATGGAAGGAGGGAGAGAACAAATTGCCCATTCAAAATAAATTGTTGTGTATTGGTCACTAAGTCACTCTGACTCTCTTTAACCCCATGAGCTGCAGCACACCAGGCTCCCCTGTCCTTCACTAACATCCCTGTTTGCTCAAATTCATGTCCATTGAGTCAGTGATGCCATCCAACCATCTCATCCTCTGTCGCCCATTTCTCCTCTTGCCCTCAATCTTTCCCAGCATCAGAATCTTTTCCTATGAGCTGGCTTATCGCATTAGGTGGTCAAACTATTGGGGCTTCAGCTTCAGCATTAGTCCTTCCAATGAATATTCAGAATTGATTTTTTTTAGGATTGACTGGTTTGATCTCCTTGCAGTCCAAGGGATTCTCAAGAGTCTTCTCCAGCACCACAGTTCAAAAGCATCAAACTGTGCTCAGTTTCTTTGGTGCTAAGCCTTATTTATGGTCCAACTCTCACATCTGTACATGACTACTTGAAAAAAACATAATTTTGACTATAAAATAGAAACAGCATGCCAAAATTTAAACTACATAAAGGATTCTAATGCTAAAAAAAATCAAGAAATGGAAGAATTAGAATATAAATTTCATTTCATAGGAAATAATTTTATAGAGTATTCTAACAAACATATTTCTTAAAGGATACATGTGAAATTATCCAAGAAACAGGCTATGAGGTTAAGATCTTATTGCTGGAATTTTATTGGAGGTTTCTTTTTCTGAATAACACTTGTAGCGGAGTTAAAAACACTAGACTGGGAAAAAGTGCAATATAAACTGTGATGCAGCTGCAAAAGAGAACTTGGTTAAACCCAAGCAATTATATGGAGCTGAGATTACATGGTTTAGGTAAAGTAAGAAGGAATGTCACAGTCCTAAAGGAGGAAACAGCATACACTAGACTTCTACTTGTGTGGATAGACAAGATAGACATTACTTTCAAGACAATGGTTGTTCTTGTTTCCTGGAGTATCTAAGAGGAAGGCTAAAAAGTGACCTGAAGTCTTCACCTCCACAGCTAGCATTACAGAGAGCTGCACTCACAGTCATCATCTCCTTCCTCTTTCACGCCTAGATTCTCACCTTCAGCTACCATCCCTTTTGATCTACGTCTCTTACTTGGTGCTATACTCAGATGAAGACTCTAAGGGTTTTGAGTTCTCATCATATTCTTCTTATGCTATGACTACTACATCTGCCCATTTACCAAAATTGATCAAGGGAATACCAAGAAGCAACCAACTGACCCACTTTAGTTGTATTTATATTCTTTCAACTCTGCTCTAAATCAACAAGTGTATCTCCCAAGAAGATCAGGGTAAATTACCTTTGTCAGAACTGTGAGCTTGTTTTTTTTTTTTTTTTTCCTTACTGGTTTCTAGCATGAAGAGTCCAGAAGAGACTAGGTAGAAGTCATTGCTTAAAGTGTAGTTTGTTACTTTCTGTGTCCCCTAGTGGAATTATACACATCTGGAAACAGATATGTAGACCTGCAGAGCCAAGGATTTCGGGGAGGAGAAACACAAATACTCCAAGTAGCTTACTGACAGCCATGATCAGTAGAGTCATTACTATTTACATCGTTTGTTTCTTGAACCCAGGTGTTCAACTTATTGAGGATACAACACCATATAATTGTTTTTTACCTATGGTGTATCCAGTGTTTTCTAGGATGGTGCTCTTTCTTAACAGGGTCTCATTTCCAAATCGGTGCCTCTGCTGTGCCTGTAGCCCTCTATCAGTCTAACAACTTTTGGGAAGTGAAGTATGTGATAGGACAAATAGATAACCATGGTACTATGCTCACTGGTGCATTTCTTTTGTAGTAAAGGGGGTTCTTTAGTTCAGAATGTCCTTGAATTATGCTACTGGTTCAGATCCTGCAGACTGAAGTCAAACCTCTACTTGAAATATGTGTTGATTTTGATTCTAGTCAAGATACAGCATTGTTCCTTCCAAGGTGGAAAGGGTCCAAAGAAATAAATTACCACCAAAAAGCTGATTGATCTCTTTGAGAATAATGTCATATTGGGTCCTTGTTGTGGTTAATTTTGCCTGTATTTTTGACTGGGCCCTGGGGTGCCCAGACTTTTGATTAAACATTATTCAGAGTGTGACTGTGAGGGTGTTTCTAGATAAGCTCAACATTTGAGTTGGTAGACTGAATAAAGTAGATTGCCTTCCCTAATGTAGGTGGGCCTCATCCAAACAATTGTTAATTGAATTTTAAAAGCTGAGTAAGAAAGGACTCCTGCTCCCTGACTGTTTAACTGGGATGTTAGTCTTTTCAGGACTTCAGACTCAGATAGACACCCTTCTGAGTGTCTTCTTGGATCTCATGTTTTCCAGCTTTCAGACTGGGCCTGCACATTGGCTCTCCTGGATCCTGCAGACTGTGGGACTTGCCAGCCTCCATAATTGTATGAGCCATTTCCTTATAATAAATCTTTTTTTTTCTCTCTCTCTCTCCTCTCCCTCCCTCCCTCTCATCTATCTATATCTGTCCACACACACACACACACACACACACAGACACTTCTTGTATACTTCCTATTGGTTCTGTTGTTACTTTGGAGAACCTTGACTAATACAGATCCTTAACATTGGTCATTGGAAGGTAGACCATTCAGCACTAGTTGCCTTAGTGAAATGGAAGTCCATGGTCTTGGGCCTATTCATAGCCTTCCTTCATGTCATTATTGACACTTCATTTAAGTTCCCATTGTGTCAAACTTAAAATGTCAAGTAATCAAGCCATTTGACTTACTTTTTACTGCATCGTCTATAGGAAATGATCTATATTAACATGAGATTGGCATGTAATATAAACATGAGATACAGTAATCTACAGATTATGTGATTTCTTCCATAGGTCTATACATACCTCACCCCAACCCTTTTTCTTCATCATTTTCTTTTTGTTTTCTTTTTTTTTCTTGAGAGGTCATCTGTTTTATCAATTACAAGATTTTATTAAATCCCTTTAATTTGAAAATTAGTATAGCCAGTGGAGAATTTGAAGAATTCTCAGTAATGGCAGCAAATTATGACCCAAAACCAAGCAGCCTGCTGAGTTATAGAATCAACTAGATCTTATTAATAGATATTGTTACTGCAATTACTATTTATAACCTCTGGTCTGTCTGATTCAAATTTAGTGCCTACCCACATCCCCATCTGTGGAGACAGAAATGGCAACCCACTCCAGTATTCTTGCCTGGAGAATTCCATGGACAGAGGAGCCTGGCAGGCTACAAGTCTATGGGGTCTCCAAGAATTGGACACGACTGAGCAACTAAACCCACCTACCCACATCCCCAAGATAAGGACATGATATTCTGGTTTTTCCGATCGCTTTTCTTTAATTGTGGTAAAAAATTGCCATTTTAACCATTTTTAACTATAGTTCAATAGCGATTAGTACATTTACACAGTTGTACAACAGAACTCCCTAAATTTTTATCTTGCACAACTGAAGCTCTATACTAATTTGACAGCAATACCCCACTTCTCATTTCCCCCTCCCCAAATCCCTGACAATCACCATTCTACTTTCCTGTTTCTATAAATTTGACTACTTTAAATATCTCATGCAAGTGGAATCATACATTATTTTTCTTTCTGTGACTGGTTAATTTTACTCACAATAATGTCTTCAGATTCATGTATATTGTGGCATGTGACAGAAGTTTCTTCTTTTTAAGGCTGAATAATATCCCATTGTGTGTCTATACCACATTTTGTTTATCTACTCATCTATCAATGGACATTTGAGTTGCTTCCACCTCTGGGATGTTTGAATAACTGCTGTAAATATGGGTACACAAATGCCTCCTAGATATTTTGATTTTAATTCATTTGGATATGTACCGAGATTTCTGGGTCATATGGTAGTTCTATTTCTCTTTTCGGGGAGAACTGCCATACTATTTTCCATAGCGGTTGCATAACATTATAATCCTATGAAGAGTTCAGCAGGATTCTAATGTCTCCACAACCTTGCCAACACTCATTGCTTTCTGTTTTTTTGTTTGCTTGTCTTATTTGTTTGTTTTAAAAGTAGCTGTCATATTCTTAATTGTGTATCCAAAAATGTATATACTGAATCTCTAACCTCCAGTACCTCAGAGTATGACTTTGTTTGGAGAAAGAGCCTTTAAAGAAGTGATTCAGTAAAAATAAAGGTATTAGGGTGGGCCCTAACTCAATCTGACTGGAATCCTTATAAAATGAAGCCATTTATACACAAAGAGAAACATCTCGGAGGGTATATCCACAGTAGAAAAGGCCATGGAAAGACACAGCAAGAAGGCAGTTATTTGCATGCCAGAGAGAGAAGCCTCGGGAATAATCACACATGTCAATTCCTTAATCTTAAGACTTCTAACCTCCAGAATTGTAGGAATACAAATTACTGTTTTGTAAGCCACCAACTCTGTGATATTTGCAATGGACACTCTAACTAAATCATATGGCATCCAATCTAATGGGTATGAGATGATATCTTATTATAGTTTTGATCTGCATTTCTCTAATGATAAGCAATATTGACCATTTTTTCATATGCTGTTGACCATTTGTATATCATCTTTGAGAAACTTTCTATTCAAGTCCACTGTCTATTTTTAAACAGGTTATATGTTTTGTTGTTGTTGAGTTCTAAGAGTTTATATATAATCTATTAACCCTTTATCAGATACACTATTTACAAATATTTTTCCCATTCTGCAGCCCATGATCTTTTATATATTCTCTTTCAAATTGACCAATATTTGGGGCTATAGAATACCAGCAATCCATTTTCATCTTGTACTCACGTACCAGTGTGACTCATTCATGATACAAGCTTGGTTTTCTTCCTGCAGTCAGCTGAGCATAAGAAACCCTTCATGTGGTCTCAGGTGTATTTGCTTAACTGTTCTTAAAGCCTATTTGTGCCCTCCGGATCTGAGGCCTAATCCTAGAATTATATCTTCCATCATATGATAAATTGTTCCTTTATCTGCCTAGACTTGTGACCTGTTAAAATCTGGATTCAGTCATTTATGTTCTACGGTAAGAGCTTCAATCTCTGCCAGAGCTCATTAGCATGTAGGTGACTATTTTTTGAATAGTGTATAATTTTCTGTTTACCTTTGTTTTGCTCCAGAAACCTAGATTTGTATGCTGAGATTTCCCCACTAGGACTTGTCATAAACTCTTCATGTATTTTATTCTACATACATTTCCTCTGTAGGATAGTTCAAAACTTTTGGCCTTCAAGGCAGTAATGTATTGATTGAGCTCTGTATCTGCTACAGAGCTCTTTCCTGCTCTTGACCTTGTGCATGATAGCCATGCTGGTTACTCAATGAAAGTTTGGAAAATTATCCCAAGTGTGTAATATGCAGCCTCAGATCAAAGAATTAATGTGTAATAAGTTGATTCAGTCATGTCTGACTCTGTGAGGCCCTATGGAATGTAGTCGTTCAGGCTCCTCTGTCCATGGGGACTCTTCAGGTAAGAATACTGGAGTGAGCAGCCATGCCCTCCTCCAGGGGGTCTTTCTAACCCAGGGATCAAACCTACTTCTCATATATCTCCTCCATTGGCAAGGCGGAATATTTAACACTAGAGCCAGCTGGGAAACCCAGATCACAGAGCCCTACCCCTTATTCAGATGATAGCACTTTGTAAGACAAATAATTTATCCCTTACTTTGCAGGGATATTCTTTTTGTTGAACACTAGTCCCTTAAAAACTTTACTTATATAATGGGTCTACAAATCCCCATAGGGATTATCAAATTTGAATTACAAATAGAAAACAATGTCTGAGTTCAAAGTAAAACAAAATGTTAATAATTTTTTAAAAACTAGGCACATAGCATTACAATTACAAACACCAAAGATAAATAAACAATATTAAATGCTCCCAGAAAAAAGATATATTGCTTATGGATAAGTGACCTATAGGAACAAAACAACTTTTAAAAAGAAAAAAAAAATTAGAGGACTTAAACTACCCTATTTCAAGATTTATTATAAAGCTATAGAAATCAAGGGGCTTCCCAGGTGGTGCTTGTGGTAAAGAACCTGCCTACCAATGCAGGAGACATAAGTTTCTTATGTCTTAAAAGACATCTTATGTCTCAAGATCCCCTGGAGAAAGGCATGGCAACCCATTCCAGTATTCTTGCCTGGAGAATCCCATGCACAGAGAAGCCTGGTGGATTAGAGTCCATAGGGCCGCAAAGAGTCAGACATGACTGAAGCATCTTAGCCTCAGTAGCAGCATAGAAATCAAGAGACTGTGATGTGTGGTATGGGTTTAGTGCCTTGGTTAATGGAAAAGAAGAATCCAGAAATAGACTCATAATTGATGTGTGTTTCACAGAAAATATACTATCTATGTTTATTTTAATTATTAAATAGACATCATGAAAATAATATTTTTGCCATCTGAGTTACATGTGCATTAAGGACTGAGTGAAAATGGCCTTGCCAATCCTAGTCAACACAAGCAGCTGTGAGAGATAATCATAAATATTGTATTAAGTCACTAAATTTTAGATTGATTTATTCTACAGCAAAATGGTAGCTGAGGCAAAGTTTAGCATTCTAACAGAAAACTAAAGCAAACAAACAAAAAATCCACATCTCTGGTTAATCTTGTCCCATATACTATAATATTCCCTTATTCATTCTTAAACTTTAGGAGACTTTCCTGCTTTCAGATTTTCCTTTCTTGAGGAACTTTGAAGCTCATAGTTTTGATAATGTCATTTTCTTGAAGATTTATTGTTCTTCTTTTTTCTAACAAAACTCTATTTCCTACCCTTTTCCCAGAGCTGTACCATGACCTTTCTACAAGGATAATGTCCTATAAATAAGATAAAATTAAACAATTACAAGAAAATAAAAAGTGGACTTCAAGTTGTTGTGTTACCGTGGTAAACTTTTGGAAGAAGAATGTATGTCCCAATTAAATATGATGAACAATTCATTTATATAATTTTGTATATTAAGTTCTGATTAGGAACATAAGTCTGATATAGCTTTATTTCATAGGAAAATACATTTAAATATAAAGAACTAAAGACCACTAAATCATTAAAATGAAAGCATTGTATGGTTCTAAACAACTACATGAAAATAAGATTTTTTTAAACTTTCATTTAAGTTCTGTGCCCATAACATGATTTTTTCGTAGTTTTCAGTTCAGTTCAGTTCAGTCGCTCAGTTGTGTCCGACTCTTTGTGACCCCATGAATCACAGCACTGCCAGGCCTCCCTGTCCATCACCAACTCCCGGAGTTCACTCAAACTCATGTCCACAGAGTCGGTGATGCCATCCAGCCATCTCATTCTCTGTTGTCCCCTTCTCCACCCGCCCCCAACCTTTCCCAGCATCAGAGTCTTTTCCAATGTGTCAACTCGTTGCATGAGGTGGCCAAAGTATTGGAGTTTCAGCTTTAGCATCAGTCCTTCCAATGAACACCCAGGATTGATCTCCTTTAGAATGGACTGGTTGGATCTCCTTGCAGTACAATGTCTCTGCTTAGGACTCCTTAAACATTAGCTGTCATCTTGACTGCCTTGTAAGTATTTTTAGTTAGTACCATTGCATGCTTTTAAAATACTTTAAATATTGAACATCACTAATTATTACTTTAAAATATCATTCTGAACAATATAAGGGAGATGCAATTTTGGTTGAGGAAATATCTTAATCTACTTTCATAACTTTAGAAAGTTAATTTTGCTCTCAGTATATTAAAGAATGCTCACATTTATTTAATGATAATATTGAGATCATTATCTTTTTTAAATACTTTTAATTTTGGCAGTTTTCTTTGAGGGTGCCACCTCCTGGTGTAGCAGCTTCTTTGCAAGTTCTGTAATAGACTGAATTCTACAGTGTTATTCCAAACATTTGTCTTCTTTTTGAAGTGTATGGCTCACATTTCACATAGATCCTGTAGGATGATTTCCTTGCATAGTGGGAAGTTTTTGACGTGTGGGTTTACTGGAGTCCCTTGGCTTTAAACTTGGCTCAGAGCAGATGGTACTGCTAGAGAGAGCAACAACACAGCTTTGAGCTTGAAAATGTTAGTGCACACATGATGCTTTCCCCCTCAGGTCTGATATGATTGATGGGACTTTGGAACTCAAAACTGAGAAAAATAGATCCTTCACAATTGGCTATTTGCTGGCCAAAAAAAAAGAAAAAACCTCAAAGAAGAATGGGACGCAGTTCATTGTTTCAGTGCCAAATAACAGTCCCCTGCCATCTAGATTGACTTGCCTCTAAAAATAAAGCTTTAAAACTGCTGAGTTTAAAGGAGTCTATAATAATAAATGTAAGGAAAATGAAATAGTTATTTTAGCTCTAAAATGCCTTTTAGCATTTCTATTATAAGAGAATGGATGCTAAATGGCACTTAAATCCCTCCTCCAAAAATAAAAAAGAAAAGAAAAAATGAAATATCAAGCTCAAGTACTGTGTTTTGATATAAAATAACACCTAAGGGAAGTGTTAAAATATGCAATTGATGTTAAATAATTACAAGCAACATGATTATTGAGAAGATAACATGTATAGGAAAGATGGAAGTGTGAGAAACAGTGAGAGAAAGACATTCAGATAAATTCTTCATTATAATTTATAATGTTTTCCCATACACCATAGAAATCAATATATTGGGTTGGCCAAAATGTTCATTCAATTTTTTTCTATAATATCTTATGGAGAAACACACACACAAAATTTTGGCCAACCCAATATTTGAAGAAGACAATGGCACTGCACAATTATATGAAACCAGAAAATCAAGGCAACAAAATTATAGTAAATCACTTTCTATTCAATGTTGTATCTACCAAGACACAAAAATATTTATACATGCGTATCTATGTACATAATTTTTTTTTCCCTTTACTTAGAAAAAAATGGTTATTTTTTTCAGGCTGGGTCAGAAAATTACCTTGAAGTCTATCATCTTAATTCTATTGGAAAGCTTGTGAAAGACCCACAGTTATGTAAAATTAGGATGAGGTAACACTATAGAGCAGACGCCCCCTTTTTAGAAAAAATACAGATTCATTGGGATCCAAAGGAACCTAGTACTGAGGTTAAGATGATTGACCAAGGAGACTCCACTGAAGGTCCAGAGTAGTAGTGTAGACTAGTGACCAGAGGACATAAGTACACTTGTAGCAAATACCAGAAGCTCTTTTGGACCCAATAATTATTTGAACACGTTTTTGTTCTGATTTTTTTTAACATTTATTCCATACTAAATGCTATAGTCTTTAGTCCTAGGAACTCTCAGAGCAAACATGTGAAGTTTATGTTGCTGCTGCTGCTGCTGAGTCACTTCAGTCGTGTCCGACTCTGTGTGACCCCATAGAAGGAAGCCCACCAGGCTCCCCCATCCCTGGGATTCTCCAGGCAAGAACACTGGAGTGGGTTGCCATTTCCTTCTCCAATGTGTGAAAGTGAAAAGTGAAAGTGAAGTCGCTCAGTCGTGTCCGACCCTTAGCGACCCCACGGACTGCAGCCTACCAGGCTCCTCCATCCATGGGATTTTCTAGGCAATAGTACTGGAGTGGCTTGCCATTGCCTTCTCCGGAAGTTTATGTTACTGTTAAGTAATTAGAATAGGAAAAAAGGAGTCCAGAATAGCTGTGGCTAAAAGACAAGGGAAAAGCCCTTAAAAATAGAACAAAAGACGGTCCAAATACAGGAGTGAGAACCTCAGGTGAGACAAACAGCCCTCCTGGCTAGCCCATTTTACAGGGGGAGGATATAAAAGCATATAAAAAGAGGAGCCAAAATTGAGCCTCTGACTTCTCTTCTCTTCACATCTTTTGGGTCGGTCCACCCTCATGACTTGAGGAGGTATTTTCCTTTGCTTGACAAATAAAACTGAGCTGTAACACGGAGTTGTAGCACTGGTCCATCTATCACTTCAAATTTTTGCTTCAGCAAGACAGAACTGAGGAAATTACAAACCTCCCTGACATTACTATTCCCATTTTATAAATGAAAAAAAAAAAAAAAAACTGAGACAGTGAGTTTAAGTATCTCGTTCAAGTAAGAAAGTTATTAGGTAAAAGTAAAGCTTAGGAAGTCAGATTAAAAAACCTGATACATACAAAACTTCCTTCAATACAAATCAAGAAAGGAGGAATTTTGTCTATTCACGACTATATCCCGAGTATGTAGAATAGTGCTCGTAAATACAGCATAAATGTTTGGTAAATAGAAAGTAGAATAAAGGTAGAGAGAAAAAAAAAAAACATTTTCAACAACAGAATAAGAACTTAGAAAGCATTATATTAATATAATATAGTGTGTTAAAGTGTAATGTGATGTAAAGCATTAAAATGTATAAATGCACACTTTGTAGCATGAAAAACTTCCAGTGAGTTCATAATATGTAAAAGGATACAAAGGAATTTTGCCAATTAAAAAGAAAAATTAAAACTTCTTCACATGACAAATTCTTATTCACCTAAGTTACCAAACTTAGGCTCAGATGCATCTCTCCCCAGTAAGGATTTCAGAGTCCCCTCCCTGAAAATAGGGCTCTTTTCTGGGTAATTGGAAATACCCCAAAAGAAAAGGTCCACATTTGTTAAGCAATAATTACTTGTTATTCAGCATTGAAATATTTCATAATTTGGCAATTCTTTTTTTGTAATATCAATTTACCAAGATCTTCCCTGGTGGCTCAGAGGTTAAAGCGTCTGCCTCCAATACGGGAGACCCAGGTTCGATCCCTGGGTCAGGAAGATCCCCTGGAGAAGGAAACGGTAACCCACTCCAGTATTCTTGCCTGGAGAATCCCATGGACGGAGAAGCCTGGTAGGCTACAGTCCACGGGGTCGCATAGAGTTGGACACGACTGAGCGACGGAACGGAACTTATAACAAAATATTTACTGTATCCAGATTTGTCCAGACCATTGTGAGAAAATAGACAAGAAATATGTGACTGCTATGTTAGGGTAATTGAAGTTTATCTTTATATGAAATTGTTTGCACTCATGAAGTAATTCTTTCTTCTCAATTAAATATATAAAGAGATGGTGTTTTCTTTAAAAATAATTTGGAAAAGAGAAAGTTTAGGAAAGTTTCAGTGAAGGGTTGGCCTTGATGTAAGAAAGAGAAAGACAAAACTGGCAACACCAGATACAGACAGGAAAGTCAGCTAGAGGCACAGAATTATTTTAAGAGAATTGAAAATAAAAATATTTTTTGAGGGAGATACTAAAAAAGTGATCTAGCATAGATAGAAGGACATCAAAATTTTAGAACTGATAACAAACCAGTTCAGTTACCTGAATTTAAACAGTGTATCAATATCCAGGCAATAAAATTTTATTTTTTTAAATAAAAAAAGTATTTATTTTTGTCTTTATTTCTTCCACATTAAATTAACTCTTGGTCTGCTCTGTTCTTCTCCTAGCCAATTAGTTCACTATGGACTCACTTTTTTTTTTTTTTTAAATAAGGGAATTTCAGGAATGAGATTTAGTTTTTAGATGATAGAGGAATGTAAGAGCTACTGATTTTTGGAAAAAGACATTATGGAAAAGGACAGTAGATTTACCCTGTTAACACAAATTGAGGAACTAGTATGTTCTTTTCTCTAAAGATACTCATATTAATATAAGAATGTCATGGAATAGTGACAAAAAGAGAAGCAAGCAACTGACAAATTTTCAAGTTATTTAAACATTGGATGTGTTCCACCATTTTCCCCAGGATATCTTCTAATAAAAATATTTGTCTCAATAAATGTTTAATATCAAAAGTGTTCTTTGGTCTCAAAATGTTAATAATATAATCAAGTATTACAGATTATGTCTTTGATTGGCATAGCAGAGAACTACTGATATAAGCATTTCCATATATTAAGAATTATCTAAAAACTTTTCAATTTTTTTTTCTTGATTAAGCTCTTAAACTTTGAATTTTTTTATTTTGTTTTGTGAATGCTAATTTTATAGATAGCTATTGCATACTTTGGTCAATTCACTGTATCTCCGTAGTGCATGAAGAAAGTTCTTTACACGTCAGTTTATTTTGCTGAGCTGATAACCATGTTCAAACTACAACACAACACACTCATGAGTTTTGATAAACTGGCATATCTAGATAATCACTACTTCAATCAAAATGTTACTGAGTTCAAGTTCCTACTGTTCTCCACAGGACAGGCCAATAAATTCAGAGACTAGGCATTGGGGCAAAGAATAGTGATTTTATTTGAAAACTCAACAGACCAAGAAGATGTCATGCTAGTGTTCCAAACAACCATATTACCCCAATTAGAATTCAGTCTTCTTTTATAATAATAAGAGACAGAGCGCGACAAGAGAGACAAGGCTGGGCCCAAGGGCAGCCTCCTCATGCATAGGCATTAGGCAGAAGGCAAAGCCACCTCCTTGTTTAGCACTTAATGAGTCCATGACACATGAAGGAATGACATCAAAAGCAGAAGTTTTATAACATCTGAGCAAGAATCTTCAACCTTGAAAATCAGGAAACATGCAAATAAAAATGCACAGGTTGACGATGAGTGAATGAAGGACAAAAGCAACCAACCACAGTCTCCACATTCTGGTAGTCTAGGAGATTCTCCAGCCTGATCCATGTGCAGAGTGGGTCTCAAGTCATCCTCCAGTAATACTGGCCACATCATAATATAATATCATTACCATCGTGGTGTTGTTCCCCCCATTGTGTGGGTTTCGCTTGGGTACTCACAGGAAAGATTCAAAATGGAAGCTGGTGGAAGCCCAAATAAGGAATTGAAGATGACAAGATCACAGGGAAGGGAAAAAGGGAGTCAGTTCAGTTCAGTTCAGTTCAGTTGCTCAGTCGTGTCCGACTCTCCGCGACCCCATGAATCACAGCACGCCAGGCCTCCCTGTCCATCATCAACTCCCAGAGTTCACTCAAACTCGTGTTTACAGAGTCGGTGATGCCATCCAGCCATCTCATTCTCTGTCGTCCCCTTCTCCTCCCGCCCCCAACCTTTCCCAGCATCAGACTCTTTTCCAGTGAGTCAACTCGTCGCATGAGGTGGCCAAAGTATTGGAGTTTCAGCTTTAGCATCAGTCCTTCCAATGAACACCCAGGATCCATCTCACTTAAAATGGACTGGTTGAATCTCCTTGTGGTACAAGGGACTCTCAAGAGTCTTCTCCAACACCACAGTTCAAAAGCATCAATTCTTCGGCGATCAGCTTTCTTCAGAGTCCAACTCTCACATCCAGACATGACCACGGGAAAAAAATAGTTTTGTCAAGAGAACACACTGGTCATAGCAAACACCCTCTTCCAACAACACAAGAGAAGACTACACATGGACATCACCAGATGGTCAACACCGAAATCAGATTGATTATATTCTTTGCAGCCAAAGATGGAGAAGCTCTATACAGTTAGCAAAAACAAGACCAAGAGCTGACTGTGGCTCAGATCATGAACTTCTTATTGCCAAATTCAGGCTGAAATTGAAGAAACTAGGGAAAACCACTAGACCATTCAGATATGACCTAAATCAAATCCCTTATGATTATACAGTGGAAGTGAGGAATAGATTTAAGGGACTAGATCTGATAGATAGAGTGCCTAATGAACTCTGGACGGAGGTTCGTGACATTGTACAGGAGACAGGGACCAAGACCATCCCCATGGAAAAGAAATGTAAAAAAGCAAAATGGCTGTCTGAGGAGGCCTTACAAATACCTGTGAAAAGAAGAGAAGCGAAAAGCAAAGGAGAAAAGGAAAGATATAAGCATCTGAATGCAGAGTTCCAAAGAATAGCAAGGAGATCGCCTTCCTCAGCGATCAATGCAAAGAAATAGAGGAAAACAACAGAAAAGGAAAAATAAGAGATCTCTTCAAGAAAATTAGAGATATCAAGGGAACATTTCATGCAAAGATGGGCTCGATAAAGGACAGAAATGGTATGGACCTAACAGAAGCAGAAGATATTAAGAAGAGGTGGCAAGAATACACAGAAGAACTGTACAAAAAAGTTCTTCACGACCAAGATAGTCACGATAACGTGATCACTGACCTAGAGCCAGACATCTTGGAATGTGAAGTCAAGTGTGCCTTAGAAAGCATCACTACCAACAAAGCTAGTGGTGGTGATGGAATTCCAGTTGAGCTATTTCAAATCTTGAAAGATGATGCTGTGAAAGTGCTGCACTCAATATCCCAGCAAATTTGGAAAAGTCAGCAGTGGCCACAGGACTGGAAAAGGTCAGTCTTCATTCCAATCCCAAAGAAAGGCAATGCCAAAGAATGCTCAAACTACCACACAATTGCACTCATCTCACACACTACTAAAGTGATGCTCAAAATTCTCCAAGCCAGGCTTCAGCAATATGTGAACCGTGAACTTCCAGATGTTCAAGCAGGTTTTAGAAAAGGCAAAGGCACCAGAGATCAGATTGCCAACGTCCGTTGGATCATGAAGAAAGCAAGAAAGTTCCAGAAGAGCATCTATTTCTGCTTCATTGACTATGCCAAAGCCTTTGACTGTGTGGATCACAATAAACTGGAAATTTCTGAAAGAGATGGGAATACCAGATCACCTGACCTGCCTCTTGAGAAACCTGTATGCAGGTCAGGAAGCAACAGTCAGAACTGTACATGGAACAACAGACTGGTTCCAAATAGGAAAAGGAGTGCGTCAAGGCTGTATATTGTCACCTTGCTTACTTAACTTATATGCAGAGTGCATCATGAGGAATGCTGGGCTGAAAGAAGCACAAGCCGGAATCAAGATTGCTGGGAGAAATATCAATAATCTCAGATATGCTGATGACATTACCCTTATGGCAGAAAGTGAAGAGGAACTCAAAAGCCTCTTGATGAAAGTGAAAGAGGGGAGTGAAAAGGTTGGCTTGAAGCTCAACATTCAGAAAACAAAGATCGTGGCATCTGGTCCCATCACGTCATGGGAAATAGATGGAAAAACAGTGGAAACAGTGTCAGACTTTATTTTTTTGGCCTCCAAAATCACTGCAGATGCTGATTGCAACCATGAAATTAAAAGACGCTTACTCTTTGGAAGGAAAGTTATGACCAACCTTGATATCATATTAAAAAGTGGAGACATTACTTTGCCAACAAAAGGGAGTCACCATCATCTAAATTCCAGAAGATTGACCCCATATTATGTGCGCCTCATTAGAGAGGCTTGCCACACTATTCTCTGAGTGTGTAACTTTCACTTCTGCCCTAAATAAACTGCTTCTTTGCATGTTCTCCCACACATACTGTGCTTCTAATAATCTATGTGCCTACTTTGCAATCCTAGTCTCTTTCTTCAAAGAAGACAAAAACTGAAATCTTGGTACTGAAATCAGTTGTTACAGAACTTTTCAAGGTGGCCAGACCCTAGAGGGGAGAAGTGATCATCTTTTGTTCTTGCATCTGTCCATGTACGGCTGGTCAAGTAAACCTCCAACAAGATGAATATTATTCTCTGTTGTGCACCTTTTAAATCCCTATATAAATGAAAATGTGCCTTTAAAGGTCAAACGTGGGAAGCAGAACCTTAATAATGGGCTATCACATGTGTTTCAGGCTATAGGCAACAGCATCTTACAATGGTACAGAGCCAACATGACTAAGTATGGGCAACAGAGCACAAAGGTTAGAGCTAAAGGAACATGCAGTCAGGTTTGTTCTTCTCTGTTACAAACCTACAGATGATTGACATCATCCCAGAGTATTTCCTTTGTTAACACTTCCCAGTCCAATCCACCCCCCCATCCATAGCAACTATTGCACTTCCATTTGTCACAATTAGTTCATCTGTCCTCGCTAGAATTTCAAATAAATGGAATCATAGAGGATACAGTTACATTTGTTAGCTTGCTCCAAAATTTTGCCAGGTTATGGGTTTTGCCAGTCATTTTATTTTAGACATTCTAAAGTACCTGTGGAGCCTATTTATTCTCATATTAAATTGCATCTTACCTGATAACTGACAGTGAATATTTTTTCATGTGCTTTTTGACCTCTCTTCTATCTAATTTTGGCTTCCCCAGTGGCCCAACAATAAATAATCTGCTTGTAGTGCAGGAGACACAGGAGATGTGAGTTCAATCTCTGGATAGAGAAGATCACTTGGAGAAGGGAATGACAGTTGGGTCCACTCCAGTGTTCTTTCCTGGAGAACACCATAGATAGAGAAGACTGGCAGAGTATATGGTCCATAGGGTCACAAAGAGTGGGAGACGACTGAAGTGATTTAGCACATACCTCATTTTATGAAGTGTTTGGTGTTGGAGAAGACTCTTGAGAGTTCCTTATACTGCAAGGAGATCCAACCAGTCCATTCTAAAGGAGATCAATCCTGGGTGTTCATTGGAAGGACTGATGCTAAAGCTGAAACTCCAATACTTTGGCCACCTCATGCGACGAGTTGACTCACTGGAAAAGACTCTGATTCTGGGAAAGGTTGGGGGCGGGAGGAGAAGGGGACGACAGAGAATGAGATGGCTGGATGTCATCACCAACTCTGTGGACACGAATTTGAGTGAGCTCCGGGAGTTGGTGATGGACAGGGAGGCCTGGCGTTCTGTGATTCATGGGGTCACGGAGAGTCAGACACGACTGAGCGACTGAACTGAACTGAACTGTGAAAATATTTTGTTCAGTTTCATGGTCTATTTTCTAATAATTGAGTTTTAAATGATACTAATATCTTCTGTATATAGTCGTTATTCAGGTATGCTTACTACATATATTTTCTCCCAGCCAGTGACTTGTCTTCTGATTTTCTAAATGGTGTCTCTCAAAGAGCAGAATTATCCTTTAATTTTCATGACTGCTGATTTACCATTTTATTCTTTATGATCTAAGAAAATTTTGCCTACCCAAGGAAATAAAGATTTCCTCCTATGTTCCCTATTTTTCTATAGAGTTTCATATTGTACTTTTGTGTTTAAAATTGTGATCATAGAGTTAAAATTTTCATTTAGTATAATATGAGTCAGCTTATTTGTTTATTTATCCTTTTGCTATTAATTTCTCTAAACATTATTTATTGTAATTTTTAATTTTTAAAAATTTATTTATTTTAATTGGAGGCTAATTACTTTACATTATTGTATTGGTTTTGCCATACATTGACATGAATCTGCCCTGGTTGTACATGTGTTCCCCATCTTGAAACCCCATCCCACCTCCCTCCCCATCCCATCCTGGTTCATCCCAGTACACCAGCCCCGAGCATCCTGTGTCATGCATGGAACATGGACTGGCGATTCGTTTCACATATGATTATGTACATATTTCAATGCCATTATCCCGAATCATCCCACCCTCGCCCTCTCCCACAGAGTCCAAAAGACTATTCTATACATCTGTGTCTCTTTTGCTGTCTCGTATACAGGGTTATCATTTGCATCTTTCTAAATTCAATATATTTGCATTAATATACTGTATTGGTGTTTTTCTTTCTGGCTTACTTCACTCTGTATAATAGGCTCCAGTTTCATCCACCTCATTAGAACTGATTCAAATGTATTCTTTTTAATGGCTGAATAATACTCCATTGTGTATATGTACCACTGCTTTCTTATCCATTCGTCTGCAGATGGACATCTAGGTTGCTTCCATGTCCTGGCTATTATAAACAGTGCTGTGATAAACACTGGAGTACATGTGTCTCTTTCAATTCTGGTTTCCTCTGTGTGTATGCCCAGGAGTGCAATTGCTGGGTCGTATGGGAGCTCTATTTTCAGTTTTTTAAGGACTCTCCACACTATTCTCCATAGTGGCTGTACTAGTTTGCATTCCCACCAACAGTGTAAGAGAGTTCCCTTTTCTCCACACCGTCTCCAGCATTTATTGCTTGTAGACTTTTGGATAGCAGCCATTCTGACTGGCGTGAAATGGCACCTCATTGTGGTTTTGATTTGCATTTCTCTGATTATGAGGGATGTTGAGCATCTTTTCATGTATTTGTTAGCCATCTTTATGTCTTCTTTGGAGAAATGTCTGTTTAGTTCTTTGGCCCATTTTTTAATTGAGTCGTCTATTTTTCTGGAATTGAGCTGCAGGAGTTGCTTGTATATTTTGGAGATTAATCCTTTGTCAGTTGCTTCATTTGCTATTATTTTCTCCCATTCTGAAGGCTGTCTTTTCACCTTGCTTATAGTTTCCTTTGCTGTGCTTTGCTTATAGCTTTCCTTTCCTAATTAATTTTAATTAGGTCCCATTTGTTTATTTTTGCTTTTATTTCCAATAATCTGGGAGGTGGGTCATGGAGGATCCTGCTCTGATTTATGTCAGGGAGTGTTTTGCCTATGTTCTCCTCCAGGAGTTTTATAGTTTTTGGTCTTATATTTAGATCTTTCATCCATTTTGAGTTTATTTGTGTGTATGGTGTTAGGGAGTGTTCTAGTTTCATTCTTTTACAAGTGGTTGACCAGTTTTCCCAGCACCACTTTTTAAAGAGTTGTCTTTTCTCCATTGAATATTCTCGCCTCCTTTGTCAAAGATAAGGCATCCATAGGTGCGTGGATTTATCTCTGGGCTTTCTATTTTGTTCCATTGATCTATATTTCTGTCTTTATGCCAGTACCATACTGTCTTGATGACTATGACTTTGTAGTAGAGCCTAGAGTCCGGCAGGGTGATTCCCCCAGTTCCTCTTTCTCAAGACTGCTTTGGCTATTACAAGGTTTTTTGTATTTCCATACAAATTGTTAAATTATTTGTTCTAGCTCTGTGAAGAATACTGTTGGTAGCTTGATAGGGATTGCATTGAACCTATAAATTACTTTGGGTAATATATTCATTTCCAGAATATTTTTTCTTCCAATCCATGAACACGGTATATTTCTCCATCTATTAGTGTCTTTTCTGATTTCTTTCACCAGTGTTTTATAGTTTTCTATATATAGATCTTTTGTTTCTTTAGATAGGTGTGTTCTTAAGTATTTTATTCTTTTCATTGCAATGGTGAATGGAATTGTTTCCTTAATTTCTCTTTCTATTTTCTCATTATTAGTGTATAGGAATGCAAGGGGTTTCTGTGTGTTGATTTTATATCCTGCAACTTTACTGTATTCATTGATTAGCTCTAGTAACTTTCTGGTAGAGTCTTTAGGGTTTTCTGTGTAGAGGATCATGTCATCTGCAAACAGTGAGAGTTTTACTTCTTCTTTTCCAATTTGGATTCCTTTTATGTCTCTTTCTTCTCTGATTGCTGTGGCCAAAACTTCCAAAACTATGTTGAATAGTAGTGGTGAGAGTGGGTACCCTTGTCTTGTTCCTGACTTTAGTGGAAACGCTTTCAATTTTTCACCATTGAGGATAATGTTTGCTGTGGGTTTGTAATATATAGCTTTTATTATGTTGAGGAATGTTCCTTCTATTCCCACCTTCTGGAGGGTTTTTATAATAAATGTATGGTGAATTTTGTCAAAGGCTTTCTCTGCATCTATTGAGATAATCATATGGTCTTTATTTTTCATTTTGTTAATGTGGTGTATTACATTGTTTGATTTGCGGATATTGAAGAATCCTTGCATCCCTGAGATAAAGCCCACTTGGTCATGATGTATGATCTTTTTAATGTGTTGTTGGAGTCTGATTGCTAGAATTTTGTTAAGGATTTTTGCATCTATGTTCATCAGTGATATTGGCCTGTAGTTCTCTTTTTTGAGGCATCTTTTGTCAGGTTTTGGGATTAGGGTGATGGTGGCCTCATAAAATGAGTTTGGAAGTTTACCTTCTTCTGCAATTTTCTGGAAGAATTTGAGTAGGATAGGTGTTAGCTCTTCTCTAAAATTTTGGTAGAATTCCGCTGTGAAGCCATGTGGACCTGGGCTTTTGTTTACTGGAAGATTTCTGATTACAGTTTCAACTTCAACTTGGAAGAAATAGACAAATTCTTAGAAAAGTACAACTTTCCAAAACTGAACTAGGAAGAAATAGAAAATCTTAACAGACCCATCATAAACATTATTTTAAACTATCCTTTCTCTATTAAATTCCCTTGGAAACATTAGTGAAAGTCTGTCACAGACACATATTAGGTCTGTTTCTGAGTCCAAGCTATAATGATCCCCACACCAAAGACCAATAAATTGAGAGACTAGATGTTTGAGACCCAGAAAAGATGTCCTTTTCATTATGGGGGACTGGAATGTAAGAATAGGAAGTCAAGTTACACATGGAGTAACAGGCAAATTTGGCCTTGCAGTACAGAATGAAGGAGGGCAGAGGCTAATAGAGTTCTGCCAAGAGAAGGCACTTGTCATAGCAAACACCTTCTTCCAACAACACAAGTGAAGTCTCTACACATGGACATCACTAGATGGTCAACACTGAAATCAGATTGGTTATATTTTTTGCAGTCAAAGATAGAGAAGCTCTATACAGTAAGCACAAACAAGACCGGGAGCTGACTGTGGCTCAGATCATGAACTCCTTATTGCCAAATTCAGACTTAAATTGAAGAAAGTAGGGAAAACTACTAGACCATTCAGGTATGACCTAAATCAAATCCCTAACAATTATACAGTGGAAGTGAGAAATAGATTTAAGGAACTAGATCTGATAGACAGAGTGCCTGATGAACTATGGATGGAGATTCATGACATTGTAGAGGAGACAAGGATTAAGACCACCCCCAAGAAAAAGAAATGCAAAAAAGCAAAATGGCTGTCTGAGGACAGATAACTGTGAAAAGAAAAGAAGCCAAAAGCAAAGGAGAAAAGCAAAGATATACCCATTTGAAAGCAGAGTTCCAAAGAATAGCAAGGAGAGATAAGAAAGACTTCCTCAGTGATCAGTGCAAAGAAATAGAGGAAAACGATAGAATGGGAAAGACTAGAGATCTCTTCAAGAAAATTAGTGATACCAAGGGAAAATTTCATGCAAAGATGAGCTCAATAAAGGACAAAAATGGTATGGACTTAACAGAAGAAGAAGATATTAAGAAGAGGTGGCAAGAATACACAGAAGAACTGTACAAAAATAGACCTTCACAACCCAGATAATCATAATGGTGTGATCACTCACATAGAGCCAGATATCCTGGAATGTGAAGTCAAGTGGGCCTTAGCAAGCATCACTACAAACAAAGCTAGTGGAGGTGATGGAATTCTAGTTGAGCTTTTACAAATCCTAAAAAATGATGCTGTGAAAGTTCTGCACTCAATATGCCAACAAATTTGGAAAACTCAGCAGTGGCACAGGACTGGAAAAGGTCAGTTTTCATTCCAATCCCAAAGAAAGGCAAAGCCAAAGAATGTTCAAACTGTCACACAATTGCACTCATCTCAGACGATAGCAAAGTAATTCTCAAAATTAGCCAGGCTTCATGCAATACGTGAACCGTGAACTTCCAACTTTTCAAGCTGGTTTGGAAAAGGCAGAGGAACCTGAGATCAAATTGCCAACATCCACTGGATCATGGAAAAAGCAAGAGAGTTCCAGAAAAACATATTTCTGCTTTATTGACTATGCCAATCCTTTGACTCTGTGTATCACAATAAATTGTAGAAAATTCTGAAAGAGATGGGAATACCAGATCACCTGACCTGCCTCTTGAGAAATCTGTATGCAGGTCAAGAGGCAACAGTTAGAACTGGACATGGAACAACAGACTGGTTCCAAATAGGAAAAGGAGTATGTCGAAGCTGTATATTGTCACCCTGCTTATTTAACTTATATGCAGAGTACATCATGAGAAACACTGGGTTAGAGGAAACACAAGCTGAAATCAAGATTGCTGGGTGAAATATCAATAATCTCAGATATGCAGATAACAATACACTTATGGCAGAAAGTGAAGAAGAATTAAAGAGCTTTTTGATGAAAGTGAAAGAGGAGAGTGAAAAAGTTGGCTTAAAGCGCAACATTCAGAAAACAAAGATCATGGCATCCGGTTCCATCACTTCATGGTAAATAGATGGAGAAACAGTGGAAACAGTGGCTGACTTTATTTTGGGGGGCCTCCAAAGCCACTGCAGATGGTGACTGCAGCCATGAAATTAAAAGATGCTTACTTCTTGGATGGAAAGTTATGACCAACCTAGACAGGATATTAAAAAGTAGAGACATTACTTTGCCAACAAAATTCCTTCTAGTCAAGGCTATAGTTTTTCCAGTAGTCATGTATGGATGTGAGAGTTGGACTATAAAGAAAGTTGAGCACCGAAGAATTGATGCTTTTGAGCTGTTGTGTTGGAGAAGACTCTTGAGAGTCCCTTGGACTGCAAGGAGATCAAATCAGTCCATCCTAAAGGAAATCAGTTCGCTGATGTTGAAGCTGAAACTCCAATACTCTGGCCACCTGATGAGAAGAGCTGACTCATTTGAAAAGATCCCGATACTGGGAGAGATTGAAGGCAGGAGGAGAATGGGATGACAGAGGATGAGATGGTTGGATGGCATCACCAACTCAATGGATATGAGTTTGAGTAAACTCTGGGAGTTGGTGATGGACAGTGAGGCATTGCTTGCTACAGTCCATGGGTTTGCAAATATTCGGAAACAACTGAGTGATTGAACTGAACTGAACTGAGGTGTTGGAGGAAAAGGAATAGTGACTTTATTCAGAAAGCCAGCAGACCAAGAATAAGGCAGAATACTGTCCCAAAGAACCACATAATTGGAGTTAGGATTTTGGCTTCTTTTATACTTATACTGCTTTATACTAAAGGGAAAGAGGTGTGACTTGTGGTTGCAAACTTCTGGTCCAGGAATTATTTGTTCTTGTAGTTGTTCAGGTAGGACTGATCACAGTGTTCCTGAAAATGTTCAATAACAAAATTATTTTGTTTGCAACATTTTATCTCTATACAAATGGAAGACTATTATTTTTTATTTGCTTAACTTTAAAGGTCAGAGCCTTGAGAATCTGTTATCCCCGTAACTATTAGGTATCCCCATAACGAAGGTAATCCCATTTTGAGGATTCTACATGATGCCAGTATTAAAAGGACATATACCTTTGACTAGAAGAAACAAAAACTTTTTCCAGCACTATGTGAACTTCAGAAATTGTTCCATCTAATCTTCTTAAGCAATTCTTCTATAACCACCCTCCTTGAGTACTTTTCTTACAGGTTCTGATGAGAATTTTATTAAAGACTTGAGGTAATCCCCTCACAGATCATTAGAACGGTGATCTTCTGCAGTTCTTTCTACAGGTTCCTCCACTCTGGTATGCTGCTCTGCAAAATTCAGCTTCCTTGGCCTCCCTGAGTGTCAAACTGTATATTTTCTCTACTCTTTGAGACTTCTGGGCTTCCTGTATTACAGCTTGGGAAACCTCTCTAGATAATAAGGAAACCCTCTCACGGGGCTCAAATCATTTCTTCCTCATTTCTTAGGAATCACTGCCTATTTACTAGTTATACAAAGCCATCGTTTCATGTAATTTTCTAAGTTTTCAGTAATTAAGACATAGGGTAAACTTCATCCTTGTTCCTTCACAGTCAGAAATTAAATAGCAACTTGAGATTTTTTTTCTTTTGATCACAATGGAGTTTCAAGAATATTGACTTTAAATAACCAGGATACTGGATGAAATACATGAAATCACTCTTTTAAGACATCAGTCAATGGGTAGCAGCGAGACATGATTCCTGAGACAAGGGAAACAAATGAGGGAACCTTATGACCACACCAGCTCTTGCTTTGAGACAATTTCTTGAGAGCTGACATAAAGAATAGCAACTCAATGAGAGTCCAGTAGCCTTAAAGGATGAAAAATAAGGTCAGATTTTGGGGAATATGAGGCAGATGGAAATTTCAGGGGAAAATTCCGGAAAGGAGATTATACCTAGAGAAGACTTCCAAAAAGCCTAGGCATCCTCTTTAATCTTTGCTGAGTTCTAGGCAATACATGTATCCAATGAAAGGATACACAGAAGGGCAAAGACCAAACATGGATTTTCTCTTTTTTTAAATTTATTTATTTTACTTTACATTATTGTATTGATTTTGCAATCCATTGACATGAATCTGCCCCGGGTGTACATGTGTTCCCCATCTTGAACCCCCCTCCCACCTCACTCCCCACCCCATCCCTCTGGTTCATACCAGTACACCAGCCCCGAACATCCTGTATCATGCATCGAACGTGGACTGGCAATTCATTTCACATATGTCCATCTGCAGAAGAATGGATAAGAAAGCTGTGGTACATATACACAATGGAGTGTTAATCAGCAATTAAAAAGAATACATTTGAATCAGTTCTAATGAGGTGGATGAAACTGGAGCCTATTATACAGAGTGAAGTAAGCCAGAAAGAAAAACACCAAAACAGTATATTAATGCATATATATGGAATTTAGAAAGATGATAACAATAACCCTGTATCAGTTCAGTTCAGTTCAGTTCAGTCGCTCAGTCGTGTCCGACTCTCCGCGACCCCATGAATCACAGCACGCCAGGCCTCCCTGTCCATCACCAACTCCCGGAGTACACTCAAACTCATGTCCACAGAGTCGGTGATGCCATCCAGCCATCTCATTCTCCGTCGTCCCCTTCTCCTCCCGCCCCCAACCTTTCCCAGCATCAGAGTCTTTTCCAGTGAGTCAACTCGTCGCATGAGGTGGCCAAAGTATTGGAGTTTCAGCTTTAGCATCAGTCCCTCCAATGAACATCCAGGATTGATCTCCTTTAGAATGGACTGGTTGGATCTCCTTGCAGTATAAGGGACTCTCAAGAGTCTTCTCCAACACCACAGTTCAAAAGCATCGATTCTTCGGCGATCAGCCTTCTTCACAGTCCAACTCTCACATCCATACATAACCACGGGAAAAACCATTGCCTTGACTAGACGGACCTTGGTTGGCAAAGTAATGTCTCTGCTTTTTAATATACTATCAAGGTTGGTCATAACTTTCCTTCCAAGGAGCAAGCGTCTTTTAATTTCATGGCTGCAATCAGCATCTGCAGTGATTTTGGAGCCCAAAAAAACAAAGTCTGACACTGTTTCCACTGTTTTTCCATCTATTTCCCATGAAGTGATGGGACCAGATGCCATGATCTTTGTTTGACAGCAAAAGAGACACAGATGTATAGAACAGTCTTTTGGATTTTCAAAATGAGTAATTTTCAAGCTCATGAAGAGTGATAAGATATTTGAACTGCATCCAGCAAGTGTGAAGTCCTAAGTAATTAACTGGGAAATAAAATATTTAGTTGAATACCTCTCCAAAAGGAAAACTCCATATTCAGATAGCTTCATTGGTTAGTTTTATCAAACACTTGATGATGGAAAACTTGTAATCTCATGCAGAGACTTTCAGAAACAGAAATATAATAAATACTTCAACTCACTAATTTGAGTCCAGGGTTACCCTGATACCAAAACCAAAGACAAGAGTACCACACTAAAATAGTACAAAACCAAAATGAGATAATATTACCTCATTCACACAGAGGTTACAATCCTTCAAACATTTTAACAAATTAAATGCAGCAGTATATATTAAAAGATGGCAATGCACTGTAACCAAATAGTTCATATTCTTGGAATGCAAGGTTGTTTTACCATAAAAAAAAAAATCAGTGTAATTCATTATTTTCAGATAGTAAGGGGAAAAAGAATTATATTCTCAATATGTGAAGAAAAATATTTAATAAAATTCAATATCCATATCTGAAAAACTTTTAATAAACTAGGACAAGGAGAAATCTAATAAAACACATCAATGAAAAACCTACAGCTATTACAATACTTAATTGTCAACCTCTGTTTCTGACTGTGAAGGAACAGCAAGGATGAGGTTTACCCTATGTCTTAAATTATTGATGCTACTGTACTGTCATTGAGTTACTATTCTTTAATGTCAGTTCTCAAGAAATTGTTCAAAGCAGGATCTGGTGAGGTCTTATTCCCTCATTTGTTTCCCTTATCTCAGGAATCATGTCTCGCTGCTACCTATTGACCGATATCTTAAAAGAGTGATTTCATGTATTTCGTCCAGTATCCTGGTTATTTTAAGTCAATATTCCTGAAACTCTATTGTAGTCAAAAGGAAAAATCTCAAATTGCTATTTAAATACAAATTAACTATAGAAGCAATCACTTGTAGCTAGCCCAAGAATTAGTTATTTTCCTATGCAAAAAATGTCACAAAACAGACCATTTTAAAATACATTTTCATTTCCTCTCAAGATATGTAGAAAATTTAAATTTTAATATGAATATTTATTTCATTGATAATAATGTTTATTACAGCAAAATTAAATGAGTTATTACTATACTAAGTTGTTATACCTAACAAAATTGTTAGCCTTTCTAGAGTTTAAGTTGAAATTTTAGGATCAAAAAGATATGAAATATAGTTCTTACTTTCATTTATTTTATGATATAGAAATAATTTTATTTAGTATTTAGCATTGATGGATTTTACTTATTGTATGTACATATATACATATATATGCATACACACACATATATATGGGGCTTCCCTCATAGCTCAGTCAGTAAAGAATCTGCCTGCAATACAGGAGATATGGGTTTGATTCCTGGGTCGAGAAGATACCCTGGAGAAGAAAATGGCAATCCACTCCAGTATTCTTGCCTGGAAAATCCCATGAACAGAGGAGCCTGGTAGGCTGCAGTCCATGGGGTTGCAAGAGTCGTACACGACTTAGTGACTAAAACCACTGTACACACACACACACACACATATATATATACAAAACGTTTCCTTCTAAATAATAAAACTGGTTACTTGTAACATAAATACAATTAAAAAATATGCATTAGATTATTGGTTCAGGCAGTTCATTTCGGTCACTCAGTTGTGTCCGACTCTGCAACCCCATGAACTGCACCACACCAGGCCTCCCTGTCCATCCCCAACTCCCAGAGTTGACCCTAACCCATGTCCATTGAGTCGGTGATGCCATCCAATCATCTCATCCTCTGTCGTCTCCTTCTCCTCCTGCCCTCAATCTTTCCCATCATCAGGGTCTTTTCAAATGAGTCAGCTCTTCGCATCAGGTGGCCAAGGTATTGGAGTTTCAGCTTCTGACTCCGTCCTTCCAATGAATATTCAGGACTGATTTCCTCTAGGGTGGACTGCTTGGATCTCCTTGCAATCCAAGGGACTCTTAAGAGTCTTCTCCAACACAACAGTTCAAAAGCATCCATTCTTTGCTGCTCAGCTTTGTTTATAGTCCAACTCTCACATCCATACATGACAACTGGAAAAACCATAGCCTTGACTAGATGGACCTTTGTTGACAAAGTAATGTCTCTGCTTTTTAATATGCTGTCTAGGTTGGGCATAACTTTCCTTCCAAAGAGTAAGCATCTTTTAATTTCATGGTTGCAGTCACCATCTGTAGTGATTTTGGAGCCCAGAAAAATAAAATCTGACACTGTTTCCACTGTTTCCCCATCTATTTGCCATGAAGTGATCTAGAGGAGATCAATCCTGGGTGTTAATTGGAAGGACTGATGCTAAAACTGAAACTCCAATACTTTGGCCACCTCATGCGAGGAGTTGACTCACTGGAAAAGACTCTGAAGCTGGGAGGGATTGGGGGCGGGAGGAGACGGGGACGACAGAGAATGAGATGGCTGGATGGCATCACCAAATCAATGGACATGAGGTTGAGTGAACTCCGGGAGTTGGTGATGGACAGGGAGGCCTGACGTGCTGTGATTCATGGGGTCGCAAAGAGTTGGACACGACTGAGCTACTGAACTGAACTGAACTGAACTGATGGGACCTGATGCCATGATCTTAGTTTTCTGCATGTTGAGCTTTAAGCCAACTTTTTCACTCTGTTCTTTCACTTTCATCAAGAGTCTTTTTAATTCTTCTTCACTTTCTGCCATAAGGGTGGTGTCATCTGCATATCTGAGGTTATTGATATTTCTCCTGGCAATCTTGATTCCAGCTTGTGCTTCCTCCAGCCCAGCGTTTCTCATGATGTACTCTGCATATAAGTTAAATAAGCAGGGTGACAATATATAGCCTTGACATACTCCTTTTCCTATTTGGAACCAATCTGTTGTTCCATGTCCAGTTCTAACTGTTGCTTCCTGACCTGCATAAAGATTTCTCAGGAGGCAGGTCAGGTGGTCTGGTATTCCCATCTCTTTCAGAATGTTCCACAGTTTATTGTGTGTATGGTTATTGGTTAGGTTTCTCTTTTCTCATTGGTTCCTAAAAAATGCATAACTAAACTATGGCCTTGATTCAGCACATATATAAATAACTATTTCACTTGCTGTTTCATTAGCTCACTAATATAACCATTTTATGTCTAAAATATTTTTATTATCTCACAAATTCATCTCATTTATAGTTATGTCTTTGTATTTTATGATCTTTGAAGCTGCTTTAAGTTTCTTTCTCTATGAGGCAGGGTACAAATACACTTATAAATATATACATAAGAATCCATAAAAATGTAGACAGATAACTTAGAAAGAAAATATTTTTGAAAAAATGTCAAATACATAGGTATAAATGAAAAAAGTTGATGAAATATTTACATTGAAATTTTATCATGACTAAGGTACTTTTTGGCTTCCCTATTGACTCAGTAGTAAAGAATCCACCTGCCAATGCTGGAGACACGGGTTTGATTCCTGGGTTGAGTAGATCCCCTGGAGAAGGAAATGGCAACACACTCCACTCCAGTATTCTTGCCTGGAAAATCTTATGGACAGAGGAGCATGGTGGGCTACAGTCCATGGGGTGGCAAAAGAGTTGGACACAACTTAGCAACTGAATAGCACAATAGTAGCAAGAAGGTACTTTTGATCAGAATAGAAATCGTTTCATTTATTTCAATTAACAGTATTAAAAATATCAATTAAAAATGTAAAGTTTTAAAGTAGACAAGTAATTTAATGGAAAATAACAAGGATATACAACACATAAATTTATTGAGTCAACTAGTGAACCATTGGGGAGATAAGATATTATATTTATCACAATACACATTATATAAAAGAAATTTAGATTAATTAAATGACTGAATGTAAAGAATAATGATTTAATATCTATATTATACTTATGAAGACATGCAAAATCTTTTTATATGCATAATTTTAGGATAGGAAGTTCTTTCTAAAGTACCAAAAACTCAAAACAAAAAGAAAATCTGACAGATTTGCTTAAAAAGATTGAAAAATATCTACATGGTAAATTGTCCATGAATGAATTTCAAAACAAGCAATGGACTGAAAAAACTATTTAAGACAAATTAACAGAAATAGCTTAAATACTCATAGTGCAAAAGGGTTCTGTGTTTAAGTTACATATCTGAAAAATGCAACTTAAAAAAACAATGTGGCACTTTGTTTTCATCTAAACTACCTTACAAAATTAAGCCAAATACAATGAAACTAATTTAAATTATTTAATTTTTGAAATATATAACGAAAACCACTTTAGCATGACTTGAAATTTATTTGACTATATTAGTAAAAATGCAACTTATGAAAATTCTTTGATATTGTAATTCCTTTTCTAATAATATGCACTATAAGAACTAATATAAGCATGAGTATATATTATATTAAAATATTTATTTTATAACAAAAATTATAAATAATTTTAGAAGTCCATTAAAAGAAGGTATTTAAAAGATCACAATCTTAATAAGATTTAGCACTTGGACATCAAAATTTTAGAAACAGTTTTGTTAAAAAATAACTCATAAATTACTTTGGGTAGTATACTCATTTTTACAATATTTATTCTTCCAATCCATGAGCATGGTATATTTCTCCATCTATTAGTGTCCTCTTTGATTGCTTTCAGTAGTGTTTTATAGTTTTCTATGTACAAGTCTTTTGTTTCGTTAGATAGATATATTCCTAAGTATTTAATTCTTTTCGTTGCAACAGTGAATGGAATAGTTTCCTTAATTTCTCTTTCTATTTTCTCATTATTAGTGTATAGGAATGTAAGGGATTTCTGTGTGTTGATTTTATATCCTGCAACGTTACTGTAATCATTGATTTATACATTCAATGCAATCCCTATCAAGCTACCAACGACATTTTTCACAGAACTAGAACAAATAATCTCACAATTTGTATGGAAATACAAAAAACCTCGAATAGCCAAAGCAATCTTGAGGAAGAAAAATGGAATTGGGGGAATTAACCTGCCGGACTTCAGGCTCTACTACAAAGCCACAGTCATCAAGACAGTATGGTACTGGCATAAAGACAGAAATATAGATCAATGGAACAAAATAGAAAGCCCAGAGATAAATCCACGCACCTATGGACACCTCATCTTTGACAAAGGAGGCAAGAATATAAAATGGAGAAAAGACAGTCTCTTTAACAAGTGGTGCTGGGAAAACTGGTCAGCCACTTGTAAAAGAATGAAACTAGAACACTTCCTAATACCATACACAAAAATAAACTCAAAATGGATTAGAGAGCTAAATGTAAGACCAGAAACTATAAAACTCCTAGAGGAGAACGTAGGCAAAACACTCTCTGACATAAATCACAGCAGGATCCTCCATGACCTACCTCCCAGAATATTGGAAATAAAAGCAAAAATAAACAAATGGGACCTAATTAAAATCAAAAGCTTCTGCACAGCAAAGGAAACTATAAGCAAGGTGAAAAGACAGCCTTCAGAATGGGAGAAAATAATAGCAAATGAAGCAACTGATAAAGGATTAATCTCCAAAATATACAAGCAGCTCCTGCAGCTCAATTCCAGAAAAATAAATGACCCAATCAAAAAATGGGCCAAAGAACTAAGCAGACATTTCTCCAAAGAAGACATAAAGATGGCTAACAAACACATGAAAAAATGCTCAACATCCCTCATAATCAGAGAGATGCAAATCAAAAGCACAATGAGATACCATTTCACACCAGTCAGAATGGCTGCTATCCAAAAGTCTACATGCAATAAATGCTGGAGAGGATGTGGAGAGAAAGGAACCCTCTTACACTGTTGGTGGGAATGCAAACTAGTACAGCCACTATGGGGAACAGTGTGGAGATTCCTCAAAAAACTGGAAATAGAACTGCCATATGATCCAGCAATCACACTCCTGGGCATACACACCGAGGAAACCAGAACTGAAAGAGACACATGTACTCCAATGTTCATCGCAGCACTGTTTATAATAGCCAGGACATGGAAGCAACCTAGATGTCCATCTGCAGACGAATGGATAAGAAAGCTCTGGTACATATACACAATGGAGTATTATTCAGCCATTAAAAAGAATACATTTGAATCAGTTCTAATGAGGTGGATGAAACTAGAGCCTATTATACAGAGTGAAGAAAGCCAGAAAGAAAAACACCAATACAGTATACTAATGCATATATATGGAATTTAGAAAGATGCAAATGATAACCCTGTATACGAGACAGCAAAAGAGACACAGATGTATAGAGCAGTCTTTGGGACTCTGTGGGAGAGGGTGAGGGTGGGACGATTTGGGAGAATGTCATTGAAACACGTATGTTGTCATATGTGAAACGAATCACTAGTCCAGGGTCAATGCATGTTATAGGATGCTCGGGGCTGGCATGCGGGGATGACCCAGAGGGAGGATAAAGGGAGGAGGGAGGTGGGAGGGGGGTTCAGGAGGGGGAACTTATGTAAACCCGGGGCGAATTCATGTCAATGTATGGCAAAACCAATCAATATAATATTGTAAAATAATTTGCCTCCAATAAAAAATAAATTAATTACACACACAAAAAAAATTAGGTTAGGGTTGCAAGATTTATTACATAAAAATAAATTCAATTAAATTTGAATTTCAGATAAACAATCAATAATTATTTTGTATAAATATGTTCTGTGCAATATCTGTGACATCCTAAACTATTATTTTTTATTTATCCCAAATTAAAATTTGAATAGATGTATTTTGTCAGGCCATTCTGTACTATTTTGATAAGACTAGCTTTATGAAATAAATGTAAATATGAAACAAAAAAAATAACTCATAAAATATTGTCAAAGGAACAAAAATATTGCAAGTGTGTAAATATATATTTGTGTGTATACTTGCGTTTGTTCTAAGTTGCTTCAGTCATGTCCAACTCTTTGTGACCCTATAAACTGTAGCCCACCAGGGTCCTCTGACCACAGAATTCTCCAGGGAAGGGAAAATTACTGGAATGGGTTGTTATGCCCTCTTCCAGGGGATCTTTTCAACCCAAGGATCAAACCCGCATCTCTTGGTCTGCTGCATTGGCAGGTGAGTTCTATACCATCCCCACCACTCAGGAAGCCCATATATGTGTATATACATGTACACATACTTATATGTATACATATATAGGCATATTTTTATATATGCATGAAAAGATAGAGATAGTTAGATATAGTTGATAATATTTAGGTTTGCATATTGGTATTCCAGTTGTATAAGAAAGAGAAATTCATTGATATTACAAAACCTCAATTGTGTTCCTTGTTTTTGTTTTTTTTTAAGTTAATATATTTGAGTCAAATTAAAATTTTAATATAAATTAACTAAATTTTAACAAATACATAAGCATGAAATATTTTGCACAATATATATACTCATTTTATTATTACATTTTAAAAATATTATTTTTTTAATTGGAGGTGAATTACTCCAATTAAAATAAATAAATTTTTATTGTAGTGGTTGTAGTGGTATATTGTAGTGATTTTTGCCATACATTGAAATGAATCAGTCATGGGCACACATGTGTTCCCCATCCAGAACCCCCTTCCTACCTCCTTCTCCATCCCATCCCTCAGGGTCATCCCAGTGCACCAGCCCTGAGCACCCTGTCTCATGCATTGAAACTGGACTGGTGATCTGCTTCACGTATGATAATATACACGTTTCAACGCCAACCTCTCAAATCATCCCACCCTAGCCTTCTCCCATAGAGTCCAAAAGACTATTTACATCTGTGTCTCTTTGGCTGTCTCGCATATAGGGTCATCGTTACCGTCTTTCTAAATTCCATGTATATGCATTAGTATACTGTATTGGTGTTTTCTTTCTGACTTACTTCACTTTGTATAATAGGCTCCAGTTTCATCCACCTCTTTAGAACTGATTCAAATGCATTCTTTTTAATAGCTGAGTAATATTCCATTGTGTGTATGTACCGCAGCTTTCTTATTCATTCATCTGATGATGGGCATTGAGGTTGCTTCCATGTCCTGGCTATTGTAAACAGTGTTGCAATGAACGTTTGGGTACACGTGTCTCTTTCAATTCTGGTTTCCTCAGTATGTATGCCAGGAGTGCGATAGCTGTGTTGTATGGCAGTTCTATTTCCAGTTTTTTAAGGAATCTCCACACTGTTCTCCATAGTGGTTGTACTAGTTTGCATTCCCACCAACAGTGTAAGAGGGTTCCTTTTTCTCCACACCTTCTCCAGTATTTATTGCTTGTAGACTTTTGGATAGCAGCCATTCTGACTGGCATGAGATGGTACCTCATTGTGGTTTTGATTTGCATTTCTCTGATAATGAGTGATGTTGAGCATCTTTTTGTGTGTTTGTTAGCCATCTTTATGTCTTCTTTGGAGAAATGTCTGTTTAGTTCTTTGGCCCATTTTTTGATTGGGTCATTTATTTTTCTAAAATTGAGCTGCTTGTATATTTTGGAGATTAATTCTTTTTCAGTTACTTCATTTGCCCTTATTTTATCCCATTCTGAAGGCTGTCTTTTCACCTGAATTATAGTTTCCTTCATTGGGCAAAAGTTTTTAAGTTTAATTAGGTCCCATTTGTTTATTTTTGTTTCCATTACTCTGGGAGGTGGGTCATAGAAGATCCTGCTGTGATTTATGTCAGAGAGTGCTTTACCTATGTTTTTCTCTAGGATTTTTATGGATTTTGGTCTTCCATTTAGATCTTTAATCCATTTTGAGTTTATTTTTGTATATAGAAAGTGTTCGAGTTTCATTCATTTACATGTGGTTAACCAGTTTTGCCAGCACTACTTGTTAAAGAGATTGTCTTTTCTCCATTGTATATTCTTGCCTCCTTTGTCAAAGATAAGGTGTCCATAGGCATGTGGATTTATCTTTGGGCTTTCTATTTTGTTCCATTGATCTATATTTATGTCTTTGTAACAGTACCATACTGTCTTCATGACATGATCAGCTGTTATCTTTATGGGGGATCCCCTTATGTGTTATTTGTTTCTTTTCCCTTGCTGCTTTTAATATTTGCTCTTTGTGTTTGATCTTCGTTAATTTGATTAATGTTTCTTGGGGTGTTTTGCCTTGGGTTTATCCTGTTTGGGACTCTCTGGGTTTCTTGGACTTGGGTAGCTATTTCCTTCCCCACTTTAGGTAAGTTTTCAACTACTATCTTCTCAGGTATTTTCTCATGGCCTTTCTTTTTGTCTTCTTCTCCTGGGATGCCTATGACTTGAATGTTGGGGTGTTTGACATTTTCCCAGAGGTCTCTGAAGTTGACCTCATTTCTTTTAATTCTTTTTTTCTTTTTTCCTCTCCGCTTCATTTATTTCCACCGTTCTATCTTCCACTTCACTAATCTTATATTCTGCCTCAGTTATTCTACTGTTGGTTCCCTCCAGAGTGTTTTTTATCTCAGTTATTGCATTATACTTTATCGATCAACTCTTTTTAATTTCTTCTAGGTCCGTGCTAAACATTTCTTGCATCTTCTCAATCCTTGTCTCCAGACTATTTATCTGTTGCTCCATTTTGTTTTCAAGATTTTGGATCATTTTTACTATCATTATTCTGAATTATTTTTCAAGTAGACTCTGGGGCATTTATTATGTTCCTTTACCTGCTGAATATTTATCTGGCTTTTCATCTTGTTTAGATTGCTGTGTTTGGGGTGGCCCCTCTGTATGCTGGAAGTTTGTGGTTCCTCTTTATTGTGGAGTTTCCTCCCTGTGGTTGGGGTTGGACAAGTGGCTTGTCAAGGTTTCCTGGTTAGGGAAGCTTGCATCAGTGTTCTGATGGGTGGAACTGGATCTTTTCTCTCTGGCGTGTGATAAAGTGTCCAGTAGTGAGTTTTGAGGTATCTATGCATTTGGTGTGACTTTGGGCAGCCTGTATATTGATGTTCAGGGCTATGTTCCTGCATTGCTGGAGAATTAGCATGGTATGTCTTGCTCTGGAACTTGTTGGCTCTTGGGTGGGGCTTGGTTTCAGTGTAGGTATGGAGGCTTTTGGATGAGCTCTTGTCAATTAATATTCCCTGGAGTCAGGAGTTTTCTGGTGTTCTCAAATTTTGGATTTAACCTCCTGCCTCTGGTTTTCTGTCTTATTCTTACAGTAGCCTCAAGACATCTCCATCCACACTGCACCAATAATAAAACATCTAGGTTAATGGAGAAAAGATTATCCAAGTGAGGGACACACAGAGAGGTTCGCAGAGTTACATGGAGAAGAGAAGAGGGAGGTGGGAGATAGAGGTGACCAGGAGAAGAGGGTGAGTCAAGAGGAGAGAGACAGATCTAGCCAGTAATCAATTCCCTAAGTGTTCTCCACAGCCCGGAATAACCAGAGAGATTCACAGCCTTGGTTAGAGAAGAGAAGGGGAAGGGAAGAGATAGAGGTGACCTGTGGGAGAAAAAGGAGAGTCAAAAGGGGGAAAGGGTAATCAAAACTGTAATCACAATCCCACGTAAAAAATGGGTACTGAAGATTGGATTTTTAAAGGTACAGAATTAATAAATCTAGAGTAGAGGTTCAGTTCAGGTCAGTCACTCAGTCATGTCCGACTATCCGCAACCCCATGAATCACAGCACGCCAGGCCTCCCTGTCCATCACCAACTCCCGGAGTTCACTCAAACTCATGTCCATCGAGTCAGTGATGCCATCCATCCATCTCATCCTCTGTCGTCCCCGTCTCCTCCCGCCCCCAATCCCTTCCAGCATCAGAGTCTTTTCCAGTGAGTCAGCTTTTCGCAATAGGCGGCCAAAGTATTGGAGTTTCAGCTTTCACATCAGTCCTTCCAATGAACACCCAGGATTGATCTCCTCTAGAATGGACTGGTTGGATCTCCTTGAAGTCCAAAGAACTCTCAAGAGTCTTCTCCAGCACCACAGTTCAAAAGCATCAATTCTTCGGCAATCAGCATTCTTCAGAGTCCAACTCTCACATCCATACCTGACCACAGGAGAAACCATAGCCATGACTAGATGGACCTAGGTTGGCAAAGTAATGTCTCTGCTTTTTAATATGCTATCTAGATTGGTCATAACTTTCCTTCCAAGGAGTAAGCGTCTTTTAATTTCATGGCTGCAAACAGCATCCTCAGTGATTTTGGAGCCCCAAAAAATAAAGTCTGACACTGCTTCCAATATTTCCCCATCTATTTCCCATAAAGTGATGGGACCAGAGGCCATGATCTTTGTTTTCTGAATGTTGAGCTTCAAGCCAACATTTTCACTCTCCTCTTTCACTTTCATCAAGAGGCTTTTGAGTTCATCTTCACTTTCTGCCATAAGGGTGGTGTCATCTGCATATCTGAGGTGATTGATATTTCTCCCAGCAATCTTAATTCCAGTTTGTGCTTCTTCCAGCCCAGCGTTCCTCATGATGTACTCTGCATATAAGTTAAATAAGCAGGGTGACAATATACAACCTTGACACAGTCCTTTTCCTATTTGGAACCAGTCTGTTATTCCATGTCCAGTTTTAACTGTTGCTTCCTGACCTGCATACAGGTTTCTCAAGAGGCAGGTCAGGTGGTCTGGGATTCCCATCTCTTTCAGAATTTTCCACATTTTATTGTGATCCACACAGTCAAAGACTTTGGCATAGTCAATGAAGCAGAAATAGATGTTTTTCTGGAACTCTCTTGCTTTCTCCATGATCCACCGGGTGTTGGGAATTTGATCTCTGGTGCCTCTGCCTTTTCTAAAACCTGCTTGAACATCTGGGAGTTCACAGTTCATGTATTGCTGAAGCCTGGCTTGGAGAATTTTGAGCATGACTTTACATGCATGTGAGATGAGAGCAATTGTGTGGTAGTTTGAGCATTCTTTGGCATTCTCTTTCTTTGGGATTGGAATGAAGACTGACCTTTTCCAGTCCTGTGGCCACTGCTGAGTTTTCCAAATTTGCTAGCATACTGAGTGCAGCACTTTCACAGCATCATCTTTCAGGATTTGAAATAGCTCAACTGGAATTCCATCACCTCCACTAGCTTTGTTAGTAGAGATGCTCTCTAAAGCCCACTTGACTTCAAATTCTAAGATGTCTGGCTCCAGGTGAGTGATCTCGCCATTATGATTATCTTGGTCATGAAAGATCTTTTTTGTACAGTTCTTCCGTGTATTCTTGCCACTTCTTAATATCTTCTGCTTCTGATAGGTCCATACCATTTCTATCCTTTATCGAGGCTATCTTTGCATGAAATGTCCCTTGATATCTCTAATTTTCTTGAAGAGATCTCTTGTTTTCCTATTCTGTTGTTTTCCCTATTCTGTTGTTTTCCTCTATTTCTTTGCATTGATCGCTGAGTTAGGCTTTCTTATATCTCCTTGCTAATCTTTCGAACTCTGCATTCAGATGCTTATACCTTTCGTTTTCTCCTTTGCTTTTCGCTTCTCTTCTTTTCACAGCTATTTGTAAGGTCTCCTCAGACAGCCATTTTCCTTTTTGCATTTCTTTTCCATGGGGATGGTCTTGGTCCCTGTCTCCTGTACAGTGTCACGAACCTCCATCCAGAGTTCATTAGGCAGTCTATCTATCAGATCTAGTCCCTTAAATCTATTTCTCACTTCCACTGTATAATCATAAAGGATTTGATTTAGGCCATATCTGAATAGTCTAGAGGTTTTCCCTACTTTCTTCAATTTCAGTCTGAATTTAACAATAAGGTGTTCATGATCTGAGCCACAGTCAGCTCCTGGTCTTTTTTTTTTTTTTTTTTTTGCTATCTGTATACAGCTTCTCCATCTTTGGCTGCAAAGAATATAATCAATCTGATTTCGGTGTTGACAATGTCTTGATGTCCATGTGTAGAGTCTTCTCTTGTGTTGTTGGAAGAGGGTGTTTGCCATGACCAGTGCGTTCTCTTGGCAATACTCTATTAGCCTTTGCCCTGCTTCATTTAGTGCTCCAAGGCCAAATTTGCCTGTTACTCCAGGTGTTTCTTGACTTCTTACTTTTGCATTCCAGTCCCCTATAATGAAAAGGACATCTTTTTTGGGTGTTAGTTCTAAAAGGTCTTGTAGGTCTTCATAGAACCGTTCAACTTCGGCTTCTTCAGCATTACTGGTTGGGGCATAGACTTGAATTACTGTAATATTGAATGGTTTGCCTTGGAAACGAACAGAAATCATTCTGTTGTTTTTAAGATTTCCTCCAAGTACTGCATTTCAGACTCTTTTGTTGACCATGATGGCTACTCCATTTCTTCTAAGGGCTTACTGCCCACAGTAGTGGATATAATGGTCATCTGAATTATATTCCCTCAAAAATACAATAATAAAAAATAAACACAAAAATTATTAAAACTATGTATGAAATTTGCTTTAAAAATAGGGTCTTTTTTTTGCAAGGTACAGTAGGTTATAAAAATAAAAATTAAAGGAGTAATAAAGGGCTTAAAAATTAAAAAATAATTTAAAAATAATAATAGTAAAATATATCTAGTAATCTCTCTGGAGCTGTTGAGGGTAGTGTGGGGTCAGTTCAGTTTCAGATATTCCCTTGTTCCAGCTTATACTTCTTCTCAAGGTCAATAGGCCCCTTCCAATGTAGTCAGTGCTAACTACAGGGTTTTAATCTGTTGCACCTGTCACTTCCCAAGAGGTTCCCTCTGTTTATTTTGGCTTTTCTGTTTGCAAGTCTATTCAGTTTCTAATTTCCACCCTGACACAAAGGGACGGAGATGATCACTTACTTAGTCTCACTTGTTCAGTTGTGCTGTGGGGAGGGAGGAACAGTGCAAACAAATATCACTGGCATGTGTGGGGAGTACTCACAGTGTCTGGGCCACACTGGATTTGCCCCCACTCACAGCGTGTGTGCTTTCTCGGTCTACACTGTTCAGGATCCAGGTTGCTCTGCAGGGGAACTGTCTAAAGCAGGCCCTTGTTTGCATGCACTTCCCTGGTCTAAGCTGCTCAGGTTCATGTTCTCAGTTCAGTTCAGTTCATTCGCTCAGTCATATCCAACTATTAGCGACCCCATGAATCACAGCACGCCAGGCCTTCCTGTCCATCACCAAATCCCAGAGTTCACGCAAACTCATGTCCATCAAGTAGGTGATGCCATCCAGCCATCTCATTCTCTGTCGTCCCCTTCTCCTCCCGCCCCAAATCCTTTCCAGCATCAGACTCTTTTCCAGTGAGTCAGCTTGTCGCATGAGGTGGCCAAAATATTGGAGTTTCAGCTTTAGCATCAGTCTTTCCAGTGAACACCCAGGATTGATCTCCTTTAGAATGGACTGCTTGGATTTCCTTGCAGTCCAAGGGACTCTCAAGAGTCTTCTCCAACACCACAGTTCAAAAGCATCAATTCTTCGGCGATCAGCTTTCTTCACAGTCCAACTCTCACATCCATACATGACCACGGTAAAAACCATATCCTTGACTAGATGGACTTTTGCTGGCAAAGTAATGTCTCTGCTTTTTAATATACTATCTAGATTGGTCATAACTTTCCTTCCAAGGAGTAAGCATCTTTTAATTTCATGGCTACAGTCAGCATCCACAGTGATTTGGGAGTCCCCAAAAACTAAAGTCTGACACTGTTTCCACTGTTACCCCATGTATTTCCCATGAAGTGATGGGACCAGATGCCATGATCTTTGTTTCCTGAATGTTTAGCTTCTGTAATTTGCTAGCTCCAGCGGCGCAGACGCGAGAGACGCTTGCTCCTGCAGTGCAACCGACCACGCACAGAGGAGTGGCCGAGAGGAGCTACCCCACGCCCAAGGTCAGGGCGGTGGCTGAGAGGAGCTGTCCCACGTCCAAGAGGCGGTGGCTATGCGGCCACAGGAGGACCAAGAGGAGCTACTCCACGTTCAAGGTCAGGAGGGCGGCCTTGAGGAGATACCCCTCTTCCAAATAAGGTACAGCAGCTGCACTTTGCTGGAGCAGCTGTGAAGAGCTATTCCACTACCAAGGTAAGAAAAACGCAAATAACATGGTAGGTATTGGAAGGGGGCATTAGAGGGCAGACACACTGAAATCATAATCACAAAAAACTAGTTGATATGATCATATGGACCACAGCCCTGTCTAACTCAATGAAACTAAGCCATGCTGTGTGGGGACATCCAAGACGGACGGGTCATGGTGGAGAGGGCTGACAGAATGTGGTTCACTGGAGAAGGGAATGGCAAACCACTTCAGTATACTTGCCTTGAGAACCCCATGAACAGTATAAAAAGGCAAAATGAGAGGATACTGAATGAGAAATTCCCCAGGTCGGTAGGTGCCCAGGATGCTACTAGGGATCAGTGGAGAAATAACTCCAGAAAGAATGAAGGGATGGAGCCAAACTGAAACAAATACCCAGTTGTGGATGTGACTGGTCATAGAAGCAAGGTCCGATGCTGTAAAGAGCAATATTGCATAGGAACCTGTAATGTTAGGTTCATGAATCAAGGCAAATTGGAAGTGGTCACAACAGGAGATGACAAGAGTGAACATCGACATTCTAGGAATCAGTGAACTAAAATGGACTTGAAAGGGTGAATTTAACTCTGCTGCTGCTGCTTAGTCACTTCAGTCGTGTCCGACTCTGTGTGACCCCATAGACGGAAGCCCACCAGGCTCCCCCGTCCCTGGGACTCTCCAGGCAAGAACACTGGAGTGGTTGCCATTTCCTTCTCCAATGTGTGAAAGCGAAAATTGAAAGTGAAGTCACTCAGTCGTGTCTGACCCTTAGCAACCCCAAGGACTGCAGCCTACCAGGCTTCTCCATCCATGGGATTTTCTAGGCAAGAGTACTGGAGTGGCTTGCCATTGCCTTCTCCTGAATTTAACTCAGATGACCATTATATCTACTACTGTGGGCAGGAATCCCTTAGAAGAAATGGAATAGCCATCATGGTCAATAAAAGAGTCTGAAATGCAGTACTTGGAGGAAATCTTAAAAATGACAGAATGATTTCTGTTCATTTTCAAGGCAAACCATTCAATATTACAGTAATCCAAGTCTATGCCCCAAGCAGTAATGCTGAAGAAGCCGAAGTTGAACAGTTCTATGAAGGCCTACAAGACCTTTCAGAACTAACACCCAAAAAAGATGTCCTTTTCATTATAGGGGACTAGAATACAAAAGTAGGAAGTCAAGAAACACCTGGAGTAACAGGCAAATTTGGCCTTGGAACACGAAATGAAGCAGGGCAAAGGCTAATAGAGTTTTGCAAAGAGAACGCACTGGTCATAGCAAACACCCTCTTCCAACAACACAAGAGAAGACTCTACACTTGGACATCAAGAGATGGTCAACACCGAAATCAGATTGATTATATTCTTTGCAGCCAAAGATGGAGAAGCTGTATACAGTTAGCAAAAACAAGACCAGGAGCTGACTGCAGCTCCGATCATGAACTCCTTTTTGCCAAATTAAGACTGAAATTGAAAAAAGTAGGGAAAACCATTTGACCATTCAGATATTACCTAAATCAAATCCCTTATGATTATACAAGGGAAGTAAAAAATAGATTTAAGGGACTAGATCTCATAGATAGAGTGCCTGATGAACTCTGGACGGAGGTTCGTGACATTGTACAGGAGTCAGGGACCAAGACAATCCCCATGGAAAAGAAATGTAAAAAAGCAAAATGGCTGTTTGAGGAGGCCTTACAAATAGCTGTGAAAAGAAGAGAAACGAAAAGCAAAGGAGAAAAGGAAAGATATAAGCATCTGAATGCAGAGTTTCAAAGAATAGCTAGGAGAGATAAGAAAGCCTTCCTCAGCAATCAATGCAAAAAAAAATAGAGGAAAACAACAGAATAGGAAAAACAAGTGATCTTCTCAAGAAAATTAGAGATATCAAGGGAACATTTCATGCAAAGATGGGCTCGATAAAGGACAGAAATGATATGGACCTAACAGAAGCAGAAGATATTAAGAAGGGGTGGCAAGAATACACAGAAGAACTGTGCAAAAAAGATTTTCATGACAAAGATAATCACGATGGCGTGATCACTCACCTGGAGCCAGACATCTTGGAATGTGAAGTCAAGTGGGCCTTAGAAAGCATCTCTATGAACAAAGCTAGTGGAGGTGATGCAATTCCAGTTGAGCTATTTCAAATCCTGAAAGATGATGCTGTGAAAGTGCTGCACTCAGTATGCTAGCAAATTTGGAAAACTCAGCAGTGGCCACAGGACTGGAAAAGGTCAGTCTTCATTCCAATCCCAAAGAAAGGGAATACCAAAGAATGCTCAAACTACCACACAATTGCACTCATCTCACACACTAGCAAAGTCATGCTCAAAATTCTCCAAGCCAGGTTTCAGCAGTTCGTGAACCGTGAATTTCCAGATGTTCAAGCAGGTTTTAGAAAAGGCAGAGGCACCAGAGATCAAATTGCCAACAACTGCTGGATCATGGAGAAAGCGAGAGAGTTCCAGAAAAACATCTATTGCTGCTTCATTGACTATGCCAAAGCCTTTGACTGTGTGGATCACAATAAACTGTGGAAAATTCTGAAAGAGATAGGAATACGAGACCACCTGACCTGCCTCTTGAGAAACCTGTATGCAGGTCAGGAAGCAACGGTTAGAACTGGACATGGAAAAACAGACTGGTTCCAAATAGGAAAAGGAGTACATTAAGGCTGTGCATTGTCACCCTGCTTATTTAATTTATATGCAGAGTACATCATGAGGAATGCTGGGCTGGAAGTAGCATAAGCTGGAATCAAGATTGCCAGGAGAAATATCAATAACCTCAGATATGCAGATGACACCACCCTTATGGCAGAAAGTGAAGATGAACTCAAAAGCCTCTTGATGAAAGTGAAAGAGGAGAGTGAAAAGATTGGCTTGACGCTCAACATTCAGAAAACAAAGATCATGGCATCTGGTCCCATCACTTCATGGGAAATAGATGGGGAAATAGTGGAAACAGTGTCAGACTTTATTTTTGGGGGCTCCAAAATCACTGCAGATGCTGATTACAGCCAGGAAATTAAAAGATGCTTACTCCTTGGAAGAAAGTTATGACCAACCTAGATAGCATATTAAAAAGCAGAGACATTACTTTACCAACCAAGGTCCATCTAGTCAAGGCTATTGTTTTTCCTGTGGTGATGTTTGGGTGTGAGAGTTGGACTGTGAAGAAAGCTGATCACCGAAGAATTGATGCTTTTGAACTCTGGTGCTGGAGAAGACTCTTGAGAGTCCCTTGGACTGCAAGGAGATCCAACCAGTCCATTCTAAAGGAGATCAATCCTGGGTGTTCATTGGAAGGACTGATGCTAAAGCTGAAACTGCAATACTTTGGCCACCTCATGCGACAAGTTGACTCACTGGAAAAGAGTCTGATGCTGGGAGGGTTTGAGGGTGGGAGGAGATGGGGACGACAGAGAATGAGATGGCTGGATGGCATCACTGAGTCGATGGACATGAGTTTGAGTGAACTCCGGGAGTTGGTGATGGACAGGGAGGCCTGGCATGCTGTAATTCATGGGGTCGCAAAGAGTCAGACACGACTGAGCGACTGATCTGAACAGAGCTTCAAGCCAACATTTTCACTCTCCTCTTTCACTTTCATCAAGAGGCTTTTGAGTTCTTCTTCACTTTTTGCCATAAGGGTGGTGTCATCTGCATATCTGAGGTGATTGATATTTCTCCCGGCAATCTTGATTCCAGCTCGTGCTTCTTCCAGCCCAGCGTTCCTCATGAAGTACTCTGCATATAATTTAAATAAACATGGTAACAGTATACAACCTTGACGTACTCCTTTTCCTATTTGGAACCAGTCTGTTGTTCCATGTACAATTCTGACCGTTGCTTCCTGACCTGCATACAGGTTTCTCAAGAGGCAGGTCAGGTGATCTGGTATTCCCATTTCTTTCAGTATTTTCCACAGTTTATTGTGATCCACACAGTCAGGTACTGCACTAACGCATAGACTCAGTTGGGCCTGCGTTTTGTGCCCTTCCCACGTCCAAGCAGCTCATGCGACCAAGTGATTGGCTAGCACACTCTCCTCAGGTGGGATGGAGCGTCTTATCACTTCCCTGTCCCAGCCACTCAGTCTCCCAGGTGAGCAGCAGGAGCGCTGTCTCAGGTGTGCCATGTGTCTCCTCTGGGGAGCTGATCTCTGGCTGTGACCCTCCTGGCAGATGTCAACCATCCAAGATCCCAGGAAGACTTGGTTAGCAACTGGGAGCCTGCTTGCAGTTTTGTAGAGGATGCTGTCTCTGGGGCCAAGATTGCCTCTCACTGGCTCTGGCTGTTGTCTACCTGCCTCTCTGCTTCTGGTGCAGAATGGGCTGGTCCGCAGCTGGCTAGCTCTCCTCTGGTATTCGCTGAATATTCTGTGAGCGGGTTAGGCTGTTCCTTAGGTTAGAGCTTTTCATTGGAAAGTTCTCTCTCTCTCTCTTTTTTATTTTCCTCTCTCTGGCTATCCCACAGTTTGGGTTGCTATCTCACATTAGCTCCCTCAGATTGTCCTCAGGGCATTCAGGCCCGGTCCTTACCCTAAGCAATGCAGCCCATGATTGCTGGTGGTGGATGTGAGCATCTGGGCTATTTCTCTGCTGGGAGTTGTGGTTAGGCACATAATCTGTGGGTTTTATTTATTTTTTCCTCCTGGTTATGTTGCCCTCTGAGATTCCAAAACTTCCCACAGACCCACTGGTGAGAGGGTTTCCCAGTGTTTGGAAACTTCCCTTTTATGACTCCCTCCCCAGGATGGGTCTCTGTCCCTATCTCTTTTGCCTCTCTTTTTATCTTTTATATTTAGTCCTCCCTCCTTTTGAAGACAATGGGCTGCCTTTCTGGGTGCCTGGTGTCCTCCACCAGAATTCAGAAGTTGTTTTGTGGAATTTGCTCAGTGTTCAAATTATCTTTTGATGAATTTGTAGGCCAGAAAATGATCTCCCTGTCGTATTCCTCCACCATCTTAGGACCGCCCCTATACTCTTAAAATCAAATATTCTTCCTATTTTAAAATATATTTTGCAATTTCATATCAGTAATAGCTGTTTCTAAATATAAATTTTACTAATTTAACTCAAAGAAAGGTACAAAGATTTTTAACTCATAATTATTAAGTTTCAAGGAATTTTCTAGAATATATATGAAGTTTTTGTTTCCAAATCAAAATATGTGCATGTTACATTTGTATCTTTATTTACAAGACTAACAGTTGCAATGATCCTTCACAATATAACACTTTAAGACAAGAAAAAATGAACAAGTTAAACTACTCAGAACAATCTGAAAAGATATTAAAATGGAATAAGAGGTTTCATCCCAATAATGATAATGGTGAAGTAACTCGTATTGAACTGAAACTCCTGCTAGTAATAACTAAAAGCTCATAACAAAACACAACGTTTTTTTAAATTTTTTTTTAATTGAAGGATAATTGCTTTACAGAATTTTGTAGTTTTCTGTCAAACCTTAACATGAATCAACCATAGGTATGCATATATCACCTCCCTTTTGAACCTCCCTCCATCTCCCTCCCCATCCTACCACTCTAAGTTGATACAGAGCCACTGTTTGAGCTTCCTGAGTCATACAGCAAATTCCTATTGGCTATCTATTCTACTTATGGTACTGAGAGTCTCCCTGTTACACTTTCCATACATCTCACCCTATCTCCCCACGTCCATAAGTCTATTCTCTATGTCTGTTTCTCCATTTCTACTCTGTAAATAAATTCTTCAGAACCATTTTTCTAGATTCCTTTTGTGTGCATTCAGTTCAGTTCAGTTCAGTTCAGTTCAGTCGCTCAGTCGTGTCCAACTCTTTGCGACCCCATGAACCACAAAAGGCCAGGCCTGCCTGTCCATCACCAACTCCCGGAGTCTACTCAGACTCATGTCCATTGAGTCGGTGATGCCATCCAGCCATCTCATTCTGTGCCGTCCCCTTCTCCTCCTGCACCCAATCCCTCCCAGCATCACAATCTTTTCCAGTGAGTCAACTCGTCGCTTGAGGTGGCCAAAATATTGGAGTTTCAGCTTTAGCATCAGTCATTTCAATGTACACCCAGGATTGATATCCTTTAGAATGGAATGGTTGGGTTTCTTTGCAGTCCAAGGGACTCTCAAGAGTCTTCTCCAGCACCACAGTTCAAAAGCATCAATTCTTCCGCGCTCAGCTTTCTTCACAGTCCAACTCTCACATCCATACATGACCACGGGAAAAACAATAGCCTTGACTAGACGGACCTTGGTTGGCAAAGTAATGTCTCTGCTTTTTAATATGCTATCTAGGCTGGTCATAACTTTCCTTCCAAGGAGTAAGCGTCTTTTAATTTCATGGCTGCAATCAGCATCTGCAGTGATTTTGGAGACCAAAAAAATGAAGTCTGACACTGTTTCCACTATTTCCCCATCTATTTCCCACGAAGTGATGGGACCAGATGCCACGATCTTCGTTTTTGCATATCTGAGGTGATTGATATTTCTCCCAGCATTCTTGATTCCAGCTTGTGCTTCTTCCAGCCCAGCATTCCTCATGATGTACTCTGCATATAAGTTAAATAAGCAGGGTGACAATATACAACCTTGACGCACTCATTTTCCTATTTGGAATCAATCTGTTTTTCCATGTCCAGTTCTAACTGTTGCTTCCTGACCTGCATACAGGTTCCTCAAGAGGCAGGTCAGGTGGTCTGGGATTCCCATCTCTTTCAGAATTTTCCACAGTTTATTGTGATCTACACAGTCAAAGGCTTTGGTATAGTCAATGAAGCAGAAATAGATGATTTTCTGGAACTCTCTAGCTTTCTCCATGATCCAGCGGATGTTGGCAATTTGATCTCTGGTGCCTCTGCCTTTTCTAAAACCAGCTTGAACATCTGGAAGTTCACGATTCACATATTGCTGAAGCCTAGCTTGGAGAATTTTGAGCATGACTTTACTCGCGTGTGAGATGAGTGCAATTGTGCGGTAGTTTGAGCATTCTTTGGCATGCCCTTTCTTTGGGATTGGAATGCAGACTGACCTTTTCCAGTCCTGTGACCATTGCTGAGTTTTCCAAATTTGCTGGCATATTGAGTGCAGCACTTTCACAGCATCAGCTTTCAGGATTTGAAATAGCTCCACTGGAATTCCATCACCTCCACTAACTTTTTTCGTAGTGATGCTCTCTAAGGCCCTCTTGACTTCACATTCCAAGATGTCTGGTTCCAAGTGAGTGATCACGCCATCGTGATTATCTTCGTCATGAAGATCTTTTTTGTACAGTTTTTCTGTGTATTCTTGCCACCTCTTCTTAATATCTTCTGCTTCTGTTAGGTCCATACCATTTCTGTCCTTTATTGAGCCCATCTTTGCATGAAATGTTCCCTTGATATCTTTAATTTTCTTGAAAAGATCTCTTGTTTTTCCTATTCTGTTTTTTTCCTCTATTTCTTTGCATTGATTGCTGAGGAAGGCTTTCTTATCTCTCCTAGCTATTCTTTGAAACTGTGCGTTCAGATGCTTATATCTTTCCTTTTCTCCTTTGCTTTTTGCTTCTCTTCTTTTCACAGCTATTTGTAAGGCCTCCTCAGACAGCCATTTTGCTTTTTGCATTTCTTTTCCATGGGGATTGTCTTGGTCCCTGTCTCCTGTACAATGTCACGAACCTCCGTCCAGAGTTCATCAGGCACTCTATCTATCAGATCTAGTCCCTTAAATCTATTCCTTACTTCCACTGTATAATCATAAGGGATTTGATTTAGGTAATATCTGAATGGTCTAATGGTTTTCCCTACTTTCTTCAATTTAAGTCTGAATTTGGCAATAAGGAGTTCATGATCTGAGCAGTCAGCTCCTGGTCTTGTTTTTGTGAACTGTATAGAGCTTCTCCATTTTTGGCTGCAAAGAATATAATCAATCTGATTTCAGTGTTGACCATCTCTTGATGTCCATGTGTAGAGTCTTCTCTTGTGTTGTTGGAAGAGGGTGTTTGCTATGACCAGTGCGTTCTCTTGGCAAAACTCTATTAGCCTTTGCCGTGAATACGATATTTATTTTTCTCTTTCTGACTCACTTAACTCCATATAATAGGTTCTTGGTTCATTCTTCCCATCATAACTGACTCAAATATGTTCCTTAATGGCTAGGTAATATTTCATTGTGTATATGTACCACAACTTCTTTATTTATTCATCTGTTGATGGACGTCTAGGTTGCTTCCATGTTCTAGCTATTGTAAATATTAATGCAATGAACAATGGGATACATGTGTCTTTTCAGCCCTGGTTTCCTCAGGGTATATACCCAGTAGTGGGATTGCCAGTTCATATGGTAGTTTCATTCCTAGCTTTTTTAAGGAGTCTCCATATCATCTTCATTAGTGGCTGTATCAATTTACATTCCCACAAACAGTTTAAGAGCGTTCCCTTTTCTCCACACAGTTTCCAGCATTTATTGATTGTGGGCTTTTTGATGATGGCCATTCTGACCGGTGTGAGGTGATACCTCATTGTGGTCTTGATCGGCATTTCTCTAATAATGTTGAGCATCTTTTCATGTGTTTGTTAGCCATCTGTATGTCTTCTTTGGAGAAATGCGTCTTTATGTCTTTTTCCAACTTTTTGATTGGGTTGTTTGTTTTCCTGATATTGAGTTGTATGAGTTGCTTGTATATTTTAGAATGAATCCCCTGTCAGTCGTTTCCTTTGCTATTATTTTCTCCCATTCTGAGGGATGTCTTTTCACCTTGCTCATAGTTTCCTTTACTGTGCAAAAGCTTTTAAGTTTAATCAGGCCCCTCTTGTTCACTTTTGCTTTTATTTCCATTACTCTAGGAGGTGGGTCATAGAGGATCTTGCTTTGATTTCTGTCATCTAGGATTCTGCCCATGTTTTCCTCTAAGAGTTTTGTAGTTTCTAGTCTTACATTTAGATTTAATCCAATTTGAGTTTATCTTTGTGTATGGTGTTAGGAAGTGTTCTAATGTCATTCTTTTACACATTTGCTACCCAGTTTTCCCAGCACCATTTATTGAAGAGGCTGTCTTTGTCTCGTTGTACATTCTTGACTCCTTTGTTGAAAATGACGTACCCATAGGTGCACGGGTTTATTTCTGGACTTTCTATCTTGTTTCATTAGTGTATATTTCTGTTTTTGTCCCAATACCATACTGTCTTGATGATTGTATGTTTGTAGTATATTCTGAAGTCAGGAAGTTTGATTCCTCAAGCTCCATTCTTCGTTCTCAAGACTGCTTTGGTTATTTGGGGTCTTTTGTGTTTACATATGAATTGTGAAATTTTTAGTTATAGTTCCGTGAAAAATGCCATTGGTAATTTGATAGGGATCACATTGAATCTGTAGATTGTGTTTGGTAGTATAATATTGATTCTTCCTACCCAGGACATGGAATATCTCTCCATCTGTTTATGTTGTTTTTTATTTCTTTCATCAGGGTCTTATAATTTTATGTGTAGTTCTTTTGTCTCCTTAGGTAAGTTTATTCCTAGATATTTAATTATTTTTTGTTGAATTGGTGAATGGGATTGATTCCTTAATTTCTCTTTCTTATTTTCATTGTTAGTATATAGAAATGCAAGTCATTTCTGTGTATTGATTTTGTATCCTGCAACTTTGCTAAATTCACTGATTAGCTCTAACAATTTTCTGATGCTATCTTTAGGGTTTTTTATGTACAGTATCATGTCATCTGCAAACGGTGAGAGCTTTACTTCTTCTTTTCTTATCTGCATTCCTTTTATTTCTTTTTCTTCTCTGATTGATATACCTAAGACTTACAGAACTAGGTTGAAAAATAGTGGTGCAAGTGGGCACCCTTTTCTTGTTCCTGATTTTAGAGGGCATGCTTTCAGTTTCTCACCATTGAAAATAATATTTGCTGTAGGTTTATCATATATGCCCTTTAGTATGTTGAGATAGGTTCCTTCTATGCCCATTTTTTTAAGAGCTTTAATCATAAATGCAGGTCAGGAAGCAAAAGTTAGAACTGGACATGAAACAACAGACTGGTTCTAAATAGGAAAAGGAGTATGTAAAGGCTGTATATTGTCACCCTGGTTGTTCAACTTATATACAGAGTACATTAAGAGAAACGCTCAGATAGAGGAAGCACAAGCTGGAATCAAGATAGCTGGGAGAAATATCAATAACCTTAGATATGCAGATGACACCACCCTTATGTCAGAAAGTGAAGAAGAGCTAAAGAGCCTCCTGATGAAAGTGAAAGAGGAGAGTGGAAATGTTGGCTTAAATCTCAACATTCAGAAAACAAAGATCATGGCATCTGGTCCCATCACTTCATGGCAAGTAGATGGGGAAAGAGTGAAAACAGTGGCTGACTTTATTTTTGGGGGGCTCCAAAATCACTGCAGATGGTGATTGCAGCCATGAAATTAAAAGACGTTTACTCCTTAGAAGGAAAGTTATGACCAACCTAGATAGCATATTAAAAAGCAGAGATATTACTTTGCTAACCAAGGTCCATCTAGTCAAGGCTATGGTTTTCCCAGTGGTCATGTATGGATGTGAAAGTTGGACTGTAAAGAAGGCTGAGCACCAAAGAATTGATTCTTTTTAACTGTGGTGTTAGAGAAGACTCTTGAGAGTCCCTTGGATTGCAAGGAGATCCAACCAGTCCATCCTAAAGGAAATCAGTCCTGGATGTTCATTGGAAGGACTGATGTTAAAACTGAAACTCCAATACTCTGGCCACCTGATGTGAAGAGCTGACTCATTTGAAAAGACCCTGATGCTAGGGTAGATTGAGGGCAGGAGGCGAAGGGGACGACAGAGGATGAGATGGTTAGATGGTATCACCGACTGAATGGACATAGGTTTGGGTAGACTTTGGCAGTTGGTGATGGACAGGGAGGCCTGGTGTGCTGCTGTTCATGGGGTCACAAAGAGTTGGACGTGACTAAACAACTGAACTGAACTGAATCATGAATGTGTGCTGAACTTTGTCAAAGGCTTTAACTGCATCTATTGAGATTACCATATGGTTTTTGTCTTTCAATTTGTTAATATGTTGTATAATACTGATTGTTTTGCATAATTTGAAGAATCCTTGCATTCCTAGACTAAACCAAACTTTATCATGGTGTATGAGCTTTTTGCTGTGTTACTGAATTCTGTTTGCTAAAATTTTGTTGAGGTTTTGCATCTATGTTCAATAGTGATATTAGCCTGTAGCTTTCTTTTTATTGTGTTTTCTTTGTCTGCTTTTGGTATTAGGTTTATGGTGGCCTCGTAGAATGAGTTTGGAAGTGTTCCTTCCTCTGCAATTTTTTGAAAGAATTTTAGAAGGATAGGCATTAGCTCTTCTCTAAATACAATATAGTTTTTAAACACACGTAAACACAAATATTTGAAGATAACTGGAAAGCAGCAAAATGCAGGTGGAAACCTGAGGCATAGGACCCTTAAAAATGGAATTAAGGACCTATATCTACATGAATATAATTTTAATTTTCCTTTTAGTCATTTCTTTCCTCTTCTCTCTTTTCTCTTCCTTTCCCTTCCTGGAAAAAAAAAAATTCTGAAGTCATTATGTGTAGCCAAGCAAAATGAAACATACATACACATACTGAGAGGAATGGAGTGGAGAAGGGGGTTTCACAGTTATGTAAATAGTTAGAACATGAGCAGGATGAAGATGAATCCACGTAGGACTTCTCAGTATAAAATAGCATAGTCTGGCATGAAAGCCATCAATGTGTGTGGCATGAGTATTTCATACAAGTTGTCCAAGTCTGAAAATATTGAGAATGATATCCATGTGGAAGAAGGACCTCATGTCCCTACTGGCTGTATTTGTGGGAGTCCAATTAGGTGAGAACAACATCCAACCATAGATGCAAAAATGAGTTGTCAGGCTGTAAGGGTTGGAAAAATCTACTATGATGTAAAAAGAATCCTTCCACAGGGAAGATATACAGTGGAGAAAGTGAAAATTGAAAGTCACTTGGCTGTGTCTGACTCTTTCTGACCCCGTGGACTATATAATCCATGGGCTTCTCCAGGTTTCAATACTAGATTGGGTAGCCTTTCCCTTCTCCAGGGGTTCTTCCCAACCCAGGGATTGAACCTAGGTCTCCACATTGCAGGTGGATTCTTTACCAGCTGAGCTACAAGAGAACTGGAACTCAAATCGTGTGAATAGGGCTTCCACAGTGTAACCTGGAAGCATATGAAGGGAGCCAGTATGGTGGGTTGTCCTAGTGGCAGTTGTTGAAGCCTGACATGAGAGATAGAGAACTTCTCCATAGTAGAATGGAGTGTTGAAATTTGAGCAGTGTAAGGAGGCAACTGTATCAGTCTGCTAATGGTACCATAACAAAGTACCATAGACCAGGTGCCTTAAACTAGAACTTTCTTAATACTTCATTAGAGTTCTAGAGGCCTAAAGGTCAAGATTAAGGTTTTGGAGGTTTGGTTTCTACTGAAGAGGACTCGTTCCATCATTGTGGATGTCACCTTCTCATGATGTCCCGACATGGACTTTTCACTATGCATGCATATCCTTGGAGTCTCTTCTTATAAGCATGTCAGTCGTATTGGATTATGGCCTTACCCTTCTGACCTCATATAACCTGAACAACCTCCTTAGGGGCTCTATCTCCAAATATAGTCACTTTGGGTATTATGGCTTCAAGTAATGAAATTTGGGGAGCTATAGTTCAATTCATAACAGCAACCTACAAGAGATGGGAGACACAAGAAGCTGGAAACTTGGCAAGGAACAGAAGTTGTCTAAATAAGGGAACAGATGTGATGGCACAGTGTAGGGTATTAGACCTTGAGTAGGATGCAGAGGATATCTAACATGACAGGGGTGAAAAAGAGGGTTGGCAGTAACAAAAGCTTATATACTTATTAAGTGGTTGATTAAACAAGTTAAAATATTAAAAATAGTAAGTTTCAGGTTTATCACTGCCAGATAACTAAATTACAAATATGGAAAGGCAGAAAATTAGAAAAACCATGTAGTGTTAAATTAGGGATAGATGTATTAGTATAAACACGATTCATTTCATAAAAATAGATTCTAAACTGTATATATATATATATACACACATGTGTATACATATTATATGTCCACAAATGCATATATGATATATTTACATACATGCACATATAACAGATGTTTGTGTCTATGCATATATAAGGTCACTGAGAGCCTAGAAGGTGGTGATACCACGATAAGTGTTATCTACTAAATATAATTCATTAATAAAACAAAAATCCCTGGTTTAATGGATAATTCTAGGTCTGGGACAGGAAATATGCAAGATGAACCAGGAAATGAAGAGGTGCTTAAAGATTGTCACAAGGAACAGACGTCAGCTTTAAGAGACTCCCAAATCTGGAATGATTTGAACATCAAAACAAATAATGATGGTAATGGATTATAACCAATACAATAAATTAATGTATAAAATGAGTCCAACATATGTATAATATTATAATGAGCATTATTTATTAGGGAGAAATAATTGCTCCGTGTTTGTATTACAGAAACCTTTGTCCAAACCTAAATACTGACACACCTCAACAGCAAGTTTCTGACTTCGTTTTTTGCTAAGCTACCTTATCTACTGCCATGACCTCCAATACTAATATATCCCACTACACACTGGTGTCTTCAATCCAGACTGTCTCCGTGTACTCTAAGACTCAAACTCCAGATGTCTATTTAATATTTCTATATAGATGAATACATATGTTGTATATGAATATTTACTCATCTCAAAGTAACTCCAAAATTTTCTCCTTCCCCAAAACCATTTATCTTCAGCATTCCCCATTCAGTAAATGGCACGTTTATTTAGCTAAGTACTTTATGCCAGGAATCTGCAAAAACAATTTCCTTTCCTTTATACTTCCAATCCAGTATGTATCCAACTCCTAAAAATTCTAACTCAAAATAGCCTTTTCAGCTTTCAAAATTATCCAGCTTCTTCATATTAATTTAGTCCTAACTTGTAGGTAGTGAATTATGGTATGCAAGAGCGTAGATTTCATAGTCAAACTGCCTAGGTTTCAATTCTTTCTCTTCCATCTAACAGCTATGTAACCCTGGAAAAATAGTTTACCGTGTTTTACTAATTAAGAATAGCTTAACTCTGTTTCTGGCCTGCAAAATAGCCTACTAATAATAGTATCTACTTTATAGGATTTTGTGGAAGTAAACATTAATCAGCACAGAAACAGTGTTCAAAACATTTCAGCTAATTTAGCTATTATTATTTTTTAAGCCAGTATCATCTCCAGCTTGTTTTATGGCAGATATTTTCTAACTGTGTACTCAATATTTATCTTACCACATTCAATTATTTCTTCACACAGTAGACTGAATAATTTTTATAGTAACATCTAATTATGTTACCACCTGATTACCTTTCATTTATTGCCCATATAATTTTTTTGTAATATTCAGAATCATTTTTGTGACCTTATCCTTTCATTTTTTATTATAATATATAATTCAACTATAATGATCTTCTCTATGATTCTCTTAGACACTAAGCCCTTTCTTGCCTCAGGGCCTTTGCATATGCTACATGAAATGCAGACTTTATACAATTAGACCAGGAAAGTCACTAACCAAATAAAGAAAATAATGACAACAATAAAATTTTTGGAGGGAGGAATATGACTGTCATAGTTGCTATATATATTATCTAAAATATCCAATTTTCAGAAAAAAAGATTAAGTGACTTCAAAGAAACAGGAAAGTATAAACCATAAACAGGAGTAAAAGCAATCAATAGAAAATGTCACTATGGAAACTAGATTTGGTACCTACAAGACAAAGATGCTAAACCAGTTATTGTAATTATATTCAGAAAACTAATATATATTTTTTTAAAATCAAGAGAAAATATGACAATAATATCTCACCAAATTGAGAATATTAATAGAGCCAGAAATTATAATAAAGAACCAAACTGAAATTTTGAGGTTGAAAAATAAAATAACTGAAATGAAATTTTCACTAAGGCTCAATATTAAATTTGAACTTACAGATACAAGAATTAGTAAATTTGAAGATAGGTTAATAGAGATAATCCAGCCTAAGAAATAGAAACAAAATTAAGTAAAGACAAACAAGCAAACCCTCCCAAACTGTGGTTTCAGTTCAGTTCAATCACTCAGTTTTGTCCAACTCTTTGCGACCCCATGAATCACAGCACGCCAGGCCTCCCTGTCCATCACCAACACCCGGAGTTCACCCAAACTCATGTCCATCGAGTCGGTGATGCCATCCAACCATCTTATCCTCTGTCGTCCCCTTCTCCTCCTGCCCTCAATCCCTCCCAGCATCAGGGTCTTTTCCAATGAGTCAACTCTTCACATGAGGTGACCAAAGTACTGGAGTTTCAGCCTCAGCATCAGTCTTTCCAATGAACACCCAGGACTGGTCTCCATTAGGATGGACTGGTTGGATCTTCTTGCAGTCCATGGGACTCTCAGGAGTCTTCTCCAACACTACACTTCAAAAGTATCAATTCTTTGGCACTCAGCTTTCTTCACAGTCCAACTCTCACATCCATATGTGACCACTGGAAAAACCATAGCCTTGACTAGAAGGACCTTTGTTGGCAAAGTAATATCTCTGCTTTTTAATATGCTTACCATACAGTATATCAGCATGGCAAAATGGGAGTCCTAGAGGAAGAGGAAAAATAGAAATGGGCACAAAGTACATTTGAAGAAATAATGCTAGAAATTCCCCATATTTGATGAAACACACTAATCTATACATCCTATAAACTCAGATACTCTTAGTAAAATAATTTCAAAGAAATACATAACAAAATATATCATAGTTAGACTTCAGAAGCCAAAAAGAAAGAGAGTTTTAGAAGCAGCAAGAGTAAAACGATGCACCACATACAAGATAGCCTCAACAGTACTAATAGCACTTCTCTTCCAGAGTTTTCTGACCTCTTTACCCACACATGCACACTAAATTTAGTCTACTTATCATATACTTCCTGTATTTTTCCTTCACTGACTTTACTGATGTTGTATTAAACTGTGATTTTTTATTTACTTCCTGCCTCTCCACTTCCTTGCCAAATTGGCAGGAATGAGTCCTCATACATAGCAAATCCTAAGTAAATGAATGTAATAGTGAATTAATATATACAAATCATTTTATCTAAATAGATCTGACTTCCTCAGTTTTATTTCCAGTTTGTTTGTTTTTTTGACTATACCAGTTCAGTTCAATTCAGTCACTCAGTTGTGTCCGACTCTTTGTGACCCCATGGACTGCAGCACTCCAGGCCTCCCTGTCCATCACCAACTCCCGGAGTTTACTCAAACTCATTCCCATTGAGTTGGTGATGCCATCCAACCATCTCATCCTCTGTCGTCCCCTTCTCCTCCCACCTTCAATCTTTCCCAACATCAGGGCCTTTTCAAATGAGTCAGTTTTTCACATCAGGTGGCTAAGTATTGGAGTTTCAGCTTCAGCATCAGTCCTTCCAATGAATATTCAGGACTGATTTCCTTTAGGATGGACCAGTTGGATCTCCTTGAAGTCCAAGGGACTCTCAAAGAACTATACCAAGGAACACTAAAATTTTATGAAAGTTTAAGGGAAAAAATATATAAGGTATTTTTCTCTGTATCACTCCAATTTTAGTATATGTGCTGCCAAAGCAAACATTATGTTTTTTAAATATTAGTTGCTATTAATTCATAAATCTTTGAGTATTTACCTTTGACAGAAGAGTTGAAAAATGATGATGCTTTCTTTTTGTTATCCTGCACATTCCAGATTTTCTATAATGACCTGCTATATAATGAATTGTGTCCCCCCAAAATTCATATGTTAAAGCCTTATTTCCCAATCTGACTGTATTTTGAGATAAGACTCCTAAAGGTAATTAAGGTCATAGGATTATGGTCCTAATTCAATAAGATTGATTGTCTTATAAGGAGAAGAAGAGACATCTCTCTCTATACAGAGGCAGTGAGGAAAGTCCATATAAGCACACATTCAAAGAATAGACATTTGCAAGCCACAAATAGAACCTTCACCAAAACCTGACTGTGCTGGCACCTTAATCTTAGACTTTGAATCTCTATAACTGTGAGAAAATAAATGTCTGTTTTTTAAGTTACACAGTCTATGGTATTTTGTTATGACAGCTTAAGCTAACACAACCCTATATTTATTTTACAACAGTACAGAATAAGTTTGATATCAGGCATACTCATGTTGTACTACTAAAAGTTTACATACTTCTGCACTATTTTTTCAATGATTTGATTCAATAAAGAAAAATGTCTTAAATAAGAACTGAGGATAATACAATGATTGTTAGAACAAGTCATCATAAAAGAAATAAAAATCAACATCTCTTCTTCCTCTGCTTCTCCATCTCTCACCCCAAATTTTCACTATTTTTCTTAGATACAGATTTGGTTGCTATATTCACCTCTTTTCCCCTTGGATCAGCTATTGTGATATTTATCTGTCTGTTGACTTTCACAATGGAGTGTGAGCAGAAGTTTCTGTGTCTCTAACTTAAGAATTTTTTGTCTGCATTTGTAGTTAAGTATTAAGGTCAGGAAATATTTCTCATTAATTTAGAATCCCTATATGTTTTCATCAGTGACAATAATATTGTTCAGGCTAATTTGTTACTTCCCAAGCAGTAGGACAACATGTTTAACAAGGCTAACACAGACAAGTTTTCTCTCTGTACCTTAATTTTCTCATTTGTAGAATAAGTGTATGTATATCTGAGGTCTTATTCAATGTTAAAATTTTGCCTGGGTCTAGTCATGACTCTCCATTCCTAAGAATCCTTCAGTAGTTTCTCCATTCTTCTCAAATAATAATAAAAACAACTTAGCATTGCCCAGTGGTTTGGTTTTAACTGCATAAACTACCATTAAAGCTGTTTTTTTTTTTTTTTTTTTCCCTACTTCAGCTTTCTGCAAATAGTGTTTCCTGTCCACAGAGAACTCTTGTCATTACCTGGACACATAATATGCTTCCAGGAATCTGAACTTAATTCCTCAGCCTACAATGTCCTCCCCAAATCAACTGCCCCTCAAGGATATCTCAGCTACATCTTCTTTAAAGCACACTCACCTTCAGATTAAGTTAGTTGTGCCTTTGTAGTCTCAAAGAATATTGCTGTTTTTCTGCTTTTCCTTCATTAAAAGGGATGTTTATATGTGTGTCCATGACCATGAAAGGAAATGTCTTGCATCTTTTCATTACTAGTATTCCTAGTAACATGTACACACTCACACAGCTTATTTAACTCATTGTTTAAAAATAAGTTAAATATGAGTAATTTATCTTAGTTATTAAGTAACCTTCTATTTGTTGAAAGAAAAACATTACTCATTCTGATTACAAGAAGACTGATAAAAATTCAAGTATAACATTCCAGCCAAGTTTTAATCTTTAACTAACCACATTCCCTGGAATCTCATGAGAGACTGAGTCTGAGATATATTTTATGTTACTTTATCGCCCATAAGCCCCTTATTAGCATGAGGTCTCATAGAGTTGCTGGAGCAGGAAGTCATTTAAAAAATTCCTCAGTTACTGCCTGTTTCTTTTTTAAAAAATAAATTGAAAAGAGGTGATAGAAAATCTAGGGGACATTCTCTGTGAATCCCAGCAGTCTCGATTTTAGTGGCGTGCACAGTTTCAGAATACTGCTGATTGCCGCAGGAGGCAGTCAGGAAGACACTGATTCTTACCCTGGCTCTGCCTGTAAGACACAGTCAGTGTACTCATGGCAAGGTACTTGGACAGTTTCTCAGGTAATAATATTCCTTTGTTTCCCAGATACATGGTGCAGATTTAGAGAGAGAGAACTGTAAAATGATCATATAGCTCTCACTCTTCTTCAAACAGCAAGATTGGAGCATATCTGTTTGGGGATTCTAATCATCACTTAGAATGTGCTTTGCAGCCTGGATTTGCAATTTGTTTCAGGGTGAACAGAGTTTGAAGTTCACTAAAGATATCACAAATGATATCTAATGGCTGGAAGTTGGCTATGAATGATTTAGGCTTGAGTTAAATATTGCAGGAAGAGACTGAAATCTATGGCATATCATATATCATCCAATTTGAGACACCATTCACTCTAATATGCACCAATACTTTATATACAATCAAGTCCCCTGGCTAAGACACTTTTGCTTGTGCTATTCAGTTGGATTTTAGAAACATTAAAATGTGAAAAATATGCTAGGTAGAAGTAGTAAAATAAAAGTTTATATATATATAACATGTATATTTATTATTTATTATATGAATATATGTTTCTACTAATCATCCCATATTCACCAAAATCTCAGGGTGTCCAAAATCAAGGTAAATAAATTTACTCTCAAATTCGTTCTTTTTTCTCTCTTCTTTTTTACACTGAATGACACTACTATTCTCCCAGTTGCTTGAATCCCTTCTCTCTTGTCACTCCTGTATCTCTTCAGTCATCAAGTTCTTTGACTTCCTCTATTCTCTTCACTCTGTATATTATTTTTCCTTTCCTCATTATTTGACTAAACTTTGCTCTACTTGTTGAATTTACTTTTGATATTGAAAAAAGATTCTGAGTGTGCCAAGTCCAGGTTATTTGATTCTTCTCATTCCCAAGAACTATAGATTCCATATATTTCCACTGACCATCCTTATCCTATGTTATACTGAACCACTTCCTTGTATGTATCCACCAGTAAAACACAAGTTCCTCAGGGAAAATAAATGTCAGTCTGTTTCACAGTTATGTTCCTAGAATCTAGGACAATGTTTCATATTCATTAACTGTTATATAAAACTCAGTGATTGAACAAATGAAAATATTAATTTAGATATTAAAAAATAAGGACCTTTGACTTTCATAAAGAATAATACATACAAGTCACAATATTCTCAAATTGAAAGCGATCCAAAAAAGAGAGCACCGTGTTTCACAAGAAAAAAATCATTTGAGTCAAATATAATCTAAAATGTATTTGATTTCTAACACAGATTGTGTCACTTTTTTTCCCATTTTGCTTTCACCCCAGACACATACTGTGTATCACAGTGAAGAAAGTTTTATTTTAGCAGTTAATTGTGTAAACTAACTCTGAACTACCCTTTTAATCTTTTGGGAGAATGACCAGTAACCTACATTGATCATTTTTCTGCTTCTGTAAGACAAGAGGCTTTTAAAGGAGCCTGCAATCACTGTGGGTCAGAGAATTAAGAATACAAGCACATTTCTTTCCAAGATATTGTTTTAGGAAATGTAAAAGGTTAACTATCTTTCTTGAAGAACTTATCTAAAAATGAAGTTGAAGTCATTACCAGCTGACTACATATTTTTACTGTGCAGACATTCTTATATATGTGACAGAAAGTTCATATAGTGGGAAAAACATGGTCCCTAAGGTTCACATTTCTTTCATTTTAACTTGCTAATTCAGTAGTATTCAATAGATCAGTTAATCTATGAGGATCAGTTTCCTAGTCTATCAAATATAGGTGATAATTTTTGAGTTTTTGGAAATATTGGAAGTAAAATTAAATGAGATTTATTTAATTAATAATTTTAATATGTCAGGTGAAATTCCTAACACTTTAAAATGTAACTGATTAGAAATTAGTTAATAGCTGCTTTTTTGTGTGGTTGCTTTGAATTTCTTTATACTGCAAGGTTTACCCTCAGTGTTTTATTAGGATTGTAAGGTTAGAACAGCATGAAATAGTTGAAGTCCTCCTTTTAAGAAAAGTTCTTTCCTTTCTTATTCAACATGTCATTTTTTTTCTTTCTCATTTGTAACATGATAGATATTTCTGTCCTTTGGGTAAAGTATTTGATTGAACATTTAAGTTATATTTTTAGATCTTCAATTTTCACTGTTTCATCTCAATAATGCCTTGGCTTTTTCACCTCTGACTGCCCTTAGTTTTAATAGATCCCAATATTATAGGGAATACATTTTTTGTGTACTCTGATTTTTTGTATACTCTGTCATTGAGAACTATAAATCATCTTAGAGATTCATTTTTCTGAAAATCACATTTTTCAGTATTAAATCATGAGTATTTTCCATGGTTTAATTGATACTTCAGTGCTTTGTGCAAGCTAAATGTTCAACACGTGTTACTGGTTGACACATTTATGTGACAGCAATTTTTAAACTGTTTTAAAATTAAGGACACAAATAAATTTGACTAACTCCTTCTTTTATAAGAACTCCAAGGTTCTGATCTACAACATAAAAGAAATGGATCATGCAAACCCTTAATTTCCTTAAACCTTGAAAGTTGTTTTTATTCAATTATTTTAATTGCTGGATACAAATTCTAATTGCTGGAGTCCTGAGTCATTGAGTGGAGATCAGGGTTTGCAGCAAATCTCATTTGCACTGGTAGGTCTTGCATACTGACTTAAGGAGGGAGGGAGGGAGTCACAAAGTCCTGTGTTGAAAGTTGTAGGTTCTGAACTTGCTGCACTGGTTATAGCCCTCAGTACACTGAAAAATCATATTGGTTTAGCCTAAGGAAATAAAAACTTGGGCTTATTCATATCATGTTAAAAGAAGCAGATAAAGTGTAGAAAATTCAACTATCTAAATACCCTCAAAAGCAAACAATCACTTGTATAGTTCTGGAAAGTATTTCACAGTTTTGGATCTTCATACTTTCTTGAAGTTTGAATCCTATCATCAGTTCAGTTCAGTTCAGTTGCTCAGTCGTGTCCGACTCTTTGCGACCCCATGAATCACAGCACGCCAGGCCTCCCTGTCCATCACCAACTCCCGGAGTTTACTCAAACTCATGTCCATCGAGGTGGTGATGCCATCCAGCCATCTCATTCTCCGTCGTCCCCGTCTCCTCCCACCCCCAATCCCTCCCAGCAACAGACTCTTTTCCAGTGAGTCAACTCGTCGCCTGAGGTGGCCAAAGTATTGGAGTTTCAGCTTTAGCATCAGTCCTTCCAATGAACACCCAGGATTGATTTCCTTTAGAATCCTCTCATAGTTGGTTTTAAATTCTTTTCTGTTGTTGTTAGAATATAGACTTAGAAACAAGAGTACTGAAATTAAGAGGACTATAAATATTAAGTCATGATGTTGAAAATTATATAGAAATATGAAAATAATGAGACATAAGATTTACAGATATTAATCTTGGAATAGTATGCTTTGATCAACAAATCCCATTCTACATTTAGAAGAATATATTAGAACCTGTGTTCCTTTGATGATGAATTTTTAAAATACCAAATTGATAATAGGGAATAGATGATAATTTTTGAAAAACAAAACACATGCTGTATTTATGTCATTTGAGAACACAATATAATAATATCTATTTCTTGTGTTAAAAGGCTTTTTCATATTGCCAACATTAAAAAAATTTCAACAAAAGACTGATAATAATTTTTTTAAAAAACAGTAAAATCATTCAGAGAAAAAGAACTATACAAAATACAATGAATGAACAAACCAATGTTAATGCAAGTAAGAATATCATCAGCAGTAATAAAACACCAGCAATAAAAAAGGAGACCTAAAATATATGATTTAGGAAATGAAATCACAAAATTGTTGCTTGGCCACATTTAAAATAAAATCCCTGCACAATGAGCTAATTATAGCTAGAAGACAATTAAATCCAGTCCCTTTAAATCCAGTGAAAGAGAAGAATACAGGAGAGAGCTTGTGAAAAGCAATTTTCTACAACCAGCAGTGATCCCTACCTAAGACTGCATGTTAAAAATAGCATTATGTCCCACACCCAGCACTTCTAAATCTTCTATCCAGCTCTTTTTTTTCCAAATAACTCTCTAATGTAAGAATAACTTATTTTTTAGTTATGTCAGTTATTCACTTTCTCTTTCTCCTCTTTAAAATATAAAATTCTACAGGTAGTGAGATAATTTTCTATTTTGTTAGTAGAAAAGAAATTGATGTATAGTAAGCAGCCACTGCAAACAAAGCTAGTGGAGGTGATAGAATTCTAAACAGCTATTTAAAATCCTAAAAGATGATGCTGTTGAAGTGCTGTAGTCATATGTCAGCAAATTTCGAAAACTCAGCAGTAGTCACAGGTTTGGAAAAAGTCAATTTTAATTCCTATCCCAAAGAAGGGCAATGCCAAAGAATGTTCAAGCTATCATACATTTGCACTCATTTCACATGCTAGCAAAGTTGTGCTCAAAAGCCTTCAAGCTAGGCTTCATCAGTATGTGAACAGAAAACTTAGAAATGTACAAACTATATTTAGAAAAGGCAGAGGAATCAAAGATCAAATTGCCAACATTTGTTGGGTCATAAAGAAAGCTAGAAAATTCCAGAAAAACATCTACTTTGGCTTCATTGAGTATGTCAAAGCCTTTGACTATGTGGATCACAACAAATGGTGGAAAAATCTTAAAGAGATGGGTATATCAGATCACATTACCTGAGATTAAATGATGCTTGCTCCTTGGAAGAAAAGCTATGATAAACCTAGACAGCATATTAAAAAGCAGAGACATCACTTTGCTGACAAAGGTCCGTATAGTCAAAGCTATGGTTTTTCCAGTAGTCATATATGGATGTGAGAGTTGGACTCTAGAGAAAGCTTAGGGTCAAACAATTGATGCTTTTGAACTGTTGTGTTGGAGAAGACTCTTGAGAGTCCCTTGGACTGCAAGGAGATCCAACCAGTCCATCCTAAAGGAAATCAGTCCTGAATAATCATTGGAAGGACTGATGCTGAAGCTCCAATCCTTTGGTCACCTAATGTGAAGAGCCAACTCACTGGAATAGACCCTGATGCTGAGAAAGATTGAAAGCCAAAGGAAAAGGGGGTGGCAGAGCATGAGCTAGTTACATAGTACCACCAACTCAATGGGCATGAATTTGAGCAAGCTCTGGGAGATAGTGAAGAACAGAGGAGCCTGGCATGCTGCAGTCCATGGGGTTGCAAAGAGTTGGTCATGACTTAGCAACTCAACAACAGTAGTTACCATCAATACATTTTTTAAGTTGAGTGAAATATGTAAATTATCTTTAACGCATAAGAATAAACATAGATATCACAGGTATCATTAGATTCAATGTACATTTGAACTGAAAACACAAGAATTACTTGTTCAGATGTTTATACCCAGTAGGTGTTTGAACTACAATTTAAATTCCAATCTGTGTGAACCTGTAGTCTTTGCTTTTACTACTGTATAATATGTCTGTCTAAGTAAGAACAAATGAGCAGAATCCTTTAATCACGCAAAACGAGGTCATCTAGAAAATCTAAACAAAGTCTTATACTTTGGAATCAAATTTTCATGTACTCTAATCTTTGCTTCTCTGCTTCAGTTATTTACACTATGATAACATTAGTAGTAAATAAATTAAAGAAAGGAGATGATTAAACAAGAAAAAAAAAGTTCATTAAATTTATTTTCAAAAAGGGAGGATGGAATACAATTAAAAAATGTTTATAATAAGAAAAAAAAATTAAGAAAGGGCCAGATGTCTATTTAAGGAATTAGTTCCCAAAACTGAATATGTTCTAATCCTTCTGACTTAGAAATAGTTCTTACTCATGAAGTGTTGATGTATGATTTTTCTTATTACTTGTAATCTATTATTCAGTCTTCCATTTTGTCATGTATCATAAAATAGAATATAATAGAATTTGATTGGTATTCTCCCCATAAAAATTGGAGGAAAAATAGGAACTAATATAAATTGTATCTGGTGTGTCTGTTTTACTGATATTAAAAAAGTATTGTGCATAGGTCATTTTAATAATTAATGAATGAAATCCATTTAATCACATCATGTTGTCATTTTACACCACTTTGTTATCTAGATTTGCCTTCCACCAGTCCATGCAAAAAGACCATTTTCGCAGTAATGTAGAACATTAGTTTTTCAGAAAACCAGAGTTTGAGAACCAGCTCTGTCCTGTCCTAGATGTCTAACTTCAGAATGGTTTTCCATGCTCTCTAGGACTGTTTCCTCCACTGTAAAATGGGATTAATTTGCATATCTGTATCAAAGAGATACTGTAAAAATCAAAAGGACATAATATTTCAAATGTAGTTAGCATATACTCAGTGACTGCTGTTAGTTATCAATTTTCTTATAGTTGATGTATCTTCAATCATTTTATCTTTCCTATAATTGCCATAGCATAAGCTTAGCTTGTTTTAAGTTTAATATTGTTGATGAAGTTGGTCCTGTCATTAGATATTTTACAGATAGTCACAAGGCATTTGGGAGCGTTAAAAGACTTTACAGAAAAGGTATAAAAATAAGGAGTGGACAAATACTTGCTAAAGAATAAAAAAAGAAAAGAGATCATTTTTATTACTCTCATGAGTCATCCTAAATGGATTACATCCAGGCCAACATTAATTTGTATGATTCCTCTGCTGAAAAGGGAATATAGCAGATGGACTATTATTATTCACATTCTTTATGAAAAATACCTGGTAAATGCCATTAGCATTACAAGTTCTTTGGGGTTATAAGTTTGCATAGTGTAAACTCACGTAAACCACTAAGTATCCAAAGTGTTACTGAGAATTGGTCCATATACCTCACTGATATGATAAAAAAAAGATGGATGACATAGAGATACATATTATCCCCACTCTAACTTTGGATAAAAGGAGACTCATCATTGAAAATTTTCATTAGTTTACTGCTATTTTTTTTAAGTTTTATAATAAGACCATCACTGACATTCATATAGATATCTACTTATTTCTTCATTTAATTCTCCACAATTAAGACTTTCATTTATGACCTTAGGCTCTCTGTAAATACAAAAGAAAGGTTTTCAAGTTATTTTGACATATATAATTAACTGCTATATTAAGATAAATTAATTTTTGTTTAATTAAGATGGGTTCCATTGGTGAATTCTCATTCAATTCAGTTCAGTCACTCAGTAGTGTCCGACCCTTTGCAACCCCATGAATCACAGCACGCCAGGCCTCCCTGTCCATCACCAACTCCCGGAGATCACTCAAACTAATGTCCATCGAGTCGGTGATGCCATCCAGCCATCTCATTCTCTGTTGTCCCCTTCTCCTCCCGCCCCCAATCCCTCCAAGCATCAGAGTCTTTTCTAGTGTGTCAACTCGTCGCATGAGGTGACCGAAGTATTGGAGTTTCAGCTTTAGAATCAGTCCTTCCAATGAACACTCAGGACTGATCTCCTTTAGAATGGACTGGTTGGATCTCCTTGCAGTCCAAGGGACTCTCAAGAGTCTTCTCCAGCACCACAGTTCAAAAGCATCAGTTCTTCGGTGATCAGCTTTCTTCACAGTCCAACTCTCACATCCATACATCACCATGGGAAAAACCATAGACTTGACTAGACGGACCTTGGTTGGCAAAGTAATGTCTCTTCTTTTTAATATGCTATCTAGGTTGGTCATAACTTTCCTTCCAAAGAGTAAGCATCTTTTAATCTCATGGTTGCAATCAACATCCGCAGTGATTTTGGAGCCCAAAAAATAAAGTCTGACACTGTTTCCCCATCTATTTACCATGAAGTGATGGAACCAGATGTCATGATCTTTGTTTTCTGACTGTTGAGCTTCAAGCCAACCTTTTCACTCTCCTCTTTCACTTTCATCAAGAGGCTTTTGAGTTCGTCTTCACTTTCTGCCATAAGGGTGGTGTCATCTGTATATCTGAGGTGATTGATATTTCTCCCGGAAATCTTGATTCCAGCTTGTGCTTCTTCCAGCCCAGCGTTCTTCATGGTGTACTCTGCATATAAATTAAATAAGCAGGGTGACAATATACAGCCTTAATGTACTCCTTTTCCTATTTGGAACCAGTCTGTTGTTCCATGTCCAGTTCTAACTGTTGCTTCCTGACCTTCATACAGGTTTCTCAAGAGGCAGATCAGGTGGTCTTGTATTCCTATCTCTTTCAGAATTTTCCACAGTTTATTGTGATCCACACACTCAAAGGCTTTGGCATAGTCAAGGAAGCAGCAATAGATGTTTTTCTGGAACTCTCTCGCTTTCTCCATGATCCAGTGGATGTTGGTTGTTTGATCTCTGGTTCCTCTGCCTTTTCTAAAACCATCTTGAACATCTGGAAGTTCACGATTCACGAACTGCTGAAGCCTGGCTTCGAGAATTTTGACCATGACTTTACTAGCATGTGAGATGAGAGCAATTGTGCGGTAGTTTGAGCATTCTTTGGCACTGCCTTTCTTTGGGATTGGAATGCAGACTGACCTTTTCCAGTCCTGTGGCCACTGCTGAGTTTTCCAAATTTGCTGGCATATTGAGTGCAGCACTTTCACAGCATCAGCTTTCAGGATTTGAAATAGCTCAACTGGAATTCCATCACCTCCACTAGCTTTGTTCGTAGTGATGCTCTCTAAGGCCCTCTTGACTTCACATTCGAAGATGTCTGGCTCTAGGTGAGTGACAGCACCATCGTGATCATTTTGTTCATGAAGATCATTTTGTACAGTTCTTCTGTGTATTCTTGCCACCTCTTCTTAATATCTTCTGCTTTTGTTATGTCCATACTATTTCTGTCCTTTATTGAGCCCATCTTTGCATGAAATATTCCCTTGGTATCTCTAATTTTCTTGAAGAGATCTCTTGTTTTTCCTATTCTGTTGTTTTTTTTTCTCTCTATTTCTTTGCATTGATTGCTATGTTAGGCTTTCTTATCTCTCCTTGCTATTCTTTGGAACTCTGCATTCAGATGCTTATATCTTTCCTTTTCTTCTTTGCTTTTCGCTTCTCTTCTTTTCACAGCTATTTGTAAGTCCTCCCCAGACAGCCATTTTGCTTTTTTGCATTTCTTTTCCATGGGGATTGTCTTGATCCCTATCTCCTGTACAATGTCATGAACCTCCGTCATCAGGCACTCTATCAGATCTAGTCCCTTAAATCTATTTCTCACTTCCATTGTATAATCATAAGGGATTTGATTTAGGTCATATCTGAATTCTCATTACTCCCCTTGTAATTAACAGTATTTCAATAAATCTTTGAGGTTAAAACTTGAATATTCTTTACAGACTGGAGAAGGCAATGGCAACCCAGTCCAGTACTCTTGGCCTGGAAAATCCCTTTGAAGGAGGAACCTGGTAGGCTGCAGTCCGTGGGGTCACTAAGTGTTGGACATGACTGAGCAACTTCACTTTCACTTTTCCTTTCATGCCTTGGAGAAGGAAATGGAAAACCATTCCATTGTTCTTGCCTGGAGAATCCCAGGGACAGGGGAGCCTGGTGGGCTGCCGTCTATGGTGTCGCACAGAGTCAGACACGACTGAAGCAACTTAGCAGCAGCAGCATTCTTTACAGACACAGCTACAGGAGAGAATTCTACTCATATTTCGGGGTGGCATACAGAAAGTACCAACCAATAGACACTATATCCACAAGTTACTACTATTCAAAGGTACTGAACAGTGGAGGGATGTAAGCAAATCCAGTGAAGGATAATAAACATACCCTCCAGTTATGAAGGGTTAATTATAATAAGTTAATTATAAGGGGCTATCTATGAAGAATTTGTTAGGAAAAAGTAAGATTTAAGAAGCTTAAGTGGAGGCATACAGTTTAGCTATCAAGAGGGTTTTTCTCAGATAAGAGTTGCGTTCAGAACATGAAATAATTATCATTTTATTTCTGTCTTCAGAACTTAAGATTTTACTATCAGTTTAGTTTATGGAAAAATAAAGTGTGCTTTCTTTCCCATGAATACTTAAATAAGCTGATATTATGTGCAACAGAATCAAGGAAGCATCCTCATCCCCATTCTTCTCAAGTCTTTGTCTTGCAATGAAATCAGTAGGGGGTGCCATGTACTAATTCTTGCTTATGATGTTTTCAATCACTAATTTCAAGTTTCATATTTAAAAAATTGTTTAATTGTGAACAATGTTATATGTAGAATCTTCACTTATTTTACTATCTCAAAATTTGAAGTAGAATTACTAATAACAACATAAACTGCACATTATTAGCTATTGGAAGTCATATGCCTTGTATTTTCATGCATTTTAATTTGTATCCATCTTGTTTTCCTAAACTTTCTTGCTAACTTCCCTAACTTTCCTAAAGTTGCTTGCTAACAAATGTATTTTTTAAAGTAAATGAATTATAGTTAAATCAATATAAGTCCATTTTAACCTGAAGACATGGTTAAAAATAATTTTGGAGTCAACAAATTATCTGATTAAGCCAAGAATACACTATAGGTTTTGGATTTGTACCTCTTCATCTTAAATTAAGAGGCCCCCTTAATGTTTCTCAATACCACGTTATGTTTAAGTCCTTTGTGCTTTTCAAGGGGAGAGAGACAGAGAGGGACAGCATGAGTTTTAATTCAGCTCTATTAATCAGCTATTTTCTCAACATTGTTTCTTAGATATATGTACAACAAGTGATTTTTATCCCTCATGTGTAATTTCTGACTATGGATGAGTCAGTAAGTCAACAAATGATATAAAATTACATTTATTTTGGTTTAAAAAATCAGACATATTTAGTGAAAGCTTTAAATACTTTGGGCTTCCCTGGGGGCTCAGATGGTAAAACATCCACCTGCAATATGGGAGACCAGGGTTTGATCCCTGGGTCAGGAAAATCCCCTGGAGAAGGAAATGGCAACCCATTTCAGTACTCGTGCCTGAAAAATCCCATGGACAGAGTAGCCTGGTAGGCTACAGTTCATGGAGCTGCAAAGAGTCAGACATGACTGAACAATCTCACTTTCTTCTTTCTTTAAATACTTTAAGTTGAAAATTTTATAAAATTATATCTTCCTTTGGTAAGAATTAATTTGGGGTCATTGACCTTTGGAAGGATAGTGAGGACATTCCAACCCATAGATCTAAAACTTTGTAATCATATACCACTCTGAAGAGGAGCTATTTAATGGAGCTGTTTAATCATGGTCGGTTCCTCAGGATTAGTCAGTCTCACGCCATTGCTGTTTAACATGGTAGCTTGTGTTCCAACAGCATCACGGTGAAGGCTATTCTCAGAAGGCAGCCTTAAAATAGGTTTGTGGGTTGAGGAGTGGGAGGAAGGTTCGCACTGTTATTATGGCGTAATCAGAGTCTGTGCTCCAAGGACATGAGGTTGTTCTAAACCTGTGGTGGAAAAACCTGTGTGTTTTCCACAACAGATGGGTAGTAGGAGGGGAAAACGGTTTCTTTCCTTGTGTGCTCCCTGTAACTAATATTGCTTGGATATGCATAACAAACAAAAGTGTTTGACAGTGAGGTGCCCACAAGAACAACTGAGGGTACCTGCCAGTGCCAGCCTGCTTTCTGTGTTGCTATTTGAGTTGAGTGAGAAAGTGCTTCAGTAACTTCAGTTACTATGGGGCAGTAAGCTTCAGGTGAGTTCTCTATTTAAACTGAGATGAAACCTGTTTTGAAAAGAGAGTACAAACAAGATAAGAGGGTTTTTTGTTGTTGTTGTTTGCTTTTTTACAGCACTCTTTCAAAAATAAGACAACTGTCCATATCCATACAACCAGAAAGTAGGAAATGTGTTTTAAAGAAGTTACTAGGACACTTCATATGTCTTGATATTCATAGTAACATTTGCTATGCAAGCTCTCTACTGCCTAGTTCACTGCACTCTATAATTAGAGCTTCTCATTATTAGAGTAATAACTCAGCATTCAAATAAACAACTCAGGATTTTGACATTTGTGGAAAATAGTACTGAAAAATCATTACAAGAAAATGAATATTAAATACTTATAAGTGAAATATGATCAATTTAGTCACCTACTGAAGAAAATGAATAATTGCATTTGTAAAAGTAAATTATGAAGGGGGGAAAACAGCTAGTTAAAATACAGATAAATCACTTTTTATCCCATTGTTCCAGCGTTCAGCTTCAGGACTTGATCATTTCAGAAAACAGTTTCCCAAGAAGTTCTTGCCAATAGAGGGCTAATATGTTAAAGCAGATAGTGTTTTGGATTACTCTACATATCTCTACTATAAATAGGATATTTTCAAAATGCTATTTTGAGCTGTTCAAGTGAGCTAGTGATCAGATGTGACAGACTTCATGATAATGATGGTCTGACATATGAAGAGGGGGAAAGGCTCATCATTTTAGACAGACAAACCTGGATGAATTCAAACTGTAACCTGTAATCTTTAATTTAAACTAGCCACTTAGCTGGTAAAGGTAATGATTTGTCATGTGCCTTATTCATTTACTGCTAATCAACCGGATTCACATATTTGAAATCCCTAGCATTCAGAAACCTTAAGTGGAGGATTCATGCACATGCACGTGTTCTACTTTATGCTACTGATTTGCAAAACAATGAGGCTGGTAACGATGTGAAAGATTTAACTGGCTCTCCTTGTGTCTCCTCTATATGAACTGATTGTTATTTGTGAAGAGAAATCTTCGGAAGCCTGTGGTTCCCACAGGATGTTGAGCAGCCAGGCACTAGGTTGAGGATGACATCCTGTGTCAGGGATCAGAAATCAGCCAGTTAATAGCTTTGCACTTAGAATTGTCTAATATTTTTTTCTCGTTAAAGGCCAATTTTCTAACATATAAAGTCATTTTCACATCCTTGATATATTGGAGACTGGAAGGGTCTTTGAAAATAGCACTAGTTTAAGTGATTTCTTTCTAAAGGATAATAACTTGCTAAATGTTTTATGCATCAAATAATTTTATAATTAAATTTATGTAATCCAGACCCAAGAAACACAAAACAATTCTTGCAGACTTTATGTTAGAGATTCAAATTTTGCTCTGTTATTTTACAAGTGATCTGTGTAACAAGACTTTGCTTTAGTAAAATAAGAATGAACCATTTTTTCCTCCCAGTCAAAGGCTAAATTTGTGCCATTTCCACTGAACAAAGTTATTTCAAGAATGAGTTAATGTAGTCATCATTTTTTTCCTGCTTATGTATGAAAATATTTTAATGTCTTAGTAAGACATGAAAAACTATTATAACCTGTAAGTTTAGAAAATTCAAATTATTTTGCTTAGATAAAGAATTATATAAATTCATGGCAAAATTGAAAACCTTCAAGAAGGGTAGATTTAAAATTGGCAAAGTCACAGTGCCCTACACACACACACGCACATGCACACACATGCACATGCACACACACACACGCACATGCACACACATGCACATGCACACACACACACGCACATGCACACACACACAAGCACAACAAGGAAACACAGTCTTCCTTTAAAAAAGATTTAGCCAGAACTTATTTGAGTGACTATATACTTTGAAAAAGGAGGATGGAAGGAAGGAAAGACATTGGGTACAAGGGAAGGGCAGGAGGAGAGAAAAAGAAAGATGAAAATAATGACATTTTCCTTACTCCAGAATTCAATGTAGTATTTCTTCACCTAGCCAGAGATGAGTCTTTAAACGCTGTCTTTTTAAAAAAGATGAGTAAATCATTCCAATCATTAGTACTTTATCAATACCCAGTACTAATCACAAAAATTTACATCTGCCACTTATTTCCTTCTTCTACTCCTCATTTCCTCTCCCTTCTCCTCCTACACAGCTTCTGTCCTCCTGTTTCAGTTTCATAATCTGTCCATTGTGAATTAAGAACATTTCGTTGGCAGTTCTTACCTAGAGAGTGCATGATACATTAGCCTCTGCAACACTGAGTCAGACCCTGCTTGGATTCCTACAACTGCCAGCAAATACCATTGCTCCTGAGGCAAGCAGGAGTGAACAACCAGAAGCACAGTGGATACTGCATCTGTTGGAAGGGAACAGAGTTAAAAAGCATTGATGACTCAGTGACAGTTCTATTGATCTGTTTTGGGTTTGATTTTTTTTTTTCTTTTGGTTAGGATACAATGAAAAATAAATGCCTCGGCACCAGGGGCCTCTTGGCAAGGAGATTTACACATTACTATTATTTTTAGCCTGTTTTGTGAAATGTGATGCTTCAATTACTAATTACATTACAGAATTTATTTATAGTTTGTTAAATGAAAGTCCAGTAGCTTCCACCTGATTAAATGTGGAAGACAGACCTTGCAATTATTTTCCAACTTAGTTTGTAGTTGGTTTCTCAAGTGATTTGAGCAAAGCTTTTTTTTTTCCCCTCAAATATATTCATTTCAACAAAGCATGTTTTGTTCTCTAAAGCTGTTATTCAGCCCATTTTATCCAGGTAAATGCCTTTAATTATGCCAAGTAAATGCCTAAAAACAGTAGCAATATTTTTTATCTTGTGGTGATCAGAATATTAAATTGTATTGAATCTCAATTTAAAAAATATAAATTTACAAGATTACAGTTATCTGCTTTGATCTGAAATGTTTCTTTCTGTTGTGTAATTAATAGAAAAGTCAGGAGACATATCGTTTTTCTGCTTTCAGGGATGTTTTTGCTTGTTTCTTTGCTTTCGTTCCTGTTTTCTTGCCTTAAGGAAATATCTGAACATAACCAAAAAAAAAAAAACACCACAGTAGTTTCCCAACAACACCTTAGCTTGCCCAAGAAAGCAGTTTTTAGCCAATTAGCAAAACTGACTCACTCATTTCATCAATAAGAAAAACTCTCTTTTAAGGAATCTCATTTCTTACAAAAGTAAGCCTTTTCATAATTTGGATAAAATGTATAGGGTCATTAACATATCACTGTCTTCTGTGATGTTTTAATGAGCCTTGTTCCTGCCTCTCCTGTGGTTCTCAGCATTGGCTTGACCAACTGAGTAGGTGACCGACCAACTATAAAATCACTAAGGGACACTTTGCCAACATTATTGCCTAATGTTTCCCATAGCATTAGCAAACTTTTTTTTCCCCTGTCATTTTAGAGACATAAAGACATCTGGAAAGAGGAAAGAATGTACATTTTTGGAAATACTCCACTAGATGTGTGTCTCCTAAAAGGATATTAAAATTGTTTCAAAATTCCACTATGGTGAATTTATATTCAACACTGTCAACAAATATTTACTGAACAACTGCTAAATACATATGGTTGCATCATACTACCAGGTATAAAAAGGTTCGAATTTATTTACCCTTGAACACTATTCAGTAAAGTTAGAGATCCATCAAATACACACCCTGAAGGAAGAACTCACATGCCTGGAGCCCATTAACCATGTTAGTATACTGCTGCTGCTGCTGCTGCTGCTAAGTCACTTCAGTCGTGTCCGACTCTGTGTGACCCCATAGACAGAAGCCCACCAGGCTCCCCCTTCCCTGGGATTCTCCAGGCAAAAACACTGGAGTGGGTTGCCGTTTCCTTCTCCAATGTGTGAAAGTGAAAAGTGAAAGTGAAGTCGCTCTGTCATGTCCGACTCTTAGCGACCCCACGGACTGCAGCCCACCAGGCTCCTCCATCCATGGGATTTTCTAGGCAAGAGTACTGGAGTGGCTTGCCATTGCCTTCTCCATGTTAGTATGCTAGGTGCTCTAAATATATTATCTATACACCAATCCTGAAAATTAGCACTTAGTGGCCCCATTTTAAAGATGAAGAGCTGAGATTCAGGAAGCCAAATTTGGTTACTTTGAACTGGAAGAGATAAAGGTTAGGGCTGATTAACAGAGTAATTTCTGTGTTACTGATGCAGACATCAGCTTCTCCCATGATCAAAGGTCCTTGAGAAGAAAGAAATCATGTCTGGCCTGAGAGATCATGGATGGCTTTAACAGCAAATCAATAGATAAATAATACTGATTTATCTACATTATTTATAGTGGGTAAGTAATCAGAGTAGAGGTAAATGAGCAGCACTGTTGAAACAAGAAAGAGCAATTTGTATTTACAGACAAGTGCTTCTTAACTGGAGCCAACAGACAGATGATAGGTAGACAGATAGATGGATCAATAGATAGATAAGTGAGACATGATATTAGAAATGCAGATTCAATTCAAAGCAAGAAATAATTAAACACCATAAAAAGTCATATGTACCATTTATGAAAAAATCAGAAAAATAAAAACCTAGAAATTTTTATAGTTTTAATATCTAGACTATGTAATGATTCATTTCTATAATTTGTTTTTTCTTCAATAAATATAGTAAGAGCACTTTTCCAAATTTAATAAACTAGTTACACATTTTATGGATGAGTTTATTTAACCTGTTGGAAGCTATTCAGTTTGTTCCATTTTCATCTTTAATCATTAAAACAATACTAAAATGACTATCTGTAATCATACACTCTTTTATATGTCCATTCACCTCCTTAAGATAAATTTATAAATTTGGATTGCCAGGCAAATACTGACATTCAAATGAAAGGGATTAGATATGTTTTATCAAATTATTCAAGAGAAAAATTTTACTAATTTGTTTTCTTATTTTATCAAATTAACCTTCCAGGAGATGGTGAAGGACAGAGAACTCTGGCATGCTGCAGTTCATTGGGTTGCAAAGAGTCGGGCACAACTGAGCAACGGAACAACAAACATCCAAAGGAATTTATAAAGACCCACAGTTCTAACGTCTTTCATAACCTTTATTTCTTTTACCTCTCACACTTTATTTATGTGCATATTTGACTACAAACTTGAATTCACATTACAAAAAATGTTCGTGTGTTTGAGATTTTTTTCATTTAATATTTTCATTTGACATGATTATCACTCCATGTTGTAAGTTTTCTTTTACAACATGTTTAATCTTTACTTTCCAGTTTGAAACTCTTGATGTTAAATAGAATGAAATAGATGTGAATGAAATCTGAAAATAGGTGTGAAGTAAATAGATGTGTTAAGTCTTTGCTCTTTTTCTCTCTCTTTCAAACTGAAACATATACCTGGATATGTGGATAGAAGTCATACTATGTATAACCTAGTAATCTTGGGGATAAAATGAGGCCCAATTTGAAGAACAGAAAACTGTGTACTTTCAGAGACAGAATGATCCAGGAATAAGAAACGATTTATCTTTTGAGTGTTTTGCTAGGCTTGTATGCTAAGAGTGATTCACTTATGGTATATTTTACAAAAGCAATATTTGCATTCCAAATAGCTGACTCTGTGTTTTGCATTTCCAAGAGCAATGTGGAAGGGTTGCCCCCTGATTGATAATGCTACCTGCTGTAGATAGCATGAGAAATTAAAAGGCTATGAACCTAGGTTACGATGTAACAGAAGATAAAAGTTTCAAAGGTAGCTGCAATGTAAAGACATTCAGTTGGTTTAAATTATTTTAGAAATGATTGTTAACGATTCATGGGATGCATCTTCACACAATATCAAACAGTCAAAGAGGTGTTTTCACATCTTTGAGGGATAAACCAAATCAGTCTGTTGCTGAATTCACACAACATTATTTGTCCAGTTTCAGTTCAGTTCAGTTCAGTTCAGTCACTCAATCGTGTCCGACTCTTTGCGACCCCATGAATCACAGCATGCCAGGCCTCCCGGTCCATCACCAACTCCCGGAGTTCACTCAAACTCATATCCATCGAGTCAGTGATGCCATCCAGCCATCTCATTCTCTGTCGTCCCCTTCTCCTCCCACCCCCAATCCCTCCCAGCATCAGAGGCTTTTCCAGTGAGTCAACTCTTCGCATGAGGTGGCCAAAGTATTGGAGTTTCAGCTTCAGCATCAGTCCTTCCAATGAACACCCAAGATTGATCTCCTTTAGAAGGGACTGGTTGGATCTCCTTGCAGTCCAAGGGACTCTCAAGAGTCTTCTCCAGCACCACAGTTCAAAAGCATCAGTTCTTCGGCAATCAGCTTTTTCACAGTCAAGTGGGCTTTAGAAAGCATCACTAGAAACAAAGTTAGTGGAGGTGATAGAATTCCAGTTGAGCTATTTCAAATTCTGAAAGATGATGCTGTGAAAGTGCTGCACTCAATATGCCAACAAATTTGGAAAACTCAGCAGTGGCCACAGGACTGGAAAAGGTCAGTCTTCATTCCAATCCCAAAGAAAGGGAATGCCAAAGAATGCTCAAACTACCGCACAATTGCACTCATCTCACACACTAGTAAAGTCATGCTCAAAATTCTCCAAGCCAGGCTTCAGCAATACATGAACCGTGAACTTCCAGATGTTCAAGCAGGTTTTAGAAAAGGCAGAGGCACCAGAGATCAAATTGCCAACATCCCTGGATCATGGAGAAAGCGAGAGTTCCAGAAAAACATCTATTTCTGCTTCATTGACTATGCCAAAGCCTTTGACTGTGTGGATCACAATAAACTGTGGAACATTCTGAAAGAGATGGGAATACCAGACCACCTGACCTGCCTCTTGAGAAACCTGTATGCAGGTCAGGAAGCAACAGTTAGAACTGGACATGGAAAAACAGACTGGTTCCAAATAGGAAAAGGAGTACATTAAGGCTGTGCATTGTCACCCTGCTTATTTAACTTATATGCAGAGTACATCATGAGGAACGCTGGGCTGGAAGAAGCACAAGCTGTCATCAAGATTGCCGGGAGAAATATCAATAACCTCAGGTATGCAGATGATACCACCCTTATGGCAGAAAATGAAGATGAACTCAAAAGCCTCTTGATGAAAGTGACAGAGGAGAGTGAAAAGGTTGGCTTGAAGCTCAACATTCAGAAAACAAAGATCATGGCATCTGGTCCCATCACGTCATGGGAAATAGATGGGGAAACAGTGGAAACAGTGTCAGACTATATTTTTGGGCTCCAAAATCACTGCGGATGCTGATTGCAGCCATGAAATTAAAAGATGCTTACTTCTTGGAAGGAGAGTTATGACCAACCTAGATAGTATATTAAAAAGCAGAGACATTACTTTGTCCAGTTTAGAACCATGATTTTCTCAGCCTCCGCCACTACCAGGCTCACTTTCAGTCTGAAGAGGTCTTTGGCAGGTGGTACTGCTCTTGACCCAAGGGATCTTGAAAAGCTGCACTGCTTCTTGGGAACTTAGTCTGGGTTTAGACTCAGTGGAAGTGAAAGAGTCCCTACAGTGTATCATAAACAAAGTACATTTTTATGACAGCCCTGTCCTTACATGAGAACCTGCAGAAGTCCGTCCTGGGGTCACTAAGAACAGCACTTGATGAGAAGGTACAGTTCACGGTTAACACTGCATAACTAGCTCCTCACTTGTGAGTACGTGGGTAATTCCTGATAAGTGTCCAATTGTCATCTTGAAATAGGGGACATTTGGAGCAGTACTGGCTCCTATAGTAAATGATTAATGTGTATTTTTCTGATCTTGACAGATTCCAAAAGAAGAGCAGATTGCTACCCATAAAACTAAATAGCATCAACATGGAATTACTGGAAGAATCCAAAAGTCTTTGCAGAAATGGTATGCTTACTCCAATCTTTCTCAAAAACCAGCTATTTTAAAGGGACCGGGGTCAATATAAATGAAATAAATGGAGGCTAAGATAAAATATGTCAGAAAATTCGCAGAAAGGTTATTTTAAGGTGGCATGTTAAAAACAATAATGGGCCATTAGGCTGTCTTGTTAAAGGCATTAAAGTCACAGGCACAATGTATGAGTCACATGGGCAAGATTTTCCACTTTATATATAAAAACTTCAATATTGAATTTCTGGTAAAAGTAAGATGTTAGAATTTCTGTGTATATTATTATAAATATTTAAGTTCAATTGTAGGCAGAGGAATAAGCAAAGTATTAATGACTCTAGAAATGTGCTAGCAAAATGCTGCACACTATAAATAATATTACAACAGACTTTAATACAGTTTTCTTTATAACCATGTATATAAAAATAATCTTTTGGCTGATCATTTTACATGCAATCATACTGCCTTTAACAAGCATGCATCTCCTTGTCAGAGACTTTAGCAATTATTTTTAAACCAGAATGTGAGCACCTCTGATGACAAGGTAAGGTACTAGACAATTTAATAAAGTGTAAGAAATGGTTGCCTCACCTTCTAACTTAGAATTAGATACTGGTGCTTGATGTATTGGGAGTATGTCCCAGGAGTTCAGCTTCCTCTGTTTCGTGCACCACTGAAATCTCCAGGACCTACACAAAAATCTAACACATAGAAGATACTCAATAAGTATTTGTTAAAAGAAAAAAAAATTAATGAATTCTTATTGTTTTGATAATTATTTGAATAATAAATTCTTGCATTCCTTTTCTGACTGCTATCCATGATTTTGGAGACTATAACTTTTTAACTCATTTGTCTTATTTAATTTTGCAGCAACTAACACTGGAGAAATAGTTCTCCTATTAACTCTTTGAGGGACGTTGATGCTGAAATTTATAAATTTTATGAGACATGGAGCTCTTTGTGGTGAATTCTTTTGGCTAGAAAACATGCCTTTGCTTTTTTGAATTTATTTATTTATTTGCTTTTCTGTTTGTTTGCTTTTATTTTTAGGCTATTAGTGGCATAGCATTAACAGTAAGAAAAACACTGGATACAGAGGTACAGATGAAGATATTTAGCTCCCATTTATGTACAGTGTTTCATGATGACTAAAGTACCCACTTCTTCCTAACAGAATCTCTGGACCTTTAAATGTTTTTGGCTATTTTAATTAAATATCTTATATAAGATACACTATAAGGGATTTTTTAAATTAAAGTATAGTTGATTTACAAAGTTGCATTAGGGGAATTCTTTTCTTTTACTTACAATATATTAATAGATATAGTGTTAGACGTTGCCTATTTAATTACTTTCTGAATGTCTTGCATTGTCATTTTTAATCTTTAAAAATTGGGAGAAGAAAAAAATCATCATTTTTCCATCCAGCAATGTTCAGGACTTTAGAAAGGAGCTGATTCATGAGCCCTGTGCTGGGACACTGCCGAGTCCCAGCGGGCAGGCTGTACTGTGTGTTTTTCGGAGTTCCTTAATGCAAACCCTTGTCTTTAATGGAGTGAGGGGAGGGGCGTTTAGGGAGTAAAAGGGAAGTAACAAGAGTATGGCAGAAGACTCCAGATGCTAGCTAGCCTTTACAGATGCTTTGATGACAGGAAACTCGTATAAATAAATGATGACGGTACACGGAGCTAGATGTGGAATGGAGAAAATTATACTGGATCACAAGATATATATCTGTACTCAGAAAATCAAGGGTGAGATTCCTGAAAACAACTGTTGGGATTTTTGTGATTTAATCCCATTGACTGGATCACTGAACAGGACATTTTTGACTTCCAGTTTTCATGTTTTGGCTGACCTAGGAAATCTCATGGTTTTGCTTTGTGACACATGCTTTTAGGAAAACCTGTTATTTCTGCCACTCTGCACTGCCCTGTCTCCACTGAACCACTGGGCTTCGGCAGAATTTGGAGTTTCAGTGCAGTAAGCAAAAGCAGGGAAATAATACGATGTTATATAGCTAAAGTAGCCATGATGACAGTCCATTCCTATGTCGGTGGCTGGAAGGGAGAGGGACTGCCACCCAGTGTTTTCACAGTGACTATTTCAAGCAGTTTCTAAATTGACAGTGAAAACAGGAGGAGAAAAGAAACAAGAAAAGGAAAGGTTCCCTTTCCTCGAAGGGAAAAAATAATTCAAAAGTATCTGAGAAAACTTAGCTATGGTAATTCCCTATTCCAAACATATGCAAGTCACAGGCAACTTTATTCTTTAGTTTCTAGGCACATTTTTGAGTTTAGCACAATAGGGAGAAGAAAATTGGAGGTTAGTGAATCCGGTGGGGCAAGAGGTGAAGAGGACTAAATTTCAGTCAAGACAACAAGGAAAGTACAAAGAATACAGTTTCTCTTTCATGTGCTTTGATCGTCTTTCCTGTTTTACCCTTAATGAATACTTTCTCAAAACTAAAAATAAAGCACTGCATTCTATTAAGTTAGGCTTTTCCTCCTGGGGAATTCTAAATGGGTAAGTGTGTGTTTCTCATCTATGAATATAACTATATATTCATATGTATAGTGTATACACACGTGCATGCATGTGTATATTTTTCTGTTGCTGGAATTCAGACAATGGACAGGGAAAAGAAGAAAAAGTAGTCCATGCTAAAGACCCGAAAAAACATGTTAGTTTCTTAAACTGTTTTTATAATTTTAGTGACTAACACTGGTCAAACTCAGTTTGTCATATCAGAAGATTTGCAGTGGTGGCATAAAGTCACACATGCCACAAGAAGCAGGGGAGAGAGTAAGGCAGGTAAATGTTTATAGTCCCCCACTTGGCTTTATATACAGAAAGCCTCCTCCTCACCTCCACATTGTAGCCCCTGGAAGGTAATAGCTGAGAAAGACACTTATTAAGTAGAAGAGAAACATTTCATGTCAACATTTAAGGTGCATCATGTGTGCACACTCAGGGTGAAACGGTTTTTCATTCTAAATAATATGCCTACAAGGTCTCACATTATTCTATTTAGAAAATAATGAAATAAGAGATGCTATCCTGGAAGCTTTAATTTGATTTTGTTAGCTTGCTTATGTCCTACACAAAGGCCACATGTGTATGTCCTCAGAATGCAAGAACACACACTACTCAAAGTTGTGTTATCACGCCGTGATACTAGTTACAGCTTGCTACTTGAAGATGGGACCTTTGCCATGATGCAAAGATGCTAATATATACACGGTCAGCAACTGTACTCATTACGAACATTTCTTGTCAACTAAATGATTTAAATAATCATATTAATAAATACATGATAGTCATACATACAAGTCACCTTTTCTCCCCCACTGATGGCTTTGATTACTTTGACAGACTAAGATATGCTAATGATACAAATTAGGAGCAAGAAGAATTAAAAGGGTGTTTAACTCTGATTCCAGGCTGTCAATTTCCTATAATGCTACCAACTTACAGATAGATGATTAAAATTGTTTCGTTTAGGAATTTTGAATATTTTAAAAATTGAATGGGTTTCTGGGGGAGGAAAAAAGAAAGAAAAATCTGTGCTTAGCTAATTAGACGTCCCTATTTGATTTAACAATAGAACAGGTATTCTTTGAGCATTGAGATCATCTTGCATTATGATAAGAGCCTACTTTTTTCTATTACAAAATGAATTTGCAAATTTGGCCCAGTGTGTTTGTCTGATTCTTTATATTTATATTATTCATTTATTTCATTAATTATAAGTTTATAAAGAGAATGGTCATTTACTCCTTAACTTGTTTCTAAAGTAGCTATTTCCAAAACATGATGCTAGATAGTTTAGGTAAGTCCCAGATACATGAAATATGGTTCCTTTCTCTGAGTGGCTAAGAATCTAATAGAAAAATGGTACATGTACCCCAATATATTGTAGACTTTTGTGAGAAATGTAATAGTAAACATAGTTGCTTTGATTGCATGGGAGTGAGCTTGGATTTTTTTTCAGACATCTTAGAAGTTTTAAAGCCTGATTTGGTAACTATATAACTATTGAGAAATTTACTTAATCTCTTTGGATTTCAATTGTATAATGTGTATGATGAGGAAAATAATAATACCAATCTATCAGACGTATGCAAATATTAGTTGAGCTAATACATGTGATCTAATTAGACACTGGTGCATAGTGAGTGCTTTCATGATATCCAGTGCTTACCCCAAAGATCAAATATAACCCTATGGTCTTATCAGTTTGCTTCATTGAACTATCCATTAGACTATGAACCATTTGAAGTCAGACATTATATCTCATTCCTTGTTGTATCCCCATTGATTCAACAGAAATTGAATAAATGATGAAGGGATGAGTGAATGCTTGATAATCAATTGGTTAAATAATATTTAGTTGTTTAGAGGGTTTAGTAAAATCTTCATCCTCCTATCTATGGGATGGTCAACATTTTTGTTTGATTTAAGATTAAAAAGCATGAAGTAGAGCACAGAAGAAACCAGAACTCTTACCTAGACTGTCATATAACCTGAAGCAGTTCTGGGGCCAATGGGGTGACACACCACTCTTACATTCTAATATATTATAATAAAAGTCTAGTCTGAAAAATTCTAAAAGGAAATCAGTAATAACAGTCTCCATTAATAAAAAAACAATCTGAGGATGCCCAAGTAAACTGGCACTCTTCAGTGAATGTAACTGGATGAAGATGGACCAATGGAAAGAGCCCCATGAAGGAATCAGAGCCTTCACCTTAAGTCCCCTCTGGTAGTTCCATGACTTTGGACAAGTCACTTCACCTCTCTAAGTTTCACTCTCGTCATTTGTAGATAAAAGATGGAGGACTTAATGGTCTTCATTTCTTCTAAGTGTAAAATTCTGAGTCATTTCATTTTGTTTTCTTATTTATCTTAACTTTATAGGAATGTGTTTGCTTGTGTCATTTTAGCACAGATAAAGGATTGTTAAAGTAGGTGGGGAGGACTTGAAAACAGAACGAGCTGAATGCATTTTCAGTCAAATGTAGTTTTTGTTTTCTGTGTGATTTTTTAAAATTAATTGTGAATCTAGTTCAGTAAAGAATTTTTTTTAATTAGATATTTTGAACCACCATATTGTTCTGGAAAATATAATAGAGCTAGAACTAAAATTTTGTTCTTTGTGGACAAGCTTTTTTTTTTTTTTTTAATACAAAGCATTGCACGCTGATTCAATCAACTGTCAATCATTCTAAAGCTTTCAAATAATATGAAATAACAAATGCTTCTATTTACTTTGGTTGATAGTTTACCAGGCACATTTACATGTGTAATCTCATTGTTTCACTCAACTATACACAAAGAGCTATGTGTCTATTATCCTCCTTGAACCTCCAGATCTACTCTTCTGCCCCAGTAGATTGGCCTCTATGGACCATATAAATAACCTGTTTGCCCTGGCAAAAGATTGGTAGAAGAAAGGAAGGAGAGTGAAGTCATATGTCTTATTTCCCTTTTATGACATTCCTTTAGGCGACTAGGGTCTCCTCTACAGACTTGTTCTCCTTCCAAATTCTACATTTTTGTTGTTGTTCAGTTGCTAAGTCCTGCCTGACTCTTTTGGAGAAGGAAATGGCAACCCACTCCAGTGCTCTTGCCTGGAAAATTCCATGAACTGAAGAGCCTGGTAGGCTGCAGTCCATGGAGTCGCAAAGAGTCAGGCACGCCTGAGCGACTTTTTACTTTTACTTACTAATATACCATTATGGAGAAGGAACTGGCAACCCACCCCAGTATTCTTGCCTAGAGATTCCTGTGGATGGCGGAGCCTGGTGGCCTGTTGTCCATAGGGTCGCACAGAGTTGGACACAACTGAAGCAACTTAACGTGCTTGCGTGCGTGCTTGACTCTTTGCGACCATATAGTGATATATAGTGATATTAGATTCATATAGTGATATTAGAAAAGAAACCAAAATACCAGACTTTAGTGTAAAGACTTACCTGAACTGAAATCTGGGGTTTTCCACATACTCTATGGGTGACCTTGAATAAATTACTTAGTGGTCTGAAATTTATATTTTTCACCATTGTAAAATAAAACTACTTGTTCTAACTTTATCATATAAGGTGGGTATTTAAAAAGCATTCCTAGGTACTGTGTGTGTGTATATATACACATTAATTTATTACATTTTATGTTTTTAAGATCGGAAGATGCTATCACTGTGAGAATATGTAGTGATCAAAAACTTTAAGAAAAACAAATGTAATACCCATTAAACAACAGCTAATACTGTCAGATTATATGTAACAAACAGCTACCAATATCAGGTATCTTCAGTAACATGTCAGAGTATAAGGACTGATTTTTTAAAAATTTCTGTAGTACAGATGTATTTAAGATCAGTCATGTGGAGTAGGAATAAAATTTCATTAAATATGCCTAATGAAATGTATTTTAGAGAATTCTTAAAGTCTACCTTTCCAGAAGGTAGAAAACTGAAAAATTAGGTAATTTGTTTCAGCTACCTGGATCTCCTAAGTCAGAATACAATATATTCTCTTTGGATGTCAAAAGCATCCTTTAATTTTTTTGTGTTGCTTCTGCAAAGCCCTCATTATATAGTATTTTAAAAGATTTGTGATGAGAACAGTCTCTAGAGAGTAACTGTTTTAGGACAAATAAGCCCAAATATTCTTGTTGGGCATACTTATCTAAATGATTCAGATTACTGATGCTATTAAGGACCATCTTACACTTGAAATGTATGTTAAAAATGGCATCCTTCAAGATATACATAAATGAACCACTTTGAGCTGATGGCGATGATTATAGTGATGATGATGATGATGGTGATGATGACAGTGATGATGGTGATGGTGGTGATGAAAAGGATAGTGATAAAGTCGAAGGAGGGTAATAGCAATAAGCTAATATTTAATATTCAGTGGGTGTTTACTCTCAGCAGATGATAGAATAACTGACATATATGTTACTTTATTTAATCACCATAGCAACTTAACAATAAGACAATGAAATAGTACTATAAATTACCATAATTTTTTAAATGAGGGAACAGAGGATCAGAAAATCATATTTCAGTTACATAGCTATTAAAAGTTCATGCCAGATTTCAAAACCAGAATTTTCTCTCAAGTATTGTAGTAGACATTGTAGTTATTTTTTCCTATGGTAAATTCCATTCCTCCCCTCCTATATAGCTATCAATACCAGGGTTGCCCTAAACTAATCATTAAATGTCATTTTTCTGGCCAAAGGGATATAATTTTGTAATCAGCAAAGTTTAAATATTAAGTAAGCATCTACTATCAGCCAGGCTCTATTCTAGGCACTGAAGATATGGTAGTGAATGAAGCAAAAAGATCTTTGCTCTTAGGGAATTAGCAATAATAAAAGACTGACCTGCAAACTAAAAGTATATGAGCACATTAATAATGTAGTAGTTATAACCCTGAACTTTGAAATTAGAAAATACAAATTCAAATTATCCTTCATCACTTTCTACCAATGATCTTGGAAAGTGTCTTAATCTCTCTGAGACCCAGTTTCCTCATCTGCTAAATAAAGATAATAATATGCATGTGTGTGAGTTCAGTCGTGCCCAACTCTTTGTGACCCCGTAGACTGTAGCCTGACAGGTTCCTCTGTACATGGAATTTTCCAGGCAAGAATAGTGGAGTAAGTTGCCATTTCCTTTTCCAGGGATCTTTCAATCCAGGGATCGAACCAGTCTCTAGCATCTCTTGCATTGGCTGGCGGGTTCTTCACCACTTGCACCACGTAATTCAAAATAACATTGTTGCACAATATGAAATAATGTTTATGAAGAACTTAGCATAAGGTTTAGAATGAGTACTTGATGTGGTAGCTATTTTTAAGTGCATCACAGATGCATGTTCAGAGGTATTGAAAAAGGAGTGATTACCTTGCATTCACCTCCAATTGCCCCCTCCTTGTTTATCACACTTCTTTTTTTTACTTCAAGTATCTATTAAGAATGTAACTCATTCAGGAAGACTTTTAATACTAATCAATTCAATTCCCACAAAAATTTCTTCACCAAGCTTAATAAAACACCAATCAACTCATAAGTCTTAAAAATCCCATAAATCAGATTTATTTTATGTTTAGTATTTGGGGATTGTCAACCATGCTTTTTATATTTGCACAAGAAAGAACATCTGACTTGATTACAGACAGCTAAATTTTCTGGTAGATTCTGAGAAAAAAGCTAGCTTCATGTCTAATTCTTGACAGTGGGTGAGTGCATGTGAAGTGTAAATCCAAGCAGTCATTTTGCCACTCTGAGAGAAGGCAGTCTGAAGATGTGGCTGACCCTGCACAAGGCAAGCAGGGTGACACTGAAAGCAAGTCAATCCTGATTTCTGCTCAATCCTGGATAGTGCAATTGTAAAAACAAAATGCAAAGAAGCAAAACATATTTCTTTTTTATGTATCATTTAAGCCAGTTTTAGTTGTTTTTTTTTTTTTCTTCAACTGAAACATAAGAGTTCTAATACACACAAAGCCTGCACTATTATAATAGGGGAGAGAAATCAAGGGGCAAATATATTTTTCATGCATTTTATTCAGGCAGGAAGCACAATGAAAGACCAAGTTGAAGCTGGTATGGATGTTCCAACTTATGCCCTGAGCTACCCTCAGGCTTAAGGCATTAACCTGTGCAAACCGGCAATACCTCATGAAATGAGGATGCTGAATCATTGATCATGAGTCCACTGTAGATTCTGAACATAGCTAACTAATATTTAGAGAATCAAATGCTACAAAGCTTCAGTCTTGAGGTTCTTTGCCATTTGCAAATGAAAATTGCAATGGGGAAACAACAAAATAGCTTAGTACCAAATAAATCGAAATGATTTCAGAAAGTTTTTAGCCAAGGGTGGTTTATTTATAACTTTTTAATTTTTGGTAGTAGATTCTTTGTTCCCCCTTTCTTCAACAAAACTATATGAATGATGGTCTAGAACTGGCATTATCTTCCTCATATTTCCATGTAAACTGTTGTGTTTGGGTACCTGTTTGTTTTTGCTGCCATTTTTTAAACACACTGAAATAGAATTCTGAAGTGGGTTGGCTCACATAATTGTAAAAGTTCTTGTGTGAATTTTTTCCTGTTAAACATGTCAGGGAAGAAATATGCAACAAATAATAAAATGGATGCAAACACTCATCAATCAAAAGCTGCCTGCCACTTCAGTGCTATACTAGAAGGGTCTTCAGAGTGACAGCACAAATGCATGTTGGCAGGCCAATCAAAGCTTTAGAAACAAAACAAAACATTTCATACCAGCCCCTCAACTCTCTAAAGCTGTGACAGTTGGTTTGCAATTTCATTTTTTACATTAGTTTTGAATTTCTTTATTAAATCATTTTCAGTCTGACCCTTTCGCTGTCACATATATGCCAATACTGTTGATGGCAATAAAAAGTAGTGTATCTCTAATCTTTGGAGAATGGTGTTCTGAAGACATATTCATGATTTAAGATGTATTAATAATATTGTCATTTTTATTCTTTCAGACATTAAGTTATGCAATCAAAATGTAAAAAAAGTACTTTGAAACCAAAGAAAGAGACAAAAGGAAAAAAAAAAAGGAATTTGTTCTACTCATTTCACCACTATTCTCATGTCTATAAGCTATATAGTTCTTTTTTAAAGTTCTATAAATATAAAAAGATATAACTCAACAGAAATGCTTATATTAACACTGATCTTAATTTGCTTTAGTTTCAATTTGAGAAGTCCAAATATTCATGCCAAATTTATTTACAGTAGGGTTACTCTTGTATTGGTTCAGTCATAGATTGTTATTTTAATAACAAAGGCCTTAGCGTGATTTGTAAAGTTTTAGATCTGCTGTGGGTCTTGTTGAGGACATATGAAGCATGGAAGCAAAAGGAAGGGATCTTGTTAATGCATAAGGATGAATAGAAATTTCCATTTCGATTTTCATTTCAAGCTGGGAAAGCAGATGTATTCTAAGAGACAGCACCACTGAACTAAATTCTTTGCACCCAGCATTTCTCTCTTGAGGCAAATATCCTTTTCCTTTTTTCCTAAATAATTCACAAATTGCTTCTGCACAGAGGCCAAAGAGGGTCAGAACAAAATTCAATTACTTTATATCACCATATTCTCCTCTTACAAGGGAAGGCTGTGGTATGAGGTTTGCAGTCTTAATCATATATGAAGTTTAAATGCCAAGCAGATGATCATACAATTTGGGGGTCGGGGGAAATCACTGAATATTCTGTACATTTTATTTTTTAAAGATAGGCTCATTCTTATCTTTTATGTATCTATCACAGTAATTCTTCATTAAATCCTTCCCAAACTGCCCTTTTCCAGGATTTTTGTAATTATCTATGCCTACACACAGACCACAAACCATGCCCTGTGTCACATTGGGTCTCATCAACATGTCACATCGTGTCCTGTCACTTTATAGAGCACAGTGTGACAGATGAGATTTCAGAGCAAGGACTGCATTATCTCTTGGCATAATAAAACATGAAAAAAAAATAGATTTCTCATCTTTTTTTCTATCTATTTGCACTTGCACACACCATATGGATTTTTCTATAAGATTCTCAAAGATCATTAGAGTTAAATAATTCTAAATATGCATTCTTCTAAGCATTGACTTTTCTTCCCTTATTTTTTTCAACGAAGAACAATGATTCTAATCTAATCTCAATGGTGAGAAGTCAAAAACAGGTAATAAATTATTGAAATACTGTGTTTACCATTATTATTTCTTGTGTTGCTTACATAAGTTCAGTATGTTAGGTCTGATAAAATGTATTATTCACATTTTACAATAAAAATACAGAAGCACTGAAAGAATAAATGATGTATCTCAAATCATACATTATACAAAGACTAGAAACCTCTCTATTTCTCTAAGTGGCCAGATAACATATTCAAAGCATAGTTATTGTCCATGAATACTGAAAATTTAGAAGATAATTATGCTATATGTTAATCTGTGTCATTTTAAAAGATGTTCATGTTTTATAAACATGTATGTTAGGCAGGATTTTGGCCCACATTGGCCTTTGTCCCCTTGTGTTACACTTGCAAATTTACTATGTTACATGGCAAAAAGGGATTTACAATATAATTAAGGTAACAGATCTGTTGACCTCAAGATAGATTGTTTTGGTTTATCTGGTAGCCTCAGTATAATCACATAAGCTCTTCAAAGCACAAGAGCACATCAGTGAGATGTGACAGAAGAAGTGAGAAAGATTCAAAAGACAAAGAAATTTTGAAGTGCCGTTACTGGCTTGAAGATGGAGGAGGCAACATGTCAAAGAAACAAGAACTTCAGTCCTACAACCTCAAAACACCAAATTATTCTACAAACCTGAATGAGATGGTCAAAGGATCTTTCCTCAGAGCTTTTTAGCTAAGAACCCAGCCAGGCCACAAGCCCTGTTAGACTCTCAGCAGAATACCTAACTAAGCCCACCTGTCTTTCTTACCCCTAGAAACTCTTAAGATAATACATATTTATTCCTTTAAGACACTGCTGCTGCTGCTAAGTAGCTTCTGTCGTGTCCGACTCTGTGCGACCCCATTGACGCCAGCCCATCAGGCTCTTCCATCCCTGGGATTCTCCAGGTTTAGAACACTGGAGTGGGTTTCCATTTCCTTCTCCAATGTGTGAAAGTGAAGTCGCTGAGTCGTGTCCGACTCTTCGCGACCCCATGGACTGCAACCTACCAGGCTCCTGCGTCCATGGGATTTTCCAGGCAAGAGTAGTGGAGTGGGTTGCTAAACTTATGGTAATTTGTAACTATGGTAATAGAAAATTATACAGCATTACACTTGCCTGTCATAGCCATAATATCAACGAGTTCTGCACGCAAAAATCTGTTTAGTTTTCTCCCACGTGAGTGATAGTCGCTGAATCTTATCCAACTCTTTGTGACCCCTGCCAAGCTCCTCTGTCCAAGGAATTTTCCAGGCAGAATACTGGAGTGGGTTGCCATTCCCTTTTCCAGTTTCTCCCATATATAATGGGACAAATGTTATCGTCTGTTGATTCTCCTGCTGACACTGATTAAGTCAATGTAGTTAACAACTCTTCAGGCATAATTCCCTGTGGCCTAGTATGTTCTACTCTCTAGTCATTTTCACTGTAGAAGGAAACCGCAAACTGGAAAATGCTGAAGTCTGTCCCCATAGACATGAGTTGACCAAGAACTTCAGCCTTTTGGTTCACTTTAATCTCTTGTACTGGCAATGATTTAGGAAGGGGGAGGATTGCCCCACAGGAGAGAGCAGGGCAAGGCCACCAACAATGTGACAAAATGACCTTTTGATATATTAGGCCATGCATACTTCTGTTGTTGCTACTGTTGTTTAGTTGATAAGTCGTGTCCAACTCTGCAACACCATGGACTGTCATCCGCCAGGTTCCTCTGTCTATGAAATTACCCAGGCAAGAATACTGGAATGGGTTGGCTTTTCCTTCCCCAGGGGGTCTTCCTTACCCAGGGATCAAGCCCATATCTCCTGCACTGGCAGGCAGATTCTTTACCACCGAGCTGCCTGGGAGGCCCGTGTTTTATGTACCATATTCCATTATTAGTCTATGGTCAACTCTCCTTCTTCAGTTAGGTATGAGGCCAATTTTTTTGTTTCTGCAGAAAAGAGTTATCACAATAGGAATGAAAATGATGGGGAAATTACTACATAGAGCATACGCCTCCACTCTTGCATCCCATACTCATGGAAGACATAAATTCATCACTGGACTACTTCCTGCTGAGCTGGAGCACATCCTTATGCACAGAGTAATCTCAGCATAGTGCTCTTGGAAACTACTGTTAATTAATACAAATGTCCATGTATCAGAAGAACATGGAATTTTAAGTCAGACATATACTTTTGTGTGAATACTGGTTTTACCACCCACTATGTCCTCTGATAAGAGCAAATGTCTCTCTGAGCTTCAGTTAACTCATATATTTGGTAAAGATTGTAACCACTCTATTAAATTCTTACAGAGATAAAATGAGTTCATTTATACTTTTAGAACAATGGTCAGCAACTAAAACTGTCTGTTTTTGTATAGCCTAAGAGCTTAGGAATGATTTTCACTCTTTAAAATGGTTGAAAGAAGTCAAGATAAGAATAAAACTTTGTGGCTACTGAAAATGTAACCATAAGAATTTCTAGGAAGTGGTACTCACTCAGAAACAAATACGATTATTTTCCTTATCAGTATGCTCCATTTCTTGCCTCTCAAACTGTAGCTCCATCTACTGGAGGCAGCCTTGACCATGTGGTGGTGGCCCTGCACTCCAACCTCCATCCCCAGCTGAGTATCACAGTTCCTTATGCTAGACTTCACTTTAATCCATGTCACTTAAGCTGGGTGCAGCTATCGCTCCTTGGCCTTCCTCTGACACTTGGCATTGCCATCTACACTGAAGTGCAGGTACTCCTGCCAGGGAATGTGACTTCTCTCAAGCATCTCTGTATCATCTAGTCACTGCTGCCACCTGCTATACTAGAATCACGGTGATCCTCATAAATACTGTGTAACTCAGTGAAGAAGAATACCTTTCTCCCATTTTTATGCTATATTTAACTAAAGGGAGTTACTTATTTAGTCGCTAAGCTATGTCTGACATTTTTGTGACTCCAGCAGACTCCTCTGTCCATGGGATTTCCCAGGCAAGAATACTGGAGTGAGTTGCCATTTCCTTCTCCAGGGGTGCTTCTTGACCCAAGGATTGAACCTGTATCTCCTGCATTGGCAGGCAGATTCTTAACCACTGAGCCACCAGGGACTCCTCTAAAGGGAGTAACTAGGGTTCTAATAAATTAATTTAGCAGGTATGACTGTGAACTATTTACAAAGACTTCCTTCAATACTCCAAGATTCTAATAGTGAGAAGGGATTCTGCGGACTGAGAAGCAAATCATGTTTCAGAACAGTTCTAGGCTTTAAGTCACCACCCTTTCCAATACAAAAGCTTTGTTTTAAGGCTAAGCTTCTCACAGCTGACTCTTTCTACTTAAGGATGTAGACTAAACACTTCACAGAAGGCTTCAGAATGCCTGATGTAACCAGTTCATCAGCTTCAGAATTTTTCCAGATTTGTTTAGCCATGTACAAAATAGCCATTGCCAGCTGAGTGAATTCTAGATGCCTATTATGTAGGATTACCTTTGAAGAAGTAATACTAGTTTTTCAGTAGGAAAATATATCACTAGGTGTACCAATTATGGAAACAATTTTATAAACCTCTTTCTGTGATAAGTAAATTCAATATGACAGAGCATATTGTATTAGTATCTAAGGTTATGATTGTGGTTATTTATGTTTCTTAATTTCTAAAGTCATCCATACCATGTTAAAAGTCCTTTTTCATATGTACCATGAGTAAAGATTATGATGTTATCCTGGGTTTCCATGGTACTGAATTTAGTGAGGAAATACTCTGTGAATTGCCTTCCTAATATCTATTTCTTTCTGATCCTTAACCAACAGAATCTTGATTTTGTTCTGGATGACAATCCACCTCTCCAAATACTTGCTGTCCCTGCTCCTTTGCAGACATAGGTGACCACAACACTGTTTTGGCCAATGAGTTGCAGGCAGAAGTCTACTGAAAGTTTCTGAAAAATATTTTCTTTTCTGAAAAAAAAAAAGAGAGAGTTGGAACCATGGTCCCTTTACCCTGACTCCTGTTTTTTTTTTTTTTTTTCTCTCCTTGCAAGCATGATATTTAGAGTGATTATGAGGTAGCAAGCATAAAAATGAAAGCCAACACACACACACACAAATAGTTGAGTAGAAAGGAAGGGAAAAGTGTGTATCTTGTAGCTCTTCAGGCACTGTACTGCTGAACCAGCATCTGCAACAACTTCCAGAATTCTTGCTATGTGAGGAAAAAGGAAGTTTCTATCTGGCTTATTATTTCTCAGTTATTCCTTATTTGCAGATTTTTTTTAAAGTTTCTAACTGATATATTAGGTTTAACTATAAAGAATTCATGATTTTTTCACTTATATAAATGATGATTTCATATAGTCAATCTACTATATTTTGTTTCATCTGTTTAAAATACAGTTCATTGAATAGCACTTTCATTTGACAACTTGTGTACTTTTTAGGCTTATTCTATCATACAGCTGCATATAAATATAGATTTCAGCATGCGGTAAATATTTATTTTCAATTCATATAAAACCAATGTTCGTTTTATTGATGGCCAGTGTACACACAGTATGAGACACTGGGTAAAACACTTTCTTGAAAACAAAAATAGAGACAATCAATATGAACACAAATAAATAAAAGTTTAAAATATAATGCCCAATGCTAAAATCTAAATAAAATTTAATGCATTATTTATCATGTATTTCTTAGTGATATTTTTAGGAAATATATTCTAAATAAATTCTGTAAAAATGACAAATATGCAAAAGACATTCCTTACAATATTAATTTTAGTAGTGGAAAATTAGAAAAATGTTCTGTCTAGAAATAGGATAAAGGGTGAGCAAATCCTGGGGCATCCACTACAATGCTCATTATATAGTCATTAAAGAACATATTCACAAAAAGCTTAAATTGGCAGTTAAAATTCTTTATGCTCTAAAATACATATATTGCTGTCTCTTTCAGGCACTTTTCCTTTCTTCTAGAAAGGATGTCTATCTTCTTCTGGGAAGTGATCCATCAGAATTCTTGCTTGTGTTATTTTTTAAATGTGGCACCAGAGAGATCATAAATCGGCTCTTTTTGCTGGAAGAAGCCACGATATGGGATGTTTGGGATCTTTGGTGTGCATACTTCCTGCCATCTGGGGAAATGTAGTGGGCAGAGAGATAAGTTGATATGCAGAAAGAAGTCAGTAAAAATGGCAGAAAGATTCTTGGGATGGTCTGAGTGCCTAGCAGTCTTTGAGACTAAGCAACACACTAGTACTTTCAGAATTTGAAGGTTAAAATTTCCCTCAGTTGTTTGATATCTTTCCAGCAATTGCTTCTTTTCTTATATATCAGATTCATTTGCTTTTCTGTCACTTTTACACAAATTTGCCTTGATTTAATTCCATTAGAATGTTAGGTAAAAAAATAAAAGTTAGACATAAAGTTGTATTTACATATGTAAAGATAGCAACTACATGACATATGCAAAGTAAAATATTTTTAAAAATCTATAAAAATACAGATCTCATTCACTTAAAAATATTATTGAACACACTCTCTACTAGACATGTTTTTTAAGCACTTGGACTATAAGGGATTTTTTTTTTTCTCTTTTGGTGGTATAATTCTTATTAATATTATATTTCATTTTTTTTTAGTGTTTTAAAATAAATTGGTATTTTTAAGGAAATAACCCTCTTTTCAGGTGGCATTAGAGGTAAAGAACCTGCTTGTCAATGCAGGAGACATAACAGACACGGTTCTATCCCTAGGTTGGGAAATACCCTAGAAGAAGGCATGGCAACCCACTCCAGTATTCTTACCTGGAGAATTCAATGGACAGAGGAGCTTGGCAGGCAACAGTCCATAATATATAAAGTATAGACTTTAAAAATATAGCTTTTGTTACAATGTAAGCAAATAGATACAAAGATTTTAATTGTAATATGTTTTGGTTGTACAGCCACCAAGTCTTCTCTGACTTTTCATGACCCCATGGACTGTAGCATGTCGGGTCCCTGGAGTTTGCCCAAGTTCATGTATATCACCTGGAGTTTGCCCAAGTTCACCTCAGTGATGCCGTCCAACCTCTCAACCCCCTGTAGCCTTCTTCTCCTTCTGCCTTCAGTCTTTTCCAGCATCAGGGTCTTTTCCAATGAGTTGGTTCTTTGCATCAGGTGGCCAAAGTATTGGAGCTTCAGCTTCAGCATCAGTCCTTTCAATGAGTATTCAGGTTGGATTTACTTTAAGACTGACTACTTTGATCTCCTTGCTGTCCAGGTGACTCTCGAGAGTCTTCTTCAGCAAAAAAGTTAGAAAGCATCAAGTCTTTTTTGCTCAGCTGTCTCTATGGTCTAACTCTCACAACCATATGTGACTACTGGAAAGACCATAGCCTTGACTATATGGATCTTTATTGGCAGTGGTATCTTTGTGTTTTAACACACTGTCTAAGTTCATCATAGCTTTCCTGTCAAGAAGTTGTCTTCTAATTTCATGCCTACAGTCACAATCCACAGTGATTTTAGAACCCAGGAAGAGGAAATCTGTTACTGCTCCCACCTTTTCCCTTCTATTTGCGATGAAGTGATGAGACCTGATGCCATAATCTTAGTTTGTTTTATGTATATATATATATATATATGATTTAGATATATATTTAGTTTTAAGCCAGATTTATCACTCTCCTCCTTTATCCTCATCAAGAGGCTTTTTAGTTCCTGTATACTTTCTGCCAACAGAATGGTATCATCCACATATCTGAGGTTGTTGATGTTTCTCCTAACAATCTTGATTCCAGCTTGTAATTTATCCAACCTGACATTTCACATGTGGTCTGCATATAAATTAAATAAGCAGGGTGACAATAAAGAGCCTTGTTGTACTCCTTTCTCAATCCTAAACCAGTAGGTTTTTCCACACAAGGTTCTAACTGTTGCTTCTTGACCCACATACAGGTTATTCATGAGACAAGTAAGATGGTCTGGTATTCCTATCTCATTGAGAGTTTTTCACAGTTTATTATCATCCATGTAGTAAACAGCTTTCAGTTCAGTTCAGTTGCTCAGTTGTCTCCGACTCTTTGCAACCCCAGAACCACAGGACACCAGGCCTCCCTGTCCCTCACCAGCTGCTGGAGTCTACCCAAACCTATGTCCATTGGGTTGGTGATGCCATCAAAACTTCGCATCCTCTGTCGTCCCCTTCTCCTTCTGCCCTCAATCTTTCCCAGCATCAGGGTCTTCTCAAATGAATCAGCTTTTTGCATCAGGTGGCCAAAGTATTGGAGTTTCAGCTTCAACCTCAGTCCTTGCAATAAACACCCAGGACTGATTTTCTTTAGGATGGACTGGTTGGATCTCCTTGCAGTCCAAGTGACTCTCAACAGTATTCCCCAAAACCACAGTTCAAAAGCATCAGTTCTTCGGTGCTCAGCTTTCTTTATAGTCCAACTCTCACATCCATACTAGACCACTGGAAAAACCACTGGAAAAAAACCTTGACTAGACAGACCTTTGTTGACAAAGTAATGTCTCTATTTTTAATATGATGTCCAGGTTGGTCATAACTTTCCTTCTAAGGAGTAAGTGTCTTTTAATTTCATGGCTGTAATCACCATCTGCAGTGATTTTGGAGCCCAGAAAAATAAAGTCAGCACTGTTTCCCCATCTATTTGCCATGAAGTGATGGGGCCAGATGCCATGATCTTAGTTTTCTGAATGTTGAGCTTTAAGCCATCTTTTTCACTCTCCTCTTTCACTTTCATCAAGAGGCTCTTTAGCTCTTCTTCACTTTCTGCCATAAGGTTGGTGCTATCTGATATCTGAGGTTATTTATTATTTCTCCCAGCATCATTGATTCCAGCTTGTGCTTCCACCAGCCCAGCATTTCTCTTGTACTCTGAATAGAAGTTAAATAAGCCGGGTGACAATATACATTGACTTACTCATTTTCTTATTTGGAACCAGTCTGTTGTTTCATGTCCAGTTCTAACTGTTGCTTCCTGATCTGCATACAGGTTTCTCAAGAGGCAGGTCAGGTGGTCTGGGATTCCCATTTCTTTCAGAAATTTCCACAGTTTATTGTGATCCACACAGTCAAAGGCTTTGGCATAGTCAATGAAGCAGAAATAGATGTTTTTCTGGAACTCTCTTGCTTTTTTGATGATTCAGCGAATGTTGGCAATTTGATCTCTGGCTCCTCGGCCTTTTCTAAAATCAGCTTGAACATCTGGAAGTTCAGGGTTCATGTATTGCTGAAGTCTGGCTTGGAGAATTTTGAGCATTACTTTACTAGCCTTTGAGATGAGTGCAATTGTGTGGTAGTTGGAGCATTCTTTGGCTTTGCCTTTCTTTGGGATTGGAATGAAAATTGACCTTTTCCAGTCCTGCGGCCACTGCTGAGTTTTCCAAATTTGCTGGCATATTGAGTGCAACATTTTCACAGCATCGTCTTTAAGGATTTGAGATGCAAAAATCCTTAACAAAATTCTAGCAATCAGAATCCAACAACATATTAAGAAGATCATACATCATGACCAAGTGGGCTTTATCCCAGGAATGCAAGGATTCTTCAATATCCGCAAATCAATCAACGTAATACACCACATTAGCAAACTGAAAAATAAAAATCATATGATTATCTCAATAGATGCAGAGAAAGCCTTCGACAAAATTCAACATCCATTTATGATAAAAACCCTCCAGAAAGTGGGAATGGAAGTGACATACCTCAACATAATAAAAGCTATATATGACAAACCCACAGCAAACATTATCCTCAATGGTGAAAAACTGAAAGCATTTCCCCTAAAGTCAGGAACAAGACAAGGGTGCCCACTCTCACCACTACTATTCAACATAGTTCTGGAAGTTTTGGCCACAGTAATCAGAGCAGAAAAAGACATAAAAGGAATACAAATTGGAAAAGAAGAAGTAAAACTTTCACTGTTCGCTGATGACATGATCCTCTACACAGAAAACCCTAGAGACTCTACCAGAAAACTACTAGAGCTAATCAATGATTACAGTAACTTTGCAGGATATAAAATCAACACACAGAAATCCCTTGCATTCCTATTCACTAATAATGAGAAAATAGAAAGAGAAATTAAGGAAACTATTCCATTCACTGTTGTAACGAAAAGAATTAAATACTTAGGAATATATCTACCTAAGGAAACAAAAGACTTGTACATAGAAAACTATAAAACACTACTGAAAGCAATCAAAGAGGACACTAATAGATGGAGAAATATACCATGTTCATGGATTGGAAGAATAAATATTGTAAAAATGAGTATACTACCCAAAGTAATTTATACATTCAATGCAATCCCTATCAAGCTACCAACAATATTTTTCACAGAACTAGAACAAATAATCTCACAATTTGTATGGAAATACAAAAAACCTCGAATAGCCAAAGCAATCTTGAGGAAGAAGAATGGAACTGGGGGAATTAACCTGCCGGACTTCATGCTCTACTACAAAGCCACAGTCATCAAGACAGTATGGTACTGGCATAAAGACAGAAATATAGATCAATGGAACAATATAGAAAGTCCAGAGATAAATCCACGCACCTATGGACACCTCATCTTTGACAAAGGAGGCAAGAATATAAAATGGAGAAAAGACAGTCTCTTTAACAAGTGGTTCTGGGAAAACTGGTCAGCCACCTGTAAAAGAATGAAACTAGAACACTTCCTAATACCATACACAAAAATAAATTAAAAATGGATTAGAGAGCTAAATGTAAGACCAGAAACTATAAAACTCCTGGAGGAGAACGTAGGCAAAACACTCTCCGACATAAATCACAGCAGGATCCTCCATGACCCACCTCCCAGAATATTGGAAATAAAAGCAAAAATAAACAAATGGGACCTAATTAAAATCAAAAGCTTCTGCAAAGCAAAGGAAACTATAAGCAAGGTGAAAAGACAGCCTTCAGAATGGGAGAAAATAATAGCAAATGAAGCAACGGATAAAGGATTAATCTCCAAAATATACAAGCAGCTCCTGCAGCTCAATTCCAGAAAAATAAATGACCCAATCAAAAAATGGGCCAAAGAACTAAACAGACATTTCTCCAAAGAAGACATAAAGATGGCTAACAAACACATGAAAAAATGCTCAACATCCCTCATAATCAGAGAGATGCAAATCAAAACCACAATGAGATACCATTTCACACCTGTCAGAATGGCTGCTATCCAAAAGTCTACATGCAATAAATGCTGGAGAGGATGTGGAGAGAAAGGAACCCTCTTACACTGTTGGTGGGAATGCAAACTAGTACAGCCACTATGGGGAACAGTGTGGAGATTCCTCAAAAAACTGGAAATAGAACTGCCATATGATCCAGCAATCACACTCCTGGGCATACACACCGAGGAAACCAGAATTGAAAGAGACACATGTACTCCAATGTTCATCGCAGCACTGTTTATAATAGCCAGGACATGGAAGCAACCTAGATGTCCATCTGCAGACGAATGGATAAGAAAGCTTTGGTACATATACACAATGGAGTATTATTCAGCCATTAAAAAGAATACATTTGAATCAGTTCTAATGAGGTGGATGAAACTGGAGCCTATTATACAGAGTGAAATAAGCCAGAAAGAAAAACATCAATACAGTATACTAACGCATATATATGGAATTTAGAAAGATGCAAATGATAACCCTGTATACGAGACAGCAAAAGAGACACAGATGTATAGATCAGTCTTTGGGACTCTGTGGGAGAGGGTGAGGGTGGGATGATTTGGGAGAATGGCATTGAAACACGTATGTTGTCATATGTGAAACGAATCACTGGTTCAGGGTCGATGCATGTTATAGGATGCTCGGGGCTGGCATGCGGGGATGACCCAGAGGGAGCATAAAGGGAGGAGGGAGGTGGGAGGGGGGTTCAGGACGGGGAACTTATGTAAACCCGGGGTGAATTCATGTCAATGTATGGCAAAACCAACCAATATATTATTGTAAAATAATTTGCCTCCAATAAAAAATAAATTAATTACCAAAAAATAAAAAAATAAAAATAAATAAAAAAGAATTAAAAAAAAAAATGAAATAGCTCAACTGGAATTCCATCACCTCTACTAGCTTTGTTCATAGTGATGCTTTCTAAGGTCCATTTGACTTCCCATTACAGGATGTCTGGTTCTAGGTGAGTGATCACACCATCGGGATTATCTGGGTCGTGAAGATCCTTTTTGTGCAGTTCTGTGTATTCTTGCCACCTCTTCTTAATGTCTTCTGTTTCTGTTAGGTCCATACCATTTCTGTCCTTTATTGAGGCCATCTTTGCATGAAATGTTCCCTTGGTATCTCTAATTTTCTTGAAGAGATCTCCTGTCTTTCCCATTCTATTGTTTTCCTCTATTTCTTTTCATTGATCACTGAGGAAGTCTTGATTATCTCTCCTTGCTATTCTTTGGAACTCTGCATTCAAATGGGTATATCTTTCCTTTTATCCTTTGCTTTTAACTTCTCTTCTTTTCATTCAATGAAACAGAGGTAGATGTTTTTCTGGAATTCCCTTGCTTTCTCTTTAATGCAGTGTATGTTGACAATTTGATATCTTGTTCCTCTGCCTTTTCTAAACCCAGCTTGGACATCTGGAATTTCTCAGTTCATGTAATGGTGAAGCCGAGCATGCAGGATTTTGAGCAAAACCTTACTTGCATGGAAGATGAGTGCAATTTTCTGGAAGTTTGAACATGCCTTAGTACTGCCCTTATTGGGAATTGGGAAAAGGATTGATTTTTTCCAGTCCTGTGGCCACTGCTGGGTTTTCCAAATTTGCTGACATACTGAGTGCAGACCTTTGGCGGCATCATCTTTTATTTTAAATAGCTGTGCCGGAATTCCATTGCTTCCACTAGCTTTATTGACAGCAGTGCTTCCTAAGGCCTATTTGATTTCATACTCCAGGATGTCTGGATCTGGGTGAGTGGCCACAATCTCATGATTATTTGAGTCATTAAGATCTTTTTTGTACAGTTATTCTCGGTATACTTTCCATTTCTTCTTTATCTTTTCTGCTTCAGGTCTTTACTGTCTCTGTCCTTTATTGTACCCATCTTTGGATGAAATGTTCCTTTGATGTCCCTAATTTTATTGAAGAGATCTCTAGTCTTTCCCCTTCTGTTTTTCTCTATTTCTTTGCATTGTTCATTGAGGAAGATCTTCTTATCTCTCCTTGCTATTCTCTGCAACTCTGTTTTTAGTTGGGTATACCTTTTCTCTCTCTTGCTTTTCACGTCTCTTCTTCAGCTATTTGCAAAGCCTCTTTAGACAACCACTTTGTCTTCTTGGTTTTCTTTTTCTTTGGGATAGTTTTGTTTGCTGCTTAAATATTATGTACAATATTACATACCTCTGTCCATAGTTCTTCAGGACCTAGCAGTTCTAATCCCTTGAATCTATTCATCACCTCCACTGTATATTCATAGGGAATTTGATTTAAGTAGTACCTGGCTGGCCTAGTAGTTCCCCCCACCACCCCTTTCTTTAGTTTAAGCTTGAATTTTGCTATGAGAAGCTCATGATCTGAGCCACAGTCAGCTCCAGATCTTGTTTTTGCTGACTATATACAGCTTCTCCATCTTCAGCTACAAAGAATGTTATCAATCTGTTTTTGTCATTGACAGTTTGGTGATATCCATGAGTAAAGCCATCTCTTGAAAAATGTATTTGTTGTTGAAAAATGGTTTTTTCTAGCAATTATACTATGATATTATTGTTCAAATTATAAAAACTGGAAATAGTGAAACATTCATCTTAGTTAGCAGAGTTTTCTAAGCTGTGTGCCAAGGAACACAATAAGCTTATAAATAGACTAAATGACTGCTGATCTTCTGAGCTTTCCTTGGAGGTAGGTGGAGCCTGGTATGGCCAGGTGCCTAGGTTGGTTGCTACAAGCTAAAAGAAGTCTTTTACAATCTACTTCAGTGAATTGTACATTTAATATTTCTGAAAGGATCATAATAGAGGTTTGGAGACATTGCTTTAGATGGTCACCTAGGTTCCTCTCTTGGGATTCCCAGGTGGTTCAGCATGAGGAGCCTGTCTCAGGGTAAAGAATCTTCCTGTAATGCAGGAGACACTAGTTTCATCCCTGGGTCTGGAAGGTCCTCTGAAGGAGGAAATAGCAACCCACTCAAGTATCCTTGCCTGAAGAATCCCATAGACAGAGAAGCCTGGCAGGCTACAATCCACAAGACATGACTGAGTTGAGAATGCGGTCCCTCCTTTTGTTGTGATGTCTACAAATTCTGAGGATAACATGCTTGATAGGACATTTAGTTCTATCAAGATGACAGATGGACAAAGTATAAAACTCTTTTGCCACAGTGGCTAGAAATATTTGAAATAAAATAATCATATAATTTGAATACATATCTGTGTTCTTAACAATATAAGTAAACTGTTATTAAATATACAGATTAGGGAGGAAGAAATAAAATAGTTTTTGTTTGCTGATGATGTCAACATCTCTGGGAAATCCAAAATAAAAGACAAAAACTCCTTGAACTAACAAATGATTATAGCAGGATCACATAATACAAGGCACAAAAGGTTAATACATAAAAGTCAACCATTTTCCTATATACTAGCAATAAATAAGTGGAATTTCAAATTAAGAACACAATGCCATTTATATTTGCACTCCAAAATAAAATACTCGTGTATAAATCTAACAAAATATGTTTAAGATCTTTATGAGGAAAACTATAAAATCCTGATGAGTGAAATCAAAGAATTAAATATGTTGAGAGATATTCCTTGTTCATAAACAGGAAAGCTCAATATTGTCAATTGGTCAGTTACTCCCAATTTGACCTATAAATTCAACACAGCCCCAGTCAAAATCCCAGCAAGTTGTGAATATTGGAAAACTGATTCTAAAGTATATATAGAGAGACCAAACAACCAGTATAGCTAAATCAGTATTGAAAAAGAACAAAGTCAGAGGACTAACACTACCCAATTCAAAACTTACCTTAAAGCTATGGTAGTCAAAGCTTTGTGGTATTGGTGAAAGAAAAGACAATAGATCAACAGAACAGAATAGACCAGAAATCGGCCCTCATAAATACAGTGAAATAATCTTTGACAAAGTAGCAAAGGCAGTACATTGGAGAAGAGATAGTCTTTTCAACAAACAAATAGTACTGGAACAACTGGGCATCCGTATTCAAAAATTCAATCTAGATGCAGACTTTACATTATTCACAAAAATTAGCTCAAAATGAATCATAAACCTAATGGTAAAATGCAAAACTAAAATAAAACTCCTAAAGGATAACATAGGAGAAAATATAGATGATCTTGCGCATTGTGATGCCTTTTTAGATTCAACACCAAAGTCATGATCCATGGAAGAAATAATTGATAAGACAGAATTATTAAAATTAAAAATTTCTCTTCATGACATTCTCAAAAGAATGAAGAAGCCACACACTGGGAGAAAATATTCACAAGAGACCCATTGATAAACAACTGTTTAAAATACACAAAGAATTCTTAAAACTCAACAACAGGAAAATAACCTGATTTAAAAAATGGAGCAAAGATCTTAACAGACATCTCATCAAATAATATAAACAGATGGCAAATAACCATATGAAAAGATGCTCAACATCATGTATCTTTGGATAATTACAAATTAACACAAAAAAGAGCTACCACTACATACCTATTAAAATTGCCAAAATTCAAAACATTGAAACATCAAATGCTGGTGAGAATAGGAAACAAAAAGAAGAACTCTTTATTTATTAATAGTAAGAATGCAAAAATGGTACATCTAGTTTGGAAGGCAGTCTATCAGCTTTAATAAAACTAAAATTACTCTTACCATTTGATCCAGCAATCATGCTCCATGGTATTTACCCACATTAATTGAAAACTTATACCCACACAGAAATCTGAAGATTTATTCATATGGGAAAAAATTCAAAGCAACCAAGATGTCCTTCAGTAAGTGAATGTGATAAATAAATTGTGGTACATCCAGACAAGACTATTCACTGATAAAAAGTGATTGAGATATCAAGCCATAAAAAAAATTATGGGAGAAGGGCTTAAATGCTTATTTCTAAGAAAAATAATTCAATCTGAAAAAACTGCATGTTATATAAATCCAACTATATGACTTTCTGGAAAGGGCAAAACTATGGAGACAGTAAAAATACCAGTGTTTGCCAGTGGTTAGAGGGTATGGAGAGATGATAGGAGCATGGAAGATTTTTAGAATCGTGAAACGTCTGTATGATACTATATTAATGAATACCTGTTATTATACATTTATCCAAACCCATAGAATGTGCCAAACCAAGACTGAACCCTAAAGCTATACACTGAATGTTTACGTGCCCTCAAAATTCATACGTTAAAGCTGGGTTTCGCTAGACATTGAACCTGCTGAAGACTTCATCTTGTGTTTCTCAGCCTCCAGCTGCTGCTGCTGCTGCTGCTAAGTTGTTTCAGTTGTGTCAGACTCTATGCAACCCCATAGATGGCAACCCACCAGGCTCCCCCATCCCTGGGATTCTCCAGGCAAGAACAATGGAGTGGGTTGCCATTTCCTTCTCCAATGCATGAAACTGAAAAGTGAAAGTGAAGTCACTCAGTCGTGTCCAACTCTTTGCGACCCCATGGATGGCAGCCTACCAGACTCCTCTGTCCATGGGATTTTCCAGGCAAGAGTACTGGAGTGGGTTGCCATTGCCTTTTCCTCTCTGCCTCCAGAGAGGGTGAGAAATAAATTTTTGCTGTTTATAAACTTTCTATAACAGTCTATAACATTCTGTTACGGAAACCAGAAGGGACTGAGCCAACTAATGTAAACTGTGGACTTTGGGTGAATTTGAGGTGTCCTGCAGGGTCACCACTTGTAAGAAATGTACCACTATGGAGAGGAATGTTGACAGTTGGAGAGGTTGAACATGTGTGGAAATAGGGACTATTTGGGAACTCTGTACTGTCCACTATCAACTTAGAACTGCTCTGAAAAACAAAGTTTATTAAATAAAAAAGTAAGAAGAAAGGAAATAAATGTATGGCAATTATAAAGTACAAAAAGTGACAGCAGAAATGAATTTAAATAGAAGAGTAGTCACAACAAATAGAAGCCAATTTCACTAGTTGACAAACTCTCAAAATGAATTTTTAAAAGATACCTGTTACATAAAGTAGCACATGTAAAATGACAGAGAAAGATTGCATGTGAAAGGACGTAAAATGATATAGGCAAATATTAAAGAGAGGAAAGTTGATATAATATTAATCAGACAATTTTGAATTTAAGAGAATGATTATTATAAAGTCACTACACACAGTGATTAAAGGAAAAATTTGACAAGATGCTATAATTCAGAATGAGCTTAAAGCAATCTCAAAATACATAATTCAGAATTCTCCTCTATTGTGTGGGAAATGGACATATCTTCAATTAGCGTGGGAGATGATATCACTATTTCAGAAGCTGGTAGAGCAAGCAGAACAAAAGGAAGACTATAAATGATTTAAACAAAACACATAGCAAGCTTAATCTCTAAACACTGACTTGTAACTTGAACTCTTAAACCTTACAGTTAATATATTCTCTTGAAACAAAAATTAATCATGAATTGACTGCTATACAACAAATTCAAAAGATCATATTATATAGACAATACTTAACATAACCAATATTTTAGAGTAAACTCAAGACACAGCCATACTGGACAACAATAATAATTACAGCAACAATAATAATAATAGTAAATGCTTTATAATGTAATGTAACATTCTTTTTAACATAAACTATGAAAAATTGGAGTTTATTTGAAATTTTATGTTTCTTCTGATGCAGAAATTTATTTTAAATTTTTATTGAACATTGAATTTTGCAAGATATATATTGCATTTCTTTAAAATTAATAAATATAAGACTTTGGAAAATGAAACTATAACACAATAGAACTAATTAAACAAATATTCCTCATATTAAACAGTAATAATGTTTCTTTCTATTCCATAATACAGTAGGACATTTGTACCTTTCCTGTCTCCTTTTCTAAGTAATTCTACCCTTAATGACTTTTAGCCTTTAGGAGATCATTCTTTTATATATAAGTAAGGCAACCAAGGTCCGTCTAGTCAAGGCTATGGTTTTTCCAGTGGTCATGTATGGATGTGAGAGTTGGACTGTGAAGAAAGCTAATCACTGAAGAATTGATGCTTTTGTGTTTTTTTTTGTTTGTTTGTTTTTTTGCCTACAAAGCCTAATTTGGCCTTTTATTTTTATTTTTTTGTTGTAATTAATTAATTTTTTATTGGAGGCAAATTATTTTACAATATTGGTTGGTTTTGCCATACATTGACATGAATTCGCCCCGGGTTTACATAAGTTCCCCCTCCGGAATCCCCCTCCCACCTCCCTCCTCCCTTTATCCTCCCTCTGGGTAATCCCCGCATGCCAGCCCCGAGCATCCTATAACATGCATTGACTCTGAACTAGTGATTCATTTCATATATGACAACATACGTGTTTCAATGCCATTCTCCCAAATCATCCCACCCTCACCCTCTCCCACAGAGTCCCAAAGACTGATCTATACATCTGTGTCTCTTTTGCTGTCTCGTATACAGGGTTATCATTTGCATCTTTCTAAATTCCATATATATGCGTTAGTATGCTGTATTGGTGTTTTTCTTTCTGGCTTACTTCACTCTGTATAATAGGCTCCAGTTTCATCCACCTCATTAGAACTGATTCAAATGTATTCTTTTTAATGGCTGAATAATACTCCATTGTGTATATGTACCAAATCTTTCTTATCCATTCGTCTGCAGATGGACATCTAGGTTGCTTCCATGTCCTGGCTATTATAAACAGTGCTGCGATGAACATTGGAGTACATGTGTCTCTTTCAATTCTGGTTTCCTCGGTGTGTATGCCCAGGAGTGTGATTGCTGGATCATATGGCAGTTCTATTTCCAGTTTTTTGAGGAATCTCCACACTGTTCCCCATAGTGGCTGTACTAGTTTGCATTCCCACCAACAGTGTAAGAGGGTTCCTTTCTCTTCACATCCTCTCCAGCATTTATTGCATGTAGACTTTTGGATAGCAGCCATTCTGACAGGTGTGAAATGGTATCTCATTGTGGTTTTGATTTGCATCTCTCTGATTATGAGGGATGTTGAGCATTTTTTCATGTGTTTGTTAGCCATCTTTATGTCTTCTTTGGAGAAATGTCTGTTTAGTTCTTTGGCCCATTTTTTGATTGGGTCATTTATTTTTCTGGAATTGAGCTGCAGGAGCTGCTTGTATATTTTGGAGATTAATCCTTTATCAGTTGCTTCATTTGCTATTATTTTCTCCCATTCTGAAGGCTGTCTTTTCACCTTACTTATAGTTTCTTTTGCTGTGCAGAAGCTTTTGATTTTAATTAGGTCCCATTTGTTTATTTTTGCTTTTATTTCCAATATTCTGGGAGGTGGGTCTTGGAGAATCCTGCTGTGATTTATGTCGGAGAGTGTTTTGCCTACGTTCTCCTCTAGGAGTTTTATAGTTTCTGGTCTTACATTTAGCTCTCTAATCCATTTTGAGTTTATTTTTGTATATGGTGTTAGGAAGTGTTCTAGTTTCATTCTTTTACAAGTGGAATTGATGCTTTTGAACTGTGGTGTTGGAGAAGACTCTTGAGAGTCCCTTGGACTGCAAGGAGATCCAACCAGTCTATTCTAAAGGAGATCAGTCCTGGGTGTTCATTGGAAGGACTGATGCTAAAGCTGAAACTCCAATACTTTGGCCACCTCATGCAACGAGTTGACTCACTGGAAAAGACTCTGATGCTGGGAAGGATTGGGGGCGGGAGGAGGAGGGGACGACAGAGAATGAGATGGCTGGATGACATCACCGACTCTGATGACATGAGTTTGAGTGAACTCCAGGAGTTGGTGATGGACAGGGAGGCCTGGCGTGCTGTGATTCATGGGGTTGCAAAGAGTCGGACACGACTGAGCGACTGAACTGAACTGAACTGAACTGAAGGCAATATAATCAACCTTAAGATTCATTTTTATTTCCATCTTTGTTTTTGTCCAGTCTCAGTCCTTTGATATCTGCTGTCAGCTAATTTATAACTGGACTAAATAGTCTCCCAACAAATCAGAACCTTCATTATGTGTTTCTGAACATTTTGAAGAAATAAAAAATTATACAAATAAAATGCTTCCCTTTCAAAGCCTGTATATGATAGGTAAGCAAATCATGCCTTCCTTTAGCAATGCAAAAGGGTATGCAGGATGTTTAGTGGGTCAGAACTGTCCTTTTTCTTTGGTTAGATGTTTGCTTATGAATGCAATTTACCAAAGTTTATATTTACAATTACTGATGAAAATGCAAATAGATGAGTATGGCTTTGTTTGTATTTGGACCAGATATCAGCAATCTATTGTTTATAGTTTCTATATTATCATCAAAATTTTCATGGAAATTAAGCAGACTACTCAGACCTTCATTTTGCAAATCAGAGTACCTCAGATCTAAGTGGAACAGATTCTGTTCTTCTAGTAATTGACATATTACTTGATGACACCATAAGAAAGCATTGTCATTAGTAAGATGGTACTTTAAGGAGCAAACAGCAGACATTTTATTATTTCTGTTTTAAATGCAGGGCATTTTCAGTTGCTATTGCTTTATCAGAAAATGTAACTTTACTCATTTTCATGGAGATATGATGATGTATGTTCACACATGTGGTATGCCCAAGTTAATTCAGCAGTCACAATTTCTGACTGAGCATTGGTTATCTTTGGGAGATGAAAAATACTATGATTGATTTAGAAGTATTTGCTGGTCTTGACATGTAAGATTCAATCTTCACATGTGCTTTCTCCACCATCAATTCAGTTCAGTTCAGTTCAGTCGCTGGACTCTTTGCGACCCCATGAACCACAGCACCTCAGGCCTCCCTGTCCATCACCAACTCCCGGAGTTCACTCAAACTCATGCCCATGGAGTCGGTGATGCCATCCAGCCATCTCATTCACTGTCGTCCCTGTCTTCTCCCACCCCCAATCCCTCCTAGCATCAGACTCTTTTCCAGTGAGTCAACTCTTCGCATGAGTTGGCCAAAGTATTGGAGTTTCAGCTTCAGCATCAGTCCCTCCAATGAACACCCAGGATTGATCTCCTTTAGAATGGACTGGTGGGATCTCCTTGCAGTCCAAGGGACTCTCAAGAGTCTTCTCCAACACCACAGTTCAAAAACATCAATTCTTCAGTGATCAGCTTTCTTCACAGTCCAACTCTCACATCCATACATGACCACGGGAAAAACCATAGCCTTGACTAGATGGACCTTGGTTGGCAAAGTAATGTCTCTGCTTTTTAATATGATATCTAGCTTGGTCATAACTTTCCATCCAAGGAGTAAACGTCTTTTAATTACCTAACTTAAAATTACATTTTGTGTATTTTATAGTGTGCTCTGTTTGGCTATGTAGCTCCTGAATAATCCTTTATGTGTCCTTCCATCTGACATTAAAATTACACAGTTTAGCCTTCTTTTTCATTGAGGTCTGGGTAATGTTGATGTTGGTATAATTTTGTTCTCAGTTTTATTATATAAACCCTTAGAAGAGCTGGTTACAATATTCACAAGATTAAAAACTAAATTAATAATATCTTGAAAAATCAAAGGCAAACTTTCTTTTTTGGCCCCATCCTAGGGCATGTGGGATCTTAGTTCCCCAACCAATGATCAAATCCATGTCCCCTGCGGTGGAAGCACAGAGTCTTAGCCACTGAACTGCCAGGTAAGTCTCCCAAACAAAACAGTTAATGATCATAAATACAACATACTCAAGCTGCATATTTTCCTTGAATCAATCAAGTGATATAACATTGGGTGATCCATTACCAGAAATTTAATATTATAATTGTCAACATCAGTGGTCAGGAAATACTAGCAACAAGGACTATAGAAGTCAAATGATCCCTGTGGGATCCATTTAATGCTGAAAGCAATGTTGCTGTCATAACTATCTTTTAGTTCTTGTTTGACTTTTGTACTTTCATGCTAAACTACAACTCCTATCACCAAAATTGGGACTTTTTGTGTTCAGAGATGTATGACTTTCTGTGCTGAAAATCAAGACATTCTCCATGCAAGAATACTGGAGTGGCTTGCCATGCCCTCCTCCAGGGGATCTTCCCAACCCAGATTTCCAATCCAGGTCTCCCACGTTGCAGGTGGATTCCTTAATATCTGACCTGCCAGGGAAGCCCAAGAATACTGGAGTGGGTTGCCTATCCCTTCTCCAGGGGACCTTCCTGACCCAGGAATCAACCTGGGGTCTCTGGCATTGCAGGAGGATTCTTAACCAGGGATTCTTCCTTCCTAAAATGGTTGGTCAGGTCACCCTAATTGTCCGTGGTGCAATAATAGGCAAAAGTTGTACAGAAATAGAAAAAAATACACTCCTGATCCCCATGTATTTGAAAAACTTAATACTTATTTCCACATTTTTGGATTTATATCAAGAATTCAGGTAGTGAATATTAGCTAATCTATTATTAATTACTAAATTATTAAAGTAGAAAACAATAAAATAATGTCACTAAATACAGAAAAGATACACCATTGATTTACAACAAAAACTTAAAGCAAAATAATAGACTTCTTTAATCTGGTAATGTATCAATTCAGTTCAGTTCAGTCGCTCAGTCATGTCCGACTCTTTGCGACCCCATGAATCACAGCACGCCAGGCCTCCCTGTCCATCACCAACTCCCGGAGTTCACTCAAACTCATGTCCACAGAGTCGGTGATGCCATCCAGCCATCTCATCCTCTGTCATCCCCTTCTCCTCCCGCCCCCAATCCTTCCCAGCATCAGAGTCTTTTCCAGTGAGTCAACTCGTTGCATGAGGTGGCCAAAGTATTGGAGTTTCAGCTTTAGCATCAGTCCTTCCAATGAACACCCAGGATTGATCTCCTTTAGAATAGACTGGTTGGATCTCCTTGCAGTACAAGGGACTCTCAAGAATCTTCTCCAGCACCACAGTTCAAAAGTATAACTAAAATTAAAACATGGAAAACAAGCTTACTGTTGAATTTCTGGAGGCATTATCTTTAAAGTCTGAAGGAAGACAAGAGGTTCATGATTTTTGTGTCTATAGACATTGTACTAGAGATTCTATTCAGAGCTACACAAGAATAAAAAAATGAAAGAGTGAAGTGAAAAAGAAATCTGTAATTTTTCAAAATCGATAAGACAATACAGTTAATCAAGCTCAATGACAATTTCCAAAATCAATAGCATTACTTTTCCTCAAGTAATTAGGAAATGCAACTTAATAAAGATAACATTCACAAAATCAAACCCAATTATAAGATTTCTTGGAATTAATCCAACCTAAAAAATCCAAATTCATTATGGAAAAAATTATAAAACTTTATTGGAGGGCATCAATGAAGGCAAGTAAATGGAGAGAATATAACATATTCATGGATCAGAATACTCAGAATTATAAAGATGTAATTTTGTCCAAGTTAAATAAGAAATTAAATGTAATTCAATTTCACTCCAAATCTCCAACATATTTTATTGGCTTGCAAGCTTATGGTAAAATGTATACATCAAAGTTAAAGTCCAAGAACAACACAAGCAACTTTGTAAACTTATCCAACAATATATCAAAACACACAATAAAATAAGACTAACTTGATGAATGCCATAGAAAAGTGAAATAATGTAACAAATGAGAGAATCTAGAAACAGAAATAGTATATGGGAAATAGAATTACAAACATTGGAGAAAGAATGTAATATCTGGCAACCTATCTGGAAAATTTGTATATTGGATCATAACTCACAGAAATGCATTAAATTCCAGTGGACTAAAGATGTAAATGTGAATATTATTACAATAAAATATAAATGATATATTTTTGAAATCAGATAACAATATTAAATTTGATAGCATTGATGTTTAAATGTTTATACTAATATACAGTCATATAAATAAAAACAACCATCAACCAAGTGAAAAGTAAGGTAAGATCTGGGAAAAAATTCTTAAAATATATAAAATTAATGAAAGTCCAAACTTTGGAGAATATTAAACTCCTATAAATCTATCAAGTCAAAAAGGATCAACATAGCCTAACAAAAAATGAGCAAAAATATCAAAAAGATATTTATGGAAAAGGAAAATCAAATTGATGATATGTTCAATATGTTCAATTTCATTAGAAACTAGGAAATTCAAACTAAAATTATAAGAATCATTAAAACCATATAATCAAAAATAGGAAATTTGAAGACAGTAAGTTGATGAAACTGTGACAACCAGAATCTGTTTTACATTGCTGTAGGTGGAGCAATGAGATACAATTGGAAAGCAATTCATTTGTAAAGCAATCTGACAATATCTAATAAAGTTGTAAACTTGCATGTCCCTTATTATTTAGCAATTTATATCTATCGGTTCATAGGCAACATTGTAAAAGAGAAAATATTTAAGCATCTTAATTGCATGATTGTTTGTAACAGGGAAAAGAGGCAACCTAATTATTCCTTTGTAGGGAATATATGGCAGAAGGAAATGGCAACCCACTCCAGGATTCTTGCCTGGAGAGTCCTGTGAACAGAGGAGCCTGGAGGGCTGCTGTTCACTGGGTCGCACAGAGTCGGACATGACTGAAACGATTTAGCATGCATGCATGCATTGGAGAAGGAAATGGCAACCCACTCCAGTATTCTTGCCTGGAGATTCCCAGGGACTGAGGAGCCTGGTGGGCTGCCGTCTATGGGGTCGCACAGAGTCGGACATGACTGAAGTGACTTAGCAGCAACAGCAGCAGAAAGGAATATATCAATGAATGATTGAATACATGTATTCATCAAACTTTTGAATAAAAAATACTAATTAAAATGACTTGACTCTACATTATTTAGCATGGATTAGTCTTAAAAATATTTTTAAGTTATAAAAGGGAAATCACAGTATAGTATGTATGTTATACATTTTTGTAGATTTTAACTATAGTACATCACATCTTCTTTATACATTCCTCTATAGATTGACATTTATGTTGCTTCCATGTATTGGCTACTGTAAATAGTGCTGCCATGAACATTGGGGTACATGTACTTCTCAAATTATGGCTTTCTCCAGATACATGCCCAGGAATGGGATTACTGGATTATATGGTAGTTCTAGCTTTAGTGTTTTAAGCAATCTCCATAATATTCTTCGTAGTGGTTGTACCAGTACCTACTGTTTTCATTTGCCCATCATCGCTCAATGATTTCATGCTTAGAAACCCCCACTTCACAAAATACTTCTTTCCACTTCCACATAGATTTGATGGGAGGTGTCTAATCACCACTTTCCACTTTTCCTTGGATACATGATTCTACACATGCCTTTGGCCTATATCACAGTTATATCTTAGGTTAAGTTTTATAAGTCCAGATTGTGGACTCATGACTTATGGCTATTTGGGCCCCACTGCCTGGTGTTTTATGTGTGGAGACAGAAATTTCCTGGAATCTGAAGCTAACCTGACATTAGCCTGACATTAGCCAGGCTCACTATCATAGTGAAGAATCATATCAAGAGGAGGTAAGAATGAAACAAACACTTGGAAATTGAATAGAGTGACGGTGCTCTTGGTGTCCACTCTTGTGCCAGCTCAGCTTCATTAATGACTGAGTCCTGTGAGCTGTAAAACCCCTTTTTTGGCTTCAGCATGAACTGGGTTTCTGACCAATACCTATCATTGAAAGAGCTGTCTATCCTACTATAGAAGGAATTCACAATTGAATGGAATGATCTCAATGAACCCTTCAAAGTCTCCAATCTCTTCTAAATGCATTAAAAAAAGAAAAAAAAAAGGAAAAATAAAATAATAGATCATTAAACATTGGCAACAGCAGTATCTTGGATAGAGCACAATTATCCAGCCACTACTGAAGAAACTTATATAATGTAAAATGTAAAGATTTAAGCTTATTTCTTCTGTAGAAAATATTGTAATGATCAACAGAAACTGTCAAAATAAAAGCCCAAGCTTCAGTTTCCAAATAAACAAAGATTCAAACAAAAATGACTGCTGATAGGCATCCTTGGGATTCCTAAAAATGCCTTAAAGCATCTTGCTAAAATTGCTTCAAAGTATGTATCTAAATTCTATATTCTTGATTAATGTTTTCTTTATATCTCTAATTTCTTAAAGCAAAAAAAAATTATTCTAGAAACTGTATCAGAATTCATAAAATTTTATTTACATGGGTTGCTCAAGTAAATAAACATGCTAAAAAACATCAGACTGTTTGTCTTACAAGTATGTTTTAACTTGATTAAATAATTTTTTGTAGCCACTTCTTAAAGCAAAACTTAAAATGCATCAGGCCCTTGGTCTGCAACATAACTTCCTGTTAAAAAGTAGTTTCTTTTTTGTTGTTTTTATTCTATTTTTTAAATGCTGATTTTATTTTTTTTCTCTTAATATAAATGTATTTATTTTAATTGGAGGCTAATTACAATATTGTATTGGTTTTGCATACATCGACATGAAGCCACCCCGGGTGTACATGTGTTCCCAACCTGAACCCCCCTCTCAACTCCCTCCCCATATCATCCCTCTGGGTCCTTCCAGTGCACCAGCCCCGAGCATCCTGTATCATGCATTGAACCTGGACTGGCAATTCGTTTCACATATGATAATATACATGTTTCAATGCCATTCTCCCAAATCATCCCACCTTCACCCTCTCCCACAGAGTCCAAAAGACTGTTCTATATATCTGTGTCTCTTTTGCTGTCTCACATACATGGTTATCGTTACCATCTTTCTAAATTCCATATATATGCGTTAGTATGCTGTATTGGTGTTTTTCTTTCTGGTTTACTTCACTCTGTGTAATAGGCTCCAGTTTCATCCACCTCATTAGAACTGGTTCAAATGCATTCTTTTTAATGGCTGAGTAATACTCCATTGTGTATATGTATCACAGCTTTCTTATCCATTCATCTGCTGATGGATATCTAGGTTGCTTCCATGTCCTGGCTATTATAAACAGTGCTGAGATGAACATTGGGGTACAAGTGTCTCTTTCAATTCTGGTTTCCTCGGTGTGTATGCCCAGGAGTGTGATTGCTGGGTCGTATGGCAGTTCTATTTCCAGTTTTTAAAGGAATCTCCACACTGTTCTCCATAGTGGCTATACTAGTTTGCATTCCCACCAACAGTGTTAGAGGGTTCCCTTTTCTCCACAGCCTCTCCAGCATTTATTGCTTGTAGACTTTTGGATAGCAGTCATTCTGACTGGCGTGAAATGGTACCTCATTGTGGTTTTGATTTGCGTTTCTCTGTTAATGAGTGAAAAGATCATACATCATGACCAATTGGGCTTTATCCCAGGGATGCAAGGATTCTTCAATATCTGCAAATCAATCAGTGTAATACACCACATTAACAAACTGAAAAATAAAAATCATATGATTATCTCAATAGATGCAGAGAAAGCCTTTGACAAAACTCAACATCCATTTATGATAAAAAAAAAAAACCCTCCAGAAAACAGGAATAGAAGGAACATACCTCAACATAATAAAAGCTATATATGACAAACCCATAGCAAACATTATCCTCAATGGTGAAAAATAGAAAGCATTTCCCCTAAAGTCAGGAGCAAGACAAGGGTGCCCACTTTCACCAGTACTATTCAACATAGTTTTGGAAGTTTTGGCCACAGCCATCAGAGCAGAAAAATAAATAAAAGGAATCCAAATTGGAAAAGAAGAAGTAAAACTCTCACTGTTTGCAGATGTCATGGTCCTCTACATAGAAAACCCTAAAGACTCCACCAGAAAATTACTAGAGCTAATCAGTGAATATAGTAAAGTTGCAGGATATAAAGTCAACACACAGAAATCCCTTGCATTCCTATACACTAATAATGAGAAAATATGCAGTAGTTTCTCTGGGAACACCAGATCTGATTTTATCATGTCAACTTACTTGCATTTTTCTAGGAATAGGAACATCAGAATATTTGAGAAATAAGTATAAAAACACAGGTTTAGCGAATATAAGTAAGATATCATGTTCTGATTGAAATATTTCATTAGAAACACTACCACTGTGAATAAATTAAATAAATAGTCAATAGATCTTAACAAACTAAATGTTGTCTTTAATCATCAAATGGATCACTCTTGAAATAATTAGCCTGAGAGTTTAAGTAGGATGTTAAGGATCATGATAGTTAACTAACTATATGTTTGTAAGATTTGTAAAGAGAAAAGGTTGTTCATGTTAAGACACAGCAGCTCTTTCTAATAAAACCGCTTTTGACCATGAAGAAAAGACACTGGACAAAAGATATTTTGAAAGAGGATTATTTTGATGGGCAGGATCATTATGATTGATCACTTAGGAAGCTACTTTTCTGTTACTAATAAAAAATCCTAATCTGGTTAAGATATCCAAGTTTTAGCATTTAACCAAACCTTGAGTATAACTGACCATACTTCCAATTCCTAAGATGGGCAATGTTTGACTTAATCGATACAGTTTATTCCTAGAACTAGTGTCAGGATACATATGATGTAAACATTCAAATCATAGTGAATCTTGCCATTTTCCTGGCAAAGTTAGGTTAAAAATACTCATCTCTCTCTCTCTCTCTCTTTTTTTTTTTTTGCATACTGGAGTATTCTAATATGAAAACTTTAGCCACCTTAAGGAATGCTTAATGAAGTTTAAGCCAACATGTACAACTAGGTTATCACACACAAAAAATGGAACCAAGATTGTGAAAAAACTAACCATTAAGTTTATCCCATCACTGGACAACCTATTTATGAGTCCAAGGATTTCCTGATTGCTAGGGTCATAATGAGTCAGATTTTTCTATTGACATGTATCTGAAGTCACCAGTAGTAAGTTAAGTATATATTAAGTAAATATATATATATTTAATTGAAGTATAGTTGATTTTCAAAGTTGTGTTAGTTTCTGATGTGTAGTGAAATGATTCAGTTATATACATATATATTGGAGAAGGAAATGGCAACCCACTCCAGCATTCTTGCCTGGAGATTTCTATGGACAGACGAGCCATGTGGTCACAAGAGTTGGACACGACTGAGTGACTAACAGTTGAAAATTTGATGTGTTCATTTACATATTTTTCCTGTTATGATTTACTATAGAATACTGAACATAATTTTCCATACTAGACAGTAGAATCTTGTTGTTTATCCATCCTATGTATAATAATTTGCAACTGCTAACACCAAACCTTCCACTGCTCCCCATCTCCCTTGATAACCACAAGTCCTGTGTGTGTGAGTCTGTTTCTGTTTGTTCATTTGTGTCATATTTTAGATTCCACATATAATTGACATCATATGGTATTCATATTTTCTGACATGTCAGTTAGTGTGATAGGCTCTGAATCTATCAGTGTAGCTGCAAATGGAATTATTTCATTTTTAATGACTGAGTAGTATTCCACTGTGTATATATGTGTGTGTGTGTGTGTGTGTGTGTGTACATACACTGAATTTTCTTTACCCATACATTTGTCAATACACATTAGGTTTTTTCCATGTCTTGGCTACAGTGAGTAGTGCTGCTATAGATATACAGGTGCGTGTATCTTTTTGAATTATAGTTTTGTCTGAATATATGCCCAGGAATGAGATTACTGGATCACATGGAAACTCTGTTTTCAATTTCCAAGTGATGTCCACACTGTGTTCTGTAGTGGCTGCACCAATTTACATTCTCACCACCGGTGTAGGAGAGTACCCTTTCCTCTCCACCCTCACCAGCATTTGTTATTTGTAGATCTTTTGTTGATTACTACTCTGACCAGTGTAAGGTGGTACCTCATTGTAGTTTTTATTTGCATTTCTTTTATAATTATGGATGAGTATTTCTTCATGGGCTTATTGGGCATCTGTATATCTTTCTGGGAGAAGTGTCTGTTTAGGTCTTCTGCCCAATTTTTGATTGGATTGATTTTTTTGTTGTTGTTGTTATTGAATTGTATGACCTGTTCATATATTTTGGAAATTAAGCCCTTGTCAATCATATCATTTGAAAATAAATTAAGTATATTATGTTGTCAGTAGCTTTATCTTCAATATGTAAAAAAATAAAACCTAAATGAATGATGAATCATTGATATCTAAACAATATTAAAACATATGAAGAACAAAAAGGGTTAAGTCCCATTAATTAGAAAGTCAGGTAGGAAAGTAGGTAGGGTACAGAGGGAATTTATTTTGTAAAATTTGAATCTTGCTAATGTATTCACAGAGGTTCCAAATAATATGGACCTATTTCTTAATAAAATCTCTATGCTAAATCTCCAGGAAAGGTCCCAAAATTTAAATAAAAAGAACAGTGTTGTTTAACTGATTATAAAGGTCTTCTAATTGAAATACTATTTATAAGCTCTAAGGACATTCAGAGCAGGGTTTCCTTAATAAGACTCCTTAGGCTATTCTCAAAGAAAGTTTGTCTGGCCTTAGAATAAACGAAGAAATTCATAGGTTCCCTGTATTAAAAAAAAATTTATTGGTGTATAGTTGATTTACAATGTGCTAGTTTCAGTGTTCAGCAAAGTTAATCAATTATACATATACATGTATCCACTCATATTAAAAGCAGAGACATTACTTTGCCAACAAAGGTCCATCTAGTTAAGGCTATGTTTTTTCTAATAGTCATGTATGGATGTGACAGTTGGACTATAAAGAAAGCTGAGCATTGAAGAATTGATGCTGTTGAACTGTGGTGTTGGGGAAGACTCTTGAGAGTCCCTTGGACAGCAAGGAGATCCAACCAGTCCATCCTAAAGGAGATCAGTCCTGGTGTTCACTGGAAAGACTGATGTTGAAGCTAAAACTCCAATAGTTTGGCCACCTGATGTGAAAAGTTGACTCATTTGAAAAGACCCTGATGGTGAGAAAGATTGAGGGCAGGAGGAGAAGGAGATGACAGAGGATGATATGGTTGGATGGCATCACTGACTCAATGGACATGGGTTTTGGTAGACTCCGACAGTTTGTGATGGACAGGGAGGCCTGGCATGCTGTGGTTCATGTGGTCACAAAGATTCGGACACGACTGAGTGACTGAACTGAACTGAACTGATGGAGCCACTCTTTTTTTAGATTCTTTTTCCGTATAGGTCATTACAGAGTATTGAGGTGAGTTCCTTGTGATATACAGTAGATCCTTATTATCTACTTATTTTATATATAGGATAAATATAATATATATGTCAATCCCAATCTCCTAATTTATCCCTCCCCTCCTCCTTACCCTCTGCTTAGATTCACTTTAAACAATAGACTTTCAGAGCTTCAGAATCAGTAATCTAATAAAACAGAGACTGAAATTTTATGAAAACATTAGTAATGGTATGAAACAAAAGATCAAAGTAGAATTATCATAGGCATGTAAAAGAATCATGCATTTTCAAGTCTCAGAGAACATTCATTAACATCCTTTATAGTATAAATGTTTTCTTGATCACTGAAAATATACATATAAATCTTATCTCACAACTGGAAATAGGTAGCATGATGTTGGAGGCCCATGTTCTTTCTATTTTCTATGTTATTTTCTTGGTCCATGTAAAAAAATTTCTCCCGATAATCTCTGTTGTCCCAGGGGAGTATGGATAAAAAATTTTCCACCTTTCCTCCAGTTCTTATAAGCTCTGCCTCCTTCCCATGGTAGCAGTAGTGACCTATCTCATTCTCCAGTCCATAAAAGAAGCTAATATTTAAATCATTTCTGAATCTGTATTTATTTCTCAGTTGGTTCAGAATTCTTATAGGCCAGTTCCCATTGTCAAGTCACAACACAGAACTTAGGTATACTTTGAATCACAGAAAACTTGGCATTTAAATGCTAACATTTTAATGTTGAATATTTTTTGATAAATAATAACTTAAGTGGAGAGAAAAGAGATATCTTTGAGGTATTCTTTTTGGCATAGTATAAATAGTGTTAAAACTACGCTCTATGTACTTTGTTGTGAGATTTTTATTTAGATGAATGTAACAACTCCAATGTATTAGCTGTCTTACTCATTTAAATCTAGTCAAATATCTCATTTAACTCAAATGACACTCTCTAAAAAAATACCACTAGATACATTTGATTGATTAAAAATGTGTAGGATGGCTTAAAAACTGTGAACATTTTGAAGAGATAAAAGGAGAAAAATTATGAAATATTTTAAATGCATGAGCTATAACTATAAATTAAACATTTTGCTACATAATATAAACTTTTAATTTCCCATAGAAAGGAATTTTCAGGGTACTGAGAGATTCATAGGGAAAATAGTCTAAAATACTCTTAGTATGTTAAATTAAAAAACTCCTTCAAAAATGTGGTATTTTTAATGAAAAAATATTATTTAATAGGGCCTTTGTTAGACTTTAATTGCAATATTTGAAAAACAATGAACATATAATTTAGTAACACCATTTACTGTAATATTGCCAAGAGATAGCAAACAATTCATGGCTTGTCTTTGTGTTTCTGTTAGTATTTTGATGGCATTTGTGAAAATAGATAACACTGAATCACAAAAATGACACATACATTTTGCCTGAATCATTAAATATTCAGTTAGATTAGCAAAGAAAGGAAACATCTTTTTCAAATTCATTTGACTTGTTCAGCAAATTTTTGAGTCCTCATTCCACAAAGCACAACAATATCCTCTATAAAAATCATGGTGGAGAGGATATGTTTTCCTTATCCTTCTGCAAAGATTTCTCATAAAATTATAAAAGCGTTTTAGACTAGTGTCTATAGTACACTAATCTTTAATTAAAATTTATGAAATTTTCCCATCCTGCTTGTGCTTCCTTTTTTCCCTCCATGTATCCGAAAAATTCCTTGCTCAGAGTTACTCTTTCACATAGTTTATATCTCATACAACAACACTTCAACATACATTAAGAGCATTGTTCATAAATTAATGTTAAAGGGGGCTTCCCTGATAGCTTAGTTGGTAAAGAATCCTCCTGCAGTGCAGGAGACCCCAGTTTGATTTCTGGGTGGGGAAGATCTGCTGGAGAAGGGATAGGCTACCCACCCCAGTATTCTTGGGCTTACCTTGTGGCTCAGCTGGTAAGGAATCCGTCTGCAATGTGGGAGACCTGGGTTAGATTCCTGGGTTAGGAAGATACCCTGGAGAAGAAGGGAAAGGCTACCTACTTCAGTGTTCTGGCCTGGAAAATTCCATGGACTGTTTAGTCCATGGGGTTGCAAAGAGTCAGACAAGACTGAGTGACTTTCACTTTCACTTTATAATCATAAAATAATTTATGAGAGTATTGCCTTTTTGAAAAAACATCTCATCAAATTTGGGATTCTTAATCTGTAATAAATACATGTTTGCTAAATTGAATTTAACAAAATTTAATAAAATTTAATAAAATATCTCTATGAGATAGGTGTGTCTAACCAGAGTGTATCCATAGGAACTCTCTTCAAAAACAGAAAATTCCTTTAACTCACATTTCTGTAGAAGAGTAGCCATAAATGTAAATCTATTTTCCCTTTCATTACATAGATTCAAGGAGCTTCCTGTGGCAAATTGGTAGATCTGATTACAGGACAGTTTGTATTACTATTTTATTTTCAAGTTGGCTATTTTATTTAAATATTTTGTTTTACCTTGATGAAAAATTTTAAATCATTTCATCATACTAATAAAGTAATTTATTCAGGGTAGCCTCTTATTCCAGAAAGCTGATCATGGCATATATAAGATAATGTAAAAAATTCCTAATATTTATTATAATAGTAGTTGAATTCATTCACATGCACACATAAACTTTTTGCTTTTCCAAGTGAGCACTGTTGAAAACTGGCTCCATTTGCTAATGAATTTGACAATGCTTGTGTTGAAAAGATGTTTTGAAGATGGGGATCACTATTTCCAGCACACAATCTCTGCTAAAACTACCTCGGACCAACATTTGTGGTTTTCCCATTTGAAACATAGAGCATATGCCCACCCTCCAGCCGAAATGCATCTGATTGAGTACGGAAGACTCTTTCTTCAAATAGGAACAATTCATCAATTGGACTGATTGAATCAGATAGTCTCTTCTGATAAATCTGAGGTGAAGATGCTGAGGAAATAAGAAGAGGATAAATTTAAAACAGAAGCTTAAAACCAATCTCATGAATGAGTTATGACAGTCCAAATTTCCTCTTTCTGAGGCTTTGATAGTATAGAGATACATGGATTAGATGATTACTCTGTAATATATTAGGCAAAATTTTAAAGAAAAGATTTACTTAAATCACTACTGGAGTACTGATATAAACCCACAAAAAATAACTCACACTCATCCTAATGTAAGATTTTTTTTCTTTAGTCAGCATGATGAGACCTCTAAAAAGCAAGTTAGGAAAGCAATTTAGAAAATTCCTGGATTTTTCACCAACTTTTTAAGTATGAGAATTTAAAATATAGAAATAATGAAAGAATTATACTGTAATGCCCATATACCTAATATCTAGGTTGCTGCTGCTGCTGCTGCTAAGTCACTTCAGTCGTGTCCGACTCTGTGTGAGCCCATAGACAGAAGCCCACCAGGCTCCCCCCTCCCTGGGATTCTCCAGGCAAGAACACTGGAGTGGGTTGCTATTTCCTTCTCCAATGTGTGAAAGTGGAAAGTGAAAAGTGAAAGTGAAGTCGCTCAGTCGTGTCCGACCCTTAGCGACCCCACGGACTGCAGCCTACCAGGCTCCTCCATCCATGGGATTTTCTAGGCAAGAGTACTGGAGTCTTCTCCTAATATCTAGGTTATTAATTGTTAATTTTACTGTAAAATTATACACATGTATGAAAAATAGAATTTATTTCCTAAGACACTTGATAATGCTTTTCAGATGTCAAATGTCTTTTCCCCTAATTGATTCATCATGAATCGTCTAATAATAAGAATATTTGCCTATATAAATATGACATTATCATTCCTAAGAAAATTATTAATAATTTCCCAATATACAGTTCTTGTTCAAAATGACCTCTAATAATTTAAAATAAAACAGATGGAACTGAAAAAGAGAAATAAGCAAGTGCACAACATGGTGAAAATTGCAACATACATGTTTCAGAATGAATGAAACCAGAAAAAAAATCCATGTAAGTATAGGATATTATAATGATCAATAAATTTAACCTAATGATATACATAGAAGACTGAATCCAACAATGATTGACTTCCCATATTTTTCAAATACTCATGAAAACAGGAAAAACTGATTATATGTTGTGGAAAAAGTTCCAACAAATTCCAAAGGATTGAAAATGTGCAGAGATCATTGTTGATAACAGAATTATATATAAATAAATAATAAAAATGTACTGAGATTTTCCAAATATTTAGAAATACAAAGACTCAAATAGCTTGTTTGTCAAATAAGAGATGGCATCACAAAGTAGAAAATGTTTTGAAATGCATATATAAAGAAAAATAGAACATTTAAAATACAATTATTTAAGAATTTCTGTAAAGTGTTAGAACAGATAAGGTTCCCAAAAAGTGGAAAGAAGAAAATAATAAATGAAGTAGAAAATAAAAATAAAACAACTTTTAGCATAGCCAAATTTAGCTTTATTTTTAAAAAAGAGTAATAACTGAAAAAAAACCTATAAAAAGTTGACCAAGAAATAAACAAAAAAGCACAAAATATCAACATTAATTTTTTTCAAAAGTGAAAATATTAAACTAATAAAGGCAATGAAAATAAAATAAAAGCATGATAGATTAAATGTAAAATGGCTTCTATCCCCATTTTTTCCCCTCTGTCATTGTTTTTTTCAAAGTGACTTTGCAGCTTCTCTAAAGAGAGTCTGAATCTATTTCAACATCCCTTGAATTAGGTCTTGGCTTGTAATTTTAACTAATAAAATATGGTGGGAAATGATGGGATGTAAATTCTAAGTTGGTCTCAAGAGGTCTTTCAAATTCCACTCTCTTTCTTTCTTTTGGACTTCCACCTTCTCCTTATGAGCAAGTCCAAGCAAGTCTGAACTGATGACAGACCATGTGGAGCAAAGCAGAATGAGCCTCAAGACATATCTGGGGCTCCAGACATCTAAGAGGACCCAGTTAAGATCAGAAAAGCTACCCAGTTTAACATATCTGACTGTAAAAGCATGAGTGATCTTTCCAAGTACAGCTTGTTGTTGTTGAGTTGCTAAGTCATGTCCCACTCTTTGCACCCCGTGGACCATATATAGCCTGCCAGATTCTTGGACCAGTCTGCTCATGGAATTTCCAGGTAAGAGTACTAGGAGTGGGTTGCCATTCCCTTTTCCAGGGGATCTTCTGAAAACTCCCTGGCAGGCTACGGTCCATGGGGTCTCAAAGAGTGGGAAACAACTTAGCAAGTAACACTTCTTCTCCAGGGGGTCTTTCCAACCCAGGGATCAAACCCACATCTCCTCCATTGGCATGCAGTTTCTTTACCACTGAGCCACCTGGGAAGACTGAAAGCGAAAGTCACTCAGTCCTGTCGGACTCTTTGCTAGCCGAAAGACTGGAGTGGGTATCCTTTCCATTCTCCAGGGATCTTCCCAACCCAAGGATCGAACTCAGGTCTCCTGCATTGCGGATGGTTCTTTACCAGCTGAGCCACAAGGAAAGCCCAAGAATACTAGAGTGGGTAACCTATTCCTTCTCCAGTGTATCTTCCCAAACCAGGAATCACACTGGGGCCTCCTCCATTGCAGGACTGAGACTATAAAAATTGTGCCAACTTGATGAGCATAAAGAACAAAGCCAAGATGAATAAATAAATAAACAAACAAGGAAACTGATGTGTATGATTAAAAAGGCAAAAGCAAAGCTTTTGATATTTTGTTAACAACATTTTCACATAGAAAATCCAAACAAATCTACATTTAAACTAATAAAATTAATGAATTTATGTAGTTTTCCAGACCAAAAAAATCAATGCACAAAAAACAATGTGCTTTTTAAGTCAGTAAGCTTGTAGCTTATTTCACAGGGATATTGTGGGAATATATTATTAAAAATTAGAATATTATAAACAGCTTTTATGTAAATAAATATGAAAATTTAAATGAAAATCCTAGAAAAGTTTTATAAAATTGATAGAATAGAAAATCTAGTTAGTCCTATTGTAATTGAATCTAATTAAAATAGCCTTCCAGATAAACTCCAGGTAGAAACGTTGAAACTAATAAATAAAAAAATGCCAGTCTTAAATAACCACTTTCATAAACTCAAAAGTAGAATTATTCCAAACTCTTTTTGTGAGTCCAGCATAACTTGATACCAAAACCCCACAAGTTCAATATCTCTCATGAATAGACACAAAACCGCAAAGAAATGTTCTGCAAATGAATCCATCAATTAGTTAAAAATATATTTCATAAAAACATTGAATAATTTTAGCAATAATTTTATCATTAATTTTCTATAACCATTAATATTATAAGGTATTACTTTTAGCAATAATATAAATAATTTTAAATATTCAGTACAAGAACATTGAATAATTTTAGCAATCATGGATAACTCTTGCCTGAATCAGTTATAAATATTTCATTAAGGACTGAAAAATGTTTATTTAAAAAATTGTTAGCTGATATTCTTCCGTAAAAAAGAAATTTCTCACATCACATGTAAATTCACTCTATTTCCTCCTTTAAGAAAAACTAAATATCTTGTTTTTCTTTCAGTTCAGTTCAGTTCAGTCACTCAGTCATGTCCGACTCTTGGCGACCTCATGAATCACAGCATGCCAGGCCTCCCTGTCCATCACCAACTCCCGGAGTTCACTCAAACTCATGTCCATTGAGTTGGTGATGCCATCCAGCCATCTCATTCTCTGTCGTCCCCATCTCCTCCCACCCCCAATCCCTCCCAGCGCCAATATTTAGAATAAAAGTTGGTACTGTAATCACCTCCCATGGTAGACAATCTAATTTGTTCTATTTTAGTTTTGCATATCTATTTATTACTTTCTTCTTTTGAAGATCATGGCTTCTCCTTTCTTTCCCTTTTTCTTCCTGTATCCCTCCCTCCATTCCTCTCTTTCTCCCTTTCTTCATTCTTTCCTTCATTTTTAATCTCTTATACTTGAACCATTACATAGTTGACCATGGGGAGCCCCTTCTGGCTGGCCCTTATGTTCCTTTAAAATACCAAAAATGAATGGAGACATTTTAAAGGAATATATTTTAAATATATCCTATCTATCTGGCACTATAAAATATCTTATAAGCTCATCTTTGACTTTATTTTCCTCACTCCTATAATTGGTGGCAGAAGTTCAGCTCCTCTGTCACTGGTGCTGAATTGAACCTCATAGACAGAGTTTTGGGTGAAGTAGAAAATGATAACTTTATTGCTTTGCCTGGCAAAGGAGGGGAACAGCAGGCCAGTGCCCTCAGGACTATGCATCCCCCTTGGGAAAGTTAGTGACAAAGACAGTAATTGTCCAAAGTGGGTGTGATCAGCTCGTGGACTTTCTTCTGATCGGTTGGTGGTGAGGTAAGTAGGAGTCAACAATATCAACCTTCAGGTCCAACTGGCCTGGGTCTACTCACTTGTGGTTAGCATACCATTGTTAATCCTTAACTTCTCCCACCTAGAGGAAGTTTCAGTATCTACAAAATAGCTCAAAGATATTGTTGTGTGTATCCTTTAGTGGGGTAACAGGACCTCACCCCAAAGTTGCTCTTGACTGTTTCTCTTTGGTCCCATCCCCTCCCTTTACTAATTAACAACTGCATGAATCTGCTGGTTAGAACTTAGGGAAGATCACAAAGGCTGTTTAACACAAAGGCCTTGTGACCAGGACCACCACATGGGCCTTCATGGTATCAGAATCAACTGTTTCCCCAATGAGCCCTGATTCTTTGCTTGTTGTTCACTCACTAAGGCACCTCTGACACTTTGCAACATCGTGAACTGCAGCATGCCAGGCTTCTCTGTCCTCCACTATTTCCAAGAGTTTGCTCAAACTCATGTCCATTGAGCAGGTGATGCCATCCAACCTTCTCATCCTCTTTTGTCCCCTTCTCCTCCTTACCGCCATCTTAGCCAGAATCAGAGTCTTTCCAGTGAGTCAGCTCTTCACATCAGGTGGCCAAACTATTGGAGCTTCAGCTTCATCATCAGTCCTTCCAATGAATATTCAGGATTGATTTCCTTTAGGATTGACCAGTTTGATTGCCTTGCTGTCCAAGGAACTCTCAAAAGAGTCTTCTCCAGCACCATAATTCAAAAGCATCAATTCTTCAACACTCAGCCTTCTTTATGATACAACTCTCACACCTGAACATGACTACTGGAAAAACCATAGCTTTGGCTATACAGAACTTTGTCAGCAAAGTGATGTCTCTGCTTTTTAATATTCTGTCTAGGTTCATCATAGCTTTTCTTCCAAGGATCAAGCATCTTTTTTTTTTTACTTATTTTTTTTATAAGAAAACTGAAATATACAATGTGTTTATATCACTCACTGAGTACATGGCATTTAAAAGCAACATCATTACAGAAAGATAACAAAAATACAAAATCTTAAAACCCATGGGATATGAAAAACATTATCCACTGAGGCCTTAAATGTAGTAGACTTTACATAAAAAGGAAAAGCAATGAGTATACAAGTATACAGCTAGTTTAAGAAGTTAGCAAGATAAACAGAATAATCATAAAGAAAAGAAAGCACCTAATACATACCAGGTATTAATGCAATAAAAATAAAGATAAAATTGAGAGGCTCAACAGAGTCAAAGCTGCCTTACAAAGCTTCTCTAAAAAGGGCTTTTGATTTCATGGTGGCAGTCACCATCCACAGTGATTTTGGACTCCAAGAAAATAAAGTCTGTCACTGTTTCCATTTCTTCCCCATCTATTTGGCATGAAGTGATGGGACCAGATGTAATGAGTTTTAAGCCAGCTTTGTCACTCTTCTCTTTCACCTTCATTAAGAGACTCTACTTCCTCTTTACTTTGTGCTGTTAGGGTGGTATCATCTGCATATCTGAGATTGTTGGTATTGGAGGCTAATTATTTTACAATATTATATTGGTTGGTTTTGCCATACATACATTGACAAAAATCTGCCCCAGGTGTACATGAGTTCCCCTTCCCGAACCCCCCTCCCACCTCCCTCCTCCCCTTATCCTCCCTCTGGGTCATCCCCGCATACCAGCCCCGAGCATCCTGTAACATGCATCGACCTTAAACTGGAGATTCATTTCACATATGATAATATACGTGTTTCAATGCCATTCTCCCAAACCATCCCACCCTCACCCTCTCCACAGAGTCCCAAAGACTGTTCTATACATCTGTGTCTCTTTTTCCATCTCGTATACAGGGTTATCATTTGCATCTTTCTAAATTCCATATATATGTGTTAGTATACTGTATTGGTGTTTTTCTTTCTGGCTTACTTCACTCTGTATAATAGGCTCTAGTTTCATCCACCTCATTAACTGGTTCAAATGCATTCTTTTTAATTGCTGAGTAATACTCCATTGTGTATATGTACCAAAGCTTTCTTATCCATTTGTCTGCAATGGACATCTAGGTTGCTTCCAAGTCCTGGCTATTATAAACAGTCCTGAGATGAACATTGGAGTACATGTGTCTCTTTCAATTCTGGATTCCTCGGTGTGTATGCCCAGGAGTGCGATTGCTGGATCATATGGCAGTTCTATTTCCAGTTTTTTAAGGAATACCCACACTGTTCTCCATAGTGGCGGTACTAGTTTGCATTCCCACCAACAGTGTAAGAGGGTTCCCTTTTCTCCACACCCTCTCAAGCATTTATGGCATGTAGACTTTTGGATAGCAGCCATTCTGACTGGTGTGAAATGGTATCTCATTGTGGTTTTGATTTGCATCTCTCTGATTATGAGGGATGTTGAGCATTTTTTCATGTGTTTGTTAGCCATGTTTATCTCTTCTTTGGAGAAATGTCTGTTTAGTTCTTTGGCCCATTTTTTGATTGGGTCATTTATTTTTCTGGAATTGAGCTGCAGGAGCTGCTTGTATATTTTGGAGATTAATCCTTTATCAGTTGCTTCATTTGCTATTATTTTCTCCCATTCTGAAGGCTGTCTTTTCACCTTGTTTATAGTTTCCTTTGCTGTGCAGAAGCTTTTGATTTTAATTAGGTCCCATTTGTTTATTTTTGCTTTTATTTCCAATAATCTGGGAGGTGGGTCTTGGAGGATCCTGCTGTGATTTATGTCAGAGAGTGTTTTACCTACATTCTCCTCTAGGAGTTTTATAGTTTTTGGTCTTACATTTAATTCTCTAATCCATTTTGAGTTTTATTTTGGTGTATGGTGTTAGGAAGTGTTCTAATTTCATTCTTTTACAAGTGGCTGACCAGTTTTCCCAACACCACTTGTTAAAGAGACTGTCTTTTCTCCATTTTATATTCTTGCCTCCTTTGTCAAAGGTAAGGTGTCCATAGGTATGTGGATTTATCTCTGGGCTTTCTATTTTGTTCCATTGATCTCTATTTTTGTCTTTATGCCAGTACCATACTGTCTTGATGACTGTGGCTTTGTAGTAGAGCATGAAGTCTGGCAGGTTAATTTCCCCAGTTCCATTTTTCTTCCTCAAGATTGCTTTGGCTATTCGAGGTTTTTTGTATTTGCATACAAATTGTGAGATTATTTGTTCTAGTTCTGTGAAAAATATCGTTGGTAGCTTGATAGGGCTTGCATTGAATGTATAAATTGCTTTGGGTAGTATACTCATTTTTACAATATTTATTCTTCCAATCCACGAACACAGTATATTTCTCCATTTATTAGTGTTCTCTTTGATTACTTTCAGTAGTGTTTTATAGCTTTCTATGTACAAGTCTTTTGTTTCCTTAGGTAGATATATTCCTAAGTATTTAATTATTTTCGTTGCAACAGTGAATGGAATGGTTTCCTTAATGTCTCTTTCTATTTTCTCATTATTAGTGTATAGGAATGCAAGTGATTTCTGTGTGTTGATTTTATATCCTGCAACTTTATTGTATTCATTGATTAGCTCTAGTAGTTTTCTGGTAGAGTCTTTAGGGTTTTCTGTGTAGAGGATCATGTCATCAGTGAACAGTGAAAGTTTTACTTCTTCTTCTCCAATTTGTATTCCTTTTATGTCTTTTTCTGCTCTGATTGCTGTAGCCACAACTTCCAGAACTATGTTGAATAGCAGTGGTGAGAGTGGGCACCCTTGTCTTGTTCCTGACTTTAGGGGAAATGCTTTCAGTTTTTCACCATTGAGGATAATGTTTGCTGTGGGTTTGTCATATATAGCTTTTATTATGTTGAGATATGTCCCTTGTATTCCCACTTTCTGGAGGGTTTTTATCATAAAAGGATGTTGAATTTTGTCAAAGGCTTTCTCTGCATCTATTGAGATAATCATATGATTTTTATTTTTCAGTTTGTTAATGTGGTGTATTACGTTGATTGATTTGCGGATATTGAAGAATCCTTGCATTCCTGGGATAAAGCCCACTTGGTCATGATGTATGATCTTCTTAATGTGTTGTTGGATTCTGATTGCTAGAATTTTTTTCAGGATTTTTGCATCTATGTTCTCTTGGCATTCTTGATTCCAGTTTGTGATTCATCCAATATTTTGCATGATGTATTCTGCACATAAGATAAATAGGCAGGGTGACAATATGATGTACTCCTTTCCCAATTTGGAAGCAGTCTGTTGTTCCGTTTCTAATTGTTGCTTCCTGTCCTGCATACAGGTTTCTCAGGAGGCAGGTAAGGTGGTCTGGTATTGCCATCTCTCTAATTTTCCACAGTTTGTTGTGATCCACATAGAGTAATATTTAGAAACCAAGTTTTCTGAGCATAATTATGTTTATTGTTGTGCCAAACTTTTTGGCCCTTTCAATAGCCAGAAATATAAAGTATATTTTATAAGTGTCATGAGTTTATATTAAAATATCCAACTCAAATATTAAAATTCCTCAAATTATAAGCCTATACTTTGTTTTTATATTTGTATTTTTCTCCAATTACACTTAGAAATTTTTTCCTAACGATTAATGCAATTATAATATTATTTATTTTATTCTACAGTATTCATACTATGATTTCATAATTACATCATAAATATTAGTATTGACTGTAAGATTGTTTTGTGGATTATTTATGGTACTGTTTTATTAATGCTGGAATGAAAGTGATATAAATCTACTTATGTAACTGAAGCAGAAAAGGCTATCTACAGAGCAAATAAAAAGCAGAATTAGAAAAGTGAAGATGTGCAACAACTTATTCCTATATATATCACAGAGTATTTCCTTGATTCATCATTAATGTCTTTCTAAATTTTTGTTCCAGAGCTCCTGAGGCCTGCTGTTTGACTCATTCTTAACTATTACAAAATATCCATTTTATTATTCAAGTGCTACTGTGCTTTATTTGATTTTGGTAATTGCATCATTACATCATCCTTGCTATATTTAGGGGCTTCCCCAGTGGCACTAATGGTAAAACACCCACCTGCCAATGCAGGAGATGTAAAAGACATGGGTTCAATCCTTGGGTCAGGAAGATCCCCTGGAGGAGGGCATGGCAACCCACTCCAGTATTCTTGCCTGGAGAATCCCAGACAGAAGAGCCAGGCAGGCTACCTCAATGGGTTTGAAAAGAATCAGACATGACCGAGCGGCTTTCACAATTTGCTATATTTAGATCCTTGCAAAATTCATAAACTTATTTTAATGTTGAGAAAATTAAGAATCAGAGCTGTTATGAAACTGGCACAAATCTCAAATTTATATAAACTAGCACAGCTAAGAACAAAATGAAGGTTTGTTTAACTAAAATGCCTATCTCCTCCAGAACTATACTGCTGCTGCTGCTTAGTCACTTCAGTTGTGCAGCCCACCAAGCTCCTCTGTCCATGGAATTCTCCAGTCAAGTGTACTGGAGTGGGTTGCATTGCCCTCCTCCAGGAGATATTCCCAACTCAGGGACTTAGCCCATGTCTCCTGAATTGCAGGCAGTTTCTTTACCACTGAGCCACAAGGGAAGCCCTTAGAACTATACTATACTGGTATAATTCTTTAAAAAGTCAGATATTCCCTATTGTCCACATGATCTCAGGAACTTATTTCCATGGCTTTTTCAGCTTGACTCTGGATTTGAGCTAAGATCAGTGCCAGGATTTCTTCTTGAAAAACATTACTTCAAATGGTTGAAAATATATAAGCAGAGGTGAATATGTTGGAAATTGTGAGAAACCAACCCCAATACATTGATTTCATATGGTTGATTAATTCAAATAATTTCAGAAATAAATATGCAAGAATCACTACAGGTAGAACTATTAAAATAGCTCTGTTCCTAATAATACCAACCTAACAGTAGGAGTTATTGGAAAATGTTATTCCAATAGTTTCCTTATAGTTCAATGCTCTCAGCATCAAGTTGGACATATCAGACAGAGTAAGAAGAGGTTATTCTATACTTGGTTGACTTTACTCATATCTTATGGGAAATTTAGCAAAATTTTGACTCTAGATTGTAAAAACAGAAATCTTGCTATGGCGGTTAAGTAATAAACTACATAAGGATATGGGTAACTCAGTGATAAAGAATCCGCCGACAATGCAGGAGCCACAGGAGACATGGTTCAGTCCCTTGGTCTGGCAGGTCCCCTAGAGGAATGCATGGCAATCCACTCCAGTATTTTTGCCTGGAAAATTCCTTTGGACAGAGGAGCCTGGCAGGCTATAGTCCATAGGGTAACAAAGAGTCAGAAAGGACTAAAGTGACTTGGATGCACATAAGAATATGCATAATTATAACAAACTTTAGTTTCTGATTTAAATCTAAAACATACAGGTTTTCCAAAGTTTTTATAATAATTATGACATTAATATTTGGTGAGTCAACTGTTCCACACAAAATAAATTTTCATTGTCTTCTGGTATATTAAAGGCCAACATCTAATTGTTAATTTTATCTTAGTGCCCTAGTAGGATAATTTGTTCATTCTGTGAAGTTAATGGACTACTGTAGCATTGTAGGTATTCTTCTAATAACTTAAAAATTACATTTGCCTTCAGTTCAGTTCAGTGGCTCAGTCTTGTCCGACTCTTTGTGACCCCATGAATCACAGCACGCCAGGCCTCCCTGTCCATCACCAACTCCCGGAGTTCACTCAAACTCATGTCCATCGAGTCAACAATGCCATCCAGCCATCTCATCCTCTGTTGTCTCCTTCTCCTCCCACCCCCAATCCCTCCCAGCATCAGGGTCTTTTCCGATGAGTCAACTCTTCACATGAGGTGGCCAAAGTATTAGAGTTTCAGCTTAAGCATTAGTTCCTCCAATGAACACCCAGGACTGATCTCCTTTAGAATGGACTGGTTGGATCTCCTTGCAGTCCAAGGGATGCTCAAGAGTCTTCTCCAACACCACAGTTCAAAAGCATCAATTCTTCAGCAATCAGCTTTCTTCACAGTCCAACTCTCACATCCATACATGACCACTGGAAAAACCACAGTCTTGACTAGATGGAACTTTGTGGGCAAAGTAATGTCTCTGCTTTTTAATATACTATCTAGGTTGGTCATAATTTTCCTTCCAAGGAGTAAGCGTCTTTTAATTTCATGGTTGCAATCAGCATCCGCAGTGATTTTGGACATTGTACAGGAGACAGGGACCAAGATCATCCCCATGGAAAAGAAATGCAAAAAAGCAAAATGGCTGTCTGAGGAGGCCTTACAAATAGCTGTGAAAAGAAGAGAAGCAAAAAGCAAAGAGAAAAGGAAAGATATAAGGATCTGAATGCAGAGTTCCAAAGAATAGCAAGGAGTGATAAGAAAGCCTTGCTCAGCAATCAATGCAAAGAAATAGAGGAAAACAACAGAATGGGAAAAACAAGAGATCTCTTCAAGAAAATTAGAGATACCAAAGGAACATTTCATGCAAAGATGGGCTCAATAAAGGACAGAAATTGTATGGACCTAACAGAAGCAGAAGATATTAAGAGGTGGCAAGAATACACAGAAGAACTGTACAAAAAAGATCTTCATGACCAAGATAATCACGATGGTGTGATCACTGACCTAGAGCCAGACATCTTGGAATGTGAAGTCAAGTGGATCTTAGAGAGCATCACTACGAACAAAGTTAGTGGAGGTGATGGAATTCCAGTTGAGCTATTTCAAATCTTGAAAGATGATGCTGTGAAAGTGCTGCACTCAATATGCCAGCAAATTTGGAAAACTCAGCAGTGTCCAGAGGACTGGAATTGGACAATTTTCATTCCAATCCCAAAGAAAGGCAATGCCAAAGAATCTTCAAACTACTGCACAATTGCACTCATCTCACACGCTAGTAAAGTCATGCTCAAAATTGTCCAAGCCACGCTTCAGCAATATGTGAACTGTGAACTTCCAGATGTTCAAGCAGGTTTTAGAAAAGGCAGAGGCACCAGAGATCAAATTGCCAACATCCTCTGGATCATGGAGGAAGCAAGAAAGTTCCAAATAAACATCTATTTCTGCTTCATTGACTATGCCTAAGCCATTGACTCTGTGGATCACAATAAACTGTGGAAAATTCTGAAAGTGTTGGGAATACCAGACCCCCTGACCTGCCTCTTGAGAAACCTGTATGCAAGTCAGGAAGCACCAGTTAGAACTGCACATGGAACTACAGACTGGTTCCAAATAGGAAAAGGAGTACGTCAAGGTTGTATACTGTCACCCTGTTTATTTAACTTCTATGCAGAGTACATCATGAGGAACGCTGGGCTGGAAGAAGCACAAGCTGGAATCAAGATTGCTGGGAGAAATATCAATCACCTCAGATATACAGATGACACCACCCTTATGGCAGAAAGTGAAGAGGAACTCAAAAGCCTCTTGATGAAAGTGAAAGAGGAGAGTGAAAATGTTGGCTTGAAGCTCAACATTCAGAAAACAAAGATCATGGCATCTGGTCCCATCACTTCATGGGAAATAGATGGGGAAACAGTGGAAACATTTGCCTTAGCTGAACACAATTCAAAAGTACATGCTCACAAATGATATCTTTAAAATGTTTTAAATTTTTATAAAAGTACTTAGTTACTGAGAAATGAAAAAAAAAAAAAATAGCCCTGATCTTTCTAAGATAATTCCAAAATTTTATGTAAAGCCATTGCCAGTAAGAGTAGCTGTTACTTGCAAAAAATGTGTGTCTTATTTGCCAAGTTCATCATTCATCCTTTTATGCATAACTCCATGAAATAACTTTTTTTCTTACTTTCAGACTGCCCACCCCACTTAATCTCTAGGAAATCATGATATGTTCAATCTCAAGGCAGATAGATTTAGAATAAGGATATACTCATAATTTTTAACCATTTACATGTAACAACTAATATAAAAATATTGACTTTTAAATAATTAGAAACCTGAATGTTTTAACATATTATAAATATAGAGAGTACATAAAGTATAAACTTACAATTGATATGAAACTGATTACTTTAGAAAGGTAATGACTACTTCATGTGTAATGAGAACCAAATTTTGCGGAGTCATTTCAGGATTAAACACCTGCAACATATTCTGACATCCAAGAACAGAACTGAGCTGAAGCTAAAATGGAGCCTTATGTGATCATTTTCAGCATTATAATTTCCTGCAAAATTTGAGTGATTTGCAGAACTGTGGTAGATTTCCCATGAATAGGATGGTGGCAAAGTCTTTGTAGATTCAAAAATAATTTTGCTGAGGCAATGAGAAGTAATGTACTATCACATTAGAAGCTGTTCATATTTTACCAAGCTATTCATATTTTAGAAGCACAAAAAGCATTTATCTTTAAACATTGCAAAATTCTGCTTTTCTTATTTTATTTTATTTTTTTTTGCATTTTCCAGCTTTATCTTTCAATTATTTTTGTATCTCTATACTGACGAAAAAAATCATTGTATTCACAATCTAATTATTAAGTATTGTCTGTTTTACAGCAATTATAATTATCAATATTTGCAAATGTGTACCTTGGCGATGATTTGAAAACAAAACAAAAAAAAGCCATCCTAAAATATAAAGAAATCAGGAAAAGAAATTCACAAATATTTATAGAATTATCAAACCCTAGAAGGGTACCTAAACTGACTGAAGAGTGAAGGTCATCTTGCTTAAGGAATGTGGAAGACTTTTTAAGTGTTTCATAGGTTTATTCTAACATAGCCATTGGCTGAAAATCCACATTAATTGATACCTTACAGTTTTGTTTGTACCCTTGAATCCTGATTAATATCACTTTCACATTAAGACACCATCTTTCTGGAGTACCACACTGAATGTGGTTTATGTCACTTAATCAGTAGCAAAATTCTCACACAGATACACTGATACACACTGATACACAAATGCATAGTGGTGGTGGTGGTGGTTTTGTTGCTAGGTTGTGTCCAACTCTTGTGATACCATGGACTGTAGCCTGCCAGACTCCTCTGTCCATGGGATTTCCCAGACAGGAATAGTAGAGTGGGTTGCCATTTCCTTCTCCAGGGGATCTTCTGACCCAGAGATTGAACCCACATCTCTTGTATCACCTGCATTGCAGGAGGATTTTTTACCACTAAGCTACCAGGAAATCCCACACAAATGCTGCCTTACTGAAATTATTGAACTTTGATAAAAACATTGAAGGAGAAGCTGAAGAATACAGAATATTCTTCGCACAAGGACACAGATTGGTATTATATTTATTTTCTATCACTAACTGTATTTCTTGTGCTATCAGTCAGAATTCCCACTTACTCATTATTCAAAATAATATAGGAAGCTTACACAATAAATGTCCAGAGTTTGTTTCCAGACTTTGTTGTGGTCCACACAATCAAAGGATTTGGCATAGTCAATAAAACAGAAGTAGATATTTTTCAAGAACTCTCTTCCTTTTTCAGTGATCCAGTGGAGATTGGCAATCTGATCTCTGGCTATTCTGCCTTTTCTAAAACCAGCTCAAACATCTGGAAGTTCATGGTTCACATACTGTTGAAAGCTGGCTTGGAGAATTTTGAGCATTACTTTACTAACCTGTGAGATGAGTGCAATTGTGCAGTAGTTTGAAGATTCTTTGGCATTGCCTTTCTTTGGGATTGGAATGAAAACTGTCCAATTCCAGTCCTCTGGCCACTGCTGAGTTTTCCAAATTTGCTGGCATATTGAGTGCAGCACTTTCACAGCATCATCTTTTAGGATTTGAAATAGCTCAACTGGAATTCCGTCACCTCCACTAGCTTTGCTCACAGTGATGTTTCCTAAGGCCCACTTGACTTCATATTCCAGAATGCCTGGCTCTAGGTTGGTGATTAAACTGTCGTGATTATCAGGATCGTGAAGATCTTTTTTGTATAGATTTTCTGTGTATTCTTGCCACCTCTTCTTAATATCTTCTGCTTCTGTTAGGTCCCTACCATTTCTGTCATTTATTGTGCCCATCTTTGCATGAAATGTTCCCTTAGTATCTCTAATTTTCTTGAAGAGATCTCTAGTCTTTCCCATTCTATTGTTTTCCTCTATTTCTTTGCATTGAACACTGAGAAAGGCTTTCTTATCTCTCCTTGCTATTCTTTGGAACTCTGCATTCAAATGCAAAAAAATATTTCCTTTTCTCCTTTGCCTTTTACTTCTCTTTTCTCAGCTATTTGTAAGGCCTCCTCAGACAACCATTTTGCCTTTTTCATTTATTTTTCTTGGGGATGGTCTTGAACCCTGTCTCCTGTACAATGTCACAAACCTCTGTCCATAGTTCTTCAGGCACTTTATCAGGTCTAATCCCTTGAATATATTTGTCACTTCCACTGTATAATCATAAGGGATTTGATTTAGGTCATACCTGAATGGTCTAGTGATTTTCCTACTTTCTTCAATTTAAGTCTGAATTTAGCAATAAGGAGTTCATGATCTGAGCTACAGTCAGCTCCTGTTCTTGCTTTTGCTGACCGTATAGAGCTTCTCCATCTTTGGCTCCAAATAATATAATCAATTTGATTTCAGTATTCACCATCTGGTGATGTCCATATGTAGAGTCTTCTCTTGTGTTGTTGGAAGAAGATGTTTGCTATGATGAGTGCATTCTCTAGGCAAAAACTCTCTTAGCCTTTGCCCTGCTTCGTTCTGTACTTCAAGGCAAAATTTGTCTTTTACTCCAGATATCTCTTGAATTCCTACTGTTGGATTCCAGTCCCCTGTAATGAAAAGGACATCTCTTTTTGGGTGTTAGTTCTAGAAGGTCTGGTGGGTCTTCACAGAACTGTTCAACTTCAGTTTCTTTAGCATTACTGGTCGGGGCATAGACTTGGATCACTGTGATATTGAATGGTTTGCCTTGGAAATGAGCAAAAATCATTCTGTAGTTTTTGAGCTTGCATACAAGTACTTCATTCTGAATCTTTTATTGACTCTTATGGCTATTCCATTTCTTCTAAGGGATTCTTGATCACAGTAGTAGATATAATGGTCATCTGAGTTAAATTCACCCATTCAAATCCATTTTAGTTTGCTGATTCCTTAAATGTCTTTGTTCACTCTTGCCATCTCCTGTTTGACAACTTCCAATTGCCTTGATTCAAACTTGATTGAAACTCTGGAAAATTCTTAAACAGATGGGAAAACCAGGCAATCTGACCTGCCTCTTGAGAAATCTGTATGCAGGTCAGGAAGCAACAGTTAGAACTGGACATGAAGAAAAGACTGGTTCCAAATAGGGAAAGGAGTATGTCAAGACTATATTATCACCCTGTATATTTAACTTATACACAGAGTACAGACATTACTTTGCCAACAAAGGTCATTCAAGTCAAAGATATGCTTTTTCCAGTAGTCATGTATGGATATGAGAGTTGGAACATAAAGAAAACTGAGCGCCGAAGAATTGATGCTTTTGAACTGTGGCATTAGAGAAGATTCTTAAAGACCCTTGGACTGCAAGGAGATCCAACCAGTCCATCCAAAATGAAATCAGTCCTGGATATTCATTGAAGGACTGATGCTAAAGCTGAAAATCCAATACTTTGGCCACCTGATGAGAAGAAATAACTCATCTGAAAAGAAACTGTTGCTGGGAAAGATTGAGGGCAGGAGGAGAAGGGGATGACAGAGGATGAGATGGTTGGATTGCATCACCAACTCAATGAACATGAATTTGAGTAAGCTCCGGAAGTTGGTGATGGACAGGGAAGACTCGTTTGCTGCAGTCTGTGAGGTCACAAAGAGTCAGACACTACTGAGCGACTGAACTGAAATGAACACAGTAAATTGAACATGGCATATACTTAAATATGTGAATAAACACTAAACTTTAAAATGTGTTTAATTTTTTAAAAATTATAGGTGTTGGACTTTTGAGTATTTAACACAAGGCTACACTTTGTAAGTAGGTTTTGATCCTATGTTAGACTTTCACAAGCATTGCTTACGGCAGTTTTTGATACAGTGGATTTAGCTCTATCATTTTCCTTTCTCTCTGTACCAATTGTATTACTGTCCTTACATTCATCCATTACTGATTCCTTTTGCATTGTAGAAAGACATATTAATCTATTTTATCACTTCTAGAAGTTTTTCTGTGACAGATTTTAGTTTTATTTTTTTATTGGTTACTCTACATTACAACATATATTCTTAACATATTATTGTTTATATATTGTTATTTTTGCCATATCCCTAAAACTGTAAACACCCTTCAGTTCAGTTCAGTTCAGTTGCTGAGCCATGTCTGACTCTTTGTGACCCCATGGACTGCAGCATGCCAGGCCTCCCTCTCCATCACCAACTCCTGGAATTTACTCAAACTCATGTCCATTGAGTCGTTGATGCCATCCAACCATCTCATCCTCTGTCATCCCCTTCTCCTCCTGCCTTCAATAAAGAAGTTCTTTAGTTCTTCTCTTTCTCCCATAAGGGTGGTGTCATTTGCATGCCTTTTGGTTATTGATATTTCTCTCAGCAATCTTGATTCCACTTGTGCTTCATCCAGCCCAGCGTATCTCATGATGTATTCAGCATATAAGTAACATAAGCACGGTGACAATATAAAGCCTTCTATATTCCTTTTCCTATTTGGAACCAGTCTGTTGTTCCATGTCCAGTTCTAACTGTTGCTTCCTGACCTGCATACAGATTTCTCAAGAGGCAAGTCAGCTGGTCTGGTACTCCCATCTCTTGAAAAATTTTCCACAGTTTATTGTGATACACACAGTCAAAGGCTTAGGCATAGTCAATAAAGCAGAAATAGATGATTTTCTTTAACTCTCTGGCTTTTATGATGGTTCAGCAGATGTTGGCAATTTGATCTCTGGTTCCTCTGCCTTTTCTAAAACCAGCTTGAACATCTGGAAGTTCATGGTTCACGTATTGCTGAAGCCTGGCTTGGAGAATTTTGAGCATCACTTTAGTAGCATGAGATATGAGTGTAATTGTGTGGTAGTTTGAGCATTCTTTGGCATTGCCTTTATTTGGGATTGGAATGAAAACTAACCTTCTCCAGTCCTGGGGTCACTGCTGAGTTTTCCCAATTTGCTGGCATATTGAGTGTAGCACTTTCACAGCATCATCTTTCAAGATTTGAAATAGCTCAACTGCAATTCCATCACCTCCACTAGCTTTGTTAATATTGATGCTTCCCAAGGCCCTCTTGACTTCACCTTCCAGGATGACTGACTCTAGGTGAGTGATCACACCATCATGATTATCTGGGTCGTGAAGATATTTTTTGTATAGTTTTTCTGTTTATTCTTGCACCTCTTCTTAATATCTTCTGCTTCTGTTAGGTCCATACCATTTCTGTCCTTTATTGTGCCCATCTTTGCATGAAATGTTCCCCTGGTATCTCTAATTTTCTTGAAGAGATCTCTAGACTTTCCCATTCTATTGTTTCCCTCTATTCTTTGCACTGATCACTGAGGAAGGCTTTCTTAGCTGTCCCTGCTATTCGTTGGAACTCTGCCTTCAAATGGTATAGCTTTCCTTTTCTCCTTTGCTTTTCACTTCTCTTCTTTTCACAGCTATTTGTAAGGCCTCTTCAGACAGTCATTTTGCTTTTTTGCATTTCTTTTTCTTGGGGATGGTCTTGAACCCTGTCTCCTGTACAATGTCATGAACCTCTGTCCATAGTTCATCAGGCACTCTGTCTATCAGATCTATTCCCTTAAATTTATTTCCCACTTCCACTGTATAATTGTTAGAGATTTGATTTAGGTTATATCTGAATGGTCTAGTCGTTTTCCCTACTTTCTTCAATTTAAGTCTGAATTTGGCAATAAGGAGATCATGATCTGAGCCACATTCAGCTCCTGGTCTTGTTTTGCTCACTGTGTAGAGCTTCTTCATCTTTGGCTGCAAAGAATATAATCAATCTGATTTCAGTGTTGACCATCTGGTGACGTCCCTTGGAAGAGTTCAATTTGATCTATCATGCTCATCTTTGTTCTACTGCTTTCATATATTTTATTCCTTCATGTATTATAAACCCCATGAAGTACTGAAATCCAGTTTGTTTTCAGTAATCAGTATCTTCTCATTTTATCACATACATTCATTATACATTCACATACAGGCATTCAATGTAAGTCACATACATACATTCCTGGAGCTGTCCTCCAGAAACTCCAATTAAGAATATATAAGATCATGAAACAGTGTCACACATGTCTCTCACTTTGTTGTTTTTCCATTCTTTTTTTCCATGCCGTGCTTACTTATATTGGATACTTTAAATTCACCTGCATTTGAATTCAGGCTTCCCAGGTGGCAATAGTGGTAAAGAACCTCCCTGCCAATGCAGGAGATATAAGAGACCGGAGTGCCATCCCTGGGTTGGGAAGATCCCCTAGAGGAGGGCATGGCAACCAACTCCAATATCTTTGCCTGGAGAATTCCATGGACAGAAGAGCCTGCTGGCCTATAGTCCACGAGGTCACAAAGAATTGTACTTGACTGATGTGACTTAGCACACACACACACGCATTTGAATTCACAGATCAGATTTTTTTTGCAGTTTCTAAGCAACTGTTATACCATCCAGGGATTTTAAAAATCGAAATATAATAGACATACATTGAATTGTACAAATTGTAAGTATACAGGTTAATGAATCTTTATATGCATATATATTCATACACCCACACTTCAGTATGGTAATATATCCATTACCCTCAAACAGCCCCTTATGTCAATCACCTCCCTTCCTCTCTCGCTTCTGAGAGGTAATCATTTCTATGCTTTCTATCTCATAAATCAACTTTACCCTACCTTATTTCTTAACCTTAAAAAAAAGTTAAATTACTAAACATACTCATTATCTGTGCATGTTAATATGCTTCAGTTGTGTCACACCCTGTACAAGCCTATGGACTGCAACCTGCCAGTCTCCTCTGTGGTGGCATTCTCCAGACAAGAATACTGGAGTGAGTTACCATTTCTTTCTCTAGGGCATCTTCCCGACCCAGGGATCAAACCGGGTCTCTTAAGTCTACCTGCATTGGCAGGCAGATTCTTTACCACTAGCGCCATTTGGGAAGCCCCTGCTACCTGGCTAATTTTTTTTAAGTCTTCAATGGCAAGCCACTCCAGTACTCTTGCCTAGAAAATCCCATGGATGGAGGAGCCTGGTAGGCTGCAGTCCGTGGGGTCGCTAAGGGTCGGACACGACTGAGCGACTTCACTTTCACTTTTCACTTTCACACATTGGAGAAGGAAATGGCAACCCACTCCAGTGTTCTTGCCTGGAGAATCCCAAGGACGGGGGAACCTGGTGGGCTTCCTTCTATGGGGTCACACAGAGTCGGACACGACTGAAGTGACATTATTATTATGGGTTATCCATGCTGTTATGTGTATAAATATTTCAATCTTATTTCTGAGTAGTGTTCCACTGAATGACTGTATCACAGTTTACTTATCCATTCTCCTGTTTTTGTGTATTAGCTAGATTACTTTCAGTAGTTGCCTATTGTGAACAAACCAGCCCTGAAATGGACAAATATAGTTAACTTTCTTGGGTATATAGCTAGTATTATATAGAATTACTGTGTCAATTTATTAAAAATTATCACACACTTTGCAAATTGCTTATGCAATTTACATAAGCTCCTACCAGTTATATAGGAGAGTTTTAGAGTCTCTACATCATTGTCAGTCTTTAATATGGAAGTTCAGTCAGTTGACCTGATCTAGAAATCATGTTTTAGTTGTAAATTAATTCTAATTTATAAATTTATTTCCACTTCCTTGGTGATGAATTATGTTGAGGAAAAATCTGATTGACCATTCAGATATTATTTTATACTTTTGATTTTTTTTCAAGTCTAAGTCTCCTGTCCATAAAAAAAAAAGTTATTTGTCTTTTTCAAATTGATTCGTAGGAGATATTCATGAATGCAGCACATAATTCTTCATCAGATATGTGTATTGCAAATATCTTCTACTAGTTTCTATCTGGAATTCTCGATTTTAATGTTATCTTGAATTTGCAGAACTTCACATTTTTATAAAGTCAAATTCATATACTTTCCTTTCATTGTTAGTAGTTTGGATATTAGTAATAAATTTTTGCATTCTCCAAAGTATGAAGATATTTTCATATGTTTGACTACAGAATTTTATTGTTTTAACTTTAACATTTAGGACTTTTGATGCATTTCAAATTAATTCTTATTTGTGAAGTGAAATAAGAGTCAAGGTTCATTGTTTGTCTTATAGATATCCACTTACTACAGCTCTATTTATTTAATTTCTTTCCCCCATTGAATTATGTGACACCTTTGATGAAAATCAAGAGCTATCAAGTGAATTCTTAATTTCACATATTGTATTTCAATCTTAAAGTGTCCTTCAATTCTTTTCAGTGAGTCTAATACTATGTGTAATTACTCCTTCTATTAGTCCACTGTTTTCACATTTTCTCTATTTTTGTTGATATTTAACTATATTTGAAATGTTGTGGATTAACATTGACATCCGGTTCTTCTCTGGGTCTGTAATTACAGACTATTCTATCTCTTGAATATCTATTAGCTATTTCTTTCTTATTCACATGCCTAGTGCATCTGTTAGAGAAGGAAATGGCAGCCCACTCCAGTATTCCTGCCTTGAGAATCCTGTGGATGGAGGAGCCTGGTGGGCTCCTGTCCGTAGGGTCGCACAGAGTCAGACACGACTGAGGCAACTTAGGATACATGCATGCGTTGGAGAAGGAAATGGCAACCCACTCCAGTATTCTTGCCTGGAGAATCCCAGGGATGGAAGAGTCTGGTGGGCTGCCATCTATGGGGTCGCATAGAGTCAGACAAGATTGAAGTGACTTAGTGGCAGCAGCAGCAGTGCATCTGTATCTATATTGGATGTTAGCCATTGCTGAGATTCTAGATTATATTTCTCTAATGAAGGTTATTTTATTTTCCAATAGGCAGTTAAATCATCTCAAGACATAGTTTCAAGCTTCTTTGGGGACTGTTGTTATTTGGTTGCTAAGTCATATCCAACTCTTTGTGATCCCCTGGACTGAAACATACCAGGCTCCTCTGTCCATGAGCTTCTTCAGGGAAGAATACCAGAGTGAGCTGCCATTTGCTTCTTCAGGGGATTTTCCTGGTCCAAAGATCAAACTTGCATCTCCTGCATTGGCAGACTTCTGAGATAGGTCTATTTTAACTTGGTACTGCTTCTTACTGGTCGGGGTATAGACTTGGATTACTGTGACATTGAATGATTTGCCTTGTAAACAAACAGAGGTCATTCTGTCATTTCTGAGATTGCATCCAAGTACTGCATTTTGGACTCTTTTGTTGACTATGATGGCTACTCCATTTCTTCTAAGGGATTCCTGCCCACAGTAGTAAATATAAAGGTCATCTGAGTTAAACTCACCCATTCCAGTCCATCTTAGTTCGCTGATTCCTAGAATATCAATGTTCACTCTTGCCATCTCCTGTTTGACCACTTCCAATTTGCCTTGATTCATGGACCTAATATTCCAGGTTCTATGCAATCAATAACCTCAGATATGCAGATGACACCACCCTCATGGCAGAAAGTGAAGAAAAACTAAAGAGCCTCTCGATGAAATAAGAGAGTGAAAAAGTTGGCTTAAAGCTCAACATTCAGAAAACTAAGATCGTGGCATCTGGTCCCATCACTTCATGGCAAATAGATGAGGAAACATTGGCAGACATTATTTTGGGGGGAATCCTAAATCACTGCAGATGGTGATTGTAGCCATAAAATTAAAAGGCACTTATTCCTTGGAAGGAAAGTTATGACCAACCTAGACAGCATATTAAAAAGCAGAGACATTACTTTGCCAACAAGCGTCTGTCTAGTCAAGGCTACAGTTTTTCCAGTGGTCATGGATGGATGTGAGAGTTGGACTATGAAGAAAGCTGAGCGCCAAAGAATTGATGCTTTTGAACTGTGGTGCTGGAGAAGACTCTTGAGAGTCCCTTGGACTGCAAGGAGATCCAACCAGTCCATCCTAAAGGAGATCGGTCCTGGGTCTTCACTGGAAGCACTGAGGTTGAAGCTAAAACTCCAGTGCTTTGACAACCTGATGCAAAGAGCTGACTGATTTGCAAAGACCCGACTGATTTGCAAAGACCCTGATGCTGGGAAAGATTGAGGGTAAGAGGAGAAGGGGACGACAGAGGATGAGATGGTTGGATGGCATCACTGACTCAATGGAGATGAGTTTGGGTGGATTCCGGGAGTTGGTGATGGACAGGGAAGCCTGGCGAGGTGCGGTTCATGAGGTCGCCAAGAGTTGGACACAACTGAGCAACTGAACTGAACTGCTTGTTAGGGATAGTCCTGACAATAGGACTTGTCCTTTAGGAGTCCCAAGTCAATGCCTAAATTGGTCATGACAGTCATTCCAGTCTGGCTGCGCTTGAAATGTAACTCCCCAGCAGTTTACAGCTCTCCTCAGCTCTGTGTGCCTGCCAGAATCTCGCCTTGTCTATGTGTAATTTATCAGTTAGCCAAGGATTTGTTAGAAGTTTCTGTGCAGAATTTTGATATTTTGTCTTTGTGGCTCCCTTCTTTTCTATCTTGTCCAGGAACTCATCTCTCTTTAAAGAATGGGAATAACAATCTCTGCTCCTCATCCAATAAGGCAGTTGCCCTCAGTTTACACTCTATTTCCCTTACATAATTTGGAAAGTGGTTTCTGAGAGAAAGTCAAGGTAAATGTGCAGCTTAGTTAATGTGCTGTTCTTTTCTCAAGAGTTGTCACTCTCTGTTGTTTACTAACACCTGAAAAAAAATTGTTTCATATATATTGCCAGTATTTATAGTTGTTTATAATAGAAAAATGAGACTTCTATAATAAAAATAATACCAGCTACTTTACCATGACCAGAACCAGAAGTCCCAAGTATTTTTTCATAAAGGTAAAACATAGCTTTCTTTAAAGTTTAATAGCTTAATCAACTTCTAACTTTTAAAAATATATAAATGGAAAATTATGAGTTAAAATATCTTTTTTCTAGAGTTATTGGAAAATATATAAAAGAGTGAAGCTTCTCAAATGAAGTAGAACTTCCACACAAATAAGATTCGGAGTGTTGGTTATTTTTTGACCTACTTAATTGCAGATGCAGCTGAGACTATCAGACAGACATGGTTTTAGTTTGAAGTAATGAAAACAGCATGTTCACTAGAAATGAAACTGAGGCAACTAAATCTTTTGTAGCAGTTCTAGAATGGTCATAAGACACAATAATACTTGGTTACTGACAATGTACACTGGACTTAAATGTGAAAGGCTACCTATCCTATTTTGTGTTCCCTCAACCACAAAATTGCTACTTTCTACGAGCTGAAATATAGAGATTTCAAGCTTATTTAAAAAGGCCAAAGTATACCAGGCCAATGATATGTGACCAATTTGGAGGAAAAAGCTACCCTTTAAAAATGGTGAAGGATTTAGACATGTCTTTAAAATTTATTAATATAGGGAATGTTAGTGAAGATTCCACAGTACTATTCAGTAGGTTAAACAACTGCTTATGCTTGAATGCATGCAAAACATTATTTTTGATGCACCATAAGTTATAAACTATGTGATAGACAAAGAAAAGATCACAAAAGTATAATTATTTTTACAACTTAAGAGGTCATAGATTTTTCTTGCTTGCATGAGCAATTTAAGGATCCAGTAATGTGGCTATGGTGGGTTCTTCATTTCATAACAAACTTCATGTTTAGAAAAGGCAAAAATACATCTATTTTGACTGCAATTATGCCAAGCATTTTAAACAGGCTATACATTAAACATAAAGAAAAAGTGAAAGGGAGATGCTTACTTAATGCAGTTGAAGACTTAATTAGGAGTTCAATTCTATCAGACATTTAATATTGCATTTTATTCTCATTTACTCATTTTTTTTCTAATAGAAAATAATGGCATGCCAAGTGTATACGATTATGGATAGCTATTTATGGAACTGGGTCTTGCTTCTATACTTAATTACATTTTGTTTGGAGGTTAATATTATATTACAACTGTAGCTTTTATTTGAATCTATTCTTATGGTTTTCCTCTCTCATTAGGATTTAGATTGCTGGTTCATAGATTCTCTTGTTTGTGATTTTCTCTATTTTTGTTTTCTATTTCTAGGCCTATTCTCTAGTGTTGCATTATTCTTTTTAATGACTTTAAAGGCATTTAGAAGTAGAAGGAAAGGAAAGAAATAATTCATTTTGCCAGATGGCAAAGGCTTTGATAAACAGTATATTTACAAGCTAAATAAATTATGCCACATATTTTGTAATTCCTAATGAATATATCTGATTTTTATTTAATTTGTCTTTCCATCCTTTATACTCTGCTGTAGGATCATTGTGATTACTATGACCTGTTCATCTCAAATCATACAAATATGCATTGAAACTAATAATGGATATCTATGATCTCCATTGTTTAATATATTGTATCATTTCACATTTCTTCCTATTCTGCAAAGGAATTTAGAATTATTTATTTATTATAGATATCATAGAACTAATTCATTTTAGGTAACCAATAATAAGAAACAACCAAAATGTGACTAGATTCATGTTTCCATTAATACTCTTCCTTGATAATAGCATGATTTCTTAAAAGTCTCACCCTATACCTGGTCCAGTTGTTTTCATTATTTAGCACTTACTGAGTATTTCAAAAAGTTACTTTAAATTATATTGGATAATTCAATTCTATATAATTGATCACATAGTTTTAATTTTATCATTATTCCACATTACCTAGGAATAAAGTCAATATGATACTTTGTAAGTTGAAACCATGCCTTCCTAACATGTTCTGATATGCCAACCAACAAGTAGATTCTTATTTTTATTCATGGGATTCTGTGACCAATAGCTAGCTGGTAAAGAATGTGTCAAAATCAATCAAGTTGTAAATACATGCTCAATAGATGGATAGGGAGAATCACTAGATCTGCTCATAAAATTGCACTTTCCAGCTAACAACGGAAGCTTTTTTTTCATTAGTGTTCCAAATATCTCAGTGTTTGGTGAAACCTCCAGGTAATATATGCAGTGAGGAACATTACTAAGCCCTGGGAAACAATAGGCTTCTATCAATCAACATATATTTGAATATGAACAGCTTTTAGGAAAGCTTTGGGTATTTTTTTCTTTCAATGACATTGATGTTAATTAAGTATCATAATTTAATGAACTCAAAAAAGTCTGACATTCTTACAATTAATCTTCTCATGGAACTCAGATCTGATCTTCCAAATCTGAATTTCAGACAACTGGTACTGCTATTGTGCACATAGAAGTCTGACACCAGCTTCCAAGTCTCCCATTATATTCCTAAGCATAGTTACATGAAATAAATGAAATGAGACAAGACTTCAGTCACAATCTTGCTTTACTCAATTGAGAGGCATATAAAGAATGAATAGGGGCACCATCCACTCTGGCATGGTTTACTGAAAATTTAGGGCAGCCACAGTAGGATAACAAAATATTAATTTGTAATGTGTCTTTCATTATATTTGCAAATATTTTTACATGCATTCTCATGTATTCCAGATTCTGACTGATTTCTTTGCTTTATTTTTATTTATTCATTTATTTATTTTTGCAAAAGCAAGAATGGGGTTTATTTCTAGCTCGAGCTAGGGCTCCTGCCCCTCCCAGCGGAGTGGAATGCGGACAAGAGCCCCGAGCCCAGGTCACAGCGGTTTTTATAGTCTCAGGTTACATAAGCACCTATTTTTGTTCAAAAGATCAAGCTGGCAGAAGCTCTTTGGTCAGTTCATGTGTGCGCAGAAGCTCATTGGCCAGTTTATACATGCGCAGGGTTTTCTCTGGGGGATTTCCCTTTTTCTTCTGATTGGCCCAATTTTTGGCGCCAGCGGGACTTTTCTAGGGAGGAGTTTCTGTGAACCTAGCCTTCACCCTGTCTCCAGGAAATTGAAACTTAGGCCTAAACAAGGTCTCAGGCCTATCATGGCTACTCGGATAGGGCTCCTAACATCTCCCCCCTTTTCTGTTGTTCAAACGGAGGAATCTTCCTCCGTGGGTAGAGTTTGATATTGTTGTCTAAGTACTAACAACTGGACTGTGTTGATACATTCTTTGATGAATGTCACAAGTCTATTTAGGACACAGGGGCCGAATGATAGTATTAGTATTAATATGATGAGTGATCCCAACAAGGTGGAGATTAGAGTGGTCAACCAAGGCAAGCTCTGAAACCATGACTCGAACCATCCCTGTTGGGCTTCTCGTTCTCTTTTTCGCTGGGCTAGTCCCTCTCTTACCTTGGCCACAGACTCTCTCACTACTCCTGTGTGATCTGTGTAAAAGCAGCATTCTTCCCCTAAGGCTGCACAAAGCCCTCCTTGTTGCAAGAAAATCAGGTCTAGTTCCCTTCTGTTTTGCAATACTACTTCGGATAGTGAGGTTAAGGACTTTTCTAAATGACTGATAGACTGCTCAATGCAGGTGAGATCTTCATCTACAGCGGCCCGCAGAGAGGTGAGTCCTTGGTTTTGCAGGGACAAAGAGGCTATACCTGTCCCTGCTCCTGCCAGCCCAAGGCATAGCACTGATTGGCTCTCGCTTTTGTATTGCCATTTCTCCGAAATGTTCTTTTTCCCCTCTACTCCAGTGGGAATACATGACTTCTTCAGAGTGATAGTAAATCTTTGGCATAACTGTGACCAGAACACAGAACTCCTGACTCTGATTAAAAACCTTTGCATGCAAACAGGGGGTTAGCCCAGTATGGGAACAAATCCACCATCCCCCTGCCTCCGGAATGATCCATTGGGTATCATTTAACTCTGTAATGTTGCCGATTTGAGCACAAAGAGGGGCCTTTTCGAGTGGGATCGTACCCAAACAAAGTCCCTTTCTCCAAAGTTCCCTCATGGTAAGACCGACCTTACGGTCTCCCCACTTGCATCGTTCTGAGTAGTGATAGAGGGTTTAAGAAATATTGAGGCCTATTGCTTCGTAAAAAGGGGGGTAAAGATTATAGTAGAGCCAGCAAGAGCGGGTTGCATTAGGGTCTGTATGGTTTAATACTGTAAAGGCGGCATTAATTAAGCCCCATAAGGGATCTGCAGCCTGCGTGCTAGGGGAGTGGATTGTCTCTTCTGGTCTCCGCATGGAGGCATGGGTAGCCTCTTCTGTCCTCGGGTGAGGGGTGTCTGATGGGGAGACCCCTGCTGGAGTTGCGGTGTCATGGCCCTGGGGAATGGCATTAGACTTCTTTGGTGGACTTTAACTTTTGACTAGATTGGGGCCTATGCTCTCTATCACAACCGGTTCTATGGTTTGGGGGATGGTTAAGATACCCCTGTAGTAGGGACCATGCCATAGGGGCCTCATAGTGGTCTGGAGCCCCCAGCTAAGCCCTGAAGTCCATCGGAGTTTTCTGGCTGTCTCCTGGTTGAACATTACCTTGATTTGAGCATATTTGCTTTCCCATCTGGGCCTAGGGAGTGTGTGAACCCATTAGGGACCCTTTTTACGAATAAGAAGTTGACCCCATCCCTGTTCCCGACATCCCACCTGTTTTTGCCATCATTTGAGGTCACGCAGGATCAGGAACTGCACCAGTAATGTTGCATCCCCCCGCATTGCCTCCAGTTTCTTTGCTTTCAGTTCAGTTCAGTTCAGTTCAGTCGCTCAGTTGTGTCCGACTCTCCGCGACCCCATGAATCACAGCACGCCAGGCCTCCCTGTCCATCACCAACTCCCGGAGTACACTCAAACTCATGTCCACAGAGTCAGTGATGCCATCCAGCCATCTCATTCTCCGTCGTCCCCTTCTCCTCCTGCCCCCAACCTTTCCCAGCATCAGAGTCTTTTCCAGTGAGTCAACTCGTCGCATGAGGTGGCCAAAATATTGCAGCTTCAGCTTTAGCATCAGTCCCTCCAATGAACATCCAGGATTGATCTCCTTTAGAATGGACTGGTTGGATCTCCTTGCAGTATAAGGGACGCTCAAGAGTCTTCTCCAACACCACAGTTCAAAAGCATCGATTCTTCGGCGATCAGCCTTCTTCACAGTCCAACTCTCACATCCATACATGGCCACTGGAAAAACCATTGCCTTGACTAGACGGACCTTGGTTGGCAAAGTAATGTCTCTGCTTTTTAATATACTATTAAGGTTGGTTATAACTTTCCTTCCAAGGAGCAAGTGTCTTTTAATTTCATGGCTGCAATCAGCATCCGCAGTGATTTTGGAGCCCAAAAATATAAAGTCTGACACTGTTTCCACTGTTTTTCCATCTATTTCCCATGAAGTGATGGGACCAGATGCCATGATCTTTGTTTTCTGAATGTTGAGCTTCAAGCCAACCTTTTCACTCTCCTCTTTCACTTTCATCAAGAGGCTTTTGAGTTCCTCTTCACTTTCTGCCATAAGGGTAGTGTCATCTGCATATCTGAGGTTACTGATATTTCTCCCAGCAATCTTGATTCCAGCTTGTGCTTCTTCCAGCCCAGCGTTCCTCATGATGTACTCTGCATAGAAGTTAAATAAGCAAGGTGACAATATACAACCTTGACGTACACCTTTTCCTATTTGGAACCAGTCTGTTGTTCCATGTCCAGTTCTAACTGTTGCTTCCTGACCTGCAAAGAGGTTTCTCAAGAGGCAGGTCAGGTGGTCTGGGAAATTGAAGAAAGTTGGGGAAACCACTAGACCATTCAGATATGACCTCAATCAAATCCCTTATGATTATACAGTGGAAGTGAGAAATAGATTTAAGGGACTAGATCTGATTGATAGAGTGCCTGATGAACTCTGGACGGAGGTTCGTGACATTGTACAGGAGACAGGGACCAAGACCATCCCCATGGAAAAGAAATGTAAAAAAGCAAAATGGCTGTCTGAGGAGGCCTTACAAATAGCTGTGAAAAGAAGAGAGGCGAAAGGCAAAGGAGAAAAGGAAAGATATAAGCATCTGAATGCAGAGTTCCAAAGAATAGCAAGGAGAGATAAGAAAGACTTCCTCAGTGATCAAATGCAAAGAAATAGAGGAAAACAACAGAATGGGAAAAACAAGAGATCTCTTCAAGAAAATTAGAGATTCCAAGGGAACATTTCATGCAAAGATGGGCTCGATAAAGGACAGAAATGGTATGGACCTAACAGAAGCAGAAGATATTAAGAAGAGGTGGCAGGAATACACAGAAGAACTGTACAAAAAAGATCTTCACGACCAAGATAGTCACGATAACGTGATCATTGACCTAGAGCCAGACATCTTGGAATGTGAAGTCAAGTGGGCCTTAGAAAGCATCACTATGAACAAAGCTAGTGGAGGTGATGGAATTCCAGTTGAGCTATTTCAAGTCTTGAAAGATGATGCTGTGAAAGTGCTGCACTCAATATGCCAGCAGATATGGAAAACTCAGCAGTGGCCACAGGACTGGAAGAGGTCAGTCTGCATTCCAATCCCAAAGAAAGGCAATGCCAAAGAATGCTCAAACTACCGCACAATTGCACTCATCTCACATGCTAGTAAAGTCATGCTCAAAATTCTCCAAGCCAGGCTTCAGCAGTATGTAAACCGTGAACTTCCAGATGTTCAAGCAGGTTTTAGAAAAGGCAGAGGCACCAGAGATCAAATTGCCAACATCCGCTGGATCATGGAGAAAGCAAGAGTTTCATAAAAACATATATTTCTGCTTCATTGACTATGCCAAAGCCTTTGACTGTGTCGATCACAATAAACTGTTGAACATTCTTTGTTTTAAAATACCCTAATTTCCCTACTAATTATTCTACTGGAGGACTCATTCCCTTTGAATTTTTAGTCTGTATTTGTTTTAGGGGGTAAAATGCTTAACTTTCTTACAACAGTCACTGTAAATGGAATGGAATCATAGCGATTGGCTTAATCCAGTGTTTTTTCATGTCCTATGGTGACATTAATGGGTTTGTGATGTTAACTTGTTGAACTGTAACTAGCATTTCATTTTGGAATGAAATAGACTAGACAAGAATCAAACAGAATACAATAGAGTGAATTACAAATAGTAACCCTAGATGTTTTCATTTATATGTGTAACTCTATTAGATTGTAATCTAACATGTTTACACATTAATCTTGGGGGTGAAGTTAAAAATACTTAAAAGGCACTTGCTTGGTCTAATTAGGACCCAGGACTAATTAGGTCCAGAAGAAAATGTAGTGTACCAAAACTGTATGACTGTTATTTATAAGAAAGAAGTAAAATAATGAAAAGACAACCAAAGTGTCAACGATGATGAAACCAACATGATCTCATTCTATAAATCCTCCCCTTAAGTCATGGGTGAAGGCCTATAAATATGAGATCACTCCTATGATTAGGTTACTGTATATAGAAAAGAAAAAGGGAATTTGCAGATATAATTGAGGTTTCTATTTAATTGAACTTGTGCTAATCAAAAGGAATTTACCTTGATGGGTCTGACCTAGTCAGGTGAGGCATTTAAAAGAGAATCTGAAGGTAAAAGATAAGAAGCAGCAGATGTTCTTATGTTGGCCTTGAAAATATCAAATTGCTGTGTTGTGGAGAGAAGGTCATGTGGCAGAGACCAATGGATGACCTCTAGAAGTCAAAGGTCTTTATCCTACATCTATAAGGAAATGAATTGTACCAAAAGTCAGAGAGCTTTAAAGAGGCCTTCGAGCTTCAGATGAGATTAGAGCCCCAGCCAACATCTTGATATCATCCTTTGAGACCTGAGGCAAAGGACCCAGCCTAAGACATGGACAAACTTCTGACCTAAAGAAACTGTGAGATAATAAATGAGTGTTGTCATTTATGATATTGTCATTTAGTGATGATTTTCCATCACTAAATATGCAAAAGTGTGTTACATAGCAGTAGAAAATAAATACAGTTGTCTGTCTAAGTTCCAAGTGCAAGAAACCATTTTTATTTGTAGTGGAAATCTCACTGATACTATCTGGAGAGACAAGATTGGCATCATACTGTCCAGCTGTACTTTTTTGCAGCCAAAACCCTTCATTAATATAGTTCTTTTTCCAACCTGCACAACATGTTAAATCTTTTTTTTTAAAGCATGTGGAAAACTACACGTAAGAAAGGCTTTGGTATATAATTTTCACACATTTATAAAGTAGATGATGTTAACCTGCTTTATAGAAGAGAAAGCTAGAAGATGGAAAAGTTTATAAGCTTTAATTTTTTTTTGTAAGAAACACTTGGTTCCTATACCTCAAAGCAAGAAGTAATCCAATATGTTTATCATAAAGCAGATTTTGAAATGAACTTATTGTGTGGGGTTAGCAAAGATAAACTATTTGAACTTTTATTCCCACATTTCTTCACTTGAGAGATGTGTGAGTATTACAACTATACTCCAAAGTTGTGGGAATTATGACTATTGAATATATATTTATTTAAAATTACTTAATCACTATCCTAATTCTGTTAACTCCCTTTATCATGTACTTTAATAGAAATTTATAATTTAATTTCAAAATTAAAATGGACCAAACCCCCAGAAATTCAGTAAAATCTTTGCAATATAATTTTTTTTCACTAATAGAGACTTTATGATAATTTAAATAGAATGAGACCTGAAAGTAAAGGGAGAAAGAATAAATTATGAATGCTAATAGAACAAAGGAGATATCTAGAAGAAATTTAATATACTTTAAAATATATTTGTTATAATAATGCATGATATACTACAAATTAACCTTATACAGACTAAAATATTTCTACCTAGCAACTTTTCTTTGAGTAGTATCATGAATATTTGTTTACCTTCCCTTGTAGTATTTTTGTAAATCTAATTGAACTTTCCTCTCTATATTTTATTTCCCACAGTAATGAGTTAATCCAAGGTTAAAGTAAATCAAAAGTATTTGAAAATATTAAGACATCAAAATGTCTAAGAAACTTTTGTAAAAGTAAAATTGATCTCTTATCTCTAAATATCATTTCCCAAATTAAAAAAATATTCAGAAAAGTTGAACTCACAAAAACAGAGCATAGATTGGTGATTGCAGGATGTGGGAGTGGGGGAGAATTGGAGATACTGATGAAAGTGTACAAATTTTCAGTTATAAAATGAGTAATTTCCAGGAATCTACTGTAGAGTATGGTGAAAGTAGTTAGCAATAATGTACTTATATTTATATATTTATTTAAATATTACACAAATATTTATCCAATTGTATTATATAATTGAAAGTTGCTGTGAGAATAACACTTTAATGTTTTTACCACATACCCACAAGAAAGTTAACTATGTGAGGTCATGGGTTTGCTAACTAACCTTTATAGTAGTAATCATTTCACAATATTTATATGTATCAAATTATCACATTGTATCTCTTACACAATACTTTATCAGTTATATCTCAATAAAACTGGAAAACTATGTTTTCATGACTTAAAATGGTATGGAACAAGCATCTTCTGATAAACAGTTTGAATTTAAAACTAGAAACAATCCATGATTATACGTATCAGTAGAAGTTAATTCTGCACTTCCAACACACATATGCACTAGCTGAAATCTACCAACATTAGTACAATAGAACAGGAAGCTGCCTGTTTTTGCAAATCTGAATCAATGCCTCTGTGTATGTATTATCATGCTTTATATATTATATTTTTATTTTCAGGGGTCATCATGATAATAACCATGTGACTAATATTCTTATCACATCTATGAGATTATTTCCTTGAAATTTATCACAATATTTGCTATACAACAAAAGATTTTTTATAGATCCTGCTTTTAAGCACTAAATGACAGGCATTTTTAAAAACAGAAACACAGTTCTTCCTCAACTTACATGAGGTTATGTCTCAATATACCCATCATAAATTGAAAGCATCTTTAAGTCAAAAATGAATTTAATAACCTAAACTGTGAACATGGCAGCTTAGCATAGCCTACCTTAAGTGTGCTGAGAACACTTACTTTGGCCTATGATTGGGCAAGATCATCTAACACAAAGCTTGTTTTATAGTGTTTAATATCCCATATAATTTATTGAATAAGGTACTCGGAATAGTGGTATGAGTACAGGGTGGTTTTGGAGTGTACCCTGGTGATGACATGGTTGACTGGGGGCGGTGTCTTGCTGTTGCTGACCAGCATCACGAGAATACATAATTGCATAGTTCTAGCCATGGAAAAGGTCAAAATTCAAAATTCCAAGTATAGTTTCTACTGAATGCTATCACTTTTGCACTGTTGTAAAGCTGACAAATCTTAAACCATTGTAAATCAGGAATCATTATTACCTTGTTAATCTACTATTGATATCTATATTACATTATGACACCATCTACATCTTTGGGGGATATTTTTCCAGAATTTTCTGCCTTCTTTTGAATATATTTCATTTCCTTTGATAAACTCTTCAAAAATTATCATTTGATAGAATGAATAAAGTATGTGTTCAACCAAAGAAAAGGAACAATTTTAAGATATTTGAGTAGACCCAGAGGAAAAAACCTTGGATTTCTTCACATAACAGTTTTAGGCCAAGCCATGAACATCCACAATAAAAACAGCATTAAAGGGGGGAAAAAATTGGCCTGAATAATAAGAACTATATTACAAAGGAATTCCAAACATAAGTACTCGCAAGATTATTCACAGTTTTGTAATTTTTGAAATTTTCTTGCTTCTTTTGAAAATTATTAAACAAATGTAAGAAATAAACCACATATGGTAGTGTGTTCTGCAGCTTCTTCTGCCCTCTCACTGGAATTTCCTGGCTACAAACCTGAGATGAATTTTGAGAGGGGCAGCTGAAGATGATTTGAGGGTGGGCACAGTGCGGCCGATAGCCCCGATGGAGTCCTTGTGTGAAGACTCTCTTGATTGCAACAAATGGCTCTCTACAGAATTGGCTCAATATGGAATTGAAAAATACAGAGGATAGTACCATGTGATAAAAAGAGAAGAACTAAGAGAAATGTAAAGGGCATTAGGGAGAAACAAACAAGGCCATTAAGTGAGAATCTGTGTTTAGCTGGATCCCTAGAATACCATCTACCCATAATGATGTTACAGCTCTATTTTAGATCATATATGTCTTCATGTTGAAATATATTCTCTTAAGATGTCACTTCATGGGAAATAGATGGAAAAACAGTGGAAACAGTGTCAGACTTTGTTTTTTTGGGCTCCAAAATCACTGCAGATGCTGATTGCAGCCATGAAATTAAAAGACGCTTGCTCCTTGGAAGGAAAGTTATGACCAACCTTGAAAGTATATTAAAAAGCAGAGACATTACTCTGCCAACCAAGGTCCGTCTAGTCAAGGCAATGGTTTTTCCCGTGGTCGTGTATGGATGTGAGAGTTGGACTGTGAAGAGAGCTGATCGCCGAAGAATCGATGCTTTTGAACTGTGGTGTTGGAGAAGACTCTTGAGAGTCCCTTATACTGCAAGGAGATCCAACCAGTCCATTCTAAAGGAGATCAATCCTGGATGTTCATTGGAGGGACTGATGCTAAAGCTGAAACTCCAGTACTTTGGCCACCTCATGCGACGAGTTGACTCACTGGAAAAGACTCTGATGCTGGGAAAGGTTGGGGGCGGGAGGAGAAGGGGACGACGGAGAATGAGATGGCTGGATGGCATCACCGACTCTGTGGACATGAGTTTGAGTGTACTCCAGGAGTTGGTGATGGACAGGGAGGCCTGGCGTGCTGTGATTCATGGGGTCGCGGAGAGTCGGACACGACTGAGCGACTGAACTGAACTGAACTGAACTGAACTGAAGATGTCTTAAATGAATTTCATAGTTCATAAAAAGTAATTCATTGGTTCAGAGAATTCCTTGACATACTAATGAATTCTGGATGCCTATTTTCTTACTCTAAAATATAATTGCTTTTTGCAACTATGGAGTCTTCAAAAAAAAAAAATAAGACAGAGAAATAAAATGCTGTTTGTATTGGGCCCATGTCAATGTTGACTTAACTCTGTTCAGTAAGTATACGTAGCAGTTGACCTAGCACGAGGCAAACAGCAATGATTCTCAAACATTTTGGTCACAGGACCGTTTTTTTCCTCTTAAAAAGTAGTGAGTCATGTGGTGGTTCTATTTTTTGCTTTTTAAGGAACCTCCATACTCTTCTCCACAGTGGCTGTATCAGTATACATTCCCACCAACAGTGTATGAGAGGGTCTGTTTTCTCCACACCATCTCCAGCATTTATTGTTTGTAAATTTTTTGATGATGGCCATTCCGATTGGTGTGAGGTGATATCTCATTGTAGTTTTGATTTGCATTTCCCTAATAATTAGTGATGTTGAACATCTTTTCATGTGTTTATTGGCCATCTGTATGTCTTTTTGGTGAAATATCTGTTTAGTTCTATATGACCCAGCAATCCCACTCCTAGCATATACCCAGAGAAAACCATAATTCAAAAAGATACATGCACCCAATGTTCATTGCAGCAGCATCTACAACAGCCAGTACATGGAAGTATAAAGAGAGGAATGGACAAAGAAGATGTGGTACATATATGCACTGGGATATTGCTCAACCATAAAAAAGGAACAAAACTGTTCCATTTTCAGAGACAAGGATGGACCTAGAGACTGTCATACAGAGTGAAGCACATCAAAAAGAGAAAAACAAATAAGGTATAATATCCCTTATATGTCAAATCTAGAAAAATAATACAGATAAATTTGTAAATCAGAAATAAAGACACAGACATAAAGGTCAAATATACAGATATCAAGGGGGAGGAAGAAGTGGGATGAACTGGAAGATTGGAATTGACATATATACCTACTGTGTATAAAATAGGTAACTAATGAAAACTGCATAGCACAGGGAACTCTACTCATAGCACAGGGAACTCTACTCAGTGCTTTGTGGTGACCTAAACAGGAAGGAAATCCAAAAAAGGGGAGATATATGCACATGTAGAGCTTATTCACTTTACTTTACAGTAGAAACTAACACAATATTATAAAGCAACTACACTCCAATAAAAAAATTAATTAAAAAAAAAAAAAACTAGTGACAAACCTAGAGCTTTGTTTCTGTGCAAAAGTTTTAAAATATTATTTTAAAAATAATAGAAGTGTATTATATGTTAAAATAAAGTAAATCCTTTATGAAGAATAACTATATTTTTCCAAAACATTTGGAAAAAATTTTTTTCCAAAACATTTGCATTTTTGAAAATCTGTTTTACTGCCTGCTAATAGAAAATCACTGGATTGTCATAATTGCTTCCACAGATTGTTGCAATATGTTTCTTTGTTGGAGTATGTAAATAAAGACTGACTCTAAACACATATGAAAAAGTCTCACGGTCCTCAATCACATTTTGAAAACAACTACTCTGTGGGTAGCCTTCTACTTGTACTTCTGTCTCTCCCTTAACCTCCTCACACTAAATATCTCTGCTCTTTCTTTATTTCATTCATGCCATACTTGTTTTTATTTCTTTATCCTTCCCTTATCTATTTTTTCTCTACCTTATTATATACTTTATTTTTCTGACCTGTTCCTCCTTTCTTCACCCTGCCCACTGAACACTCTCTACTCTGTTTTCTCCAAGTTATACATGAAAATGCAGTCTTTCTTAAAAAGGAACTATGTTGGAGGATTTTGGAAAGATATATAATATTTCTTAGTTATTCCTCCATAAATTACCTCTGAAAATGATAGTATCTAGACATTCATACAAAAAAATGCCACATACCCTCATTTCATACACTCCACGTCCAAGTGGCGATGGCTGCGCTGGCTCAGGAGGGCCAAGAGGATCTACTCCACATTCAAGATCAGGAGGAGTGGCTGTGAGGAGATACCCTTCGTCCAAGGTAAGATGTGGTGGCTGAGCTTTGGTGTAGCAGCTGTGAAGAGATACCCTGCGACCAAGGTAAGAGAAACCCAAATAAGACAGTAGGTATTGTGAGAGGACATCAGCGGGCAGACACACTGAAATCATAATCACAGAAAACTAGTCAATCTGATCACACAGACCACAGCCTTGTCTAACTCAATGAAACTAAGCCATGCTGTGTGGGGCCACCCAAGACTGGTGGGTCATGGTGGAGAGGTTTCACAGAATGTGGTCCACTGGAGAAGGGAATGGCAAACCACTTCAGTATACTTGCCTTGAGAACCCCATGAACAGTATAAAAAGGCAAAATGATAGGATACTGAATGAGGAATACACCAGGTCGGAAGGTGCCCAGTATGCTACTGGAGATCAGTAGAGAAAAAACTCCAGAAAGAATGAAGGGATGGAGCCAAAACAAAAACAATACCCAGTTGTGGATGTGACTGGTGATAGAAGCAAGGTCCAATGCTGTAAAGAGCAATATTGCGTAGACCTGGAATGTTAGGTGCGTGAATCAAGGCAAATTGGAAGTGGTCAAACAGGAGGTGGCAAGTGTGAACATAGACATTCTAGGAATCAATGAACTAAAATGGACTGGAATGGGTGAATTTCACTCAGATGACAATTATATCTACTACTGTGGGCAGGAATCCCTTAGAAGAAATGGAGTAGCCATCATGGTCAACAAAAGAGTCCGAAATGCAGTACTTGGGTGCAATCTTAAAAACGACAGAATGATCTCTGTTTGTTTCCAAGACTAACCATCCAATATTACAGTAATCCAACCCTGTGCCCCAACCAGTAATGCCGAAGAAGCAGAAGTTGAATGATTCTATGAAGACCTAAAAGACCTTTTAGAACTAACACCCAAAAAAGATGTCCTTTTCATTATAGGGGACTGGAATGCAAAAGGAGGAAGTTAAGAAACACCTGGAGTAACAGGCAAATTTGGCCTTGGAGCATGGAATGAAGCAGGGCAAAACTAATAGAGTTCTGCCAAGAAAACGCACTGGTCATAGCAAACACCCTCTTCCAACAACACAAGAGAAGACTCTACACATGGACATCACCAGATGGTCAACACCGAAATCAGATTGATTATATTCTTTGCAGCCAAAGATGGAGAAGCACTATACAGTTAGCAAAAACAAGACCAGGAGCTGACTGTGGCTCAGATCATGAATTCCTTATTGCCAAATTCAGACATAAATTGAAGAAAGTAGGGAAAACCACTAGACCATTCACAAATGACATAAATCAAATCCCCTATAATTATACAGTGGAAGTGAAAAATACATTTAAAGCACTAGATCTGATAGACAGAGTGCCTGATGAACTATGAACGGAGATTCGTGACATTGTACAGGAGACAGGGACCAAGAACAACCCCATGAAAATGAAATGCAAAAAAGCAAAATGGCTGTCTGAGGAGGCCTTACAAATAGTGGTGAAAAGAAGAGAAGCGAAAAGAAAAGGAGGAAAGGAAAAATAAAAGCATCTGAATGCAGAGTTCCAAAGAATAGCAAGGCGAGATAAGAAAGCCTTCCTCAGTGATCAATGCAAAGAAATAGAGGAAAACAACAGAATAGGATAGCCAAGAGATCTCTTCAAGAAAATTAGAGATACCAAGGGAACATTTCATGCAAAGATGGTCACAATAAAGGACAGAAATGGTATGGACCTAATAGAAGCAGAAGATAATAAGAAGAGGTGGCAAGAATACATAGAAAAACTGTACAAAATAATCTTCACAACCAAGATAATCACAATGGTGTGATCATTCACCTAGAGCCAGACATCTTGGAATGTGAAGTCAAGTGGGCCTTAGAAAGCATCACTACAAACAAAGCTAGTGGAGGTGATGGAATTCCAGTTGAGCTTTTTCAAATCCTGAATGATGATGCTGTGAAAGTGCTGTACTCAATATGCCAGTAAATTTGGAAAATTCAGCAGTGGCCACAGGACTGGAAAAGGTCAGTCTTCATTCCAATCCCAAAGAAAAAAAAATTTAAAGAATGCTCAATCTACTGCACAATTGCACTCATCTCACACGCTAGTAACGTCATGCTCAAAATTCTCCAAGTCAGGCTTCAGCAATACGTGAACCGTAAACTTCCAGATGTTCAAGCAGGTTTTAGAAAAGGCCGAGGAACTGGAGATCAAATTGTCAACATCCGCTGGATCATGGAGAAAGTGAGAGAGTTCCAGAAAAACATCTATTTCTGCTTCATTGACTATGCCAAAGCCTTTGACTGTGTCTATCACAATAAACTGTGGAACATTCTGAAAGAGATGGGAATACCAGACCACCTGACCTGCCTCTTGAGAAACCTGTATGCAGGTAGGGAAGCAACAGTTAGAATTGGACATGGAACAACAAACCGGTTCCAAATAGGAAAAGGAATATATCAAGGCTGTATATTGTCACCCTGCTTATTTAACTTATATGCAGAGTACATTATGAGGAACTCTGGGTTGGAAGAAGCACAGGCTGGAATCAAGATTGCTGGGAGAAATATCAATAACCTCAGATATGCAGATGATACCACCCTTATGGCAGAAAGTGAAGAGGAACTCAAAAGCCTCTTGATGAAAGTGAAAGAGGAGAGTGAAAAAGTTGGCTTGAAGCTCAAAATCAGAAAACTAAGATCATGGCATCTGGTCCCATCACTTCATAGGAAATAGATGGGGAAACAGTGGAAACAGTGTCAGACTTTATTTTTTTCGACTCCAAAATCACTGCAGATGTTGATTGCAGCCATGAAATTAAAAGACGCTTACTCCTTGGAAGGAAAGTTATGACCAACCTAGATAGTATATTAAAAAGCAGAGACATTACTTTGCCAACCAAGGTCCGTCTAGTTAAGTCTATGGTTTTTCCAGTGGTCATGTATGGATGTGAGAGTTGGACTGTGAAGAAAGCTGATCGCCGAAGAATTGATGCTTTTGAACTGTGGTGTTGGAGAAGACTCTTGAGAGTCCCTTGGACTATAAGGAAATCCAACTAGTCCATTCTAAAGGAGATGAGTCCTGGGTATTCACTGGAAGCACTGATGCTAAAGCTGAAGCTCCAATATTTTGGCCACCTCATGCGAAGAGTTGACTCACTGGAAAAGACTTATGCTGGGTGGGATTGGAGGCAGGAGAAGAAGGTGATGACAGAGAATGAGGTGGCTGGTTGGCATCACCGACTCGATGGACATGAGTTTGAGTGAACTCCGGGAGTTGGTTATAGACAGACAGGCCTGGCGTGCTATGATTCATGGCGTCGCAGAGTCGGACACGACTGAGTGACTGAACTGAACTGAGCCTCAATACTGTCCATCCAAAATATACCCTGTCTCTTTCCTCCAATTTTACTTTTGTAAGCCCAAGGCTGTTTAATTCACTTTCTTCCCTCATTTGTAGTATAAAAATAGTGTACTAACTGATTTTCCTTTTTCACCTCTTTCCAAACCCCACCAAAACCACAATCAATTCTCCCCTCAGTAGCCAATGTGATTACAGTAAAAGTGCTTGGTGACCCAGGTTGATCTCCTTTTCCAGTTATTTTGAAGGCTGGCTAATAATAATACACAACTGATTGTGGTCTCCTCTGAAGGTTGACTTACACAAAATATAAACTGCCTCTGAGGCTGTAGTCTCTTACAGCCCCAGGATAGAAAAGTGATTGATAGGTAGGGTAAAGGAGTTAGTTCCTGGCCTCCAGGACTAACTCTGTGGTGTGGTTTGTGTCTCAAGTTTTCCCATGGGATCAGATAAAGTCAGTTTCCACTGAGACTGCATTCTTTCTTCTCTCACTCTTGTTCCTCTGAGACAGCTGGTTGTCTCATGCTCTGCTTGTAGGGAACTCAACCTAAGACAGTAAAAGTTCAATATTCTATAAAATTAGTTAGCTTTCTGCTTGGAGAAGGCAATGGCAACCCACTCCAGTACTCTTGCCTAGAAAATCCCATGGACAGAGGAGCCTGGTAGGCTGCGATCCATGGGGTCGCAGAGTCGGACACGACTGAGCGACTTCACTTTCACTTTTCATTTTCACGCATTGGAGAAGGAAATGGCAACCCACTCCAGTGTTCTTGCCTGGCGAATCCCAGGGACGGGGGAGCCTGGTGGGTTGCTGTCTATTGGGTCGCACAGAGTCGGACACGACTGAAGCGACTTAGCAGCAGCAGCAGCAGCAGCTTTCTGCTTACATCTTTCCTATAAATTCCTACTTCTTCTTTTCAGCCTACAAAAATACTGCTGTAACTGACAACTGCCTATATTTCTGATGTCATTTCCCATCAATCAACTAAGAAGAAGAGATCTTTCCTCAGGGTATTTGAACTTGCTATTTCTTCAGTCTGGATTTTTGTAGAGTTAGCTTGTCATGTTCAGATTTCAGTTCTTCTAGAGGCCTTTCTGACTCCTCTATCTAAATTTGTTCCCCATCTTCCTTAGTATTCTGTAGTTTATATTTTTCAGAACACTCATTACAATTAGAAATTACTTTATTTACTTATTTATTTTTGATTATCTCTCTACTCACTAAAATGTAAGGAATAGGTTTTATCTGTGTTGACCATTGATGCATCCCAAAACATAGAACTAAATGTGTCACATAGTAGAAGCTCAATAAATATTTATTGGCTTGAATTAATATTGCATCATAACACTTATGTCATTTTTAAAGTACTATTTTATTCCATGATCATTTATTGATTTGCCTATTCATTTCATTTAACAGATAGTTTAGAGACTCATTTTGCTGAATGTTATTTCAGTGTTATACAGTTAGAAACTTATAGTAGACCCTCCTACTTTTCTTCAATGTCTGATTCTCTTCTTCCTGAGTATACAAAAGCACTACACTTAGCCTCCTGTGTGACTAGGTAGGTTGTGTGAAGAATTCCATAACAATATAAGCAAAACACTCTTAAAAATTCACAATTATTTGAGAAGAGATGAATGTGTGATGATTGGTGCTTTTTTCATAAATGTATACTACAGAAGTAAATGGTGGTGGTGGTGATGGTTCAGTCACTAAGTTGTGATTTTTGTAACCCTATGGACTGTAGCCAGCCAGGCTCCTCTGTCCATGGGATTTCCCACGCAAGAATACTGGAGTGGATTACCATTTGCCATTGTCATTGCCAATTGCCATTGCCATTGGAAGATCCAGGGGATCTTCCTAACCCAGTGATTGAACCTGCACCTCTTGCATTGCAGGCAGAGTCTTTGCTGACAAGTCACCAGGGGAGCCCATCAGTTCAGTTCAGTTCAGTCGCTCAGTCGTGTCTGACTCTTTGCGACCCCATGAATCACAGCACGCCAGACCTCCCTATCCATCACCAAAACCCGGAGTTCACTCAAACTCATGTCCATCAAGTCGGTGATGCCATCCAGCCATCTCATTCTCTGTCGTCCCCTTCTCTTCCTGTCCCCAATCCTTCATAGAAATTAATAATTTCAGTCAAAAGAACCACAATGAAAGATGGAACAAAATTCAAAATCCAATCAGAAAATGGAAAATAATTTGGCCAAGATAAAATTATGTGTGGGAGAGGAGTATTTTGATTGATGACCCAGTGCTGAAAGGAGAAAACCACCCATTCCTGTTCTTCCATGATTTACAGATGGCTAGAAATTTGTTTTTAAAAAATAAGAAGGAAACAAATCCTTCAAATACTCATGGCTTAATCAGCATAGTTCTGCTCTGACAGAAAGTAAAGCAGCAGCTGTGATTCAGGATTTTATCCAGCTGTCTGCTTCTCAGCATCCTTACAACAGAGATAGTGCTGGATCTAGATGTATCTCTACCAGCAGCAGGGAGAGAGCTCACATTCCGTTTGGAGCTTGTGCTTAGTCCTCAGTCATGTCCAATTCACTGCGACCCCATGGACTGTAGCCCACCAAGCTCCACTGTCCATGGGGATTCTCCAGGTAAAAACAATGGACCAGGTTGCCATGCCCTCCTCCAGGGGATCTTCCCAACCCAGTGATTGACCCCAGGTATCCTGCATTGCAGGCGGATTCTTTACCATCTGAGCCACCAGGGAAGCGTTGGAGCTTGCACCACATCTAAGAATGCACCCAGTTACATTTCAGTGAATAATGATTTTATTGACTAATACATATCAAAAATATGATAAGTATTTTTATGGTCCCTTCTGTTGAACAAGTGCTTTATTAAAGTGCAAATGTATTTGGATAAGCTTCTTCCTCTGAGACTATTCAAATACATAAAACCAGGCTAATAGGTTACTCTGATAACAGCTCAGGCAGGGGCAGGAATTGAAGAAGGGGAGGTGGAAGCAAACTAATTAATTGACAGTTTTCAAACTGATCAGTCAGTGAAGTCAAAAACCTAAGCCAGTTTATCCACCAGACTGAAGTTTTGTTTAAATGTCATGAATTGCAAACTTGGAGAACAAAAGATGACTGAATACCAAAGTTTGGAATTCTTTAAATGAATTTAAATGATTCCTTTTATGTTGGGAGGGAAAAAAAAATCACTTTTATTAAAGTTTGTACAATGCATAGCCCTAATGCTGAAGTTAAGCTCCGGAGACCCTTTATAGAATATAAATCTCTAGTATTCTGAATGCTGTCACAATAGATACCTTACCAAAGACAAACATGTTGTTAGATGCAATTGCTGTACTTTCCAAAGAGAAGCCAGAGAACCACCACATTTTGTGATGGCTCAACATGGAACATTTAGGTCACCATATTGGATTGCTTACCTATTTATGTTATACACAGTCAGGAAATATGTTCTGACAGTTTCAAAAACAATATAATTATTTTTTAAAATTGAGGATGACATAGCTCTTTTATGATTTTATAAATATAATAAAACAGAATCTTTATAGAGGAAAATTCTACCTTTATTCTCAATTAGTTTCATGAAACAGAATAAACACAATTAGCCACAATTATTTTTGCTAACTCAGTCATCATCTATCAAACTGTTTGGGGGATCATTTCTACTTCTATAGTTGGGATAAGTAAACATGGCATAAAACACAGGAGGTCTTTTTCTCCCTTGCTAGTTAAACTTGTGTATCTCCTATGCACAGTTTATTATTTTTAAGTTGTAAAAGTTCTTATCCCTTCTGCATATTTTGTAAGGATGGATGATAAGTGCTTAACAAATAAAGGAAGAGGTAGAAGAAACTGTATGCTTATATTTAATCAAAACTTAGCAAAGTGTTCAATTAGAAAATATCTTCTTTGTAGTACAAATCAAGAAGGTGTTACAGCACTTTCTTTTCAATGTCAAACTTTTCAAACTACTTTTTGATGTCTAAAGCTGACTGGACATAGTCCTGGAAAGTTATCTATCAATCCATGATAATAAATAGTTACATCCTAGGGAGATGGTATTTTCTCACATTTGTAAAACAAATTACTACTGGGTTTATTTGTGCCCTTTTCCTCCCTCACTCACAAGTTTGAGCCAATCATTGTCATCATTAACTTCTGGGGACTAATAATTAACTCAGTACTCTAACATCATAATCACAGGAAACTAGTTGATCTGATCACATGGACCACAGCCGAATGTGGTCCACTGGAAAAGGGAATGACAAACCACTTCAGTATACTTGCCTTGAGAACCCCATGAACAGTATCAAAGGGCAAAATGATAGGATACTGAATGAGGAATTCCCCAGGTCGGTAGGTGCCCAGTATGCTACTGGAGATCAGTGGAGAAGTAACTCTAGAAGGAATAAAGGGACGGAGCAAAACCAAAACCAAAACCCAGTTGTGGATGTGACCGATGATAGAAGCAAGGACTGGTGCTGTAAAGAGCAATATTGCATAGGAACCTGGAATGTTAGATCCATGAATCAAGGCAAATTGGAAGTGGTCAAACAGGAGATGGCAAGAGTGAACATAGACATTCTAGGAATCAGTGAATTAAAATGGACTGGAATGGGTGAATTTAACTCAGATGACCATTATATCTACTACTGTGGGCAGGAATCCCTTAGAAGAAAAGGAGTAGCCATCATGGTCAACAAAAGAGTCCGAAATGCAGTACTTGGATGCAATCTTAAAAGCGACAGAATGATTTCTGTTTGTTTCCAAGGCAAACCATTCAATATGCCCCTACCTATGCCCCAACCAGTAACGCTGAAGAAGACTAAGTTGAATGGTTCTATGAAGACCTACAAGACCTCTTAGAACTAACACCCACAAAAGATGTCCTTTTCATTATAGGGGACTGGAATGCAAAAGTAGGAAGTCAAGAAACACCTGGAGTAACAGGCAAATTTGGCCTTGGAGCACGGAATGAAGCAGGGCAAAGGCTAATAGAGTTTTGCCAAGAGAACGGACTGGTCATAGCAAACACCCTCTTCCAACAACACAAGAGAAGACTCTACACATGGACATCACCAGATGGTCAACACCGAAATCAGATTGATTATATTCTTTGCAGCCAAAGATGGAGAAGCTGTATACAGTTAGCAAAAACAAGACCAGGAGCTGACTGTGGCTCAGATCATAAACTCTTTATTGCCAAATTCAGACTGAAATTGAAGAAAGTAGGGAAAACCACTATACCATTCAGATATGACCTCAATCAAATCCCTCATTATTATATAGTGGAAGTAAGGAATAGATTTAAGGGACTAGATCTGATAGATAGAGTGCCTGATGAACTCTGGACGAAGGTTCGTGACATTGTACAGGAGACAGGAACCAAGACCATCCCCATGGAAAAGAAATACAAAAAAGCAAAATGGCTGTCTGAGGAGGCCTTACAAATAGCTGTGAAAAGAAGAGAGGCGAAAGGCAAAGGAGAAAAGGAAAGATATAAGCATCTGAATGCAGAGTTCCAAAGAATAGCAAGGAGAGATAAGAAAGACTTCCTCAGTGATCAATGCAAAGAAATAGAGGAAAACAACAGAATAGGGAAAACAAGAGATCTCTTCAAGAAAATTAGAGATTCCAAGGGAACATTTTGTGCAAAAATGGGCTCGATAAAGACAGAAATGGTATGAACCTAACAGAAGCAGAAGATATTAAGAAGAGGTGGCAAGAATACACAGAAGAACTGTACAAAAAAGATCTTCACGACCAAGATAGTCACGATAACATGATCACTGACCTAGAGCCAGACATCTTGGAATGTGAAGTCAAGTGGACCTTAGAAAGCATCACTACGAACAAAGCTAGTGGAGGTGATAGAATTCCAGTTGAGCTATTTCAAATCTTGAAAGCTGATGCTGTGAAAGTGCTGTACTCAATATGCCAGCAAATTTGGAAAACTCAGCAGTGGCCACAGGACTGGAAGAGGTCAGTCTGCATTCCAATCCCAAAGAAAGGCAATGCCAAAGAATGCTCAAACTACCGCACAATTGCACTCATCTCACACGCTAGTAAAGTCATGCTCAAAATTCTCCAAGCTAGGCTTCAGCAATATGTGAACCATGAACTCCCAGATGTTCAAGCAGGTTTTAGAAAAGGCAGAGGCACCAGAGATCAAATTGCCAACATCCGCAGGATCATGGAGATAGCAAGAGAGTTCCAGAAGAACATCTATTTCTGCTTCATTGACTATGCCAAAGCCTTTGACTGTGTGGATCACAGTAAACTGTGGAGAATTCTGAAAGAGATGGGAATCCCAGACCACCTGACCTACCTCTTGAGAAACCTGTATGCAGGTCAGGAAGCAACAGTTAGAACTGGACATGGAACAACAGACTGGTTCCAAATAGGAAAAGGAGTGCGTCAAGGCTGAATATTGTCACCTTGCTTATTTAACTTATATGCAGAATACATCATGAGGAACGCTGGGCTGGAAGAAGCACAAGCTTGAACCAAGATTGCTGGGAGAAATATCAATAATCTCAGATATACTTATGACACTACATTTATGGCAGAAAGTGAAGAGGAACTCAAAAGCCTCTTGATGAAAGTGAAAGAGGACAGTGAAAAGGTTGGCTTGAAGCTCAAAATCAGAAAACAAAGATCATGGCATCTGGTCCCAACACTTCATGGGAAATAGATGGAAAAACAGTGGAAACAGTGTCAGACTTTATTTTTTTCGACTCCAAAATCACTGCAGATGCTGATTGCAGCCATGAAATTAAAAGACGCTTACTCCTTGGAAGGAAAGTTATGACCAACCTTGATAATATATTAAAAAGCAGAGACATTACTTTGCCAACCAAGGTCCGTTTAGTCAAGGCTATGGTTTTTCCAGTGGTCATGTATGGATGTGAGAATTGGACTGTGAAGAAAGCTGATCACCAAAGAATTTATGCTTTTGAACTGTGGTGTTGGAGAAGACTCTTGAGAGTCCCTTGTACCGCAAGGAGATCCAACCAGTCCATTTTAAGGGAGATCGATCCTGGGTGTTCATTGGAAGGACTGATGCTAAAGCTCAGACTGCAATACTTTGGCCACCTCATGCGACGAGTTGACTCACTGGAAAAGACTCTGATGCTGGGAAGGGTTGGGGGTGGGAGGAGAAGGGGACAACAGAGAATGAGATGGCTGGATTGCATCACCAACTCTGTGGACTTGAGTTTGAGTGAACTCCGGGAGTTGGTGATGGACAGGGAGGCCTGGCGTGCTGTGATTCACGGGGTCACAGAGAGTCGGACACGACTGAGCGACTGAAATGAACTGAACTGAACTGAACTGAACTCTAACATCATCATGAGAGCCTCTTAATATGCCATGTCTGTCTTCCCAGTCTCATACTACTACACGTGTTTCTATGTTTTCTTGTTTTTGTTTCTTGCACAAATTACCTATCAGTTTTGACAGCACTGCTCGTGAATCCAGTCAACTCAATTTAAGTGGTTTGAGAAATTGAATGCAAAACACACAATTTGAAATCTCATAGATTCTATTTTAAAGAAAGGAAATAGTGGGGGGACGGGAAGATGGCGGAGGAATAAGATGGGGTGACCACTTTCTCCCCCACAAAATCAGCAAAAGAACATTTGAACGCTGAGTAAATCCCACAAAACAACTTCTGAATACCGGCAGAGGACATCAGGCATTCAGAAAAGCAGCCCACAGTAGTCAAAAGGAGGTAGGAAATAGTATAAAAGATAACAAGAGAGACAAAAGAGGGAGGAATGGAGCTCCATCCCGGGAAGGGAGGCTTAAAATGAAAAAAAAGAGAAGTTTCCAAACATCTGGAAACACTGGCGAGTGGAACCTCAGAGGGCCACATAACCGGGAGACAAAAGACATAAATAATTAAAACTCACAGACTAAGTGCCCAGAGGAAACTCTCAGCAGAGAAGTGGCGCAAACGCCCAAGGCCCCCCACTAGCAGGCGGTGGCTGGGCAGGGAGGCGCGGGCAGCGGCGCTTAGAGGGTGAACCGGGCTTGAATGCCCCAGGGCAAACTGAGGGTGCAAACTTAAGATACCAAAGCAGAAGCTGCAGCTAAAAGGTGAAAAGGCTAGGAAAAGCCTGCAAAAAGCCCCAACCCAGGACTCTACCAGCCACGCCCACAGAACGGGGCGCTGAGCAGAGCGAGCTGGCAGCAGGCGGCCCATCCCCCAGCCCCCGCCAACGAGGGCGGGGAGGGCAGCCAGGGCTGGGGCAGGGGCAGCCGGGGCCCCAGAGAGGCTTCCCGTGCCAAGTTGCAGGCAGGCTTCCTTGCTGGCCAGGACTTCTTGGGTTCAGGCCGGTCGATATCCACCTGAGAAACTGGGCCAGTTGTACTCCCAGAAAACCGAGCGGCAGGGACCGGGAAGGCGATAAGTCGCAGCGACTGCGCTCGCCAAACACCTGGTCACCTGAGCTGCTAGGACCGGGAAGGCACAAAACGCAGGCCCAGCCAAGTCTGCGCCTTTGTCAAGTACCTGAGGACCTGAACCTGAGCCGCTCAGACCTGGGAAGTGCATGCAACCCAGCGCCAGCCACGGACAGCTCCCAGCAGAGCAAGCTAGAGCCTAAGCAGCATAAACAGGGAAAGCACAGACGCCTCGAGCGGGAGCATTCCCAGTGTAGCCGAGACACTGTGAGCACTCCCCACAGATGCCAGGGATATTTGTTAGCTGCGTTCCTCCCTCCCCACAGCAGGACTGAACGGGTGAGCCGGGGAAAAAAAAAAAGTGTCCACCACCGCATCCTTGTGTCAGGACAGGAATTAGACACTGAGGAGGCCAGAAAACAGAAGAGCTTTTTCAACAGAAGGAACTGCTTTGGAAGTAACAGAGGGAGAAGCCTTGAGCCTACTGCAAGAATAAGACTGAAAACCAGAGGCAGAGGCTTAAGTCCAAATCCTGAGAACACCAGAGATCTCCTGTTCCAGAGAACATTAATTGATGGTGGCTCAGAGGTTAAAGTGGAGAAGGAAATGGCAACCCACTCCAGTGTTCTTGCCTGGAGAATCCCAGGGACGGGGGAACCTCGTGGGCTGCCGTCTATGGGGTCGCACAGAGTCGGACACGACTGAAGTGACTTAGCAGCAGCAGCAGCAGAGGTTAAAGAGTCTGCCTCCAATGCGGGAGACCCAGGTTCGATCCCTGGGTCGGGAAGATCCCCTGGAGAAGGAAATGGTAACCCACTCCAGTATTCTTGCCTGGAGAATCCCATGGATGGAGAAGCCTGGTAGGCTACAGTCCACGGGGTTGCAAAGAGTCGGACACAACTGAGTGACTGAACGGAACGGAACTCATCAAATTCCTCCATACATACACTGAAACCAGGCACCACCCAAGGGTCAACAAGTTTCAGTGAAAGACATACTACGCAAACTATCCAGCAACACAGGAGAATAGCACTGAGCTTCAATATGCAGGCTGCCCAAAGCCACTCCAAACCCACTGACATCTCAAACTCATTACTGGACACTTCATTGCACTCCAGCAGAGAGAAGAAATCCACCCACCAGAACACTGACACAAGCTTCCCTAACCAGGGAACCTTGACAAGTCACCCATCCAACCCCACACACAATGAGGTAACTACATAATAAAGAGAACTCCACAAACTGCCAGAAGACGGAAAGGCCACCCCAAACACAGCAATATAAGCAAGATGAAGAGGCAGAGAAATACCCAGCAAGTAAAGGAACAGGATAAATGCCCACCAACACAAACAAGGAAGGAAGATATAGGGAACCTACCCGATAAAGAATTTTGAATTTTAATTGTGAAAATGATTCAAAATCTGGAAAGCAAAATGGAGTTACAGACAAATAAACTGGAGAAAAGGATTGAGAAGATGCAAGAAATATTTAATAAGGAATTAGAGGAAATAAAAAAGAGTCAATATACAATGAATAATGCAATAGATGAGATCAGAAACACTGGAGGGAACAAACAGTAGAATAACGGAGGCAGAAGACAGGATAAGCGAGCTAGAAGATAGAATTGTAGAAATAAATGAAACAGAGACGGAAAAAGAAAAAAGAATTAAAAGAAATGAGGACAATATTAGAGACATATGGGACAATATTAAACGCCCCAACGTTTGAACCATAGGAGTCCCAGAAGAAGAAGACAAAAAGAAAGACTATGAGAGAATACTTGAGGAGATAATAGTGGAAATTTTCCCTAAAATGGGGAAGGAAATAATCACCCAAGTCCAAGAAACACAGAGTCCCTAACAGGACAAACCCAAGGCGAAATACTCCAAGGCACATATTAATCAAATTAACAAAGATCAAACACAAAAAACAAATATTAAAGCAGCAAGGGAAAAACAACAAATAACACACAAGGGGATCCCCATAAGGATAACAGCTGATCTTTCAGCAGAAACTCTTCAGGCCAGGAGGGAATGGCAAAACATACTTAAAGTGATGAAAGAAAGTAACCTACAGCCCAGATTACTATACCCAGCAAGGATCTCATTCAAATATGAAGGAGAAATCAAAAGCTTTACAGACAAGCAAAAGCTGAGAGAATTCAGCATCACCAAACCAGCTCTCCAACAAATACTAAAGGATCTTCTCTAGACAGGAAACACAGAAAGGGTATATAAACTCAAACCCAAAACAATAAAGAAAATGGCAACGAGATCATACTTATCAATAATCACCTTAAACGTAAATGGGTTGAATGCCCCAACCAAAAGACAAAGGCTGGCTGAATGGATACAAAAACAAGACCCCCATATATGTTGTCTACAAGAGACCCACCTCAAAACGAGGGACACATACAGACTGAAAGTGAAGGGCTGGAAAAAGATATTCCACACAAATAGAGACCAAAAGAAAGCAGGAGTAGCAATACTCATATCAGATAAAATAGATTTTAAAACAAAGGCTGTGAAAAGAGACAAAGAAGGAAGCTACATAATGATCAAAGGATCAATCCAAGAAGAAGATATAACAATTATAAATGTTTATGCACCCAACATAGGAGCACCGCAATATGTAAGACAATTACTAACAAGTATGAAAGGGGAAATTAACAAAAACACAATAATAGTGGGAGACTTTAACACCCCACTTACATCTTTGGATAGATCAACTAAACAGAAAATTAACAAGGAAACACAAACTTTAAATGATACAATAGACCAGTTAGACCTAATAGATCTCTATAGGACATTTCACCCCAAAACAATGAATTTCACCTTTTTCTCAAGCACATACAGAACCTTTTCCAGGATAGATAACATCCTGGGCCATAAATCTAGCCTTGGTAAACTCAAAAAAATTGAAATCATTCCAAGCATCTTTTCTAACCACAATGCAGTAAGACTAGATCTCAATTACAGGATGAAAGCTATTAAAAATGCCAACATATGGAGGCTGAACAACACGCTGCTGAATAATGAACAAATCATAGAAGAAATCAAAAGAGAAATCAAAATATGCATAGAAATGAATGAAAATGAAAACACAACAACCCAAAACCTCTGGGACACTGTAAAAGCAGTGCTCAGGGGGAAGTTCATAGCAATACAGGCACACCTCAAGAAACAAGAAGAAAGTCAACTAAATAACCTAACTCTACATCTAAAGAAATTAGAAAAGGAAGAATTTAAGAACCCCAGGGTCAGTAGAAGGAAAGAAGTCGTAAAATTAGGGCAGAGATAAATGCAAAAGAAACAAAAGAGACCATAGCAAAAATCAACAAAGCCAAAAGCTGGTTCTTTGAGAAGGTAAATAAAATTGGCAAACCACTAGCCAGACTCATCAAGAAACAAGAGGAGAAGAGCCAAATCAATAAAATTAGAAATGAAAATGGAGAGATCACAACTGACAGCACAGAAATACAAAGGATTATTAGAGAATACTATCAGCAACTATATGGCAATAAAATGAATAACTTGGAAGAAATGGACAAATTCCTAGAAAAGTAAACCTTGCCAAAACTGAACCAGGAAGAAATAGAAAATCTGAACAGACCCATCACAAGCACAGAACACATTAAGAAGATCATACGTCATGACCAAGTGGGCTTTATCCCAGGAATGCAAGGATTCTTCAATATCCACAAATCAATCAACGTAATGCACCACATTAACAAACTGAAAAATAAAAATCATATGATTATGTCAATAGATGCAGAGAAAGCCTTCGACAAAATTCAACATCCTTTTATGATAAAAACCCTCCAGAAAGTGGGAATAGAAGGGACATATCTCAACATAATAAAAGTTATATATGACAAACCCACAGCAAACATTATCCTCAATGGTGAAAAACTGAAAGCATTTCCCCTAAAGTCAGGAACAAGACAAGGGTGCCCACTCTCACCACTACTATTCAACATAGTTCTGGAAGTTGTGGCTACAGCAATCAGGGCAGAAAAAGACATAAAAGGAATACAGATTGGAAAAGAAGAAGTAAAACTTTCACTGTTCACTGATGACATGATCCTCTACACAGAAAACCCTAAAGATTCTACCAGAAAACTACTAGAGCTAATCAATGAATACAGTAAAGTTGCAGGATATAAAATCAACACACAGAAATCACTTGCATTCCTATACACTAATAATGAGAAAATAGAAAGAGACATTAAGGAAACTATTCCATTCACTGTTGCAACGAAAAGAATTAAATACTTAGGAATATTTCTACCTAAGGAAACAAAAGACTTGTACATAGAAAACTATAAAACACTAGTGAAAGTAATCAAAGAGGACACTAATAGATGGAGAAATATACCATGTTCGTGGATTGGAAGAATAAATATTGTGAAAATGAGTATACTACCCAAAGTAATTTATACATTCAATGCAAGCCCTATCAAGCTACCAACGATATTTTTCACAGAACTAGAACAAATAATTTCACAATTTGTATGGAAATACAAAAGACCTCGAATAGCCAAAGCAATCTTGAAGAAGAAGAATGGAACTGTAGGAATTAACCTGCCAGACTTCAGGCTCTACTACAAAGCCACAGTCATCAAGACAGTATGGTACTGGCATAAAGACAGAAATGTAGATCAATGGAACAAAATTGAAAGCCCAGAGATAAATCCGCGCACCTATGGCCACCTCATCTTTGACAAAGGAGGCAAGAATATAAAATGGAGAAAAGACAGTCTCTTTAACAAGCGGTGCTGGGAAAACTGGTCAGCCACTTGTAAAAGAATGAAACTAGAACACCTCCTAACACCATACACCAAAATAAACTCAAAATGGATTAGAGAGCGAAATGTAAGACCAGATTCTATAAAACTCCTAGAGGAGAACGTAGGCAAAACACTCTCCGACATAAATCACAGCAGGATTCTCCAAGACCCACCTCCCAGAATATTGGAAATAAAAGCAAAAATAAACAAATGGGACCTAATTAAAATCAAAAGCTTCTGCACAGCAAAGGAAACTATAAGCAAGGTGTAAAGACAGCCTTCAGAATGGGAGAAAATAATAGCAAATGAAGCAACTGATAAAGGATTAATCTCCAAAATATATAAGCAGCTCCTGCAGCTCAATTCCAGAAAACTAAGTGACCCAATCAAAAAATGGGCCAAATAACTAAACAGACATTTCTCCAAAGCAGACATAAAGATGGCTAACAAACACATGATAAAATGCTCAACATCCCTCATAATCAGAGAAATGCAAATCAAAACCACAATGAGATACCATTTCACACCAGTCAGAATGGCTGCTATCCAAAAGTCTATATGCAATAAATGCTGGAGAGGGTGTGGAGAAAAGGGAACCCTCTTACACTGTTGGTGGGAATGCAAACTAGTACAGCCACTATGGAGAACAGTGTGGAGATTCCTCAAAAAACTGGAAATAGAACTCATATGATCCAGCAATTGCACTCCTGGGCATACACACCGAGGAAACCAGAATTGAAAGAGACACATGTACGCCAATGTTCATTGCAGCACTGTTTATAATAGCCAGAACATGGAAGCAACCTAGATGTCCATCTGCAGATGAATGGATAAGAAAGCTTTGGTACATATACACAATGGAGTATTTTTCAGCCATCAAAAAGAATGCATTTGAATCAGTTCTAATGAGGTGGATGAAACTGGAGCCTATTATACAGAGTGAAGTAAGCCAGAAAGAAAAACATCAATACAGTATACTAACGCATATATATGGAATTTAGAAAGATGGTAACCTTAACCCTGTTATGAGACTGCAAAAGAGACATAGGTATATAGAACAGTCTTTGGGGTGTGGGAAAGGATGAAGGTGGGATGATTGGGGAGAACAGCATTGTAGCATGTATATTATCATATGTGTAATGAATCACCAGTCCAGGTTTGACGCATGATACAGGATGCTTGGGGCTGGTGCATGGGGATGACCTGGAGGGAGGATATGGGGAAGAGGGAGGGGGGAGGGGGGTTCAGGAGGGGGAACACATGTACACCCGGGGCGGATTCGTGTCAATGTATGGCAAAACCAACCAATATATTAATGTAAGGTAATTTGCCTCCAATAAAATAAATTTTTAAAAAATAAATAAATAAAGAGAGGAAATATAACATTTGAGGAAAACATATCCAACAAGGCAGAGAAGGCAATGGCAAGCCACTCCAGTACTCTTGCCTGGAAAATCCCATGGATGGAGGAGCCAGGTAGGCTTCAGTCCATGGGGTCGCTGGGGGTCGGACACGGCTGAGTGACTTCACTTTCTCTTTTCACTTTCACGCATTGGAGAGGGAAATGGGAACCCACTCCAGTGTTCTTGCCTGGAGAATCCCAGGGACGGGGGAGCCTGGTGGGCTTCCGTCTATGGGGTCACGCAGAGTCGGACACGACTGAAGTGACTTAGCAGCAGCATCCAACAAGGAACACAGAAAGGTTAATAAGACAGTAAGTGGTACAAAGCTTCAGGTGTAGTTCCCCCAAATTCTCTACACACCACTAAATCTCCTTTAAGTTGGTCTTTTCTCTTACCAATATTTCACTGCCATAATTACTTTAAAAATAAAAGTTCATGTTTCATATCAGCCTCTAAAATGAAGTCATTTAAATATTTTACCTTTAATGGTCCATTATTGTTTTGATACTGCATATTCCTTATCTCATTTAGATATACACAGTAACTCAGTGGAAAGATCTCTGGGTATCCTCATTGTACTTCTGAAGAAGGTCAAAGTTGTACACAATTTCTAACTCATCCCAAGTCATGCAGGCATTCAGCCCTGTGATTGGATCTCAGCCTGGGTCACCTTCAGTTCAGCATTCTCATGAACATATCCACTGAAGTCTGAAAGTTGCTCCACAGTCTGGGAAGATAACTTTTCGAGAGAGATCACGCTCTTAGCCATGTGTAGATACAAAGAAAAGGCCATCTGCAGGTCAAAGCCCTCACCAGGAATCAAATCAGCTGATTCTTTGACATTGGACTTCCCAGCCTCCAGAGCTATAAAAAATTAATGTCTGTAGCTTAAGCCAGAGAGTGATAATTTATTATAGCAGCTGAGGCTGACTATAGTTATACAATTCATATTACCATGTTTATTGTATTCACAGATTCATAAGTGATTACCCATTACCATTACAGTGTGGATAAAGGCAAGTTCTGAACACCCTGAAGAATACCCTGTGTCAGAATATCCTGAGAAAATATAGTTGATCCTATTAAAGTCATTGAGATGACCCTGGCTATTTTCGGTCATTTCTATACCCTATCATCTGCTTATTATGGTCATCACCTAGCTACTTTTGAAGATGCTGATTCACTGTGGAAAACCACACTGGCCATCTACTCATCCTCTGGTCACAATTCTTGCTCCATTAGACAAACAATATATTTAACTAATTTTTAATACACACTTTTCCTGGATGAATAGCAAAAGGTGGGAATCTTAATACTGAAGTATTTATCCCCTTTTTTACTAATCATATTATAGATTAATTAATTAATACTAGCCATATAAAAAGAAATATTAAGTATGTTTTAATCCTGAAATATTCAAAGAATCAAATGTAATCTGAATAAAGCTGTTGGCAAATACAGAATACTGTTTTTCTCTGTTTCTTTTTTAACAGAACCAAAACTTTTGTTTCCAACTCACCTTGAAAAGGAAATCAACAAGTGTAACTCTGGTTTCTCTCTGATTCTTTGCTCATTCCATCCCTGGGAGGTGGAGTGATCTAAGGAATTTATAAATTCATCAAAGAAACTGCCAAAAAAAAAAAAGCATGAGTATTACCTTATTCTCCCAGGACAGGTCTTCCACATGGGGCTGCCTATGAACGAAAGGTAAGGACCAGTTTAATTCTGAAACTATAATCCATGTCATAAACCTGACTTTTAGACTCTTGGTGAAAGAAACACTTGCTGTAAATATTTATTGTTTGTGTAATTTCTTCTGATTTCAGTATCCAAATTTGAACGAAAGTACTCTGAGAGTCTTCCTCAGAAACTCTCAATAATTATAACAAAATGGACAAAATTATCCTAATCTATCTTTTAATGATATGTCTGAATTGCTTTTCATACAAGTAAAAGAGAAAGGAAAATTGACAAGTAAATATGAAGAGGCACATGTATTTTTTATCCAACAAGTAGTAAGCTTCTTTAAAAATCTGCTTTGACATCAAGATAATCAAAATTCTAACAATAATACAACACAATAAATAACATAAGCAACTCAAGTTTTTATCTGCTATGCCAAATATAATTCCTATGGTTTCTTATTGTTTGTTGGTTCATTCAAGAAAATCTTTTTAAAAGCTGAATTGACCAAACGGGTTGCCTCTCCTGTTATCATACAAGAGCAGCTAGAAATGTTGACTAGGTAGATGAATATGATAGAGCTGTGTGTTAGAAACAACAAGCCAGGTTTGTCCTAAATGCTTGCCCCATAGCCAGGTTAATTTTAAGTCAGCATGTGAAAGATTTTGTGATTAGACCTCAAAGCACAAAAATACCAATTAATTATGATGATTAGATATGTCTTCATTAGTACTCTATAAATAAATCATGCTTAGATTATGTAGTCAGCTATCCTGGAAAAAATATTCTTCCAGAGGGCTGTGAAAACAGCTTAATTAATTATAGATGCTCTGCAACTTACCACATATTATATTTTGAAATGCTAAACATACATATATCCACATGTTATATATGTGTGGAGGTATTTTTCAAACTGTTTCAGCGTTTCTTTATGATACTTAGCACTAAAATGCTTTCCAGAATCAAGATGGGAGTTTGTTAAAAATCTGCATTTATTGTCAAAAAAATGTTAGAACACTTATATTTCCATTTCCTTTCATGTTTTCAGATGACAGTGTTTCTCTTTATATTCAACTTCTATACTTCCAGAAAAGTTTTGGGAATGTGCTCCTCTCCTCTTCCCACACATCAGTATATTTTCCCTGCCCTCAGTTTACTTTTTCATTTTTTCAAGAGAATTTCTTACTGACTATGTGGCTTTATTTAAAACATTTTCATTGCATTTGTAGTTAACCCAATTGTGCAAGGTATCCCCAATCCCCTCCTCCAGGTCCGCTGTCCTCTTTTCTGTACCCTGCTAGACCTTGAAGAGACTGACCTCTATGAACTATATCAAGCAATTCCTTGCCCTTCAGTTTCCAGTTGATTTCTGCTAATGGAGATCTCTGGCAGGAGATCAGAGGTGGTGGGTAGGTGGATTTATTCCCTAGCCCCTTCACTGCAGGTTGAGTGTGTACTTCAGTGAAAAGTCAAAGTTCCTGGCATGTGATACTTAGCAGTAGATCTCTCTCTGGGTTTTAGTCCTTTCAGATCTAAGAGTGGTAACAGATCTCTCTGTGTACTTGCCCTGGGGTGACTGCATTATCTCTCTTGGTTTTCTTACACCTTTATCAGTTCAGTTCAGTTCAGTCACTCAGTCGTGTCTGACTCTTTGTGAGCCCATGAATCACAGCACGCCAAGCCTCCCTGTCTATCACCAACTCCCGGAGTTCACTCAAACTCATGTCCATCGAGTCGGTGATGCCATCCAGCCATCTCATTCTCTGTCGTCCCCTTCTTCTCCTGCCCCCAATCTCTCCCAGCATCAGAGTCTTTTCCAGTGAGTCAACTCGTCGCATGAAGTGGCCAAAGTATTGGAGTTTCAGCTTTAGCATCAGTCCTTCCAATGAACACCTAGGATTGATCTCCTTTAGAATGGACTGGTTGGATCTCCTTGCAGTCCAAGGGACTCTCAAGAGTCTTCTCCAGCACCACAGTTCAAAAGCATCAATTCTTCAGTGATCAGCTTTCTTCACAGTCCAACTCTTACATCCATACATGACCATGGGAAAAACCATAGCCTTGACTAGACGGACCTTTGTTGGCAAAGTAATGTCTCTGCTTTTTAATATGCTGTCTAGGTTGGTTATAACTTTCCTTCCAAGGTGTAAGCATCTTTTAATTTCATGGCTGCAATCAGCATCTGCAGTGATTTTAGAGCCCAAAAAAATATAGGCTATCTTTTGTATATAGTGATTTAATTAAATTTATCTCAAATTACCCAATTTGAACAAGTAGTCAAAAAACCAGTAGTTCTCCACAGAACCTTGATTGATACATGATACTTCTTATAAATTATTCAAACAATACAAAAATAAAAGAGTAAATCATGAACATCCTCATTACATCTTTTGCTTGAGAAAACTGGAAACACAATTTGAATTGACTTAATTAAGTACCTAGATTTTTCTAGTTTTCTGAGTCCATATATCACATACAGAAATACGTGCAGAAGGTTGCTCTTGTCAGAGCTAGTTGGGGTTTAAACAGGCTACAGCAGAAGTTTAAGTTCCCATCAAGCATGCTTTTGCATCTGTTATCCTGGGAAGGAATTTGTATCAGTCAGGGGCCAATCAGGAGACAAAATCAAATTAATTTAACAGAAACAGAATATATAAATAATTATTAGTAGGTTTTGAAGAATGAAAAAGGCAAAAAGGCAAATTAAATGATTATAGAACTGTCAGCAGACTGCAGCTACCATCCTAGGGCTTTGGGAAGGAGTGCAAATGTACAAACTTGGAGGAGGCACAGAACTCAGAGAAGAGACCACTGCTTGATCTAAACTGGAATCTCTTAGCTTGGAGGAGAAATCTCACTGCACTAGGATCCAGTCCCATGAAGAGGGATACTGAACATCAGAAGGTTCTGGAGTTTCTGCAGGTACACACCAAGGTTGGTCCAGAACCTTTTGAAAAGCTGAAAATTCAGTTCAACATTTTACTGAAATAAACTGGTGCTTCCAAAGGAAGAAGTAAGAAGAGGCCAAGGTGATGCTGATAGGGACAGGAAGCCAACCGCAAGCAAATAAGATGGAAAAGTCACTCTTCCTCCATCCTCATAGCTGACCTCTTGTGCTTCCTACTGACCAACACAGAGAGGCAGTTGGCAAAGCTGACAGATTTCCATCCAGCATCACAGAACAGTGCAGAGGAGACAGTTTGAACTGAAAAACAATGGCTTAATAAGTTGGTATAAGGTAAAAGGCAGAAAATCAGCTACACTCCTCTAGCGAAAGCAGTTTCAGAGATTTTACTGTACACAAGGCCCTGTGGGAGGCTAGTCTGTCTTAATTGCAGGTAAAGTTTAATCTCATTTCTAATAGGGCATTTAATATGACAAAGAAAGCAATTATAATATTATTTAAGAAGTGCCATGATAAAAGTAATAATATGGGACTTTTGGAGTGACATTTGTATTAAGCAAGAAAAATAAATATAGTAACCAAATTGAGAAGGAAGAAGTAAATTGCAACTGCTTGCCAGTGGCATGAGAGTATATATAGGAAAATTTGAAGATACATCAAAAATCTGTTACAACTAATAAACAAATTCAGTGAAGTTACAGAACACAAAATAGATACACAAAAATATGTTGCATTTCCATACACTAATAACAAATGATCATAAAGAGAATTAAAAAAACAAACCCATTTATAATTGCATCTAAAATAATGTAATGTTTTTGTTCACTCGCTTAGTCATTTCTGGCCCTTTGGAACCCATGGACTGCAGCACGATAGGCTTCCCTGTCCTTCACTATCTCCTAGAGTTTGCTCAAACTCATCCATTGAGTTGGTAATGCCATCCAACCTTCTCATCCTCTGTTGCACTCTTCCTGCCCACAATCTTTCCCAGCATCAGGGGTTTTCCAGTGAGTCAGCTCTTCCTATCAGGTGGCCAACGTATTGGAGCTTCAACTTCAGCATCAGTCCATCCAATGAATATTCAGGGTTGATTTCAATTAGGATAGACTGGTTTGATCTCCTTGCACTCCAAAGGATTCTCAAGAGTTTTCTCCAGCACACAGTAGAAAAGCATCAATCCTTCAGTGTTTAGACTTCTTTATGGTCCAGCTCTCACATCTGTACATGACTACTGGAAAAACCATAACTTTTGACTATACAGAATTACCAAAATGATGTCTCTGCTTTTTAATACAATGTGGAACATTCTGAAAGAGATGCGAATCCCAGACCACCTGACCTGCCTCTAGAGAAACCTGTATGCAGGTCAGGAAGCAACAGTTAGAACTGGACATGGAACAACAGACTGGTTCCAAATAGGAAAAGGGGTACGCCAAGGTTGTATATTGTCACCTTGCTTATTTAACTTATACGCAGAGTACATCATGAGGAACGCTGGGCTGGAAGAAGCACAAGCTGGAATCAAGATTGCTGAGAGAAATATCAATAACCTCAGATATGCAGATGACACTACCCTTATGGCAGAAAGTGAAAAGGAACTCAAAAGTCTCTTGATGAAAGTGAAAGAGGAGAGTGAAAAGGTTGGCTTGAAGCTCAATATTCAGAAAACAAAGATCATGGCATCTGGTCCCAACACTTCATGGGAAATAGATGGAAAAACAGTGGAAACAGTGTCAGGCTTTATTTTTTGGGGCTCCAAAATCACTGCAGATGCTGATTGCAGCCATGAAATTAAAAGACGCTTGCTCCTTGGAAGGAAAGTTATGACCAACCTTGATAGTATATTAAAAAGCATAGACATTACTTTGCCAACCTAGGCCCATCTAGTCAAGGCAATGGTTTTTCCCGTGGTCATGTATGGATGTGAGAGTTGGACTGTGAAGAAAGCTGATCGCTGAAGAATCGATGCTTTTGAACTGTGGTGTTGGAGAAGACTCTTGAGAGTCCCTTATACTGCAAGGAGATCCAACCAGTCCATTCTAGAGGAGATCAATCCTGGATATTCATTGGAGGGACTGATGCTAAAGCTGAAGCTGCAATACTTTGGCCACTTCATGCGACGAGTTGACTCACTGGAAAAGACTCTGATGCTGGGAAAGGTTGGGGGCGGGAGGAGAAGGGGACGACGGAGAATGAGATGGCTGGATGGCATCACTGACTCTGTGGACATGAGTTTGAGTGAACTCCGGGAGTTGGTGATGGACAGGGAGGCCTGGCATGCTGTGATTCATGGCGTCGCGGAGAGTCGGACACGACTGAGTGACTGAAATGAACTGAACTGAACTGACAGTTTTGTCATAGTTTTTCTTCCAAGGAGCACGTATCCTTTAATTTAATACCTTAAAAAATTTAACCAAGTAATTTAAACACCTGTATACAACACAAGAGAAGACTCTACACATGGACATCACCAGATGGTCAACACCGAAATCAGATTGATTATATTCTTTGCAGCCAAAGATGGAGAAGCTGTATACAGTTAGCAAAAACAAGACCAAGAGCTGACTGTGGCTCAGATCATGAACTCCTTATTGTCAAATTTAGGCTAAAATTGAAGAAACTAGGGGAAACCACTAGACCATTCAGATATCACCTAAATCAAATCCCTTATGATTATACAGTGGAAGTGAGAAACAGACTTAAGGGACTAGATCTGATAGATAGAGTGCCTGATGAACTCTGGACGGAGGTTCGTGACATTGTAAAGGACACAGGGACCAAGACCATCCCCATGGAAAAGAAATGCAGAAAGGCAAAATGGCTGTCTGAGGAGGCCTTACAGATAGCTGTGAAAAGAAGAGAGTCGAAAAGCAAAGGAGAAAGGGAAAGATATAAGCATCTGAATGCAGAGTTCCCAAGAATAGCAAGGAGAGATAAGAAAGCCTTCCTCAGCGATCAATGCAAAGAAATAGAGGAACACAATAGAATGGGAAAGACTAGAGATCCCTTCAAGAAAATTAGAGATTCCAAGGGAATATTTCATGCAAAGATGGGCTCGATAAAGGACAGAAATGGTATGGACCTAACAGAAGCAGAAGATATTAAGAATGCAAGAATACACACAGAAGAACTGTACAAAAAAGATCTTCATGACCAAGATAGTCACGATAATGTGATCACTGACCTAGAGCCAGACATCTTGGAATGTGAAGTCAAGTGGGCCTTAGAAAGCATCACTACGAACAAAGCTAGTGGAGGTGATGGAATTCCAGTTGAGCTATTTCAAATCTTGAAAGATGATGCTGTGAAAGTACTGCACTCAATATGCCAGCAAATTTGGAAAACTCATCAGTGGCCACAGGACTGGAAAAGGTCAGTCTTCATTCCAATCCCAAAGAAAGGGAATGCCAAAGAATACTCAAACTACCACACAATTGCACTCATCTCGCATGCTAGTAAAGTCATGCTCAAAATTTTCCAAGCCAGGCTTCAGCAATACGTGAACCGTGAACTCCCAGATGTTCAAGCAGGTTTTAGAAAAGGCAGAGGCACCAGAGATCAAGTTGCCAACATCCGCTGGATCATGGAGAAAGCAAGAGAGTTCCAGAAAAACATCTATTTCTGCTTCATTGACTATGCCAAAGCCTTTGACTGTGTGGATCACAATAAACTGTGGAACATTCTAAAAGATATGGGAATCCCAGACCACCTGACCTACCTCTTGAGAAACCTGTATGCAGGTCAGGAAGCAACAGTTAGAACTGGACATGGAACAACAGACTGGTTCCAAATAGGAAAAGGAGTACGTCAAGGCTGTATATTGTCACCTTGTTTGTTTAACTTATATGCAGAGTACATAATGAGGAACGCTGGGTTGGAAGAAGCACAAGCTGGAATCAAGATTGCTGAGAGAAATATCAATAACCTCAGATATGCAGATGACACCACTCTTATGGCAGAAAGTGAAGAGGAACTCAAAAGCCTCTTGATGAAAGAGGAAGAGGAGAGTGAAAAGGTTGGCTTGAAGCTCAACAATCAGAAAACAAAAATCATGGCATCTGGTCCCATCACTTCATGGGAAATAGATGGGGAAACAGTGGAAACAGTGTCAGACTTTATTTTTTTGGGCTCCAAAATCACTACGGATGCTGACTACAGCCATGAAATTAAAAGACGCTTGCTCCTTGGAAGGAAAGTTATGACCAACCTTGATAGTATATTAAAAAGCAGAGACATTACTTTGCCAACAAAGGTCTGTCTAGTCAAGGCAATGGTTTTTCCCGTGGTCATGTATGGATGTGAGAGTTGGACTGTGAAGAAAGCTGATCGCCAAAGAATTGATGCTTTTGAACTGTGGTGTTGGAGAAGACTCTTGGGAGTCCCTTGTACTGCAAGGAGATCCCACCAGTCCATTCTAAAGGAGATCAATCCTGGGTGTTCATTGGAAGGACTGATGCTGAAGCTGAAACTCCAATACTTTGGCCACCTCATGAGAAGAGTTGACTCACTGGAAAAGACTCTGATGCTGGGAAAGGTTGGGGGTGGGAGGAGAAGGGGACGACAGAGAATGAGATGGCTGGATTGCATCACCAACTCTGTGGACTTGAGTTTGAGTGAACCCCAAGGGTTGGTGATGGACAGGGAGGCCTGGTGTGCTGTGATTCATGGGGTCGCAGAGAGTCGGACACAACTGAGTGACTGAACTGAACTGAACTGAACTGATATTCAAATACTCCACTGATAAACAAACTTTTGTCATTGTTTTTAAAATTAACTGCAGCTCTATTTCTAGCTTTTTTGATTCATGTCAATGTATGGCAAAACCAATAAAATATTGTAAACTAATTAGCCTCCAATTAAAATAAATTAAAAAAATTAACTGCAAAGTGGTAATAATTACAGTGCATAGTGCATGCTTGCTCCATGCATGTGTTTATGCTCCATACATTTTTGCCTTTTAAGTTGCTTCAGTCGTGTTCTCATTTGGAAGGTCTTTGTTCATGGTGAGAACCAAATTAAACTCAAGATGTTAATAAATAAAGACCTGTATACAGAGAACTACAAGATATTAATGAAAGAAATTGAAGAATGCACAGATAAATGAAAAGATATTCTGTGCTCATTCATTAGAAGAATTATTGTTATATTTCACATATTACCCAAAGTAATGTATAGATTCAATGTAAATTATATCAAAATTCCAGTGGTACTTTTCAAAGAAATAGAAGACACAATCTTAAATATGTATGGAACCGTATACAAATTTGTACAATTGCAAAACCAAGTACAAGTAGCCAAAGCAATCTTGAGGGGGAGAAAAAGGAACAAAATTGAAAGCATCATGGTCCCTAGTTTCAAACTTTATGGCAAAAGTATACTAATCAAAACAGTATGGTATTAGCATTAAAAGATGACACATAGACCAAAGTAACAGAATAGCAAGCCTAGAAATAAATCCATATTTTTATGGTCAATTAATTTATGACAAAGGAGCCAAAACTACAATAAAAAAAGAACAGTCTATTTTTGTTGTTGTTGCTATTGGAAAAAGTAGACAGACACAGGCAAAAGAATGAAATTGGATCACAACAAAAATTAACTCAAAATGTACTAATGACTTGGATATAATACCTGAAACCATTAAACTCCTAGAAAAGAAACATAGGCAGTAAGCCCCTTGAAAGAGGTCTCAGTAATAAGCTTTTGAATCTGATACTAAATGCAAAACCAACAAAAGCAGAAATAAACAAGTGAAACTACATAAAATTAAAAAAAGCTTCTGCACAGCAAAGGAAAACATCAACCAAATGAAAAAGCAACATACTGAATGAGAGAAAATATTTGCAAAATGTTACATATTATATACTTTACTATACTGTCCATGGAATTCTTCAGGCCAGAATACTGGAGTGGGTAGACTTTCCCTTCTCCAGATCTCCCCAGCCCAGGGATCAAACCCAGGTCTCCTTACCAGCTGAGCCACAAGGGAAGCCCAAGAATCCTGGAGTGGGTAGCCTATCCCTTCTCCAGTGAATCTCCCTGACCCAGGAATCAAACCGGAGTTTCCTGCATTGCAGGTGGATTCTTCACCAACTGAGCTATCAGGGAAACCCTACATATATAACCATATATCTGATAATAAGTTAATATCCAAAACTTATGAATAACTCATACAACTGAATAGAAAAAAATAAACTATTCAGTTAAAATGGGGGCAGAAAATCTGAATAGATATTTTTCTAAAGAAGCATACAAATGGCAACAGGTACATGAAAAGATGCTCAAAATTATTATGCATTATGGAAATGCAAAGCAAAAGCACAAGATATCACTTCACACTTTTTAGAATGGCTATTATCAAAAATATAAGAAATCAGAAATGTTGAGGATGTGGAGAAAAGGGAACCCTTGAGCACTGTTCATGGGATTAAGTTAGTACAGTCACTGTGGAAAACAATATGGAGGTTTCTTAAAAATTTTAAATGAAACTACCATATGATCCAACAATTCCTCTTCTGGGTATTTATCCAAAGAAATCAAAAGCTCAAATTTAAAGATATATATGCACCCTCATGTTCATTACAGCATTATTTACAGTATCCAATATATGTAAATAACCTAAGTGTTCATCCTTGGATGAACAGTTAAAGAATTGTGGTATATGTATACAATGGAATACTATCCAGCCACAAAAAGGAAGAACTCTGTTGTTTTGGATATCATGGATATATCTTAAGACCATCATGCTAAGTGAAGGACATAGAAAGGCAAATATCACATGATCTCTCATATATGGAAATGAAAAATAAACAACAATGAAAAAACTTTTATTTTTCTCTAAACTATGTATTTCCTTTGCCATTGGCACTTGTTGAGCTTTTTAGCCAGTGAAATGATCAACCCTTTATTCCTAGGAGTTCTAAGCTCTTCTGTGTGCTGTGCTGTGCTTAGTTGTTCAGTCATGTCCGACTGTTTAGGAGTCCTGTCTATACAGAGTCTCAGTCTTTTACAAGTAGATATGATTGTATGAAAATTCCTCAGCAACCATCAAAAACCTATCCTCCTTGATGCATCACTATTCTCTTTTCTCTTGACTTCCAGAATCTAATAACCCAATTCAAGAGAGTAACCCCTGTTTTTGCCTGCTGACTCAGTTTCATGAGATTATGAATGGTCTAGATGATGTCATTTACTTTCATGTAACCATTGCTGAATCCCCTGGTAGAACATTTTTCCCATGGTTATTACTAACGTCTAAACTAGTAGCTCCCAATCTCAGGGATGAGAATTTTTCTAAAAATGTCAATGGTTGATTAGGTTTAATTGTGAAAGATACTATAATAATTACAATTTTATTCTTTTGTTTTGCGTTTGTGTGCTTAGTCACTCAGTCATATCCAAATCTTTGCAACCCTTTGGGCTGTAGCCCACCAGGTTCCTCTGGCCATGAGGTTTCCCAGGCAAGAATACTGGAGTGGGTTGCTATTTCCTTCTCCAGGGTATCTTCCTGACCCAGGGATCAAACCTGAATCTCTGGTGTCTCCTGCATTGTAGGAGGGTTCTTTATCTGCTAAGCCATCAGATAAGCCCTATTCCTTTGTTTGGGGACCTATATATACTTACTATGAAAGAAATAGTGCCATGTATTGGTCAGTGTTTCAAATCATAGATACCATCCTATGATCTGATGCCAAAATTGATTCCTTAGTAATGTACATGGTAAGACTAAAGTGACCTAAGGGCACCACCCCTTTGTCTTAGTTCTTTCATGAGAAATTGAGTTCCTTGTGTGGAAAAAAATATGAGCAATATCATCATGTTGAAAGTATTCTGTTGAATAAAACACTCATGAAAATACTGTCTTGAGGCATGATGAATGCAGAAATCAAATCTAAATCCGAATCCAGAATAAATATAACTAATCCGCATCACAGGAACTCTCCATGACAAAAGAAGTAAAATTAAAAAAATCATCAGTTCAGTTCAGTTCAGTTGCTCAGTCGTGTCCGACTCTCCGCGACCCCATGAATCACAGCACGCCAGGCCTCCCTGTCCATCACCAACTCCCGGAGTTCACTCAAACTCATGTCCACAGAGTTGGTGATGCCATTCAGCCATCTCATTCTCTGTCGTCCCTTTCTCCTCCCGCCCCCAACCTTTCCTAGCATCAGAGTCTTTTCCAGTGAGTCAACTCGTCTCATGAGGTGGCCAAAGTATTGCAGTTTCAGCTTTAGCATCAGTCCTTCCAATGAACACCTAGGATTGATCGAAGCACAAGCGGGAATCAAGATTTCTGGGAGAAATATCAATAACCTCAGATATGCAGATGACACTACCCTTATGGCAGAAAGTGAAGAGGAACTCAAAAGCCTCTTGATGAAAGTGAAAGAGAAGAGTGAAAAGGTTGGCTTGAAGCTCAACATTCAGAAAAAAAATCATCAACTGATGCCCAAATATATTATTGTACAATATTACAGGTTCAGACATACTACTTTTGGGAAAATGTCTTCATATACTGGTAAAGGGGATTCTGTATTGCTATATTTGTGAATGTCATCCATATTGTTCACCATAGCCACATAATTCATTAGGTAAGTTCTGAAGATATTATAAAAGAGAGATAACTGGCACTGAGAGATCATGTTGCCTTGTATGCCTAATTATTATGAGTGACGATATCCTCTGAGCATGTAGCATGGATATTCTTCATGTTCCAAGCCCATTTCAAAAATTTCATCCCTGCTTCTCCTACCCCTCCAAAATACACATTCTTTGAGATTCCTGAGTATTTAAGAAAACTAGCAGCCACTACCTATAAATTCTGACAGATCCTTGTTGAAAGCAATGTGAAACAGTTGTCAAAGTCTACATGATAGCAACCAAGAAAACTGGACTTCCTGTGGCATTGTTTTGTACCAAGAGATTCACAAGTGGCCCTGAAAACCATAAAGAAAGAATATCCTCCAATAGGTACAAGGAGTTTATACATGCTTAAAGCTCATTTAAGCATTTCACTTTCATCAGGGAACCTTTACCCTGGTAAGTGGCTATACGTGTCTTTAGGGAGAGGCAGGAGGATGTTTCTTGAATGTTCTTCAGTTTCAATGGACTATCAGTGGGAGTTAGTGTTTGGACTGCCAACATTTTCTTTCTACCAGTTCTTTAATTTTCACATGAGAGAGAAATAAAAGCTGTGAATTCAACTGATAGTCTTAATTTTACTATCTCGAAGACCACATTTTATTTCTTACCCAGCTCAGTTCCTGCAACAACAAAAGATGAGAGACTCTTTTATCTTGATCCTAGAGACTCCCTGGATTTCAGTCAGTGCTATGAACCTAGAATTCAAGGATTTTAACTTGTCATTCTCTTTCTTTAAGCTGCCCATTGAGGTTTGAAGCAGCTGCCCCTTTTCTAAGTCCATAAATTCCTCATGTACATCCTACTGTTCTGTGGTAAGAGCAACTCAATTCGCATAAGTCATGCCTGTACTGTGCACTTGGTGCCAGGTGACCACAAGCAATGATTTGATTAGATTTGTCACTGCTGAAGAATTCTCGTATTTGCATTTAAGCAAAGTTTTGACTAGTTTCTGATCCAGCTATGCCAGGAAACAATTGATGGTCCCTATTTTCCCTTGCAGGTATCTATCCATGCATCATATTCCTTGGTAACAATTTCTCTCTTGGTTATGGATCTTGATTGTGAGCAGCACAAACAGCTCTAGCTAATAAAAGGAGAAAATTAATTTGTTGAAAGAATGTTGGATAGCTCACACAATTAGCTGGCAGGATGGAAGATCTGCTAAGAAAATGGGCAGAAAACAAGAGAAGCTTTGTGGGAGAAACTGCAGCCAAGATGATGTTGAAGAAATGCATTTGTTTGGATGCCCCTTATGTACCACTGGTGCCATAGTACAGGTCTGCTGCAGGATACTACCACTGCTAACCGCACCAGAAAGTGATAGATGATAAATCCAAAGGGCATAAATCCATTTTAGATCACTGGTAAGCAAGTGAAAAAATGCAGATCAAGCAGAAGAGAAACTAAAGCCTGTCTCTGTTGGAGATACATAAGAATGTAATAGAGGCATTCATTATTTGATATTAAGAGGGAAGGGATATTAAGAGACATTTGATTAATGTTCCATCTTCATTTAATATCTTCCATTATGCTCAATTATCAGTTGTATGACCTTGAGAAAGTCACTTATCCTTCCTGTAACTGGTTCATTATCTCTAAAATGAAGATAATAATATCTACCTCATGAGGATGTTGTGAGGAAAAAATGAGTAACACACACAAAACAGATATAGAGGGACCCAGAATAAAACATGCACTTTTGCATGTTAGTTAACTAGCAGTAGTAGCAGAGAGATAAAACCTCTTTAAGTTTGAAGAAAATAAATACAAACATGTAAATAAAAAGAAAAGAGAGCATGCAGACACTTGCTACTAGAATTAATTTAAAAACTGCTATCAGAACAAACTGGTCAATTAGATGTCTTTCACTTATCATCTTACGATGAACAATTAAATCATAATATTTAAATGGATACTTTTATCTGAACTGATATTTGTCTGCAGATGGAATTTTCTTTATAAAAATTTTTAACATGCTGGAAATAGAAAGAAAATTTGCTTAAGCATATCTAATAGGAACGAAGTCAACAATATACTTGATGCTAAAATATTAATGGCTGTACCATTATAATGAGAAGTGAGATGCCACTATTACTACTTCTTAAGTTCCTAGGTAATATAATTATACAAAGCAATACATGTAAGAGATATACAATGGTAGGAAATAGTTACTCTTGCAAAAATTAATGGAACAAACAAATTTCTTTAAATTCAGTTCAGTTCAGTTCAGTCGCTCAGTCGTGTCCGACTCTCCGTGACCCCATGAATCACAGAACGCCAGGCCTCCCTGTCCATCACCAACTCCCGGGGCTCACTCAAACTCATGTCCACAGAGTCGGTGATGCCATCCAACCATCTCATACTCGGTCGTCCCCTTCTTCTCCCGCCCCCAACCTTTCCCAGCATCAGAGTCTTTTCCAGTGAGTCAACTCGTCGCATGAGGTGGCCAAAGTATTGCAGTTTCAGCTTTAGCATCAGTCCTTCCAATGAACACCCAGGATCGATCTCCCTTAGAATGGACTGGTTGGATCTCCTTGCAGTCCAAGAGACTCTCAAGAGTCTTCTCCAACACCACAGTTCAAAAGCATCAATTCTTCGGCGATCAGCTTTCTTCACAGTCCAACTCTCACATCCATACACGACCACTGGAAAAACCATAGCCTTGACTAGACGGACCTTTGTTGGCAGAGTAATGTCTCTGCTTTTTAATATACTATCTAGGTTGGTCATAACTTTCCTTCCAAGGAGTAAGCGTCTTTTAATTTCATGGCTGCAATCAACATCCACAGTGATTTTGGAGCCCCAAAAAATAAAGTCTGACACTGTTTCCACTGTTTTCCATCTATAATTAGGCCTAATAAAATAGTTCTAAAAGGTAACTGAGTATATCAATAAAGTAAAATTGATGGCTTTCCCATTCATATGCACAAGATACAACTACTAGAAAATACAGTGAAAATATATAATATAAAGATGGCATGTAAAATAAAGGACAAATTCTACTCACAATGGTAGCAAAACCCTTCAAGATTCCTATGGATTTATCTGACAAGGATGCATAAAACTTAAGTGGAGAGAAAAAAAATTTTTTTCTAAAGACATGACATATATTCCCGAATGTGAAGTTTCTATCCTAATTCTTAATTTTTCTTGTTAATTCTCCTCTAAGTCAGTTAATATTTTTTAAAGTCAAATTCATTTTGTTATTTTAATTTGTCCAACTGATTCTAAATTGTTTTTCGTTTGTTGTTGTTGCTTGCTTTGCTTTATTTTTGTTTTTTTTCCTTAAATAAATTTTCTCAGATAAAGATATTGCTAACATATTAGTTGAAATATTTCTTTGTTGGATAGGATTCTTTCATTTATTGAAATATGCTAACATCTCTGGCCTTCAGTTCAGTTTAGTTCAGTTCAGTCGCTCAGTCGTGTCCGACTCTCCGTGACCCCATGAATCACAGCACGCCAGGCCTCCCTGTCCATCACCAACTCCCGGAGTTCACTCAAACTCATGTCCACAGAGTCGGTGATGCCATCCAGCCTCTCATTCTCTGTCGTCCCCTTCTCCTCCCGCCCCCAACCTTTCCCAGCATCAGAGTCTTTTCCAGTGAGTCAACTCGTCGCATGAGGTGACCAAAGTATTGCAGCTTCAGCTTTAGCATCAGTCCTTCCAATGAACACCCAGGATTGATCTCCCTTAGAATGGACTGGTTGGATCTCCTGGCGGTACAAGGGACTCTCAGGAGTCTTCTCCAACACCACAGTTCAAAAGCATCAATTCTTCGGCGATCAGCTTTCTTCACAGTCCAACTCTCACATCCATACATGACCACGGGAAAAAACATTGCCTTGACTAGACGGACCTTTGTTGGCAATGTAATGTCTCTGCTTTTCAATATACTGTCAAGGTTGGTCATAACTTTCCTTCCAAGGAGTAAGCATCTTTTAATTTCATGGCTGCAATCAGCATCTGCAGTGATTTTGGAGCCCCAAAAAATAAAGCCTGACACTGTTTCCACTGTTTTTCCATCTATTTCCCGTGAATTGATGGGACCAGATGCCATGATCTTTGTTTTCTGAATATTGAGCTTCAAGCCAACCTTTTCACTCTCCTCTTTCACTTTCATCAAGAGGCTTTTGAGTTCCTCTTCACTTTCTGCCATAAGGGTAGTGTCATCTGCATATCTGAGGTTATTGATATTTCTCCCAGCAATCTTGTTTCCAGCTTGTGCTTCTTCCAGCCCAGCGTTCCTCATGATGTACTCTGCATATAAGTTAAACAAACAAGGTGACAATATACAGCCTTGACGTACTCCTTTTCCTATTTGGAACCAGTCTGTTGTTCACTTAGTAACAATTAGTGGCACACCATCAGTCATTGTGACACCATAAAATACCCTCACACCTCCCAATATTCCCTAATGATATGGAGAAACAATACTGAGAATTAGTGGTCTGGAAAATATCAAATCATATTATAAAGTAAAACCAGCAAAATATTGTAGTGTATACAGAGAAATAGGAAAATAGGTCAGTAGAACAGAATAGAAGTATGAAATAGATTTATGTGCATATACAAATTTTCCTTATCATAAGCATGATCTTTGAAATCATTGAGGAAATATAGATTTTATTGATTAGGTTATAAATCTAACACACAGAGATGTACACACACATGCAAGCAGGTTCCAGATAGATTGAAACATGAAATAAAAAGGAAAATAAATGAATTTCTGGGAGGACTGTAGGGGAGTATTTCTTTTTTTTTTTTTTAATTTTTATTGGAGGCTAATTATTTTACAATATTATATTGGTTGGTTTTGTCATACACTGACATGAATCCGCCCCAGGTGTATATGAGTTCCCCCCTCCCAAACCCCCCTCCCACCACCCTCCTCCCCTTATCCTCCCTCTGGGTCATCCCCACATACCAGCCCCAAGCATCCTGTAACATGCATCGACCCTGAACTGGCGATTCATTTCACATGTGATAATATACATGTTTCAATGCCATTCTCCCAAATCATCCCACCCTCACCCTCTCCCACAGAGTCCCAAAGACTGTTCTATATATCTGTGCTCTTTTGCTGTCTCGTATACAGGGTTATCATTTGCATCTTTCTAAATATATGTGTTAGTATATTGTATTGGTGTTTTTCTTTCTGGCTTACTTCACTCTGTATAATAGGCTCCAGTTTTATCCACCTTATTAGAACTGGTTCAAATGCATTCTTTTTAATGGCTGAGTAACACTCCATTGTGTACATGTACCACAGCTTTCTTATCCATTCGTCTGCAGATGGACATCTAGGTTGCTTCCATGTCCTCGCTATTACAAACAGTGCTGCAATGAACACTGGAGTACATGTGTCTCTTTCAATTCTGGTTTCCTCAGTGTGTATGCCCGGGAGTGCGATTGCTGGATCATATGGCAGTTCTATTTCTATATTGACAAAGTACTGATAAACAAATAGTTTCCATAGAAAGGAAAAAAAATAGAAATCAATAGCAGTTTTGCCTACAAAATATTTAAAACTGTAAAATGAGAGACACCATAAAAAATTAAAAAATAAGTGAGATCAGAGAAGAAAAATTAACAGACAAGTAATACTCACAAAGTATTTCTATGCAATGATAAGTTGAAAATGAATTAATTTGGTATGAATGGCATCTTTACAATGTTGAACTTTCAATCCAATGTATCATTTTAATGAAAAATGTTTTGTATATATTTTCATAATATCAACAAACTTGCCTCAATTAAAGACCAGTTCTGCTGATTAAAAATGTCCCTTCAATATTGGACAAAAAATAAAAATAGAAAGTAAGAGAGAAAGGTGAGGAAGGATGGTAGGAAGGAAGAAAAGAAGAAAGAAGGAAGGGTCTAGTTAGTAATAATCTGGTGAGATGTGTGAATCTCAAAGATTAAACAAAAATACTAATTTATAAGAAATGGAAGATTCAGCAGGAAAAAAATATATGTATATCACTATGGACTCAGCTGAATTCAAGGACTCCATTAATTAACTGGATATAATTGACATCTATAGACTGCTTCAACCAACAACCCCAGAATACACATTCTTCTCTTATGGAACATTCACCAAGATATACCATGTTTTGGGTCATAAAACAGTTTTAACAAATTTGAAAGACTAGAATTGATACAGTATCTTCTCTCAGACCACAGTGGGGTTAAACCAGAAATCAATGATAGAAAGATAACTGTAAAATCCCCAAGTAAGTGGAGATTAAATAACACATTTCTAAATAACACATATGTCAAAGAAAACATTCTCAAGGGAAATTTTTAAATATTTTTAATTAAATAAAAGTATAACTTATCAAAATTTGTCAGTTGCAATGAAAGCAGTGCTTAGAGGAAAATATATTTCATTGAATTACTGTATTAGAAAAGAGAAAATATATAAATCAAAAAAATTACATTTCTAGCTTGGGAAGCTAGAAAAAGAAGGGCAAACTAAATCCAAAGTAAGCAGGAGAAAAATAATTAATTAGAACAGAAATCAAAAAAATTGAAAACAAAATCAATAGAGAAAATTAAACTAAAATCTGCTTCTTTGGGAAGATTAATAAAAAATTTTTTTAAAATCTCTAGCAGGCTAAGAAAATAAGAAAGGATAAAAAGTACAGTATCCAAAATGAAAGCAGAGACATCATTAGAGATCCTATGGACATTAAAAGAAAGATTGCTTTTGTTCAGTTGTCTAGTCATGTCCAGTATCTGACTCTTTGCCAAACCATGGACTATAGCCCACCAGGCCTCCCTGTCCCACACCATCTCCGAAAGTTTGCCCAAATTCATGTTGATTGCATGGGTGATGCCATCCAGCCATCTCATACTCCAACACCCTCTTCTTCTGCTCTCAATCTTTTCTAGCATCAGGGACTTCGCCAGTGAGTCAGCTGTTCACATTAGATGACTAAAATACTGGAGTTTCAGTTTCATGGCTCATTGCCTATGGTGAAGAGGCTTGCATAACTGGATGAAGTTATGAGAAATGTCATGTAAGGCCATCCAAGATGGACAGAGCATAGTGGAGAGTTCTGACAAAATGTGACCCACTGGAGGAGGGAATGACAAACCACCCCAGTATACTTACTGTGAGAACTTCATGAACTATATAAAAGGACAAAAAAAGGAAGCTAAAGGAATACAATGAACAACTCTATGCCTACAAATATGATAACCTAGATGGAATGGACAAATCCCTTGAAAGATCCAAATTCTCATCCAAGAAGAAAATAGCTGAGTAGGTCTAAATCTATTACAGAAGTTGAATTAATAATTAATAACCTTCCATAAAGCATCAGACCAATGAATTCTACCAAACATTTAAGGAAGAATTTGTACCAGTTCTCTAAATTTGTTTTCAAATGATAGAAACAGATGGAGTACAATCTAACTCATTCTTTAAGGCCAGAATTACACTAATATCAAAATCAGATAAAGGTATTATTAATGTAATCAATTACCTCAATAAACCAAAAAAACACATGGTTTTATCATTAGATGTAGGAAAGCGTTTGGTAAAATCCAACAACCATTCATAATAAAAACTCAGCAGACTAGGGACAGAGGATAACATCCTCAACTTGATAAATACTCTCAGTCAAAAACCTACAGCTAGTATCAAATCTTTCCCTCTGGTACAAGGCAAGGATATTTCCCCTAACCAACCCTGTTTCATCATTCTACTGGAAGTACTAGCTAATGAAATAAGAAAAGGAAATAAGAGATATACAGCATGGGAAGGAAGAAATAAAACTGCCTTTGTTCATAGAAGATAGTTGTTCAGAAAATCCAAATAAGTGGACAGCAAAATGATGGAATTAATATGTGATTATAACAGGGTTGTAGGATACAAGGTAACAAATGAACCTCTTTCACATAAAGCCTGGGCACTTCTCAACTGGCTGCTTCTACACAGGCCCCTGGGTGATTGGGCTTCTTGTGCTAAGAACAGACCTCTGTTTTCTGGAAATATTAGAGACAACAGATCAGTGCTTATATCTCCCTTTATGAGGGTTGCCTGTATCTCAGGGAGGGACTGAGAAGCACAGAAGCTTCCTGAGTCATGAAATTTTGCACAGATACAAATTTTGAGACTGAAAGAAATTCTGGAATAATTGTTTTCATTAAGGGACTGAGCAAGTTTATAGTAGAGTCATGGATGAACAAATCCTAGTCCAAGAACTCCTTGGAGACTGAGGTTTTACCTCAGAGACCATGTGGTTTTGTTCATGAATTTTGTGAGTTTTCTAAACTGATCCTCACATTCACAGAAACCCTTTTCTCATTTTATGCAGAGCCTTCTGACTGAGCTGGGTCCAAGTCTGGCCCTTTCTGCGATTACTTCCAACCCTCTAGTAAGCACCAGACCTCCCTATGCACAGATGGAGATTCCATGACCATGCTGGAACAATGAAGAACAGCCAAGGGCTTTATTTCATAGTTATTTGTGTGGTTTCTTCACACTGCAGGAAGGCAAGAATGAGGTTTGTTAGAGATTACTGTGATCTAACAAATGAGTCCCATACCAGTATTAGCAGTAAATCTGGGAGTGGAACATGGGTCTCTTGTTTCACAGTCTAATTCATTATGTAGTTTTTGAAATCTTTCCTACTTAAAGCTAATATATTATTGATATCCTCCTCGTATTCACAGAAGAGAGAGAATGAAGGGGTTTTTTAAAAATTGTAATCTGAACTTTGAAAGGTTTCTTATAATTAATGGGCTATTTTCTTTCTGGGTTCAGTTTCAAAATGTAAACAAAAATGACTACTACAATTGTAAAGTATTCAGTTCAGTTCAGTTCAGTCACTCAGTCGTGTCCGACTCTCCACGACCCCATGAATCACAGCATGTCAGGCCTCCCTGTCCGTCACCAACTCATGGAGTTCACTCAAACTCATGTCCACAGAGTCGGTGATGCCATCCAGCCATCTCATTCTCTGTCGTCCCCTTCTCCTCCCGCCCCCAACCTTTCCCAGCATCAGACTAATTTCCAGTGAGTCAACTCGTCATAAAGTATTGCTAGTACAGTAAACACTGTGCTTAATTTTGTTTTTCCTGAACTTTTAGCAGAACAATTTAAATTCATAGTAAGATTGTTGTTCTTGTCAAGTAAACTTAATGAGCAGTCAGGTAGAACTTCTCTACCAAAACATAAAAGCACAAATAAAAAAATATGTTTTAGAGGAATAACAAGATTTTTTTTAAAGGAATAGTAATGACATTTATTATTTTTTTGTCTTTCTGAACTAAAACTGAAGATGAAAGTAAGCTTTCCTAGAATAAGCTTAGCTTGGAAAACAACCATCTGTACTCAGGGATTCAATCTGTTCCCTGAGGATCATCTATTGGCGGTAAGGCTAATACTTGATTTCAAGGTAAAGTTGCTTGCCTCTTTTAACTCAATGCAAAGTCTAGTTATAATGAAGATTCAAACAATATTTTAAATTCTATATAAGTGCATGAATTTCATCCAATATGAATTAAGAGTTTTAACTTCTTTTTTTAAAAATAATAATAGGTAATATGTTAACTTGACACTTTCTGATTACAAAACTTATGTTCTTATAAAATCTTCTAACTAAATCATCCAGCTAGGGTAGTCTTTTGCAGTAAACCTTTTGTTCTTCAAAATGCTTCTCTGCCAACCAAATCTCATGTTTCCTTCTTTACAGATAGGAAGTCCTTTACATTTCAATTGCAATTCCATTTACCTTGGATGAGGTACAAAATCTAGTTCAATTTCTGGCCAGTTCCTACATCTCCAATTTGTGATTATATTTTCATTTGTTAAGAATTCCATATATTTACTGGTGAATTTCCCATCAAACATTTGTGATTTCGCTCCCTTTTCAGCTTCTAGTACAAGAGGATAATTATAAAATTTGTGCACCAGACCTTCACAGTGAAGACATTCAGCTTCTCTACAGATGTGTCAAATAGTTCCATCATGTGCATTGCCACCGTGGGAATCATTATGCCTGATGCCATGAAAGCTGAGGCCTGCAAGGTATTCTCATTCACTTGTCTTTTAAAAAATGACAATTCCTGAGTTGTTATAACTTTGTTGGTAAATGCATTCCCATCTTAAATTCCTTACTAAGTGCCTTTGTGTGTGTGTGTGCTGAATGGCTTCAGTAACTCAAACAGTAAATTGCCTTCAGGTAAACTCAAAAAACCTTCCTGCTCTTGGCAGTGCCTGCAGCTTTCATAAGGTCCTTTAAAATATATATATATTGTTTTGCTCACATTTGCCTCAATGTCATCTACTTCATTTTCTTCAGAAAGTTTGAATATTTTAATCAATCCCTGGTGCTTTACTCTAGATTTCTTAATGATACTTTTTCTAGCCCAGTTTAATGTTCCACTCATAAAGTAGAGTCTCCTTTCCTTTCCAGCTACTTTGCAAAGCCTCACCTTCTACCTGCTTTAGCTCACTGATCTTGCAGCAGCCAGCCTGTTGTCTACAACAATGCCTACCCGTAACTCATAGAACCTCCCCTTGGATCAACTGGTGGCATCCTTCTCTGTCCATGGCCAGTTGTTAGTCTGTCCTCCCACTCCACCATGATCCAAGGCAGACCCCCCTTCCTGTTTGGTCATGTCTACACAGGTGCTGCAGTGTCTTTCAGATTCAATGCATGATCTGTCCTGGAGAATGTTCTATGTGCTCTTGAGAAGAATGTTTTTCATATGTCTGTTAGACATCTGGTCTAGTGTGTAGTTTAAGTCCATCATTTCCGTATTGATATATTTTGGTTTGAATGATTGAAAGTAGAGTATCAAAGTCCTCTACCATTATTATATTGCTGTCTATTTTTCTCTTCAGACTTGTTAATATCTGCCTTATATATTTAGGAGATCCAATTTGGGTACATAAATATTTACAAATGTAATATCCTTTTATTGGATTAATTCCTTTGTATTGTATAATGACCTCCTTTATCTCTTAATACAGATTATTTTATCTGATATAAATGTAGCTACCCCTACCCTCTTTTCAGTTTCATTTGCATGGAATATATCCTTCTATCTCTTCACGTTCAGTCTTTGTATGTCCTTAAAGCTAAGGCCTCTTACAGTTATCATATAGTTGGATGCTGCATTGTTTTAGCCCATTTACCCATTCTGTGCCCTTTGATTAGAGACTTTAGTCCACTTACACTTAAAATAATAATTAAAAAGGTAAGGACTTACTTTTCCCATTTTATTAGCTGTTTTGTGACTATTTTGTAATTCCTTTGTTTCTTTCTTCTTCTTTTGTTCTCTTTTTTGTGATTTGATGATTTTTTATAGTGGTACGCTTAGATTCCCTTCTCTATATCTTTTATGTATTTACATAGGTTTTTACTTTGTGATTATTATGAGGCTTACAAAAAATATCTATAACAGTTTATTTTAAGCTTTAACAACTTAGCTTTAAATGCAAAATAAACCTTTATACTTTTACTATCCCACCCATGCACGCACGGATTTTATAATTTTGATGCTAATATTTGCAGCTTTTATCTTGTGTATCCATTAGCAAATTAGTGTAGTTATAATTATTTTTAATACTTTATCTTTTAACTTTTATGTGAAGTGGTGATTAATTTACTCCATTAATATTTAATCAGAGTTCATTTTATTTTCACAGGAAAATAATTGACATATTAGAACACAATTAAATCATGTAATTGTTCAGCTTTTACCTGCATTTATTATATAGGTCATTTAAACATTTTGTTAAGTCATTTTGCCATATTAAAATACTGTTATTTCTGGTCAATATTTATTGAAATCCTAAGTATTACTGCTCTATACTTAATAATATGCCCTAAACATTGAAATTATATTTAACTTGAAACCTTTATAAGGTATTTCTTTAAGAAAATATTTTATAATAAAGTATGGCTGAGATACTCAGCTGTAAAGTTGAGATATCAACAATACCATTGAAATTATAATAATGGACTGAACATGAGACTCCAAAAGAAGATGATGTTTCATCCTGAATCTTGTAGCAACTTGTGTTTGCAGGACACTTTCCCAGGTTGGATTTCCACTCTGTGACTCAGGATTCTTGATAAAGATAACTTCACAATGTGGGAGAAATATTTTTAACAAAACAAAACAGCAAACATTTTTAATAATATGTTCTAACAAACTGAGTTAACTGAATTGCATGCCTCATCTTTTTCTCTAATCAATTTTAGATTCATTCTTTGTAGAATCTTAGACTATATTTAAGTGTTTCTCAAGATCATGTATAGGTCTTTGATTCTAAGGTCATAGAGAAGTTGGCCCAAGTGCTGATACTATCTTTTAGCAGGCTTATGAGTTCAAGAAAGTTATATAACTTTCAAAATCTGCTTTCCCTCATGTACCTATATAGAGATAATAGATTATAGTACCTGCCTCATAGAATTGTGGTGATAATTTAATAAGAAATTGCATATACGTGTTTATCTCATACCTGATAAGTAAAAAATGATTCAGTTCAGTTCAGTTCGGTCACTCAGTCGTGTCCGACTCTTTGCGACCCCATGAATCACAGCACGCCAGGCCTGCCTGTCCATCACCAACTCCAGAAGTTTAACCAAACTCATGTCCATCGAGGCGGTGATGCCATCCAGTCATCTCATCCACTGTCGTCTCCTCCTCCTGCTCCCAATCCCTCCCAGAATCAGGTCTTTTCCAATGAGTCAACTCTTCCCATGAGGTGGCCAAAATATTGGAGTTTCAACTTCAGCATCCTCCAATGAACACCCAGTACTGATCTCCTTTAGGATGGACTGGTTGTATTAGCTATTATATTATTTATTTATTTGACAATACTTCTTCCTCCAGTGTTTTTCAGAGACATTGTTAATAAAAATCAACTGGATTCACATGCTTAGAATTCAGTCCGTTCCACTGTATGCTCATGTCTACACAAAGCTACTGATAGAACTGGATCCCAAAGTTGGAATTCAAAATGGAAGATCTGCTTTTCTGTGTATATGACAAGGTACACAAGTGTATTTTCACAGGCCTAACTTCCAGCTGCATTTGCCTTCCGTAATACAGGTACAAATTAATTTAGATTTTTTTGCAAGATAAACTGCATGAGCATGATTTGAAGCAATTGCAGTGGGCGACTTTTGGGAAAGCTAAGTCAAATGAAATGTATTTCATTATGGGTTTATTCTTGAGATATAAAATGCATTTTAGGAAGACAGTCTGATTGTATTAACTTCTGCATTTTACCCTTTTAATTCTCACTTTCAAGGCAAGCCCAGGTGAGAATATCAAAAACAAAGTGTCCATCCTATGAGTACACCCTCTGTCATACTCTTGGCTGTACAAAGATATCTGTTCTTGAAAGGATAATTAAACTGGCCTTATTCAATGTCTCTTGCACATTACATGTGTGCATTTTTACAAAGAGAAAATAAAACCTGACTGCAAAGCATAATTATAAATGGTAATAGTTACATTTTCATCGTATTTATGCAATAAATAAGTCTGTCAAACCTAGAGTTTGGAATTTGTAGTGTTGCTTCCCTCCTGTACTGATATAATTTATTTTGCTCCTCTGCTAATGAGGCTGGCTTTAGATAGCCGTGAGCACCAGTCTCAAATAAAAATTAAAAGTCAGTATATTACATTTCTCCTTCTGTTCCTTCTGCATATTACATTGCTCCATAAGCTCATTGATTCTGGAATTCTATCTCTCCTTTGGCACAATTTTCCTCTGTGGTATGATGCTATGAATATTTATGGCACAATAAAAATAATATAATAATAAGCATTTTTCTAAACTTGTGCTGCATATATCTTCAGACAGGCTAGGGCTATATCTGTTACCTCCCACTAGAGAAGATCTTTATGTCCTGTGAAATAGCTGGCTGTCCCAAAGACCTTCACTTCCACGTGAGTTAAATGGCTTCTGTACTGACAAATTCCAAGAGGAATTTTTGTTCTTCCATATATAGTTTAGGCTCTCATCATCTCTGAAACATTGCCAGATTTTCCTTACATTGAATAGGCTTCCACTGATATCCTTATTCATCCTTCCTGTGTCAACCACTACAATTCATGCTTTTATAGCCACCTTAAATCTTTAGTCTGTAAAATTCCAGGGTCCAGAATACTCTGAGCAGACTATTATCTTGCTCAGTGAAGCGGGACTGCTTTCCCCTCACTCCTCCTCCATCACCTTAACTGACGGGATTTCTTTTCATTTATAAATTTAACTCAAATTATTTCCTTTTTTCAAATATTTGCCAAACTCTCTCATTCCAGCCAATTTCCCCAGCTTGATATCTCTGAGCTGTACACAATGTTCCTAATTCTGTGACTTTGGATTTTGCCCCATGTCACTCTCCCATTTATCCTCTGCAGTCATTCTTCTTATCTGTGTAATTAAGTTAGTTAGAATTCATTCCATTTCCCATTAATAATTACCAGAAAAAGAGGTTTTTAAGCTTTGTCAACTGTTAAAGAAATTCCGAGGCTCATATCATATGAATATTCTGATATTTTATTGTAAAACTTATGGGAATTATTTTAAAGCTATAGGATACTTCCAAAAACTTTCTTCAGTATTTAGGATATGTGTGTGTGTGTGTTTATGTATCTGTAAGAGAAAAGAGATACATAACAAAAGACAGAAACAAAAACACATACAGAAAATGCCCTTTACTATGTTTTCATATGGAAACATTTTTGGGAGACAGTTATCCATGAGTTTCTCACATTTCTGCACATCTTCTGAGCAGAGGCCTAGGCCTTTGTTCTGGACTATTATTTCGAGGAAGTTAGTTTAGCAAACAGCACCAGGAGATAGATAGTTTCTACCCCTGGAGCAAAGGGCAGTTTTATTTTTGTTCTGTATTTTGTTTCAGGCTTCCCAGATAACAGTTGGTAAAGAATCCACCTGCAATGCAGGAAACCCTGGTTTGATTTCTGGGTTGGGAGACCCACTGGAGAAGTGATTGGCTACCCACTCCAGTATTCTTGGGCTTCCCTGGTGGCTCAACTGGTAAAGAATCTGCCTGCAATATGGGAGACCTGGGTTCAGTCCCTGGGTTGGGAAGATCCCCTGGAGAAGGGAAAGGCTACCCACTCCAGTATTCTGGCCTGGAGAATTCCATGGACTATATAGTCTGAGTTGGACACAACTGAGAGACTCACTCACTTGTTCAATTTTTTTGTTCTTATTTGTTTATGTCGCAGTCCAGTATAATGAAAATATGTTTGTCTTTGGGTAAAAAGCAGGCATGATTTCTACCTATTACAGAGGGTTTGGTTTCTCTAACTCATGTTTTGTCTCATACTGTAACCATGTGCAAGATATCAACTGCTTTTCTTCGTGCTGCACTATGGGAATTGGAACTTGGGGAACCTGTGTGAATACTGACACTCTGGCTATTACTGTCACTGGAAATAAAGTCTTTTGTCTCTTATCCCAGGGAGTTGTTTTTTAACTTATTTACCTTTTGTGTTCTCTGAAAATCTATAACAAAGAGTAAGTTGCTAGTCAAGAGAAACCTCAAACCCCTCCACTATTCTAATGGATGAGAGGCTGGCAGAGATATGGCTTTCTGCAGGAATAAAGATAAAGGTCTCATGGGCTGGTTTAAAAGAGAAGAGGAAAGTTCATGTATGATCAAGTGGATATAAAAAATCCTCCATTTTATTTCCTTTTAATTAACAGGAATTGTGGAGATAGTTTCAGGTCGAGCACTAGGAAGTAAATGTAACCACAACCTCAGATGATGCCCAAGGAATTGCTTATTCTCTTCTAAGAGCAAAAACTGAAGTTTCTCAGCTGGATCATCCTCAGGTAGAAATTTCTACCACCATTCATTCAAAAGAAATGGACTGAAGAGACTTCATTACCACGGAGGGTAAAAGCAGACAAACCATTAGAATTTTGGTTAGTTTTGCTGAGGAGATGAGACATGGGGATATAATGCTTGACTTCGGGCATGCAATGACTGTTAAGGCAGAATGGCTATAGAAAAGTTGCTTATGGCTTAATCCTTTCTGCAATCTAGAAGGCCAACACTAGATCCTTTCAGAGATCACAATAAATGGTCTCAGGATTTTGTGCATTGGGCCTTTGCTACCATGAGGGGAATTCCTGGTGAGAAAGAAAACTCCTTTCTGAAACCATAGATGCAACATTGACAAAGATTTGGGCTCTTACTGCCCTGGGTGAGCTTTACAATGCTGATGAAAGTGACTCACAAATGAATAAGAAACAGACTCAAAGAAACCTGGTAAGTTTCCTCAGCAAGAATGCCACCTTGGAAAACTCCCTTAGGCCTTACATTGAAACTGGGCAAGAATTTAAGTTGTCATTTTCACAATGCCACTTCAGATGTTCTCGATTAAAGTAGAATCAAAAAAGTTCCCTCTGTGTATGTATCATCCACATCAGCCAAGTGAAATAAATCTCACAGCCTCAACCAAGCAATGTGACTATGGCAGTTGAATCAAAGTTTCCCCAAAGCTAAAATAGTTGGTGTCAGTAGTTATAATCTTGGCCTCATTTATGACTTTGGACGGACTGAAAACATTGAAGCTTCATTTGGTTGAGCTGTATGTAGGCACCACTCTGCTCACAACTGAAAGTAAACATGACTTAACTTTTGATTACTCCAGGCTCTCTGATTCCTCCCTCTTGATTAACCTGATTTCAACCACTTTAAAGAGAAAGGTGATTTTGGATGAGTTCTAGATGTCCCCGATTCCATGAAAAACCAAAGGCTATACACATCCAAGTCTACAGAGGAATTTGGAGGAAGGAAGAAATTCAAATGTGTGTAATTCTGTTGGAGAATAGTGCATGTATACTCAGTTGCCAAGTCGTGTCCGACTCTTTGCAACACCATGGACTCCTCTGTCCATGGGATTTTCCAGGCAAGAATACTCAAACCCGAGACTCCTGCATTGGCAAGCAGATTCTTCACCACTGAGCTACCTGGGAAGTCCTTGGAGAAGGATAACTGAGTCCCAGTTCCTCCTGTTCCTGTAGTTACTGGGATACCCAGATTCAGGTATTGAGATTTGGACTAGGTACACATTGGGTAAAGAGAGTTAATACATCCTTGTGGATGTGGCCCTTTTGATCAATTCAATATACTGTTGTAATTTCTGCTCCTAAACGTGCAATTATACTAATTTATATGTGTTTACTGTGAATACTTATAAAATCCAGAATAGATTCTTCCAATTAGGAAGTGTCATATATAGAAAATCACTATGGGACATGTAAATCACTTCCAAGCTCCTCTGCCTATCCACTCCAAGGTTGTCCAACAGAAACAATATATAATCCAAGGATAACAAATAGAAATCACAGTCTTAAGGTCTTAAAGACAGGAAGGATGGATCACAAAATCAACACAACAATCCTGTGCAGCCAGCAAAAAATCATAATGGGAGATGGAGTCTTATGGTGGCTTATTACCAACTGAATCTTGTTATTGCTACTGTAGCCCTACAAATAAATTCATTGCACAGACAGATGGCCCTTAGTATGCTGTGTTAAACATTGGCAACACCATCCTTTCCATCCTGCTGTCACCCAAGGATCAAGACCAATGTCCCTTCATTCAGCAGGGCCTTCAAAATACATTTACAGTCCTCCCCAGGGGGTACCTAAGCTCCCCTGTCTTTTGCCTTCAGGGCATGGCTCAGTTAACACTAATATCTCTACCATATGAAGTCTGAAATTTTCACTAAATAGACGACAAACTGGGGGTCAGCAAGTTTGAAGCTTCAGTGTGAACAGCCTTAACTTCAGTGTTACCACATTTCTCCCAGCAAGAGTGGCTGATAAACTCCAACAAAATTTAGAGGCTTTAAAAACCAAGGAGTATCTTGGGATTGTGTTGAGTATATATCAGAACTCTCAAACCCTCTGGCAATGAAGGAAAAACTACTGTCTCTTTTCTACTGCTCACAGATTCAAACAATTTATAGAATTATCTGAATATTATTGGGGCTTCTCTGGTGGCTCAGATGGTAAAGAAACTACCTGCAATGTGGGAGACCTGGGTTTGATCACTGTGTTGGTAAGATACCCTGGAGAAGGGAATAGCTATACCTCCAGTGTTCGTGCCTGGAGAATTCCATGGACAGAGGAATCTGGCAGGTTACAGTCTTGAAAAGAGTCCAACACAACTGAGCGACTGATACTTTGAGTGTTAAAGACTGTACACATCTCAAGTGGGCATTCTGTTTGTACCATTATAACAGTGAGCTCTGCATAGTCTCTACACAACTGACCTCCATGACTGATGATACTGCTGATCTGAATCTCTGGCAAAGAGTGGTACCCACCATCTTGAGATGCCTCATGCAACAGTGACATAGTTAAGTCACAAAGATAATGACCACTTGGTTGAGAACATTGCTTGCCACAATCCCCTACAGTAGACCACACTGGTTAGAGCAAGAGACTCAACAGGGCTCTGAAAGTTCTATTAAATTGCCTTTGTCATTTTTGCATTTCTCCCTTCTGAGTGTGAGTAGGGACTAGTTGAGAGAAGATGAAGCTGTAGCTACTGTAATGTGACATAGATATTTTATGGCAGTGGAGGAAGAGCATCTTTCTGAAACCTGCAAAGGGAACATCTTAGACTGTGGGAGGCATGAATGAGAAAGTGACATTAAGATTTTTTTTTCCTTTCAGGCTATCCCTAGAGTCTTCCTCAAGAAAAATGCATGACTCCCAAATTAATGAGCACTTAAATTTAATTGATTTCAGGATCTGTTATCCTCCAGCAAGCAGGTGTGGTACCGTCTGATTGCCAAATTTCTTAAAATAACCAAAAAGTCTACCAAAGGGGCAGATAACAGCCCTATTCTCTAGAATTCACAGTAAAATTCCTGTCAACACCTTGAGTATCCACTTCACCCCGTGCCAAGTACTGTAGTTCAGTGATGCTCCAGAGTGTATAAAAGCTGCCCAGCTGATGAGGCAGATAAGCAGGAGCGAGTGGGCTTACTTCAAAAACAATAACAAGACTCAGTTTTTCAAACTGAATTGAGAACCCTAAAGTCTACTAGCCGGATATGAGGCCACCTTGGAACAGAGTCAACTTATGTTCCTGGATGATGTAGGCCAGGGGTCTCCAGCCTCCATGATCTAATGCCTGACGATCTGAGGTGAAGATGATGTAATTATTCTAGAAATAAAGTTCACAATAAATGTAATGTGCTTGAATCATCCCCTCCACCCCCACACACCCCACCCTTGCCACAACTGTGGAAAAGTTTTCCTCCACGGAACTAGTACTTGGTACCAAAAACCCTGGAAATGACTGATGTAGACCCGTCTTTAGTGACTCCAGTAGCATTTATTTTAGGGCACATCTACCCTTAGGACGACATGTCTTGTGTGGAAACTCAAACATTAGCTTCTCTCCCCTAAATGTTGATTATAACCTTAGTTATGGTCATAAAAGACCTCCAAGTTTTTAAGGAAATTGCCCCTAGGATAATGTAGGCCTTGAATGACTGTACCATCTTCCCAAAATTATGACTTGGGAAGTTCCCTGGATAGGGAACTGACTTGACTTGCATCCACCTTGCAGTCAGCTTTCCCTGCAATGTGTGTTGCCCAATTAGAAAAAGTGATATAAAATTTGTCTTCAATATTAGTTGAGGTGATCAAAGATACTGCCGCAGTCCTGGAGTGTATTCAGGTTAGTAGTAACTCAGTGACCAAGCTTGTGATAGATGATATTGCCCCTAAATTTGCTCGAGTGCCAAGGTAAAGTCTGTGTAATCTCTAAAACTCCTGCTGTATCTGGACTAAGGCCATGGGGCAATTTGAAAAGTCAACGTGGAATTAAAGGAAAAAGCACACCTAGATTTCTGAGGTAGATCCAGATGGTTTATGAGATTTGTTCAGCTGGTTGAGGGACAGTTGAGGGTAATAATGCATATTTCTTCATCCAGCTGCTCAGAGTCCTATTGATATCAGCCTTAATGAAATGTGATATGAGCCAAATTGAACAGATTTAGTCCTAATCTCTATCAGCCAGATTAATCATGTGGCTTACAGAGGGTTGTACTCAGAGGAAAATTTTCCAGATATCAAGACAGTTTTGGATGGAGGGGTAGAAGACTAGTCTCCATAGGTCTTGAATGTTTATTGCTCAGTATGACAAAGATAGTTTTCCCCTGGAGGCAAAGATCAGACAGGCTTACTGCCCATTATAAAAGATTCAGTTTCCCTAAGGTTGGAATCCCACTCTTGTAATACAAACAACTGTGTGTGTGCAGGCACTTGGCTCAGTCCGCATTGCCTTATGGGGCACCAGCACAAATACTGACAACTGCTATTGCTATGAGTAATAAACACCTTTTCTTCTGCAATCTCCTGTCTTCTGTCAGCACCCATGAACTGTGGCATGCTAACTTGGCACACAAGTATAGTAACATCTCAGAACCTTCTATGTTTTTGTCATATATAAAATTACTGCTGCTGCTGCTGCTAAGTCACTTCAGTCGTGTCCGACTCTGTGTGACCCCATGGATGGAATTACTAACATACACTAATTATGACTTCACTTACATTAAAGAGAGTAGGAGAAAAAACCCTTAGTCTACAGATCTTGTAGCTAACATTTTCAAGGCACACTGGGCTTTAATTAAGTGAGCAAATGAATGTGATTAAATAGAAAGCAATTCAGCACTCTCCTGAAAAGAAATCCTGGTTTGTACTAAGAGCATTTATTTTAATATGTTGGAGAAACTGATGAAGAGCATGGGAAGTGTCCAATGACACAAATTGTGCTTTGATATTTGTAGATAGTCCTAAGTCTCTGGACTGAATTGAGAACCTTGCTCTAAGTGAATTTACTCCCTTTCTAGTGAGTATGCTGTTCCCAGGCCAACCTGCTGACACCTCCTAGGAATGACATAACAGGTTACAATATCCTTTCGCAGAATTCTAGGAAATGCAACATACTTGTAATCAGAACACTGGAACATTTGAAGATGATTCATTACTGGGTAGATGGGTATATACTAATATGGCATAAATCTAGAATCACATGAATCAGATACATTTCTAAATTAATTTTGACTTCCCAGATTAGAAGTCAGGGGAAATAGCTTGTTGAAATTTTAAAAGTATATATAGTATCCAACTAATGAATTTACTAATAGTTGTTCTCAGTCCATGGACATGAATCTAGCATTTTACATGTTATTCACACGAAGTTCAAATGCCAGGTAGCCAAGAATAGAAAATCATTATCCATTTGAAATGAGTGCTTTAGCCATTCTTCAAACACGAGTTGTGCAATGAAAAATAGAAGAGAGCAGTTAAGTCAAATCTTAAGGAACCATTTATTCTATAATGCCTTATTCTTACAACAAAATGGACTATCGCTTGTAATTCTATAATTCCTTTCAGAAATGTGTAAGGGAAAATGTACTTGGGAAAAAATACTCAACACTTTCTTCCCTGTTTGTGTTAGAAAAGGTACTGAAGGTAAGGAAAAGTTATTTGTTTGCTATTACTGAACCTTTGCTGCACACAGAGCAGAAAATGGGAATAAAGAAAGGAAGTCAGCTCTCCAATCCCAGCTGCAGGCTGATGAATCATTTAGTGATTAATTGTTGTTCCTAGTAATTGAAATAATCATATTTCAGAGAGAGGAAAAAAGCATTTGGTCTCTGAATTTTTTTCCTAAAATTATAATTGCTACAATAGCAAAGACTTTTCTAAAGGAGGTATAAAGATCTTAACATAAAACTAAAAGGAGTATAACTCCTAAGATTGACCCAACATCTGGCATCAGGTTTTGAAAAACTTTCCTCTGGATGTAAAAACGAGTGCTCCCCTTTACACTAACAAGCCATCTTATTTTCCTATACAGTTTTCTTTTCAATAGAGTTTGTTATATAGAGAACAATTAAAAACTGTGAAATATATATTGTCTTTTTTTCCAAAAAGCCACTGAGTTCACATTTCAGTTCAGTTCAGTTCAGTTCAGTCGCTCAGTCGTGTCCGACTCTCCGCGACCCCGTGAATCACAGCACGCCAGACCTCCCTGTCCATCACCAACTCCCGGAGTTCACTCAAACTCATGTCCACAGAGTCGGTGATGCCATCCAGCCATCTCATTCTCTGTGGTCCCCTTCTCCTCCCGCCCCCAATCCTTACCAGCATCAGAGTCTTTTCCACTGAGTCAACTTGTCGCATGAGGTGGCCAAAGTACTGGAGTTTCAGCCTTAGCATCAGTCCTTCCAATGAACACCCAGGATTGATCTCCTTTAGAATGGACTGGTTGGATCTCCTTGCAGTACAAGGGATGCTCAAGAGTCTTCTCCAACACCACAGTTCAAAAGGATCAATTCTTCGGCGATCAGCTTTCTTCACAGTCCAACTCTCACATCCATACATGACCACGGGAAAAACCATAGCCTTGACTAGACAGACCTTTGTTGGCAAAGTAATGTCTCTGCTTTTCAATGTGCTATCTAGGTTGGTCATAAATTTCCTTCCAAGGAGTAAGCGTATTTTAATTTCATGGCTGCAATCAGCATCTGCAGTGATTTTGGAGTCCCAAAAAATAAAGTCTGACACTGTTTCCACTGTTTTTCCATCTATTTCCCATGAAGTGATGGGACCAGATGCCATGATCTTTATTTTCTGGATGTTGAGCTTCAAGCCAACCTTTTCACTCTCCTCTCTCACTTTCATCAAGAGGCTTTTGATTTCCTCTTCACTTTCTGCTATAAGGGTAGTGTCATCTGCATATCTGAGGTTATTGATATTTCTCCTAGCAATCTTGATTCCAGCTTGAGCTTCTCCCAGCCCAGCGTTCTTCATGATGTACTCTGCATATAAGTTAAATAAGCAAGGTGACAATATACAGCCTTGACGTACACCTTTTCCTATTTGGAACCAGTCTGTTGCTCCATGTACAGTTCTGACTATTGCTTCCTGACCTGCATACAGGTTTCTCAAGAGGCAGGTCAGGTGGTCTGGTATTCCCATCTCTTTCAGAATTTTCCACAGTTTATTGCGATCCACACAGTGAAAGGCTTTGGCATAGTCAATGAAGCAGAAATAGATGTTTTTCTGGAAACCTCTTGCTTTCTCCATGATCCAGCGGATATTGGCTATTTGATCTCTGGTGCCTCTGCCTTTTCTAAAACCTGCTTGAACATCTGGGAGTTCACGGTTTACATATTGCTGAAGCCTGGCTTGGAGAATTTTGAGCATGACTTTACTAGCGTGTGAGATGAGTGCAATTGTGTGGTAGTTTCAGCATTCTTTGGCATTCCCTTTCTTTGGGATTGGAATGAAGACTGACCTTTTCCAGTCCTGTGGCCATTGCTGAGTTTTCCAAATTTGCTGGCATATTGAGTACAGCACTTTCACAGCATCATCTTTCAAGACTTGAAATAGCTCAACTGGAATTCCATCACCTCCACTAGCTTTGTTCGTAGAGATGCTTTCTAAGGCCCGCTTGACTTCACATTCCAAGATGTCTGGCTCTAGGTCAGTGATCACAGTATCTTGACTACCTTGGTCGTGAAGATCTTTTTTGTACAGATCTTCTGTGTATTCTTGCCACCTCTTCTTAATATCTTCTGCTTCTGATAGGTCCATACCATTTCTGTCCTTTATCGAGCCCATCTTTGCATGAAATGTTCCCTTGGAATCTCTAATTTTCTTGAAGAGATCTCTTGTTTTTCCTAGTCTGTTGTTTTCCTCTATTTCTTTGCATTTGATCACTGAGGAAGGCTTTCTTATCTCTCCTTGCTATTCTTTGGAACTCTGCATTCAGATGCTTATATCTTTCCTTTTCTCCTTTGCTTTCACTTCTCTTCTTTTCACAGCTATTTGTAAGTCCTCCTCAGACAGCCATTTCGTTTTTTTGCATTTCTTTTCCATGGGGATGGTCTTGGTCCCTGTCCCCTATACAATGTCATGAACTTCCTTCCAGAGTTCATCAGGCACTCTATCTGTCAGATCTAGTCCCTTAAATCTATTTCTCACTTCCACTGTATAATCATAAGGGATTTGATTTAGGTCATATCTGAATGCTCTAGTGGTTTTCCCTACTTTCTTCAATTTCAGTCTGAATTTGGCAATAAGGAGTTCATGATCTGAGCTACAGTCAGCTCTTGGTCTTGTTTTTGCTAACTGTATACAGCTTCTCCATCTTTGGCTGCAAAGAATATAATCAATCTGATTTCGGTGTTGACCATCTGGTGATGTCCATGTGTAGAGTCTTCTCTTGTGTTGTTGGAAGAGGGTGTTTGCTATGACCAGTGTGTTCTCTTGACAAAACTCTATTAGCCTTTGCCCTGCTTCATTCTGTGCTCCAAGGCCAAATTTGCCTGTTACTCCAGGTGTTTCTTGTCTTCCTACTTTTGCATTCCAGTCCCTAATAATGAAAAGGACATCTTTTTTGGGTGTTAGTTCTAAAAGGTCTTTTAGGTCTTCATAGAACCGTTCAACTTCTGCTTCTTCGGTATTACTGGTTGGGGCAAAGGCTTGGATTACTGTAATATTGGATGGTTAGTCTTGGAAACAAACAGAGATCATTCTGTCGTTTTTAAGATTGCATCCAAGTACTGCATTTCGGACTCTTTTGTTGACCATGATGGCTACTCCATTTCTTCTAAGGGATTCCTGCCCACAGTAGTAGATATAATGGTCATCTGAGTGAAATTAACGCATTCCAGTCCATTTAATTCACTGATTCCTAGAATGTCAATGTTCACTCTTGCCATCTCCTGTTTGACCACCTCCAATTTGCCTTGATTCATGGACCTAACATTCCAGGTTCCTATGCAATACTGCTCTTTACAGCACCGGACCTTGCTTCTATCACCGGTCACATCCACAACTGGGTATTGGTTTTGCTTTTGCTCCATCCCTTCATTCCTTCTAGAGTTATTTCTCCACTGATCTCCAGTAGCATACTGGGCACCTACCGACCTGGGGAATTCTTCACTCAGTAACCTAGACGCCAGCCCCCGCGGCTCAGACGCCAGAGACCCCAGGCCGGGGCGCAACCGACCACGCAAAGAGGCACGACGGTGAGGAGCTACCCCACGCCTGAGGCCAGGGCCGGCAGCTGAGAGGAGCTACCCCACGTCCAATAGGCGGTGGCTGCGCAGGTGCAGGAGGGCCGAGAGGAGCTACTCCATGTTCAAGGTCAGGAGGGGCGGCCTTGAGGAGATACCCCTCATCCAAGGTAAGGTGCAGCGGCTGAGCTTTCTTGGAGCAGCTGTGAAGAGATATCCCACGCCCAAGGTAATGGAAACCCAAATAAGACGGTAGATATTGGGAGGGAGCATCAGAGGGCAGACACACTGAACTCATAATCACAGGAAACTAGTCGATCTGATCACAAGGACCACAGCCGAATGTGGTCCACTGGAGAAGGGAATGGCAAACCACTTCAGTATACTTGCCTTGAGAACCCCATGAACAGTATCAAAGAGTTCACATTTACTGCCCCCAAAATAGTATTTAAACTTTATAATCAATGTTAATCTGCGTCAATAGACAGGCTTTATCATGTCTGGAGTTCTAAATGTGTATGGTCCTATGCCAAGAATTTGAGGAGTCACTACCTTCAAGGAGTTTACTGTTTAATTATGGAGGTATAGTGTGGCAACCCACTCCAGTATTCTTGCCTGGAAAATCTCATGGATGGTGGAACCTGGTAGGCTACAGTCCATGGGGTCACAAAGAGTTGGACACGACTGAGTAACTTCACAGTGTATACAGAAAATGTTAGCAATAAGCATGGTGCATGTGAGCATTATTAAAAAAAGGTCATGAAGTTGGAAATTTGCATTTGGTGTGTGCTTAATATGTTTAGGACTTTTCAAAGTTTTTTCATAGCTAATCTCCACAATGACCCTGAGAAGAAATTATCATATCAATTTTAAGTGATGAATAAGTAGGATCAGAAAGACTAAGTGATTTATTCATGTTCACACTGCTAGTAAAAGGTAGAGCCAGTTTTCAAATGTGGTTCTCTTTCCCTCTGATTTTAAAAGAAAGAGAGAAAGGTATAACTCCATATTTTAAATCCTTGGTGATAATAAAAGTCTAAAATAATAGCATTTATAGAATAGAATTATGAGAAAAAGCTGGCATTAGAGAAGAGATGGTTTTATTTGTGTATATTGTTTCTGAAACAATACTAGGGAGTATAAGAAGAAATATTATTCTATTTTTAGATAGAGATTAAAAACCCTAGTTAAAAAATCAGTCTTGGATATGTAGGTATGGTATTCAACATTGTTTCAATGTAGACACAATGAATAATAATGATAAATGAGCAACTATATTCTTGATTCCACACAACAAAATGATGCCATCTGGAAATTCAAATTCTAGGAGGTGTAATGAGTAGTTGGCAAAGCTGACTGTAACAATTCCTCCTGTGCCTGTGCATGCATGCAACACCTCATGTTAAAAATTGGAACCTATTTTTTCTCCCTTGGAATATGGGTTGGCTTTAAACTTAATTTAAGCAATAGAATGTGGGGAAAGTAACTCTGTACTAGTTCAGGTTCTAGGCTTTATGAGATGTCACAGCTGCTGCTTTCCTTCTTTTGCTATCTTGAGCCTTCTGGTAAAGAAGTCCAGGCTCTCCATCTGGAGAAAGAGGCCACTTGGAGAAAGAGGCCCCATCCAACAGCCCAGAACTAAGACCCCCAAGATGGGACGGCGACCATCCTGATCCTCCAGCCCAGCTGCCATCTGAGTGAGTGCCGCTGACACAACAGAGAGCAGAAATCTCTGAGGAGCTCCACTCATATATCTGAATCACAGAATCATGACTAATACTTGGGTTTCATTTTAGTCCACTAGGTGTAGGGTAGAGTGTTACTGAGTACTGCTAAAAGAGAGAAGAGACTAACAGTAAATAATTAAATAAATATTTGCCTTCTCTCCCTGACAGGAATTGAATCATTCTTTTAAGAAACATAAAACAGGACTTGATGATAGAGAACTGCCAAGGAAGTAGTAGAGAAGTGCTTGCACTGGGTGATCAGAGAAGGCTTCCTGAGGAGGTGACATCTGAGTAGAAAAGGGAGTTAGAGAATTGAATGGGTCATGGTGATGAACCATGAATATCACGGAAAAAGAATTCCCCAATGTTTCATAATAGGTTATAACTGGCATATTCAAAATTAAATTCCCACCTGTATATTGACATCAATATAGAAGGCTCTGCTCTTTTCTTTTGTCTGTATTACTATTTGCATTTAAAAATGAATTCACGTGCCATCTTCCTCAGAAAGGCCTGACTTCTCTAACCTGAGGGGGTGTCCTCTTCTACATCACCATCTCCAACCACATTTTCTACTGGGAGAGTTTGAACATGTTATGCACCTTATTTCCTTTTATCCAAACCTCATGCCATTAAACTTAAAGCTTGTTTTGATCTCTGTACTGACAATATGTATATTGTAGGTGAAATGACACTACTGTCTTGCTTCTATTTACGTTACATTCACTACATTTTATTCTTCTTCTTTTTTTTTGGGGGGGGGGCTTCCACTGGATACCAGCTTAAGCACATCATCAAAATTTAGATTGTATCACAAAAAGACTTTTTTTTTTTTTTTTGGCCAATGGCTGCTTAACCTGCTACTGAAAGGTAACAACAAAATAAAGCTTTTATTAACCAGAAAATGTACTGTGCTTCCTTTGGGAAGGTAAACAAGACAGCAGATATAGAAGCCTCACTCAAAGAGGGAGAAAGGAAACTGAAGGATTTTAAGAGTAACACCTGTCAAATGGAGCAGTAATGTGTACTGCTTGACAAAATAGGCTGGTGACTGTCAAAATAAATAATAAACCTTCCAGCTCTGACTAATGACAGAACTACACCAGAAGACTCGAGGGAAGCATCCAACAAAATGCAAAATTGAAAGTAAAGTTGGAATGATCGGCACAGCCTCCCAGCAGCTAAATTTCAAGTAATTTTGGAGAAACTCAAACCATTCACCAGGTTTCATGGCAGAGGGAAAAGTTCCAAAAACTCTTCTGATTGAGCATTCCTCTTTCGTTAGGAAATCACATCTCTTCTGATAGAGTGCCGGGACCTTGTTTTCTGCTTTTTCAATACAGAAACAATCTTGCTGTGACTGTGGCATTCTCTGTGCAGACATTCAGCTGACTGCCAAGAATATCATCAGGAGGATCAGCCAGAGCTGTACCCCTTTGTTGTCAGAATGGGGCACACTGCAGAAAAGGCAGAGATCCAGGGAAAGGCCACTTCTGATTCCTTTCTGCATCCATTTCTTCCCACTTGAGGTACCTAGTTTTCTTTTCCCGTAGCTCCTGAGAGGATCATCTTATTTTCTCTTTCCAGAAAGCAAGGTTTTCTAAAACAATTACAGAGCAAGCTGCCCAAGTGTCTGCAGATAATGTTATGACCCTTTCCAGGGGCAGTTTCATTTAAGCAAATTGTTTTTTGGAAGCCCTAAAACCCTTGATAAATTTCTGCTTTAAATTTAATAATACATCACAAGGGGAAGAATATGTTGTTAGTGGAAGAATTTTAAACATCTCAAAAACATAGTTCTGCAAAAGCCATCTTGCTTCAGAAATTATCCACTTATGCCTCTAGTTCCAAGTGTCAGAGGTGAGGGTTGGTTTGTCCCTCTGTCTGACTCTCTTAATTGTATTTTTGTTCCCAGGCAGAGCTATTCTCTGGGCTCCCAAAGTCAAAGTGGAAGAGAAAGGAGGAAAAACACTAAACAGCACGAACTCCCAAGGAGAAGCCACTACTAGAAATTATTTAGCCTATAGTAACATGGCTTGCTTTCTCATTTAATTTTATTTATGCTGTTTCATTATTTATTCTTCCTTTATCTGTTTCATCCATTATATTTACTGACCCTAGTTCCAAATATGTTTTTCATAAAAATCTATTTCTAAGCAAACAATTTAGAGATATAAAAAAAGCAAAACATCAAATCTAAAAACAAAAATTTAGTGCTGGTTTCTTTCCAGTCCAAAGTATTTACTAAAATGTGTAATTTAAGGGAAAGAAAAACTGAACATTTTGTTTATTTTAAACGTTATCTTGGAGAGTTATACTAATCTAAAAACTGCATTCTATATTATTTTGATAGCCATATTTATTAAATCAAAACATAAAGACATACTCAGATTACAGAATGAATATCAGAACTCAGGACCATATCAGATATATGAGTAGCAAGTGACTGTCAAGATGTATCATAAGTGAAGTGAAAGATTAGTTCCTTCAAATTACCTTGACTCACAAATGGACAGGAATCAGAATGCCTTTACTTTCTACCCAGTGATTTCAACATTCTAGGATGATTTTATTCACCAGACCACTGGCTGATCCATCCTACTCTGATAGAGGGTGACCCAACCCAGTCACCATTATGTCCAAGGAATCCTGCACTTCCTGCAGCAATTATTTTGGTTGGCAGGACTGTCTTCTTTAAAACCTTCTCTACTCATTATTCTTGCTGCCTCTGAAGGGTCAGTAATGTGTCTGCCAGTAAAGCATTGTCTCCTTCCATTTCCTCTTCCCATAACCACAAAAAGTAGAAGCAGTTCCTTAGTTGAGGAAAGGGCATGTGTTCATTAATAACCACAGTAGTCTAGCAGCCAAGCCCTTGCTAATGCTCTGCTCATTTTTAACTTGGACTACTATAACCACACTGTTTTGTCTCCAAGGCTTTATTCTTCTGTCCAGTTTAAAATGATATGCATTCTGCAGATCAAACCATTTTCTAGATGGATTTAAGTTATGCGCGTGGGAAGAAACAGCCTGGGCTTGGTAATGTTGTGTATCAGGAGTATGGTGTGGAATAGGGAGATGAGTGTCTAAAAAAGGCATGTAAATATACCGTATGATGATAGGGACCCAGTTTTGTTTGGTGGTTTTTTTTTTTTTTTGTATTCCAGGAATCACGAACTCTCAAGATCTAATTGCAACTTTAATGACCACATTTGACAAATTATAGGAATTTTCTCTGCCTGTGCCCCACCTTATTACGTAGTATTAAAAAATATTTTGTGTACAGCAAGGTGATTTGACTTACATACATTGTGAATGAAATGATTACCACAATAAGTTTAGTGAATGCCCATCATCTCTTATAGATACAAAATTAAATAGAAAAATTGTTTTCCTTGAGATGAGAACACTTAGGATTTACTCTCTTAATAACTTTCATATATGACATACAGTGGTGTTAATTATAATTTGACTTGCATTTCCTTGATGGTTAGTGATGTTGAACATCATTTCATATCTCTATTGACCATATATATGTCTTCTCTAGAAATATGTCTATTCGGATTCTGTGCCTATGTTTTAATTGAGTTTCTTTATGTTGAATTGCATGAGTTGTTTGCTATACTTTTGATATTAACCCCTTTTATGGTATATTGTTTCCAAATATATTCCCCCATTAGTATATGTAATTTTTGTTTTGTTTCTTTTGCTGTGCAAAAAGCCTTTTAGTTTGATGTAGTTTCATTTGTTTATGTTTTTATTTCTCTTGCCTGAGGAGACAGGTCTAAAAAATTACTACTAAGACCTATGTTAAAGAACATACCACCTCTGTTGCTGCTACTGCTTCTAAGTCACTTCAGTCGTGTCCGACTCTGTGCGACCCCATGGACTGCAGCCTATCAGGCTCCTCCGTCCATGGGATTTTCTAGGCAAGAGTACTGGAGTGGCTTGCCATTGCCTTCTCCGATACCACCTCTGTAGACCTCAAATTTTTACAATGCTCTGTGTTGATTGTGTCTCAATAAAACTGGAAGAAAAAATAATAATTTTTAAATTTAATAAATAATAAATAAATAATTGAGAGACCATCCATAATATAGAAAACTTGTAAGGACCTGAATGTAAAGCAAAGTTTTTGTATTAAAGGTCAATTTGGAAGAAATCTGCCTTTACATTTATTTATTATCAGATTTTTTAAAAAGCACATAATTTGTGCATGATATGCAGCAGATGCTTAATAAATTTGATTTTCCTTCATGCGTGTGCGTGTGTGTGCAACTTTTGCAAGCTGAAAAGCCACCGAAAGAGTACCGCCATACCATTGCTAAATAACTTCCTCTCTGATGCAGCCAAATCAGCAGTCAATTTTTAAGAAACTTTTTGAGCAATAGGTCTGTAGTCCACCAAAATCTGCAGATAGAAAAGAGTACAAGCAAGAAGAACTTGAGACAGTGATAGAAAAAGAGTAAGTGTCTGCTACCCATGGACATCATCTCCTGGCATCCTAGATATTTTTGTGGCTTATATTTTGAAATTACAGTAGCCCTCCAAGAAAGAGTTAATTCATTACCAAATGGTGAGCCATTTCCTGTCTACTGAATTGTAGAATCAGAATAAGTACTATTTTATCAAAAGAACATTGGCTGTCATCTAGCTTTAATCACTTTCAGAAAAATTATGAATTATTTCCAGATTCCATTTTGGCAACTTGGAGCCTTACCTCATACGTAAGATTATTGCTGAAACCAGTGCTTCTCCAACTTGTCTTCCTTCGTGTTTTTCTTCTCTTAAAAAAAATTAATTACATTCAAGCTAGTGAGCTTGTGAGACTATGTGAGGCCTACGTTAGCTCAAATATTGTTTGTATATAATCCTACACAGATGTGGAGCCAATAGGGAGCTAGATCACAGTGTGCTTTTACACATCTTTTAGTTAAATTAAAAATCCAAAAGCTAAATCTTGTGTTCTGAGACAATACATGAATTTGACATTTCCTGGAGGCGATTAGAACCATAAACCAATGAATAGACTATAGTCATCCATTTAAGTGGTTTGTGACTGTGAGAGACTAAATATTTACAATGTCTTTTATCCTTGGATACAATATAATGATTTCATCATTTTAATAGCTCTTTACTCAAATGTAGCTGCATCCCACTTAGATTTTAGAGACGAGAATTTGAAATAGTTTGGATCTCATTAACCATTTGAGTAAAGCCCAAGAATGACAAAATATATAGAGTTCAAGGTGTTGAAATCATGATTTTAGTTTTGATTTATGTCTTCCCTCCTGAATCTTGAACTATTTACCAAACTTTGCTCTAAATGTTCAGATAAGGAGATATATTTGTTCACACACAGTCAGAAGAAGGTCGCTAACAGATCCCAGGCATCTGCATATAACTACAGGGTTATGCACACAAATAGGGACTGGTTGATGAAATGTGAATGAACCAGGACAAAAGCATGGAAGATATTATGGAAGCAATGAAAGCAATGTTCCCCACAGCAAGCTCAATGAATAACTTTGTTGTATACAGGAAAATATGGTATTATCTCATAAAACCCATTATCTTAATTTGCTCTTCCTTTTAGAGTCCTACAAATGCCTGAATGTTCTTCCTCTCATTATTTTCCCTATGTATACTCTCACAGTTTCTGAAAAGAAAACTGAGTTAGTATATTTGGCTAATATTATTCTTCCCCTTTCCCTCCCATGTAGAATGAAAACAAAATTTGGTTTATTTTCAATACAGAAATGCAGAGACTACATTAACTGGTTTTGTTTCTTTTTTTCTGTATTTGGCTTTAGCACTCACAGGTTTCCATTTATATTAATTCTCAGTCTTTTGCATAAAAAAGAAATAAAACAATACTGACTGACATAGACACTATCAAAATAAATTTATAGTTACCTCCCCAAGGTGTACAGAAGATATGATCTATTACGACTTTTGTACTAAGACTTTCGGCATTCTCCATTCATAGTTGCTGCTGCTGCTGCTGAGTCACTTCAGTCGTGTCCGACTCTGTGTGACCCCTTAGACGGAAGCCCACCAGGCTCCCCCGTCCCAGGGATTCTCCAGGCAAGAACACTGGAGTGGGTTGCCATTTCCTTCTCCAATGTGTGAAAGTGAAAAGTGAAAGTGAAGTCGCTCAGTCGTGTCCGACCCTTAGCGATGCCATGGACTGCAGCCTACCAGGCTCCTCCATCCATGGGATTTTCTAGGCAAGAGTACTGGAGTGGCTTGCCATTGCCTTCTCCGTCCATTCATAGTAGTTGACCTCAAAGACTATTTTATAAATCGCTATCCTAAGGCACCTATGTAAAATGTTTTATAATACCTTGGTTGGATCATCAGTCAAGACATAGTTTATGACATGCTGAGGTAGAATCAAAATGAAAAAAATTAAAGCTAAGGGATTTTTCGTTTATAATATACTGATCCTTAATGACCGTTCAAATAAAACCATCTATGTACAAAGGAGAAATTTTTATTTCTATCCCACAGCAGGGGGGAAATACACACATGTATATTTGGGATTAAATGTTACGTTTAATAATAAAAACTACAAATGACAGGTCCTACTGTATAGCACAGAGATCTATACTTACCACCCTATTATGAATCATAATGAAAAAGAATATTAAAAAATAATGCACATATAAGTATAACTGAAGCATTTTGTTGTACAGCAGAAATTAACATAATATTATAAATCAACATTGTTTAAAACAAAAACTCACAGTTACTTATTGATTTTAACACTCAATTTCCTTGCATTACATGACAATTAAATCTGCTGTATAATACTTTACAAACTTATTGAAAGTATAAAGTGAAACAATGTGCTTGAAAGAACTATGAAAATCAAAAGCAACATGTACTAAGAAGATGGCATCCTTAATTCACTGGTAGTGCTGGTAAGTGAGGATATATGAATAGCATCTGTGTCTGCCTTTTATTGTTGTTGTTTAGTCTCTAAGTCATGTCAGACTCTTTGTGACCCCATGGACTGTAGCCCGCCAGCCTCTTCTGTATGTGGGATTTTCCAGGGAAGAATACTATGGTGAGTTGTCTGACTTTTAAGGGCTGTCATACAGTGGAAGAATCAGACCCATAAAATGTCATAGGTAAACCAGGAGGGAGTTCTCACCTTCCATGGAACATGGTGGAAAACTACACAGAAGAGATAATATCTAGACTTGATACTGGAGGTAAAGTCAGGGTTCTTTCAAGTGGAGAAGAAAGGAAACAGTATTCTACACAGAGGGAACAATAGGTACCCATACAGATAAGCAAGAAAAATCATAATAAACTCATCAAACTTGTGGCTGAAATGGGAGAATGGGAAGATAGTGAGCTGTAGGTGGCTGATGAAAAAACTGATGTTTTAGGATCATTTATGTGTTAGTATGATGAGTCAAGATTTCATTGCCTAATTGTTTGGAGACTCTTGGGTTTTATTTACTTATTTATTTATTACTGAAGTGTGGTTGATTTACCACATTATATTAGTTTCAGTGTATGACAGAATGATTCAGTATTTTTACAGATTATGCTCCATTAAAATTTTCACAAGATAATGACTATAATTTCCTGTATTGTATATCCCTGTTGCTTATCTATTTTTACCTCTTAATCATGTACCTCTGTCTTGCCTTTCCTCTCTCCTTTCTACCTACTGGTAACCACTAGTTTGGAAACACTGGGGTGAGAAAGCTCTTGAATTTTTAGAATGGAAAGTGTGTAATAAAATGTATATTTAAAAAAAAGTAATCTCAAGTCAGCAGTGTGGACCTGTTATGGAAAGGATTGGTAAACAGACTAGAAAGAAAAATGACTACAAATGTATTACAATTATCCAGAAAGAAAGGGCTAACAATCCATGTTAATTTGGCTGTACTAAATGGTGAAGGATAAGTTTCAGAGTAACAGAGGTAGTGACATGTCACTACCTTTGACATTGTATTAAGCATCTTGATATATAACTTTTTTGGTAATAAAATGGGAGTAATTTTCTAAACATGTACTTAAACTCTACCAAAATGAAAAGTATGCATTGCTCTATTGTGGTTCTCTGCAATGTTTGCCAGTAAGTAGTGTATTTCAGATTTGACCTTCTTCCCCACAGTATATAAAGCACTTTCAAAACATGTAAAACAGATGCAAGCTAGCAATCCTTTCCCTTTAGTAATTTCTGAGATGAGATATGGAAGATTTAGGAAAAATTCCACTGTGCCCCTCTCCCCTTCTTATCACACTCATTTGAACAGTCAAGTCCTGGGATTTCAGCAAGGGTCCTTCCTACATGATTGGTGATGCGGTCGTGAATCACCATGACATGCATCTCCCTAGTGGCTCCTTTTTCACCCAGTTCACTGATATACTGTGCTCAAGGGTGCAAATGTTCACGGTAAAAACTTACTTATCTCTTTCTCTTTGTTTAATGCATGACCTTAAAACGCCTGCATCATTGCTGTCTGGACAGCTCATACTCTAACCTCCAATGAGGCAGGAATTGAGCTTAATTAATTCCCATTTACAATAGTACTGCCTTCTAAAAATACAGACATTTAATAAATGTTTTGGTGATAATGGGATAATTTATCTCTTCTAAGGAGCATCCCTTTCAACTGAACCAAGAACAGCATACACTGTACTGGTTTAGGGAGGATAAATCTAAGTCCATGACAATTAAAAATGATAGGAAGAATAAAAACTCATCCATCTGCCTAATGACTAAATTTCGGTGGTGAAGATTTGATAATTCTAGTGAAGTTGTTAGTGGAAGAGCCTTTTATTTTAACACATTTTAAAAATTCAGGGAAGCCTGACTGCTCATGCTAGCTCAGTAGTGTCAAGTCAATTTAGGCAACCGCAGTGAACTCAGGAAAAAGACATGACCTGTATTTTCACTTTAAAACAAAAGAAAACATGATTTGTTTCTGTTTAAATTAGTTCAGACTTAGTTCAAATTTTTCCAATATGGTACCCAAATCACAGAATTTAAGCTCACCCTTATACACATATATGTACAGACGTACACACAGGTGTGTGTGTGTGTGTATATAAATATATATATATATGTATATACACATATATACTTTATACATATATAAACATATATACATGTATATATATACATGCATATATAAGTATACACACATACATACATATATAAATATACACACCATATATATGTATGTATGAGCTTATAGAAGATATATATGTGTATCTTCACCTTGGAAAATAATCATTTTTATGTGTTATTACTTGAAAAGATCATTACATTCAACTTCTTGCATCCAAAGTCTTCTTATCAACTGAAATAGATGTATAGCTGAATTAAAATAAGCTTTTATTTATAGAAATTTAAGAATTAGGTTGTTTTTTATTGATTTAGGTTGTGTATGGATTGATATGTGTGTGTTTGTGTTTCTAATACCTACAAAAATTGATCCATGCAGTTCCTAGAGACTGCTTGTTAAAAACTTGGCTGATTGGTTGACTTCTTTTCATAGTCACATAATCAGCACTAAGATTTAAACAAAAAATCTTAAAATGAAGAAAAACAGATTTGTAAAAGGAAATTTCTCATCCTCACCAGAATACATTTTACAAATCTGTTCTATTTAGGTTAACATGTATTGTCAAACAACAGGAAAATTAAGAGTATAATAATACCTTATGTCCTAGTCTGTTGAGTAATTTCTTCTTGTTCAGTCCTCAGAGCAAGAGAAGTGCATTGGTTATTTCAAAGACTGAAAAAGCATTACCTGAGTATTTTCAAATCAAGCTTATTAAAGCACATTGTTTCAAGCCAAGCCTATTAAAGCCATCATTGTGATTATACTATATTCCTTACTAACAAGTAATACAAATTCAGTTTACTTCTTTTGCTGCAGTTATTGTGGTAGATGATGATTTCTAAAAAAGAAACAATATACTCAAGTCAGTAGTTTTTAGTATGCATCAGAAATAGCATAGTTAGAATTTCATTTATATAATTTTAAATCATGGAGTTGATTTTGTAAATACCACTGAAATACTTATTTAAGGGACACACTCTTATTTTAGAAAATGTAGTTCCCATTTTATCATTTATATTTATGTTCCAGTAAACTTGCTTTCTCCTTTGATTTAATTTTACCCACTGAAAAATTGCCTCTGATGTGTTTTGCATTTCCCTCCTCCCTCCAGATCTGTCCTTACATGTTTTACCACCAGCAGATTTACTCTGGTGTTGTTAGCAATTTCTGCCACCAGAGAAAGTTGTGTTTTTTCCCCCCTGTGGCTGCCTTGCAAAGGTTTAAGGGAAGCTGAGCTACATTTCAGTTCAAAATGACACTTCTGTCCAGTTAAGCTGCATATTTACTTCTTTGAGAATTTAATTTTTGTGCCTAAAAATAAATAACAATTGTTAGTTTATATTGACATTTTGAGACATTTGAGATAATAGTAAATAGACATTTACTATTCCTGAGTATTACCCTTGAGTTAACATTTTTTATTTATATGCTTGATTTTTAAAGGTTTATTGAATTCGTAATTAAATGTATTATGTCTTTGAGCCGAATGACTTTAAAAGTATGTACATCTAGTTTTATATTGCTAATCAATAGAAAAACATTCAAATACAGTGTTGAATCTTCTCCATTGAGGGGGCCTCTTTGGATCTAAGGGCTGCAACCTCTGACAGAAAATTTGAATTACTTTGACACTGCTTTTCCTATTTGTGAGGGTAGGATCAAAAGACTTGCACTTTAAGGCCTTAAACTCATTTAAGAGAAAGATATGGACTTCCTATTATATTTCTACACTTGCAATAAAAATGTTGCTATAATAAAATTAATAATGGTTATAAGAATCTAACAAATACTTTCTGGGTGTCAGACATTACGATAAGGCTTGCATCAGAAAGAATAGGATGGGCTACGCTATTATAGAACAATCCTAGAGTCACCTCTGATGTCCAGCATGGGTAGCATGACGGTCTTAGCTGAAGGAGGCCCCTTTTCCATATATGTTTCCATAAAGCTTCCAGCAGGCAAGAAGAGATGTGGCAAATCTTAACTGGCCTTTCTGAAAGCTTCTGCATGCAACTTCTTTCTGTCCAACATTCAAAGCAAGTCACTTGGCTATGCCTAAATCCAAAGGTGGTAGAAAGTATAATCCTATTGGACATCAAGAAGAAACAGAATATGTGAGAGCAGCCCTAAAATTTAGAGGGTCTTCTACAATTCACAAATCAGCTGTTCTAATAAACCCCAGGACTTTATGCTAACTCTGTCAAGCTCTGTTTCCTTAATTTGCTTTATTTTCTTAAAAGTAATTTTAAATATATGAACTCCTATAGTTTGTTCTATAATTGTGGATATGGATAGATATGAATAATCAATAGCTAGAATGTACTCTCAGTGAGGACAAGAACTTTGTCCACTTTTTCCTTTCCTCCTCTACCACTTTCTTCCTATTCTTTCTTTTTATCTTCTTAACTTTATGGTCAATACCTTCAATAGCACCTGCCACATAATAAATATAAGAATGAATGAATTATATGCATTTTACAAATAAATAAGCTGAATCTTAGAGATGTTAAGTAACTTAAGTAAGATAATATAACCATGAGTTGCAGAGTTATGATTCTGAACCCAAGGTTTAAACACTCAACTGTAATAGCTCCTGTGCTCGATGATTACAAAGGATAGTGGGAAAGACATTTATAATGAGGTAGCATGAAAAGTGTTTATAAGAGAAACATAGACAGATTACTATGAAAATAAAGGAGTAAAATCTCACCATCAGATATAGCGTGTTTGAAGGTGATGAAAAATGGTAGGAAGGAAGATTTCATGGAGGCTGTGCTAGATTTCCAGTGAGATCTCGAAAATATGCTTACTACTTCTTTTGAAATAACTTCTTAGGCTTTCTGCTATGAACTAGGCATGAGCTAGCTTCTAAGGATATTGCTATTGTTGAGGCACTAAGTCATGTCTGACTCTTTGCAACCCCATGGACTGCAGCACACCAGGGTTCCCTGTCCACTATTTCCCAGAATTTGCTCAAACTCATGTCCATTGAGTCAATGATGCCATCCAACCATCTCATCCTCTGCCACCCCCTTCTCCTCCTGCCCTCAGTCTTTCCCAGCATAAGGATCTTTTCCAATGAACTGGCTTATTGCATCAGGTGGCCAAGGTATTGGAACTTCAACATTAGTCCTTCGAATGAATATTCAGGGTTTATTTCCTTTAGTATTGACTGGTTTGATCTCCTTGCAATCCAAGGGACTATAAGGATATAGAAATACTCCAAAGGGGAAAAAACTTTGTCCTTGTAGAGCCTCTAGTCTCATGAGTTATGTGCCAGACACACAGACAAAAGACACTCCTCAGTGAGAGGCTGATGGTCCTCTCTGCAGTTTTTGGAGGAACAGGTGTGGGTGAGGAAAAGAAGCTTCTGCATGGTCAAGTGAGCAGATATTGACAGGACTACACCCTGCAGAAAGGTCTTTGGGAGCTATTGACACCAAAAGCTGTCCCAGCTCACGATTGTGGCACAAGAAGAAACAGGGCCTGGGTCCCTGCTGTACTTCTTCTTCCCTCTTTACTAAAGTACCCCCAATCATATTCTTCCACACTGATTTACAGGCAGAGTCAGATAAAAGAAAAACCACTACTTGTCATAAGACAGACTTTGGGCATGGACTCAGAAAGAAAATACTTAAACTATCAGTCTTCTGTACTTATACGAATGTGAAATTTGACTCTTCCTAAATAAATGGGCAAAGTGTTGTTCTTATCAATAACTATATTGATTAACTTCTGAGTTCAGGGCACAACATTTTAGTTAGGGGCTAGTGGATGGTACGAGAATGGTACATAATAATACATTTAGACATTCTCAACTGAAAGTAAGTGGTAAAGACCCAAAGTCTACTGACCTCCAGAGGTAAGAGTGACATCCATGGGATAACGTTGAATGCTGATTGTGGTCAATAAAGTAGTGCTTTCCAGACAAGTAGACAAGGAGTTATCAAAGTGAGAGTTATCTCATTGAGGATTATTCTTGGCTGCCTATAATATTTATTGTTGTTCAGTCGCTCAGTCATATTCAACTCTTTGCAGCCCCATAAACTGCAGCATGCCAGGCTTCCCTGTCCTTCACCACCTCCCAGAGTTTGCTCAAACTCGTGTCCACTGAGTCAATGATGCCATCCAATCATTTCATCTTCTGTCGTCCCCTTCTTCTCCTGTCCTCAATCTTTCCCAGCATCAGAAAAATATAGAGCCCTCAAATAACAGTATCTTTAAAAAAGATAGATTTTCTTTATCTCACTAAAAAACATCCATAAGTATGTGATAGAATATGATGTGGTATTTCCCCAGGATTCTCTTTTTCATTGTGTCATTTATTCTGGGAGAAAAAAAAAATACTGCATACTCAAAGGAGTAGTATACCAGAGTTAAGTAAAGGAATTATTTATAGAGGTGTTAAAACGGTTAAGAGCAGCAAAAGAGAATGTTGAAGATACTGAAGACTAGCAACAGGGGGACCCAACATATTCTTAGGCTGCTCCAGGAAGTTAGAGCTGTGGCCTAGGGAAGAGGAGCTGTGGCCTTAGAAAGAGGGACACAGCTGCTGCTAAAGACCAGCTCAGCAGAGAGGAAGTATAGGGAATGAATAAATAATCAATTTCCCATCGACATTTTATTGCCTCCCATTGGCCAAACACAACCAGAAGCTACAGAGCAAGTGGGCCCAGGGAGATACTTTCAGCTTCTCAGAGCACAGAACAGGGGATAGAAAAGTAAAGAATTGAACCAGAAGAACAAACAGAAAAATCAACACAATTCCCCACTCAGTATTGTACCCCTTAGCATCTGTTCTTTTTTTTTTTTTTTCCATTTTGGACAGCTGGAGTCACAAAATTACTTGGTGTCTCATCATTAGGTGTTAAGAGTTTACCAGGACCCAACTGTATGCCAGGAGCTACTTTTCAAATTGAATTATAACTGGTGGCAGAATAGGTTATGAATTTAATTAAAACCCAAGAGATCTCCACTATTATTCTCATGTGTGGATTTATCAGACACCTCACAAAGTATCTCCATGTATCACAGTCCCTTTCAAGACCATTGTCCCTGCCAGGTCCTAAGCTTAGACATGCTGTGTAACCTTCTCTTGCTTTGGGCTGAGTCAATATCATAACCTTAAAGATAACCTGGTAAACATAACAGAACAACATGCCCAAATAATTTGCACATTTGCTTCAAAATCTGAAGTTAATCAACTGGTATGCCTATTTGGGCAGTATTGAAAAATGCAGCAATTTGTTTTTCACTTTAAGAGAGAATCCCTAGATATTCCCCACCTGAGAAACCCTAAGAAACTTCATAGATTTTGCCAGCCTGAATGCATCAAAATTTTGGTTGCTTGTTACTCTTTTTTTTGTTTCAATTAGCATAATGTAATGGATCGATGCTTTTGAACTGTGGTGTTGGAGAAGACTCTTGAGAGTCCCTTGAACTGCAAGGAGATCCAACCAGTCCATTCTAGAGGAGATCAATCCTGGGTGTTCATTGGAAGGACTGATGCTAAAGCTGAACCTCCAGTACTTTGGCCACCTCATGTGATGAGTTGACTCACTGGAAAAGAGTCTGATGCCAGGAGGGATTGGGGGTGGGAGGAGACGGGGACGACAGAGAATGAGATGGCTGGATGGCATCACCGACTCGATGGACATGAGTTTGAGTGAACTCCGGGAGTTGGTGATGGACAGGGAGGCCTGGCGTGCTGTGATTCATGGGGTCGCAAAGAGTCGGACACGACTGAGCGACTGAACTGAACTGAACTGAATGGATCAGCATGTAGTCTATAGAACACTGCTGTTGCTGCTGCTGCTAAGTCACTTCAGTTGTGTCTGACTCTGTGCGACCCCATAGACGGAAGCCCACCAGGCTCCCCCGTCCCTGGGATTCTCCAGGCAAGAACACTGGAGTGGGTTGCCATTTCCTTCTCCAATGTGTGAAAGTGAAAAGTGAAAGTGAAGTCGCTCAGTCGTGTCTGACTCTTAGCGACCCCATGGATTGCAGCCCACCAGGCTCCTCCATTCATGGGATTTTCCAGGCAAGAGTACTGGAGTGGGGTGCCACTGCCTTCTCCGCTATAGAACACTACAAGCAAACAAACAAAGACGATTCCTTCTTATTAGAATGACAGAGAGCAAAAGAATTGTCATAGAACAACAACAAAAAAAAGATGGCAAATACTGTGACTGTTGCTGACAAGTGAAGACAATCTGTTTCTGATTTTTAAGTGTATTTTTAAGGTGATAGCATACCAGGGCCAGGGGCTTCTTCACTTGCTCCAGTGAAGATATCATGTACAAAGCAACAGACACAATTTTATTTTCTGATTGTTATAAAGATTTTTATAATCCATAGTCACTTTCTAAGATCTAAGTTTGCAGTAGGCAAACAAAAAAATTAAATGGATAGAAAATAGAAACACCCACTCCATTATCTCTAGGTCCTTGGTAGTGGCAGCAATGTCTGCAATACCCACTAGGAATGTGGTATTGCTTTTGATTTGTTATCTCTTGATTTAGTATTTTAGGGGAGAACGCCACAATAGGAAATTATATAGACCATTTCTGCAATAATAGCCCTCATTCCTTGGCACAGAAAACCAATGTGAGAACTGTGTCAGTCGCTAAGTATATATATTCACTCCAAAACATTTCAGGACTAGGGAAATAACAGGAGAAACAATCCCAAAGGATTTGGTGTTAAAATTGGCTTTGCCAAGATTTCCTCTCTCACCTGATCTTCATTATCTCCTAATTGGACCAGAGGCCCACATGGTTCCACTCAGAGCCAGCATCTAATAATCACATAAGGTCTGGCTATTTGCTTTTTCCTAGTCACGTTATTAAGGGATAATAGCCTTCAGAGAGGACTTGGAGGAAGATTCACAGTACAGGGTTGAGGCCATTTTGGAGGATTTTTCCTCAAAGAGGTCTGGTCTCCCTGCCAGTCATTCTGAGTCTGTGAGATAGTTTACATTTTAGAATTGAATGAGAGACCATGCACCTCACTACAGTATTTCAAGTCTTAATTTTACTCAGCAGACCTGGAATGTTCTGCTTATAAGTCAAACAGCACATTAAGAGGTTGCCCAGCTAGTTCAATCACAGAGCCCTGGGAATAATTAGCCACAGTTATAGACCTCTGTGGCTGATTAGGGTAATTGTGCCCACTATAGCTAAAGGTTACATGCTAGCACCTGACCTCATCATGCTGGGATCTCATTTGTGCTGGGGAGCCTAGTGCCATGGTAGCAGACTCACTTTCTTCCTGAGCTCAGAGAGAGCAGCCGCCATAGCGCTCGTAGCTCTTGTCACGAATTCTGGTGTTCCATGGACTCCTTTGTGCATTAGTGAAGAGAATTTCCTGCAAGCTGACAGTCGTCTTTGTATGGAAGCAATTCCTCATGGAGGAGGCCCTGATTGTCTGTACTGTGCTTGGATCTAATTCTCATTTGGGGAATAGCGTCAACAAGGAATCTTGGGAATGGAGACAAGAAAATCAGCATCTCCTCGTGAGATACCTGCACCAGGTAACATGATTTTGTTTATTTTTGCATTGTTTTTCTGTTTTCTGTGTGATAGAAGACAAGTTGTCTTCAGCAGGTGAGTGCTTGGAGAGGTAAGATGTTAGGAGGGTTCAAGTTCTCATGCCCGTCGGTGTCTATTTGAACCCAAGCTACATCTCAGGGCCTTGGTTTTCCCCACTGCCACTTTTAACTTATCATAAGAGATCTGTAGGAATGTGCAGTGTAGTTTTATAAATCTGTACCGACTTTCACAATCTGTCTATCCCCATATACACAGGGTCTGAGTCCGGGCAGCTGATAAATATTGGTCATCCAGGATGTAGTGAAAACATATGAACTGTAGCTTAAAAAGGCTTGAGTTTAGAGTCTTCCTCTATTAGAACCTCTAGCTATACATCTAGTTATCTTTGTTTGTTTTATTGTTAAAATTGGGGTGTTGTTTTTAATCTATGTTTAATATGAGGAATAAATGAGAGGACATATATAATGTTACTTATCAAAGCGGTGCTCACTGTGAATTTGTTTCCATCATTCCCTTTATTTTCTTTCCTCTTCCTTTCTTTTACCCTTCAATATAATTTATAAAATAGTACTGCTGTAGTCCCCACATCACCTCAAGAATTCAAAACTTTCTAAATTCCCTGCCTTTGACAAGATAAAAAATGCCAGTGACACCATTATATGTCTTTGTAGTATTCCTTAACACAGAAAACATTAGAGAAAATACTAATAAAGCATTCCGAACATCTTGGGAAAATAATAACTCAAATATTTATGCAAAATTTTGTAACACTGGCTATGTAAACAAAATGAAAACAAGTTTTACAAGTCATAAATACTGCACATTTCAATTCTGATAATTTTAAGGACAGTTTCCCAAATATAAAATAGGAGTCAGAAATCTATAAGAATTTCAATAACTGAGTCTCTGTTCTGTGCCCTTTGAGGGCTAGTGCTAAATCTGATAGGTGCTTTTTAACTTCCTGTTAATATTTCCTCATTAATCATTTGTAAAGAATTAACAGTGCCAGAGGGGAAGTTTTTTTTCTTTTTTCTTATTCTTATTTACTATACAAACAGCCATTTGTTTGATTTCAGTTTTATTCAGTGATTCCAAATTGGTCAATAAAATGCTAATGATTGCCAACATACTATATTTCTCACTGGGAGATCATCATTTAATTCTAACAAATGCCAGTTGGATACTTGTTAAAACAGCAGGAACTAATTCATATATTCAAGCTAAATAAATAAAGTTTGATTGCATATTTGTTCCACTCAGCTTTGATGACTACCACTGTTAGAGAGGTGCTTCGTACAAATTAACCTGGAAAAGCCTGATAACCAAGTCTCAGTGATAAAACTGACATGTTAACAGTGTACAGCTAAATATCATTTTGTTTGTGTCACTGTAGATGGGTGTTAGCCCTTGAAAGTCACATTTTGAAATTCTGGGGCAGGCTTATTACACCTGAAAAAGCCCCATAATAGAGACCTGCAGAAACTTATCAATATTTTCCATAAAATCTCTGTGTGTCAGCCTACCCACTCCCAATTCAAAAATTCTGTTAAGACTAAGGATAATCCTAGAACATTATAAGATGATTTTTAATCGCCTTAACATAAAAGTGAGTTGAGGGAAATGCTTAATGTTCACTTTAAAATAGACTTTCATTGGTCCTGTTCTTGAAGCTTCTTTTGATTTCTTGAGAAAATTTACACTCCCAAATATTCATCTTTGAATAGGTTTCTAGTAAAACATTTGTCAGGTTTTTTTTTTTAATTTCATGTAATTTTTTTTAAATTTTTAATTGAAGGATAATTGCTTTATAATGTCATGTTGCTTTCTGCCATATGACAACATGAATCATCCATGATCATACATATGTCTCCTCCCTCTTGTACATTCCTCCCACCCTACCCCATCCCAACCCTATAGGTTGTCACAGAGTACCGAGTTAAACTCTCAGGACTTGCTTTTGGGAAATATGACCACTGTCTTATTTGTGCTTAGCTCATGTGACACTCTAAAGTGATCTTCCTGTCTGCTCTATAAATATGGTCAACAAAGTGTCTGTGTTTACCCTACTAGGGTCTTATTTTGTGGTTTAATTTCACAATAGTCAAAAAAGTATGGAAAACCAAAAGCTCAGTTGGCTTGTCTTGATGTTTTGCAAAATGTCACATAAGAAACAAATAATGTTAACTTTAATTTTTAAAGTTTAATTTTTTAGAAGTTATTAGGATCACAGTAGAGTCGAAAGTTAAAAGTGACAGCTTCAGTTCAGTTCAGTTCAGTCGCTCAGTCGTGTCCGACTCTCCGCGACCCCATGAATTACAGCACGCCAGGCCTCCCTGTCCATCACCAACTCCCGGGGTACACTCAAACCCATGTCCACAGAGTCAGTGATGCCATCCAGCCATCTCATTCTCCGTCGTCCCCTTCTCCTCCCGCCCCCAACCTTTCCCAGCATCAGAGTCCTTTTCCAGTGAGTCAACTCATCGCATGAGGTGGCCAAAGTATTGCAGTTTCAGCTTTAGCATCAGTCCTTCCAATGAACATCCAATATTGATCTCCTTTAGAATGGACTGGTTGGATCTCCTTGCAGTATAAGGGACTCTCAAGAGTCTTCTCCAACACCACAGTTCAAAAGCATCGATTCTTCAGCGATCAGCTTTCTTCACAGTCCAACTCTCACATTCATACATGACCACGGGAAAAACCATAGCCTTGACTAGACGGACCTTGGTTGGCAAAGTAATGTCTCTGCTTTTTAATATACTATCAAGGTTGGTCATAACTTTCCTTCCAAGGAGCAAGCGTCTTTTAATTTCATGGCTGCAATCAGCATCTGCAGTGATTTTGGAGCCACTGTTTTTCCATCTATTTCCCATGAAGTGATGGGACCAGATGCCATGATCTTTGTTTTCTGAATGTTGAGCTTCAAGCCAATCTTTTCAGTCTCCTCTTTCACTTTCATCAAGAGGCTTTTGAGTTCCTCTTCACTTTCTGCCATAAGGGTAGTGTCATCTGCATATCTGAGGTTATTGATATTTCTCCCGGCAATCTTGATTCCAGCTTGTGCTTCTTCCAGCCCAGCGTTCCTCATGATATACTCTGCATATAAGTTAAATAAGCAAGGTGACAATATACAACCTTGACGTACACCTTTTCCTATTTGGAACCAGTCTGTTGTTCCATGTCCGGTTCTAACTGTTGCTTCCTGACCTGCATACAGGTTTCTCAAGAGGCAGGTCAGGTGGTCTGGGATTCACATCTCTTTCAGAATATGAACCTTTTATTCAGAGTTGAAAAGAAACAACTAAACAATTAAAATTCTGTAATTTTAGTAAGTCCAATAAGGACATGGAATGATTCTGACTGCTGATTTATTTTATGTTTATAATTACCAAATAACTATCTTTCGGTAATCTTCCTTCTCAAATATCACTGATATTCAGAGAGAAGATTTTTAAGCAGGTTCTCTAATACAGATTCATGTTGAGCAGTACTTTTGCCTGAAGACTTTTGTGTTTGTTAGAGACTGAAGTTCCTAATGTCAAAATGATAATTCAGAGTAAGTGTACAAAACTTATTAAGTGTACAAAGCAGATTACAAAGATTTTAAAGTTATAATACATTTTAAAAAGGCTCTAACACTTCTTTGTTGTATGTGTTAATTCTCTATTATTGCTAACAGTATTTGATTAAACTATTTTTAAATTGCAAGGTACAAATGTCAGCCAGGTTATCACATCCATGTCCTTCTATGTAGAATGAGTTACCTCAACTGATGTGACTGGCCAGATCATACTTATGGCATGATGTACATTACTATGTTACTAATTAATTAAAGATCTAATGTGTTGTTTAATATGTATTTGTGTACATAATCATTATAAATCACACTCATTCAAATCATTGGCACAATTTGAAGGCGAGAATATTGAGCTATACTTTTAATATATGTCTTAACAACAGAAGTGATTCTGAAATAGAGTTGAACCAGGAATCCTGGTGGCTCAGACCATAAAGAATTTGCCTGTGATACAGAGACCCAGGTTCAATCCCTAAGTTAGGAAGATGCCCTGCAGAAGGGAATGGCTACCCACTCTAATATTCTTACCTGGAGAATTCCATGGACAGGAGCCTGGTGGATAATAATCTATGAGATCACAAAGACTCAAACACAACTGAGTGACTAACACTTTCACTTTATTTCTTTCAGAAACCATTAAAGTTTCTAATTGGAAAAAAATGGGCACATGCATTATTAAAGTGAATAAGAGAAATAGAGAACCTCAAGAGAAAAATTAAAAGAATAAAATCTGAGAAATGTTTATTAAAATGTGATAGCTAACTAACAAATGTGTATTGAGCATCTGGTGTATGTAGAACATCATATTGATCCCAGATCAATAATGAGTCCTTTACCCTGTGGACAGACATGCCTAAGAGATGGTCATTTATCAATGCATTAACAATTTAGTTGTTATTCTGTGGGGTTGAGAAGAGAAAAAAAAAAGAGATATAATGCAGGTTATTTGTACAGCCCACATAGAGACTCAGAGACTGGAGTCTACCATATGCTGTGTTTATGTACCCACTGTGTGCTGAGAGCTGCTTTATACTTTAAAATAGTTGCCATTTATTGAGTACCTATTATGTGCAGACACAGTGTTCAGTGTTTCATATGTAATAGCAATTTTCAAAACCAGTTTTGGGTGTGCCTGTTTTATAACAGATGACTCCAAAGTTCAGAGAATTAAACAAGTTACCTGAATTTACACAGCTAGTCAAGGGATGAGGCAAACAGGAAATATATGTGACCCTACAGTTGATACATTTTCTGATAAATTTAAAAGCCACCTTCAGAGCATTATGATGTTGATGAAAAAAATTCACCATTAAGGTGTTGAGTGAACCTGTACTTTTAATCTCATCATATTGCTCAATAAGCCCATCCACACTTTGAGTTGACCAATTATATTACAATACACTTAAATGAAATCTTTTTCATTTCTTCAGACACAAATCATTATGGTAATGTAAAAGGATAATCGCTAACTGCTCTCCTTTTTATCTACACTTTCACTTTTTCCTGGGATTTAAGAGCACCTCTAAAACAGTAGTTTATTGGTGTTTAAAAGCTCAGTGATACAAGTGAGTCAGTGATAAGCATGAAAATTGCTTCCACCTAATTGTAGCTCATAATTTCATTTTCCTTTTACTCTCATTCCAAAGAAAACGTTATACAAATTTAAAAATCTAGTTCACTTATGACACTTTATTAGAAGTTAAAATCACCTGGGCTCAAACTGACCAGACTAGATTTGTGGTGCTAAAGGATATAAATAGCTACAAAATGTTGATGCTATAATTAAAGGGAGATAATAGAGCAAATATCAAAAGTGCCTTGAAAACAGGTAATATATAGTTTGCATGAGAAAAAAATAAATGTGCCAGTCCCTAGTAGATAGTGGTGAATAAAATGGATACAGTTCCCAAACACGTGGAGCTTACAGACATGAAACAAAGAACACAAGTAAGAGTATACTACCGCATATCATGGGACTTCCCAAGTGGCGCTAGTGGTAAAGAAGCCACTTGCCAATGCAGGAGACATAAAACACACGGGTTCAATCTTTGGGTCAGGAAGTTCCTCTGGAGAAAGAATTGGTAACCCACTCCAGTATTTTTGCCTTGAGAATGCCATGGACAAACGAGCCTGATGGGCTACAAGTCCATGGGGTTGCAAGAATTGGACACTAACTAGCAACTAAACCACCACCATCACAGCATATTATAGTTCTAGGAAGGTAAGAAAAGAATGCTAAGAAAAATGAGATGAGATATTAAAAACTCATAGAAAATATTATTTCAGGTAAGCGCTGAATATACAGGTGAAAAATGGGAAGGGAAGTGCTCTAGACAGACCCTCTAGTGCAAAGTGTTTTGGCACATTTAAGGAACTGAAATATCTGTTGGAATATTGGAATATTGCAACCCAGGCAGAAACTAGATCAGGATATCTAAATAAGCAATGGCCAGACTCTGGACTTTAGGACTATCATATGAAGAAGACTACATTATGGTAAGAGAAAGACGTTAAGGGTTTTAATCATGGGATTGAGATCATTCGATTTAGTTATAGTGGGATCACAATTTAATTAAAACAACATTTAAAATGTGCATAAAGACATATGGATTCTGTTGCTTATTTATAGGTTCTTATATTTATCTTTAATTTCCCCCTATCTTTTACCAATGAATCAGCAAGGGGTGGAACCAGCTATATTCTTCATTCTGCATAAAGTTTAGTCAGACATGATAGTTCCTTTGTTTACTCTTTCTTGAATAAAAATACCCTGTCTCTCATCAGACTTCCCTCCCTACTCCCTGATTCTCTCCCCAAGGTGTCTTTTGGATATTTCAAAGGTGTTGGAGAGCTAGGTTGGTATTGTGCAGTTGGGAATTGGTAAAGAAAGTGATGCAATTTTCAGATTCTCCTGTTTCTGTGGCTTCTCCTTCCCTCCCTCTCCCTCACTCTCTTCTCCCGATCCCCTACATCAGAAAAGGGAAGTTTTCAGGTTACTTCCCCTCTGTCAAATCCTCCTAGCACCAGGAAGCAGTACTCATTGCCACACATGGAAGGATAGCTTTTTTCAATAGGAAAGACAGGAAAGAGAGTCCTTGCCTCATATAAAGGTGAAGATGAAGGAATTAAGGTGCTTCTTTCTCAACAAAATTCACTACCAAGCAACTATTTTGCTGCAAAATCCCCTCATGAAGATGAGACAAAATGGTTTGTATATTTCTCAGTCTTCATTCTGCATCAAATCCTAATCTGCACAGCCCGCTCCGTAGATCCTTATGCAGATATTGACATGAAGTTTGTATAATGTGTAAAAATTTTCTAGAAGAAAGATGTAGTTCACCCTATAATAGCGACAGAGGCGACAGGAATAAATGAAAGACTAGAATGGATGAAGATACACAGTGATACATAAGGGGAGACAGAGGGAGGAAATGTCTACATTTTGCTATAAATCTTAACTAAACAAACTAATATTCACCCCAATTCTTCAAGATTTACCTATATTTTATGTGTTTAAATATATTTAAATTAAAATCTGCCATAGTAGGAAGGAAAAAGCATTCTCTTATCATTAACTCACTTCTTAAAAAGCTTTGGAAAGACTGTCCTCAATACTATTCTATTTTTATTTTTTAGAAACATAATATTTGGATAATCCATTCTTCCATGGCTGACAAGAATAAAATATTATCAACCTTCATGGCTCAGTAAGTCCCACCATTTTCAATTTTACACTCATTCATAATCATGGTTCCCCATCCCCTGTTTACATGGAGCATGGCTTCAAAAATATTCTCTTGATTTGCATGTATACTTTATCTAAACTTGAAGAATTAAATGTCATTTTCTACCACTTAATAATGCAAGTCCCAAGAAAGAAAATATGCCAGTGGTTTATACATTCAAATGTATTCTATAGGATGCCCCAAACACATAATAGGTTAAAAACCTTCATATTAGGTTAGTCTAAAAGAGTTCATTGAGCACATATGTTTTACGTACTGGCTAAACACTAGAACTGTATAGCATGAGCAAAACCAACCAAAGCCCTGATGTCATGGAGGCTGTAATCAGGTTTGGGGATACAAGTAATAAAATAAGTAAATGATTTTTTCATATTAAAAAGTAGTAAGTACTTTGGATACAAATAAACTAGGCAAGGTGATGAAGTACTCTGGGTAAGGACAAAGTTCCAGTTTTAAGCAGGCCAGTCCAAGGAAGTTCTCATTAGCATTTGCCACTTATGCAAAGACTGAAGAAGGGTAGATAGCAAGCCTGTGAATTTCTAACAGGAGAAAATTCCAGTAACATATGAATAAGTTCCAAAGTCCTGTTGAGAGGACTTCCCTAGTTGTCCAGTGGCTAAGACTCTGTGCCCCCAGTGCAGGGGGCCCAGGTTCAATCCTTGGTCAGGGAATAAGATCCCACATGCCACAACTAAGACTCAGCACAGCCAAATAAATTAATTACTTTTAAAAAAGTCTTGTGGGGAGTGAGCCTTGGGTGTGAGGCAGGGAGGCCTGAGGATCTGGGGTAGAGCAGAAGGAGAGGAGGCTGGCATAATAAAGAGAAACTAGATCAGGCAGCACCATGTGCACTGGACAGGAGTCCTGCTGAAAAATCCATCTATTCTGCCACAGCCTGGAACACACAGACACGCTAAGAGTGAGTACAAAACCTAGGTATAGAGTCTGTGGTGAGTTTGCTAAAAATGTCTTTCAGAACAGACAGATTTACATTTGTCTCATCTAGCTTTTCATTCATTGGAGAAGGAAATGGCAACCCACTCCAGTGTTCTTGCCTGGAGAATCCCAGGGACGGGGGAGCCTGGTGGGCTGCTGTCTATCGGGTCACACAGAGTCGGACACGACTGAAGTGACTTAGCAGCAGCAGCAGCAGCAGCTTTTCATTCAAATATTTTTGAATGGTATCCATGCATTATTAGTCTTCAGTGGGTTAAAAATATATAATCCTTGACTCTTAATGTAGTATCTCTCAAATTCTGGGTCATGAAAAGCACCTGGGAAGCTTGCTAAGCCTTTAATATGGCCTATCCCCAGAGATTCTGATTCAGAAGTTCTAGAATGGAAGCAAGAGTCTTTATTTCATTAGACACTCTCCTTCAAGTTGATGAAGTTACTCCAGAGACTATAGTTTAAGAATCAGACTGGCTTGCTTAAAACTGGAACTTTGTGATGTGTTGTACTTTGAAAATAGTATTAGGTTATACATATTCAGAATTGTGCTTCTGCTTCAGTTCAGTCTCTCATTCATGTCCAACTCTTTGCTACCCCATGAACTGCAGCAAGCCAGGCATCCCTGTCCATCACCAACTCCCAGAGTCCACCAAAACCCATGTCCATTGAGTCAGTGATGCTCATCCTCTGTTCTTCCCTTCTCATCCTGCCCTCAATCTTTCCCAGCATCAGGGTCTTTTTTTTTTTTTTGGTAATTAATTTATTTTTTATTGGAGGCAAATTATTTTACAATATTATATTGGTTGGTTTTGCCATACATTGACATGAATTCGCCCCGGGTTTATATAAGTTCCCCCTCCTGAACCCCCCTCCCACCTCCCTCCTCCCTTTATCCTCCCTCTGGGTCATCCCCGCATGCCAGCCCCGAGCATCCTATAACATGCATTGACCCTGAACTAGTGATTCGTTTCACATATGACAACATACGTGTTTCAATGCCATTCTCCCAAATCCTCCCACCCTCACCCTCTCCCATAGAGTCCCAAAGACTGTTCTATACATCTGAGTCTCTTTTGCTGTCTCGTATACAGGGTTATCATTTGCATCTTTCTAAATTCCATATATATGTGTTAGTATACTGTATTGCTGTTTTTCTTTCTGGCTTACTTCACTCTGTATAATAGGCTCCAGTTTCATCCACCTCATTAGAACTGATTCAAATGTATTCTTTTTAATGGCTGAATAATACTCCATTGTGTATATGTACCAAAGCTTTCTTATCCATTTGTCTGCAGATGGACATCTAGGTTGCTTCCATGTCCTGGCTATTATAAACAGTGCTGCGATGAACATTGGAGTACATGTGTCTCTTTCAATTCTGGTTTCCTCGGTGTGTATGCCCAGAATGAGTCAGCTCTTTGCATCAGGTGGCCAAAGTATTGGAGTTTCAGCTTCAACATCAGTCCTTCAAATGAGGATTCAGTACTGATTTCCTTTAGAATGGACTGGTTGGATCTCCTTGCAGTCCAAGGGACTCTCAAGAGTCTTCTCCAGCACCACAGTTCAAAACCATCAATTCTTCGGTGCTCAGCTTTCTTTATAGTCCAAATCTCACATCGATACATGACTACTGGAAAAACCATAGCCTTGACTAGATGGACTTTGTTGACAAAGTAATGTCTCTGCTTTTTAATATGCTGTCTAGGTTGGTCATAACTTTCCTCCCAAGGAGTAAGAGTCTTTTAATTTCATGGCAACAGTCACCATCTGCAGTGATTTTTGGAGCCCGGAAAAATAAAGTCAGCCACTGTTTCCACTGTTTCCCCATCTATTTCCCATGAAGTGATGGGACCAGATGCCATGATTTTCATTTTCTGAATGTTGAGATTTAAGCCAACTTTTCACTTTCCTTTTACTCTCATCAAGAGGCTCTTTAGTTCCTCTTCACTTTCTGCCATAAGGGTGATGTCATTTGCATATCTGAGGTTATTGATATTTCTCCCGGCAATCTTGATTCCAGCTTGTGCTTCTTCCAGCCCAGCGTTCCTCATGATGTACTCTGCATATAAGTTAGATAAGCAGGGTGACAATATACAGCCTTGACATACTCCTTTTCCTATTTGGAACCAATCTGTTGTTCCATGTCCAGTTCTAACTGTTGCTTCCTGACCTGCATACAGGCTTCTCAAGAGGCAGGTCAGGTGGTCTGATATTCCCATCTCTTTAAGAATTTTCCACAGTTTATTCTGCTTAAGAATACATAATTATAACTAAAGAACTTTCAGGTCTTTATTAGTTTAGTACCTGTCTTCCCAACTAGAGGAACTTAAAGTGATAAAGTTTATACCTGCTCAATGTGTCACTGTGATGTAGAAAGCATGGTAACTTGCTAAAAGTGAAAAGGAAAAGAGGAAAGGACCAAGCGATTAAAATGTAGGAAATCACTGTGGCTTAGTAGAAGACACCGATGCAAAAGGAAAAACTGCCCTAAAATAGACTTCTTGAACCAACCATCTGTATGATGTTTCCTTACATAAGATTCTCATAAAATCCTCTCATATTTAACAAAGTGTGTATAACACATCAATGAGCAATCAGAGTTTGAGACAAGATAATAACTTGTCCTCGCTTATCAGGTAGGAAAAAAGATTGAAAAACTGAGCTTCAAACCCACTTGCCTCCATTACCAAAGCCATGACCTATCAACGGTACTTTCTGTCTGCTGCAGGTCCTGTAAAAGTAAGTTTTCAATATAGTAATTCTAACTATGTAAGAATGCTTTTGCACTGTATTCACATTCCATATATTAGTCTTTATCCTACTCTATTCTAATCCCATTTTCATATGACAACATAGTTCTACAAATGTAAGTTCTATGCTTGTTAATATCTACTATATCCAAGATTAGTTTTGAGGTAGTTTGGGGCTAATTTAGCTGTCATTAAATCTTCATACAAATTCCTAGAACTTTAATGTAGTTGAGTGAGCTTAGACATATTGTTAAACACTGTGAATTTTATTTTCCCCACTGGTGAAACTGTATCGGTTCAGTAGCTCAGTCATGTCCAACTCTTTGCAACCCCATGGACTGAAGCACACCAGGCTTCCCTGTCCATCACCAACTCCTGCAGTTTACTCAAAGGTATGTCCATTGACTTGGTGATGCCATCCAACCATCTCATCCTCTGTCGTCCCCTGCTCCTCTCTCCTTCAAACTTTCCCAGCATCAGGGTCTTTTCAAATGAGTCAGTTCTTTGCATCAGGAGGCCAAAATATTGGAGTTTCAATTTCAGCATCAGTCCTTCCAATGAATATTCAGGACTGATTTCCTTTAGGATGGACTGGTTGGATCTCTTTGCTATTCAAGGGACCCTCAAGAGTCTTCTCCAACACCACAGTTCAAAAGTATTAACTCTTTTCACTCAGTTTTCTTTATAGTCCAACTCTCACATCCATATATGACTGCTGAAAAAAAAATAACTTTTTCCAGATAGATCTTTTTTAGCAAAGTAATGGCTCTGCTTTTTAATATGCTGTCTAGTTTGGTCATAGCTTTTCTTCCAAGGAGCAAGTGTCTTTTAATTTCATGGCTGGAGTCACCATCTGCAGTGATTTTGGAGCCCAAGAAGAAAAAGTCTGTCATTGTTTCCATTATTTCCCCATCTATCTGCCATGAAGTGATGGGAATGGATGACATGATCTTTGTTTTCTGAATGTTGAGTTTTAAGCCAATTTTTTCACTCTCCTCTTTCACTTTCATCAAGAGGCTCTTTAGTTCTTTTTTGCTTTCTGCCATAAGGGTGGTGTCATCTGCATATTTGAGGTCATTGATATTTCTCCCGGCAATCTTGATTCCAGCTTGCGCTTTACCTAACCCAGTATTTTGCATGATGTACTCTGCATATAATTTAAATAAGCAGGGGGACAATATACAGCCTTTATGTACTCCTTTCCAATTTGTAACAAATCTGTTTTTCCACGTCAGGTTCTAACTGTTGCTTCTTGACCTGCATACAGATTTCTTAAGAGGGAGGTCAGGTGGTCTGGTATTCACATCTCTTGAAGAATTTTCTACAGTTTGTTGTGATCTATGCAGTCAAAGGCTTTGGTGTAGTCAATAGAGTAGAAGTAGATATCTTTCTGGAACTCTCTCGCATTTTTGATGATCCAACATATGTTAGCAATTTGATCTCTGGTTCCTCTGACTTTTCTAAATCCAGCTTGACCTTCTTGAAGTTCAGGGTTCAAGCCTGAACTACTGTTGAAGCCTGGCTTGGAGAATTTTGAGCATTTGTTTGCTAGTGTGTGAGATGAGTGGAATTGTGTGGTAGTTTGAGGATTTTTTGGCTTTTCCTTTCTTTGGGATTGAAATGAAAACTGACCTTTTCCAGTCCTGTGGCCACTGCTGAGTTTTCCAAATTTGCTGGCATATTGAGTGCATCACTTTCACAGCATCATGTTTTAGTTTTTGAAATAGCTTGGCTGTCATTCCATTATCTCCACTAACTTTGTTTGTAGTGATGCTTCCTAAGGCCCACTTGACTTAACATTCCAGGACGTCTGGCTCTAGGTGAGTGATCACACCATTGTGGTTATCTGGGTCATGAAGATCTTTTTTGTATAGTTCTCTTGTGTATTCTTGCCACCTCTTCTTAATATCTTCTGCTTCTGTTAGGTCCATACCATTTCTGTCCTTTATTGTGCCCATCTTTGCATGAAAATTTCCCTTGGTATCTCTAATTTTCTTGAACAGATCTCTAGTCTTTCCCATTCTATTGCTTTCCTCTATTTCTTTGCATTGATCACTGAGAAAGGCTTTCTTATCTCTCCTGGCTGTTCTTTGGAACTCTTCATTCAAATGGGTATATCTTTCCTTTTCTCTTTTGCTTGTAGCATCTCTTCTTTTCTCAGCTACATGTAAGGCCTCCTTAGGCAACCATTTTGCCTTTTTGCATTTCTTTTTCTTGGGGATAGTCTTGATCATTGCCTCCTGAACACTGTCACGAAAGTTCATCCAAAGATCTTCAGGGACTCTCTCTATAAGATCTAATCCCTTGGATCTATATATCACTTCCACTGTAATCGTAAGGGATTTGATCTAGGTCATACCTCAATGGTCTAGTGGTTTTCCCTAATTTCTTCAATTTAAGTCTGAAGTTGGCAATAAGGAGTTCATGATCTGAGCCACAGTCAGCTCCCATTCTTGTTTTTGGTGATTGTTATAGCTTTCCCATCTTTGTCTGAAAAGAATATAATCAGTCCGATTTTGGGATTGATCATCTGGTGATGTCCATGTGTAAAGTCTCCTCCTGTATTGTTGGAAGAGGTGTTTTCCATGACCAGTGCATTCTCTTGGCAAAGCTCTGTTAGCCTTTGACCTGCTTCATTTTGCTCTAAAGCCAAAATTGCCTGTTACTCCAGGTATCTCTTGACTTCCTACTTTTGCATTCCAGTCCCCTATCATGAAAAGTACATCTTTTTCATTATGAAACTGTAAAATGAAGACAAAAATGGTAATCACTCATATATATATATATGTGTATATAATGTATACATTGCATATCCATATCATATTTGTGTGTATGTATATGCATGCAAAGTGTACAAAACTGTATATAAATATACGTACACATACACATTTAGTGCTTAATATTGTATACAATAAGTGCTAAGTACGGAGTCAAGTATATTTCATAGCTATCATTATCATCACCATAATCATGTGGTTTACAACTCTACTGTACTGATTCCTTAAAATTTGTATTCCTTCTTGTTTTGCAAATTACATTGCTTTAAGGATTTATCTCTTCCCTAATTAAAAGAGGAGAAGGGGACAACAGAGAATGAGATGACTGGATGGCATCACCGACTCTGTGGACATGAGTTTGAGTGAACTCCAGGAGTTGGTGATGGACAGGGAGGCCTGGCGTGCTGTGATTCATGGGGTCATGGAGAGTCGGACACGACTGAGCGACTGAACTGAACTGAATTAAAAGAAATACAAAAATAAGCACTACTTATACAACACTCATACTCTTACAGAAGAAAGTCAGTTTGCATTAACCTTAACTTGAAATAAAAATGTTTCTACATATCTAATATAATATGTAAAATTAATATTATTAGTATTACCATGTTTTATAATCATTTCTTCCTAGAATATAAAGTTTAAGCCCAAAGAACTGAGTAGGCGTCCTGACTCATTTTCTTTTTTGATACTTTACAGTGAGGCTTTATAATTTGCCTTGGAGATTTTTATAAAGGTGATATTTTACATTTAAACCAGAATGGAGCATATGGAGCATAAAGACTCCTCTCTCAGGAAGTGCAGAGGAAAAGACTCCCTAGACCTGTGGAGCATCCCAGAGTGATAACCTTTACCACCTGGCCAAACAATCCTAAGGATGCTTCCCAGCCCAGACTGATAAATGAGGATTGCCCTTCTCTTAGTCAGGTGACTAATCAAGTGACCTATAGGACAAAGAATAGCTAGAATTTACTCCAGTTAGAAGAGGCTATTTGAAAAGGTAATTTCTTCAAGAGAAGGATGGATTTGTAAGAGCTTTGTATAACAATTTTATATAAACTTTAAAGCACAAATGCATGAGATATTTCAATGATTCAATAGAGAAAATTGCATCTTAATTTAATCTGAGATAACTATTTCTAGACTGACACTGATGCTGAACTTCCAGAATGCACCCTATACGTTCAAGTAATTTTTGAATCTTGTTAAATGCTTTTTAATGATGATGAGTACTTTGAATTCCTTGTAATGTTTCTTTCTGTGTGTAGATGGTGATGATATAACTATGAAAGATAGGAAATCATTTTACTTTTGGCTATTGAATTCAAAAGAATTCAGTTGTCTGAAAGTAATGAATTAAAATGAATATTTCCATAAACTATACTGAGCAAAAGTGAGCTGTATTAAATTGCCTCTCTTCTAAAAAAATTAATTTTCACATTTTAGTTAGTATATATCAACATATATTGCCTTCAAGTGAGTGTACCTTGTGTTGGGGGTGAATTGCTGTATTTAAAGAGAAACATAAAAGAACAAGCTATAAAATTATTTTATTTTTATTGGTATGCAAAAATATATTTCATTAATATTGATCAGTCCCCTTTTACTTTCAAGTTTTCCTTTTTCCAGTAAAGGTTTTCCTGCATATAGCTTTCTCAGGAGGCAGGTAAGGTGGTCTGATATTCCATCACTTTAAGAGTTTTCCACAGTTGGTTATGATCTTTAGTGAAGCAGAAGTATATGTTTTTCTGGAATTCTCTTGCTTTTCCTATGATGCAACAGATATTGGCAATTTCATCTCTGGTTTCTCTGCCTTTTCTAAATCCAGCTTGTACATCTGGAAGTTCTTGGTTTATATACAGCTGAAGCCTAGGTTGGAAGATATTGAGCATGACCTTATTAGCATATGAAATGAGTGCAATTATGTGATAGTTTGAATATTCTTTGGCATTGCCCTTCTTTGGGATTGGAATGAAAACTTATGTTTCCCAGTCCTGTAGCCACTGCTAAGTTTCCAAATTTGCTTGCCTATTGAGTGCAACACTTTAACAGCTTCATCTTTTAGGATTTGTAATAGCTCAACTGGAATTCCATCACCTCCACTAGCTTTGTTTGTAGTGATGCTTGTTAAAGATGTCTGGCTCTAGGTGGATGATCACGTCTTGGTTATCCAGGTCATTAAGGTATTTTTTGTATAGTCCTTCTGTATATTCTTGCTATTTCTTCTTTATCTTGTCTGCTTCTGATAGGTCCTTACCATTTCTGTCCTTTATTGTTCCCACCTTTGCATGAAATGTTCCCTTGGTATCTCTAATTTTCTTGAAGAGATCTCTAATCTTTCCCATTCTGTTGTTTTCCTCTATTTCTTTGCATTGCTCACTTTAGAAGGCTTTCTTCTCTCTCCTTGCTATTCCTTGGAACTCTGCATTCAGATGGCAGTATCTTTCCTTTTCTCCTTTGCCTTTTGCTTCTTTTCTCAGCTATTTGTGAGGCCTCCTCAGACAATCATTTTGCCTTTTTGCATTTCTTTTTCTTGAGGATGGTTTTGATCACTGCCTCCTGTACAGTGTTATGAACCTCCGTCCATAGTTCTTCAAGCACTCTATCAGATCCAATTTCTTGGTTCTATTTGTCACTTCCACTGTATAATTATAAGTAACTTGGTTTAGGTCATATCTGAATGGCCTAGTGGTTTTCCCTACTTTCTTTGATTTAAGTCTGAATTTTGCAGTAAAAAGCTGATGCTTTGAACCACAGTCAGCTCCAGGTCTTGCTTTTGCTGACTGTATAGAATTTCTCTATCTTTGGCTGTAAAGAATATAATCAATCTGATTTCAGCATTGACCACTGGTGGTATTCATGTTTAGAATTGTCCTTGTGTTGTTTGAAGAGGGTGTTTGCTATGACCAGTACCTCCTCTTGGCAAAGCTCTGTTAGCCTTTGCCCTGCTTTGTTTGCCAAGGCCAAACTTGCCTGTTACTCCAAATATCTCTTGACTTCCTCCTTTTGCATTCGAGTTCACTCTGATGCAAAGGATATCGTTTTTAGTCTTAGTTCTAGAAGGTCTTGTATGTCTTCACAGAACCATTCAACTTCAGCTTCTTTGGCATTAGTGGTTGGGTTATATAGACTTGGATTACTGTGATATTGAATGGTTTGTCTTGGAAACAAACTGAGATTATTCTGTCATTTTTGAAATTGCACCCAAATACTCCTTTTCAGACTTTTTCATTAACTATGAGGGCTACTCTATTTCTTCTAAGGGATTGCTGTCCACAGTAGTAGATATAATGGTCATGTGAATTAAATTTTCCTGGCTACTCTTAAGAAATGCCAATGTTATGAATGGCAAAAGATAAGGAACCATTCCTGATTGAATGAGACTAAAGTGATAAGATGACTGGATTAGAAGAAATTCTAATAGAACTTTAAGACACTTGGCAAAATTTGAATATAGGTGGTATATTAAATAATAGTACTCTACGATAGTAAATTCCTATATCTTATAATTTCATTGTATATGAAATAATGTCCTACTGTTTCAGAAGATAAATATACTGAAACAATTAGAGGTAGACATTCATGATGCCTTTAATTTACTCTAAAATTGTTCAGCAAAAAGATATATACACACACTCAAACACACATAGACAAAGTAAATGTGACAAAAGCTAACACTGGTGAATATGAGTGAAGAGAATAAGCTTATTAAGCACTCTTGTAGCTTTTCTATTTATTTGTAATTTTTTAAATTAAAAGATCAAAGAAAGATTGAAAGAGCAAAGGGATAGGGTACTTTTCATTCATTCTGAATGTTACTACTGTACATTGTTCAAGGGTGGGAGTGGAGTTGTTCAATCAAAAATTAGACATTTTTAGTCAAAGCACCATAAATATTGATACTTCCTATCTATCTCCCTAAAAATGTGTTTTCGGTAAAAGATTATTCATGCACATGATAATTGTTAAAATTTGCAAACCTTTTATCATTTTTGAAGAACTCTATTTTACTATTAAAATAGTAAATAATTACTTTAAAATGAGAAGACATGACTTCCCCAGAAAATTTGAAAAATCCCTAGCCACATTCCCCCCAAACTTTTACTCAGTAAATATGTTGTGGGTACAACCATCTGTATCCTTAACAAGCACTCCAGCTGATTCTGAAGTGGATCATTACAACCTATCTGGTGAGCCACACTGAAGTGCTTTCAAGCTTCCTCCCACAGATAGGCAGCTGAGTCTGGCTTTTGCCTAGGAGCAACTACAGGCAGCCAGCCAAGAGACTGAGGAAAGTCTTTCCTAAAACCCAGAGAGCAACCATTCTGGAGCAGAAAGGAAGAATCGATACAATTTTGGTTTTATGCTATCTAGGACTGAGCATTTAATTTTTCCCACCCTTGACAAAATATTTTGAACATTTTCCTTACTAACTCCTTAAGTCCCTTTCATGGTTCAGTTCAGTCGCTCAGTCGTGTCCGACTCTCCGCGACCCCATGAATCACAGCACGCCAGGCCTCCCTGTCCATCACCAACTCCCGGAGTACACTCAAACTCATGTCCACAGAGTCGGTGATGCCATCCAGCCATCCAATTCTCCGTCGTCACCTTCTCCTCCCGCCCCCAACCCTTCCCAGCATCAGAGTCTTAGATACATATTAAAGTTTATGTGTATTACACATTAGAATTTACAGACATTTCCTTTTTAGCTTTTAACAGTTTAGAAAATTACAAACAGTAAATACCTGTGAGCCTGCCATTTAACTTTGACATTTTTATGCTTTTTTTTTCCGTATAAATTTTTTTTTTCTGCTAAAGTTGAAATTTCTATTGTTTGAGACATTCCAGGTCACATTCTCATACCCTATTCCTATCCCAAAGAGCTAAGCATTATTTGGGAGGCATGGTAAAATTTTCTAGTTCATTTTCCTTACCTTTATATATATATATTTGGTCATAGAATATATATAGCAATTTGAGTTTTTATTAACATAAAGATACCATATTTTGTGTATCTTTTTGGTATTTTGTCAGTGAAAGTATTTTTCAGTCTATTCATGTTGATAAATATATAACTCTAGTTCAATCAACACACACTTAAGAGAAATGTGGCTTAAAATGGCTCTCAAAAAGAGTTCCAAAATGTAGCTTAAAATGAAGTCTAGTGTAAAACAATATGTATTATCTTGTAATTTCCATGGCTTAATTTGAGTGCTTTATACAGAGTCTATAGGCTTAAATCAAAATGCCAGTGAGAGCTATGGCCTCATCTGAAAACTTGGGACTCTCTTTCATGCCAGTGTAGCTGTTAGCAGCACCCAGCTCCTTGCAGTTGTAGGGCTGAGGTGGGCAGTTCCCTTCCATGTGGTCATCACTGATGGTTCACAACATGGCACCTTAATTCTTTGAGGCCAGTGTGAACATCTTCTCATATATGTGCTGGTTAGGTTGAGACTTTTTACAGGCTGTCCTTTCTTTGCAGGTTATGGTGGGAATATACACATGATGGTTCAAGCTGAAACCCTACAGAGCAATCTTAACAAGCAATGAGAAATTACAATTTTCATTACTATTTTTCTGTGACCTTAAATTTGGTCAAAACATTTTAAAATTCTTATTATAGGTTGAAAATATATATTGGAAAAAAATGTAAATAGTAAAACTAAAATATATCTAGAACTACAATTTCAAACAATGGAGATATTCAGAATTAGTATTTGATTGCTTTGCATAAAACACTTATTAAGAGTAGCTTGAACAGTGCTGACTTTTTTCTCACCCCACAATCTATTATATAGAATGAGCATCTTTTCTATGCCTTGGTGAAATGTCATAGGCCTTTCTAAGTTTGAGTTAACTTCCAACATTTTAGCTTTTGCACCTTCATTAACATGAGATGGTCTCCAAGAGTTCCTTTTATATAAAGTGTTCTGCTAGCCTCTTCTGGATATCTCCAAACTTTCCATCCCAACCACTTCATCATTTAAGTCAGTAAGTTCACCTTCACCAAGTTCTTTAGGGTGCATCTCCTTTATGGTCACCTGCAAACCCATATCATTATTCATCAACATTCTTAATAGGATTACCTTTCAAAACTAATTTGTCTCAACACCATTAAATATTTCACAATTATTATAACCACTTAAACCAATACTTGGACTTTGAGTGTAAATTTTAGAGCTGCATTCTTATCAGCTCTTTAGCTTCACCAAATAGTGTAATCTTAATTTATGCTACTTCTGAAACAATGAAACCAAACTTTACTGGCTGTAATAATGATTCCTTCAGCCTTAGTAATTATCTTCTTTATTTTCGGTTAAGCAACTAACGTCAATACTTTGACCTGAATCTAGACAAACTTACTGGATTTTTTTTTTTATTACATCCTTCGATCTAAAGTGGAAATAAAAGCTCCACTCCTTAATACAATCTATATTGAAGTTATTGAAGTGATTTTGCCCTTTTTTTTTCCCTAGTAGATTTCATTGACCTCTTCCAGTATCATTGAAATACCATGGAAAAAGTGCCTTCATGCAGAGATATGTCTAGTCCTATTTTCACTCTGCTGTCTCTATATTCCTACTCCAATCACATCAAATTTTACTCCTGATGTTTTCATTTTACATATCTCTGCTCTAGATTTCTTGGTCACCCAGGTCCCTCTATCAATTATCCATTTCTGTAAAATGCTACATGTTTTATAGCAAGAAGACATGGAGGTAATACAACTACATGCTTTACTGTAACTGCATGAAGAAACTGACGTGTGTAGTGAACAGCTGTAAACAAACTTTGAAAGAAAATCAGTGATCATGATATACACCTGTTATTTACATAGTAATGAGTAAACTAAAGAATTCAAGCAAAATTTGTATATTTATAATTACAGTTAATATGCAATGATGGCTGAAACATGAACCATATACTTGGGGGACTGGTGATAGTTACCTAAACTATGTCAAATGAAATTGGTGCATATCAGAACTATGCTAAGAAATGACTCTATTTTGTAAGCTAATCACAATAGTGACATTCTTTCATCTTTATTTTATTGATTAGAAACAAGTGACAGGTTCCACTCATACTCAAAGGGAGGGGATTATACAGAGCATAACATCAGAGGGGGATGGGTGGTGATCATGAGGACCATCTTAGAATTTTGCCTACCATAGCATTTGTAATATTGTTAGATTCTGATTAATTCTGTGGCATTATATGTTCCCAACAGGAGTATATGAGGATTCCTGCCTCTCCACAATTTCACTGAAACAATTTTCAGATATTTATTTTTGCCAGTTCAATAGATGCAAAGCCCTATATATAATTGAAATTACATTATCTTAATTTTCATTTAAATTTTTTCATGTTTTTATACAATCTATTTTCTCTTTATTCAATTACTTATATTCATTTCTTATTTTGCTATTGAATTGACATTTTTCCTTTTGCTTCTTAGGAGTAGTTTATATATTTCGGATAGTAATTCTTAATATATACAATGAAAACTTATCTTCTTAGTCTAGTCTATTCCTAGCTTTAATTTAGTAGTGTCTGTTATTGTATAGAGGTTTTTGTTTGAATGTATTAAAATTGATCAGTATCCCTCTTTATGCCGTTTCAAAAATGCTCGTAAACCCTAAATCAAGGTCATTAACATTTTTACTTCACAAAAATATAGTTCCAAAGTATGGAATTAGCAACCAATTGCTCAACCATGAAAATTAAGTGTGCTAAAATAATTCATTTAAATTCCAAATAGACAAAGTTAAAATTTAATATGACAAGCAAACATAAATATAGGGATTTAAACAATTAAAACAAATCATTATTGCTGTATTTGTGGTATTTTCCAAAAGGATAAATGGTACATTCTGACGGCAACCCCTTCCAGCAGGATGTAGGTAGAAGATATCAAAGACAATTTCAGATTTGGCAAAAAAAGGAATATGACTAAGATATTTGGCAAATTTACACCCAAATTTAAATGAAAAGTGCTATTATTCATTTAAAAATATCTCATGCATTAGGATAGCAACATTATTATACAAAGTTTCTACACTACAATTTCAAAGCATCACTCTGAAGCTTGGCCTGAACAATTTATTTTCTAGAATATAAGGTTTGTTTTCTTTTCTTCTTCTTCTTTCCAAGTAGGTTAATACAAAAGCACTTCAGTTAATAGAAAAGCCAAAGGATTGAGTCTTTTCCTCAAAATATGAAATAGAAATGCTGTGAAATTAAAGATAGAGATCCTTTATTTGTGTAAAGATAAATTAAAATTGCATCTGTAAAACAACAGTCAGCTTTTTTGTAGTTGGCTTTCATCTGAAATAATCTAACGCAAATATGAACACACATGTATACTATGTATTTGTTAATTAGAAATCGCTTTTTAAAATAGTATCCCAAATACCCATTATTTAATTTTTGACAACTCCTCCAAGTTTTTGTTAAAACTGTCATTATATTACTGAGCTGTGATTCTTTTCTGTTTCTACTAAATGGTCTGGAAAAAAGAATGTTTTTTTCTTTTTTAAAAAATAACTTTAACTTGTGTAGTATGTACTGTTTCACATCAAAGATATGCACACCTTTCAAAAGTCTAATTCTGTTATCTACGTGCTCTGTATCAATATGCAAACAGAACCCTTCAGTTCAGCAAGAAACTTCACAAGGATCCTCTTAACCAATCCAAAGTCAGGGTATCTGATCTTATAAAGTGATTCTGCAGAGTTTTGAAGTCCAACCTATTGCCTTGTGGGTTGCAGTTTATTCCCTGTAGGCAATGCATCAATATCTGAAAACCTGAACTGAAGCTTTAAAAAAAAAATGTCAGTCATATAGTTATACCTCAATCTCCAGATGGTTTCAATGCATTCTAAAATTTCAGTCTCAGAAATTCTCTGTACAATTTTCTGTCTTTTTAATTCTAGGATCTAAGAAATGTTCAGCTGAGTATTTATTTGCCCTCTTTGAATTTCCCTTATATTTTCATAACATTTATGACAACCTTAATTTAAAAATCTCATTAAATGGCAAAACCACAGGTAGGAGATCTCTTTTCTAAGGTCTCACACAGTCTTTCATGGCCCTGAGAGGTGTGAATGTCTGAGGAATGTATAGATATTCATTTTGCATATCTGTACATTCAAATAGTTTATTTCAATAGTGTAGAGAATTGAGGCAAATCTGTTGTTGTTGTTGTTCAGTCACCAAGTCATGTCCAACTCTTTGCAACCCCATGAGCTACAGCATGCCAGGCTCGCCTGTCCCTCAACATCACCTGGAGTTGGCCCAAGATTATGTCCATTGAATTGGAGATGCCATCCAACCATCTCATCCTCTTATTGCCCCCTTCTCCTCCTGCTCTCAATCTTTCTCAGCATCAGGGTCTCTTCCAATGAGTTGACTCTTTGCATCAGGGGGCTAAACTGATGTTGAAATTTCAGCATCAGCCCTTCCAATGTGTATTGAGGGTGGATTTCCTTTAGGATTGATTGACTGCCTTGATCTGCTTGCTGTCCAAGGGACTTTCAAAAGTCTTCTCTAGCACCATAGTTTGAAAGCATCAATTCTTCAGTGCTCTGCCTTCTTTATGGTCCGACTCTCAAATATGCAAGTGACTGTTGGAAAGATCATAGCTTTGACCATACGGACCTTTGTCAGCAAAGTGATGTCTTTCCTTTTTGATACACTGTCCAGGTTTTTCACAGTTTTTCTTCCAAGGAGCAAGCTTCTTTTAAATTTATGGCTGTATACAACACCCACAGTGATTTTAGAGTCCAAGAAGAGGAAATCTGTCACTGCTTCCACTTTTCCCCTTCTATATGCTAAGAAATGATGGGACCGGATGCCATGATCTTCAATTCAGTTCAGTTCAGTCACTCAGTCGTATCCAACTCTTTGTGACCCCATGAATCACAACACGCCAGGCCTCGCTGTCCATCACCAACTCCCGGAGTTCACTCAAACTCATGTCCGTCGAGTCGGTGATGCCATCCAGCCATCTCATTCTCTGTCGTCCCCTTCTCCTCCCGTCCCCAATCCCTCCCAGCATCAGAGTCTTTTCTAGTGAGTCAACTAGTCGCATGAGGTGGCCAAAGTATTGCAGTTTCAGCTTTAGCATCAGTCCTTCCAATGAACACCCAGGATTGATCTCCTCTAGAATGGACTGGTGGGATCTCCTTGCAGTCCAAGGGACTCTCAAGAGTTTCTCCAGCACCACATTTCAAAAACACCAATTCTTCGGCAATCAGCTTTCTTCACAGTCCAACTCTCACATTCATACATGACCACTGGAAAAACCATAGCCTTGACTAGACGGACCTTTGTTGGCAAAGTAACATCTCTGCTTTTTAATACACTATCTCGGTTGGTCACAACTTTCCTTCCAAGGAGTAAGCGTCTTTTAATTTCATGGCTGCAATCAGCATCCACAGTGATTTTGGAGCCCCAAAAAATAAAGTCTGACACTGTTTCCACTGTTTCCCCATCTATTTCCCATGAAGTGATGGGACCATATGCCATGATCTTTGTTTTCTGAGTGTTGAGCTTCAAGTCAACCTTTTCACTCTCCTCTTTTACTTTCATCAAGAGGCTTTTCAGTTCCTCTTCACTTTCTGCCATAAGGGTGGTGTGATCTGCATATCTCAGATTATTGTTATTTCTCCCAGCAATCTTGATTCCAGCTTGTGCTTCTTCCAACCCAGCATTCCTCATGATATACTCTGCATATAAGTTAAATAAGCAGGGTGACAATATACAACCTTGACGTATTCCTTTACCTATTTGGAACCAGTCTGTTGTTCCATGTCCAGTTCTAACTGTTGCTTCCTGAACTGCATACAGGTTTCTCAAGAGGCAGGTCAGGTGGTCTGGTATTCCCATCTCTTTCAGAATTTTCCACAGTTTATTGTGATTCACACAGTCAAAGGCTTTGATAGTCAATGAAGCAGAAATAGATGTTTTTCTGGAACTCTCTTTCTTTTTCCATGATCCAGCAGATGTTGGCGATTTGAACTCTGGTGCCTCTGCCTTTTCTAAAACCTGCTTGAACATCTGGGAGTTCACAGTTCACATATTGCTGAAGCCTGGCTTGGAGAATTTTGAGCATGACTTTACTAGCGTGTGAGATGAGTACAATTGTGCGCTAGTTTGAGCATTCTTTGGCATTGCCTTTCTTTGGGATTGGAATGAAGATTGACTGTTTCCAGTCCTGTGGCCACTGGTGAGTTTTCCAAATTTGCTGGCATATTGAGTGCAGCACTTTCACAGCATCATCTTTCAGGATTTGAAATAGCTCAATTGGAATTCCATCACCTCCACTAGCTTTGTTGGTAGTGATGCTTTCTAAGGCCCACTAGACTTCACATTCCAAGATGTCTGGCTCTAGGTCAGTGATCATGCCATTGTGATTATCTTGGTTGTGAAGTTCTTTTTTGTACAGTTCTTCTGTGTATTCTTGCCACCTCTTTTTAGTATCTTCTGCTTCTGTTAGGTCCATATTGTTTCTGTCCTTTATCGAGCCCATCTTTGCATGAAATGTTCCCTTGGAAACTCTAATTTTCTTGAAGAGATCTCTTGTTTTTCCTAGTCTGTTGTTTTCCTCTATTTCTTTGCATTGATCGCTGAGAAAGGCTTTCTTATCTCTCCTTGCTATTCTTTGGAACTCTGCATTCAGATGCTTATATCTTTCCTTTTCTCCTTTGCTTTTTGCTTCTCTTCTTTTCACACCTATTTGTAAAGCCTCCTCCAACAGCCATTTTGCTTTTTTGCATTTCTTTTCCATGGGGATGGTCTTGGTCCATGTCTCCTGTACAATGTCACGAACCTCCGTCCATAGTTCATCAGACACTGTATATCATATCTAGTCCCTTAAATCTATTTCTCACTTCCACTGTATAATCATAAGGGAAGTGTTCTGTAATATTGAGTTTTAAGCCTGATTTTTCTTTCTCCTCTTTTACCCTTAAGAGGCTCTTTGGTTCCTCTTCTCTTTCTGCCATTAAAATGTTATCATCGGCATATCTAAGGTTGTTGGTATTTCTCCTGGCAGTGTCAATTCCAGCTTGTAACTCATAAGTTTTCATGATAAGCTCTGCATAAAAGTTAAATAAACAGGGTGAAAACATGCACACTTGTCATACTCCTTCCTCAGTTTTGAACCGGTCAGTTTTTCCATATAAAGTTCTAACTGCTGCTTCTTGACCTGCATACAGGTTTCTCAGGAGACAGGCAAGATGGTCTGGTATTCCCATCTCTTTAACAGTTTTACACAGTTTGTTATGATTTGCACAGTCAAACTATGCCAAAGTCTTTGACTGTGTGGATCACAATAAACTGTGGAAAATTCTGAAAGAGATGGGAATACCAGACCACCTGACCTGCCTCTTGAGAAACCTGTATGCAGGTCAAAAGCAACAGTTAGAACTGGACATGGAACAACAGACTGGTTCCAAATAGGTAAAGGAGTACGTCAAGGCTGTATATTGTCACCCTGCTTATTTAACTTATATGCAGAGTACATCATGAGAAACGCTGGGCTGGAAGAAGCACAAGCTGGAATCAAGATTGCCAGGAGAAATAACAATAACCTCAGATATGCAGATGACACCACCTTTATGGCAGAAAGGGAAGAGGAACTAAAGAGCCTCTTGATGAAAGTGAAAGAGGAGAGTGAAAAAGTTGGCTTAAAGCTCAATATTCAGAAAACTAAGATCATGGCATCTGGTCCCATCACTTCATGGGAAATAGATGGGGAAACAGTGGGACAGTGTCACTTTAATTTTTGGGGCTCCAAAATCACTGTGGATGCTGACTGCAGCCATGAAATTAAAAGACGCTTACTCCTTGGAAGGAAAGGTATGACCAACCTAGATAACATATTAAGAAGCAGAGACGTTACTTTGCCAACAAAGGTCCGTCTAGTCAAGGCTATGGTTTTTCCCTTGGTCATGTATGGATGTGAGAGTTGGACTGTGAAGAAAGCTGATCGCTGAAGAATTGATGCTTTTGAACTGTGGTGTTGGAGAAGACTCTTGAGAGTCCCTTGGACTGCAAGGAGATCCAACCAGTCCATTCTAGAGGAGATCAATCCTGGGTGTTCATTGGAAGGATTGATGCTGAAGCTGAAACTCCAATACTTTGGCCTCCTCTTGTGAATAGTTGACTCACTGGAAAAGACCCTGATGCTGGGAGGGAATGGGAGTTGGAGGAGAAGGGGACAACAGAGGATGAGATGGCTGGATGACATCACCAACTCAAATCACATGAGTCTGAGTAAACTCCAGGAGTTGGTGATGGACAGGGAGGCCTGGCGTGCTGCGATTCATGGGATCGCAAGAGTTGGACATTTCTGAGCGACTGAACTGAACACAGTCAAATGTTTTAGCATAGTCCATGAAACAGTATATGTTTTTCTGGAATTCCCTTGCTTTCTCCTGGATATAGTGAACATTGACAATTTGATCTCTGGTTCCTCTACTTTTTCTAAACTCAGCTTATACATCTGGGAGTTCTCAACTCAAGTACTGTTGAAGCCTAGCTTGAAGGATTTTGAGCATAACCTTACTAGCATGGTAAATGAGGGCAATTATCTAGTAGTTTGAACATTTTTTAGCAGTGCCCTTCTTGGGAATTGGAATGACAATTGACCTTTCCAATACTATTTAAAATCCACTGCTGGATTTTCCAAATTTACTGACATATTTAGTGCAGCACTTTAACAGCACTGTCTTCTAGAATTTTAAATAGCTCTGCTGGAATTCCATTTTACTTTCCCTCCATTGTATTTCTCTCCCAAATCCACCCTTCTCTTTTTCTGGTTTGAGGCTTCCCTGGTGGCTCAGAGGTTAATGCACCTGCGTCCAATGCAGGAGACCCGGGTTCGATCCCTGGGTTGGGAAGATCCCTGGAAAAGGAAATGGCAACCACTCCAGTACTCTTGCCTGGAGAATCCCATGGACGTTGGAGCCTGGTAGACTATAGTCCACAGGGTCGCAAAGAGTAGGACATGACTGAGTGACTTCACCATCACCATGACTTAAAAGGACTAAATAGATAGGCTTCTGTCTATGACCTGTGTCGTCCAGTTGTGAAGGACCAATAGAAATCTAAGCAGAAGATGTGAAAGAGAAGAAAACGTGTTGAAGATATTTGTTTCCTTGCTCCCTTATACCACAAATACAAGTGACTACTCCTGCCCAGGCAACTCTTTTACACTCTTTCCATGTTCCTGAAATTGCCCTCCCCACCCCATTTCAGGTGAGGGGTGGTAACACCTTGGCAGTTACTAAACTAGCTCTGAGTTATTCCACAATACTTTGGGTTCCCCTACAATCACACTTTTCAAGTAAATCACTTTTGTAAATAAACTTGTCTCAAATTATTTTAAGTACACTATGTTTTTATTGGAGTTTCTGATAGGGAGGCCTGGCGTGCTGTGATTCATGGGGTCGTGGATAGTCGGACACGACTGAGCAACTGAACTGAACTGATATACTCACTATAACAAATTAATCATTAACTAAATCAGTGAGTCTGTAGACCAAATTATAAATATATTTTACATACAGAATTTTTCTAATTCAGCCATCCAGAATGACAACTGTTTGGAGATATTCTTGATGTATTTATTTATTCATTCATTCATTTATCTATTTATCCTTGGAATCTTGAGAGAATGTAATATCTATCCAGGTTGTACCTGAAACAGTAACATGAACTGAAGGGCCTAATGTTCTCTCACACATATTTTGGAATAGAGAAAGACAGAGTGTGTATTGGGAGCAAAATACCAGGGACCAGAAGAAATATTTGAATTGTGTTTAAATTATTCACTAGAGGAGTCACAGGAATGACCATTCCTCTAAAAGAGCAATAGAGATTACATGAGCAGAAGAGACAGGATGGCTGTGAGACAGGATAATTTTGTAAAGTAGTACAGGAATGCTGCTGGTGTAAAGTGCTAATGAGAGTTCCTTGAAGAATCTGGCCTGAGGGGTTTAGATCACTCTGGGAGAAATTTATATAGACTATGGATATACTGCTGAAAAAGTGTCACCGAGGACTTCCTAAGCTCTCATAGTTCTGAGAGAACAGAGAGGGGAAGATAAGGAGGTAACATGTGCTTTCTAAAAGGAGTAAGATTGGCCAGCTGAGCCATGGTGGTGCACACTTGGGGAACAGAAAGTGATATGCACCCTTAAAGTTTGGTGCTCCACAGGCAGGGGTCTAGGGGAGAGTAGGATAAGCAGATACCCTTCCATCATTTGATTATGAGCCTCATAACAGAATCAAGTCTTGTACTAAAATGTGTTGGACCCAGCTAGAAAGAAAGCACCATCTCCCAGTTCCCATTTTTAAAAATCCTATTTCTAGTATGTTCCTCACAACAGAGTTGGCTGACAAGGTCAAGATCAATTCTAGCCTGACTTCTGGAGAGCACCGACAAGGAGCAGGGGACATGAATCTTTGCCAGAGAGAAATCACTAGCCCAAGGGGAAAACTCTCCCCCTAAAATGGCCTCACAGTTGGGTTGGCCAGCCCTCCTAAGAAAAGAAATTTAGGGTTAGATTAAAGGGAGAACCTTTGAGTCTTGAGTTGGTAGAGGCCTGAATACTACAACTAAATATCTTCTCAATCTTCCCACTGACTTCTTTAAGAGGGAATGTATTAGGAACCCACTCAATGAACAAATACTGAAATATCATGTAAAATGAGCAAAGAAATGTTCTAGGCACTAGGAGTACAACATTGTACAAAACAGGCAAAAACCCTGTCTCATAGCACAGAGTCCAGAAGGCAAAGACAACAAGGTCAGTGAGTTTGTAGATGTTGTTGGTGATAAGTGCTAAAGAGCAAAACAAATTGAGGAGTCTAAGGAAAACGTGAAGGAGGGGAATTGGGAGTTAAAACCTGGGAGAAGAGGGTGCTGTGCATAGGGAGCAAGTAGACCGAACAGAAGTCTCCATTTCAGGAGCAGCACAGGGGCTAGCACTGCTGGAGTGGAGGGAACCAGAGGAAAGCAGGAGAAAAGGTCAGAAAGTTTGGGGATCTAGATCCCGTGAGGCCGTTGTAGTCCCGTGAGGACTTTGACTTGTACATGGAGTGAGATGGAGGAGATGGAGAGTGATGACAAAAGAGGAGTATGATCTGACTGCAGTTTGGACAAAGCCGTTAGCTCCTGCTCTCTTTCAGCCACCTCTCAACCCAGCAGCCAGGAGCTGAAGGCCAGGAAGGAGGCCACTGACAGGACAGTCAGAGACTTGGTGGCATGGGGGAAGGTGCCAGCAGGGAAGGTGGGCAGATCCAGTCCAGTTCCGCCTGTGTTGTAGATGGAGAAACTGAAGGTTGTGACGGACTGGCCCCTGTTACACTCCCTCCTATGCCAGAGGGAGTCTCCACCACAATGTCTGCCCCACATCTTGTGGAAAAACAGCTTGAGTAGATCTGCCAAGGGCCAAGAATATTCACCTCTTCACCAGTTGAGGAGGAGGTAATTTTTTTCTTAGAGATAGCTTCCTCTCAAGTGAAAGATTTGCATTCAGCAGATTTGTATTTCTTTATGATGTTGAGGCTTTCAAAGTGGCTAGGGATGACTAAAGATCAAACTTCCATTTTCCTGAGTGTATTACACTAGTTCAGGGCCAGAACTAAAAGGATGAGAATGCTGAAGGGATTTTGCCTAGCAGTTTAGACATCTTCTGCACTAGCATTCAAAGGCATGATGTTGAGGCTCTACAAGGTCCTCTGAAACTACGTCAGATCTGAGGAAAGGACTGGCCCCAAATTACAGATAAAAATAAAATACAAGCCAAAACGTGCATAATGAAAAATACTTAAATAAATGAAAAATATTTAAATAGACAAAGAGTTAAGTTTTAAATATCTGCCAAATAAAACCTTGTGTTAACTTCATTAATTGTTAAAATTTGAATTCTAAAAGTCATGATTATGAGAACAGTTTAGGTTACCTCTTTTCACTTTGCAAGAAGCCATGAGTTAGCATGATTAACACAGTACAATTAGAGCCAATTGTGATTTTAAAAGTCACTTCTAGCTAAATAACTTCAAAAGAAAAATTATAACAATTCTTTCAAAACGATTGACTGCAAAAAGTCACTTAATGTGTTATTTGGATGTCCTGCTAAGTCTGAAAAAGGGGAGATAAAATGTCTAAAGGGTGTCACAGGGATCTTTGGAAGAAATGGAGACATCAACCAGGGAAACTTATTAAATGTCTTCATTTTCCCATGGAGTCCTCAGTTAAAATTTACTATCTTACAAAGTTCAGTCGCTCAGTTGTGTCCGACTCTTTGCGACCCCATGAATCACAGCACGCCAGGCCTCCCTGTCCATCACCAACTCCCGGAGTACACTCAAACTCATGTCCACAGAGTCGGTGATGCCATCCAGCCATCTCATTCTCTGTCGTCCCCTTCTCCTCCCACCCCCAATCCCTCCCAGCATCAGAGTCTTTTCCAGTGAGTCAACTCGTCGCATGAGGGGGCTCCCCCAAAATGCTGATTCTGCTCCAGGGTAGGATTGGAGCAAATCAGAGGCTACCTAGGAGGAAAAAATTAAGTCTGTGTAACACTGAAATATTCTAAATGTTGACTCTATTTTTTAAGTATGAAAAGAATAAACATACAGATCTTTTTTTTGAAAAGTGTTGTAAATTGAAGTTTTTATTTCAGTTTGTAAAAGGTTCACCATGTTCAAGAATTTTTGTGGTATGTTATAATTTGTAGATTATCTGGCATAAAAGAAAATAAAGCTTACTGCTTTAAAAATGAAACATGAATTCTTGGACACAGGGAATTATTAAAAAATGAGTTATCCAGAAAATTTTCTCTAACCTTAAACAAAAGGAAAGCTACAAACTACAGCAGCATGTAGCACTTCCATAATGAGGAAAGGGCTGAATATGCTGATTAGGAGTATTTCCAAGAGTTAACAACAGAGGAAAAAAGAAGTAAAAATAGCTTAAACAAAATTACTTCCAGCAATAAATTGTCATCTTATTAAAATGTAGGTTGCTGGGTGCTGTATGTATTAAGTCATTGAAATAATGGGAAGATTTGCACCAAAATTTGCAGCCATTATGAGATAATGATTGGAAGTTTTACCATTTTTCAAGTTTGATAGCTTGAAATGACAAGCTTGTAAAATTTCCCTTTCCTATTCTCCATTAACCTAACTTCCAATCCAAAGAAAAAATAGTAAGGATATATCTTTTTCTTTGTTGTGTGATTTGACAGTTCTTATTCATCACAAATCCCCACAGAGTATCATTTTCATTTATCATTTGTCGTTAACTGAAAGGAGGAATGGTTTAACAAAGTTCTCATGTTCTTTTTCTTTTAATCTGCAATTTCAGAGTTTGGTGGTCTACCAGAGGTATTACTCCTAAACCAAATGCAAGAGACTGAAAGCCCATTTATAGCATTGGGCAGGGATTCAAGAGCTAGCTTGGGATTCAAGGAGCTCTGAGCCTGAATCATAACTTTGCTTCTTCTTATTCAGCCTTCTGTAACGTTCACTTCCTTAGTTGGTAACTCAGGTATTTTATAAGAATTATCTTATTAGGTATATGTGAAATAGTGTCCAATTTATGGTGTTGAATTCTATAATGAACCACATTATGACCAGTTCTTTGGCCTGTGTGTTCAAAGAGGAACTAAGGAGTAAACTTTCATAAACATGTATATTTGTTTTCAGAATATTAACCTTAATTTTTTTTCCATTATGAAATTATTTAATCTCCTCAGAATAAACTTTTTAATCTATAATCACAACATACCTCCATGCTTTGGGAGCTGTAGTAAATGTCACGGCACCTTAACCTTTAGGTGGGATTGCATTTGATGGCCCATTAGCTACTGCAACATTATGGGCACTTTCCCTCTCCTTAGACCTACTGTATATCAGTCTTCTGCCAGGCCTCATCAAGGACAGGTCCTGAGACTCCAGCCAAAGACTTTAACCTTCAAGAGTTAAGAAGAGTTGAGAGACAAAAATGCATTCCAGCTGTGTGAGCAAGTGTCCTTGAGCTACAAGTTGTTCAGTTGATGAAGAGTTTAGTCTGAAGAGCCTGCTATTCCCTCACTGGGATCTGTTGCCCTGGGGTATTCCATTTCACTGCTTACTAGAGTTGGTTATATTCAAGCTAATTAACTTTAATGTGTTGATCCTAGATATTATTGAACAAATGTTGACTCTGTTACCCCTGCCCATCTAGCTATAGGCTATTTTGGTTATACAAGTATACACTCCTTATTTGTTGATGTTGATAAGATGCTGAGGCCACCACAGGGACCTAGTATCTCAATTCACAGATTAAATGAGCTAATATATCTTAAGAACTTATGCCTGTGCTTGGCACTTTATTTATATCATATTAGTGTTTGCTCTTAAGAGCCAAAGAAAAGCAATAACCATTCATTGGTGTAACCACATGGGAAGAGGTACAGAATGTATTTCAATTTGAAAAATGAGTAACGATTTGCCTCAAATCTCAGGCATTCAGAACATGAGACCTTTTTTTTTTTTTTTTCCGTTTAAGTCCCTGTTGCAGGCCATGAATAAAACTTAAAATTCCCGCTTGTGCAGGAATTTGAGTCCAGTCGTGTCACAGCCACTATCTCCTCTCTTTTAGGTAACTTCAGTAAAGTGAGAAGGTAATCCCAGAATTGTGTGTGATAATAAATTATTTCTGATCCCTTGCAAGTAACTATCAGAGAAACATTTAGGATTCAGTATAGGAATGTTTGAGAGGATCCAACCCCTTTATATACGTGGGTTAAGGAGTTTGTGTGTTTTTGGTGTTTTATGTGCTTGAAATGTTTAAAATATTTTAACCCATGAGAATAATTTTAAATGTCTAAGTCAGTATTTGATTTAGGCTTGTGTTTTTAAGTTGAAATCATACCATTTATTTATACTGTTAGAAAAGTTAATAGTCTTTAGAATTCAACATATTTAAAAGTTGAATTTGTTAAAAGTTAAGTACTCAAGAAGATTTTAATTCAGACTCATGGAAAAAGACCCTGATGCTGGGAAATATTGAGGGCAGATGGAGAAGAAGGCAACTGAGATTGACGCTCTTGGATGGCATCACCGACTCAATGGACCTGAGTTTGAGCAAAATCTAGATGGTCAAAGACAGGGAAGCCTGGCATGCTGCAGTCCACGGGGTCACAGAAATTGAACAACAACCACATTGTCTGTGTTTACTATTATTCCGGGAGAAAAAAAAGTGTTTATTCTTATGTATATTTAAATTCCCCAACATATTGTTACCAAGTTGGAGATTGCTCTGCTCCATGATAGGCCAATGAATCTAAGATGAGATGTTGAGGTAAGGAATATGACTTTATTCAGGAAAGCCAATTTACCAAGAAGATGGCAGACTAAGGTCTCTCATCATGGTCTGGATACCAGATTCTTTCATAGAACCAAAGAGAAAGCAATGAGAAACTAAAGTCAAAAAGCATAATAGAGAGGGAGAGCCAGTGGGGTAGTAAAGTAAAAAGGGCCTTCAGTCTTGCGAAACATGTCCAGAATGGCCAGCCCTTGAAAGAGGTGTGTTAATCTTGTCTTTTCACAGATGGACAGGGTCAGATTATCTCCCCATGACCTAAACAAGGAAGATTAAACAATAGGTACAGAGGGGCAGGGTCCTCTGAGGCAGGCCATTATGTGTGATTATAATAACAAAAGCAATAAAAGCCAAGTCAAAGAAACTATTCCAACATGTAGTCAGAATTAGTGTCTCCCTGCAATATGAGTGCCCTTTGGTTAGTATAACAAATTTACCATTTAATGGTTTAAAATTTAAATGGTTTAAATTTTAATGGTTTAAAATTTAGCATTTAATAGTTTAGTGGTTTAAAACAATCCGGAACTAGTTCCTATTAACTCTAGAGTTCTGAAGTCCGAAATGAAGGTCATGAGGCTAAAATCAGGATGTTAGCAGGGATGGTTCCTTCTGGAGGCTCCAAGAGAGAGTCTTCCTTGCTTCTACTAGCTTCTAGAAGTTGTTAGCATCCTTTGCTTGCTGGCTACATCACTTCAATATCTGCTCTTATCATTGTCACAGAGCTTTCTCTGGACTGTAATTCTACTGCCTCCCTCTGAAGAGGACCCTCATAATTGTACTGGGATAATCAATCGGGAAAGGAGTATGTCAAAGCTGTATATTGTCACCCTGTTTATTTAACTTATATGCAGAATACATCATGAGAAATGCTGGGCTGGATGAAGGAGAAACTGGAATCAAGATTGCCAAGAGAAATATCAATAACCTCAGATATGCAGATGACACAACCCTTATGGCAGAAAGTGAAGAAGAACTAAAAAGCCTTTTGATGAAAGTGAAAGAGGAGAGTGAAAAATTTGGTTTAAAGTTCAACATTCAGAAATCTAAGATCATGGCATCTGGTCCCATCACTTCATGGCAAATAGGTGAGGAAACAATGCAAACAGTGACAGACTTTAAATTTTTGGGCTCCAAAATCCCTGAAGATGATAACTGCAGCCATGAAATTAAAACATGCTTGCTCCTTGGAAGAAAAACTATGACCAACCTAGACAGCATATTAAAAAGGAGAGACATTACTTCACCAACAAAGGTCCATCTAGTCAAAGATATGTTTTTCCAGTGGTCATGTATGGATGTGAGAGTTGGACTATAAAGAAAGTTGAGATCCAAAGAATTGATGCTTTTGAAATGTGGTGTTGGAGAAGACTCTTGAGAGACCCTTGGACTGCAGGGAGATCCAACCAGTCAATGCTAAAGGAAATCAGTCCTGAATATTCATTGGAAGGATTGATGCTGAAGCTGAAACTCCAATAATTTGCCACCTGATGCAAAGAACTGACTCATTTGAAAAGACCCTGATACTGGGAAAAATTGAAGGCAGGAAGAGAAGAGGACAAGATGTTGAGATGTTTGGATGGCATCACAGACTTGATGGATGTGAGTTTGAATAAGCCTCTGGGAGTTGGTGATGGAAAGGGAAGCCTTGGCATGCTGCAGTCCATGGGGTCACAAAGAGTCGGACACAACTGAGCAACTGAACTAAACTGAATCAGGATCATTTCTTTATCTCTAGATCCTTAATTTAATCCTTGTGCAAAATCCTAACATAATCATATAATGCAAAATATATTCACAAGATCTAGTTTCTCTACTGAAAAAGATGCACAACATGAGAGTTCTGAGTCATTTTATTTGGGCCAAAATGAGGACTGCAGCCCAGGAGATAACTCAGATAGCTCTGAGAGATTGGTCCAAAGAGGCAGTGGGGGAAGGTCAATTTATAAGATATGGATGAAGGGGGGAGTTCAGTGCAATCAAACACTTACCTTACAAAAGGTTTCTTGCTAGTAGGTGGATTCACCATGAAGGGATATAGTGATTTTTGTAGATATGAAGAGATGCAAGGATTGGATAACTATCTAAAGACCAGTTCACTAGTTTCCTTGGAACACAGAGTACCTCATTTCCACCCTGAATTCCCCACAGGGGCTGTTTAAGGTTCTCAGTTGCAGCAGCACAGGGTTAAATAGTCACAGTTCAGTTCAGTCACTCAGTCATGTCCGACTCTTTGAGACCCCATGGACTGCAGCATGCCAGGCCTCCCTGTCCATCAACAACAACTGGAGATTTCTCAAACTCATGTCTGTTGAGTCAGTGATGCCATCCAACCATCTCATACTAGGTCATCCCCTTCTCCCGCCTTCAGTATTTCCCAGCATCAGGGTCTTCAAGGAGTCAGTTCTTCGCATCACATGACCAAACTATTGAAGTTTCAGCTTCAGCATCAATCCTTCCAATGAATATTCAGGACTGATTTCCTTTAGGATTGACTGGTTTGATCTCCTTGCAGTCCAAGGGACTCTCAAGGGTCTTCTCCAACATCACAATTCTTCAGTGCTCGACTTTCTTTAGGGTCTAATTCTCACATACATACATGACTACTGGAAAAACCATAGCCTTGACGAAACAGACCTTTGTTGACAAAGTAATGTCTCTGCTTTTTAATACGCTGTCTAGGTTGGTCATAGCTTTTCTTCCAAGGAGCAAGCATCCTTTATTTTCATGGCTACAGTTACCATCTGCAGTGATTTTGGAGGCCAAGAAAATAAAATTGTTCACTGTTTCCATTGTTTCCTCATCTATTTGCCATGAAGATATTGGACCAGATGCCATGATCTTAGCTTTTTCAATGTTTAGTTTCAAGCCAGCTTTTTCATTCTCCTCTTTCACTTTCATCAAGAGGCTCTTTAGTTCCTCTTCACTTTCTGCCTTAAGTGTGGTGTCATCTACCTGTCAGAGGTTATTGATATTTCTCCCAGCAATCTTGATTCTAGCTTGTGCTTCATCCAAGTATTTCTCATGATGTACTCTGCATATGAGCTAAATAAGCAGCTAAATTCCCTTGCTGTTGTTGAGTTGCTGGCAAATGCTCTTGGTAAGTGTCAATTTGTAGTTGACAGGTTCAGGGCACAAACACCTTTGGGGGCCATTATTCAGCCTCTCACACCAATTTTTGGATTAAAATATTCTTTTAAGATTGAAAACTAGGATTCTTGCTAAAGTATAGCTGCTGCTAAGCTGCTAAGTCACTTCAGTCGTGTCCGACTCTGTGCAACCCCATAGACATCAGCCCACCAGGCTCCCGCACCCCTGGGATTCTCCAGGCAAGAACATTGGAGTGGGTTGCCATTTCCTTCTCCAATGCATGAAAGTGAAAAGTGAAAGTGAATTCCCTCAGTCATGTCCGACTCTTAGAGACCCCATGGACTGCAGCCTACTAGGCTTCATCCATGGGATTTTCCAGGCAAGAGTACTGGAGTGGAGTGCCATTGCCTTCAGACCCCAGCAAAAGGCAATAATGTGTGATTGTGTTTGCGGTTATAAAATCATTTACCTCAAACTGGGACTTGAACCCACATGGCTTGGACTCAAACCAGCCAAAACCCACAGTAATAAATCTCAGGTTATTGATGTCTTATTGTGGAAAGAATTCACGGAGAGACAATGTGATAGGTAAGAAGTGGATTTATTCAGAGAGAAACACACTCCACAGACAGAGAGTGGGCCATCACGGAAACTCAGTGTGGTGGCCTCAAAATGTGGTGTGGTTAGCTTTTATGGGCTGGGTAATTTCATGGACTAATATTGGGAGGATTATTCCAACTATTTTGGGGACCAGAAATTTCCAGGAATTGGGTCACTGCCCAATTTCTGGTCGTTTGACGGATGACCCGGAGGGAGGATAAGGGGAGGAGGGAAGTGGGAGGGGGGTTCAAGAAGGGGAACACATGTACAACCGGGGTCAGATTCATGTCAATGTATGGCAAAACCAACCAATATTGTAAGGTAATTAGCCTCCAATAAAAAAAATAATAATAAAAATATTCAAATACAAAAAAAAAAAGAAATATCATGGTGCCTCTGGGTGTGTCATTTAGCTTGCTGATTGAGGAACAAGGGAAGTTTTTAGGTGGCTCAGAGAGTACAGAATCTGCCCAAAATGTGGGAGACCCAGGTTCAATTCCTGGGTTTGGAAGATCCCCTGGAGACGGGAATGGCAACCCACTCCAGTATTCTTGCCCAGAGAATTCCATGGACAGAGAAGCCTGGCAGGCTACATGACTGAGTGACTAACATTTTGAGGATCAAGGTCTAGTTGAAGTTGACTTGTCTGCCATCTTGAATCTATTTGATTCTAAGCTGTTTATGTTGTGTCCTCAGGCTATGTCACTCAAAGTTGTACCTGACCTCCTTCCCTCCTGTTTCAATTGTTGTTGTTGTTCAGTCACTCAGTCCTATCTAACTCTGCAAGCCCAGGCTTCCCTATCCTTCACTACCTCCTGGAGCTTGCTCAAACTCATGTCTACTGAATTAGTGATGCCATCCAACCATCTCATCCTCTGTCACCCCCTTCTCCTCCTGCCTTCAATCTTTCCCAGCATCAGGGTCTTTTCCAAAGAGTTGGCTCTTTGCATCAGGTGGTCAAATTATTGGAGCTTTAGTTTCAACATCAGTCCTTCCAATGAATATTCAGAGTTGATTTCCTTTAGATCCTGGTTTGCTCCCCTTGCTGTCCAAAGAACTCTCAAGGGTCTTTTCCAGAACCACAATTCAAAAGAATCAATTCTTTGGATCTCAGTCTTCTTTACGGTCCAGCTCTCACAACCATACATGACTACTGAAAAAGCATAGCTTTGACTGGCTTGGATAAAGAATCTGCCTACAATGTGGGAGACCTGGGATTGATCCCTGGGTTGGGATGATACCCTGGAGGAGGGCATGGCAATCCACTCCAGTATTCTTGCCTGGAGAATCCCATGAACAGAGGAGCCTTGTGGGCTACAGTTCATGTGGTCACAAAGAATGGGACATGACTAAGCACAGCACAGCACGCCTTTGTCAGCAAAGTGATTATCTAGAATGGGAAGAGGGATTCTCTCATAGCTTAGTTGGTAAAGAGTCTGCCTGCAATGCAGGAAACCTGTGGTTGATTCCTGAGTCGGGAAGATCCCCTCAGGAAAAAAATAACCCACTCCAATATTCTTGCCTGGGAAATCCTATAGACAGAGGAACCTGGTGGGCTACAGTCCATGGGGTCGCAAGAGTTGGACTCAACTTAGGGACTAAACTACTATCACCAGCAGTATGCAATGATGGGGTATTTTATAGATAACAATACTGAGGCAGAAAGGGGTGATAGGGGCATCAAAGTTTTTCCTCAAAAATGTCATAGTACTGCTCAAAGGGAATATTGAATTTCAACTCAAACTCCAAGAAGAAAATTGTATTTCCAGGAGAAAGGATTTAACCCAGCCACACCCTGTCTCTGCCCAATAGGGTGGAACATTGTAAGCTTGGGAGGAGGAATCTGAGAGACTGCCAAGGTTGGAGTCCAAGATCAGGGAGACCCAATATCACCAAGTTGTTCAAATAAGTGGAGTTGTGCATCCCACTAATGTGCCCACAGCTCTAGAGCATGGCATAGGGAAAGCAGGTCTTCCTCAGAAAGCCACAGATGTAGATATCATAGTCACACTTTCAGAGTAGTAGTCCCTCCTTCCCCTTCCAGAATTTCTTACTGACAGGGATGTCTCCATGTTAAAATTAAAATTCAGGAATAGTTTGGAGATAGGAGAATCCACAGGATACAAGTTTCCCTGGTAGCTCGGTGGTAAAGAATCTGCCTGCAATGCAGGATACTCAGGAGACATGAGTTCCATCCCTGGGTTGGGAAGATACCCTGGAGAAGAAAATGGCAACCCACTCCAGTATTCTTGGCTGGAGAATCCCATGGACAGAGCAGCCTGGTGGGCTACAGTCCATAGGGTTGCAAAGAGTTGAACATGACAGAGTGGATGTGTACACATGGTACAAGGAAAATCTATTAGAATTAGGAGCAAGAGACTAAGATTTACAACTATATTAATATGTCAGATACCATTAATATCATACTTCTTCAAAATACCAAGAAATTCAGGATAATATCTAACAAACAGCTTTTTATATGTATAGCTTAGCTTTTGAGAAATCAGGGAAGTTCCCTCAGGGGCCAAAAATAAAGAGGAAGTTGAAAGCCAAGGAACTAAGCTGATGCTTTCAATGCCTTAGAGGCATTTGACTTTAAATGTCTTCCTTTTAAGCATGTTAATTCAATTATGCCTGTAAAAGTTTGGGAAATGAAACAACCACCAAAAAGTTGAAACAAGCAAGAGTGGAGAAATAATATATATGAAAAAAGTAGAAATTCAAGGGACTATTTTGAGAGGGGCAGTTGAAGTAATTTTCTGCTTGGACAGAAGGATCTTTTTGGCAGTTGATGATAAACATCATGCACAATGCAATTTTTAGATGGAATGAAAGCAACTTTTCAAGGTTCTGTTTAAGCTTAAGTTGTACTCTGCAGTTGCTTGATGTTCATGGTATGTAAAAATCAGTCCACGAATTAGCAAGTCTTCAGTAAAAGTTTCCCCTCACCTCCTTCTCCCCCTCTTCCTTTGCTTAGTTGAAGGGACCCCATGCCTCTTCCTGTGCCTGCCCCTCCCTCTCCTCCCCATCCTCATCTTTAGGTAACAACAATATCTGTTTAATAAATATTACTGAAAAGCTTATCTATCCTAAAACTTACTTGTGCATCTCTTAATTCCTCCTCTATTCCATCTCTAACCTTTCTCCAAGGAAAAAAGGACCCCATTCCCCCTTTTGTCTATGACCAAACTTTCACAGACGTTTAAGCCATTGTCTAGTCTATTGCTTTCTCTCTTTCACTTGTTCTCATTCACACACACACAAAGTTTAACCTTGCTAAGTGTCTCTAATTATTCCTCAAAGGAAAACATTTTACTCAACATTACATAGCCCTTTTGTCATCTGTATTTTTCACTTTGCAATCAATACATCAGTGTTTCTGAAAGCATGGTCTATGCATATTTTCTATATTATTACACTTTCAAACTCTAAATCCCGTGTCTGATAACATTATTCTCTCAACTCCAGCTAAAACTTTTCTAACCATGGGCAGTAGCAACATCCTTGATGTTAAATTCATGGTGGTTTTGACTGTTGAAGTTAAATGTCTTTTCTGCAGCTTCAAACACTGCTGATTCACTTCCTCTATCTTGATCACTTCCTCCTTCTTGAAATTATTTTCACTCTTGTCTGTGTAATACCACCATTTCTACCCCTGCCCTCCTACTACAAGAGTTTCTGAAAATTTATGAGATGCTCTTTTAGGCTGATAGTCTCTCAAATTTTGTCTTATTCTTCTCCCCTTATCCCTAGATGATCTCACTCTTCATGACTTCACTATCACATGCACAACCACTTGACAAGGTCAATGCGTGATTTTAGCTCAAATCGATATATTTTATATCCCACTAGATATTTCCATTTGGGTGTCCCGTAAATACCAGATGAGTTATGCTAAAGATGAATTTACTATCTTCTTCATAAAATACAGTTGGCTTTCTATATTTATAGGCTGTATCATTGAATTCAAAGTATTATAGATCCTGTACTATGTTTACAGGTACATGGTTGGTTGAACATGAAGACACAAAATTTATGGACACAGAGGGCTGACTATGGCACTTGATCATCCACAGATTTTGGTATTAGAAAGAGACATCAGTTTTTATTTAGCTTTCCAGTCAGAGATCCAGTTATTATTCTCTACTCTTCCTTCACTCATCCTTTGAAAAGCCACTGACTATGATCCTAAATTTGAAACATCTCAAACAGTCTTTATCATCCCAGTCTCATTAGAGTATTGCTGAAGAGGTATTGTGTGATCATAAGCTATTAGATATATGAGATTGTACATCCACAGTTGTTTCTATGAAAAATTGGGACATAAATCCTGAAGGACAAGTATATTCAGAATTATGGGAAATCAGGAGATACAGGAGACACAGATTTTATCCCTGGGTCGGGAAGATCCCTAGAGAAGGAAATGGCAATCTACTCCAGTTTTCTTGCCTGGAAAATTCCATGGACAGAGGATCCTGGCAGGTTACAGTCTAAAGGTTACAAAGAGTCAGACATGACTGAGTTACAAAGTGTGTATGTATGCGGTATATATTTGTTAAACCTTGGTGTATTTTTTTTTTCAATTTTACTCAAATTCTATATTCAATGTTGGGTCTTTCTGAGTATAAATTTTTTGAATTGTGAAGTTATTGTAACAACACATTACTGAAATAGAAGTTTGCAGTGGAATTCCAAACTGAAAAATGTGAATAGCATGATGTAAAAATTAATAAAATTTTGCAAAAAATGAGAGTGGAAGGAATAATAATAAATTTAAGTTTTCCAATTTTTGTTCATATATATTGTACCTGTTTTTATTTAGGGAGGAAAAAGATATGAGAAGAATCAAATAAATTTTTATTTTACTTTTGGCTATACTGGGTCTTTGTTGCTGTATGCAGGCTTTCTCTAGTTGTGGTGAGCAAGGCTACTCCCCAGTCACTGTGCTCTGGCTTCTCATTGGGGTGGCTTCTCGTGTTGGAGCACAGGCTCTAGGGTGGGCAGCCTTTAGTAGTGTGGTACACGGGCTCAATTGTTGTTGCTCCTGTGCTCTAGAGCACAGGTTCAGTACTTGTGGCTCATGGGCTTAGTTACTCCTTGGCCTGTGGGATCATCCCAGACCAGGGATCGAACTGGTATCACCTGCACTGCAAGGCAGATTCTTAACCACTACACCACCAGGGAAGCCCCAAATAAATTTTTAATTTCATTATTTTATTCTTTTTAATAATACAGTCATGATTTTTTTTACTTGAGATACTTTGTATTTGATAGTAATGAAAACTATTTAGTGATAACATCCAAATAATTCTGTTGTTAGAAATTGTTACTTTGTAGAGTTATTATTTTTATCTGAATTTAACTAAAAAAGCAAGACATATAGAAAAGAGCAAAGATAGCAAATATTTTTTTCAATCTCTTTATTAGTGTATAATAGCCCTATTTATAACATAAAAAGTGTTAAAATCACCATTTTTTATTTCTTATGACCTTATTGTAAACATTTTGAAATGTATTTTTAAATTTAATAAAACAGAACCAAGCTTAAAGCTCAGTAAAAATTAACTGAGTCCCACTTTTTTATATTTCCTTAGAAACTTTTTAAATAATAGAATAATAGTAAGTATAAACAAAGAGATTAACATTATAAAAATATCAGCCAGGTATAGAAAACAGATGTTTGTAAAACTATAAAGGATGTTTATGGAAAAAGTATTTAGAAAATATTCACTGATCAGTCAGTTCAGTTGTTCAGTCCTGTCCAACTCATTGTGACTCCATGGACTGCAGCACACCAGGCCTCCCTGTATATCACCAACTCCTGGAGCTTATTCAAACTCATGTCCATCGAGTCAGTGATGCCATCCAACCATCTCATCCTCTGTCAATCCCCTTCTCCTCCCACTTTCAATATTTCCCAGAATCAGGGTCTTTTCAAATGAGTCAGTTCTTCATATCAAGTAGCCAAAGTATTTGAGTTTCAGCTTTAGCATCAGTCCTTCCAATGATTATTCAGAATTGATTTCCTTTAGGAATGGACTGGTTGAATCTCCTTGCAGTCCAAGGGGCTCTCAAGAGTTTTCTCCACCACCACAGTTCAAAAGCAACAATTTTTCAGTGCTCAGCTTTCCTTATTGTCCAATTCTCACATCCACACATGATTACTGGAAAAACCATAGCTTTGACTAGACAGACTTTTGTTGGTGAAGTAATGTCTCTCCTTTTTAATATGCTGTCTAGGTTGGTCATAACTTTTCTTCCAAGGAGCAAGCATCTTTTAATTTCATGGCTTCAGTCACTATCTGCAGTGATTTTTGGAGCCCCCCAAAATAAAGTCTGTCACTGTTTCCACTGTTTTCCCATCTATTTGCCATGAAGTGATGGGACCAGATGCCATGATCTTAGTTTTTTGAATGTTGAGTTTCAAGCCAGATTTTTCACTCTCCTCTTTCACTTTCATCAGGAGGCTCTTTAGTTCTTTTTTACTTTCTGCCATAAGGGTGGTGTCATACCTACACAATGAAGCCTAAATAAAAATGAAGGAATTAGCAGAACTTCCAGGCTGGTGAACATATGCATGTGTGTGCTAAGAGGGTGACACACTTGAACACCAAAGGGAAAGAAACTCCTCTTCTCAGGACCTTTTTAGACCTCACTTTATGTACCTCTTCATTGGGCTCTTCATCTGTATTCTTATAGCATCCTTTATAATAAATTGGTAAACATAATTAAAATGTTTCCCTGAGTTCTGTGAGCTCTGTCAGATAATTGAATATGCAGGAGGGCTTGTGGGAAGCCTGACTTCATAGCCAAGTCAGAAGTGGGTACCTTGGAGAATGTAGTCTTGTGAGACCGGGTCCTTAAACAAGTAGAGTTAGACACTAATTCAGGATGGATCAGGTAATTCAAGTTAGGAGCAATTCATTGATACAGTAGATTTGAAGTCATAATATATTTGGCATAAACCTTTCATGGCAAACCTGCATTCTGCTATTATAGACATGGTTACTATGTTTACATGGATCTTCTGAGTTTCTTAGATTTCAATTCAACAGAGTCCTCAATCAGACTGTGTGAGAAAACTAAGGATGCCCATTACCTGTGGAGGTAGCTTTTTTTGGATCATTTTACTTTTTTTCATTTTATTTTTTATTGAAGTAGAGTTGCTGTAAAATATTACATAAGTTACAGGTGTATAATACAGTGAGTGAGTTTCAATTTTTAAAGGTTATACTCCTTTTATAGTTATTATAAAATACTGGCTATATTCCTCATGTTGTATAATATATCCTTGTAGTTTATTTTATACCTGATAGCTTGTAATATGATATTTCAGTTGAAGCCTGGATTTGGTGGCAAACTATGTCCTAGTTGGACATCATGTTACACACACTGGGCTCTGTATTGGTGGTTATAAAAAACTTTAAGGGAACATTATAAAGAGCCCAGTGTTTCTAAATTGATTCCAAGATAACAAAATTATATTTTTTAATGACTTTCTTAAACCCTTGTTTCTCCAGATAATTTGTTTCTTCTTTTGTTTGTTTGATTTTGGTTGTTGTTCTGCTTGACACAGTGCTTAGCTTAGGCACAGTGAAGATGGAAGGACTGAATTTGATGGCACGTCTCGCCATTGAGGGATGGAGTGCAGATTTCTCAAATGATTCAGCTAAGGCACATAAAGAGAGCTTTCTTTTGTACCTTGATGCAATGGATGGAATTATGCCAATAAGCATGTGAGATGCCTAGCAGTAAATGTAAACCCTCTGCCTCTTACAGAAGCCCATTAAAATGTGAAGAATCTTATTGCCCTTAGAAATAGTCTTTGATGGCCCTAAAGTCTCCTAGAATTGCATATAAAGTTTCGCAAGAATCACCTTTAAAAAAATTCTACCAAGCTGTCCCTCCAACTTCCAGCTAGAGAAACCAGAATGCCAACTGAGCACTATCAAATTGTATTACTTTACAAAAAAAAAAAAGTGATTAGTGAAGGAAGACATGAGAATGAGAAAGAAATGAATGCATTAGTTAGCAGGTATCCTGTCCCCTTCCCATATGAAGACAAGGTTAAGATATTCAGTATCAGAATCCAAATTGGAAACTATATAGAGCCCTATATTAAATCTGAGGAATAAATTATTTCAAATAAATTCATTGCATGCCTATTGCCTACAGTGATGAAGCAGAGATATTTTTACACAATTGACCTCAAGAAGCTTACAATTTAACACAGGAAAAGTAATACGCACACATATATGCCCATAACGTAAATATGAATGAAATAAGTGTTACATTAGAAGGGCAAGCAAAGTCCTTTGGCAACAAGGAGGGAAGAAACAAAGTAACTCTTGAATAAAGCGTAGAAATTTTACTAAGGTTTCACAGGATATAGGGATTCTAAGATGAAGGACTGTCATTCAGTTCAGTTCAGTTCAGTCACTCAGTCGTGTCTGACTCTTTGCGACCCCATGAATCACAGCACGCCAGGCCTCCCTGTCCATCACCAACTCCAAGAGTTCACTCAAACTCATGTCCATCGAGTCGGTGATGCCATCAAGCCAACTCATTCTCTGTCATCCCCTTCTCCTCCTGCCCCCAATCCCTTCCAGCATCAGAGTCTTTTCCAGTGAGTCAACTCGTCGCATGAGGTGGCCAAAGTATTGGAGTTTCAGCTTTAGCATCAGTCCTTCTAATGAACACCTAGGACTGATCTTTAGAATGGACTGGTTGGATCTCTTTACAGTCCAAGGGACACTCAGGAGTCTTCTCCAACACTACAGTTCAAAAGCATCAATTCTTCGGCGCTCAGCTTTCTTCACAGTCCAACTGTTACATCCATACATGACTACTGGAAAAACCATAGCCTTGACTAGACGGACCTTTGTTGGCAAAATAATGTCTCTGCTTTTTAATATGCTATCTAGGTTGGTCATAACTTTCCTTAGTAAAGCAGAAATAATGAAAGTACATCTAGCATATTATGTTTGCTCTTCACCATTATAAACATGGAAAGGCTTAGTTTTCTCAAATTCTCACTGATTAGCAATGTGAACTTCCTGAGCTTTTGCTTTCTTATCTATGAAATGGGCTTAAAATAGTACTTGCTTCATAAATTTTTGAAATTAAAGAGAGTACATGTGAAGTATATACAATAATGTCTGACATCAAATGAGAGCTCACTAATTTTTAACTTAGCAACTTAGTTTTCCTGCAATCTTAAGGGTCATTCTGCTCACGAACTTTAGATACCTGTCCTTGAATGAGTAGATAGAAAACTCAGAATAGATAAACTTTACAATAAGGGAACTCAAGTGATCCAGTCAAAAATACAGTGATATCCAGAGAAAAAAGCAATCAACACTGACTAAATCATTTGAAAAAATAATATATCCTCTACTGTGCTCTTAAAAAAAATAAGCAAATGGGTCCAATTGCATACATTACCATATATGTTTATTTTAATTCCTTTTATCTTGTATCATCTCTAGTATTTCTTTCATTGTACGCCCAGTGAGTGTCTTAATCAGTGGAAAACAGAGTATTGAAACATACTGTTCTATTTACAAATGCCCAACTTTTTTTTTTATTGCTTATTTGGTGATGTTGCTAGCCAGTAGTATCTGAACATATAGTGTAAAAGTAAAAATGTTTGTCATTCAATTGAGTCTGACTCTTTGCAACCCCACAGACTGTAGCCTGCCAGGTTCCTTTGTCCATGGAATTCCCCAGGTAAGAATATTGGAGTGGGTAGCTATTCCCTTTGCCAGGAGATCTTCCATATGCAGGGATCAAACCCAGGTCTCCTGCATTGCGGGCAGATTCTTTACTATCTGAGCCATCTGAGCATATATCCTTCCATTTATGCCGCAAGACTAAGCTACATCTCTGTTGCATATCACACATTATGTTAGGAGCCAGAAGTAAAGGAAAAGCAAGTTAATTACCTTTCTGGCAAGAAGTTTAAGGCCTAGTGGGTGAGATGCAAATGTTAAAATATTTGCAATACATCCAGATCAATACAATAAAAAATCTATCACTAGTCTTAGTGATGGCACAAAGGATAAATATCTAAAGTATATCAGAGAAGATTTCCCCAAACCAGTGACATGGTAACTGACTCTCAAAGGTGAGACATTTATTCTCTTGATAGGCTAAGAAGTAAAGGGCACTTCAGACAAGGGGCAAATTATGTACAAGGGGAGACAGATAGTGCTCAGGGATCTTTCAGTGGTTAAGCAATCCTGGGTGTTCATTGGAAGGACTGATGCTAAAGCTGAAACTCCAATACTTTGGCCACCTCATGCGACGAGTTGACTCACTGGAAAAGAGTCTGATACTGGGAGGGATTGGGGGCGGGAGGAGAAGGGGACGACAGAGAATGAGATGGCTGGATGGCATCACCGACTCGATGGACATGAGTTTGAGTGAACTCCGGGAGTTGGTGATGGACAGGGAGGCCTGGTGTGCTGTGGTTCATGGGGTCGCAAAGAGTCAGACACGACTGAGTGACTGAACTGAACTGAAAGTGAAAGTTGCTTAGTCGTGTCCAACTCTGTGACCCCATGGACTATACAGTCCATGGAATTCTCCAGGCCAGAATACTGGGGTGGGTTGCCTTTCCCTTCTCCAGGGCATCTTCCCAACCTAGGGTTTAAATGCAGAGTCTCCTGCACTGCAGGTGGATTCTTTACCAGCTAAGCCACAAGGGAACCTAAAGAATACTGGAGTGGGTAACCTATCCCTTCTCCAGGAGATCTTCCCAGGAATCATACTGGGGTTTCCTGCATTGCAGGCAGATTCTTTACCAACTGAGCTATCAGGGAAGGCCAATTAAGGCATGAGTGTAGGTTATATCTGGGAATTGGTGGGTGGTTAGAGAAGTAGTTTAAAGCAGAATGTTGATGGTTAAATATGTCTCTGATCTCCTTATCCATCCCAAACAGATTCTAACCATGGAAAGAACTGAGCCTCACAGAAATGTCTTCTTTCTCTGGCATCACTTAAAAAGTTGACTCTAATGCTTTGAAGCATTGTGTTTCAAATATTGTTTAGTCTCCTTTTTACAAATAGTATGTTTTTCCAGTTCAGTTTTATTATGGTACAAACCAATTCTGGGACTTCCCAGGTGGTGCCAGTGGTAAAAAACACTGCCTGGCAACGCAGGAGACATAAGAGTTGCAGGTTCAATCCCTGGATCAGGAGGATCCCCTGGAGGAGTGCATGACAACCTACTCCAGTATTCTTGCCTGAAGAATCCCCATGGAGAGAGGAGCCTCGTGAGCTTCAGTCCATAGCGTTGCAGAGTAGGACACTACTGAAGTGACTTAGCATGCACACATAAACCAATTCCACATAATTACTTTAGGCTATGTGACTCTTCTCCAATGTAAATATATAAACAAAATATCCTCTCTGACGACTGTACACAAAATGTCTACTAACTTCTTTTTTAATGGCCTTATCTGAGAAGGGAGAATTTGAAGAGTCCACTTAGATGATTCTCCTTCATTACACACACACACACACACACACACACACACACACACCACACAAATGTTACATCAACCCTTCATTTAATGTATAATTGGGATATATACAGAACTAAACTTAAAAATAATCATTTACAACTGGCAGAAAAAAGGAGTAAAAGAATGCTTTTTTAAAAAAGAAATGTGATAAAAAATGCCTACAATTTAAGACAAGACTAATTGATCAGCAGTTTCACAAACTAAGTAAACGAGCAACGCAAGATTCCACTTTACAAAGCAGCAGAATTTGTGGTTGTGTAACATAACTGTTGTGTTTTAAAAGGCAAATTTATTGTATTAAAATGGAAAAGGGGTTAATAGCAAAATATATACTCTGTGTTATGCTCTTTATTGACTTTACATATCATATTTCACTAATTAGTTTATGGCATTGGAATTAGGATTCTAAAATTCCCAAATTACATTCTAGAAAAGTTGATTTATATATCTTTATTACTGACGGAATAGTGTGAAATGTCACAGGCTCTAAAACCACTTTCTCTTTTATATTTCACTTCACAACTTCAGGCTAATATTAAAATATTTAGTAGAGTCTGATCATTTCCTGCTGGTTGGATTGTATTAAAAATATATGGCTTTATGGGCATAGAAATTAAATATGTGAACAATCAGGCTTTGTAAAAATATACCACATGTTAACCTAAGTAAAAGTCATAAAATAAAAACAAAACGTGAAAATTTAGAACATTCTCATACGTTCTTTTTTATGAGCTAACTGCTCTGTTGTGGGTCATATTGCAAGACCAAAAAAAAAAAAAAAGGATATAATTTAAAAGATCTTTTCATGTAGTTTTGAAAATGATAAAGCTAAACTAAATCTTTAGTTGGGTTTTTAAATCATAAATCACTTTTAAGGTTAGTGGCTACCTGATGTAATATTCTGACACCCTGACAATAAAGAAGGGATTATAACAGTGCTGAGGGCATTGTTTTAAAGTGTTTTCCTACAGTTAAGTAGTAAATCAGTGACAGACAGGATTCCTATTTTACCATGGTTACATTAAATCTACATTACAATATAAAATGTAATTTCTCCCAATCTCAGTTGAAGAAAAATTATTCTAGAAATCTGCATTTAAAACTTCTGGTTGAAGTCTTGTTTGCATACAGCCATGTAATTTCCAAGAGAATATAGCAACTATTTCAGTAATTGCTTGTTGAAGGCCCAAGAAGGGTTATTCCAGAAAAAGAAGTCATAGGTTGATTTTTTTTTCCCCCTTTAATGGATGTGTTTGTTCACTTGCCAGACTTTTTGGCGATGAATAAATTTAATATATCAAAATAATGAAATTATTGTACTAATTTTGAAAGGAAATGTGATGTAATACTTTTAATAGTATGCTTGCCTTAACTGTGTGTATTATAGAATAATTCAATAGAGCATGAAAGAGTATGGGGACTTTATTTAGTACATCCAATATAACCTAAGCAATTTATCTGCAGATTCACTGTAACTTCTCTGTTAAACAGAGTTTCAGGTAGAAAAACTGTAACCAATTTCAAAGGAAACGGAATTATTTTCAATATTTGCAATTGTCACTCATGTAACAGCAATGCCATACAGGCTTTCTTGAAAAGTTTTATTTGTAAAAGAAAAAGTTCCCTTAAATTAAAATATATATATAGTGAAAAGAAAACTCAGGCATGTACCTACTCTCACCTGGAAGAATTATAGAAAGATAGGGAAGGTGAAGATACCTTTATAATACATAATCTACAATGTCAGCATGTGTCCAAGATATGTGAACCTGTCTTTGGAGACATAGAGTTTAGGTGATTTTATTTTCATTTTATTTTCAGTTCATTTACAAAGTTACTTTTAGTATATGGATCAGATTATTCTTTAAACAACATTTCAGTACTCAATTGCAATCAATATATAATAAAAATATGGATTAAAGTTGATAAAATTTGAACTAAGATTTTGAAACACAGAGCAGTCTCGGATATGATTAAGCATTATGCTGCATGAGATATTCTAGCAGAAGCCTTCATTAGTTGGTGACTCCTTTTTTTTTTAATCCCAGGGTTTAAATAATGTCAAAAATCATTTAGGATCACAGAGCCTACAACTTTTGTTGGTAAGGTCTACTAGACATAGGTGCAATGAAAAGGACATTTTAAATTAAATTTGTTTTAATTTTGAAATTTAATCTATTGCTGAAATCAGAATTGAAGTGGTATCTTAGACTCATTTGTCAAGCAGGAGAATGTAAATGCTCTGAGAGGACAGTTTCACCCTGTAAGTGGTGGCTGTAGAGATTCCAATCTGTCTGCATGCTGCAACAGTAACATTATTCCATTGTAGGATATCCTTATCCTCTTTTTGCTTTGAATGCTATTTATTGATTTATGTATTAGAATTTTTGTTGTGTCCCTAACTCATGTGGTCCATCTTGGTAAAACGAATAACAAATTGGTGTTTGGAGGGCAATGTACCATGCAAAATGCAAATGTGATTCCTGAATGGAAGACATCCAGCATAGATCAAGACCTCACCCATATGTGGGGTTTTTGTCTAAGCAATCTTTTTATAAGCTTTTTAATGCTTGAACAGCTACCGAAGCAAACAGAGACATATTATTTATTAATTGTGCACCGTTAATAGCGAGGTCTCACCAACTGCCAATCCATATGGACATAAAGCCCTCAGTCCTAAATCTGCTAAGATTAATTTCTTTCAACGGCCTCCCACAGCGTGAGGTTGAAGTGAGAACCAGGTTTTGCTCTTGCCTTTTTATGCCTTGTGTGGCAGATTAGTTCACTAGGACTTCTTCACAAGCAAGAAAAGCTGCCGTCCTTCTTGGTCCTGTCCAGTCTAGGGATTTACGAAGATGAGGATGAAAGGACTTTAGCTCTGTTGTGTTTTTCCCAGATCCTCTCCAAAGCCTGCATAATCCTATTGTGCCCCCCGCCACCTAAAAAGGGGTAATAAAAAGAGATAAGAAACATGCTTCAACAAATTCAAACAGCTACAAAATCTAATTATATTAAGTGGAGATCTTACTTGCAAAAGCTCAAACTTAAAAAAGTAATTAGGCTTAGTTGCAATTTCAAGATGTTTGTACTTGTGATCCTGGTTGCTTTCAGTCATCTCGATTCTTCATGTGAAAATGTAAAATCTACCTAATCTAATCATAACCCCCGACACCCATAAACACATTATATGCCTGCCACATTTCATTACGTTCATTTTTTGTTTTTAATTGAGACACATTCTGGTCTTTCCTTAAATTTGCAAGCTAGCTCAATAATCCTGGGTGAATCAGTTCAGAGAAAGGACCCAAATTTTGCTGTTTCCAGATCTACTTTCTGCTAGATGCCTCCTCCCACTCTTAAAAGGCAGAGATGGTCATTTTGAGGAGTCTGTTTGTCCCTGGTCATTCTCTTCTCTCTTCCTGCACCCCCTGAGTTTGGTGCAATGTTACTCTTTACTCTTATCCCTCAGCTGATCCTGCCTCAGTCTGTCTAAATGACTTGAGCCCTTGTGTGATGCATGTATTTCCTTGTAGAGATTCATAAATGATAGAAAATTAGACAAGTTTCTAGTTAACAAATGAAAATATAAAGACTGGAGATTTTGAGTATGTGTGTGTTTGTGTGTATTTTAATGAATTTGGCCATGGTCAAACCAAAAGCATTTTTAGTCACCTTTTAGGGCAGGGTCTTTACTATGTTAGGCAGTTGTTCAGTAAACTATTAGAAAAACTTAACTACTAAACTTTGGAACTGTGCTCTTTCAACTGAAACTCTGAATTCTGATTTCCACCGTTTGCTGCCAAAGAACCAAAACAAACTTCCTAAAGTAAGATTTCCTTGAGAGAAGCTGGAACTCATTAGTATCAACTGTAGATTTCAAATTTTTTAATCTAGAAGACAAGCTATTTTAATCTTTCCTGCCCAGTACACATACTCTTTTAAGAATGGATAAAGACACTTTGGTACATACAAGTGATGGGATACTATTCAGCCAAAAAAAGGAACATATTTGAGTCAGTTCTAATGAGGTGGTTCAATCTAGAGCCTATTATACCAAGTCAAAAAGGCAGAGGCACCAGAGATCAAATTGCCAACATCCGCTGGATCATGGAGAAAGCAAGAGAGTTCCAAAAAACATCTATTTCTGCTTCATTGACTATGTCAAAGCCTTTGACTGTGTGGATCACAATAAACTGTGGAATATTCTGAAAGAGATGGGAATCCCAGACCACCTGACCTGCCTCTTGAGAAACCTGTATGCAGGTCAGGAAGCAACAGTTAGAACTGGACATGGAACAACAGACTGGTTCCAAATAGGAAAAGGAGTACGTCAAGGTTGTATATTGTCACCCTGCTTATTTAACTTCTATGCAGAGTACATCATGAGGAACGCTGGGCTGGAAGAAGCATGAGCTGGAATCAAGAATGCCAGGAGAAATATCAATAACCTCAGATATGCAGATGACACCACCCTTATGGCAGAAAGGGAAGAGGAACTCAAAGGCCTCTTGATGAAAGTGAAAGAGGAGAGTGAAAAGATTGGCTTGAAGCTCAACATTCAGAAAACGAAAATCATGGCATCTGGTCCCCTCACTTCATGGGAAATAGATGGGGAAACAGTGGAAACAGTGTCAGACTTTATTTGGGGAGGCTCCAAAATCACTGCGGATGCTGATTGCAGCCATGAAATTAAAAGACGCTTAATCCTTGGAAGGAAGGTTATGACCAGCCTAGATAGCATATTAAAAAGCAGAGACATTACTTTGCCAACCAAAGTCCATCTAGTCAAGGCTATGGTTTTTCCCGTGGTCATGTATGGATGTGAGAGTTGGACTGTGAAGAAAGCTGATCGCCAAAGAATTGATGCTTTTGAACTGTGGTGCTGGAGAAGACTCTTGAGAGTCCCTTGGACTGCAAGGAGATCCCACCAGTCCATCCTAAAGGAGATCAAACCTAGGTGTTCATTGGAAGGACTGATGCTAAAGCTGAAACTCCAATACTTTGGCCACCTCATGCGACGAGTTGACTCACTGGAAAAGAGTCTGATGCTAGGAGGGATTGGGGGTAGGAGGAGATGGGGACGACAGAGAATGAGATGGCTGGATGGTATCACCGACTCGATGGACATGAGTTTGAGTGAACTCTGGGAGTCAGTGATGGACAGGGAGGCCTGGCGTGCTGTGGTTCATGGGGTCGCAAAGAGTCGGACACGACTGAGTGACTGAACTGAACTGAAAGTCAGAAAGAGAAAAACAAATATCATGTATTAATGAATTGCTTGGAGAAATATCAATAACCTCAGATATGGAGATGACACCACCCTTATGGCAGAAAATGAAGAGGAACTCAAAAGCCTCTTGATGAAAGTGAAAGAGGAGAGTGAAAAGGTTGACTTGAAGCTCAACATTCAGAAAACAAAGATCATGGCATCTGGTCCCATCACTTCATGGGAAATGATGGGGAAACAGTGGAAACAGTGTCAGACTTTATTTGGGGGGCTCCAAAATCATTGCGGATGCTGATTGCAGCCATGAAATTAAAAGACGCTTACTCCTTGGAAGGAAAGTTATGACCAACCTAGATAGCATATTAAAAAGCAGAGACATTACTTTGCCAACCAAGGTCCGTCTAGTCAAGGCTATGGTTTTTCCCTTGGTCATGTATGGAAGTGAGAGTTGGACTGTGAAGAAAGCTGATCGCCAAAGAATTGATGCTTTTGAACTGTGGTGCTGGAGAAGACTCTTGAGAGTCCCTTGGACTGCAAGGAGATCCAACCAGTCCATTCTAAAGGAGATCAAACCTGGGTGTTCCTTGGAAGGACTGATGCTGAGGCTGAAACTCCAATACTTTGGCCACCTCATGCGATGAGCTGACTCACTGGAAAAGACTCTGATGCTGGGAGGGATTGGGGGTGGGAAGAGAAGGGGATGACAGAGAATGAGATGGCTGGATGGCATCACTGACTCGATGGACATGAGTTTGAGTGAACTCTGGGAGTTGGTGATGAACAGGGAGGCCTGGCGTGCTGTGAATCATGGGGTCGCAAAGAGTCGGTCACGACTGACTGAACTGAACTGAACTGATGGAACCTAGAAAGATGGTACTGCTGAACCTATTTGCAGGGAAGCAATGAAGATGCAGACATAGAGAACAGACTTAAGGTCATGGGCAGCGGGGAGGAAGGAGAGGATGAGACAGAGGGAGAGAGTATCATGGAAGCATATACACTATCATATGTAAAATAGATAGCCAGTGGAAATTTGCTGTATGACTCAGGGAACTCAAATGGAGGCCCCATAACAACCTAGATGGGTAGGAATGTGTGGGAGGTGGGAGGGATTTTCAAGAGGGAAGGGTCGTATGTACACTGATGGCTAATTCTTGTTGATGTTTGGCAGAAATGAAATCAATATTTTAAAGCAATTATCCTTCAATTAAAAATAAATTTTAAAAAAGAAGTAAGCAGGAAGCAGCCTATTTTAGGTAAGAAGGGAGTCAGTGTGTGGGCAGCCCCCTCAACAGACTCTAGGAGCACTCGGCCCAGTTTCTGCCTGGAAAAGGTTATTTTCCTTAAGAAATAGCTGGACTTTGCAAGCAAGGGCTAAACTCTGGCCTTATGAAAATCACTAGTTTTCCACCAAAGCAGTATTTTTAAAACAGTGTTTATTCTTGGCAGAGGTAGCACTCCCTTTGTATTACTTTTTGTTTGTTTTCAAACAAGTCATTTTAGAAGGTCACCACTGCTTCCTGGATGTATTCATATTTAAAGTTGATTGACTTTCAGTGACTTCTCAAGCTTTCTATGTTCCACTTTGGAGCAGTATTTAGCTGTGGTGAGTAAGCTCACCACTAAAGAATCTGACTGTAAATATGTATTTTTTACTGTTTTTATCTTTTCTTTCTTCATCTTTAATTCTTAAATCCTGGGGAATGAAATAACATTTTATTCATCTAAAAGATGTCTTCGAAACCATTTAAGAAGGTTAGATCCTTGACTTTTTCATCTCAGGCAGCAGCTTGCTGTAGATCTAATGAAAATCTGTGCATGTGCACAAATTGACTAAAGGGAGTACATCAAATGTTAATTCATAGATGCAGAAGTAATATGCAAATAGAGATTCTAAACTTACTGTGCCATCATTTTTAATGAAATAAGTTATTCATCCCTTACTTTAAAGAAATAATAACATTATGCCTTGGCTCAGCATACTGGAATATAGAGTCTCTTTCTCTTAATTCACTGATTGCCAATTCACTTCTCTTTGCCACCAGATGGATTTGAACTTTCTGAACTAAAAGGACATTTTTTTTCTTTTAATTTCAATAAGTTTGACAATAAAAAAGCCTAGCTGTGTACAAATTGTGTGCCAATATCTTTTTACTCATATGTAAATATGCACCTTAATGATAACTCTTAAGGCAGATTGATAATTTGATACAATATTGATACAAATTCAATAAATATATTACTGATTCTCCAAGATGAGCTATAAACCTCACTTGTAAATTGAATATTTATTAAAAAATTGTATCTAAATTAAAAATTACATTTATAACATTTACTTTAATACTATTTTATATTTAGCTAAATTTTTATTGTAGAAAAATTTAATTTTATCATAATTGATGATATCTATTATAGATGGAAAATATTTATTAACAGTAATTATACAAGTGATGAACCTACCCCAAAACTTTGAAACCAAAAGGACTCTCCATTTGGCAGCAGGATACTCATACAAAATTCTACCAAAGAGATATTTTTTCCAGTGAAGTGTGTTAACCATTCACTATTAAGCCAATTCTTTGTCTTCAAGAAACAAAGTGTAATGTTTAAAAAAAAAAAAAAAAACAACTGAAGAATAGTCATGAGGTGAATTAGTATAGAAGTTGAGTATACTTATCCAGATTCTATCCATCTTGTCCATGATCTACAAGTACATGTTGACTTTCTAGATTTGCTTCAGTCTAAACAATCCAACCATCATAGAACATAGGTGAGCTATCAAGAAAACTATGATGTGACTACATGATAAAAATAGAAGAGAAACAAAATGTATATAGTTCAGTTCAGTTCAGTCACTCAGTTGTGTCTGACTCTTTGCAACCCCATAAACCGCAGCACGCCAGGCCTCCCTGTCCATCACCAACTCCCGGAGTTCATCCAAACCTATATCCATTGAGTCGGTGATGCCATCCAGCCAACTCATCCTCTGTCTTCCCCTTTTCCTCCTGCCTTCAATCCCTCCCAGCATCAGGGTCTTTTCAAACACGTCAGTTCTTCGCATCAGGTGGCCAAAGTATTGGAGCTTCAGCTTCAACATCAGTCCTTCCAATGAACACCCAGGACTGAGCTCCTTCAGGATGGACTGGTTGGATCTCCTTGCAGTCCAAGGGTCTCTCAAGAGTCTTCTCCAACACCACAGTTCAAAAGCATCAATTCTTCGGAGATCAGCTTTCTTCACAGTCCAACTCTCACATCCGTACATGACCACTGAAAAAACCATAGCCTTGACTAGACGGACCTTTGTTGACAAGGTAATGTCTCTGCTTTTCAATATGCTGTCTAGGTTGGTCATAACTTTCCTTCAAAGGAGTAAACGTCTTTTAATTTCATAGCTGCAATCACCATCTGCAGTGATTTTGGAGTCCCAAAAAATAGTCAGCCACTGCTTTCACTGTTTCCCCATCTATTTGCCATGAAGTGATAGGACCGGATGCAATGATCTTAGTTTTCTGAATGTTGAGCTTCAAGCCAATCTTTTCACTCTCCTCTTTCACATTCATTAAGAGGCTCTTTAGTTATTCTTCACTTTCTGCCATAGGGTGGTGTCATCTGCATATCTGAGGTTATTGATATTTCTCCTGTCAATCTTGATTCCAGATTGTGCTTCCTCCAGCCCAGTGTTTCTCATGATGTACTCTGTATGTAAGTTCAGAGAGGAAGAAATCATGGGCACTTGAAGTTTCATCTCACAACACAAAATCAGGAGGAATGAATGAAAGGAAGAAAATATCTTACTTTGCTGTCTAGCTATACAGGCTGCTCTTAGCCTAAGGGGGAAGGAGGCCTTGTTTTGTTTTGTTTTAATTGAAGTATAGTTGATTTACAGTTCAAGTATACAGCAAACCAATTTTGTTTTACGTGTGTGTGTGTATATGTTTCAGATTATTTACCGTCATAGAGTATATCAAAATACTGAAAACAGCTCCCAGTGCTATCAAATAAATCCTTGTTTGCCTATTTTATATATAGCAGTATGTATCTCTTAACCTCATACTTGTAATTTATCCCTCCCTTACTTTCCCCTTTGGTGACCATAAGTTTATTTCATATATCTGTGAATCTATTGCTATTTTGTAAATAAATTCATTTTTATTACATTTTTAGATTATGCATGTAAGTGATATCATGTATTTGTCTTTGTCTATATTTCTTCACTTAATAGAATAATCTTTAGGTCCATCTATGTTGCTGCAAATGTCATTATTTCAATCTTTTATAAGGCTGAGTAATATTCCATTATGTGTGTGTATACACATCACATCTTTATCCATTTATCTGCCTGACAGATGCTTAGATTGCTTTTATGTCTTGACTATAGTAAATAGTGCTGATCTGAGCATTAAGGCATGTGTATCTTTTCACATTAGTTTTCTATGGATATGTGCCAGGAGTGAGATTGCCAGATTGTATAGTAACTCTATTTTTAGTTTTTAAGGAACTTCCATACTGCTTTCCATAGTAGCTATGCCAATTTACATTCCCACCAATTTACAGGAAGTTTCTTTTTTCCTCCCCAGCATTTATTATTTGTAGACTTTTTGATGAAGGCCATTCTGACAGTCATGAGAAGTACCTGCTTGTAGTTTTAATTCGCATTTTTCTAATAATTAGCAACATTGAGCACTTTTTCATGTGTCTGTTGGCCACTGTAAGGACTTTTTTTCAAAGAATGAAGTTTTACTATAGATATTTTTGTTACATACACAACACTTAATAGATAGTAAGTGCACTTACCTGTCTTTGTTATTTTTTCATTCATCTATTCATTGTTTAAAAACTGAGGCTCAAAAGCCTCATGTGTCAGACACTCTCCTAGGTGTACAGTTTAATGGTTGGAACAGATATATTAATTATTGATTATATAGAATAAGATTATTAAGAAAAATGTAGCAGATAGAGATAGAATTATCTATTTTTAACAATGACTAAAAATAATTCTGGGGTTCTTAATATAAATTTCCTTTTTAATTCATCTGAGAATGATTCATCTGAGAATCATAAAGTAGTGATTTAGACAACTGGAAAGTGACTCATTTAAATAAAATCTATTGAAACTGTATAATTAAATATCTAAAGTATATAGTTTTATAAGAAAATAAATAACAGCGAAGCATTGCATAAAAGCTTTTAGAGGAAGTAAGATATTAATTACTTTTTTGCCATTTAATATTGGGAAGATTTCAAAGCCTTGGTTATTGCACCCTTTCAAAACTTATTTCTATTTAAAAATAAGCTACTTGTATACTTAGATGCATTAAAGCATGAGATATTACTGTAATAAAATATGAATTCTAAAGTCATGCCCTTTTCTGAGGTATTAACTTCAATTCTGTAATGGGTTTTTAGCCTGTCAAATTTAAAAACAACTGGAGTAAGAAAGATAAGTGAACAATGCATATGACTAGAAGTTTAATGGAAATTAAAAAGTGAGAAATTTTGGTCAATGAAAGAGAAAATAATGCAAGTCTTGGCAGCAGAATAACTAAATCATAAATAGTTCTGAATAGCATGCCTATGGAATGTAGCAATGTGTGTAGATCTGCAAACCCAATTTATGGCACACTCCGCAATTATAGTGGGATCTTATGTAAGGGGAATGTACAGTTGTAATGTGTAAACACAAAAATAGAATATATTTCTTGTTAACGCAACATTTTGCAAGACTGTGACCACTTTTAATAAAATTATAAGGTAATATCTACTCAATCTAATATCTACCAGATGTAAGTCCAGATTAATGCAGAGAAGGTGGGGTTGGGATGATAGAGAATGAAAGGGAGGGGTTGCAGAGAAAGGAAAAAGGGGGAGGAAAAATGCTTAAACCTCCTACTGAGTAGGATTATATTGAATATAGAGCTAACCTGGGCATTATTAGATTCAACTCTTAAGTTTCCACATAATGCTAATGTCTACTTCTACTCCTGAGAAAGTGGTTAAAAACTACATAAAATTGTTCTGACTTGGTCTGAATTCCTTTTGCTTTATTGTGCACCTTTAGCTTATCCTGTTATTTGCTTTCCACACTATTTATGCTCCACTCTTCTCTGTCTCAGTTTGATCACCATCCTTATTTACAAAATAGATTATGAATCTTCACTTTCAGATTTACTCAGTGTTCATTTTTATGACACATTGTTATTGCCAAAGACACTTACTTCTCCCCAGTACATACTGCAAACCCCCAATGGCTTGAATGCTTACTTAGGGCCTGGTTGGCTTTTGTGTTATGTGTTCAGTCAGTCTCTCTAACCTGAGAAATATTTGCTTGCCTTCGTCTTCTCTATGCTTGATTCTTTGTCAACTTTCAACAGGAGAATCTGGACAAAAAGTTGGGTAGAGAGAAAGTTGGCTGCATAGCTACTGTCTATAGAAGACATATTCTACTTTCCTAACCAAGCTGATTTGTTAGATTCCATACCACATCCTTCATATTTTTAATAGTAGATAGTCACTGTCTTCAGGCCCAAGAATAAGTCATGATTTGCCTCAGTGGCTCACAGTGGTCTCATTCCCTTTGCCAGTGATTATTTTAGGCCTGACAGGCAACATGACTCTGGCCACCCTTACAAGGGGTCAACTCTGCTGGATGTCATTTGGCACAGGTTTCCACTCTGGAAAAGAAACTGAGATGTTATCATGCAAATGGAATCTATAGCATCTTGCAACCAAGAGAAAGGCTCACCTGATGGTGGTGGAGCAGAAACCTAGGGAAAAACCTAGGTCGATGAATAGCTATGTATCACTCGCCGAGCAGGTGAGTTAACAAATCCCATATCTGTCTCAAATTCCACCAAAAGCAGAGGCTGATAAAAATATGTGGCAGCGGCTAAGTCGCTTCAGTCGTGTCCGACTCTGTGCGACCCCATAGACAACAGCCCACCAAGATCCTCTGTCCACGGGATTCTCTAGGTAAGAATACTGGAGTGGGTTGCCATTTCCTTCTCCAGATAAAAATATGCACTATCACTCAATTAAGAAGCAAAGCCTTAGGTTTTATAAATGGTGAAAGGGAGACTAGAGTGAGAAAGGAAAAAATACCTTTTTAAGAAATCTCTTATTTTACAAATTAGAGTATAGGTGGCACTAGTGGTAAATAACCCGCCTGCCAATGTGGAGACATAAGAGACGCGGGTCCAATCTCTGGATCAGGAAGATCCCCTGGAGGAGGGCATGGCCACCCACTCCAGGATTCTTGCATGAAGGAATCTATGGACAGAGGAGCCTGGAGGGCTACAGTCTATAGGATTGCAGAGTCAGACATGACAGGAGTGACTTAGCACAAATGAATGATTAACAGTTTCAGGTGTACAGCAAAGTGATTCAGTATACATATACATGCATCTATTCTTTTTCAAATTCTTTTCCCATTTAGGCTGTTACATAATGTTGAACAGAGTTTCCTATGCTATACAGAAGGTCCTTATTGACTATCCATTTTAGATACAGCAGTGTATACATGTCAAGATGTATTATTAATATCAAACTGATTACCATTTGTATCAAATGTGGCTGATTGCTCCACCTGAAGCTACATTCTTGAAAGAATCCCAAATAACAGAACATACGGCAGCTCTAGATTTGGTTTTTGTGATATAGACTTGGAAGAAAAGAAGGAAAGTTTATCCAGGGGCTTCTCCTTCCATTATGTAAATTGACATTCTAGAAGACAGGGATAAAGACAAAAAGATCTAGAGTGGTACATAGTGACACATAGTGGTACATATATGTACCTTCTATTTTACTATTTCTGGAGTGTTTCATTTCTTTGTAAAAAGATAAGTCTCTGCTGGCATATTTTTTTCTAAATGAAGGACATTCCTTGTAATGCAGGTCTAATAAAGAATTCTCTGTCTTCAGAAAAAGGTTTAATCTATTTTCATATTTGAGAGATCTTTGAACTGGATATAGAATTGTAGCTTAATACATCTTCCAATGCAACCATACCTCTTTTTATTGTGCTTCACTTTATCATGTTTTGAAGCTATTGCTTTTTTTCTTCTTTTTAACAAATTACAGGTTTATGACAACCCTTCATCAAGCAAGTCTATTGGTGGCTTTTTTTTCCCAAAAGCATTATTTGTTCTCTTTGTGTCTGTTTAATATTTTAGTACTTCTTACAGGCTTCCCTGGTGGCTCAGTGGGTAAAGCTTCTGCCTGCAATGCAAGAGACCCAAGCGGGAAGATCTCTTGGAGAAGGAAATGACAACCCAATCCAGTAATCTTGCCTGGAAAATTCTGTGGACGGAGAAGCCTAGTAGGCTACAGTCCATGGGGTCGCAAAGAGTCGGACACAACTGAGCGACTTCATTTTCACTTTCTTTCACAGTATTTCAAACTTTTCATTATTATTATATTTGTTGTGATGACCTAGATTAGTGATCTTTGACATTACTATCGTCATTGCTTCCAAGGCACTGCTAACCACACCCATATCAGAAGGCAAACACGTGATAAATGTGTGTTCTACTGCTCTGTCATCTGGGTGTTCCCCCAGGTCTCTCCATTTCCTCAGGCCTCCCTACTCCCTAAGACACAACAATAGAGAGATTAGACCAGTGAATAGCTCTAAAATTGTGTCACTTAGAGAAAGAAAGTGTCATATGTCTCTTGTTTTAAACTAAAAGCCAAAAATGATTTCCTTAGTGAGGAAACTATGCTGAAAGTTTAGACAGGCTAAAAGCTAGGTTTCTTGTGCCAGTTAGCCAAGTTGTAAACGCAAAGGAAAAGTTCTTGAAGGAAATTAAAAGCACCAATCCAGTGAACACACAAATGATAAAAAAGCAAAACAGGCTCATTGCTAATATGGAGAAAGTTTTAGTGATTTGGATAGAAAATCAGGCCAGCCCCAATATTTTCTTAAGTCAAAACATAATATAGCACAAGGCTCTAACTGTCTTCTGTTCTATGAAGCCTTAGGTGCTGAGGAAGCTGCAGAAGTTTGAAGCTCTAAAAGATTGGTTTATGAGGTTTAAGGAAATACATCATCTCCATAACATAAAAATGCCAGGTAAAACAGCAAATGCTAATGTAGGAGCTGCAGAAAGTTATCCAGAAGGTCTATCTAAGATAATTGATGAAGGTGGCTAGAGGGGAGAAGTCAATGTCTGGCTTCAAATCTTCAAAAGACAATGATGAATGATGCTGAGTGATGTCTGAATTCAGGCTTATTGATTACTTATCACTTGACAATAGGTTGTTTTTCTTATTTTTCTGCATGTCTCATAATTTTTCACTTAATTCCAGACACTGACTTTAGATTTTTAGTAGTTGTTTAGTCTCTAAGTCGTATTCAACACTTCTGCGACCCCATGGACTGTAGCCTGCCATGCTGCTCCATCCCTGGGATTTCCCAGGAGAATACAGGAGTGGTTTGCCATTTCCTAAATTTTTAGAAACCAAGGTAAATTATATTTACCATGAATATGTGCTTTTCTCTTGTTCAGGCTTTTAGAATGGAGTTCTGTTCAGTCAAACTTATCAGAAACTGAGCTGAGTTTTGGTTTTGTAGCTTCTACAGTTAATGTCAGTATATCACAAGCTTCAGTTCTGTCTATTGTCAACTAGCATTGTATTGTTGTTCAGTCACACAGTTGTGTGATTCTTTGTGGCCCCAGCACACCAGGCCTCCCTCTCCATCTTCTGAAATTTGCCCAAGTTCATGTCCATTGCATCAGTGATACCATCCAGCCATCTCATCCTCTTATACCCTTTGCATTATTTGAGGTCAAATTGGGGTGCCAGATAATTTTTTTTTTTGAGCATTTACTTTCCACCTTCAGCTTTCACCATCCTTGCAAGCCTATACCACAGAAAGGATCTCTGCCTCTGTATAATGGGCATGATAATAATTTTGTTAAAGGGATGTCATGAGTCTTACATGAGTTGATGCATGTAAAGTATATACCGCAGAGTTGGAATATGGTATTGCTTGTTAATATGTACTATCTTTGTTTTAGGGATGAAAGGATCTATGTTATCCTGACCTCACTTCAACCTTAGGGAGGTCATATCCATCTGGACCTTGGGTTGGGATTATTTCAGTATTCATTGGGATTACTGATGATCCACTACCTATGGCAGCCAAATTCTATCTTGTATCTGTGGTTGGTACTAGGTGGGAATGTCCTACCACTGTTCCAGTAGTAGGAAACCTCTTCTTGTTGTTCATATAAGATATAAGACCTAAGAACACTCACTCTACCCTCAGAGGCTATTGCTTCATCATAGAGAACAACCTTGGTAAGAGAAAAGAGCTTTGCATCTATTTCTTGTTCTACTGCTTATCACTTCATTTACATCTTGTGGATGAGTGTTTGCTGCCCTTCCTCAGGAAGCTTGAGGTGTTGTTGCATATGATGGAAAAGTCCACAAAAGTGTGCAGTGTTTGGGCCTGTTCCCCAGTACTATGGTATTATGGTGAGTAAGTTCTCTTCTGTCCTATCCTGCTCTCAAGTTGCTGCAGTGATGGTGTTCCAATTATCTGTTTCTGCCAGTAAACCATCCCAGCGCTCATTGGTTTAAATCATTAATTTGTTAGAATGGTTCATAGTGCTCTTCACTGACAGCTTCACATTAGCTATCCTTACTTGAGGTCTTTTATGCAGTTGTGTCCAAGGTGAGACGGTTTCCCTGGTGGCTTGGTGGTAAAGAATCCACCTGCCAATGCAGGAGACATGGGTTTGATCCCTGGGTTGGAAAGATGCCCTGGAATAGGAAATAGCAACTCACTCCAGTATTCTTGCTTGGGAAATTCCATGGACAGAGGAACCTGGTGGGCTACAGTTCATGTGGTCACAAAGAGTCAGATGAGACTAAACACGTTTGCACACATATTCAGAATGAGGCTGGGACTGGAGTCATCTGAAAACTCAATGTCTAAGATAGCTTATTCCCATGACTAATAGTGAATTATAGCTCTTGACTAAAACTCAGATGTAATTTTTAATGGAGTGGCTATTCTTTGTGCCTTATGCTGCTCACGGTGTGGTGAGTGTTTTTTTTTTTCTTTCTTTCTTTCTTCTTCTTTAAGGATAAATTCTATAAGCTTTTTAAGATGCCCAAGTATACTGATTCCCTTGTGGGCTTCCTTTGTGCCTCAGTTGGTAAAGAATCTGCCTGCAATGCAGGAGACCAGTTTGATCCCTGGGTTGGGAAGATCCCCTGGAGAAGGGAAAGGCTACCCACTCCAGTATTCTGGCCTGGAGAATTCCATGAACAGTATCGTCCATGGGATTGAAGAATCAGACATGACTAGCGACTTTCACAGACAGACAGACAGAAGTATACTGCAAGACTTTTAACTTAGCCCAGAGTGTCACGTTCACCATATTGTATGAGTTACATAAGTTACTAGAGCCAGTCCAGATGATGGGGAGAGGGAATTTCACCTGTTGATGTGAGAAGCAGTAGGTATTACAGCAAGGGAAGGAACTGATGATGAGTATCCTCAAGACTTTCCTCCATAGACTGCTATAGGGGACCCATAATACATGATTCTGCCACATGAGACATCCAGTTTTTCACCAAATAAAAGTTTGAAACTCACCTCATTATAGTACTAGTTTTAAATCCAGGATTTTATCATCTAAATTGATTTTAACTCCTGGCTATCAAGTATGAGTCCTCTCAGTCTGAAACTTTGTGAACTAGAAAGATAATATCTCTGCCTCTTCTGCCCTCTGTTCTCAAACCCAATATAAGATGGTGATATAGGGATAAAATAATTGTAAGAGACACTCCCATTTCAAACTTGAAGAGGAGGACAGGGGACACAGAGCCATCACCAATCCACCTCTGCACATATCACAAGTTACCTGGTTAGCTTAAAACTCTGTCCTCTAGGAATGCTTTTCCATGGCTCTTGAGTCCACTCTGTGGACTCTTGGTTCTGAGATCCAAGGCATCCATAAGCAATGATCAGTGTGTGCAGCTAAGTGGCTCTCATCTTGCTTTCTGCCCATAAAAGTTTGGGAACCCTATAGGCTTTCACTACCTCTGATGTTTTCACTCCAAAGTGATGACATTTTTATTAATCCAATATTCATAAAATGTTGGAGATTTCTTATAAATCTTTTTAGGGTTCAATTTACTAACTTGGTTGAAGGCATAGTCAAAGATTTCCATTCTGATTAAGGCGAAGAATCATGACACAGTACTATCAAGATTTTAGAAATCTTTTGGTCTAGAGAGAGTGAGTCTCAGAGATATATCATTATCATTACTTCCCAGCTTAAAATGCCTAGGAAGTATACCCATAAGATTCTTAGAAGTCTTCTTTCCTAGCTGAGATGGTACACAAAGCACTGCCTTAAATATTTCTGAGGTCCTAACAAAAGGTCTTATAACCACAACGTCAGTCTGAACATTGCTACCCTGAAGCCTGATTTTATTGGCAAGACCTTGTATTTGATCTTTGCTCTGAGTCCATTCCTTATTTTGAAAGCTATTTTAACATTGTGAAAGTCAAAGAACAAGCAATGGTTTAATTTTTGACCATGTATTTCCAGGCTCTGTTATATTTCCTCAAAAAGTTTTTGAAAGTAAACAACTCACTTTTTATCTCTACTCTCTCTGTACCTTATACATGGCTTTCAAAAAAAAAAAAAGTGGCGTTCTTATGATTCTGGAAATCTTAATCAAAATTGATAGTATATAGTATTTCTGTTTTCTGCTTATTCCCAAGTGTCACCAAACATTTTGATACAACGAATATAAAGTGGGTCACTTGTCTTTATCCTCTAATGAAATTTCCTCCATGCCTTTCAAGTCTACCGTAATTGTCTCGAGATCCCTCCAGTTTGTGTCTGCCTCTCAGTTTCAAAGAATGGCCACATGTTTTAAGTTTTTGTGAGGGCAGCAACCAACCTCTGGCACTACTTTTTGTTCTACTTATTTATTATTGTGGGAAAAAAGCACTGAAAAACTCAGTGGTTTAAAACAACCATTTCTTGTGATTTCCCGTGCTTTGTAGGATGACTGATCTCAGTTGGTTGATTGTCACTTTGAATTCATTCTGAAGTTACAGTAAGTTGGCAGCTATGGCTAGAGGGATGTGAAGCCTCCACTGGGCCAGACATCTAAGATGGCTCATTCATATTGTCAGTGATGCTATCAGTTGCCTAGAAGCTCATCTTTGTTGTCTACCAGAGCAGTTACTATGCCAAAGCCTTTGTGTGGATCACAACAAACTGTGGAAAATTCTTAAAGAGATGGGAGTACTCGACCATCTTACTTGCCTCCTGACAAATTTGTATTCAGATAAGGAAGCAATAATCAGAACTGGACATGGAACAACAGATTAGTTCCAAATCGGGAAAGGAGTACGTCAAGGCTTATATTGTCAACCTTATTATTTAACTTATATGCAAAATACACCATGAGAAATGCTGGGCTGGAGGAAGCACAAGCTAGAATCAAGATTGCTGGGAGAAATATCAATAACCTCAGATATGTAGATGACACCACCCTTATGACAGAAAGTGAAGAAGAACTAAAGAGCCTCTTAATGAATGTGAAAGAGGAGAGTGTAAAAACTGGCTTAAAACTCAACATTCAGAAAACAAAGATCATGGCATCCAATCCCATCACTTCATGGCAAATAGATGGGGAACAGTGGAAACAATGACAGACTTTATTTTGGGGGGGCTCTGAAATAATTGCAGATGGTGATTGCGGCCATGATATTAAAAGACGCTTGCTCCTTGTAAGAAAAGTTATGACCAACCTAGAGAGCATATTAAAAAGCAGAGACATTACTTTGCCTACAAAGGTCTGTCTAGTCAAAACTATGGTTTTTCCAGTAGTCATGTATCGATGTGAGAGTTGGACTGTGAAGAATGCTGAGCACCAAAGAATTGATGCTTTTGAACTGTGGTGCAGAAGAAGACTCTTGAGAGTCCCTTGGACTGCAAGGAGATCCAACCAGTCCATCCTAAATGAAATCAGCCCTGCATTTTCATTGGAAGGACTGATGCTGAAGCTGTAACTCCAATATTTTGGTCACGTGATGTGAAGAACTGACTCATTTAAAAAAACCCTGATGCTGGGAAAGATTGAATGTGGGAGGAGAAGGGGATGACAGAGGATGAGATGGTTGGATGGCATCACCGACTCAATGGACATGAGTTTGAATAAACTCAGAAGTTGGTGATGGACAGGAAGGCCTAACAATGTCCATGGGGTCACAGAGAGGCAGACAGAACTAAGTGACCGAACTGAACTGAACTGAAGAGCAGTTAAACATGGTCTCTCCATGTGGTTACAACTGTCTTTTCCCTGGCTCGGTGGGTTTCCAAATAGAAACATCCCCACAGCAGGCATTCAAGAGACCTAAGTAGAAGCTGCAAGATTGTTTTTGACCTAAATCTTGTAAGACTCAGAAGGTTACTTCCACTGCATTCTGTTGGGTCAACAATTCACTGAGACTAGACTGGAGCAAATGATAAGCAGCATATGCATATAGGGAGGGAAGGAAATTCTGGCAGTCATTTTGAAAAGTATCCACCACAGAAGATATGCACAAATTCAGTAAAGAAATGATGCTCAGCATGGGCAGAGTTGAGAAGTAGGTTTTTCATAAAGCTCTCTGTATCTGTACACCATACATAGTATATACAGAAGCCATATCACCACAGACCTCTACTAACTTCTTTGTCATTTTCTATCTTGCCTTTAGTAATCATGTTAGAGATTGAAACTTTATCATTTATCAAGTGTTAATCACTTTGTTTTTGTTTTATAAAAACTGTCACTCATATATAAGCCTCATTTTATGACTACATACACCATACACACACACACACACACTTGCCAGGAAGGCATATATTAATACTATGAGAGATCACTCCTCTAATAAGTACCCATATACCAAATAAACAGAGAAGGCAATGGCAACCCACTCTGGTATCCTTGCCTGGAAAATCCCATGAATGGAGGAGACTGGTAGGCTGCAGTCCATGGGGTCACTAAGAGTCGGACACGACTGAATGATTTCACTTTCACTTTTCACTTTCATGCATTGGAGGAGGAAATGGCAACCCACTCCAGTGTTCTTCATGGAGAATCCCAGGGACGGGGGAGCCTGGTGGGCTGCCATCTGTGGGGTCGTACAGAGTTGGACATGACTGAAGCGACTTAGCAGCAGCATACCAAATAAAATATAACACTTAAGTTCTATTCAATGTTGGTTAGATAAATTTTTCAGAGATTAATCTGCTATGGAATTTTGATTCCCAAAGACTGTTTTAACTAACCCAAGTTTTGCTTTATATTGTACTTATTTCTAATTAACCTCCATTACTCCATTCATCTAAATAATGACTACAATTGTATATCACTAGTCATTCCTAAAGGAAATCAGCCCTGAATATTCATTGGAAGGACTGATGCTGAAGCTGAAACTCCAATACTTTCACCACTTGATGTGAAGAACTTACTCATTGGAAAAGACGCTAATTTGGGAAGGATTGAAGGTGGGAGGACAAGGGGATGACAGAGGATGAGATGGTTAGATGGCATCACTGACTCAATGGACATGAGTTTGAGCTAGCTTTGGGAGCTGGTGATGGACAAGGAAGCCTGGTGTGCTGCAGTCCATGGGGTCACAAATTGCTGGACAAGACTGAGTGACTAAACTGAACTGAACTGAAGCCATTTTAGCAGACTGAGTTTGTAATGGTTGCTGGTGATTTTTTCTTTTTTTTTTGCAAACTTGTTGACAGTTTGCCTTCAGCATCATCAGGTTGCTAGCTTTTAAACCACATATACATTCATAAAAATTTTAGGAGTAAGTCACACAGGTAATTTAAGATACTTAATTAAAAATACAGTATGTAAATGTTCTTCTTTCAAGAAAATTACTTAACCTCTATGTGCCATCTTTAAAAATAGAACAAAATAATTATCCTGTATTATTTCATTGACATGTTTTAAGGGGCTGCTTAGAGGATCTTTAAGCTTGCTGAAGTCCTTCACTACACTATAGTTCAAAGTAAAAGAACTGAAGGAAATGTATTAATAACTCCTACTTTCAAAAAAAGACTATTACTTTCAAAACGCATACCCACAAACATACACATTCTTATTAAAGTTGGATAAACCCAAATATTTATCACCCAATATTGATTCAAGACATCAATAAGCAAGAACTATATTAAAATCTGTGAGATTCATTTTTAAAAGAGTAGTTATAACCACAGGAGCTAATTTTAGGGATAAATGATATATAGAAAATAAGCATTGAAGTAGTCAAGAAAATGGATCAGAGATTTCAGCTAAAACATCTTTTAAGAAACTGAGTGAGGTAACAATACAGAAATAGTTGGACAACTTTTTAAATATTTTTGGTATTATGAAGGAAATACATAATCAATACAAAATATTTGAAAAATAGAAAATAAGATAAATAAGAAAATGATCACTTATCTTGGACCCTCCATTAATTAGCTTTTGGAACCTGGCCTGTTTCCTAATTTATAAAATGGCAAAATAATGGTACCTACATTATAGAATTGTTTCCTGGATTAAATGCATTAATGTGTATAAAGAATATATTAAGATTAGTTAATGCATAGGAAATATTTGTGTGTTAACCATTATATTATCATTATTATTATCATATAAATCTATTTTTAAAATTTGTTGAAAGCCTATTAAGCGTCAGGCATTGGTCTGCCATTAGACTAAAACAAGAAAATCTAACAGACTTAAATTTTTGCCTCCCAGAGCTCATATTCTAATGGCAAGAGAAAGAAAATGTATACCAAAATATTGGGTATACTGCCTGTTAAAAAGTAATAAATGTTATGCATATAAGTAAGGCAGAATGAGTAGGATAGGAACAACCTAATATGCAGTTGATCATATTTTTAAGGAGTGTGAACTGGATAGACCTAACTAAGAAAATTAATTCAAGCAAAGACTGAAGGAGGTGATGGAGTGAGCCATGCAAAAACACAATGCAAAGGTCTTGAGGTGTTCAAGGAGCAGCATAGAGCCCTCTGTCTAGTCTAGAGAAGATTGAGTGAGGGAAAGGGCAGCAGAGCTGTGGCCAGAAAACAAGAGGAGGAGTGCATCATGCAGGGATGTGTATGTCTATGATTTCTAATCTGCATAAAATGAGGAACTCTTAGAGGATTTTGAGTAGACATAATCTGACGGATGCTTTTAAAGTGTGTTATTTACAGCTTTGTTGAAGCTAGACTTTAAGGAGACAAAGATGGAACTACAGAAGCCAACTCGGGGGCTACTGCAGTCATCTAGGAAAGTGAGGATGATGCCTTGAGTTAGGGCAGTAGCAAGAAATGACAGTGCTGAGGAAACAGCTGATGATGCAGGAAAGAGAGAATAAATTTCTTAAATAAAATTGTTTAATAGGAAAGAAGAGAGCTTTGATTTAGATTGGAACCAATGTCCGTACAATGACAGGAAGGATGGCAAGAAGGTATGGGATTAGGAATTTATGAGATTCTCTTTTACTGTTCTTTCTAACTGCAGAGAAAAGAGCCACTGATTTTTGATGTGTCAGTGTCCAGGCTTTACTCTCAATGTCACATCAGAAAATAAGGGCAGAGATAGGGCTGATGCATCTGTAAGGCAACAAATGCACAAGATTGCCAGCAAACCAACAGTAGGTAAGGAAAGAGGCAAGGAACAGATTCTCCCTCAGAGCCTTTAGAAGGAACTGAATCAGCAGATATGTGATCTTGTACTTCTAGCCCCCAGAACTGGGAGAAAATGCATTTCTGTTGTTTTAGGCATTCAGTGTGTCATACTTTGTTAGGCAGCCAATAGCAAACAGATGACTACCGTGGCCAAGTGATCAAAATCAACATCAACAGTAATAAGTCATGTTGTTGGTGTGTGCCTTTGATAAGATGTGATGAAAATGGCACTCTGTGGTCTTCCTCCAAAACACCACAACCACAGCCAAATCATGAGAAAACATCAGACAAATTCTAACTGTGGTATAATTCTATAAAATACATGACTAGTATGTATCACAACTGTCAGACATTAAAATCAAGGAAAAATGTGAGAGATTATCACAGCCAAGAGGCATCTACAGAGATACAATAATTAAATTCAATGTGGTAAGGTGGACTGGATCCTGGAAAAAACAAAAACAAAGTACATTAGGTAAAATTAAGGAAATCTAAGTAAAGTACAAATTCTAGTTAAAATCCATAAACATCAGCTTCGTTAGCTGTAGTTAATGTACTATTCTAATTATTGTTGTTATTAAGTCACTCAACTGTATCCAACCCTTTGTGACCCCATGGACTGCAGCATACCAGGCTTTTCTGTCCTTAACTATCTCCTGGCATTTGCTCAAACTCATGTCCATTGAATCGGTGATGCCATCCAACCATCTCATCCTCTGTTGTCCCCTTCTTCTCCACCTTCAATCTTTCCCAACATCAGGATCTTTTCCAATGAGTTGGCTCTTCGCATCAGGTAGCCAAAGTATTGGGACTTCAGCATCAGTCTTTCCAATTAATATTCAGGGTTTATTTCCTTTAGTGTTCACTGACTGGATCTCCTTGCTGTCCAAGGGACTCTCAAGAGTCTTCTCCAGCACCGCAGTTTGAAAGCATCAGTTTTTTGGTGCCCAGATTTCTTTATGGTCCAACTCTCACATTCATACATGACTACTCTAAAAATCATAGCTTTGACTAGCTATGTTTGTTGGCAAAGTGAAGTCTCTGCTCTTTAACATGCTGCCTAGGTTTGTCATAGCTATTCTTCCAAGGAGTAACTGTCTTAATTTCATGGCTGCAGTCACCGTCCATAGCAATTTTGGACCACAAGAAAGTAAAGTCTGTCACTGTTTCCATTTTTTCCCTATTTGCCATGAAGTGATGGGACTGATGCCATGATCTTAGTATTTTGAATGTTGAGTTTTAAGCCAGTTTTTCACACTCCTCTTTCATTTTCATCAGATGCTCTTTAGTTTGTTCCTTTCTTTCTGCCACTGGGGTAGTGTCATCTGCATATCTGAGGTTGAGATATTGGGGAAATTGGGGCTTCCCAGGTGGTGCAGTGGTAAAGAATCCACCTGCAATGTAAGAGAACTGGGTTTGATCCCTGGGTTAGGAAGATCCCCTCGAGGAGGGCATGGCAACCAACTCCAGTATTCTTGCCTGGAGAATCCCCGTGGGCAGGGGAGCCTGGTGAACTACAGTTCATGTGGTCACAAAGAACTGGAGGAACCTGAGCACACACACTGGGGAAATTAAGTGTAGGTTTTATGTTCTGTTCTTAGTCACTCAGTCGTGTCAGACTCTTAGCATCCCCATTGACTGTAGCCTACCATGCTCCTCTGTCCATGGTGATTCTCCAGGCAGGAATATGGGAATGGGTTGCCATGCCTTCCTCCAGGGGATCTTCCCAGCCCAAAGATCAAACCCACGTTTCCCACATTGCAGGCAGATTCTTTACTGTTTGATCCACCAGGGAAGCCCATAGTTTGTATGGGAACACTCCAGTATCTGTCAATTTTTTATAACCTTATAGTTTTGTGATTTTAGTACTTCTTGCAATTTTTTCTTTAAAGGTAAAACTATTCTAAAAATAATATGTCATTTTTAAAACTGTGGAAAGTTTTTGGCTGACCCCCATACCAGTTCATGTAGACACACACTGATTTGCCATGCATAACTGCATCTCATCCAGATGCTTTCCACAGTTAACATTCAAACATACAGGTTTTTTAAATTTTTGATCAGCTTAGTTTACAGTGATGTTAATGACAAGGTAGTAGATGTACAAACAAGGTGAATGCCATGTTTGTTTGCCTTCCCTCAGTAGAGATTTGAGAAAAGGCAAATGAAAAAGCTGTTTGATGATAACAATTTTTAACTAAATAAATTTATTTAGTCTTCAAATCTGATAGGTATACAATCTAATGAAGAGGATTGAAGAGATGAAATTATTTTTAAAAAAGAAAGAATATATTCAGTATGTAATCCTGTCTTCATGAAAGCCAAAGAAAAATTATATAAGTCAAATGCATGCAAAAGTGATAAAATATAGAAAGATGTTAATATTGGTCTTTCACTGTATTTTTAAAACAAATTAGGTTAAATAGAAAATGTTTTAATTTTTTATATTCCAAAATCATTGGTTAGAATACATATACAGAGAAATATTTTTTAAATATTAATAGAAAGCAAAAATTCCAGGACAAATCTTCCACAAAAACAAAACAAATAAATATTTACTTATAATATTTAGAAATAAATATGTTTTTAAAACTTATTTTGTTTGACTTTCAAGCATGAAAATAATCTTTAAATAATCCCAATTGAATTTAGAATGAATATTAGATTCTCTAGTGTCTTTTAGCAATGCTAATGACTTTGCAGATGTGACTAAAAGAACAATAAATGAAACCTAATAAAAAATTGGAGTAAAACTCTAATTTCAATATCAAAAATCATACTAACTTTGTGGAAAGAGCCCATAGTACAAACTATTGTTTATTATAATTATTTTATTATTTAGCTATTAGATTTTCTAATAATGTTACAGTGAAAAATAAGATTTTTAAATTGTTATGTTTTTAAGAGCATTCTATCAATCTTCAAATTTAAAAAGTCAACTTGACCTTATGCCTTATAGCAAATTTTATATTTTTGTGTTTTTAAGAATATATAATGAAAATCAGGAGTTCAGTGTATCTTTTAAAAATGAATATAGTATTACTTATTTCTGTCTCTTGAGTGTGCTTTGGGGTTGTTGTTCTCACAATACTGTTCTTTCATCTCATCCCTTCCTGCAAACAAAGACAACTTGTCAGGGTTTGGGATATGAGCTGTGACCATAGGTTAAAGCAAAGTTAATTATTCTGTAGAAGCATCAAACCCAAGTCTTTGACCTCAAGAATGTCATGCTTGAATTGGACTAACTTGGCCACAGATAAATTAGTGAGACACTTTAAAGCAAAATAAAGTTGCAAATGAGATAGCATTTTGAACCAGTGGTGGTAGGGTGAAGGTGGGAACTCCTTTTTCCTCAGCATTTCAATTTTACCTTTGAGGAAATTAATCCATTCCAGAAAGCTCCTGGCACTTTGGCTCTCTCCCCCTCCTCTTTGTTTACTCTCATTCTTCCCTGCCCACAAATCCCCAAACCCTCACAGAATCCTGAGAGAGTTCAGAGAGTGCATAAAACAACCCAGCCTTTCATCTTCCTTTAATTCCCAATCATCGGTTTTCTCTATCGACCAGTAAGGTTTTCAGATAGTTGGGATAGCTTTCCTAATTTATGTAATTTGTAGTTTAAAAGGAAAAACTCTCATTTTCAGGCTTGGAACATTGATAACGTGTATTAACCCTAATCTTTTCTTCACGCTTGTGAAGGAGAATACTCAATGTATGCCTACAATTGTGATTTTTCCCTATAACTGTCTTTTCGTTTTATCCTTCTTCATCTTGATATGGCTTTCCCTATAGCATATGCTCACCATGGCTGATCCCTCACTTAATGACTGACTTCGCTGACATGATTCTATATCCTCTCTAATACATTCTACTCATGATCATTAAAATATTCTCCCTCAGATCCCTATATTATTCCTGACTCCCCATCACCAAACATGTCACACTCAGGCTCTTCTCACCAACCTCTAGGGCACACAGGCATTTCTTATCTCCACTGAAATTAACTTCTCATTAACATCCATGGTGTCCCAATTTTCAGCCTGGGGTCAATACCTTATAGGTCACAGAGAAAAGTTAACCTCTGTTTCCCTGTTTTTAAGTCACTGAATCCCCAACAGCTCTCGTCATGCCCTTCATGCAGTTGATTTGCTTTCTGTGTTCCAGTCCATAACCATCACACACACAAGAATTAACCCCAAACACAGCCAAGGAACCCTGACTCCTTCTATTCATACTTCCGTGTGGCTTCTTCCAAGTGTTCAGTCTATGCTATTTTGTTTTTTATCTTTCTGAAGTTAAAGCTCATTAATTAGAGCCACACACAAAGAATTGATGAGTCATACAATATTGAGTGAAATAAAAGGTAGAAGAATGTATAGTTTGACATCATTTTTGTAGAAGACTTTTTAGCATAGAAAACAATATTATAAATACAAACATTAAATATTTGACCTTGTGGCTCATCTGGTAAAGAATCTGCCCGCAGTGCGGGAGACCTGGGTTTGATCCCTGGATTGGGAAAATTCCCCTGGAGAAGGGAAAGGCTACCCACTCCAATATTCTGGCCTGGAAAATTCCATGGACTGTATAGTCCATGGGGTGTCAAAGAGTCGGACATGACTGAGCTGCATTCACTTTCACTTTTCACTTTTTCAGATGTATTAAGATATAAGAAAAATATAGGTATATAAAGAAATATATGGAAATAGCAAATCCGTAATTCAGGAGTAGAGGCAAGTTCTGTGCAGGATCAGAAGGAAGAGGGGGTCTTTAATCCTATAGAGAATATTTTATAAACTGAGTGGTGAATACATGAACTGATATTACATTATTTCTCTGTTTTGTGTATTCTGTGCTTTCTTATACTAAACTTGTAGAGTAGGCAATATCCGTAATATTATACACCAAATTCACTATTCAAATATATGCACTATTTTCTTAACTGTAATACTAGAAATCCTTGGTGTCTCTCAGATGGTAAAGAAACTGCCTGCAATGCAGGAGACCTGGGTTCAATCCCTGGGTCTGGAATATCTGCTAGAGAAGGAAATGGCAACCCACTCTACTATTCTTGCCTGGAGTGTCCCCATGGATAGAGGAGCCTGGTGGGCTCCTTTATTCTAATATTCACTTTCAATATTAGACATGCAATTACAAAAGGGACTTACAAAGTTATCTATTCCAAACTTCTGTCAAATTAAGAATCTACTACCTAATATTACAATTACTGATTTATTGTTAATATTTAAATTTAAAAAATTAAAAACCACCTCTGTGGAAAGCACCAGGATATCAGTAAAAGACACAGGGAAATAACTCTGCCTATTTATTCTGGGAATTTAGATTGTAGATGGAGAGACAGATCTTTAAAAACTTAAGTGTTGTAGACACTGTGATAAAAGAATCCAGGCGGAAGGCAAAGCCTAATGGTAGCCTAGCATATGGGCTGAAGGTAGCCCATAAACTAGGATATCTTAAGCGTAACTGAAGGTAGCCTAGCGTATGGGCTGGGCCACTGAGGTCAAAAGAAGAATAAGGCAACCTCTTAGATATTAGGATTTTGTTTTCCACCCTGCACTCTCCAACACTATAATCACTCTCGGTACTTGTGATCTTTACAAGTATACTAGAGACACCCATAAAATGAATTTAATACTCCCCAGAGTTCCAATTGGTAAGAAAGATCTGTAACAGTTAAAATGCGTAGCCTATGTCTCAAAAAATGAGGTGAGTAAAAGATGTGAAATAAACGGGAGAATCAGCAGTAATGCTACCATTGTAATTCTAGAAAAAATGTTGAAAACATTCACTTTGCTTGCTGGAATTTTTATTATCTTGACTGCAAATATTGTTTTGTTCACCTGAGTGGTTACTTTCACCTTTGTTTGCACGATGTTGGCATCAGAAACACTGTCATGAAATAGCTATGTGTCTTTATGGAAATTTCTTAACCTAAGACCTAATTTTCTTTTGTGTAAAATAGGAATGACAGGAATATCACTCTCAAATTGTTATGAGAATTAAAATAGATATTTCATATAATTTTCTTCACACATTACCTGGCACATAATGAACACTCAAAAATGTTTGTTGGTTTATTATTATAATTTCAAACTGCCTTAATGGAAATCTAAATGGCCATATGCTGTATTTTATCAGACATTTGAAACTCAGTTATACAGAATTCCTTCCTAACCCCTTCTTGGTTCTTTGACTATACATTTTCCAAGATGGAATACTTTCAACTCTATAGATAGATTAAAGCTACAAACTTAGAGACTCATGAATTCTGCCTTCCACTCCAATCAAGGAATTGTCTACATGCTTTTCAGCAAGCACTGTCATGCATTCACTTCTATTTTCTTCAGAAAGAAACTGCTGATTTTAATTTGTGGCTCAGAACTCTTGTGAGAAATTAGAGAAATTACTGTTAACAAAAAAAAAAAGAACCAAATTACATGCCACTAAGTGCAACATAACATCTAATGGCAGTGTGAATCTTGGTTTTATCTCCATGTGTGATAATGATTGTTTGCTAGACAATTCAGCATAATTTGTATTTAAAATATTTGCATGCTAATTCTGGTATTAACTCAGGTTATGTCATTTTGTGAAGTATATCTTTCTGTAATTTACAACTATGATACAACTTTTAAAAAAGTTTATTTTTTTCTGTGCCAAATCTTCATTGTTGTGAGGGCTTTTCTCTAGTTGCAGAAAGCAAGGACTACTTTTCTTTTTAGTGTGTGGGCTTCTTATTGTGGTGGCTTCTCTTGTTGCAAAGCACAGGCTCTAGGTGTGTGGGCTTCAGTAGTTGCAGTGCATGGGCTCAGTTTTTGCAGCATGTGGGCTCATTAGTTGTAGTTTCTGAGCTCTATAGCACAGACTCAAACTTTGTGGGGCATAGGCTTAGTTATGCAGAGGCATGTGGGATCTTCCCAGACCAGGGAACAAACCTGTGTCTCTTGCATTGGCAGGCAATTCTTTACCACTAAGTCATCAGTGAAACCCTTAGCATAAAACTGAGTATCAAAAGTTGAAAGTTTTATCTGGTAGGTGCATTCCTTAGGAAGACTTTCAGTTCTGAATTGAACTGAACTGTTCAGTTGCTCAGTCATGTCCAACTCTTTGCGACCCCACAGACTGCAGTATGCCAGGCCTCCCTGTCCATCACCAAATCCTGGAGCTTGCTCAAACTCATGTTCATTGAATCGGTGATGCCATTCAACCATCTCATCCTCTATCATCCCCTTCTCCTCCCACCTTCAATCTTTCCCAGAATCAGGGTCTTTTCAAATGAGCAGTTCTTCACAGCAGGTGGCCAACTGACTTTGGGGACTATAAATAAATGACAACAGTGGTTATTTTCTTCACTTTTATGTATTTTTGGCCTCAAAATGCATTTTTTACAAATAAGTTTCTTATTTGCACTTTCAAAGTCTACACAGACTACTACTAATGAGGAAAAGATCAAAAGCATTTTTATAATTTGTGCAAACTCAGATCTGAAACTATGGATTTCCATAGTTTTGGGGAAATAAAAATTAGGATATGTTTTTGTGAAAAATGAGACACTATATGGAAAAAAATTGCATATATTTATATTAAGAAATTATTCGTTTCTTTCAAGAATATTAATATTTTTAAAATATTAATTTGAAAACAATAGAGATTTTAATTTATTTTTACAGTGTTTTATAAGATGACTTAATAATAGCCACCATTTTCACAGTGTGACCTCTTTAGAAATACTAAATAGAAAACCTCCAAAATAAACTTCCATAGTCATTCATCACAAAATGTGGCAACTTTTAAAATATATACATAAAATGATCAACTTAATGGTACATTTTGAAAAAATGCAGTATCATCTATGATTTTATTTCTTGTAAGTGATTGGTATACATTAGCCTTTCTGTGGGAATTTGAAGTATATGACATAACCTGGTGTTTTAAAGTGGCCAGAAGTGACATCATGGTCAAGAGACAGTGTGTGGTGAAGAACTGATACAAGCCATTTATCTTCATTTTCTCTGTCTTTTTTTGGTTAATACCTACTCAAGGTTTTAAGGTAGTGCTGAGTATCAGCCCACACTTTAAAGAAAGAGCTTCCTTTTTCTGTTAATAAGTAAACCTTTGACTTTTTAAAGATGACAGAGTTAACGCTTTAAAAAAATTGCTCAACAGGAAATCATATGGAGTGATGTGGAAAGTCAAGAGAGGCTAGTGGTGGTCAGCGAGGAGCCTCGGAGAATGGGAGGTTGTACTTATCAGAGCCTGGCAGCCTCCAGGAATGAGAAGTCCTCTGCCAGCACTCTCCAACACTTGACGGGTGTGTAGTTAGACACAGTACGATGATCACAGCATTTGATGCAGTCAGAATTTAATACCCTGGCAGCTGTGGAAACAGTAAGATGATCCACCTCACTGTAGTGGGATGGAGTAACGTTCACAGGCTTCACTGTGGGTTCAGAAAAGCAAAGCAGTGCCTGCTCCATCGAGCTTCTTGTAATTCTCTAGAAGTTTGAAATTTTTTTTTCTGTTTCAAAAGGAACATTAGCTGAAGGTCATTTCTCCTGACTGAGGCTGCAGTGATTAATTTCATTTCCCTTGTTCAAGTGGCCTGTGTATACCTTACAAAATTGCATCAACAAATTGGGTTAGTGGCCTATTAGGCTAAGAAAAATAAAATTATCGCCCCTCATCTCCTCTTTGTACTTTCTGCTGCAGCATGAGTGTATTTCCCTAGGTCTTGGATGTCTTCACATGATAAGATGAACTTTAATAGAAAAATCATAAGTAAGCAGAAGAATATAGTTAATTCAATTTTCTTTGAATGTAAAATAATTAGAAATCATGGAAATAGGCAATATTTCACTTTTTGTATTCATACATGATGGTTTAGGAATCTAATAATGCCTTTTGTTTTTCTTTTAAATTGAGATATAATTGAAACATAGCATTGTATCCATCATCAGTGTACAAGATGATAATGGAATATGTGTATATATTGCAAAATGGTTATCACAAGTCAGTTCAGTTAACAACCTTTACCACAGTTACAATTTTTTTCTCTCATGATGAGAACTTTAATATCTACTCTCTTGGCAACTTTCAGATATACAGTACAGTACTGTTAATTATAGTCACCATGTTGTACATCCCTAGGCCTTATTTATCTTATAACTGGGTGGCAACATCTTTTGGTATAGTTTTGCTTAGTTCAGCAGGATGCTGCATCTCTTGGAACACTTGATTTTATTTTGAATGCATGCAACCATTTGTTACAGTGACATTTTCATATTTTCTGTTCTGTTACAGATGCTTTTCAGCTTTAGCATCAGTCCTTCCAATGAACACCCAGGATTGAGCTCCTTTAGAATGGACTGGTTGGATCTCCTTACAGTCCAAGGGACTCTCAAGAGTCTTCTCCAGCACCACAGTTCAAAAGCATCAATTCTTTGGCGCTCAGCTTTCTTCACGGTCCAACTCTCACATCCATACATGACCACGGGAAAAACCATAGCCTTGACTAGACGGACTGAAACTCCAATTCTTTGGCCACCTCATGAGACAAGCTGACTCACTAGAAAAGAGTCTGATGCTGGGAAGGATTGGGGGCAGGAGGAGAAGGGGACAACAGAGAATGAGATGGCTGGATGGCATCACCGACTTGATGGACATGAGTTTGAGTGAACTCCGGGAGTTGGTGATGGACAGGGAGGCCTGGCGTGCTGTGATTCATGGGGTTGCAAAGAGTCGGACATGACTGAGCGACTGACTGACAGATGCTTAAATATTTTTTTCTCATAGTAATTAACATTCATAGTAATTTATTCAGTTCAGAACTCTAGGAAATACTTTAAAATTCCAATAATAGAAATACTTTGTTCTCAGAAGAACGGAACAAGTGATCTTTATGCCAGGGAATAACATAAGCGAAAAATTGGACCTCTTGGATACGGTGGGAAGCAGACCGGGATGTGAGCAGGAAGAATGTGTATGTGAGGGGGTGTGGGTGTGCCTCTGTGTCTGGGTTTTGTTGCTCTTGGTACTCACTCCTTCATCAAAAGGGAAGAAACAAAGAGCAGGTGAGGCATGTGGGTGATGAATTTTTCAGAGGAATAGGTGAAGAAAAACAGGGCTATGTGAAAGCTGGTGGAAAACTATTAAAAGAAACAACAAACAGCTGTTTAAATAAGTCAAAACAAAACCCTGAGAGTACCATTACAAAGAACTTTTGTCTTCATATCAGTAAGAACAGCAGTTCATTTTTCTGTAAATTTTCAGCCCCAAATGAAGTATAAAATATGTTGATTTTTTTAAAAAAGATTTGTTCAGTATGTTGGATGTCATGGAGTTTTGGACTAGTGGTTTAGTTAATCATGACTCAGGCACTGCATTTCTGTACCAGAAAGGAGGAAATGAAGCCGTTTCATAGGCCAGTGATATACTTGTGACAAGCAATGGCTTTTTTACTGCTCATTCCAGTGGGAGGTAACTTAAAGGATCTCTTGGAAACATTTTGGGCTTCTCCTGAAGGTAGAAATCAGTGCTCCCCAAAGGACTCCTTTTACAAAGAAGACTGTAGGCAAGAAAGAAAAAGATATAAGTTACCAATCATTGATGTCAAAGAAAGGAGTTTTGTCTTTTTATTTTTTTTGGTGGTGATGGGTTGTTTTGTTGTTTGGAAGTTATGTTAATTTGATCATTTGCTCTCAGACTTGGATATTGTTTGCAAATATATTCTCTATGCAGATGTCACTGATTTTTTTTCTCTAAAAGGATATTATGTATATATTTATGTCCTTTATGTATGTATGTGTGTATACATATATGTGTGTATATATATATATATATATATATATATATGTATTTACCTTTATGAGCTTACACATAAGCTGTCTGAGCTACTGCTGTTTTTACCTACCCTCTTCTCTCTTCTCTTTCTTCCTCATCCTCCTAAAATATCTAAATTGTTCCTTCCAAAAAATAAAATAAGATTTGAGGAGTCACTTATATAAGAACATGAGAAGGATATTAATTATAGGACCATAGACCATTATTTCCATAAATGACCTTAAGGTCATTCTCTTTAACACTGACTTGTTATTTTGAAGTTGCTTTATTTTTCTGATGAGGAAACTTACTTAGAGAAAAAAGTGATTATACGTTGTCTTCTATAATTCACAATTAAGACACCAAATAGGTTTTTAAGTCATCAGTTTTAAATCAGTGCCAAATGTCTTTTTCCAAGGTGTCTAAAATGTTTCGGTCTCACTAAAATACTGATTCTATAGATGTAATTAATAAGTTTGAAAGGTAGCTGAGGGTATGTCAAAGCTGCATCAAACTCCACATTTCATAGTACAGGTCATAACTAGTGTTTAAGTTTAAATATCTAATTTCTTCCAAGGAACATCTTATAAAGGACCTTTTGTCCTAAAGACATTGTCAGAAATGTCTCTAATGAGCAAACTAGGGATTCATTTTTCATAAGCCTTCAACAGTTCTGCTTCAGTCATCTTCCTTTTTCACTTTTCTCAGATTTCTTGAAGGATCTCATCAACACCAATCATTTTTATATCTAGCTTCCCTAACCCCTACCTTTATAACTGCAGTCCTGACTTTTAATTTTTCTCTTGATTCATTTATCTAATTGCCTAATAGACATCTTTTTCTGGGGCTATCACATATATCATAAGTGCCACATTGGAAATATAACTAATTCTCATTTTCCCCAAGCCTCTTTTTCTATCTCTATTGCAATATCTGTTCCATTCAGTTCCTCAAGCCTGAATCTAGGCATCCTGTTAGTTTATCTACCACCCCACCCTATCCCCATGCCAAACCACTTATCGAATTTTGTTGACTCTATCTCTTTTGTATCTTTTATATAGATTGTGTTTCCATTTCCACCACTACTGACTTAATACAGGACCTCATTATCCTGGCTTATACTGGTTCAATAATCTCCCTGCCAGCAGCCTTGACCCTCTCTAATCCATACCTGACACTGCAGCTAGAGTAATCTTTTAAAATGCAAATTTAATCATCTTATTTCCTTGTTTAAATCCTTCAAATGGCTTCTCATTTCCTCTAGGTTAAAGTCCAAATGCTTCCGTATGGCATACAAGGCGCTTCCGTGATCTCCCACTCAGACTCATCTCTCTTGCCTCTATATCCCTCCTCCACCCATTCTAATTCCCAACCATGAAGATCCAACAAACTTCTTGGAGTTTCTGCACAACCGAATTCTAATTTCTCACATTCTGATCTCTCTACTTATAAATCCTTTATCTCTTCATCCACTTCTTAAACTCCCACTCACAACTTTAATACTTAGCATAAGTGGCATATTCTATATTCATCAGGGCTCTCAAGAGAAAAAAAATTCAGATAGATAATTTATGATCTATAATTTATAAGAAATTGGTTCCTGCAATTATGGGACCTGGCGAGTCCAGAATCTGCAGGATGGGCCAATAATTAAGGAGCCCAGGGAGAGGTGAGGTTCCAATTCAGTGGCTATCAGGCAGGAAGATCCTATGTTGGCAGTAAAGACTGAAGCAGTCAATTGGAGAATTTTCTTTTACTTGGGGGAGGGAGGCAGTGTCCATTTTTTCTGTTCTATTCAGGACTTTGACTGGATGAGGCCCACCCACAATGGGGAAATCTAGCTGCTTTACTCAAGTCCACTGATTTAATATGAATCTCATCCAAAACACCCACACAGAAACGTCCAGAATAATGTTTGATCAGCTACTGTATCTGGGAACCCAATGGCCCAGCCAGACAGACTTGTAAAATTAACCATCAGTCTGTATGGTAATTTTCAGTTCTTTAAAAAAAGTGAGTTGATTATTCTCGGTGTAGCATAAACATCTATTATATGCCTCTATTTCTGTTTACAGTATTTTTGCAATTATTTATGTCAATCTCTCCTATCCAGATATGAGCTCCATGAGGAAAGATAATATTGCACTGACCAAAAGTAATGGTTTTGAAGATAATAATAAAACGAGACATTGTAGAGCTCTGTATTATTTTCAAATTCTGCTGTCTCATTTGATTATCACATTAATCATGCTTATATACAAATGACTATTTTTCTTCCATCTAACAGAAGTGATAACTGAAAAATTATGGATTAAAGAAAATGTGGATTTGACCCAAAGTCACATAGTTAGCAACTGTCACTGCCATAACTGCTGGATTCTCTCTACTTAGCACTTTCCCCCTCAATAATCAGGCTTTAATAAAATTCTGTCCTAGTCTCTTATTTTGTGATTTTCTTTTTAGCTAAGTGTCTTTTACTTGGTTATTAATTTTCAGACACTGTACATAGTGAAGCGATATGCTGCTACTTGGAGCAATATGTTGGAACATGCTACCGCTTGACTCATTTCCAATTTTCAATATGTGTAAAAAATGGAAGTGGTTCAAATAGCTGCAAATTAAAGCACAGTTTAAAATCACTGTATCATATCAAACCTATCTGTACTTTGGTTTATAAGTGTGTGCTGCCCGTGCGTGGATAATCCATCACAGCTTAAAATTAGAAAAAAACTCACAGCAGGTCACTGCTTTTTCTGACAACATGACCTTCTAAATACTTCTTAAACTAAATAGATGTGTTTTTCCCCTCCATATTTTCAAATCTGAATACTTTCAATGGAGCCTCATTTCTGTCTGGGAAGCCTGTTCGAGCCCATCATTTAATTAAACTGGTATTTGCATTCATAAAGCAGAAATGACCAAGGGCAAGGGCATTTCCTCATATGTGTGGCCTACTTCTATAATGGAGATGTGCACATCTGTCAAGTTTGTTGAAACTGAAGCCATGTGTCCTCTGATGTCGGATGGTGTTCTGGATACACTGCTTTAGCCTGTCTACAGAGCATTGTCAGATTTCACAGACCCTCAAGGGATAAAAGGAATCTGTACTGAGATGTGGTAGTATTGAATTTGGTCAATACTTCTCATCTCCCTTTTTAAAAACCATTTTTATTATGTTTATTTTTGGTGAACACTTGGGAAGTCTGGGGATAGCTATAAAAGTAACTGTTCACAATACCCACCCAATTCAAATATCCAGCTAATATCAAATACACAGATGTCTAGAAACATGTGGATGACTGTCAGAAGCATTGCTCTTTACAAAGATTGTGCCAATACAGTCTTCTTCCTAAACTCAACATCCATGTTATTCCATTAAATCAAGTTTCTTTGTTTATGTGACTGGAATTCCAGATATTCTCCTTAGCATGCATTATCTTATATAACCACTACCCCAAATTTGTATCTCTTTGCCCCTCATACTTGAAATGGCAACCCACTCCAGTATTCTTGCCTGGAGAATCCCAGGGACGGGGGAGCCTGGTGGGCTTCCATCTATGGGGTCGCACAGAGTCAGACACGACTGATGTGACTCAGCAGCAGCAGCCGCCCCTCATACTCACAACTTAAAATTTTTTAAATTAAACACATATAAGATGAAGGTAGTGATCACAATTATTTTAGCCATGATCACCATATTTTTAACTATGAATGGAAGGCTGTTTTAGGATAAAATGTCCGTTGCTGGACTGCCTTTGGTGAGGAGACTTTTCAACTGTGCAGCTGAAGAAGGAAGCTTCAGAGTTTTTAACTGTTGAGTTGTTCCGGGAAGTTATGCAGCTGAGAGGGGGAACACATTAGTGGGCTTCTCACAGGGAGGTAGTGTAAAGATGAGAGATTCTAGAGTGAAATAGGGGTGGGGGGCCTGCCCCAGCTGTGGAGAATTGCAGACTTCTTTTTAGCTAATGAAAGGGATCTAGAAGAAGCATATGGCGTCTGGGAGGGGCCTCCATTTTAGCAGAGACAAGAATAAAAGATAAAAGGATGTAATAGACGGAATACATGCACTTTAGTAAAGCATTTGATACAGTGTCAGTGAAATTGCCCTTTAAAATACTTCTAGTAGGTATAACTACCCAAACAGATGAGAAACACATGAGAAAGTACACATAAAGGCAAAAGCATCATAGCCTGGCAGAGTTGGCGCAGGACTGTCCAGAGAACTCTGAACCTGTTCCATGGAGTCTGATGGGCCATGGTGGAGCATTTACCTAGTTCATCACCTCCTCTGATGACTAGAAATAATTGGAGGGGTTTGGTGCATAATTGATGATGATGATGAGTTGGGGATGTCGTGTATATGGGTGTGTTAGCCTCTCAGTCATGTCCAACTCTATGTGATCCCATGGACAGTAGCCCACCAGACTCCTCTGTCCATGGAATTCTCCAGTCAAGAATACTGGAGTGGGTTGCCACTTCCTTCTCCAGGGAAATCTTCTCCAGGGATTGAACCCAGGCCTCTTGCATTGCAGGTATATTCTTTACTGTCTGAGCCACCAGGGAAGCCCAGGGATGTGATATATGCACCTATAAATCCTACAACAGGATAAGGAACTTGGGGATATACACATCAGAGACTAGAAGGTCATGGGAAGTAGGATTTGTGTTCTTCCTATGTTCTGAGCAGTACCTGGTTCACTTTTGGGATTCTGCTATCACTCATTTAGTGCAGTGTCAAAGCCCATCCTGAATAAAGATTTATTTTTGCTACCCTTTCTTGACAAAAACCACAAGAGCCAATAACAGGAACTGAAAGCTGATACTTCTTTAATACAAAAAATACAATACATTAAAAAAATTAAAAATATAGTTTCTATGAAAGTTAAAGCCACAGTTGTACATTTATATGTAAAATGCAATTAAAAAGTTATAATTACATTACAGAATAAAAGTTAATTGTTTTATTTTAAACTGTTAGTGTGAAAATTATATTCCTATACTTGGTAAATAGAAGATCTTCTAATGAATAAAGAAAAAGACACAAAGCCAAATTGAAGTGAATAGAAATTATATTTTTAGGTTTCGTTAGAGTAAGAGTAATTTAAAATGCAAAGATAATTGTAACCTTGAATGATTGCAGAATATTTTTCTTACAAAGAGTAAGTCAGAATATGCTAATGGATGAGATACAATGTGATAAGATATTTCGATAGCTTCACAAAGCCTAGGACAAAGGCCATATGGTAAAATCAATGTAAATCTCCCTTTCTAAATCTTGTCATGTTTAAAAGTGGTTTTAAAAATTATTTGTCTTATAAAAAGACACATGCTCCTCTAATGGAAAACAGTGTGCATCTGAGCACAATTTGTGACTTTATCTGATTGCTTATAAGAATAAAACTTTATATAAGTACAAGGCAAATAATTGATGAATGAGAAGGAAGTAGTAAATCTAACACAAATTTTCTTCCCTTTTGGCCCTGAAAAAGAAAAGATGCAGAAGTTATTGAGCTGCATGGAAACTGTTAAAAAGGCAGAGTAAGGCTTTATCTCTAATTTACAGAAAGCTGTCATGGATGAGACTTGCACTGAACCGAAAGAGCAAAGCAACTGATGGATATTGGCCTAAAGCCCTAGAGCAGTGTGCGCACTTTGAAACATTTTAAATTTAATTTAAAATATTTAAGATGGTTGAAAGAGATCTACTTAAAACAGAGTATAAACTAGTTAGAAAAATTAGTCATTATTAACAATTAAGGATCAAAGTCAAAATATAGTAAAATTGTTTACAAATGTTTATTCTGGTATACAGAAAAAAAATCTTTTCCAAGACCAAGAACTATATTTTCATAACTTACATTTTAAAGTAAATAGTGCTAGTTGCCCATTACCACCACTCTAAAAAAAAAATCTTGGTTTCTTAATTATGTCTTTAGGAAAGCTTGGTGTCCCAAACATGAGGGTATGCCCGGTAAACTACCACTTTCAACAAACTATAAGTTATTAACTTTAATATTAAGCTTAAAATATTAAACCTAGAGATGGAGATAAATAGAAACCTGCCTATTTTGATGGACTATAAAGAGAAAGACAGCGATCATCAGATTCTCAAACTACAACTTCGAACTAAAACAGTCAAATCACTTACAGAAAATGTTTTAATATAAACTTTTTATTCATAATCATTGTAACCTCTGACTTACACTTTTTTACACTTTAACCATGGAGGAAAATTCTGTGATTAACATTACCACTGACTTTAAAAATATTATCTGTTATCTTTAAAAAATTACTTTATTCTATCAAACTCTTTCATTCTTTGTTATTAGCTTTAATATTTTTTCTTTATTCTATCCTTCTTTTGTTCTTCATTGCTTCTATTTCTGGATGGACAAAAAGCAAAGTTAAAAAGTAGTTTTGAAAAAAAAAAAAAGATTTGAACTTATGTGAAGAAGCCTGGTCTAAGCACTGATTGAGTGTGCAGCCTTCCATTCACCAGAATTTGCATCTACTTGAATTTCTTCATCTACCCTTTCAGCCTTCCCTATCTGGAAACTTCCCTGAGTAGGAATGGTCACACAACGAAGGTGTTTCCTACTGCCTTCACATTATTACATTCTCTTCGTAATACATGCTTTTTGACTTGTTTTTGGTTTCAAACCTAATATTGAATAGTTTATATGGGGATTCAAGATTCTGAGAGTATGTGACGGGAGGAGGGAGATCCTTCCTGTAGCAAGAGACAGAATCTTACTTGAGGCTGTTGTCCAGTTTGATACCCTTCCTCAAGCAGAAGTCAGGTTATCCCATGATTACATATTTTCTGTAATATTGCTCTACCCTAGTGATATACAGTCTGTGTAAACTTCTTCCTGACATCTCTCCTAGTCTGAAACATTTCATATCCCTTTTGCAAATGTTTAAGTATTTTCATTATAAAAGGAAATTTTCAAACATTTTAAAAGAAATATCTTCATTAGCAATTCAGTTTTACTATAGAATAACAGCCCTCACAAAATTAAAGTTATATAAATATGTATGTTCATATAATAAGATTTATGTAATCTTTGCTATTTAAAGATGATGTTATTGATGATAACCAAAGGTTACTATCAATAATACATTAACTGAAAGTAAGAATGCCTGGAAAGAGTAAAGCAAAATGAATAACATTTTCTAATAAGGATCCATGAATGATATAGCATAATCCACATTTCAGTTGTCCTTTGTAATAAAACACTACATTATCAGAAAGTGAATATGGATATTTAATGTTAGATTGGATCAATTAATAAAGGAAAATAGTGTTGACATGATGAAATTTAAGCCTAGAATGTTCGTAATCAGGTATATAAATTCAATGTTATGTTACTATTTTATTCTTGAAATTATTTTATAAATAAAGACATGTAATAGATAAATAATACATACATATTAGAAATTTTAATGTGATTGTTTCCTATTCATACAATACATTTAAATCACAATTATCAATCATCTTGGCAATAATCTTTATGATTCTCACAATGTCAAATTGCTTTGGAAACGTATTCATTACAAGATAAAAGACAAAGTTGTCTGGAATTCTAAAGAGTCAGTGACTCATCCATGAATTCAATAAATAGTTACTGGTATCTACCATATATTCAATAACTGTCCAAAGTGCTAGAAATTCAAAGACAAGGTCCTACCTGCAGTTAATCATCTAGCCAGATATGGTGTCTTTTAGTCACCCTAGTTTCCTGGGTATTAATAAAAGACACCTTCCATGTTTCTTGATAGATTAAGGCTCTGGTTGAGCACTATTGTTCCTCTTTGCTTTTCACTCTTGATTTCCCACCTCTTTTAATTTTCATTTATTATTATTAATTGAAGTATAGGTGATTTACATATTCTTCCCTCTTCTAAATCCTTTAAACTTGAACCCTACCATCCTAATTTCTTTCATTTTATATTCAGCTTGGACCTGAAAGATAACTGTTTCTTTAACTAGCTATGGACAATCTTTCAAGTTCTCCTCCTGGCTGTACTGTTTCAAGTCGCAGCCATCCTGTAAATGTTTCATTTTACTCACCTGGTCCCAGCCCCATGGTCCCTCTTCTAAATGCCGCACATCTCCCGTGCAGTCTTTCATCAGATCCTTGAACAAGATCTGGAAGTCAAACAAGAAAAGCAGACATGTAAACACATAGTGAAACTGTGTTTGTGGTATATTATTCCACAGAAGTCAACAACGTATAATATAGAGCAAAGAAGAAATACTTTTGTTTTTTAAAGTATAAGTAAGATAATTTTGCCATAACTTTAAACCATTCTCTATATCCTCTAACATATTTCTTTATTGATTTATTTATCCATTTATTAAGTAAATGTTTACCTACTATAGCTCTGGGTTTGCATAGTGAGGAAGGGCCTTCCCTCTTAGAGTTTACAGTTTAGCAAGGAAAGCAGACATTGAATTATGAGGTGTTGTGTGCTATAAAGGGGAAGAGGTGGGATCACTGGAATGTATGATATTCAGCCTTTATTTAGCCAACCTTCTAGGAAGAAGTGAGAAGCAGTGATCTCATATAATAATGTGTCATTTTCTTGAATGTCATGTCCATTTTTATGATCCTACCTGTGATTCACCCAAGAGAAAGTGGTCAACAGTTATTCACATTGTAATTCTCTTTTAGGACAAGGCACGATACTCTTAGGAAGTAAATATATTTACTGTTCGATTGCATTGCTTAATGTGTAATGATACATTTCTCTTGCTGATGATCTTCTATTATCATAAGTGCTTATGGTGACAAAAAACAAATGAACCCAAAAGTTAATGGACAGGAGTGCAGTCAGCACTCACCATAACATGTTCCCCAAAGCACTAGGGTGGTAAATCATGAGAAGTCCACACATAGATTTTTGGTTTCATATAGATTTATTTAGGAATAAGTAGAAATGTAAATTTACTCAGGTGTCCAAGATGCTCTCTGCATAATATAGTTTTACAACAAAGTACTGAATTTGCAGAACTGCTCAAATCCCACATTTTCCATTAAACCAGCAATCCACCCATAGATTTGGATAAATCTATCCTTTATTATTTTTATTTTCATTTATTGCACGTCACATTTTCTCTCTGTATCAGAGTTTTGTTAGTCTATACCATTGGAGGACCCTCTGTACTGTTTGTTCTCCACTTTAAGTTTCCCACAGGAGTCCTAGCTCACTGTCTGTTCTATAGTGAGTATTTAAGACATCTTTGGTAGGTTAAATGGAATGCAATGAGGGTGAGTGAAATGTCTATGAAATCATTCTTATTAAAAGTTTGAAAATAAATGATCACCAAAAACACATCTGAGTACTGAACAGAAGGTCCACAATTGGATAAACATCTTAACCATGATTATAATTATTTTTCTACAGAACATGGGAACATGAAAAATTGAAATCACTGAATTATTTATTTCAGTTGCTGTTTTCCATCCAATCTTCTTATTAGAATTGGTAGCTAATTTTCTGATTTGAAAGTTTTTTCCTCTAACTGCTTTATGTTATGAAGAGAATAGCATCAGGGGAATGATTAAATACTGAAGAAACAAAAGACCTAGGCAGCCAATAGATGACAAGCCCTGAATTATTATGGTTCTCTTACTAATTGCAACCCAATTACAACAGATTGGGATGTTGCTATGTCAGAAAGAGGAGAATCAAAAACCATAGATCTCAATACTAAATAGGCATAGAGAACAAACAGAGCCCACAGGGAAGACAGTTATCAATCCAGTTCCTTCATCTATGGAAAAGACTCGTAACTAGCATCAGTCTGCAGGCAGTAGCTTTCCTAGAAGGAATAGGGATTCAGAAAATACCCCAGACTAAGAAGGATGCTAAATGTGATGAAGAGGTCATTGAGCAGAGATCAAAGGAAGTCTGCAGCTGTTCTATTCTGGTTGTCCAGGGGTGTTCTTTGATGTCTGTATAACTGTTTGGGCTAAACTCAGAGCCCTGTGGAGAAAAAGCCACGCCCCCTTCTTCCCCCAGAAGTTGAGAACTGGGTAAACACCCAGGGAATATCAGCTATTTAAACATTTAGAGTTACAGGCACTTTCTTACTTTGGAAAACTGTGGAAGATGGTTAAATAGAAAGTGTACACAAGTTAAATGCCTTTCTTTTTAATCCCCTATGCTAGTATAGTATTTCATAAGTAAGAACCTCAGATTTCCCATGATCCATCTGCTGCCTCTTTTAAATTGCGTCTGTAGTAACTTACTAGTTTCAAAATGATCTCATCTTTATTTGTAGACCTTTAGACATGTTCCTAAAAATTAAGAGGATAATGTTGAACTAGCTAAATTAAATATATTAGCCAATGTGAATGCTATGTGTTAGGATGTCAGTATGTTTTGTATCACTAACACTTTATATATTTTAAATACTCAGCAATTATTTAATTTAGACATTTTTTTTTTGGTAACGGTAGCTAAAACCTAAAAGATTAAACTGTGAGAGGAAAAGGGTACTTACATGTGTTCAGGGACTTAAGGATAAATTAAAAATCCCCAATTTGCACAAACCAATTGAGTGCACATTTCCTAAATCTTTCACTATGACAACAGTGCCAGCAGATTCACTCAGACCAATGTGACACAAATCTGGTATCATTGGCACATTTTCATAGCCAAAATGAAATTTAAAGTGATTATTGAATAACTCAAGCACGAAACCCCTATCCCACAATTCCTTTAACTATTTTGCTAATAGGTTTCTGTCTGAAACATCCCAATTAATTATAGCACTTCACACTTCAGCCTGACTGTGGACACTTGCCAACTGAATGACATTTGAATGTCCTCTGTGCATGCAAATATCTCCATAGCAAGGAGGGACATGCTTTCTGAAGAGTGACTCTCCCATACACCTTAGCACATAAGTGAGGCAATCCAAACAACAGCATTGCAAAGTGGGTCTGTTTTATTTCTATTTAAAAGCCAGAGAGACTTAGCACCAAGAAGCCAACTTGTTTCCTCAACTGGGAAATTTCACTTAATCTCTGACACTAAAGGAACAAGTATTTAGAAAGTGTCTGATTAATAGGAGCAATGAAGCCCACCGATATGCACCATATATGAAGAAGTTGACCTCACTGACTAAGTTTGTAGTCTATTCTGAAACTCACTATATCTGCATTTGAACCCACCCGCGCCACCCCCTCCGCCACGACCCAAGAGCCAGGTCTGGCTGACTGGGTAGGTAATATACTGACCAATAGACAGAAGACAGAAACAATATTTGCTTGTTGATCGAAGACTCTGAAGATAAAGAAACATTTGAAAAATGGATTTTTTCATCTTTTTTGCAAATCAGGCATGCTTCATGTGCTAATTTGTGAAATATAAATATCCAATTTATGATGTATAATTTCTGAACAGACCTGTTTCTAGAATAATTTTTAAAAGTGCTTTATTTCAGCTGAGTTTTTGTCTGGTTTTATTTTCCTAAAAAAAAAAAAATTAAAAGTGAGAAACTATAAGGCTAAACACTTCAGGCTTTTTAAAAGCTTTTTATACATTCTATTTCCTTTCAAGGTTTTATGTTGAGAACTTATTTTAGGATAGAAAAATTAATTACAACTATAACAATTAAAAAATGGAAGGCAAAAAAAGAGTCCAGGTTCATATGTCATATACAAAGCATGGGACCTGGTTTATGTAAAAAAATTTATAAAATACTCCAGTATTATCAGTCACATCATGCAAAAGTAGTTCTAGCTCTAGGGTAGCCAGTAGAGGGGATTTAGAGATCAAGGGCATATTCCATTCCTGTGAGGTCCACCAGTGGCAGTGCCTGTTGCAATGTGGATTTTGCTGTTGGTTTCAAGAGGAACTTTGGCACAGAATTGGCCCTGGAGACAGAATTGTGGTGGCAACATACTGACCATTCTGGCTTGTGTGTTCAGCATCTCAAGTGGGAATTGATTGAATGGTTGTGCCCATGGCATTTTGTTGTCCTGCCCACTTAATCTATCCCTGTAGGAATGGAAGGTGAAGACACTGAGGATGAATTTGGGGAAAGTTAAGAGATGCCTAAAGGGCCAAGGAACAAAACAGCTCTGAGCTCTGCAAATTTCCCCAGCTGTCAATTTGGACACTGAACACTAATTTTAAAGCAGAAAGATAAGCCTTAGCAAGTTATGTGCCTTCAAATTCTAGCCTCCTACCTACAAAAATAGACAAAAGTTTATATGTTCATTTTTCTCATTGAATAAAGAAAAACAAATTAACAAAATGATGCACTACTCTTCCTCTGTTTTGGGGTTATTTCAGTCCTTTCACACTCTTATACATGATTTCTACAAAGATAGTATGAACACTTGTTCCTATATAGATCATTACTCTTTGTTTGTTTTTAAAATCATAGTAATGGTTTAACCTCAGTCTCCAATTCTGTTCAAAAGCAATACCTTTTTGTTTCAATGTGTGCTTTGAAAGAATATGGGTGCTTGTGTCCAAAACATAAAACAGAATTTCTCCAGATGAGTGAAAATTCAAATAGAAAGTTTTAGTGAAAAGAAGCCTCAGTCTCTTAGGGTACATTTGGCAACAAAAACCCAGCATTTTGCAGGACTCAGAAACATACCTGTTAGTGAACTTTGAATCTCCACTTTTGAACCTTTAAAAGTGCAGTACTTGCTCCAGTTCAATACAGTGGGATCACTGTTTCTGTCTCATGGGTTGGCAATACAGACCATTGCTCTCTAGGATACTCATTAAGCAGACATGCATTCAACAAAAATTTATTGAGTGCCTCCTATGCTCTCAGCATTTGATGTCCCAGTCACACTAAGCTACTTGCCATTCCACACTCTCTCATCTTCATTCCTTTGATTGCACCAACCCCTCTGCCCAGATTCCTCCCCCTACCTTGACTTCACCACATATCTCTCTCTTCCAATCTTGCTCCTTCTTTAGGCACAACTCAAATATTTCTTCCTTTTGAAAGTATTTCTTATTCCTTTCAGCAGGAGGTGATTTCACCCTATTTCATGCCCCATAGGACCTTATCTGTACCCAGCTACTTAGTGTGTGGGGTCCAGTATGGAATGGAAATGAAGTGACTCTTGTTCACAACTTAATAAGAATTTCCACAGAGTGACAGCAGAGCAAGGAAACAAGTGTGGGCCCTTCGAAGCAGGGGGCCCTGTGAGACTGCATAGGTCACATGCCCATGAAGCCAGCCCTGTCTGTGCCTCCCCAATGCACTAATTGCTCTCAATTTTGTTAATGCATGAGCTATTTTTACACACAGATTGACTTTTCTTTTTGCATATACTGTACGCTCCTTGAGAACAGCATCTGCATATATTCCCACAGAAACTGAGAGAGAGACAGTGAATCTTGCAAAATATCAGATATCTCATCCTTGCTTCTAAAATGTAGTCCACGGACTGACATCACCGGGAGCTTGTTAGAAATGTGGAATCTCAGACTTTACTCAGAACAACAGAATTAATCCGCGTTTCACAAGATCTCCATGTGATCTGTATGCATATTCAAGTTTGAGAAGCACCGTTGAATGAGTAAAAGAATAGCTCTCTAGAACAGAAGGCACACATGAAGTGAGAAAAATTATCTGTTAAGGGTTCTGTTACTATCTGTTACTCCTTCTCACTGTGATAGAAAGGAGATTTCTGCTTTTCTCAAAAGGAAGGAAGCCTTGAGTTAACGGTTCCTGTCCCTCACTTAATCCTCTGATCACTTTCCTTTCAGAGAAAGGGCTACTTTTCTCATTGGTGATATGGGGAAAAGTCTGCTAGCTTCTAGAAGCATTGCCTTGTAAAAGACAGGTATGGAAACACATCTGGAAATTCCAGTCTCTCTCCATCCCATTCTCCCTCTCTCTCTTTTTCTCCTCTGCTTTAGGGTACTTGTTTGCCAGCACCTCCTATTGTTAAATAAATAGCCAAGCAATTCTGTCAGTATGACAAAAGTCAAACAAAATAGGCTTATTGATTGATATAACTCAGATTTCGCCAGAAGACTCAAAAGGCGTTATGTCTACTATAATATTCTTCCTCTGATTCTCTCTGATATCTGTCTGAATCTTCCACATGAAGCCTCTTTCACAGCAGCCAACATAGCAGTTGTGTGGGAAGATGGAGTATTTTGGAAATTCTCTAAAAATTCCAGGTCTACATTCCAGGAAATTCTGAAATATATTTCCTCACAAAGGTCATAAGATTTGTGCAATCATGTAAGTCACTCTCTTATAATGACAGCTCTGTGACTTGGGTTTTAAAGAAAAAGCTAAATAAGTAAACAGAAAATGTGGAAGGAAAAATAAATTTAACCTTAGAAAAATACTACAGAGTCTAATTTCACCAATTTAGGAAAAAAATCTATTAAATAAATAAATAGTTGCTTCAGTGATACCAGCAATGGAGCATGATTTTATTTAGAGTGTATTCTGACATTACCTATGACTATTACTTGCTTACTTGCTCCCAAGATAGCTTATTTTATCTGGGTTAGATCTGAGGGCTCTGAATACTTAGACATATAATCAAAGATTAGAAATTCAATACACACAGATTTTAAGAAAATTTATAAAACCTTTATAAAATTTCAACTCCAAAAGTAAGTGTATGTAACCAAGTATATTTGTGTATAACAGTCCTCTAGGAGAAAGTCTCAGCAATCTGGATAGCCCTCAGTTTTTTCAGACCTCATTTTACCTGCTCCTATTCATGGAAGTGAAGTTTCCTTGCTATTACATTTCAGAATTTGTGTTGTAAAGGTAATAATTGCAGGTAACACCACTTTGGGAGAAGGCAATGGCAAACCACTCCAGTACTCTTGCCTGGAGAATCCCACGGATGGAGGAGCCTGGTAGACTGCAGTCCGTGGGGTCGCTGGGGGTCGGACATGACTGAGCGACTTCACTTTCACTTTTCACTTTCACACATTGGAGAAGGAAATGGCAACCCACTCCAGTGTTCTTGCCTGGAGAATCCCAGGGATGGGGGAGCCTGGTGGGCTTCCGTCTATGGGGTCACACAGAGTCGGACACGACTGAAGTGACTTAGCAGCAGCAGCAGCAGCAACACCATTTTGAGTTCTACTACCAAAGGTCCAAAATGCTGAACAGAAGGCAGTTGTGGCAGAAAAATAACATAGAGGGGGAAAAGGCCAGAAATAGAATGTTGAGTTTGCTTAAAAGAGATAATTTTATTCAAGTCTTTTACAGTGATAATAGCAGGTAGGAGATTCTGGTAAAACTGAAACAAACCAAATATCCCTTGACAGATTGCTGGTGGCAGGAGATAGCTACAGTATTACAATTGCAACTTTGATTCCATTGAATAAGCTCTGATCTTGATTCTGTTCCTATGTACTATCTGTTTCTGTGTACTATACTACTCAAAAACTTAACAACTTAAAGCAGTACCCATTTGTTATTTCATATTTTCTGTTATTTCATATTTTCAAGAAATCTGTGTGCTGTGTATCTAGGTGTGTATATGCCTCTAGGTCTCTCATGAGGTAGCAGTCAACCTACAATCTGGAGTTGGGGTCTAAACTAGAGATTTGACCAGTGGATGATCTGATTCAGATCTAATTAATAGGACAACTTCAAGGCATGGTGGAAAATCTGAGAGAGCAGAACTTCAAGAGGAAGCCCCTGTTTCTGTGTAGCCTAAATGCAGAAGTGGTGTGACCTCACATCTGCAGGTTTCTATTGGTTAGAAGTGGAATCATTGGGAGTCATCTATTATATCCTACCATTTAAAGGAAATATGAGTAAAAATAAGAATAATTTCTTCTGTTTTCATCCATAACCAACATTTTCTAAAATATTTTAATTTGATGAGCCTAAGGCAATTCATGTGTAATGCTCCCATTCCATCCTAGAAATATGTCTATATTATATACATTCTCTCTCTCTCTCTCTATGTGTATACAAACACACACACATATACACATTCTGTTTGGCACAGTTTTGTTTCTTGAATGGAGCACACTATTCACTTTGAGGGAAATATGAAGCAATTTAAAAGGTATTAATCAGAATTCTTTCTTTTAGACGTAACCATAACTCAAATCAGATAAACATATATTTTAAAAAATTTTTACTGAATGCCTGAAAACTACAGAAGTGTGTTTGGATTTAGGCATGGCAGAATATAGGAATTTATCCAATTTATCATGTCTTTCTGTCTCTTGCTCTCACATGCTCTTTCATTCTCTCTGTTTTCTCCAGTTTTGAACTCTTTCCCAAACACACAGCGTTGATGTGGAGAAACCTGACATTTCCAGACTTATGTCATTTTTATAGCCAGAATTTCTATTAGAAAGCAAGATTTTTTTTCGATTTCTAAAATTCCAACTGACATCCTAGAATTGAGTGTTTATCATCCAGGTTTAAGTTACATATTCATTTTGACCAGAGAAAGGCATATGTAAAATATGTGAAGAGCTAGGCCTGGATAATATGTCTGTGCTTTAGTTGGGTCGGGGGTGGAGAGGGTGGTATAAGAATCAGTTTCACTCAAATAACAAGTAATTAGTGTGGAGAAGGAGTAAATCCCTAAAGTAAAATTGTGTGCTAAAGATTGGAATGGGTCCAGCAAAAACTACACATCCATTACACGTGTTTGTCTATTACAAATATTTATTCAATGCTTAAAATGTGCCTGGCACAATGCTATCACTAGGAACAGTTTTTCTTCCAACTAGTATAGTTCTCTTCACCTCCTGCAGGAGAGGGACTAGAAGGCTGATTAAATGAGAACAGCATGGATAAAGTCTGCTAGTTCAGAGGGAAAACAAAATTAGCCCAAGTGAGTACTTTGCATCATAAAAATTTCTGTGACTGTGTATGGTTTTAAACCATGTTGGATTAATGTGATTAAATAGTTTATAAAGTGTTTTCTAAGCAATTATTTTAAGGAAAAATTAGGATCCTTCACTTTGGGCATTATAAAGGTATCCCCTCTGGTACAGCCTCCTGCCACTTTGGGTACATAGCCATGGGAAGAGCAGAGTTATTTCTTAATTAGTCCTGATTTGTCTTTCTCTTTGGTGACTTGGAGGTTCTGTCACCAGAACCCTATTGGAGCCAGGTTGGGCTTAGAATAATCATAAGGATCAACCATTATGGCATTCATTTTTACTCAGGAATATATTCCTAAGAGATGGTTGTTGTTTAGTCACTCAGTTATGGCCAACTCTTTGTGACCCTATGGACTGCAGTATGCCACGCTTCCCTGTCCTTCAGTGTCTCCTGAAGTTTGCTCAAACTCATGTCCATTGAGTCGATTTTGCCATCCAACCATCTCATCTACTATTGCCCACTCCTCCGCCTGCCCTCAATCTCTCCCAACATCATGGGCTTTTCCAATGAATCAGCTATTTGCATCAGTCTTTTCCAGTTAGTAGGCTCTTCATATTTCCTAAAGTAAATCTTATAAATTTTTAAATCTTGTTTTGTGAAGAATGATATGCTAATTCTTGTCATAGAATTGAGCTAAACTCTGTGCAACATGCTTTAGGGCAGTCACACCACTCACATTTGGAGTTTCTTTTACACTTTATGAGGAAATGAAGATCTAATGGAACACTAGAAGACTCAGTTCAGTTCAGTTCAGTCGCTCAGTCATGTCCAACTCTTTGTGACCCCATGAATCACAGCACGCTAGGCCTCCCTGTCCATCATCAACTCCCGGAGTCCACTCAAACTCATGTCCATCGAGTCGGTGATGCTATCCAGCCATCTCATTCTCTGTTGTCCCCTTCTCCTCCCGCCCCCAATCCTTCCCAGCATCAAAGTCTTTTCCAGTGAGTTATCAAAATAGACATGCTGCTTTTTCTGGCTTTAACCAAACAAATGAAACTGCAAACGAGCTGACGGTCAGTGTATGCATGCAGTTGTTCAGGGAATATGTTCACTTGTATTTGCTTAAGATTATGAGCTCTTGGATTACTGAGACAGTTGTAAATGATGTATGGGATGAGATACATCCATGCTTAGTGCACAGACTGTCAACTGTGTTAGCAATTACAGAGACATGGTTCTATTTTTAGTGATATGGTTATACAGTAAGCGCATTACTATTATATGAAATATCATGAAATATAAACTAAGCTTCTCTCACAATGGAGTTCTTAGGAAATTATGCCTAATAAGAAAGTAGTGAGAGAATGATTATATTTCTCTGCAGTCTGTGTCTACACTTGCAAAAATGAAGGGATTAACAGAGATTATACATCATTTTAGTCATAGCAGTTGGTTCTGTGGGGAGCCTTAAGGGTCACGTATGCATTCCAACTATTGGTCTCCCTTCCCCCTTCAAGGGTGAACATCCTCTACTATATTTGGGCAAAGTCAGTGTGCCTTGGTCCACTTCTCAGCCAGCCATTTGCCAGCTGTTTCTCTACTTACACTGTGTTCTAGGCATCGTGTTCATTGCTATATTATTATACCTCCAGGTGTAACCCAGATCATTTCATTCTCTAAGCACCACCTATAGATGGATGGATGGATGGCAAATATTAAGTATATATTTTGGAAAATGGAGGAGGTGCTTTTTTAAAGCATGGAAATCAGAGCATTATTAAAATATAAGAAATGTTTCTCTTAAATATTCTGTACCATTTCTGCTATGAAATCTTCACATTGTTGACTCTTACCCCGAGGGTTCACCTTTGCTCCCAGATTGCAGAACTTGTCTTTCCCCTTTGACCTCTTCCCCAGTCATCTCAAGCATTCTTCAAACCCCAGATATCTGACAATTAGTGTATACTGAGAATGAAGTTATATATTACCTAGTCCTAGTCCACAGGGCTGCTGCTGCTGCTGCTGCTAAGTCACTTCAGTCGTGTCCGACTCTGTGTGACCCCATAGATGGAAGCCCACCAGGCTCCCCCTTCCCTGGGATTCTCCAGGCAAGAACACTGGAGTGGGTTGCCATTTCCTTCTCCAGGACTACAGACCCATTAAAGCATTTTCCCTGAAATGCAAATCACTGGTCTCACAGATGTATAAACTAATAACATAGAAAACAAGATGGAGACACACAGAAACATACAAAAACACATGCAGAAAACAAGATACAGAGAGACATACAGACATAGACATGCTACATATGTTATACATAACACATACATACACTCAACATATATCAATAACAAAAGACTGGAACAGAAAAGAGCGATTCATTTTTGTGGTTGCCATTCATTATTTGAATCAACTTTTTTGAGGTATAATTTCTGAAATAGTTCCTTGCAATCTAGACATAAAAAAATGGAATATTATAGACATATAAAGCATAATGGTTGCTAAATTAACCATGATCAAAAGATCAATAATGTTACTAAATAAATAGGAGTCAGCTGAAACATGCTAAAGTAAAATCATAGAATGAAAACACATACAGACACACACACACACACACACACACACACAGAGCCCAAGCTGCAGTCTACACAATTGGGGAAATACTGCCTGTGAGTGATGATTTTGCATTTACATGATCAGCATGATGGAAGAATTTCTCTAATTTAAGTAGCCATTGTCTTGTCCCTATTCCTTTTGATGACTGTGTATTGTCATTTTTATCCTGGCTTCTGAAAACCATCATTCTGTGAGTAGAGAATGGACCCTGTGAGCAAGAAAAGTTTGTCAAATGTATTCAGGAGTAGGAATACAGCTGTCTGGTATCTTGTCCTCATTTAATTTCTAGGCAGGAGAATCTTAGAAAATCGCTCTTTGTCCTGTATTTTCCTATTTTAGAAAGTGAGACAATCACATATTGCTTAGAATTTCTCTCACCTAAAAATTCCTGTTATTCTGTGAAAACATAATAATTAGTCATATCTCACATTTGGTATCAAAGAGTATCATAATGCTGAAAAATTCATTCACAGAGAAAAAGTCCATCAATAAACATCAGATGTTTGTGATACTAGATAATTCTCCCCATGAAAGTGAAGGGTGGATCCAAGAAGGGAGTGCCAGTTCTCCTTGGGTGCCCTGAAGTATCCGGAAGATTCAGGCACCATTTCCATGAAATCTATTAGGACTTATAAATGAAAACTTTACCCAATCAAAAAGAGAACTGCAGCTCATTCAGTGGCACAGGATTGCAAAAAAGGCATAAACTGTTTTATTAAACCATTTTATTAGATATATCCAACTAATTCAGACATTGCTCTATGAAATATACAATTCTGAGTTGAATTGAGCCTACTTGACTGGGACTTGTGGCTAAGGATTGGAGGGGGAAACTCAGCTCCAGGTTTGAGCTTTTTTTTTTTTTTTTGTCCTTTGCTCTTGAGCTAATTTCATAATGTGTCACAATTGGTCCTAGTGGATCAAACTTGCTCAACTAACCATTGTATTCTCTTGTCTTTTTCTAGTTATTTTATATTGTAGTAGGTTTACTTATGCAAGTTAGTTCATATTCGTAATGGTTATTGCTAATATGTACTAAACACTATATGCTTAGCACCATTATAAGTACCTTACAGAGATTAACTCATTTGGTCCTTGTAACACAAAAAGGAAGGAAAGCAGTCAGTATCTCCATTGTACAGCTGGGCAAACTGAGGCACTGAGTAGTTCAGTAACTCACTCAAGGTAACACATCTAGCAGGGATGGCCTCAGAACCTGAGCCTAGATGAACTGATTCTAGAGTCTATGCTCTATGACCAGTAAGTACATGCCTCTTATTGGCTTCATTATTTCTATTGCATATTAGCTCGCTTGTTACTGTTATTTCAATGCTCTGCATCCTTGCTTCACATATTAATATTTTTACTGTCTGTTTTAACTTCTTCTCACGTATTTTTCATATTTTTCTCTGTAGGACAGTCTACTCAGACTTGATGAGCTGCTTCTTCCTTTTCTCTGTTCACTGTCTACACTCTTTTTTCCTCTCCTCACACCACTTACCAGCTTTGAACATAAAACAATTTATACCCTTTCTCTGCTAACATTTCCACTCAGTCTCTGCTGTCAAGGCTGTTGAATCAAAGATCCTCTTCTCCCAAAGGGTGACTTATTCTGTGATTTATTTTTATTATATATGGCTTGAGTGAATATGTTTCCTTCAGAAAAATACATTCTTTGAAATAAGAAAACAAAGCCTTCCAGGTTTTTGTTGTTGTTGATGTTGTTTCGTTTTATTTTTAAACAATAAAGAGATAAACAGTTGGTCTCTTCAGAGAAACCAATACACTGAAATTCCTTTCCATTTACTTGAAAGCGTCCTCCTACCTTAAAAAAATCCATATGTCAAAACTTGTCAGCTCTTTATGAATCACAAAAGTATCCCTTAAATGTTAAGACACTTAAAATATGATTGACCAGTTTATGTGTGCAGGACTCTACTAGACTCCAAGGGAATGGTAATCTGAGTGTCCTTTGATTGAACTTACAAAGGGACTGCACAATACTGAGTTTTACAATAGTTACTCCCAGCACAACCAAATTGAAAGCTGTTGTTTTTGTTTATCACCAAGTGCATTTAAAGTATTATGGGTATTATTTAATCCAGATGTCAGCTGAAACTTGTTCCTTCAGATCTTAATGAAATTGTTTCAAACCTCTAATCTATAGATTATGGAGAAAGTACCTTCTGCAAGTTTTCTATGATTTTCTGAAGATGTTTTTGATTTTCAAGTGTTCTCTTGTTTATATTTAGGGATTAACTAAGTGTCTAGATTGTCTTCCTCTGTTTTTAAGTACAAACACTGAGGAGGAGCACAGTACATTCAGTGTACAAACCTTTATTAAGGGCAGGGGTGTTAGAGGAATAGGAGTGCATTGCAAGGTGCTCAAATTAAAATTCCACCTTGGATGTGTAAATGTAAGTGGAGGACCAATAGACCCCATAGAGGATATTTGGGGTACTGGAACTTCTCTATTTGATACTATAATGTGGGTATATGTTATTAGGTTGGTCAGCCAGATTTATTATTCCTTATTGTTGTTCAGTTGCTAAATCATGTCTGACACTGTGTGACCCCATGAACTGCAGCACGCCAGGCTTCTCTGTCCTTCACTCTCTCCCTGAGTTTGCTCAGACTCATGTCCATTGACTCAGTGATGCCATCCAACCATCTCATTCTCTGTCACCCCCTTCTCTTGCCCTCAATCTTTCCCAGCATCAGGGTCTTTTCCAGTGAGTCAGTTCTTTGCGTCAGGTGGTGAGAGTATTGGAGTTTCAGCTTCAGCATCAGACCTTCCAATGAATATTCAGGACTGATTTCCTTTAGGATGGATTGGTTTGATCTCCTTGCAGTCAAAGGGACTCTGAAGAGTCTTCTCCAGCACCACAGTTCTAAAGTGTCAATCCTTCAGCTCTCAGCCTTCTTTTTGGTTCAGCTTTCACATCGATACATGACTACTGGGAAAAACCATAGCTTTGACTATATGGACCTTTGTTAGCAACGTGATGTCTGCTTTTTAAAACACAGTCTAGGTTCATCATGGCTTTTCTTCCAAGGAGCAACTGTCTTTTAATTCCATGGCTGCAGTCATGTCAGCAGTGATTTTGGAGCCCAAGAATATGAAATCTGACACTGTGTCCACTTTCCCCATCTATTTGCCATGAAGTGATGAGACCAGATGCCATGATCTTAGTTTTTTGAATGTTGAGTTTTAAGCCAGTTTTTTTCACTTTCCTCTTTCTCTTCATCAAGAGGTTCTTTAGTTCTTCTTTGCTTTCTGCCTTTAGGGTTGTGTCATCTGTGTATACAAGATTATCGATATTTCTGTCAGCAATTTTGATTTTAGCTTGTGAGTCATCCAGCCCAGCATTTCTCATGATGTACTCTACATATAAGTTAAATAAGCAGGGTGTCAATATACAGTCTTGATATTCTCCTTTCAAATTTTGAACCAGTCTGTTGTTCCATGTCCAGTTCTATCTCTTGCTTCTTGTCCTGCATACAGGTTTCTCAAGAGGCAGGTAAGGTGGTTGGTTATTCCCATCTCTTTAACTTTATTCCACAGTTTGTTATGATCAAAATCATAAGACTTTAGTGTAATCCTGAAGCAGAGGAATACTTTTTTTTTTAATTCCCTTGATTTATCTTTTATGATCCAGTGGATGTTAGCAATTTGGTCTCTGGTTCCTCTGGCTTTTCTAAATCCAGCTTGTACATCAGAAAGTTCTTGGTTGATGTACTGCTGAAGCCTAGCTTGAAGGATTTTGAATATAATCTTGCTAGCATGAGGTATTATTCCTTATACACTTGTCAAAACCCACACAATGTACAACACCAAGGGTGAACACTAATGTAAATTGTAGTCTTTGGTGATAGTGATGTATCATTGTAGGTTCATCAGTTGTAAGAAAGGACAATTCTGATGTGAGATAGTGATAGTGGGAGAGGCTGGGGAAGGAGGCTAGAAAGAGGGGGCATATGGAAAGCTCTGAACTTTTGCTGGGAACCTAAAACTGCACGACAAAGCTAAGTAAGTTAAAAAAATATTCCAGGTCAGAAATATTCCTCTTTCTAAAGCTTCACAACCATTTCTTTGGTTCCAATCATACCTTCCTACCATGCTATACAGCCATCCCCTATCTTCTATTTTCTTTACTCTCTCAGAGCCCCTAACATTTCTGTTCACTTCCAGTGTAAGGTAGTGTTCCAGTCACATTTACCAGCATGGATTGTACAGAACCATGCTTTCAAACTCTTGCCTACCACTTGCAATTGTTTTAATCAGGTATTTTCTCCAAAGACAGTTCTCTTCCTAAAGCTAATTCTGGAACCAGCTGTGGAGGTAAATATATATCAAATTCCACTCTATAAAGATTGTGACCAAGGCTCTGATTTCTTCAAAGCAGCCCAGTACTCAGAATAAAATACTATTCAGTTCAGTTCAGTTCATTTCAGTTGCTCAGTTGTGTCTAACTCTTTGCAACTCATGAGCCACAGCACACCAGGCCTCCCTGTCAATCACCAACTCCCAGAGTTTGCCAAAACTCATGTCCATTGAGTTGGTGATGCCATCTAACCATCTCATCCTCTGTCGTCCCCTTCTCCTCTCACCCTCAATCTTTCCCAGCATCAGGGTCTTTTCAAGTGAGTCAGCTCTTTGCATCAGTGGCCAAAGTATTGGAGTTTCAGCTTTACATCAGTCCCTCCAAATAACACCCAGACTGATCTCCTTTAAGATGGACTGGTTGGATCTCCTTGCAGTCCAAGGGACTCTCAAGAGTCTTCTCCAACACCACAGTTCAAAAACATCAGTTCTTTGGCACTCAGCTTTCTTTACAGTCCAACTCTCACATCCATACATGACCACTGGAAAAACCATAGCCTTGACTAGATGGACCTTTGTTGACAAAGTAATGTCTCTGCTTTTTAATATGCTGTCTAGGTGGGTCATAACTTTCCTTCCAAGGAATAATTGTCTTTTAATTTCATGGCTGCAGTCACCATCTGAGGTGATTTTGGAGTTCCCCAAAAATAAAGTCAGCCACTGCCTCCACTGTTTCCCCATCTATTTGCCCCGAAGGGATGGGACCAGATGTCATGATCTTCGTTTTCTGAATGTTTAGCTTTAAGCCAACTTTTTCACTCTCCCCTTTCACTTTCATCAAAGTTTCATCAAGTTTTTAGTTCTTCAATTTCTGCTGTAAGGTTGGTGTCATCTGCTTATCTGAGGTAATTGATATTTCTCCTGGCAATCTTGATTCCACCTTGTGCTTCATCCAGCCCAGCATTTCTCATGTACTCTGCATATAAGTTAAATAAGCAGGGTGACAATATACAGCCTTGATGTACTCCTTTTCCTATTTGGAACCAGTCTATTGTTCCATGTCCAGTTCTAACTGTTGCTTCCTGACCTGCATACAGGTTTCTCAAGAGGCAGGTCAGATGATCTGGTATCCCCATCTCTTTCAGAATTTTCCACAGTCTATTGTGATCCACACAATCAAAGGCTTTGGCACAGTCAATAAAGCAGAAATAGATGTTTTTCTGGAACTCTCTTCCTTTTTCGATGGTCCAGCGGATGTTGGCAATTTGATCTCTGGTTCCTCTGCCTTTTCTAAAACCAGCTTGAACTTCTCTAAGTTCATGGTTCACATATTGCTGAAGCCTGGCTTGGAGAATTTTGATCATGACTTTACTAGCGAGATGAGTACAATCGTGTGGTAGTTTGAGCATTCTTTGGCATTGCCTTTCTTTGGGATTGGAATGAAGACTGACCTTTTCCAGTCCTGTGGCCACTGCTGAGTTTTCCAAATTTGCTGGCCTATTGAGTACAGCACTTTCCCAGCATCATCTTTCAGGATTTGAAAAAGCTCAACTGAAATTCCATCACCTCCACTAGCTTTGTTCGTAGTGATGCTTCCTAATGCCCACTTCACTTCACATTCCAGGATGTCTGACTCTATGTGAGTGATCACATCATCGTGATTATCTGGGTCATGAAGATCTACCTTGTACAGTTCTTCTTTGTAATCTTGCCACCTCTTCTTAATATCTTCTGCTTCTGTTAGGTCCATGCATTTCTATCCTTTATTGAGCCCATATTTGCATGAAATATCCCCTTGGTATCTCTAATTTTCTTGAAGAGATCTCTTGGCTTTCCCATTCTATTGTTCTCCTCTACTTCTTTACATTGATCGTTGAGGAAGGCTTTCTTATCTCTCCTTTGTATTCTTTGGAACTCTGTATTCAAATGGGTATATCTTTCCTTTTCTCCTTTGCTTTTTGCTTCTCTTCTTCTCACAGCTATATGTGAGGCCTCCTCAGACAGCCATTTTGGTTTTTTGCATTTCTTTTCCATGGGGATGGTCTTGATCCCTGTCTCCTATACAGAGTCACAAACCTCCATCCATAGTTCATCAGGCACTCTGTCTATCAGATCTAGTCCCTTAAATCTATTTCTCACTTCCACTGTATATTCATAACGGATTTGATTTTGGTCATACTTGAATGGTCTAGTGGTTTTCTTCACTTTCTTCAATTTCAGTCTGAATTTGGCAATAAGGAGTTCACGATCTGAGCCACAGTCAGCTCCCAGTCTTATTTTTGCTGACTGTATAGAGCTTCTCTATCTCTGGCTGCAAAAGATATAATCAATCTGATTTTGATGTTAACCATTTGGTGATGTCCACGTGTAGAGTCTTCTCTTGTGTTATTGGGAGAGGGTGTTTGCTATGGCCAGTGCATTCTCTTGGCCAAACTCTATTAGCCATTGCCCTGCTTCATTCTATACTCCAAGGCCAAATTTGCCTGTTATTCCAGGTATTTCTTGAACTCCTACTTTTGCATTCCAGTCCCCTATATTGAAAAAGACATCTTTTTTGGATGTTAATTGTAAAAGGTCCTGTAGGTCTTCATAGAACTGTTCAGCTTCTTCAGCATTACTGATCGGGACATAGACTTGGATTACCGTGATATTGAATGGTTTGCCTTGGAAACGAACAGAGATCATTCTGTCGTTTTTGAGATTGCATCCAAGTACTGCATTTTGGACTCTTTTGTTGACCATGATGGCTACTCCATTTCTTTTAAGGATTTCCTGCCAGTATTAGTATATATACTTGTCATCTGAGTTATAGTCACCCATTCCAGTCCATCTTAGTTTGCTGATTCCTAGAATATTGACGTTCACTCTTGCCATGTCTTGTTTGACCACTTCCAATTTGCCTTGATTCATGGACCTAACATTCCAGGTTCCTCTGCAATATTGCTCTTTACAGCATTGAACCTTACTTCTATCACCAGTCACATTCACAACTGGGTGTTGTTTTTGCTTTGGTTCTGTCCCTTCATTCTTTTTGGAGTTATTTCTCCACTGATCTCTAGTAGCATATTAGGCACCTACCGACCTGTAGAGTTCATCTTTCAATGTTCTATCTTTTTGCCTTTTCATACTGTCCATGGGGTTCTCAAGGCAAGAATACTGAAGTGGTTTGCCATTCCCTTCTCCAGTGGACCACATTCTGTCAGACCTCTCCACCATGACCCAGCCATCTTGGGTGGCCTCACATGGCATGGCTTAGTTTCATTGACTTAGACAAGCTGCTGTCCGTGTGATCAGATTGGCTATTTGTCTGTGATTGTGGTTTCAGTCTGTCTGCCCTCTGATGTCCTTTCTCAGCACCTACCTTCTTACTTGGGTTTCTCTGACTTTGGACGTGGGATATCTCTCTTCACAGCTGCTCCAGCAAAGCGCAGCCACTGCTCCTTACCTTGGATGTGGGGTAACTCCTCTTGGCTACCACCTCTGACTTTGGACATGAGTATTTTTATGCCTAAAATAATGATTATAATCATACTATGGTTCTGCCTCTCTTCTTCTCATAATGCAGTGTAAAGACACATTCCCCAAACTCTTTTCTTCCCTCATGATTGTTAAAAAAAAAGGATAAATCATTTGAAATCCTAAGACATTCCCAGACGTTTAATTTTTTCAGCTTATCTTTGTTAAAGTCAGAGTTAAATATTTCCCAGTCCTGAACTTGATTACTGTCCTTAGACCTTTTATGTACCCTTAGTTCAGTTCAGTCGCTCAGTCGTGTCCGACTCTTTGCGACCCCATGAATCACAGCACGCCAGGCCTCCCTGTCCATCACCAGCTCCTGGAGTTCACTCAAACTCATGTCCATCAAGTCGGTGATTCCATCCAGCCCTCTCATTCTCTGTTGTCCCCGTCTCCTCCCACCCCCAATCCTTCCTAGCATCAGACTCTTTTCCAGTGAGTCAACTCGACGCATGAGTTTGCCAAAGTATTGGAGTTTCAGCTTTAGCATCAGTCCTTCCAGTGAACACCCAGGGTTGATCTCCTTTAGAATGGACTGGTTGGATCTCCTTGCAGTCCAAGGGACTCGCAAGAGTCTTCTCCAGCACCACAGTTCAAAAGCATCAATTCTTCAGCGATCAACTTTCTTCACAGTCCAACTCTCACATCCATACTGGTCTTCCCCAAATTCCATGTTCATCTAGGCAATCTGAGTCAAGAATTCCAGCACTGTAATTTCTATTCAACATACATATCAAATTAGGAAAGCTATAACATAAAGTTTCAAATCCATCTTGACTGTTTTCATATAAGTGATGCTGACTTTTGATTCAAAGTGATATTCAAACATTGACTAAATTAGCTTAATATTGCTCTTCTGCCTTCTTGTCATGGACTTTTCTGCTTAATAGGGACTATGTAATCTTGAAAATGTAGGTAAAATGATTCTAGTTGAGTTGGTATGTACAGCAACATTCTCGTGGTCTGTTTATTCTAGGCAATTTCATTTAATTGTTAGACATAGTGGTCAAAGAACATGAATTTAAAATCAATATACTAAGATTACTATTGTCATAATTTAAATTTTTTTTCTTAATTCTGTGTATGTCTATACTTTGAAGAAATCACTGTTAAGTTTAAAGCCAAGTTTAAACTGTTATTCTTTCTGTTGCTACTTGCTAATTAGTTGTGCTTAATTATAATTCACTCTAAACACAGTTATTTTGAAAGTGTAATTATTCCACATTATGATAGATTTGGGTATAAAATAATGTATTCAAAGGACATCAAAATATCCTGTTGAAGTAAATATTTTCCAAAGTTTGGGTAATTATTTCCCTGTGCTGCTGATAACATTATGAAATGACTCATTTTAAATATATATTATTACAAGACCCAATTAAAAATTGTTGAGATAAATATTATGGTTTATCACGTATATTTTATATACAGACTTCAATTTTTTCTGCAAAACCTATATGCATATATTTTTTTAACAATTATGATTGAAAGATAGCTGGGCTATCCAATGATGCAAACTGAACAAAAATGAGAAAAGAAAACAATAGAGCATGACTTTTTTATGACTTAATTAAAATAATAAAGATATATTGGTGAAAATGTTTTTAGTAGAACTGAGATCATACATAGCAAAAGTTAAAAAGTGTTGCACAAGACTCTGTCTCGCATTGTATCTTATACCCCTGTTTAAGTTATCTTTTGCATGACAAACCACTCCAGAACTTAGTGACTTAAAACAGCAACCATTTTTATTTTTCACCTTTCTGCAACTGGGGGCATCTTTGCTTTATGGGATATGCTGTAAGGTGACTTGACTGGGCTTGAGGATCACAGATGGTTTCACTCTCATGTCTGACACCCCAGAATAGTTAGAAGAACTGTAGGACTGCCTGGGACTCAGCAATCATAGTCTTTATCACGCAGAATTCTTGCCCAAGTTTCTTTACAGGAAAGTGGGATGCCAAGAGACCAAAACTAAAGCAACCAGGTTTCTTAAAGCTGACTTGAAATTGGTACAGTCATTTTGGTGGAATTCTGTTGATCAAAACATGTTACAAGGTCATCCAGATTCCAGGAGTGGGGAAATTGATTCCCACTTGTAGTAGGAGTTAGGAAAAGCATGTAGGGGAGGGAGTGTGATGAACTGTTGGCAGCCGTCTTTGCAGCCGTCGCGCCTACAATCACTGTCAGACTAGCACTTAAAGAAGTAGAAGTTGTGGCCAACAGGAATTGCCAATGTGTGAGACTTCAGATATCAAGTGAAACACCAAAACTTTTTAGATGAGGTTGCTGCTATTTCAGAATTCCGAGATTCCAAAATAAAATTTTAAAATGAGAACGAACATGCTGAGATGTTGGCAAAGTTAGATGCCAACTAGCAGCTACCGGTTAGCACTGGTTAATTAAATACAGCTGATTCGAGCCAGTTCAGTTGTATTAGGAATCTATTCTAGGCACTCAGAATTTTTATCAGAAGGACATATAAATGTTAGAATCAATAAATAATGTGCTAATAGCCAAAATTATATGTCAGTTATCACATTTTCAGTTATCTACCACATTTGGCAATGAAGGATTGGGGGTGGGAGGAGACGGGGATTCCAGAGAATGAGATGGCTGGATGACATCACTGACTCTGTGGACATGATTTTGAGTGAACTCGGGGAGTTGGTGATGGACAGGAAGGCCTGGCGTGCTGCAATTCATGGGGTCGCAAAGAGTCGGACACGACTGAACGACTGAACTGAACTGAATCATCTGCTGTACAATTTGATGTGACTTTCTATAGCAAGTAGCTTAGCCTCTACCTATGAAAAATTCCTATTTATCACTGGTGAATATATAATCAGTTCCTAAACTTTCCATTTTATTTAGAACTGTTTTGTGGCAATGAATTCACCTCAAGCAGAATTTGTTTCGAGTAGTGTGCATATGTGAGAACAGACCATTGAAGCAATGGTTTTGTAGTTTGGATGTCCTCAGTATACAAATAGAACACCAAAAATGATTCTCAGACATTAAAAAAATAATTTTTAATAACACTCATTTTGACAGAGTGCTTTTTATAGGATTATGTTGTTGGCAATATAAGGAAAGCAAAATGTTGTTATGGTCAGTATGAAATAATATGAGGTGAGATTTTTGAGTAATACTTCAAATGCAATCCTTCTGTGTGCATTGTGTCTAATGAAGTGTGGTATAGTGGCAAGTACACGAATTTTGACAGATCAGAGTTCAGATCTTTGCTCATAAAATTATTAGTGGATTTGGCAGCTATCAGTTCAGTTCAGTCGCTCAGTCGTGTCTGACTCTTAGCGACCCCATGAACCACAGCACGCCAGGCCTCCCTGTCCATCACCAACTCCCGGAGTTCACTCAAACTCATGTCCATCGAGTCGGGGATGCCATCCAGCCATCTCATCCTCTGTCGTCCCCGTTTCCTCCTACCCCCAATCGCTCCCAGCATCAGAGTCTTTTCCAGTGAGTCAACTCGTCGCATGAGGTGGCCAAAGTATTGCAGTTTCAGCTTTAGCATCAGTCCTTCCAATGAACAGCCAGGATTGATCTCCTCTAGAATGGACTGGCTGGGTCTCCTTGCAGTCCAAGGGACTCTCAAGAGTCTTCTCCAGCACCGCAGTTCAAAAGCATCAATTCTTCGGTGATCAGATTTCTTCACAGTCCAACTCTCACATCCATACATGACCACGGGAAAAACCATAGCCTTGACTAGACGGACCTTGGTTGGCAAAGTAATGTCTCTGCTTTTTAATATGCTATCTAGGCTGGTCATAACTTTCCTTCCAAGGAGTAAGCGTCTTTTAATTTCCTGGCTGCAATCAGCATCTGCAGTGATTTTGGAGCCCCAAAAAATAAAGTCTGACACGGTTTCCACTGTTTCCCCATCTATTTCCCAAGAAGTGATGGGACCAGATGCCATGATCTTCGTTTTCTGAATGTTAAGCTTCAAGCCAACCTTTTCACTCTCCTCTTTCACTTTCATCAAGAGGCCTTTGGGTTCCTCTTCATTTTCTGCCATAAGGGTGGTGTCATCTGCATATCTGAGGTTATTGATATTTCTCCCGGCAATCTTGAATCCAGCTTGTGCTTCTTCCAGCCCAGCGTTCCTCATGATGTACTCTGCATAGAAGTTAAATAAGCAGGGTTACAACATACAACCTTGACATACTCCTTTTCCTATTTGGAACCAGTCTGTTGTTCCATGTCCAGTTCTAACTGTTGCTTCCTGACCTGCATACAGGTTTCTCAAGAGGCAAGTCAGGTGGTCTGGGATTCCCATCTCTTTCAGAATTTTCCACAGTTTATTGTGATCCACACAGTCAAAGGCTTTGGCATAGTCAATGAAGCAGAAATAGATGTTTTTCTGGAACTCTCTTGCTTTCTCCATAATCCAGCGGATGTTGGCAATTTGATCTCTGGTGCCTCTGCCTTTTCTAAAACCTGCTTGAACATCTGGAAGTTCACGATGGCAGCTATAGCAATGTTAATATGGTTTTTTCCATGGTCATGTATGGATGTGAGAGTTAGACTGTGAAGAAAGCTGATCCTTTTGAACTGTGGTGTTGGAGAAGACTCTTGAGAGTCCCTTGGACTGCAAGGAAATCCAACCAGTCCATTCTAAAGGAGATCAATCCTGGGTGATCATTGGAAGGACTGATGCTAAAGCTGAAACTCCAATACTTTGGCCACCACATGCGACGAGTTGACTCACTGGAAAAGACTCTGATTCTGGGAAGGATTGGGAGCGGGAGGAGAAGGGGATGACAGAGAATGAGATGGCTGGATGGCATCACCGACTCTGTGGACATGAGTTTGAGTGAACTCCGGGAGTTGGTGACGGACAGGGAGGCCTGGCATGCTGTGATTCATGAGGTCTCAAAGAGTCGGACACGACTGAGCAACTGAACTGAACTGAACTGCAATGTTAATGCTACCTAACATACCATCCTCAACAACAAACATTAGCTCTTGGGTCTAGAGATCAACGCAGTCTGGCTCTACAGGCTATGCTTGACTGGTCAGCTCGTTTCCAAGCTGGGATTAGGATGGGTTTGATTCTTTAAGTCAGGTTTGGTTACATCTTCCATGGATCAATGACTGGTTAAGGTATATTATTATCATAAATAGCTGAAAGGTCGGAGAAGGCAATGGCAAGCCACTCCAGTACTCTTGCCTAGAAAATCCCATGGACAGAGGAGCCTGGTGGGCTACAGTCCATGGGGTCGCTACTAGTCAGACACGACTGAGTGACTTCACTTTCACTTTTCACTTTCACTTTTCACTTTCACGCATTGGAGAAGGAAATGACAACCCACTCCAGTGTTCTTGCCTGGAGAATCCCAGGGAAGGCAGAATCTGGTGAGCTGCCATCTTTGGGGTCGCACAGAGTCGGACATGACTGAAGTGACTTAGCAGTAGCAGTAGCAGTTGAAAGGTAAAAGCAAGCTAAGCTAAAAAACACATCTAGAGGCTGTGCTCACATAATATCCAACTATGAATATTTCATTGCCAAAGCACATTGCCAAATCAAGATGAAGCATAGGACATACTAGATCCCAAGAAGGAGGCAGGATCTTGAGTGAATATTTGCTGGGTAGTACTGCAGTCAATCACAGTAGCACTCCATATTTGAACATTATCCTCATTTTCTCTGGAGTTTTAGTGTTATCATCTATAAAATAGGAATATCATATATTCAGAATTATGTGGGTATTAGCATGTTCTTGACACAAAGTTGCAGAAAAATGATGATGTTATTCAGTTCAACAAGGATCTGTGTGATGCAATAGAATTAGCTGAATTTAAGTGAAATCTTGGTTATTTTGAAATTTCTATAGTCAACTAGTAAACTGCATTTGCTTCTGTTAAAATTAAACTTGAACTCAGACTAATAGTGAAAGTTCACATAAAAATACTAAGTTCCGTTTCATATAGTCATGAATCCATTAGTAATAGGACAGTAGATAAATTAATCAACACATCATTAAATGCTTTGTACTAAATGCTCTGCAAATCTATGAAACTGCCATTATAACAAAGTACAGAGAACAAACATTAGGGATTTCCCTTCTAGTAGCTTCCAATCTTGATGCAGAGTATAAAAGAAAGAGTAAAACAAAAATTAATGATGCAGATAATTAGATTACAGAATTAGGGAGGACAAAAATCCTGGTAGCTTGATAATAATCATAAATAAAATGTAAGACAAGAAGTAATATTGTTGTAACTTGACTGAAGGATTGGACTTGAATAACAGATGGCTGGAAACTACTAGCTGGAAGAATTTGTCACCATTATTATGACTATTGCCAGCTTTCTTTATAGACCATCTCCCATGCCTCAAACTCCATGCAGGCACTTTACCTTCATTTGTTCATCATGCTACAAAGTTAGTGGTTATCCCCCTTGAAGAAAAGAATCAAAATTTAATAATAAATGCATCATAAGAGATTAAAGGCTAGGTGTTAGAAAACGACAGGTCTCAAACTCTACCCGAAGAATTGACTATGCAATACTCTCTCACACAGTGTGACTTGAGTCTATGTAATATAACAATAAGAAGTAATAATTAGAAGAGAGTTTCAGTTCATATTATAAATAACTGTGAATATCAGGCTAAGGAATTTGAATATTTTGTGTCAATAGGAGGCAACTGATGGATGCTGAGCAGGAAGTAGATGAAAGTAAAGTGTTATAAAAAATCAGTATGATACAGACAGATTAGACTACATTAGACAGATGAAAAAAAAAAATAGATTAAATAGTATACCATAGTCCAGCACTGTCAGTGAAGGGTATACAATAAGACATAATAGAAGTGAAATGGAGGAGAGACATTATGGCAACAGCATTAACAGGACTTGAGAAAGGAGGGGGTCTGCTTTTTTTAATTCTTCAGTCATAGTTTTTATATAGCATTTAAGGGAAAATATTTTCATATTATAATGTACAGCCATTAATAACTTCTATATGAATGTGCACAAATATGCCTGTAAAGCAGGACCAATAAATTTGTTACCTTTCTCCTGTTAAGACATTCCATTGGCTCATACATTATTGTTGAAAGACAGAAGCAGATGTTAATGGAAGTGATGTTTAATGATCTGTGACCCTATATACAAAGAATACAGGCATCATAGTCATCTGCTAACCACATCCATGAAACTTGCCAGTGCGATAGAATTCATGACCTTCAGATCTCAAGCACCAACCTCTTCCCGGTGAGTTGAAAGAGCTCAGCTGGAAGAAGAATAAAAAAAGAGAGTAAACATTTGAACAAGTGTGACATCCCCTTGTACTAGGGCTAGGTGATATATACACAGCCTTCCCTTTACCTCCCATTTCCCTTACAATGGGTGAAGCTTGTTCTCAAGATGCAGAGCAGCTGGGGTTCACAGAAGGGCATTACCACAGTTGGGTGCCAATCTTTAATGATGCAGTACTGCCTGCATACACAGATATCAAGGTCAGCAGCAAATATGTAAAAACTATCACAACAAGGTTCTATTAAAAGCATCAGCCATGATTCAATGACCAAAGGAAGACGTTCACTTTCTGATCAAATAGAATCTATAGACAGCTGAGCACACACAACTTTGCATATGAGAGAAAGGGCAGTACATATTATCAGTTGGAGGTTAAATCTCCAAAAAGTAGGTTTTGTTAATTTTCATTACTGAAATGAAAGTTTCGCTTTGACACTGAGAGTCACCAAGAGAGAAGCAGTTCAAAATTCTTAGGCATGCTGCCATGTTATGATTAATTTTACAGTCCATGCATGGATGTTTAGTTAGAGAAGAGAACTGTAGATATCTTGTACAATCCATCAAAATAGTAGGAATAAACTGTCACTCCCAACCTGAGCCGTGAACATGTTTATTTATGAGCCACTCTGCTGAAATTGAAAAAAAGAAAATCAAGACAGCAATGCGAAGGGAGGCATCTGAAATGTTCTCTGTTAAGCAACAGCTAATGGAAAACATGCAGCAAAGAAAGACCAGCTTATTTCCAGTTTTCAAAAATGTTGAGGACTTTGGTTCAAATGGTTCAGGTTTCTTATTTGACCCACCTTAAGACCCTTAAAATCCAATGTGATTGTCTTCAGAATGTGGCTTATGTTTTAAAAGTGAGTGAAATTTCTTTTTCAAATCTTTATTTTTAAACCTTAGTAAGAAAAACTAGAAATAAACATACCAATGTGGTAATGGCCATTGTTGAGGAAAAGCACCGTGGATGATCTTGTATCTTAGGCATATGTTTTATCCCTTTTTCTATATTATAAATTATAATGCTACATAAATCCAGTAACTTTTTTACCTTTTATAGTAGCCTTGTCCCTATTTCATAGGACAAGGACTAGTATAAGGTAGGGATTCAAAAAATTGCTGTTAAATGAAAGAATGATTGAATTAATTGATCAAAGTGATGTCAGTCTTATCACCTCATAAAGAAATTACTATTAAATTACCACTAATGTAGATAAAAGTATACAGATATACATAAACTTGGACAGGTTTATCTTAAAAATCTAATTTTTAGCACTTGGAAGATATGTTGGCAAACGAGAAGCAAGTAAAAGTTAATTGATGCCTTCAATGTGTTATGCTAAGGTAAGAACCATATAAATGTAAACATATTTGATCCTCTTATTAAAAAATATGTCAAAGGGAAGATAAAACTTTGATTACAAAATCAAATGAGATGCTGTCAAAGATATTTTTTGATGGAAAAGACAATGTATTAAAATTTGATCTAACATGTTAAAAAAACAGACAAGAAGATAATAAATGAGGACTCAAGAAGGAAAAGAGAGGGGAGCTAAAGTATCATTGTCTGATACTTTATAAAAAGATGACAACCAGTGAAAACAACAACAGCAAACACTGGAAACACATTCAGAGCAAATTACAGAAAATGACTGATAAGAGTTATTACAAAGTGCTATTAATACAATTGGAGTGGGTATGTTAAAAATCATGAGAAAATATTACATACACAATGGAAATAAATTTGAAAACAAGTTTTTGTTTTAAACAAGCATTAAAATGGTTTTCTGAAGTGGTAGAAAACGTAGGAATTAACCAATAACCAAAAAAATATAAAAGTCAAGAAGTATCAATGAAACACTGAGCCCGATGCAGCCCATGTCTTATGATTTTTCTGACAAGCAGGGATGTTTGGTTCGTTTGCTCTGAATGTGAAAAGCTATGACAAACCTAGACAGCATATTAAAAAGCAGAGACATTATTTTGCCAACAAAGGTCCTTCTAGTCAAAGTTATGGTTTTAACTGTAGTCATGTATGGATATGAGAGTTGGACTATAAAGAAAGCTGAGTGCCGAATAATTGATGCTTTTGAACTGTGATGTTGGAGAAGACTCTTGAGAGTCCCTTGGACTGCAAGGAGATCCAACCAGTCAGTCATAAAGGAAATCAGTACTGAATATTCATTGAAAGGACTGATGCTAAAGATGAAGCTCCAATACTTTGGCCACCTGACATGAAGAACTGACTCATTAGAAAAGACCCTGATGCTGGGGAAGATTGAAGGCAGAGGAGAAGGGGACAACAGAGGGTGAGGTGGTTGGATGGCATCACCAACTCGATGGACATGAGTTTGAGCAAGCTCCGGGAGTTGGTGATGAACAGTGAAGCCTGGCATGCTATAATCCATGGGGTTGCAAAGAGTCAGACATGACTGAGCGACTGAACTGAACTTGAATTTGGTTCAACATTAGAGAATCTATAACTGTTTACATACATATGTTAACAGGCAAAAATAAGATTTGTTGGCATGGATATAATTGGGCTTCCCCAATGATGCTAGTGGTAAAGAATCTGTCTGTCAATGCAGGAGAAGCAAGAGACACAGGTTTGATCCCTGGTTTGGGAAGGTCCCCTGTGGAAGGGCGTGACAATCCACTCCAGTATTCATGCCTGGGAAATCCTGTGAATAGAGGGACTGGTGGACTACAGTTCATAACATTGCAAAGAGTCAGCCATGACTGAAGTGACCTTGCACGCATGGATATAATTAAAGTATTTTATAAAATTCAGGATATATTCCTACTTCAGTAAAATGGTATATGTGATGGAGCCCACTATTTAAGTGAAAGCGAACTTTTGTGTGATAGCTACTTATATTCCTGTGGCACATGGCCATAGATTATGGGTGTTGGCTGTGGTGTGGGGAATAACTAAGCTTGACTAGGTCACCTGACAGGAAAGATTGAATTCTAACTTTGCCCAATTATACCTCCCTTCTGATGTTCCAGATGTAACTCTGCATTCTTGAAAGTGAACTCGCAATGGAAGAAGCTGTTAGATGGTCTCAGATTCTACAACAACCCCTACACAAACTTTGAGGAAGTTGAGCTGCACTGTGTGGCCTGGCCTGTAGGAATGTGGAGGCACCAAACACAGAAAGCACAAGGTCCAGGGCACTCAAGGGAAACCAAAGATTCCTGTATGCAAATACAAGAAAAAGGAAAAGAAAACAAGCCAGCCAGGCTTTATGGGAGAGAGGACGTAAAGTCCTCAAATTAAACAATAAATTACTAATGGGGACATAACATGCCAATCGACAATAAAATTAAAATATTTTAAGAACCTAATATAATTTTAAAACTTTAAACAATAACAAAAATAGAAATATGGCTTGCTGAAACAGAATTGAGTCCAGAAACAGAATCAAATTTTAAAAATGTATGTATGATCAAAATTATATTTAAAACCAGTGGAGGATATATATGTACTGCTTTAAGACAAATGACAAGCCATTTGTGAAAAATAGTTAAATTTTTATGTTATTCCTTCTACCTAAATAAATTTTACATTCATTTCTAAATTAAAAAGGAACATAAAATTATTAAATGTTCTAGAAGAAAATGATAATTTAAATTTAAAAAATCTTACAGGTATCATATTCTTTCTAATTCTGATAAAACTAGGAAAAGAGCTCACAAAATTAATTTAAAAAATAAACGCTACTTGTGGTAAAGGCATGACAACATATTTAATAGACAAATGAAAAACTGGGGGAAATGTGCAACATTCGACAGTCAATTATAAGTTACAGAATAACAGAAAAACAATTTAATTACATAATTTGAAAACATATACACTATAAGTAATCCAAATGAGTAAAAATTATAATTAAGATGAGATATTATTTTTGCCTATTAGGAGCTACTTTTTTGTTTTTTCTAATAATAATGATAAAATGGTAATGATAATTAGGAAAATTAAACCTTTTATTATAATAGACTACTAGTAGTCGATTTGACATAAATTCATCATTAGGTATTTGAGACTATATCACAATTATAAAAGGGGCATATGTTGAAATTCTCATTATTGGAATTTGTATCAATTAAATAATCTGATAAGTACAAAGACATGCATAAGGGTTTCCATACCAGCACTGTTTGTTTAATAGACAAAATGAGACATGACTAAAATGCCAATCAGTACTCAAACATTTACAGAAATGTTGTACATAGATCTTCACAAGGGAATTCTATGTAGTCATGATACAGAGTGATAGATGTGTGCATTTTCCACTATGACTCTAATACATACAAAAAATGGAAGTTATACATGCAGTTTTAACATTCTGTGCCTATCAAAGCAGTACTTTCTTATTTTATTTTTTGTATATATAAACTGATATATAATCTTCATATGTAGAAAGATAAGTAAATATCTTTCAGTTCAGTTCAGTTCAGTCACTCAGTCGTGTCCGACTCTCTGCGACCCCCTGAATCACAGCACGCCAGGCCTCCCTGTCCATCACCAACTCGCGGAGTTCACTCAAACTCATGTCCACAGAGTCGGTGATGACATCCAGCCATCTCATTCTCCGTCGTCCCCTTCTCCTCCTGCCCCCAACCTTTCCCAGCATCAGAGTCTATAAAATAGAGAAAGAAGGCTTTTCTTCAAGATATTAAATGACAGCACAAAGTTTTAAATAATTTCTGTAACGTGATACTGGTATAAGAAGGTATACAGGTCAGAAAGAATTGATATAGTTGATACTTAAATATAGATAGTTTATACTTAGAATATACCAAAGGACATATCACAGATAAACTAAGGGAAAGGATGGATTATATACCAGATGGTATAAAGAAATGCATCTAATTAGAGTAAAAAATTAACTTTGATCCTAATCTTACACCACATTTTGTAATAAAAAATTTAATTTGAAAAATGAAATAACAAAATTTAACTGACTTCTGATCTGGGTAGGGATTAAAAATTATTTACTAAATATGAGAGCAATAGAAGATTGTATCAGTTCAGTTCAGTTCAGTCGCTCAGTCATGTCCGACTCTTTGTGACCCCATGAATCACAGCACACTAGGCCTCAGATTGTATAAAGGAAAATAAAAGTTCATCTAAATATATCAAATTTAAAAGCATTGCGTGCTGAAAAAACACAATTTTAGAAATACAATTCTTCATTTAATCAAATATTAAGGCAGAACAAAGGTATTTCATTCATGAAAACACTCTTACTTCCTGAGTACCTTTCATAGGAAGATCAAACCAGTCAATGTTAAAGGAAACTGACCCTGAATGTTCAATGGAAGGACGAATGCTGAAGCTGAAGCTCTGATACTTTGGCCACTTGATGCAAGGAGCCAATTCATTTGAAAAGACCCTGATGCTGGGAAAGATTGCTGGAGAAGGCAGTAACAGAGGATAAGAAGGTTGGCTGGCATCACCGACTCAATGGATGTGACTTTGAGCAAACTCTGGGAGATAGTGAAGGACGGGGAAGCCTGGCGTGCTGCAGTCTGTGGGGTCACAGAGTCAGACATGACTGAATGACTGAACAACAGCAACTAAGGCTGTACATTAAAAAATAATATGATTGTGACAAGAAACAGTTAAGAGATTCAAGGTTAAGTTGATCTAATCTTTAGAGCTACAGTTGGCCAAAAGATCAGACTTGAAAAAAAAAATGCTCCACAGAATAATTATGAAAATGGAGACATGGTATGAAATAACATGCAATCAGAAACTTCAAGAAAAACAAACAATTGTAAATGACAGCCACAGATCAATTGTAAAGAAGCCAGTCCAAAACAAGGAAAGAAGGTTGTTTAAAGGAAAAATAGAGTGGAATGAGCATATCAAAAATAAAAACAGAACAGCATCATTATAACTACGAATATTATTTATTGAGAAGAAAGCACATACTAATTTTTTACTGATAAAACAAAAGAAAGGTAATTACTAAATCCAGGAGAAACCTACAATTCTGGAAATGTCTGATTCACATATGAAGGAGAATAAAAACAGTATAATTGAAGACATCTACTAGGCTTTAACAAAGAAGACTCTTTTGAGTGGTGCTGGAGTTGTGACACTTAAAGCACAGAAAAGGAAATGTAACTATAGAAAACTATGTGATTTTGTGGTGAATTTTATCTATTTAGTCATAATCACAAATAATGACCATTTTAAATTTTAGAACCAACCTATAAATAAAGCAAGAAACTAATAAAGTGTGAAAATCACAGATGTAAGGGAGAGGAGAGAGAATGAGATAGCAGAGTCATTGATAAGTTCCTTTACAAGTTACAAGGGAATCAAGAAATATTTATTATCTATGTGTTTAAGGTATTGATTTAATGATCAAATGATAAACAATAGAGGAATTAAAGATGGGTTTATAAAACTAATTGGAATTGGAGAGAGAGGTGAAAGGGGATGTAATTTAGCAAACACTTAGGAAGGATTCAGTTGATAAGATGCATTATGAGCAAATTATTTAGACAACTAGATGTGAATGCCGGAAGAAATAAAAATAGAAATGACAAAATGAGGTTAACTCAGGAAAGTGGCCCCGAAATCTGGGAGGTCTGAGTTTTTATTGAGTTGAAACAGTTGCTATTCAGATTAGAAATATAAACCTCCGTCTTATGATAGTGCTACAAATAAAGTTAAACTGAAAGAGGAATGCAGGAAAAATATTTGCAGCACATAGGATATTTTCAGGGTTAAAAACATGTATCTCTTCTAAGTAAATAAGAAAAACATTATAGTAGCTTTTAAAATTTAAAGGAATCTAAACTGGCAACTATCAAAAGCAAAAATAGTCATAAAAATAAAAAATATTTCATTACACCAAATAAACCAATACATAAATTTAACAAAATATGGTACTCTTTTTAAACAATTAAGTTTTGAAAATAAGTAAAAATATTTTAACATTAATGCTGTGATAGCGACAATGATGTAAATATTTCCACACATTGCAGGTGACAGTGTGATAAAAGATTATAGATAGAGAAGAATAGTAAATGTATCTAGTAGGTTGATCTAATAAATTTTTAGGAATTCACTTTAAAGGTATAATCTTATTTATTCAAAGAATTATAGATGAGCGTATCTATATCAGTATTATTTACAATTGTCAATACAACCATACTTTGATATCCCTAGGGGAATTTGTTCCAGGACTGTCCCCGCTCCCCCACCAATACCAGAACTTGCAAAATTCAAGTTTTCATATAAAATGGAATATTTTCATATAATCTATATATATCCTACTGTGTACTTTAAATCATTCTAGATTTATTTTAATACCTGTGTGCTAAGTTGCTTCAATTTTTCAACTCTTTGCAACCCTATGGACTATAGTCCACTAGTCTTCTGTCCATGGGATTCTCCTGGCAAGAATACTGGAGTGGGTTGCCATTTCCTTCTCCAGGGGAATCTTCCTAACCTAGGGATTGAACCTGACTCTGTTAAGTCTCCTGCATTGGCAGGCAGGCTCTTTACTACTAGTGCCACCTGGGAAGTCCAATACCTAGCTCAGTGCCGTTAAGAAACTCCCTGCAATGCAGGAGACCCAGGTTTGGTTCCTTGGTCGGGAAGATCGCCTGGAGAGGGGAACGGCAACCCACTCCAGTATTCTTGCCTGGAGAATCCCATGGACAGAGAAGCCTGGTGGGCAACAGTCCATGGGGTCACAAGAGTTGGACACAACTTAGCCACTCAATCACTACCACCACCAATACAATATAAATCATTGTATATACAATGTAAATGCTATGCAAATAGTTGCTGGTGCACAACAAATCCAAATTTTGCTTTTTAAAACTTTCTTGAATTTTTATTTTTTAAAGTAATTTTGATCTGCTGGGTCGGTTGAATCTGTGGTTGCAGAACTTGCAGATATTGAAGGCCCACTGTAAATGAAAATGTGCTCAATTAACTGATTAAACATGGGTGAAGATCCAATTAATTAATGTGGTTTTCTTAGACCACAGAAAAACTCAGGAAAGCACATGCAATGTAAAACTGAGACAGCTGGATGCTTTCAATCTCAATTTAAATGTATTTTCATTATCCCTATAAATTTAAGTAATTTATGTAAATAAATATGGATTACATGCACAATTAAATTTTACGTATACTTGAACTTATGGATAATTGAATAACTTATTTATTGTTCATGTTTATCATGTCCTTTATGTAATTCAAATTTTTTAATGAGCCCTTCTATATTATAATCAGATAGAATGCATATTTTTTAATAGACAAAGTTAACTAATATAAACATAACAGTTATTATATTGCAAAGCCAAATATATTATCTAAGAACTTTGTACTTACCTCAAATCATATCACTTAAACTTCAAACTATTTTCAAGGACTTTGTGAGACTTAGTAATGAGTGACTAGATATAACTAACTCATCATTTATATACCAAACCCCTTATTCAAAAATAGTACTGAGTGATTTCTGAACACATGGTCATAAATGAGGACAGATTTTATTAATGAAGCTTTAGTGGTCCCACAGAAAGGTTTAGTTAATTATTTAAGCTTAATTACAGTTATAGAATTCCTCCAGAGATGGTTGACATAAATATTTATAAATTTAAAATTAAATACATATAAGTAACCTTATTTTCTTGAAGGTTTGCATTATGCTACTGGTAATTTTGTTTCAGTACCTATTCAGAGGAATTTATCAAACAAAGGGAAGATAATAGGAATTTTTAAAAATTCAATTTCAGTATATCTTAATTAAATCAGTAGACTGTATCAGTTATCCATACACACATATAAAAACTAGAATTTTGCTGTAATAACACTTACGGTGATAATTTTATACAGGCATACCTGTTATAAACTTCAACCAAAGAGCCTTGATGATAGTCTCAGGCCATGTACTCCAAGGGAAATATTTTTAGTTTTCTATGTATAATAATTTCTTCTTCAGTAAAAGTACTAAAGTTAATTGTTCAAGTATCTGAATTGTTGGGAAAATAAAGGCATTCCATTTTCTCTAAGTAGAAAGGTGGGCAATAGAAGAAGGTGCTGGTAAATTAATTAAAATAAATTGGGCACAATTTCAAGGGAAAATTACAAACTATGGCAGAATTTGAAATAAGTTCTGTTGGACAAAAGGAAACATTGTGAGTTTTTTGGTTGGGTTAAGATTGGAGCTGCACTTTGGACAGAATATCCTATAGAAATGCTCTGTCAATAAAGCTTTCTTGATTTAAGGCTTTAGGAAATGCATTCTATGTTTATAGACATTTATTCAGATAATCACAATGAGTTTTTTTTATAACAGGAAATTCCCTGAAGAGTCTGTAATAAAATGTGAGATCTGTTAAACTTCATTAAATATATTTGCTAAATATATTTAGCAATTTCATCAGAAATTAGTTTTGTAAATAACAGTTAACCTTCCAAATCATCTTTGGAAACAGTTAAATTATAATGACATCAATATATTCTACAATGTAGAGTTTGATATAGATAGCAATAAAAGTCTACAATATGTATCATTTCAATGACTTACAGAAGAATTTAGTTTTAGAGATTTTTTGTTCTAGGTCTTATTTCTAGCTCTTCTTTTTGTATAAAAATTAGTAAGCCCAGTTTTAAATATATGAAAATATAAATTTCAATAGATTACAATGTCTCTAAAAATTATAAGGATTATTTTAAAATAATACATTTTTATAAGATGTGTTATAGTCTATTAAATTCTTTGAAGGAGTTAATAATGTGTTTAAAAAAAAAATCAAAGCTCAAAAACAATGTTTTAGTAGAATTAGGTAAAAACTGTGATTTTTCTAACATTTTCTTGATTAAGCAATTTTAGTTATATCACTAGTTTTGATCTGTGGATTTTTTTGAAAATTAATTTTATTTTTAGGGTGTAATTTAATCTGTATTTTTTCCTAGTAGGTCTTTGTTGGTTATCTGTCTTATTTTTTATTAATTTTTATTGAAGCATAGTTATTTTACAATGTTGTGCTAGTTTCTGCTCTATAGCAAAGTGAATTAGCTGTTCATTCAGTTCAGTCGCTCAGTCCTGTCCGACTCTTTGCAACCCTATGAATCACAGCACGCCAGGCCTCCCTGTCCATCACCAGCTACCAGAGTTCACTCAAACTCATGTCCACAGAGTCAGTGATGCCATCCAGCCATCGCATTCTCTGTCGTCCCCTTCTCCTCCTGCCCCCAATCCCTTCCAGCATCAGAGTCTTTTCCAGTGAGTCAACTCATCTCGTGACGTGGCCAAAGTATGGAGTTTCAGCTTTAGCATCAGTCCTTCCAATGAACACCCAGGATTCATCTCCTTTATAATGACTGGTTGGATCTCCTTGCAGTACAAGGGACTCTCAAGAGTCTTCTCCAGCACCACAGTTCAAAAGCATCAATTCTTCGGTGATCAGCTTTCTTCACAGTCCAACTCTCACATCCATACATGACCACTGGAAAGACCATAGCCTTGACTAGACGGACCTTGGTTGGCAAAGTAATGTCTCTGCTTTTTAATATACTATCTAGATTGGTCATAACTTTCCTTCCAAGGAGTAAGCGTCTTTTAATTTCCTGGCTGCAATCAGCATCCACAGTGATTTTGGAGCCCCCAAAAATAAAGTCTGACACTGTTTCCACTGTTTCCCCATCTATTTGCCATGAAGTGATGGGACCAGATGCTATGATCTTTGTTTTCTGAATGTTGAGCTTCAAGCCAACCTTTTCACTCTCCTCTTTCACTTTCATCAAGAGGCTTTTTAGTTGCTCTTCACTTTCTGCCATAAGGGTGGTGTCATCTGCATATCTCAGGTTATTGATATTTCTCCCGGCAATCTTGATTCCAGCCTGTGCTTCTTCCAGCCCAGCATTCCTCATGATGTACTCTGCATATATATTAGCTGTACATATACACATATCCTCTCCACTTTGGATTTCCTTCCCATTTAGGTTTTTATTTTAGAGCAAACCCTGTGGGAATTACTTTCAAATCTTAAGTCAAACTGTATTATCTTCATTTCTCCCCTAAAAATAAAAATCCATAACTACTAAAATCATATATTTCATCCAGACTAAAACTACAATTTAGTATTTCTAAAAGATTTAATTCATACTTTTTAACAGAATTGATTTTGTGCAAATAAGATACTATTTCACCAAATCACTACTCTGAGCAGAGAGTTCACATAAACAGCATAAGAGAAAAGAACATCAGCATCTTTGAATGTCAGTGTTTGAAATACATCTTAGACTATTGACAATTCTGTCTGGCAGAGCTTTCTGACCACCTCATGAATTAGGAGGATGAACACAACCTTAAAGTGTTGGAAGCTCTCCTCTTTTGGAAAAGTCATGTTCACAACAACTTGTCATCTCCCACTATAAAACTCCCTCTCCGAGGAAGTTCTCTTGGGTCTTTATTTCAGTATTAGGAGAGACCAAACTCATTATGCTATTTAACACCTTGAACTAGACAGTAACTTGGCACAGGAAAGAAGCAGCCAGTGTTACATTTGCCACAAAATACAGCACCTTTTAAACTATTCAGAGTGCAATTTTATTAAGCAAAAGACATTTTATTGGCCCAGAGCCATTTACTATAAATATTTCCTGGTCAAGATCAATTGATGTAGAACATCTGAATAATGCTACAGGAAATATAAAACAAGGCTTGGATGTCAGAGAATATAAAACATTACATAAATGTAACAAATTAAACTTAAATTATTTTGAAATCTTACTTTATGTATGATATTGTTGAAATAAAGTACATATAATACAATCCTAGATATAATGACAAGGTTGAATTTATAACATATATAGGATATGCAAATGTGTCTCTTCTCTAGTGCTCTCAAAGTAGAATCCATGAAAAGCAAATCAATTTTTGGCTCAAGAAAGAATGTTCCTTTCCCTTCAGATGTGGGAACATTAACCAATCAATATTATTTTGGATGTTCTTTTTGGTCTTCATTACTCTAAGCCAAGAGTCCTAAATTTAAACAGTAGTAAAGGAGAAAGAAATGAACACATTATAATGAAATTTTACTGAAGCCAAAAGCTTATTTCAGTGGATACTAAGTGGTTAACATCAATTTGTTGGAAGATGATAACTTAGTGATTCTTGTCTTGCCTTAGTGATTCTTGTTTCCAAATGAATACAGAGCAGCAATAGGACTTCACGAGAGTAAAAAAGAGAGGAAGAATTATTTGGGGATAGCCCTTATATTAAAATAATCCAAATATGAAACTCTTATGTACCAAATGCATAACTTTGATTAGTTATATTTTATAGTAAATATCATCTCTTCTTTGCCAACATGGTTTTAGCATTTCTGCATAAATAGATAAAAGTATACTTGGGGCTCACACTGCTGCTGCTGCTAAGTCGCTTCAATCATGCCCAACTCTGTGTGACCACATAGATGGCAGCCCACCAGGTTCTTCTGTCCATTGGATTCTCCAGGCAAGAATACTGGAGTGGGTTGCCATTTCCTTTTCCAATGCTTGCATGCATGCTAAATTGCTTCAGTCATGTCCGACTCTGTGCGACCCTGTGGACAGCAGCCCACCAGGCCCCTCTGTCCATGGGCTTCTCCAGGCAAGAATACTGGAGCGGGTTGAAATTTCCTTCTCTAGGGGCTCACACAATATATACTAAAACAGAAATGAAAAAATATTTGTATTTATAAATATGTTTTCAATGTAAAAAAATTACCTTAGCATATACTTGCTGTACTTGTCCCTAACTAGGTTCAAACATTTGTCTAATGATGTCTTGCTGAATAAATAATTTATCATTTGATGTCTCTGAGACCAGCACTCTCTTTCATCTAAGCATAGCTTTTTTGTTTTTTTCTTTCCCTTGATTCAGGGAGTAAACAATATAGAGAAAAGAAAAAATACCAGGGAGTGAGAAATTTGTAGTATAGACACACCTTCCACCACACATCCTAGATATAACCCTCCCTCATTAAGATTTGCATACCTGTGTTATAATTTTCTATACAGAATACTAATTTCTTAAGAACACAGAGATAATACTTTTATGATAGAAATCAACAAATTATAAGTCCCTAAGAATAACAATCATAATGGATTTGATTTAGGTCATATCTGAATGGTCTAGTGGTTTTCCCTACTTTCTTCAATTTAAGTCTGAATTTGGCAATAAGGAGTTCATGATCTGAGCCACAGTCAGCTCCTGGTCTCGTTTTTGCTGACTGTATAGAGCTTCTCCATCTTTGGCTGCAAAGAATATAATTAATCTGATTTTGGTTTTGACCATCTGGTGATGTCCACGTGTAGAGTCTTCTCTTGTGTTGTTGGAAGAGGGTGTTTGCTATGACCAGTGCATTCTCTTGGCAAAACTCTATTAGCCTTTGCCCTGCTTCATTCCATGCTCCAAGGCCAAATTTGCCTGTTACTCCAGGTGTTTCTTGACTTCCTACTTTTGCATTCCAGTCCCCTATAATGAAAAGGACATCTTTTTTGGGTGTTAGTTCTAAAAGGTCTTGTATGTCTTCATAGAACCATTCAACTTCGGCTTCTTCAGCATTACTGGTTGGGGCATAGGCCTGGATTACTGTAATATTGAATGGTTTGCCTTGGAAACGAACAGAAATCATGCTGTTGTTTTTAAGATTGCATCCAAGTACTGCATTTCAGACTCTTTTGTTGACCATGATGGCTACTCCATTTCTTCTAAGGGATTCCTTAGAAGAAATTTGCCAACCAAGGTGCGTCTAGTCAAGGCTATGGTTTTTCCAGTGGTCATGTATGGATGTGAGAGTTGGACTGTGAAGAAAGCTGAGCACCGAAGAATTGATGCTTTTGAACTGTGGTGCTAGGGAAGACTCTTGAGAGTCCCTTGGACTGCAATGAGATCCAACTAGTCCATTCTAAAGGAGATGAATCCTGGGTGTTCATTGGAAGGACTGATGCTAAAGCTGAAACGCCAATACTTTGGCCACCTCATGCGACGAGCTGACTCACTGAAAAAGACTCTGATTCTGGGAAGGATTAGGGGCAGGAGGAGCAGGGGACGACAGAGAATGCGATGGCTGGATGGCATCAACGACTCGATGGACATGAGTCTGAGTGAACTCCGGGAGTTGGTGATGGACAGGGAGGCCTGGCGTGCTGTGATTCATGGGGTCGCAAAAAGTCGGACAGGATTGAGCGACTGAACTGAACTGAACTGAAGAATAACAATGATCTGCTAACTAAGGGTACAATAAAATTAAATAACGATTAATAACAACTCTATATGGATCCCCAAATTTCAACTTAGTTAAATAGACACCACACAGAACACAGTATGAAAATCAGTGTCTAAGTTAGTTCTTCACATTTACCAAATGAAGGCAACTTGGTGACCTTAGGGAAGTTACCTAACTTCTCTAAAATTTGGTTTTGTCAAAATAAAAATGGCAATAAAATAATGTGTGTTAAATACAGTACTAAAAGCCTACTAATAATCATAATGTACAGAAAAGATAAATGGCAAATCAGCTCTATATCTATTATACTCTTCAATAAAACAGGGTAAGTAATGATGAGAACCCTGGAGGAGGGCATGACAACCCCCTTCAGTATTCTTGCCTGGAGAATCCCATGGACAGAGGAGCCTGGCAGGCTACAGTCCATAGAGACGCCAAGAATCACACACTACTGAAGCGACTTAGCGTGCATGCACAATGAAGATTATTGCTTCTGTTTTAGAAAAGAAACTGAGTTTTAGATTGAGAGCACTTGAAGAAGACACTAGCACAAAAATCTATAATTAAGCCTAGAGAAGTATATGTACTTATACCACATACTTCTGAAAAAAGAATAAAGGAACTCACATCTAAATACAGTTTGAAAAGAGACAATTAAAAAGAAAGAAGAAAAATAAACTCTTAAGGACGAGAGAAATAGCCATATTTTAGGAACCTACTATGACTTATTTAATGTAGTTGGTATTCAAATTCCATCCAAGCTTTAGCAAAAGTGTTACTGTGGACAGATTGAGTGAGACCAATTTCCCCCAGCTGGTGTGAACTTCTTGAAGGGTGAGCAGTTTTAAGTGCTTGTATGTGATGTTGAAGGGTTTTGCACATTCCCCAGTGAGTGTCTCTATTTTACCTATGCCCTTCTGTTTCCAGTCACAATCCCAGTTCCCTCACAACTAGAAAATCCCTCAGCCTGGAGGTAATTCTGATCTAGGCTGTTTAACTCTATCTCCATCAAGTTTATGTTTTGTCCATGCAAAAGTATGTTTTCATCCATTCTCTTCTCTGTCCTCTACGGAGAGAGATAAACATCCTCCTGTTTTTTAAGGCCAGCTATCTTCTTGTGATCTTAATTGACTTATCACCCTCTTCCATGATCAGTCTCCTGCCTGGTCATTGTATTTCAAACTCCTCCTCTCCACTAAAATATTGATCTTTGCTTGGTGGTAGTGATTTAGTCACTAAGTCACGTCCAACTCTTGCAACCCCATGGACTGTAGTCTGCCAGGCTCCTCTGTCCTTGGGATTCTCCAGGCAAGAATACTGAAGGGGGTTGCCATTTCCTTCTCCAAATTACATTTCCTGATCCCTGCCTCATCCTAAAGTACAGAGGCTGTAGTCTGCCAAGCTACTCTGTCCATGGGATTTTCCAGGCAAGAGTACTGGTGTGGGTTGCCATTTCCTTCTCCAGAGGATCTTCCCGACCCAGGGATCAAACCCAGGTATCCTGCATTGTAGGCACAGATGCTTTACCATCTGAGCCACCAGGGAAGTCCTTAATGTACAGAGAATACAACCTAGGGGGTAAAGTGAATTCATGTTGAAAACCAGTTACTCATGAGCTACCCAAATCCTCTACCCCATCCCAAGTATTCAGCTTGAGTCCTATTTTTAATTTTTCTTCCCTCCCAACTGTATTTGAATCTAGCACATTGTGTCATTGTGCAGATTTTCTCTGAAATATTTTTGCTTTGATTTCTACTTGTTGGTTTCTTCCACAATCATACAGATTTACACTTTGATTGATTGCTTCCTTTCTGAATTATTGTTATAGACTACTATTTGGTCTTACCACTCTTAACTTTCTGATCTCCAATCTATATTTTCCATTATGTGATTATAAGAATAACTTCCCTGAATCATATTTTCCATCTAAGCTTTGTTGTTTAAACCTCCGTGATTTCCATTGCCTGAGAAATAAATTGCTATCTCCATCAGCTTTCCAATTCTCCCTACAACTGAGTTTCATGGACCCTCACTTTATAATTGCAAAACAATAAATTTGGCCTGTGCTTTCCTGCCTCTGTGCCTGTGATCATAATTTTTGATACCAAGATCATTCTTTTAAACTTCTCAAGACCCTGAGAGTCTTTGATTCATCTTTAAAAGTGCCCTTCAAAGTGTTTCTCTTACGGTAAGTTTTCTAGGATTTCCCAGTCAGAACTTCATTCCATCTTTCCATTTTCCAGAAGCCTTCATGGTTTTCTTTTGATGTTTATATTCTTTCTTATCCTTTAATTTTTTTCTCTGTGTATCTTTTTTGGCTGTTAGACCCAAATACATCCATATCCATCATTATGTCAATTTTGCCTCTGCTCAGTCCTCATCAAATCTTTTTGCCTCAAAAATACTTGGGGTTCAACTAAAAGTAAATGAAAGTTGACTTTGCACATCTCTACAAAATAGAGAATATAGAACCAATTGTTCCTTTCCTCTTACATCAAAACAGAAGTTCACATTTTAGCAGTCTGTTTATGTACACCTACACACACAAAGAGCCCCTGAGATCTCATCAACTTAAGAAGTAAAATTTTGTGCCAAAGTGATGTTTACATGGTGGGTGAAAAGAGAGAACTGGATGACAGGAAGGATGACAAGTCAAGTGAACCAAATCTGAAGTGGTAATTTTTACAACCTGAGTAATCTGCTCTCCATATGTTTCCTGCAAATCCTAGGAAAGGTACAATAACCATGATCTTTGCATTAGAGAAAAGCATATAAAGATTCACCTCTTCGCAGGAATAAATTTAGAAACAGAGAACCAAGAGGAAAGCTTTTTGGCAACCTTTCCTGAAAGTGTGTGCAAGGATGAAAAACCAAATGGAGAGAGGAGTCTGTTAACCTTTATCACACACCACATGCAAAGTAATCACACGTCATAATGCTTTCATATCATAAGTTTCTTTCACATTGTTGGACATGGTACCACACAGTTAAGCTTCCAGCAGCTGGAGAAATTGTAACACAGTGATGGTCTGTCTACCCATAGAGTTCAGTGCCTCATTTAGAGTTCTTGGCTTCAATAGTTTGATACAAACAAAAAGTTTTATGTTCACACACTAAAGTCAGACTGTGACCTAAATTAGTTTCCTTACATATATATTTTTTTAAGTTTTAACTACTTTAAGTCAAAGAAAAATCTATACAATCAAAACTGGAGAAGGTAATGTTGAATTTACATTTTTATGGAGGTCTGACGCAAATTTTTATAATTCTACTAAAAGGTTTTGTCTTTCCCTCATGTCCCCTTGGTTCTCATTGTCCCTCGTTTGTCCCATCATAAGCAGGGGTATGCAGACTACCATTTGGGGAAGGGATATTTTAGGTAATTTGTTCACATCTTAAGGAATGATTTTATTGACACCATCAAATATATACTCTTTTGGAAATTTACTTTAGGTAGTATCCCCTTCGTTAGAAAATATGAGTACTCATGAAGGCAGCACAGCAGAGGCATTCATTTGGACTCCATGTTAATGAAAACCTGTTCTCTTTAGATACTCTCAACAGACAGAGGCCATGGTTCTGGTCCTCTTGTTTATATTTTTGGCTAACAGAAGACCAAAGATATGAATAAGCAAATTGTTAACATACATCCACATGGCTTTTCGTAGTTGTACTGAAGTGCTGGTGTGATAGGAAGAGAATGTTTTTGGCCTGATTGTCTGGATTTGACTTATCCCCATCTTCACCTCTTCATTTGCTGTGTGATACAAGTTACTTAGAAAACTTATTTTGCATCTATTTAGTCATCTCTGAAATTACAATAATAAAACTCACTCTCAATTTGTCCTAAGGATTTAATATGACATGAGTAAACGTATATAATAATGCTCATTAAATTTTAACTCCCTTTTATCTTCATTGCCCCACGTTCATCATAAAGATAATTCAAGCATTATTTTGCCTTTCAGATGGACTTCAGGTGTGGACCTAATTTTCACTTTTATCTCACATCTGGCCTCTGAACCCGTCTCCATGCTACATCTAGTTTTGAAGCATTCTATTGCTTTTCACCATTTTTAAAAAATGCTCATTTTAAAAAACACTGCCAGTATAAAATCCATTTACATCTGCAATACCTCAGTGAATTCTCATAACAGTTATTCAAAATAGATATTATTTATCTGTAATCTATACATGAGGAAACTAAGGTTAAAAGGCTAAGTGACTTTCACAATATCATGAAAACTAATAAGCAAGATTAAGTGGCTTCTACCATCACATAACATGAGTAAGTAGCAATTCTGGGAATGGAACCCTGGTTTTCTAATTTCAAACTGACTCAAATTTCCTCTCCTCCATTCTGGGAGAGCTCTACTTTACATAGTTCAGTTCAGTTCAGTTCAGTCGCTCAGTCGTGTCCGACTCTCCACGACCCCATGAATCACAGCACGCCAGGCCTCCCTGTCCATCACCAACTCCTGGAGTTCACTCAAACTCATGTCCACAGATAACTTCAATATTAAACTCAACATTTTGCTCTAGTCAGCTTCTTCTTCCCGATCTTTTAAGAATCCAGAGAAAACTCTGCCTATTTCTGTAAATAGTAATCTTTAGTCATACTTATTTTAAAACATACTTAGGGAAAAATATTTCAATCATGGTATTTAAGCCAAATCAAAGGGGGAAAACAGTGCTTATCAATTATGTACAATGACTTTTTGGGTAAATGACAAAATATTACACTTTTAATAAAAACATAAAACTTTAGGGTATTAAATGATCATTAGCAAGAAAAGACATTAGATTAACTATGGCAGAAGGAACATAATTATTTGTACAATTAAAACCAATAGCAATCTTGGAAATAAGGTTGTGGTAAATATCATTAGGTAAGTAAACAGCATAGGCTTAAGGAAGGAAAAAAGAACGTGCACTATGGAATTTGAGTGTCTGGATAATGTTTAGATCACTTCTATAAGGCTTCTGAGTAACATATCACATATTCCTCTAATTAAGATGGAAGAGAAAAAGGAGAAAGGAGAGACTCTGTTATGCTGAGTGAGAAGTGTTTCTGAACAAGAAAAAGCAGCATTTCCACAAAAATAATGTATCCTCTTAATAAATAGTAGGGACACTGAGAATTTTTCTTAAGCCACCATCAATCATTGAATACTAAATTTATTATGTCTAAGTATCTTTATAATAAATATTTTTTGCAAATATTTTCTAATAAAATTAGAAGCAAGAAATTATCAAATACTATGGTAGAATTGTTTGGTTGAAAGATGAGAATATACATGTGATTCCTCTTGAAATGAGAGCTACCAAACTACATAATAAAGTGTAGTGTAATGGAATAAAAACTAAAACGTCTGAGTGACTTGAGCAAAGAGGATAGGGAAAAAAGAAGAAAACAATTACGTTTCTCCACCAAAATGTTTATTGTTTTAGACATTCCTACTCTGGACCCTGAAAAATACATTTATTTTATAAGTATGATTTACAAATAAACTCAAGGAGAGTCATATAATTGAGTTGCCAAAACATGAAAGTGATGATGATGAGTATTTAAAGCAATGGAAAATTGTTACTGATAAAGTGATTTAAAAATGGCAACATACCAAAAATACAGACTCTAGCCCCAAATCTGTCTAAAGTCTTTACATTTAGATGTATGATTGACAAATTGATAACTGTTTGGAAAATATAAGCAAAACATTAACAGAGGTTATCTCTGGAAAATATGCTTGCGCAAAATTTTTAATTTTGTACTAGTTTGGATTTTCTAAAATGGACATAGTTTTAAGTCATGAAAAGGCGATAAAGCTGACATCAGAAGTCCATGTTGACTTAGTCTGTTTTGGATGCTGATCACTCAGACATGGCTCATGCATTTTCTTCAGTCAGGGAGATGCCACTACCAAGTGACTGACAAAGGGAAATAAAAAGGAACTCCTTTTTCAAAGAAAAAAATATAAAGCAGCCCCTTTTTGGTTGTCAGTATGATCACGTCAGACTCTGAGACCCATGGAGAGAGACGTTTCATTTAGACTTTGTACTGTGCACAGAGCTCCCGGTGCCATGCACACAATTATGATCATTGACAGTCACTCAATCTCCTTCCTTCTCTTCTGTGCCATTGCTGCCCTGGTGCTGCCTCGGCAGCATATTTAGGTTTTAAGTTGTCAATCATGATTCTTTTATATTCCAGCAAAATGATAAAAATTCATAATATAAAATAGATGCCTGGTGGGACAAAGTTTTTGCTGGACAATTGCATTCTTTTCCATGTGTGTACTCTGCAAAAGTCTAATACACCAAATAATCCATAGGACAATCAAAGTAAGTTTCCTTGTTTTAGTTTCAATCTATTGTATGTCAAAAATTCTGTTCATCTTTAAAGAATGTTCAGCTATTGCTGCACAACTCTCCGAGACTGACTGGGATTAAATAGGGAAACCAATCAGAACAAAACAAGATCTCCTTTGCCCTTCTATATCAAAACACTGCAATCCATTCTCTAACAGTTCCCAGGAGGAAAATCTTCATTAAGCTGAAATACACACATTGCCATAAATCAAAGCAAATATATATCTCTGCTTTGCACATTCTATTTTAGGCTGAGTGATCAATTCTACTTACCACTTACTGAAAGAAAGTAGGCATATGTGTGTGTGTGTGTGTGTTTTCAATATTTCAAATGGAATTTTCAGAGAATCTGGAAAGCTAAAGAAAAGTTCAATAAGCACAAGATTAGCATTACAGTACTTAGACATTTAGTGAACTTAAAATTGAATTCTAAGAATAATGTGTATTGTTTTCTCTTCATGAGTCAGAATGACCTCAGAAATATTTACTACTCAAGAGATCACCTTTGAAAGCCCTAGAATCCTAGGGTGGAAAAGGAGGTAGCAATCTTCACAGTTTTAGGAACTAAAAGTACACAAAATGTTTGGAGTTCTTATTCCATTGCCAAATCGAGCTGGCCAGATATGTGGCTGGTCATGCTGAATAATAAGGTTTGGGAACTGATTGTCCCCTTGAAGTATATGAACTGCTAGACCCTCAAGTTCATTATCAGAGTTCTTCATGCACACACTTCTCAGTAAACATGACCTATCTAGCATGCTTAGAATTGTGTGAAACATCACTTGACAATGAAAAGAATTTTATTTTATATCAGAATTTTGCTTTTCCTCCCACAGAATCAATTAGATGCTAGCAAAATTAGCAACAAAACCTTGTCAATTATCGTTGCACAATTTTTGTTTTTCGTGCCTATTTAGTCTTACATTTATAGGTTCAAATGTAGTGGGTTTTCTTCTTTTTCTTTTTCAATTGAAGTATAGTTCATTTACAATGTTGCATTTCAAATATGCAGCAAGGTAATTCCATATAAATATATAGTTATATACATATATGTATATATAATTTTTCAGACTCTTTTCCATTATAAGTTAATATAAGATACTGAGTATAGTTCCTAGTGTTATACAGTAGGTCTTTGCTTTTTATTTTATACATGTGTGCATGTTCCATCTCACAGTTGTGTCTGACTCTTTTGCAACCCCATGGACTGCAGCCCACCAAGCTCCTTCGTCCATGGGATTAGTCAGGAAAGAAGACTGGAGTGGATCAAACCCGGGTCTTGAATTTCCTGCATTGGCAGATGGATTCTTTACCACTAGGACCACTTGGGAATCCCTATTTTATACATAGTAGTGTGCATATGTTAATCTCAATCAAATGTAGTGTTTCAGTAGAACTTTGCTCCTCAAAAAGTAAACAAATATTCATAGTAAAGTTCATTTGCTGTTTGAAATAAATGTTTCAAAATTCTGATGTTTTTAAGTGCAGAAAGACTAATGTACAATGTGTTCCAGTAAGTGCTATGAACAGAAGTAGTTAGGACTTTGATTATATGTCTCATCTCAGAAAATCACCTTCAGAAACCTAGAATGCCCTAATTCGAGTATAGGGCACTATTGAAATTACATTTAAAAAGGCAAGGAAAATGTAGTTACAAGGTAAAAATGTAAGAGTAGTAATTACTTGGTCTGTGTTAGGGCGAAGTCAGGAGACAGAGTCATGGAATGAAACCCGATTAGCAGAGGTTACGAAAAGAAATAAGGAAACACTTACTGTAAGTGCCTGAGAATCGAAAGAATGTCACTGAAGAGTCCAAGTCCACTGCTTAATAGGAAAAGGGAAAATTTCAGATTACATGGAGGGCAACACGTTTAATTGCTCCTTGGGTTATTCTTTTCTAAATACTAATAATTGTAAAAGGTTGCTTAATGTGATAATAGTTACCAGGGTTGAAGAGATCAAAAGGCAATGTCAGAAAGTAATAGATTGAGGTGAATAAACATTATTGTGAATGTATTCATATTAATGGTACCCTGAGATGGACCAAGGAAGGAGATGCATCTGATGCTGAGGTAACTGTGAGTATAGAGAATGATAAAATAAATAAATATTCATTTCAACTTGAGTGATGAACAGACAACCATTATTCCACCAAAACCTTTAAAAATTGATAATCATAAAATCAGTCAACTAGCAAATGTCTGTTAAATGTAAACTGTCTTCCTAAGAGAGGCTATAGATCCCAGTGAATCTCTAATATGTGACTTATTGCTACTCAAGATTTACTCCAGATTTTGGTGAGTAGCTAATAATGTGCATTACTCACATACACATTATCAGTTAATTGTGTAAAGTAATTAAAGAACAGTTATAATGAATATGAGGAGCAGTCATGGAGATATTCTAGGTAATATGTGACCAATGATCTAGGGTGTTGAACTTTATTAATGTGACACTAATAGACAGGGAAGGTTGGGGGCGGGAGGAGAAGGGGACGGCAGAGAATGAGATGGCTGGATGGCATCACCGACTCTGTGGACATGAGTTTGAGTGAACTTCGGGAGTTGGTGATGGACAGGGAGGCCTGGCGTGCTGTGATTCATGGGGTCGTGGAGAGTTGGACACGACTGAGCAACTGAACTGAACTGAACTGAATATGAACTCTAACCACATCGACATTCACCGTGTAGAATAATTCAATTCAATGTTCTTATGCTACTATCAAACTTTTCAAGGGAGCTTGTTACAGGGTTCTAGGCCCTGAAAAATAAGTATGAATTGTAAATAAATACCTTTTCAATAGAGCAGAACATATAAATATACATTCTGATTTCCTTAAATCATAAAATATTTTACACTCTTAAAATAATTAAAAATACTTTTCACTTCATGTATTTGCTTTCTCTTCAAAGAATCAATTTTTTTCTTTTATATTTTAATTTTTTACTTAGTGGCACTTGATTTACTTAAACCAAAGAAAAACTGTTCACCCATTTCTCCTACCACCTACCCCTACCCCTTCCTCTGGCAAAAACCAATCTATTCTCTGTATCTGAGCTGATTTTTATTTTGAATTAATTTTTAGATTTCATACATAAGAGAGATCATATGGTATTTGTACTTGTCTGGCTTATTTCACTTAGCATAATGTCCTTGAGGTCCATCCATGTTGTGATGAAGGCAAGATTTCATTCTTTTTTTCTCATGGCTGAATTATATTGCATTGTGTGTGTGTGTCTGTGTGTGTGTGTGTGTGTGTGTGTGTGTACATATGCCTGCATATATAGGCCATAATTTTTTGATCCATTTATCCATGGATGGACACTTAGGTTGTTTCCATATCTTGTTGTTGTTCAGTCACCCATTTGTGTCCAACTCTTTGCAACCCCATGTACTGCAGCACATTAGGCCTCCCTGTCCCTTGCCATCTCCCAAAGTTTGCCCAAGTTCAAGTTCATTGGATCACTGATGCAATCCAGCGATCCCATCTTCTGTCACCATCTTTACCTGCCCCCAAGTTTTCCAAGCATCAGGGACTTTTCCAATGAATCAGCTCTTCCCATCAGGTGACCAAAATGCTGGAGCTTCAGCTTCAGTCCTTCCAATGAGTATTCAGGATTGCTTTCCTTTAAAATTGACTGGTTTGACCTCCTCACTATCCAACGGACTCTTCGGAGTCGTCTCCGGCACCACAGTTTGAAGGCCTTAGTTCTTTGATACTCTGCTTCCTTTACAGTACAGCTCTCACAATGGGATGTGACCACAGGGAAGACCATAGCTTTGACTATATGGACCTTTGTTGGCAGAGTGATCTCTCTGCTTTTCAATGCACAGTCTAGGTTTGTCATAGCTTTCCTACCAATAGGCAATTATCTTCTAATTCCATGGCTTCAATCACCATCTGCAGTGACTTAAGAGTCCAAGAAGAGGAAATCTGTCACTGCTTCCACGTTTTCCCCTTCTATTTGCCATGAAGTAATGGGGCCAGATGCCATGATCTTAGTTTTTTTTAATATTTAGTTTTAAGCCGGCTTTTATACTCTCCTCCTTTACCTTCATCAAGAAGTTCTTTAGTTCCTCTTTGCTTTCTGCCATTAGAGTGGTATTATCCACGTAGCTGAGGCTGTTGATGTTTCTCCACCTATCTTAATTACAGTTTGCAGCTCATCCAGCCCTGTGTTTCTCATGATGTGCTCAGTGTATAAGTTAAATAAGCAGGGTGACGACAGCCCTGTACTACTCCATTCTAAATCCTGAACCAGTCAATTGTTCCATACCATGTTCTAACTGTTGCTTCTTGACCCACATACAGGTTTCTCGGGAGACAGGTAAGATGGTCAGGTATTCCCATCACTTGATGAGCTTTCCACAGTTTGTTATATATAACCTTCACAATCAAAGGCTTTAGCATAGTCGATGAAACAGTGGTAGAAGTCTCTCTGGAATTCCCTTACTTTCTGTATCATCCAGCAAATGTTGACAATTTCTGGTTCCTCTGCCTTTTCTAAACCCAGATTTGACATCTAGAAGTTCTTGGTTTGTGTAATGTTGAAGCCTAGCATGTAATATTTTAAGCATGACTTACTAACATGGGAGATGAGTGCAATTGTCCAGTGGTTAGCACATTCTTTAGTACTACGCTCCATTGGGATTTGGGATGAGGATTGACCTTTTCCAGTCCTGTGGCCACTGCTGAGTCTTCCAGATTTAATGACATAATAAATGCTACTATAAATAATGCTGCAGTGGTGCATAAACAAAAAGTGGTACGTATATGTTATTTTGTTTCACTCTTTTTTTCACTTTTTAAGTACAGTTGATTTATAATATTGTATTACTTGTAGGTATACAGCAAAGTGATTCAGTTATATATACATCAGATCGGTTCAGTCGCTCAGCCGTGTCCGACTCTGCGACCCCATGAATCACAGCACGCCAGGACACCCTGTCCATCACCAACTTCCGGAGTTCACTCAAACTCATGTCCATCAAGTCGTGATGCCATCCAGCCATCTCATTCTCTGTCGTCTCCTTCTCCTCCTACCACCAATCCCTCCCAACATCAGAGTCTTTTCCAGTCAGTCAACTCTTCGCATGAGATGGCCAAAGTATTGGAGTTTCACCATTAGCATCACCTTCCAATGAACACCCAAGACTGATCTCCTTTAGAATGGACTGCTTGGATCTCCTTGCAGTCCAACGGACTCTCAAGAGTCTTCTCCAGCACCACAGTTCAAAAGCATCAATTCTTCGGAGATCAGCTTTCTTCACAGTCCAACTCTCACATCCATACATGACCACGGGAAAAACCATAGCCTTGACTAGACGGACCTTGGTTGGCAAAGTAATGTCTTTGCTTTTTAATATGCTATCTAGGTTGGTCATAACTTTCCTTCCAAGGAGTAAGCGTCTTTTAATTTCATGGCTGCAATCAGCATCTGCAGTGATTTTGGAGCCCAAAAAAATAAAGTCTAACACTGTTTCCACTGTTTCCCCATCTATTTCCCATGAAGTGATGGGACCAGATGCCATGATCTTCATTTTCTGAATGTTGAGCTTCAAATCAAACTTTTCACTCTCCTCTCACTTTCATCAAGAGGCCTTTGAGTTCCTCTTCACTTTCTGCCATAAGGGTGGTGTCATCTGCATATCTGAGGTTATTGATATTTCTCCCGGCAATCTTGATTCCAGCTTGTGCTTCTTCCAGCCCAGCATTCCTCATGATGTACTCTGCATATAAGTTAAATAAGCAGGGTGACAATATACAACCTTGACGTACTCCTTTTCCTATTTGGAACCAGTCTGTTGTTCCATGTCCAGTTCTAACTGTTGCTTCCTGACCTGCATGTTAGTTTCTCAAGAGGCAGGTCAGGTGGTCTGGTATTCCCATCTCTTTCAGAATGTTCCACAGTATATTGTGATTCACACAGTTAAAGGCTTTGGCATAGTCAATGAAGCAGAAATAGATGTTTTTCTGGAACTCTCGCTTTCTCCATGATCCAGCGGATGTTGGCAATTTGATCTCTGGTTCCTCTACCTTTTCTAAAACCTGCTTGAACATCTGGAAGTTCACGGTTCACATATTGCTGAAGCCTGGCTTGGAGTATTTTGAGCATGACTTTACTAGCGTGTGAGATGAATGCAATTGTACAGCAGTTGGAGCATTCTTTGGCATTGCCTTTCTTTGGGATTGGAATGAAGACTGACCTTTTCCAGTCCTGTGGCCATTGCTGAGTTTTCCAAATTTGCTGGCATATTTAGTGCACCACTTTCACAGCATCATGTTTCAGGATTTGTTTTTGTTTTTTTTTTTTGGTAATTAATTTATTTTTTATTGGAGGCAAATTATTTTACAATATTATATTGGTTGGTTTTGCCATACATTGACATGAATTCACCCCAGGTTTACATAAGTTCCCCCTCCTGAACCCCCCTCCCACCTCCCTCCTCCCTTTATCCTCCCTCTGGATCATCCCCGCATGCCAGCCCCGAGCATCCTATAACATGGATTGACCCTGAACTAGTGATTCGTTTCACATATGACAACATACGTGTTTCAATGCCATTCTCCCAAATCATCCCACCCTCACCCTCTCCCATAGAGTCCCAAAGACTGTTCTTTACATCTATGTCTCTTTTGCTGTCTCGTATACAGGGTTATCATTTGCATCTTTCTAAATTCCATATATATGTGTTAGTATACTGTATTGCTGTTTTTCTTTCTGGCTTACTTCACTCTGTATAATAGGCTCCAGTTTCATCCACCTCATTAGAACTGATTCAAATGTATTCTTTTTAATGGCTGAATAATACTCCATTGTGTATATGTACCAAAGCTTTCTTATCCATTCGTCTGCAGATGGACATCTAGGTTGCTTCCATGTCCTGGCTATTATAAACAGTGCTGCAATGAACATTGGAGTACATGTGTCTCTTTCAATTCTGGTTTCCTCGGTGTGTATGCCCCGGAGTGCGATTGCTGGATCATAGGGCAGTTCTATTTCCAGTTTTTTGAGGAATCTCCACACTGTTCTCCATAGTGGCTGTACTAGTTTGCATTCCCACCAACAATGTAAGAGGGTTCCTTTCTCTCCACATCCTCTCCAGCATTTATGGCATGTAGACTTTTGGATAGCAGCCATTCTGACTGGTGTGAAATGGTATCTCATTGTGGTTTTGATTTGCATCTCTCTGATTATGAGGGATGTTGAGCATTTTTTCATGTGTTTGTTAGCCATCTGTATGTCTTCTTTGGAGAAATGTCTGTTTAGTTCTTTGGCCCATTTTTTGATTGGGTCATTTATTTTTCTGGAATTGAGCTGCAGGAGCTGCTTGTATATTTTGGAGATTAATCCTTTATCAGTTGCTTCATTTGCTATTATTTTCTCCCATTCTGAAGGCTGTCTTTTCACCTTGCTTATAGTTTCCTTTGCTGTGCAGAAGCTTTTGATTTTAATTAGGTCCCATTTGTTTATTTTTGCTTTTATTTCCAATATTCTGGGAGGTGGGTCATGGAGGATCCTGCTGTGATTTATGTCGGAGAGTGTTTTGCCTACGTTCTCCTCTAGGAGTTTTATAGTTTCTGGTCTTACATTTAGCTCTCTAATCCATTTTGAGTTTATTTTGGTGTATGGTGTTAGGAAGTGTTCTAGTTTCATTCTTTTACAGGTGGCTGACCAGTTTTCCCAGCACCACTTGTTAAAGAGACTGTCTTTTCTCCATTTTATGTTCTTGCCTCCTTTGTCAAAGATAAGGTGTCCATAGGTGCGTGGATTTATCTCTGGGCTTTCTATTTTGTTCCATTGATCTATATTTCTGTCTTTATGCCAGTACCATACTGTCTTGATGACTGTGGCTTTGTAGTAGAGCCTGAAGTCCGGCAGGTTAATTCCCCCAGTTCCATTTTTCTTCCTCAAGATTGCTTTGGCTATTCGAGGTTTTTTGTATTTCCATATAAATTGTGAGATTATTTGTTCTAGTTCTGTGAAAAATATTGTTGGTAGCTTGATAGGGATTGCATTGAATGTTTAAATTACTTTGGGTAGTATACTCATTTTTACAATATTTATTCTTCCAATCCATGAACATGGTATATTTCTCCATCTATTAGTGTCCTCTTTGATTGCTTTCAGTAGTGTTTTATAGTTTTCTATGTACAAGTCTTTTGTTTCCTTTGGTAGATATATTCCTAAGTATTTAATTCTTTTCGTTGCAACAGTGAATGGAATAGTTTCCTTAATTTCTCTTTCTATTTTCTCATTATTAGTGTATAGGAATGCAAGGGATTTCTGTGTGTTGATTTTATATCCTGCAACATTACTGTAATCATTGATTAGCTCTAGTAGTTTTCTGGTAGAGTCTCTAGGGTTTTCTGTGTAGAGGATCATGTCATCAGCGAACAGTGAAAGTTTTACTTCTTCTTTTCCAATTTGTATTCCTTTTATGTCTTTTTCTGCTCTGATTGCTATGGCCAAAACTTCCAGAATTATGTTGAATAGTAGTGGTGAGAGTGGCCACCCTTGTCTTGTTCCTGACTTTAGGGGAAATGCTTTCAATTTTTCACCATTGAGGATAATGTTTGCTGTGGGTTTGTCATATATAGCTTTTATTATATTGAGGTATGTCCCTTCTATTCCCACTTTCTGGAGGGTTTTATCATAAATGGATGTTGAATTTTGTCGAAAGCTTTCTCTGCATCTATTGAGATAATCATATGATTTTTATTTTTCTGTTTGTTAATGTGGTGTATTACGTTGATTGATTTGCGGATATTGAAGAATCCTTGCATTCCTGGGATAAAGCCCACTTGGTCATGATGTATGATCTTCTTAATATGTTGTTGGATTCTGATTGCTAGAATTTTGTTAAGGATTTTTGCATCTATGTTCATCCGTGATATTGGCCTGTAGTTTTCTTTTTTTGTGGGGTCTTTACCAGGTTTTGAGATTAGGGTGATGGTGGCCTCATAGATTGAGTTTGGAAGTTTCCCTTCCTCAGCAATTTTCTGGAAGAGTTTGAGTAGAATAGGTGTTAGCTCTTCTCTAAATTTTTGGTAGAATTCGGCTGTGAAGCCGTCTGGACCTGGGCTTTTGTTTGCTGGAAGATTCTTGATTACAGCCTCTAGTTCCGTGCTTGTGATGGGTCTGTTCAGATTTTCTATTTCTTCCTGGTTCAGTTTTGGAAAGTTGTACTTTTCTAGGAATTTGTCCATTTCTTCCAGGTTATTCATTTTATGGCCATATAATTGCTGATAGTATTCTCTAATAATCCTTTGTATTTCTGTGTTGTTGGTTGTGATCTCTCCATTTTCATTTCTAATTTTATTGATTTGGTTCTTCTCCCTTTGTTTCTTGATAAGTCTGGCTAGTGGTTTGTCAATTTTATTTACCTTCTCAAAGAACCAGCTTTTGGCTTTGTTGATTTTTGCTATGGTCTCTTTTGTTTCTTTTGCATTTATCTCTGCCCTAATTTTTACAATTTCTTTCCTTCTACTGACCCTGGGGTTCTTCATTTCTTCCTTTTCTAGTTGCTTTAGATGTAGAGTTAGGTTATTTAGTTGGCTTTTTTCTTGTTTCTTGAGGTGTGCCTGTATTGCTATGAACTTCCCCCTTAGCACTGATTTTACAGTGTCCCAGAGGTTTTCGGTTGTTGTGTTTTCATTTTCATTCATTTCTATGCATATTTTGATTTCTCTTTTGATTTCTTCTATGATTTGTTCGTTGTTCAGCAGCGTGTTGTTCAGCCTCCATTTGTTGGCATTTTTAATAGTTTTTCTCCCGTAATTGAGATCTAATCTTACTGCATTGTGGTCAGAAAAGATGCATGGAATGATTTCAACTATTTTGAATTTACCAAGGCTAGATTTATGGCCCAGGATGTGATCTATCCTGGAAAAGGTTCCGTGTGCACTTGAGAAAAAGGTGAAGTTCATTGTTTTGGGGTGAAATGTCCTATAGATATCTATTAGGTCTAACTGGTCTATTGTATCATTTAAAGTTTGTGTTTCCTTGTCAATTTTCTGTTTAGTTGATCTATCCATAGATGTAAGTGGGGTATTAAAATCTCCCACTATTATTGCATTATTGTTAATTTCCCCTTTCATACTTGTTAGTAATTTTCTTACATATTGCGGTGCTCCTATGTTGGGTGCATAAATATTTATAATCGTTGTATCTTCTTCTTGGATTGATCCTTTGATCATTATGTAGTTTCCTTCTTTGTCTCTTTTCACAGCCTTTGTTTTAAAGTCTATTTTATCTGATATGAGTATTGCTACTCCTGCTTTCTTTTGGTCTCTATTTGCATGGAATATCTTTTTCCAGCCCTTCACTTTCAGTCTGTATGTGTCCCTCGTTTTGAGGTGGGTCTCTTGCAGACAACATATATGGGTGTCTTGTTTTTGTATCCATTCAACCAGCCTTTGTCTTTTGGTTGGGGCATTCAACCCATTTCCGTTTAAGGTAATTATTGATAAGTACGATCCCGTAGCCATTTTCTTTATTGCCTTGGGTTCGAGTTTATACACCCTTTCTGTGTTTCCTGTCTAGAAAAGATCCTTTAGCATTTGTTGGAGAGCTGGTTTGGTAATGCTGAATTCTCTCAGCTTTTGCTTGTCTGTAAAGCTTTTGATTTCTCCTTCATATTTTAATGAGATCCTTGCTGGGTACAGTAGTCTGGGCTGTAGGTTATTTTCTTTCATCACTTTAAGTATGTCTTGCCATTCCCTCCTGGCCTGAAGAGTTTCTGTTGAAAGATCGGCTGTTATCCTTATGGGAATCCCCTTGTGTGTTATTTGCTGTTTTTCCCTTGCTGCTTTTAATATTTGTTCTTTGTGTTTGATCTTTGTTAATTTGATTAATATGTGTCTTGGAGTATTTCGCCTTGGGTTTATCCTGTTGGGGACTCTCTGGGTTTCTTGGACTTGGGTGATTATTTCTTTCCCTATTTTATGGAAGTTTTCAACTATTATCGCCTCAAGTATTCTTTCATGGTCTTTCTTTTTGTCTTCTTCTTCTGGGACTCCTATGATTCGAATGTTGGAGTGTTTAACATTGTCCTAGAGGTCTCTAATATTGTTCTCATTTCTTTTAATTTGTTTTTCTTTTTTCCTCTCTGTTTCATTTATTTCTACAATTCTATCTTCTAGCTCGCTTATCCTGTCTTCTGCCTCTGTTATTCTACTGTTTGTTCCCTCCAGAGTGTTTCTGATCTCATCTATTGTATTATTCATTGTATATTGACTCTTTTTTATTTCCTCTAAGTCCTTCTTAAACCTTTCTTCCATCTTCTCAATCCTTTTCTCCAGGTTATTTATCTGTAACTCCATTTTGCTTTCAAGATTTTGAATCATTTTCACCACCAAAATTCGAAATTCTTTATCAGGTAGATTCCCTATATCTTCTTTTGTTTGTGTTGGTGGGCATTTATCTTGTTCCTTTACTTGCTGGGTATTTCTCTGCCTCTTCATCTTGCTTATAATGCTTTGCTTGGGGTGGCCTTTCCCTCTTCTGGCTGTTTGTGGAGATCTCTTTATTATGTAGTTTCCTCTCTGTGTGTGGGGTTGGACAGGTGACTTGTCAAAGTTCCCTGGTTATGGAAGCTTGTGTCGGTGTTCTGGTGGGTGCAGCTGGATTTGTTCTCTCTGGAGTGCAATGAAGTGCCCAGTAATGAGTTATGAGATGTCAGTGGGTTTCGAGTGACTCTGGGCAGCCTGTATATTGAAGCTCAGGGCTAGTTTCCTGTGTTACTGGAGAATTTGCGTGGTATGTCCTGCTCTGGAACTTGTTGACCCTTGGGTGGTGCTTGGTTTTAGTGTAGGTATGGAGACGTTTGATGAGCTCCTATCGATTAATGTTCCCTGGAGTCAGGAGTTCTCTGGTGTTCTCAGGATTCAGCCTTAAGCCTCTTGCCTCTGGTTTTTGGTCTTATTCTTGGAGTAGCCTCTAGACGTCTCTATCTGTCATTTCCAAGGTGGTTCCCTCTGTTTTAGCTTCTGTCTGCTGGTCTCTTCAGTGTCTAATTTCCGCCCTGATACTAGGGGTTGGGTGGACACTTTTTAAGGCTCAGTTGTTCAGTCCTGTTCTGGGAAGGGAGGAACGCTGCAGTCGAATATCTCTGGCATCTGTGGGGAGTGCTCGCAGCGTCTCGGCCACACTGGGTTTGCCCCCGCTCACAGCACGTATGCTGTCCCAGTCTATACTGCACAGGCTCTAGGTTGCTCTGCCGGGAACTGTCTGAGGCCGGCGCCGGGTTGTATGCACTTCCCAGGTCTGAGCGGCTCAAGTTCAGGTTCTCAGGTACTCCACAAAGGCGCAGACTTGGTTGGGCCTGCATTTTGTGCCTTCCCCGGTCCGAGCAGCTCAGGGGACCAGGTGTTTGGCGAGCGCGGTCTCTGCGACTTATCGCCTCCCCAGTCCCCACCATTCAGTTTTCTGGGTGTACAACCGGCGCACCTTCTCAGGGGGATATCGACCGGACCGAGCCCAAGAAGTCCTGAATAGCAAAAAGCCTGTCTGCAGTTTGTATCAGATGCCTTTCTGGGGCCGCGGTTGCCCGCTCCGGCTCTGGCTGTGCTCCCTACCTGTCTCGGCGGGGGATGGGGGATGGGCCAGCCGCAGCTGGCTCACTCTGCTCAGTCCTTTATTCTGTGAGCGGGGCTGCCCGAGTCGTAGGTTAGAGCTTTCCACCTTTTCGTGGGGAAGCTATCCCACAGTCTGCTTTGCTCTCCCCAGTTCTCTCAAATTGTTCTCGCAGCATTCAAGCCCAGTCCTCTCTCTAAGCAGTTCAGCCGGCTTCTCCCTGCCCCGCCCCCGCTTGCTAATGGCGTATGCAGGCGTCTGCGCTGCTTCTCCGCTGGGAGTTACCGTTTGGCAGGTAATCTGTGGGTTTTTAAAAAATCTTAAAAAAAAAAAGAGGGTTATGTGGCCCTGTGAGCTTCCAAGGCTTGCCACAGATTCGCCAGTGAGAGTGTTTCCTGGTGTTTGGAAAGTTCTCTCTTTTTAAAGCCTCCCTTCCCAGGTCGGAGCTCCGTCCTTACTTCTCTTGTCTCGCTTTTTATCTTTTATGTTTTTTCCTACCTCCTTTCGAAGACAATGGGCTGGTTTTCTGGGTGCCTGATGTCCTCTGCCAGCATTCAGAAGTTGTTTTGTGGACTTTACTCGCGTTCAAATGTTCTTTTGATGAATGTGTGTGGGAGAGAGTGGTCTCGCCGTCCTATTCCTCCGCCATCTTGTTCTTGGATCCTTTGTTTCAGGATTTGAAATAGCTCAATTGGAATTCCATCACCTCCACTAGCTTTGTTCATAGTGATGCTCTCTAAGGCCCACTTGACTTCACATTCCAAGATGTCTGGTTCCAGGTGAGTGATCACGCCATCATGATTATCTTCATCATGAAGATCTTTTTGTACAGTTCTTCTGTGTATTCTTGCCACCTCTTCTTAATATCTTTTGCTTCTGTTAGGTCCATACCATTTCTGTCTTTTATCGACCCCATCTTTGCATGAAATATTCCCTTGATATCTCTAATTTTCTTGAAAAGATCTCTTGTTTTCCCTATTCTGTTGTAATGAATAATAATGGTCATCTGAGTTAAATTCACCCATTCCAGTCCATTTTAGTTCACTGACTCCTAGAATGTCTACGTTCACTCTTGCCATCTCCTGTTTGACCACTTCCAATTTGCCTTGTTTCATGGATCTAACATTCCAGGTTCCTATGCAATATTGCTCTTACAGCATCGTACCTTGCTTCTATCATCAGTCACATCCACAACTGGGTATTGTTTTTGCTTGGCTCCATCCCTTCATTCTTTCTGGAGTTATTTCTCCATTGATCTCCAGTAGCATATTGGGCACCTACAGACCTGGGGAGTTCCTTATTCAGTATCCTATCATTTCGCGACCACCTGCCCGCAGAAGCGATGCTGGCTGCATGACCGACTGTGCACAGAAGCATGGCAGAGAGGAGCAACCCCATGTCAGAGGCCAGGGGCAGCGGCCGAGAGGAGCTACACCATGCCAGAGGTGAGGGCGGCAGCAAGAGGAGCTACACCAAGCCCGAGGTCAGGGCGGAGGCCAAGAGGAGCAACCCCATGTCCAAGTGGCAGCAGCTGCGCAGGCTCAGGAGGGCCGAGAGGAGCTACTCCACGTTCAAGGTCAGGAAGGGCAGCCCTGTGGAGATACCCCTTGTCCAAGGTAAGGAGCAACGGCTGTGCTTTGCTGGAGCAGCCATGAAATGATACCCCATGACCAAGGTAAGAGAAACCCAAGTAAGACGGTAGGTATTGCTAGAGGGCATCAGAGGGCAGACACACTGAAATCATAATCCCAGAAACTAGTCGATCTGATCACACGGACCACAGCCTTGTCTAACTCAATGAAACTAAGCCATGCTGTGTGGGGTCACCCAAGATGGGCGGGTCATGGTGGAGAAGTCTGACAGAATGTGGTCCACTGGAGAAGGGAATGGCAAACCTCTTCAGTATACTTGCCTTGAGAACCCCATGAACAGTATGAACAGTATATATGCATATGTATCTATTTTTTCAGATTCTTTTCCCTTTTAAATTATTATAAAACATTGAGTATAGCTCTACTATATGGTAGGTGAAAAGTGAAAGTGAAAATCACTCCGTTGTGTCCAACTCTTTGTGACCCCATGGACTATACAGTCCATGAAATTCTCCAGGCCAGAATACTGGAGTCGGTAGCCTTTCCCTTCTCCAGGGGATCTTCCCAATCCAGGGATCAAACCCAGGTCTCCTGAATTACAGGCAGATTATTTACCAGCTGAGCCACAAGGGAAGCCCGTACAGTAGGTACTTATTAGTTATTTATTTTATATAGAGTACTTTGCATGTGTTAATCACCAACTCCAAATTTATGCCTCTCCCATTTGCACTTTGATAATCATAAGTTTGTTTTCTATGTCTGTGAGTCTATTTCTGTCTTGTAATATAAGTTCATATAGATATATATATTAGATTCCTCATATAAGCTATATCATGATATTTGTCTTTTCCTGTCTGGCTTGTTTCACTTAGTATGATTATCTCTAGATCTATCCATGTTCTAAAAATGGCATTATTTCATTTTTATGGCTAAGTAATATTCCATTTTATTAATATACCACATTTTCATTATCCATTCATCTTTCAGTGGACATTTAGGTTGCTTCCATGTCTTGGCTATTGTTAGTAGTTTGTAGTGAACACTGGGTTGATTTATCATCTTGATTCTACACACTTTCATCAGCCTTTTTGGAGAAGGAAATTGCAACCCACTCCAGTAGTCTTGCCTGGAGAATCCCACGGACAAAAGAGCCTGGTGGGCTATAGTCCATGGGGTCGCAAAAAGTCGGACATGACTGAGCGACTAACACACACACACACAGTGAACACTGGGGTGAAAAATATTTTTGAAGTGTGGTTTTGTCTACATTTGCACCTATGACAAAGATCCAAAAAGATATTACTGCAATTTATGTTAGAGTGTATTGCCCTTATTTTCCTCTAGGATTTTTATAGTATCCTGTTTTACATTTAGGTCTTTAATCCAGTTTAAGAGAAACAGAAATTTTAAAAGGAATTTCAAATAGTATAACCCAATTATCAAATCTTATAGTGATTCATCTACACATTTTTAAAATTAGTCCTTATTTAAATTGCTACACTTTGAGGAACCAATAATTAATAATTGTGTATTCACAGCACTTGTAAGCCTCAACTTCTTCACCTTCCTATTGTACAACTTGTAATTGACTATAAAGCAAAAACATGCTAATAATAATTAGCAATGTTTTTGGTATCTGATGACTATAGTAAAATTACACTAAATAAATCATAAAGCATCAGATAAAATAAAACTGAAATCACTATAATATTAATTTTGGGATGATCAGCAAATAAATATAAATTTGGGAGTAAAGATATTTACTACTTTTCCCCAAAGTAATGTCAATATTGATTTCAAAATTATGTTTTTAAAGTTAAACATAAGGAAAAAATAATAGGAACAGACCAAAGTCCAGAAAACAATGTTAAAAAAGACTTCTAGAATAGATAATTTTATAGATGAGCTATTTCCTACTTCCATTGACAGTAATAAATAGCACTTATTTTAAGAATAGATAGGTGAATTAATGTGATACATTTATTGGTAATTTCTTCAAATTAAACAAAAATTATATTCATGTTAGTAAACATAAAAATTAAGAAATCTTTTATGAAATCCTCAAGCAAATTTTATTTTTCAAATCAAATTATCATAGAGATTAGAAATAGAAAAAAATATATTTCGGTGGTGACCCACTACAAACAGTCCCCGATGGGTCAGTCAGTAAAAAATCCACCTGCAATATAGGAGACCTGGATTCAACCCCTGGGTTGAGAAAATTTCCAGGAGAAGGGAATGGAAACCCACTCCAATATTCTTATCTGGATAATCCCTTGGACAGAGGAGCCTGGTAGGTAACAGTCCATGGGATCACAAAGAATCAGACATGACTGAGCGACTAACTTGTTCTCACAACCATTTCTAATTTTTCAAATCAAATCAAGTTACCATAGAGATTAGAAATAGAAAAAAAAAAATCAATGGTGAACCACTAAAAACAGTCTCATTATAATGCGCGGGGGCAGGGGGAATAAAACATGGCAATTACTATTACTATCATTTTGCATATCCTAACCAATTAATGGTTCTTATATGCTGAATATCTAATATTCAGTTGTACTCATTATATTTTTAATGTCTAAATTATCTCAGGTTTGGCAACTGTTATGTCTTTATAATTGTCTTCTCTGTCAACTTGACTTCATGTATTAGTTTTTGAGTATATTTACGTTCTGACACAAAAAGATGTTTCAGACCCACCTTACACATTTCAAGTCTTAAAACTGGAATCATCCATTTCTCAATGAACCCTAGTTTCTTAGGGGTACAGTAAACTGATGTTGATTCTTTCATACTTTTATGCGTGCACACACACACACACACACACACACAGTGATTTCTGAAGCCTGTCACCATGTGTATTCTAATTTTTAAAAGAGTATAAAGTTTTAATGTTTTATTGAATGTATCAATTTCTTAGGATATAATGTTTAGTTTGCTCTTTTTTAAGCCACATTTGAGTAACAATAAATTCCTGTACTTCTCCAGTATCAAATTTAAACTGATTAACTTTTAGTCCCAGTTTATAGACAGGAGGTAGTAGTGAGTTTAGCCCATTTTCCATGGACTCTCCCATCCCCTTCTATTTATTAGTGGCATTACTTTTATGTTATCATATATTTCTGTCATATTTATGCCCATCATTTAGTCCTAGGTATAAAGTTAAATTATTGCACACACATCAATAGTACCCATGGCAAAACTTCATCAATCATAAGTTGGATAGTGGAATCTTATTTTATACTTGGTTCTTCAGGCCAGCCACATGGGAACAATATTCTCAAAGATCTTTCATGTCCATAATGTTTGCCTATGATCTGTGAACAATGTGGACAAATTTAAAGCACTTGACTCACATTCTCTGTGTCTAAATAATGCTGCTCCAAGGTCTTCTAGTATCCAATGTTACAGGTAAGACATCTGATCCTAGTTTGGTTTTCTTAATGTGTGATTCCTTTCCTATTGATGTATAGCTAATTTACAATGTTGTTAGTTTCAAGAGTACAGCGAAGTGATTCAGTTATACATAAATATTCTTCTTTAAATTTTTCTCCCTTGTAGATTATTATAAGATATTAGTATAGTTTTCTGTGCTATATAGTAGGTCCTTGTTGTTTTTGCATTTTGTATGTCAGGGCTTCCCTGGTGGCTCAAGAGGTTAAAGCGTCTGCCTCCAATGCGGGAGACCCGGGTTTGATCCCTGGGTCGGGAAGATCCCCTGGAGAAGGAAATGGTAACCCACTCCAGTATTCTTGCCTGGAGAATCCCATGGATGGAGAAGCCTGGTAGACTACAGTCCACGGGGTCGCAGAGTCGGACACGACTGAGCGACGGAACGGACGGAACGGATGTCAGTCAGTCAGTCAGTTCAGTCGCTCAGTCGTGTCCGACTCTTTGCGACCCCATGAATCACAGCACGCCAGGCCTCCCTGTCCATCACCAACTCCCAGAGTTCACTCAAACTCATGTCCATCGAGTCGGTGATGCCATCCAGCCATCTCATTCTCTGTCGTCCCCTTCTCCTCTCACCCCCAATCCCTCCCAGCATCAGACTCTTTTCCAGTGAGTCAAATCGTCGCATGAGGTGGCCAAAGTATTGGAGTTTCAGCTTTAGCATCAGTCCTTCCAATGAACACCCAGGATTGATCTCCTCTAGAATGGACTGGTTGGATTTCCTTGCAGTCCAAGGGACTCTCAAGAGTCTTCTCCAGCACCTAGTGTGTATATCAGAGAAGGCAATGGCAAACCACTCCAGTATTCTTGCCTGGAAAATCCCATGGATGGAGGAGCCTGGTAGGCTGCAGTCTGTGGGGTCGCTTAGGGTCGGACACGACTGAGCGACTTCACTTTCACTTTTCACTTTCACACATTGGAGAAGGAAATGGCAACCCACTCCAGTGTTCTTGCCTGGAGAATCCCAGGGAAGGGGGAGCCTGGTGGGCTTCCGTCTATGGGGTCACACAGAGTCGGACACAACTGAAGTGACTTAGCAGCAGCAGCAGCAGTGTGTATATATTAATCCCAAACTCCTAATTATCTCCCCACACCCTGCTCTCCCTTTTGGTAGCCATATGTCTGTGAGTCTAATTCTGCTTTGTAAATAAGTTCACTTGTATTTAGTTTCCACATTTAAGTGACATTTTTCCTTGAAAGTTTTTAAACCAAAGGCTGATCAAAGTCATTTTTGTGGAAACTCAAAACATGCTTTTTAAATCTTTGAAACTCAGTCACTTTGTTAGGATATATCTCAGAACTGGACATTCAGATTTAAATTCCTAGGTACATTGTACCTTTTTAATTTATGGTCATAATTATTTCAGAAAGTTTTTATTTCAATTACAGTTTAAGATACTCCATTACATGCCCTTCCTTCTCTCCTTAGCATACTACAACCACACATATTGTACATGTCCTCTTCTGCTTTATATCTTTGCATTCTTACCTTTCTTCCCAGTTCATCTGTTTTAAAAAATATTTTTCTTCCAGTTTTTCACTTTTAGTCCTGAATTCTATTGGTTATTCTTTTATTTCTGTTTTTAATCCTTCTCATTCTTGAGATTTTTTGATGTATGCCATTCTTTCTATGATTTGAGAATTTGCCTGAGGACTTTAAGTTTTATTGAAAGGTTAGGATATTCTGTTCATCTTTGTGATATCAGTTTAATAGCATTTCCACTCTACTTGGGGTATCATTTGATTTTCATCTTTATCATGATATTTTTTGCATCAGATTTAATCAAATTCTTGTGAGGATTTTCTAAATGTGTTTTCCTTTTAAGGGACAGAGATAGATCATGGTGGCTTTCCCAATCTCAGAACTTGGGGTTCCCTCCACTCTGATAATATAAAGCATTCAAGAGTCACTCTGTGCCACCATGTCTGACTTTACAGGCTAAGCCTGACTCAGGACAGCTTTGACTTATCTATTTCTCTAGGTTAATCAGATTTCAAAGGCCTGGCTGTCTCAAACTGTGCTCTTGCTTTAAACTCTAGTTTACTGCCATAAAATAGCCGAGGTATATAGCAGAGGTATGCCTCCTGTTTTTTTTGTTTTTTTTTAGCATATCTCTAAAACAACTTTAACATTTACATAAAGGAATAAAGATAAATAAATATCAAGATCAGATATAAGAGAGGGAATTGAAAGATTTGCCCTATCATATATCCAGATATACACCCCAACCACAGTAATAAAAATACAGGAATAAACAAATAAACCAGTAAAATAGAATGGAGACTTACCCATATATAAAAGTATTTAGCATAAAATAAAAATGGTACTGCAATCTAAAAGGTAAGGACAAATAGTCTAATAGATGGGAAATAAAATGGAATCCTCACGTACTCCATAGGCAAAAGTGAGTGAGAGTGTAGTGCTAGACACAGGGCAAGTATCATTTAAAAAAAGACTGCTTCTAAAGCTCAAACCACAAGACAAGAAATTTAGAGATTAAAGGATAAGAACTCCTGCACTGATTAGCCAAGCAAACTTGGACAATCTTTTAACTTTTGGGTGCCTCAATTTCCTCATCTCTAAAAAGGAGATTAAATGATTTAACATATGCAAAATGTTAAAAAAAAAAAAAGTTTTGTACACAGTAAATGCTAAATAATTGCCTACCATAACTACCTCTACTACTGTGTCCAAATCAAGAATTTCTTAAGGAGCAATACCATGAAACAAAAGAGGGTAACAGGAGAAAGAAGGGAAAAAGATACTTGCCATTACCTAAAAGTATTAAGAGATTAACATTTAGAATATGAGAAACTTCTACAAAACACACGCACACAAAAGAAAGTGACTTAATAGAAAACAAGAAAATAAAACAGGTTATTTATAGATAGGGAAACCAAAAAGCTATTAGGTTTAACCATATGTAACTTGTATATTTTGTAAATCAAAAACGTTTGAATCTCAACAAATTCATATGCTTCAACTTAACCAGTAACTGATGAATGGAAAATCATTAGTAATCAAAAAATGCAAATTAAAACTGTATTGGGGAAAAAAATTAAGACAGTAATGCTAAAGGCTCTCAGGGATGTCAAAATGTATGAACCTTTGTACCCTACAGGTGAGTGTGTGCAGGGATATAGTCATTCTGGAAAGGCTTCAAGTAACATTTAGTCAAATTATGTAAGTACATAGTCAGTGAAACAGCAGGTCCACTTGTGAATGTGTATGCCCAGGAAAATATGACACTAGTTCATAAAAAGATATATGTTAAGATAATTCTCCCAGTATGTGGCAGAAAGAAGGGAGAAAGAACTTCTGGGTCCATCATTTGGGAAATAATCAAGTAAAATATGGTAAATGTCAATCATGGAATATACAATACTTAGCAGTGTTGACTGAATGCAAAATGCATATCTATCAACAAAGATAGATTTTAGCAATAGTGCTTTATTTTTTAAGATAGAAAACAGAATTTTGTAAATAATATAATACTATTTATTCATATAGCAAAATGCAATTTATACACAAGCAAAATATTACACTTGAAACACTGAAATGATTGACTTTGCAAAGAGAGAGATGAGATGGTGGTTATAGGCATTAAAGAAAATTAATAAAACAAGGACAAAAAACAGAAAAAATATTCAAGTTGAAAACAAATGAAAAGTTAAAAGGCAAATGCAAACTAAGAAAATGTTGCCACAAATATGGCAAGGAGTTGATGTCCTTGATTTAAAGAGCAGTTTTCAACAATGAAAACAAAAAGTTATATCTCAATAAAAAAATGGAAAAGAATAGAAACATAGAGTTCCCAAAGAATAAACCAAAATATGGATATTAGGGCAGTAAAGAAAATTCACACTTCTAGGTAGTAAAATTAAGTTCAGTTCAGTCGTTCAGTCAAGTCTGACTCTTTGCAACCCCATGAATCACAGCACTCCAGGCCTCCCTGTCTATCACCAACTCCCGGAGTTCACTCAAACTCATGTCCATCGAGTCAGTGATGCCATCCAGCCATCTCATCCTCTGTCGTCCCCTTCTCCTCCTGCCTGCAATCCCTCCCAGCATCAGTCTTTTCCAGTGAGTCAACTCTTCACATAAGGTGGCCAAAGTATTGAAGTTTCAGCTTTAGCATCAGTCCTTCCAATGAACACCCAGGATTGATCTCATTTAGAATAGGCTGGTTGGATCTCCTTGCAGTCCAAGGGACTCTCAAGAGTCTTCTCCAGCACCACAGTTCAAAAGCATCAATTCTTCGGTGATCAGCTTTCTTCACAGTCCAACTCTCACATCCATACATGACCACGGGAAAAACCATAGCCCTGACTAGACGGACCTTGGTTGGCAAAGTAATGTCTCTGCTTTTTAATATGCTATCATGGTTGTTCATAACTTTCCTTCCAAGGAGTAAGCGTCTTTTGATTTCATGGCTGCAATCAACATCTGCACTGATTTTGGAGCCCCAAAAAATAAAATCTGACACTGTTTTCACTGCTTACCCATCTATTTCCCATGAAGTAATGGGACCAAATGCCATGATCTTTGTCTTCTGAATGTTGAGCTTCAAGCCAACCTTTTCACTCTCCTCTTTCACTTTCATCAAGAGGCCTTTGAGTTCTTCTTCACTTTCTGCCATAAGGGTGGTGTCATCTGCATATCTGAGGTTATTGATATTTCTCCCAGCAATCTTGATTCCAGCTTGTGCTTCTTCCAGCCCAGCGTTCCTCATGATGTACTCTGCATATAAGTTAAATAAGCAGGGTGACAATATATAACCTTGACGTACACCTTTTCCTATTTGGAACCAGTCTGTTGTTCCATGTCCAAATCTAACTCTTGCTTCCTGACCTGCATGTAGGTTTCTCAAGAGGCAGGTCAGGTGGTCTGATATTCCCATCCCTTTCAGCATTTTCCACAGTTTATTGTGATCCACACAGTCAAAGGCTTTGGCATAGTCAATGAAGCAGAAATAGATGTTTTTCTAGAACTCTCTTGCTTTCTCCATGATCCAGCAGATGTTGGCAATTTGATCTCTGGTTCCTCTGCCTTTTCTAAAACCTGCTTGAACATCTGGAAAACAGAGACCAAGACCATCCCCATGGGAAAGAAATGCAAAAAAGCAAAATGGCTGTCTGAGGAGGCCTTACAAATAGCTGTGAAAAGAAGAGAAGTGAAAAGCAAAGGAGAAAAGGAAAGATATAAGCATCTGAATGCAGAGTTCCAAAGAATAGCAAGGAGAGATAAGAAAGCCTTTCTCAGCGATCAATGCAAAGAAATAGAGGAAAACAACAGAACAGGAAAAACAAGAGATCTCTTCAAGAAAATTAGAGATTCCAAGGGAACATTTCATGCAAAGATGGGCTCGATAAAGGACAGAAATGGTATGGACCTAACAGAAGCAGAAGATATTAAGAAGTGGCAAGAATACACGGAAGAACTGTACAAAAAATATCTTCATGACCAAGATAATCATAATGGCGTGATCACTCACCTGGAGCCAGACACCTTGGAATTTGAAGTCAAGCGGGCTTTAGAGAGCATCACTACGAACAAAGCTAGTGGAGGTGATGGAATTCCAGTTGAGCTATTTCAAATCCTGAAAGCTGATGCTGTGAAAGTGCTGCACTCAATATACCAGCAAATTTGGAAAACTCAGCAATGGCCACAGGACTGGAAAAGGTCAGTCTTCATTCCAATCCCAAAGAAAGGCAATGCCAAAGAATGCTCAAACTACCGCACAATTGCACTCATCTCACATGCTAGTAAAGTCATGCTCAAAATTCTCCAAGCCAGGCTTCAGCAATATGTGAACCATGAACTTCCAGATGTTCAAGCAGGTTTTAGAAAGGGCAGAGGTAGTAAAATTAACTTTAATTAAAAGAAAGCTTTATTTTCATGTTTCTTACAAATGCAAATGTGAAATTCATGGTACTCTGTACTGGGGAAAGTGCGGTAGCAAAGGTGGCGCCTTCTCAGGAAATAAATAGATGCAGGACAGAATATTTATGTGTACAGGAGTTTGCTACAATGCAGGATGAAATAGGAGAAATTAGACAAAAACAAAGTAGAGGGAGATGGTTAACTCATAAGAAATATGAATAAAATTATATTTACAAAGATTAGTAATCTATAAAAATGCTTTGAGAGAAAAGTATTTATATAATAAATTGATATCATAATATTCATATAATAAAAATATTAATATATATGTAGTAGCTTTTTGAAGTATCCATTAGTTTTACATTGTAAAAGTAACATTTAAAACTTGGTTGTCTATTCTAAAAGTTATGTAGTACATATTGCTTAATATGTTGAGCAAATCAGTATTATGGAAAAAAAAAAGCAAATGGGGGAGGAGAGTTCTAGATTAAGAGGACGTTAAGAAACACATGGGAAATAGATGGGGAAACAGTGGAAACAGTGTCAGACTTTATTTTTGGGGGGCTCCAAAATCACTGCAGATGCTGATTGCAGCCATGAAATTAAAAGACGCTTACTCCTTGGAAGGAAAGTTATGACCCACCTAGATAGCATATTAAAAAGCAGAGACATTACTTTGCCAACAAAGGTCCATCTAGTCAAGGCTATGGTTTTTCCCATGGTCATGTATGGATGTGAGAGTTGGACTGTGAAGAAAGCTGATCGCCAAAGAATTGATGCTTTTGAACTGTGGTGCTGGAGAAGACTCTTGAGAGTCCCTTGCACTGCAAGGAAATCCAACCAGTTCATTCTAAAGGAGATCAATCCTGGGTGTTCATTGGAAGGACTGATGCTAAAGCTGAAACTGCAATACTTTGGCCACCTCATGCGACGATTTGACTCACTGGAAAAGAGTCTGATGCTAGGAATTATTGGGGGCGGGAGGAGAAGGGGATGATAGAGAATGAGATGGCTGGATGGCATCACCGACTCTGTGGACATGAGTTTGAGTGAACTCTGGGAGTTGGTGATGGACAGGGAGGCCTGGAGTTCTGTGATTCATGGGGTTGCAAAGAGTCGGACACCACTGAGCGACTGAACTGAACTGAAGGAACACAAAACACAAATGCAACTCACAGTCTTTGAGAACATACTGATGTGAATAAATTATAAGTCAAAGATTTTTTCTGGGACTGCTAGAGAATTTTGAATATATAAGCTTATTCCATCATATTCTAGATTTATTGTCAAACATTACAGCTTTAATAATGTTTTTGTAGAAAAAAATCCTTGCTACTTAGAGATGCATTTGGAAGTTCTTGAGATGAAAATGTATGACTACCAGAACTTATTTCAAAGAACTTATAAAAAGTAACACAACATAAATAAAACAAAATTGTACAATTGTTAAACCTCAATTATATATTAGCGTTCATTGTATTTTTGCTCTATTTTTCTTTGAATTCTAAAAATTTTATCATATGATGTTAAAAATTCCTCATAGATTTCTCTTTATTAGAGATGGATCCGTCAATTTAGTATAGAGTTATATTTTGTTTTTAAAAGATAAACCATAAAATAGGATCTTTATAAAATTATATGTCCACCCATTAGAAGAGAATAACTTTAAACTCATGATCAACATGAATTCTAGTACTTCAGAATATATTGGGGAAATTTTTGTTTAAATTTTTACACAAATTAAGCGTATCCTTAATAGAATGCTGTGCTCACAGGTTAAAGAGATGATTTTTTTTAAACTTGTTTTCCTAAATGCTTATGCATTATACCAGAAAATTCTTTGTTTGGGGGAAGCAAATGTGTCTTTTATTTTCTTTTACTTATATAATGTAAGATTTTGCCGAATGATGAAGAAAAGACAGAACAAAGGAATAGAACTGGGCTTGGCACAGGATCATCTAGTCTGGGCTATTTTCTTGTGTGCATCTACTAGCAATTATGAGTATATCCTGCTGCTGCTGTTGCTGCTAAGTCACTTCAGTCGTGTTCTATTCTGTGCAACCCCATAGATGGCAGCCCACCAGGCTGTGCCATCCCTGGGATTCTCCAGGCAAGAACACTGGAGTGGGTTGCCATTTCCTTCTCCAATGCATGACAGGGAAAAGTGAAAGTGAAGTCGCTCAGTTGTGTCTAACTCTTCGCGACACCATGAACTGCAGTCTACCAGGTTCCTCCGTCCATGGGATTTTCCAGGCAAGAGTACTGGAGTGGGTTGTCATTGCCTTCTCCATGAACATGTCCTATTTTTCTTATTAATACAAATGGTAGGTTACTACCTGCACATTTCTGTACCTTGCTAGTTTTATTCAGCTCTGCATTTTAGAGATCTCATATAAGAACATAGAACCTTTTTGCATTCCTTTTATTTGGCTGCTTGATGTTCCATATGTATAAATATACCATGTAATTTATTAAACATGGTCCTTATCCACAGATATGTCATCATATTCCTAATCATCTGCTACTTGCTTATTGTGAAATTAACATTTTACTATTATAAATTTCTCTTAGCTATATTTGGGAAAATTAAAGCAGGCTAGATGAGGACTGAACATGCTGAAGCAGAAACAAATTGAGCAGAAAAGAATGATAAAATGAAAGCCCAGTTACAAAACAGAAAAAGTTTCTTTCAGAATTCTGGGGCAGGCTCATTTCAAAGCAAGGACTGAATATGGAGGTGAAACCACACCTAGCATGAATTTCTGGGACATCCAAGCAATCATTAGGGACTTCAAGTAATACTTAGAAAAACTAATTAGGTAAAAGAATATACTCCTTCATTTTTTATTGCAGTATGTGAGATCAGACATTGTGTGTGTGTGTGTGTGTTTGGAGGGGATGTAGTCCAATAAACCAGTAGATCTCAATGAATCTACCCCTGCCCCTTTACCATTTACTATGAATTGTTGTTCAGTTGCTCAGTCATGTCCAAGTCTGTAACCCCATGGATTGTAATACGCCAGGCTACTCTGTCCGCCACTATCGCCCACTTTGCTCAAATTCATGTCCATTGAGTAGGTGATGTTATCTATCTTATCCTCTGTCATCCCCTTCTCCTCTTGCCTTCAGTCTTTCTCAGCATCAGGGTCTTTTCCAGTGAGTCAGCGCTTTGCATCAGGTGGCCAAAGTATTGGAGCTTCAGCTTCAACAAAAGTCCTTTCAATGAATATTCAGGGTTGATTTATTTTAGGTTTGGCTGGTTTGATCTCCTTGCTATCCGAAGGACTACACCACAGTTTGAAAGAGTCAGTTCTTCAGTGTTCAGCCTTCTTTATGATTCAAATCTCACATTCATATATGACTACCAGAAAAACCATAGCTTTCACTACATGGACCTTTCTTGGCAAAGTTTTGTCTCTGTTTTTCAATATGCTGTCTAGGTTTATCACAGCTTTTCTTCCAAGGAGCAAGGGTCTTTTAATTTTATGGCTGCAGTCACCATCCATAGTGATTTTGCAGCCCAAGAAAATAAAATATGTCACTGTTTCCACTTTTACCCCTTCTATTTGCCATGAAGTGATGGGACCAGATGCCATGATCTTAGTTTTATTTTTGTAATTTATTTTTTATTGAAGGATAATTGCTTTACAGAATTTTGTTTTATGTCAAAACTCAACATGAATCACCCATCAGTTCAGTTCAGTTCAGTTCAGTCGCTCAGTCGTGTCCGACTCTTTGCAACCCCATGAATCAGAGCATGCCAGGCCTCCCTGTCCATCACCAACTCCCGGAGTTCACTCAAACTCATGTCCATTGAGTCGGTGATGCCATCCAGCCATCTCATTCTCTGTCTCCTCCCACCCCCAATCCCTCCTAGCATCAGACTCTTTTCCAGTGAGTCAACTCATCACATGAGATGGCCAAAGTATTGGAGTTTCAGCTTCAGCATCAGTCCTTCCAATGAACACCCAGGATTGATCTCCTTTAGAATGGACTGGTTGGATCTCCTTGCAGTCCAAGGGACTCTCAAGAGTCTTCTCCAGCACCTTGGTTGGCAAAGTAATGTCTCTGCTTTTTAACATGCTATCTAGGTTGGTCATACTTTTCCTTCCAAGGAGTAAGCATCTTTTAATTTCATGGCTGCAATCAGCATCTGCAGTGATTTTGGAGCCCCCCAAAATAAAGTCTGACACTGTTTCCACTGTTTCCCCATCTATTTCCCATGAAGTGATGGGACCAGATGCCATGATCTTCGTTTTCTGAATGTTGAGCTTCAAGCCAAACTTTTCACTCTCCTCTTTCACCATCATCAAGAGGCCTTTGAGTAGAAAGTGAAGAGGAACTCAAAGGCCTCTTGATGAGGGTGAAAGAGGAGAGTGAAAAGTTTGGCTTGTATACACATATCCCCTCCCTTTTGAAACTCCCTCCTATCTCCCTCCCCACCCCATCCCTCTAGGTTGATACAGAGCCCCTGTTTGAGTTTTATGATCTTAGTTTTTTTAATGCTGTGTTTCAAGCCAGCTTTTTACTCTCTCCTTTCACTCTCATCAAGGGGCTTTTTAGTTCCTCTTCACTTTCTTCCATTAGTTTATCATCTGTTTATCTGAGGTTGTTGATATTTCTCTGGCAATCTTTCTTCCAGCTTGTGATGCATCCAGCCCAGCATTTCACATGATGTACTCTACATGTAAGTTAAATCAGCATGATGATAAAACACAGCCTTGTACTCCTTTCCCAATTTTGAAACAATTGTTCCATGTCAGGTTCTAATTGTTGCTTCTTGACCCACATACAGTTCTCTCAGGAGACAATAAGGTAATCTTGTACTCCTATCTTTTTAAGAGTTGTCCATAATTTGATCCACATGGGCAAAGGATCTAGCATAGTCAATGAAGCAGAAATATATATTTTTTAATTCCCTTGATTTCTCCACGATCCAACAAATGTAGGCAATTTGGCCTCTGGTTCCTCTGCCTCTTCAAAACCCAGCTTGTACATCTAGAAGTTCTCACTTTATGTACTGTTGTAGAATAGCTTGAAGGATTTTGAGTATAATCTTACTAGCATATGAAATGAGTGCAACTGTACAGTAATTTGAACATCCTTTGGCATTGCCTTTCTTTGGGATTGGGATGAAAACTGACCTTTTCCAGTCCTGTGGCCATTACTGAGTTTTCCAAACTTGCTGACATATTGAGTGCAGCACTTTCACAGCATCATCTTTTAGGATTCTAAATAGTTCAGCTGGAATTCCATCACCTCCACTAGCTTTGTTAGAGTGATCATAATGTCCTTTTAAACTGCTTTTTTAGAAATATACTTCCCCCAAACTTTCAATGTTAGTGGAGACCAAAGCAGACCCCAAAATATCAAGGGTATTTCTGAGAACAAAGAAAAACCAAAAAGAGCTGCAGGTGTTCGCTGTTGAAAATGAAATTATATTGACTCTTCCCACCCCCACATCATATTAAACCTAGATACAATGTATTAAACCTAGACAGCATACTAAAAAGCAAAGACATTACTTTGCCAACAAAAGTCCGTATAGTCAAAGCTATGTTTTTTCCAGTAGTCATGTATGGATGTGAGGGTTGGACCATAAATAAGGCTGAGTGCCAAAGAAGTAATGCTTTTGAACTGTGGTGTTGGAGAATACTCTTGAGAGTCCCTTGGACTGCAAGGAGATCCAACCAGTTCATCCTAAAGAAATCAGTCCTGAATATTCATTGGAAGGACTGATGTTGAAGCTGAAACTCCAATACTTTGGCCATCTGATGCAAAGAGCTGACTCATTAGAAAAGACCCTGATGCTAGGAAAGATTGAGGGCAGGAGAAGAAGGGGAAGACAGAGGACTAGATGATTGGATGTTATCACCAACTCAATGGACATGAGTTTGAGCAAGTTCCGGGAGATGGTGAAGGACCGGAAAGCCTAGCATGCTGCAGTCCGTGGGGTCACAGAGTCAGACAGGACTGAACAACTGAACAACAACAACTTTCCCTTCCCAAAAGGCTTTCAGACATATCAACAAAGTTAAAATGGAGCTAATGTGATCTCACTAGAACACTGGCACTGTTTTCTACAAAATGCAGGTAGAAGAAAAGATACAATTAAAGATCAAGTCTAAGGAAACTTGCGCTTTAAGAGGTCTGACAAAAGCAAAAAAATATAAAGCTGACTGAGAATGGATGATCAGTTAGGAAGAAGTAAAATCAAACAAGTAGATGTATTAATTTTGTAGGGCTGCTATAACAGAGTACCACAAACTGAGTTCCTTAAAGCAACCAAAATGCCTTGTCTCACAGTTATGGAAATTGGAAGTCCAAAATCCAGGTGTCAGTAGGCTCATGCTCTCTCCTAAGATTTAATGGAAGAATCCTTCCTTGTTTCTTCTAGCGTCTCACGTTACCAATAATCCTTGGCATTTCTTGACTAATCAACCTGTGTCTCCATCTTCACACAGTCTTATTTCCTGTGTGTTATGTCTTCACATTGTCTTCCTACTGTCCACGTCTCTGGTTCCAAATTTCCCTTCTTTTATAAGGACACCAGTCATATTGGATTTAGTGCTTATCTGAATTTAGTATGACTTCATCTTAATTTGCTTACATCTGTACAAGACTCAATTCCAAACAATGATATATTCACAGGTTCCATATGGAAATGAATTATGTGGTAGCACAATTAAACCTAGGACAGTAAGATATTCCAAAAGCCCAATAAAGGAAGATGATCAAGGAAAGAGGAATGATTAACTGGTTAAGTACCACAGTTAAAAATATCACTTTGATTTAGCTACTGAAGTTCAGTGATGTATTTGATAAATGAGCTTTTACTGATAGTTGGAGCAAAATTCTAACTCAAGTGGCTCAAGAGGAAATGAATACTGAGAAAAATAGAAAACCTAAAGAGGCCTGGTTTGCTGCAGTTCATGGGGTCGCAAAGAGTCGGACATGACTGAGCAACTGAACTGAACTGAAACATGGAAGAATTTTGCAAATGAAAGGGAAAAATCATACAGTATTGATATTAGCTGGTTGGTTGTTGTTCAGTTGCTGAGTCCTGTACGACTCTTTGCTATACAATGAACCACAGCACGCCAGGTTTCCCTGTCCTTCACTACACTCTGCATCAGGTGGCCAAAGTTTGGAGATTCAGCTTTAGCATCAGTCCTTCCAATGAATATTCAGGGTTGATTTCCTTTAGGATTGACTGGTTTGATCTTCTTGATGTCCAAAGGACTCTCAAGAATCTTCTCCAGCACCACAATTAGAAAGCATCAATTCTTTGGTGCTCAGCCTTCTTTATGGACCAGCTCTCACATCTGTATGTGACTACTGGGAAAACCATAGATTTGGCTATCTGGACCTTTGCTGGCAAAGTGATGTCTCTGTTTTTAATACACTGTCTAGGTTTGTCATAGCTTTTCTTCAAATGAGCCATCATCTTTAAATTTCATGGCTGCAGTCACTGTCTGCATTGATTTTGGAGCCCAAGAGAATATAATATGTCACTGTTTTCACATTTACCCCTTCTATTTGTCATGAACTGATGGGACCAGCTGCTATGATCTTAGTTTATTGAATGTTGAATTTCAAGTCAACTTTTTCACTCTCCTCTTTTACCCTCATCAAGAGGCTCTTTAATTCCTCTTCACTTTCTACCATTAGAATGGTATCATCTGCATATCTGATTATTGATATTTCTCCCAGCAATTTTTTTTTCACAGCAATCTTGATTACAGCTTGTGATTCATCTGGCCCAGCATTTCACATGAAAAGTGAAAATGTAATCACTCAGTCCTATCCAACTTTTTATTACCCCATGGACTCTAGCCTGCCAGGCTCCTCTGTCCATGGAATTCTGTAGGTAAGAATACTGGAGTGGATTGCCATGCCCTTCTCCAGGGGATCTTCCTGACCCAGGAATCGAACCTGGATCTCCTGCATTGCAGGCAGATTCTTTACCATCTAAGCCACAAGGGAAATGTTTCACACGATGTACTCTGCATATAAGTTAAATAAGCAGGGTGACAGTATACCGCCTTGATGTACTTCTTTCCCAGTGAAACAACCAATCAGTTGCTTCATGTCTGGTTCTAACTTTTGCTTCTTGTCTTGCATACAGGTTTCTCAGGATCCAGGTAAGCTGATCTGGTATTCCCATTTCTTTAAGAATTTTCCACAGTTCATTGTGATCCATACAGTCAAAGGCTCTAGTCCAGTTAGTGACTCAGAAGAAGATTTTTTTTTTTAAATTCCCTTGTTTTCTCTATGATCCAACAGATATTGACAATTTGATCTCTGGTTCCTCTCCATTTTCTAAATCCAACTTGTACATCTGGAAGTTCTTGGTTCAAGTACTGTTGAAGCCTAGCTTGAAGGATTTTGAGCATTACCTTACTAGCATGTGAAGTGAGTGCAATTGTATAGTAGTTTGAACATTCTTTTATATTGCCTTCCTTTGGGATTAGACTCAAAACTGACCTTTTCCTGTCCTGTGGCCACTGCTGAGTTTTCCAAATTTGCTGACATATTGAGTGCAACGTTGTAACAGCATCATCTTTTAGGTTTTTAAATAGTTCAGCTAGAATCCCATCACCTCCACTAGCTTTGTTCATAGTAATGCTTCCTAAGGCCCAAATGACTTCACACTCTAGTATGTCTGGTTCTAGGTGAGTGACCATCATGGTTATCCATGTCATCAATGAGCTTTTCTGTATAGTTCTTCTTTGTATTTTGACACCTCATTTAATCTCTTCTGTTTCTGTTAGGTCCTTGCCATTTCTGTCCTTTATTTTGTTCATCTTTGCATTAAATGTCCCCTTGGTATCTCCAATTTTCGTGAAAAGATGTGTAGTCTTTCCTATTCTATTGCTTTCCTCTATTTCTTTGCATCATTCACTTAAGAAGTATTTCTTATCTCTCCTTGCTGTTCTGAACCTCTGCATTTAGCTAGGTATATCTTTCCCTTTCTCCTTTGCCTCTCACTTCTTTTCTCAGCTATTTGTAAGACCTCCTCAGACAACCACTTTGCCTGCCTGTACAATGTAACAAACCTCTGTCCATAGTTCAGACACTTCATCTACCAGATCTAATTCCTTGAATAGAGTTGTTACCACCATTGTATAATCTTAAGTGATTTAAGTCGTACCTGAATGGTCTGGAGGTTTTCCCTAGTTTCTTCAGTTTAAGTCTGAATTTTGTTTAAAAGGAGCTCATGATCTGAGCCACAGTCAGCTCCAGGTTTTGTTTTATCTGACTGTATAGAGCTTCTCCATCTTCAGCTGAAGAGAATATAGTCAGTCTGATTTTGCTATTGACCATCTGATGATGTCCATGTGTAAAGTCATCTCTTGTGCTGTTGGAAAAGGGTGTTTGCTATGGCCAGTTTGTTCTTTTGACAAAACTCAGAATATAGTTGCTCTCTGGATCCAGTAAACTGTGTAGTTCTACGAAGCAAATGGGAGAAAGAAATAGAGGAGTAAGAGAGTCTAGTACATAAATATAGGAGTGGTTACACTGACTATGGAATCAGAATTTCAGTTGCGTAGGAAGTCAGGGTATACATGGAATGAGAGACAAAGAAATGTCTACAGAATCAATAGACTGTAAGTCCCAGTGGAGTCAGAGTAGTAGACGGTGGAAAGTTTAACAGGTTGTTATTTTAAAGCTTTGTTGTTGTTTTAAAATCTGCTGCTCTAAAGTTTAAATACTGACAGCAAAATATGTTTAGGTTACCTCATTTCAGTCTTTTTATTTCCTCACATTTTTTATAAAACATTGTATAAGCATCAAAGATGACTTGTAATAATTACTGTCAATGATTTTTAAAAATTGTCTTCCTCATAAAATTTGAATCGAAAAGTTCTGCTTCCTCTATTAGTCTCACAAGGTAAGGAACTTTTTTGTAGGCTTCCCTGGTAGCTCAGTTGGTAAAGAATCTGCCTGCCACACAGGAGACCCCGGTTCGATTCCTGGGTTGGGAAGATCCCTTGGAGAAGAAATAGGTTACCCAATCCACTATTCTTGGGCTTCCCTGGTGGCTCAGATGTAAAGAACCCATTTGTAATGTGGGAGACTGGGGTTCAATCCTTGGGTTGGGAAGATCCGTTGGAGAAAGGAATGGCTTCCCACTCCAGTATTCATGCCTGGAGAATTCCATGAACAGAGGAGCCTGGTGGGCTACAGCCCATCAGGTCACAAGGAGTCAGACATGACTGAGCAACTTTCACTGCACTTGACTTTCTGAAATATTTCTACCACTGATGAATAACTACAAATTAAATATAGCTGTTAAATGATATTTTATTGAGTATTATGAATACTAGTACAATAGATAATTCAACACTATGCCTTATTCTGTTTTGTATCATTTAATTTTAAATTTGTTTTACCTTCTATTTTTTGCTAAAAGAAGATACATTAATCTCTAGTTATGTAGCTAAGGCCGTCTTTTAGCATTCATTTTTTAATCATTAATCTATTTTCCTGTCTTATATTTGAAAGTTTTTAGTAATTACTTTTGTATGTACAAGCAATTTTCACTAATTAATAGAGCATTTTGCCTTTGTAAGAGTAAACAAACATATGATTTGAGAAGACTAATAGAATTTCAACATATAAACACATAAAGAAATATCACTCCAAACTGCATTTGAAACACTTGGTAATGAGTTTCAATACATGTGTGAATTTGCATTCTGGAATCTTTATATTTTTAATTTTTAAATTAATTTTTTTGGAGTATAGCTGCTTTACAATGTTATTAGTTTCCACTGTACAGAAAAGTGAATCATCTATATGTATACATATATCCTCTCATTTTTGGATTTCTTTCCCATTTAGGTGACCACAGAACATTGAGTAGAGTTCCCTGAGCTATACAGTAGGTTCTAATTAATTTCTATTTTATGAAAGTGGAAGAAAAAGTTGCTCAGTTGTGTCCAACTTTTTGCTACCCCATGAACTATACCGACCTTGGAATTCTCTAGTCTTTCCCTTCCCCAGGGGATATTCCCAACACAGGGATCAACCCAGGTCTCCCACATTGCAGGTGGATTCTTTATATATAGTATCAATATGTATATATGTCAATTCCATTCTCCCAATTCATCCCATCCCCTTCAACCCCCCTTGGTATCCATTTATTTGTTCTTTACATCTGTGGCTCTATTTCTCTTTTGCAAATGAGAGCATTTATACCATTTTTCTAGATTCCACATTTATGCATTAATATATGATATTTTTCCTCTCTTTCTGACTTCATTCTGTACGACAGACTCTAGGTTCATCCATATCTCTGTAAATGACTCAATTTCATTCCTTTTTATGACTAATATTTCATTGCATATATGTACCACATCTTAATTCATTCCTCTGTTGGTGGACATTTAGGTTGCTTCCATGTCCTGGCTGTTGTAGATGGTGCTACAATGAACACTGGGGTCCATGTGTCTTTTGGAATTATATTTTCTCTAAGTATATGCCCAGGAGTGGGATTTCTGGGTCATATGATAGTTCCATTTTTTATTTTTTTAAGGAAACTCCATACTGTGTCCCATAGTGGTATATCAATTGACATTCCCACCAAGGTGCAAAAGGGTACCTTTTTTCCCATACCCTCTTCAGCATTTAATATTTGTAGATATTTTAATGATGACTATTTTGATCCTGGGTGTTCATTGGAAGGACTGATGCTAAAGCTGAAACTGCAATACTTTGGCCATCTCATGCGACGAGTTGACTCACTGGAAAAGACTCTGATGCTGGGGAAGGTTGGGGGCGGGAGGAGAAGGGGACGACCGAGAATGAGATGGCTGGATGGCATCACCGACTCTGTGGACATGAGTTTGAGTGAACTCCGGGAGTTGGTGATGGATAGGGAGGCCTGGCGTGCTGTGATTCATGGGGTCGTGGAGAGTCGGACACGACTGAGCGACTGAACTGAACTGAACTGAACTGATTTTGATGAGTGTGACGTGATACTTCATTGTAATTTTGTCTTGCATTTCTCTAATGATTACTTAATTCTTTTCATACATTTGTTCGCCATCTGTATGTCTTCTTTGGAGAAATGTGTAGTTAGATTTTATGCCCATTTTTTTTTTCGGTTTATTTTTTTTTAACACTTTGAGCTGCATGAGCTGTTTGTATATTTTGGAGATTGATCCTTTGTCAGTTGCTTCATTTGCAGATATTCTTTTCCATTCTGAGGGTTGTCTTTCCATCTTGTTTATGGTTTCCTTTGCTGTGCAAAAGCTTTTAAGTTTAATTAGGTCCCATTTGTTTTGTTTTTATTTTCATTACTCTAGGAGGTGGGTCAAATAAATCCTGCTGCAATTTATGTCAGAGACTGTTCTATGTTTTCCTCTAAGAGTTTCAGAGCATCTGGCCTTACATTCAGGTCTTTAATACATTCTGAGTTTATTTTTGTATATGGGATTAGGGAATGTTCTAATTTCATTCTTTTACATACAGTTGTACAATCTTCCCAGCAACATTTATTGAAGAGGCTATCTTTTCTCCATGGTATATTCTTGCCTCCTTTGTAATAGATTAAGTGACTATATGTGCATGCTGGAGGTCTGCTGGTAAAGAATCAGAATCCCCATGAACAGAGGAGCCTGGGATCACAAAGAGTTAGACATGACTGAGTGACTCAGTACATGTACATGAGTTCCTCTCTGGACTGCCTATCCTGTTCCATTGAAATCTTTGCTATTACATTGATTATTCTCTCTACTCTAGCACTGTTATATTAATTTTGCTGTAACATCTTAGTAATTCTGCTTTAAGATAACACTGATTATGGTAGATTATATTTCTCCACATTTGTTTTTTTCTCTCAGCTTCCATAGCGGTCTAAGTGGCAAAGATGCATTTGTGTTACATGGGAAGGTGTAAGGGCACACAGACAAACTCTTTCCCATATATGACACTTGGACTTATGTTCTTGGCTTCTCAACAAACACCACCCACCAACCCATACACACACATTTTCTCCAGGAATTTGGCACAGGTTCCAAAATTTCTCTATGAGACTCTTACTACTTTTATATCCTACTGGATAGGTACTATTATTTTTCCCACCTCACACATGAGAAAACGGAAGTCTTGTTCAGTCAGACTGCAGCACACCAGGCTTCTCTTTCCTTCACCATCTCCCAGAGCTTGCTCAAACTCATGTCCATTGAGTTGGTGATGCCATCCAACCATTTCGTCTTCTGTCCCTTTCTCCTCCTGACTTCAATGTTTCCTAGCATCAGGGTCTTTTCCAATGAGTTGGCTCTTCGCATCAGGTGGCCAAAGTATTGGAGCTTCAGCATCAGTCCCTCCAATGAATATACAGGATTGATTTCCTTTAGGCTTGACTGGTTTGATCTACTTGCAGTCCAAGGGACTCTCAAGAGTCTTCTCCAACACCACAGTTCAAAAGCATCAATTCTTTGGCACTCACAAGTTAATGTATTTTAAGTAAATGGACCGACTAGATATTATGTCTATCAGCTATATTTTTGTATACTTCAGAATCTGCAGCATTACTTGCCCATAAAGAAAACAAAAATTTGATCACTGACTTATTATATGCTTCATAAATAAATTCATTATTATATATTAGAGAATGTATTTTGGAGAAGAAATCAAGAGAACAGTCTTATTATTTTGACAGATAATTATTAGCAAACATCAGAAGAAGCATCTTCTACTGTCTAGTTTGAACATATAAAGTTTAATGTTGTCAAAACCATGTATTAATTGTCTTTTAGACCAAAGTTGAGATTTGACCAGCTCATAAATGAGGTAGTCATTATTCTGTGCAATCCATTACAAATCAGCAAGTGGCACCTGCAATGCAGGAGACCACAAGAGACATGGGTTCAATTTCTAGGTCAGGAAGATCCCCTAGAGAAGGAAATGGCAAACTTCTCTAGTGTTCTTGCTGGAAAATCCCATGGACAGAGAAGCCTGGTGGGCTACAGTCCATGAGGTTGCTGAGTCGGACATGACTAAGCACCCACACACATGTGGAGGAGGTTGTCAAGGCCTTTCCATAGTTCGGCAGCATGACAAACCTGTGAAGCTTGTTTTTAGTCTGAAGTTGCACTTATGGATTATCTTTCACCCAACTGTTCTGCATCATATTCTAAGTGATTATTCTTGCTGAAAAACATATCTCATCTCTGATTACTGCATGCTTAGTTGTGCTCTCTGCCCTTGTGTTTTGCTAGCAATTTATCTAAGAATGCTTCATGTGAAATTGTACTTAAATATTTTTAAAAAATTATTTCCCATACCTCTTATACAATATAATCAAAGTGAAATTGTAGAAGACCATTTATTGGAGATGAAGTGCACCTGAGAGAATTCCTTACTGGAGAATCCCAAGTGCATCAAATTTCAGTAAAATGACTGGTACAGAGCTAATTAAACTGACCACAATATCAGCAATGTGAATTCCATGAATACACAAGAGACCAAGGAATATTAAAAAGTGTTTCTACTAAAAAGTATAGCTTAGAATTAAATGATACTGTAAGAGTTATTCAACTAACTACTCTACATATGAATACATATCCAATTTAGATTTCTTTATTCCATTTGACCTCTTTCCTTAACAGAAACTGTATAATGAGTGAAGTGATTGTTATGTTATGAATTATGTTTTCATTCAGGCAAGTTCATACACTCTGGGTTACATGAGAAAAAAGATCTCGGCCCTTGATTTCCCTAAGATACCATCCAATCATAGTCTAATGATTTTTTCCCCTTTTATCAATTTTTATTAAGACTTTTTCCTGATATTGGACATCACAACACAGATTTGTCCTCTCTCATTATTATGTTACCATCCAAGCCAGATATTATGATAGTTATTATTTTTCTTAACATCTTTATACTCAAATCAATCACAATGCTTCTCTCACTATTCAGTCACAGGAGTCTTCCTAACTTTACCCTATCTCCTAAATCCACCTTTTTTAAATAAAATAGAGCTCCCCACAAAGGCAAAATCTTATGTTACTGGGGGCATTAGCTTAACACTAACAAGTAAATAAAAATAGATATGTAAGAAACAGGACCAGAAAAAATCAGTAAGCATTGTTAACATATGTTGATGATGATATTGATCATAATAGTAAATCATTGACTACTTGTTATGTGAGATAAGTGCTATTAAGATGTAGATTTTATTGATAAGGAAATAGGCAGAGATAATTACATAATTTAATGGAGCTCATGCACCTACTTAGTGGGAGAGTTTAGAATAAAAATCAGCTTTGATTCAGAAACTATACTCATTTTTCTCAACTGTCTCAGAATTTTGGGAAGTCAGAGCTAAGATCCCATGAAGGTTTGGAAGACTTGAGAGACAAAACTATGTGTATCTTGGCCTTCTGCACTTGACTTTCATAAGGACTGTTATAAACTGCATTTTCTCATTGACTGCTTGCTACAAAGGTGGCTAGAATTAAGTGTGTGAATTGTGAATTATTAAAAACAACCAACAAATAACCAAAATAACTTTTGAACCTGTCATAGTATCTTATTTGGTGGAGTGGATATGGGGGCTCTTTTTTCCCCAAGATGAAATAAATAGTTGTAAATTCCTGTATAGATGCACCAATCCCTCCATTCAAGAGTAGCTTTATTACACACAAGGTTTAAGCCTTGGCATGATACATGACTTATCAGAGACAGACGTTGAGTCCTCTGTGCTCTAGTAAAATTAGCATTGTACCTGTAGCTGAGATCTGTCAAGATCCAGCAGATAATAGAATTTATCAGTCTTAAGATGTTTTGGGAATTGCAGATTACTACATATATCTCACAAGAATAATACTTGGCATCTAAGGAAACTACTAGAATCTCCCCCCGATCATATCTGTAGGGGTCTCCTTGGTCATTATGACCCCTAAACAGAGTGAACAACTATATTATTTTCAAAGCACTTAAGATCTGCCATATGGGCCAACTTTTTTGACCCTGCCTTGGAAGACCTGTTTTGATGCTAAAGCTGAAACTGCAATACTTTGGCCACCTCATGCGATGAGTTGACTCACTGGAAAAGACTCTGATGCTAGGAAAGGTTGGGGGCAGGAGGAGAAGGGGACAACAGAGAATGAGATGGCTGGATGGCATCACCGACTCTGTGGACATGAGTTTGAGTGAACTCCGGGAGTTGGTGATGGACAGGGAGGCCTGGCGTGCTGTGATCCATGGGGTCGCAGAGAGTCGGACACGACTGAGCGACTGAACTGAACTGAACTGAACTGAATCTTTTTACACATGGCTATAGCTAAGAATGCATTTTGGACCTTTGCCTAAAAAGGATCAAAGAACTGATACCATGTACATGTGTCCAGTAAGCTAACCTCGCATCCAAAGTATGTCATCAGACAAGAAATTAGAAATTATCTACTATGAGAAAAAAGCATATATTACCAGGTAATATATCCAAAATAGCAACCAGAAGTCCCAATTTGGTGGAGATCTATGCTGATGGCTGATAGATTGTGGTGTTCCTAGGAATGTAATACATGGATATCCAGCAAGAGTGTCATTGACCTATATATTACATATCAGAGATGAGTAAAGAGTATCTGGTATAGAAGAGACACTAAATAACAACCATACTTGTATAAAGGACCCATGAACAGAGTCATCACTGGTATTTTGACCAATGGAATAAAAGTGACATACTGACCAGGTGTGAAAACTATTATGTTATCTGCAACCTTGCTTCTTTCCCTTCTGTTGTTAGTATGGAAATATCCTTAAAAGGAAATGCTCTGTCACACTGGGTCCAAGGTGAAAAAAGAGAAGTGGTCAGAGAGATGAGGGTACAGCTGACCAGTGATGGACAAATAAAATATGCAAAAATTAAGCCAGTTTTTTTTTTTTTCTTTTAAGCGACTGAGGTTTTTGAGGTCATTTACCACCACAGAATTACTTAATTTATTCTGGCTGATCACAGCTATCCACTCTGAGTAATTATAGCAATGATTTATCAAAGAAGAATTAACTATCCCTATTTTATAACCTATAATTCCCAGTGCTTAATTTTTACAAGACCCTGAAGTCCCTCTCACAAGAGGCATAGACAGGGGGACATGCACATGTTTCTGGATCATGACTTAATATCTCTTGTTATAAAGAATGAACTTGTTTTCCTTGTGGCAGAGCTAAGTGTGCACAGGACTCATTTCAAGAGCAATCCTTGACAGATGTTCAGCCAAGTTAAGTAATAGCTTCCTTATCACCATGTACAATGGGTTACCCATGTAATAGTGCTTTCAAATTCAATATATGCCATCTCAAATGAATTCATGAGGCAATAAGTCAGTAATTTTCAACCTTTGCCTTCAAAATTTTATAAGGGAGGAAAGAGAGCAGCACATTCATTGCAGATTATCTTTCCAGGTCTAAATCAGGATCTCTGCCACTCACAGACTGTCATTGTGAGAGAATATTCAGTTTCCTATCAATTTTCAGCAAATTTGCAGACCCATCATTACCACCAATGCAAATGCAGGCTCAGTCTGATTTAATCACATAGGCATCTGCTCATTTGTAAAAAGAAAAAAAACAAGAAAATCTGCATAATGTGTGATGTAGTTCACATTTCAGAGACTGAAAAGACAGTTTCTGATGACATAGCCTGATAAATTCAGTGTGGTTTTGAACCTGTAGCCTCAAAGTCTTTACACTCTCCAAGGTACCTTGGAAGCTCACGAGCCCTTGAACATGCATTAATGTCTGTAGTGAAACCAGTAATTCTCATGTGTATTTCATAGAAGGGAAGAATTAATTCAAGGCATCTTCCATCAGGTATAACCAGGGCCTAGGTATAGACAGAAGCATAGTATGTAAACAGAAGAGTAGAATTAACCCCTTCCTTTTTCCTTACTGTGAATCACTACTGTGTATTCTTATGTCATTTTCCTAGGGATGAGGTGATGTGAATAGTCATTTATCCTGGACCACATCTCCACCATTATTCATATAAATATTGCTTTTTTGGTCTAAGACACACTGAATCACAGTGTACCTTCAACAACTTTTTTTTTTTTTTCTAATTACTTCTCTTGGTGGTTCTGGATCAAAATCAGTGGACTGTTTTTAAAAAACGAAGAGAGTTGGTGGTTAGACTCTTGAGGGTGATAGCAGTAAATTCCTATTTGCACACTGCCTGAATGAAAGGAATCACATTTTGCTATAGTCATATTTATAACACTGAAGCCATCATGTTCCCTTTTGAAAGACATGGTCATACTGATTTAGCTCCAGCATCAGTTTTTAAAATCCCCACACAAAATGTCCCAGAGTGATTTTTAGCATATTACGGGATACATCCTGGTAGACTGGTGCCACTTCATATCACAAGCTACCTGGTGGCTTTTCCTACCTAAGATAGCTATGTGCTCCTATACCTCTTCCAGACATTTAATGCAGGACTTCTTTAGGGTCAGTGTAGTGATCCCATGTGCCAAGCATTCCATATTCTTTACTTCAGTAATGAATTTTGTATTCTGACAAGGGTCTTATGGTGTCCACATAGAAAATTAAATTCTTTCATGACCCAATAAATAGCAAAATCAATGACTTTATGGACTTGAAATCGTTACTTATGCTCTTCTAAGATGAGGACCAGAAAGAAAGATGAGTTAGGCAATGATATATTACTGAATAATTTGGAAAGCAGCTGCAGTGAAATCAGTAATAAAAGCAGAAGCTTTCACTCAAGACAGCTCTTTCTAATAACAGCAAAATCCAACATAAAAAGTTCTCAAGAACAGAAAAAGTTAAATTCATAGGCTCCATAAATATGTTATCATTTTTCTCAATTAATTTAATAAGTGATTTAATACAATCTTATATCCTCCTACATGTCATATCTGTTACATATTAAAATGGTCAGTTTTGCATTATTTTGATTTTTGTATCGTGTATTGGCAAAAGTCACATAAAATATACTGTTTTAATTATATGTAGCTGTACAGTTCAGCAGCACTAAGTACATTCACATTGTTGTGCAACTCTCACCATCGTCCATCTCCTAAATTTTCCACCTTTCTAAACTGAAACTCTGTCCCCATTAAACACTAATTCCCCATTCCCCCTTCCCACATTTCCCAATATACTTTCTGACTCTATGAATTTGACTATTCTAGGTACCTCAGATAAATGGAATCAAACAGTATTTGTCTGCACCTAATGTATTATGGAATGCATTTTTGAGGTTAATATATGTCCTACAAACATATTGTACTTCCCACCCCCTCCATGCTACACAGTATGTTCTCATTAGTTATTTGTTTTATACATAGTGGGCTTCCTTGGTGGCTCAGACAAAAAAAGAATCTGCCTACAGTGCAGTCAGATGGATCCCTGGGCCAGGAAGTTCCCCTGAAGAAGGGAATGGCAACCCACTCCAGTATTCTTGCCTGGTGAATTCCATGGATAGAGGAGCCTGGCAGGCCATACAGTCCATGGGGTCGCAAAGAGTCAGACACAACTGAGTGACTAATAACACTCACTTTTATTTTTTTCACTTTATATATAGCAGTGTATATATGTCAGTCACAATATCCCAATTTATCCTATCCCCCTTCCAATCCCTTGGCATCCACATGTTTGTTCTCTATGCCTGGGTCTCTATTTCTGTTTTGTAAATAGGTTCATCTGTACTATTTTTTTAGATTCTTCATATATGCGTTGCTGCTGCTGCTAAGTCACTTCAGTCGTGCCCGATTCTGTGTGACCCCATAGATGGCAGCCCACCAGGCCCCCCAGTCCCTGGGATTCTCCAGGCAAGAACACTGGAGTGGGTTGCCATTTCCTTCTCCAATGTGTGTGTTAATACACAGATATTTATTTTTATCTTTCTGATTTACTTCACTCTGTATGAGAGTCTAGGTCCATCCATGTCTCTGCAACTGTCACAGTTTTGTTCTGCTTTATAGCTAAGTAATATTCCACTATATATATATATATATACACACACACATATAAATACACACACACGACACACACGTTTATCCATTCCTCTCCTGAGGGACATTAGGTTGCTTCCACATCCTGGCTATTGTAAACAGCGGTGCAGTGTATACTGAGGTGCATGTATCTTTTGAAATTATTATTTTTTTCCAGGTATATGTCCAGGAGTGGGATTGCTGGGTCATATGGTAGTTCTATCTTTAGTTTTTAAGGAACTTCCACACTGTTCTCCATAGCGGCTGTATCAGTTTACATTGCCACAAATAGCATAAAAGGATTTCTTTTTCTCCACACCCTCTCCAGCATTTGTTTTATTTTTTAAAGATTTGTTTGCTTATTTTTGGCTGTGCCAGGTCCTCACTGCTGTGTGGGCTTTTCTCTAGTTGTATCGAGCAGGGGTTTCTCTCTAGCTGCTATGCATAGGCTTCTTATTGTAGTGGCTTCTCTTGCTGGGTAGCACAGGCTCTAGGGCATGCAGGTTTCAGGAGCTGCAGCACATGGGCTTGGTAATTGTGGTTCCCGAGCTCTAGAGCAAAGGTTCAATCGTTGTGGCGCACAGCCTTAGTTGCTCTCCGGCATGTGGGATCTTCCTGGACCAAGGATAGAACCTGTGTCTCCTGCATTGGCAGACAGATTCTTTACCAATGAGCCACCAGGGAAGCCACATGTTTAGATTTTTTTGATGATGGCCATTCTGATCCGTATGAGGTGGTACCTAACTGTAGTTTTGCATTTCTCTATTAGTGATGTTGAGCATCTTTTCATGTGCCTCCTGGCTATCTGTATGTCTTCTTTGGGGAAATGTCTATTAAGGTCTTCCACTCATTTTTTGTTTTTTTTGTTTTTTGGTATTGAGCTGCATGAGCTATTAATTAGCTTCATATTATTGGGAAAAAAAATGTCTCCAAGTATCCAAATGGAAATTGATGAGTAATCTATTAAAATTTAGAACTCTATGTCCCAATTCCTTCACATATGGTTTTCAGTTAATTCTTTATTTTCAAAATCACCATTATGTTCTACGTTAAAAACAAACAAAAAAATGCAAAAAAACCCATAAATATGAAATTTGAATCAAGAAAGTAATTTTTATTAAAAAGTTGAAGTGTGTACTAAATGTCTCTGGAACTCTTACAAACACTTTTCACAGGTATTCACCTTGTTTTCAGAAATGTGTAGTGTTTATTGTTGTTGTTCAGTCACTAAGTCATGTCTGACTCTTTACGACCCCATCGACTGCAGCAGGCCAGGCTCCCTTGTCCATCTGCTCAGATTCATGTCCACTGAGTCTGTTATGCTATCTAACCATCTCATCCTCTTCCACCTGCTTCTCCTTTTTGCCTTCAAAAGGAGAATATATGAAAAATGCATATTTACACAATGGAAACAAACATTTTATTGTTATTTCTCAAAAATATCTAGTATTTTCAAAATATCGATTAACTAAGTATACACAGTACTTCGGTTGGTCAACTGCCAAGTATTTTTGTAATATTTAAAAATTTTTTTTGTTTTGTGCAATACCAAAAATTAGTGTACTTTTTCCCTATCATTGTTAAAAATATAAAAAAACTCTTATTTGTATTATATTTATAGATTTGTTTTCTTATGTATGGTATGGCAACAGGACTTCTAAGAAGGATATATATTAATAATCTTAGCTCAGACTTATGCTTACTATCTTCTGATTTTTATGGAGCACTAATATGGCTCTAGAGTCCAGAAATTATTTGTGTATAGACTTCCCAAAATCTAAATGGTAATCAGTAGTTTTTCTTCTTAGACCAGTGGAATTATTTTCACTAAAACTGGCATGGGAAAAACAGTTTCCTCTTCAGAAAATCATGGAATAGGATCGTATATGCCCATAATACAATTTTATAATAATTATAAAATGATTGTGTAGACTACTATAACAGTTGGGGTCCAGTCAGGAAAACAAGAAATCGTATTTATTATTTGAACACAGAAGTCAGTATATGAAATTGCTAACCCATATGCTAGAGAACTGAAACTATAAAATTACCAAGGTACCACAAAGAGACTTATCTGCTGGAAGTAGCCACCATCTCCAGGGCTGAGTAACAGCGAGAAGGAGGTGGATGGATGGTCCTGAGAGCCATGTCCCTTGTATGTCTGAGGGGTCTGAGGAGTGGGGACAAATACAGGCTGGAATCAACTGCCACTGCTGGGGTGAAGGGTTATTTCTAAGCCATCTATCAGGACCAGCCAGCAAAGAGGACAGAATAAGCCCTTTTTCCCCTCCACCCTTCCATGTTCTTTCTTATGACCTTACTCTGTTGATGAGCATCTGACAGTGTGGTTTGCAAGGTCTCCACCCTTGCATCAAAGTATAGAAGGATGATTTTGAAGCTAAGAGAAAGAATAGCTCATTAACTGACACATTTATTACTGTTACTACTGTGAAATTCTTAAAATCTGAGGATTTAGATTTCATGATTTAAAATATACTTTTAAAAAGTCAACTTTGTACATTATTTGTATATATTTTTATAAATTTTGGTATTTAATGATTTTTACTTATAGGAAAATATTACATAAAAAAGAAACATTGCCTTTTTTCTTGATGGTTTTTAGCCTCTGTATTTCTCAACTTGAGGGGAAGTGACAGCAGTATTTCACATCCATGTTCACTTCTGTGCTCTTTCCCATCAAGAAGGGCGGGTTGACTGGCTGGGCTGTGCCAAATGTCAAGTTTGTCAAGGAATGAGTGAGCAGTACATTCAAACTGTAAGCTGCTCCTCTTCTATCCATGAAAGAATTAATTTATCTACATGTATTGTTATTGAATGACTAGTACAAATTTAAAGATTTATTTTTCTATTAATGCCATGTGCACCATTTATATTCTATTAAGGCATAATATGCATGTTTAGGTGCTAATGAAAATGTTTAGATGTGGCAATATACATGCTTAGTTGACATTTTTATTTTCCTATTCAATCAGTATTGGAAATGCCTGTGAAATGGAATTATTTTTTCAAAGAAATTGAGAAAATTGTAATTAAGGTATTATGATTTAATAAGTTCATACTGAGAGTGGCATTCATGACAAATTTGAGACTGTCTCTTAAGTATACTTTTTCTTCATATAGATAACAAATATCCTAAGTAAGAAAAGTTTGAATAGGGTCTCAAGAACAATTGTTCCCATGTAAAAGATCAGCTCAATTTATCAATTTCTATTCTGAATACTGGTGAACTTACCTGTTTGTGAGTAGGATCCTTAGTTTAAATTCCTAAATATTCTTAAAGCAGTCCATATTTCTAAATGAGTGGGATAAGAGTTTCTCTGGAGTTATATAGCATTTTGAGTACATTCAAGGTATCAGGAACATGAAACCTGAAGAAATTTTATGACTGTTTATTTTTTTGAAAGATACGAATTTATTAAGACAAGCAAAACATCACATTAACTTAAATGTCAAGGAGAATTTAGTACTGCAGGAAATCACCACATCTGTAGCATAACCAAAAGTAATTGCAAGACAAATAAGACAACCAGTGAGTTTCATATAAACCAGTCCACAAACTATTCATAGTACTGCTCCACATTTTCTATTCATATTTTCCCATTATTCATTTCTGCCCCATTTAGCTAAATCTCATAAAGAGATTTTTAAGGTATATTCTAAAATTTACCTTCACATGATATCTGTCATTTGTGAAAATATGACTTTATTTTTAATTAAAAATATTTTTCTTGTAAAAGATAACATTTTATAGAAAAGTGTGAAGAACACACACACTCCGAAGAATAACCATAAAGCAATTACATAATCTCCACCAGGGTCGAGAAATTGGTATCGCCACCTGGGGCTGGCAAGTTCCATGGACCTCAGTGATACCTGCTTCCTGTTGATTCATGTCCTTGTATGCATTGGGGTAGATGTGCTTCCAACAAAAAGAATGAGGCAGAGGTGATGGCGAGTCACTTCTGAGATTAGATTATATAAAGGACATGGCTTCCCTCATGGGATTCTCTCTGTTTTTCTCCACTTAAAGCACTCACAGTGATGCAAGTCACCTCCAAAGTCTCCAGACGGCCCTGGGGAGAGACCCACCTGAGTGAGCTTGGAAGCAGAATTCAGGGGCCTGTCAGAACCAAAGCCCTGAGTCTGGAAGAAGATACTTTAGCTCCAGTTGAGGCTCGAAAAGACTGTCCTGGCTGACACTTTAATCTCATCCGTAAGAATGATACTGAAACAGAGGGACCCAGGTAAACCATGCCCTGATTCCTGATTCAGTGGGAGAGGGCGAGGGTGGGATGATTTGGGAGAATGGCATTGAAACATGTATATTATCATATCTGAAATGAATCGCCAGTCCAAGTTCAATGCATGATATAGGATGCTCAGGGCTGGTGTACTGGGATGAACCAGAGGGATGGGATGGGGAGGGAGGTTGGAGGGGGGTTCAAGATGGGGAACACATGTACACCTGGGGCAGATTCATGTCAATGTATGGCAAAACCAATACAATAATGTAAGGTAATTAGCCTCCAATTAAAATAAATAAATTTAAAAAAAGAAGAAAACTACTATGTTTTCAAGCAGTAGATACACCATCACTCAAAAGCCCTTTCTGTGCTCTCCTACTCATTTCCTTTCCCTACTACCTCTTCCCCCAAAGTAACCCATATTCCTACTATTAATTTTTTTTTAATTGGAGTATAGTTGATTTGACAATGTTGTGTTAGTTTCTGCTTAAAGCAATGTGAGTCAGTTATACAAATATTCACTATTTTTTAGATTCTTATTCCCATATAGGTCATTACAGAGTACTGAATAGAGTTCCCTGTGCTATACAGTAAGTTCTTATCTATTTTATATATTATAGTGTACATATGTCAATTTATTGTCAATATCTTAATTTTCCAATTTATCCCTCCCCTGCATTTCTTCCTTAGTAACCATAGTTTTTCTATATCTTGGACTCAATTTCTGCTTTGGAAATGGTTCATTTGTACTATATTTTTTTTTAGATTCCATATATACGCAATATTATATAATATTTCTTTTTGCTGTCTGACATACTCCACTAAGTATGATAATCTTCAGGTCCATCCATGTTGCTGCAAATGGCATTATTTTGTTGTTGTTTTTTTTATGGCTGAGTGCTATTCCACTGTATATATGTACCACACATCTTTATCCATTCATCTACCTGTTGATGGACATTTAGGATGCTTTCATATCCTGGCTATTGTAAACAGTGCTTTAGTGAACACTGATGTGAGTCTACCTTTTTGACTTATGGTTTTCTCTGGATATAAGCCCAGGAATGGAATTTGTGGGTCATATGGTAGTTCTATTTTTAGTGTTTTAGGGAACCTCCATAGTGGCTGAACTAATTTACATTCCCACCAACGGTGTTGTGAGAAGGCTCCCTTTTTCTCTACACCCTCTCCAGCATTTATGGTATGCAGGTTTTTTGATGATGGCCATTATGACTGGTGTGAGGTGATACCTCATTGTAGCTTTATTTGCATTTCTCTAATAATTATTGGTGTTGAGCATCTTTTCATGTGTTTGTTGACTATCTGTAAGTCTTTAAATAAATGTATATTTAAATCTTCTGCCAATTTTTTGATTGGGCTCTTCTTTTTACTTCGAGCTGTTTGAGTGGCTTGTATATTTTTGGATAGTAATTCCTTGCTGGTTGCTTCATTTTCAAATACATTCTTCTATCCTGTGGGGTTTCTTTTCATTTTGTTGATCCATAGTCCTACTTTTAACACAATCTTTTTTTATTTTTTGGCTTTTGAATGCTTGAAGAAGTGAAGTAAATTCGCTCAGTTGTGTACGACTCTTTGTGACCTCATAGACTGTAGCCTAACAGGCTCCTCCATCCATGGGATTTCCCAGGCAAGAGGACTGGAGTGGGTTGTCATTTCCTTCTCCAGGAGATCTCCCCAACCCAGGGACTGAACCCGGGTCTCCCACATTGTGGGCAGACGCTTTACCGTCTGAGCCACCAGGGAAGTCTGCTTTGAATGCTTATCTTTCCAACAATACAGATTATATTCTTCTGTGTCTGGCATCCTATGCTTCACATTATATTCATGAGATTCATTTTCATTAATCTATGGTTTCAGTTGGGGTTCTTATGGTTATTATTGTTAAAATTCTTATGTATATTGTTTAGTACTCAGATTTATTTCTCACTAGTTTAAACTTTCAACTAGAATTTCTGTATAAAAAGTCGTCATGTTTCTAATGTTTGTGAATCATTGCAAACTGTTTTCTGTAGTTGTACTGATTTACAAACCCAACAGCAGTGTGTTAGAGTTCCCACTGTCCCACATTCTCACCCAACTATGCTATTTTAGTTTTCATATTTTAGCTCTTCTTCCATGGGATGAGTGGTATCTCACAGTGGGTGTAACTTACATCTCCCTGATGACTAATGTGGTTGGTTGAGTCTTATTTGAATTGAGTGCAGAGTCCTGCCACTTACTCTATGGATTTCTCCTTTCCTCATCAATCTGTATGGATGCAAACCCTTCCTTAACTATATGTATGTAAAATGATACAAGCCATTTGTTGGGGGCAGGGGAGCTTGGGTTTCTGTTCTTCAAATGGTGCCTTCTAATAAGCAGTTTTTATTTTTCAGTCTATTCTTTTCTCCCCCTTATTATTGCCATAATGTACTTTACATAAAATTTACAATTTATATCAGTACAGTTCAGTAGCATTCAGTTCAGTTCAGTTGCTCAGTCATGTCCGACTCTGGGACCCCATGAATCACAGCACGCCAGGTCTCCCTGTTCATCACCAACTCCCGGAGTTCACTCAAACTCAGGTCCATCGAGTCAGTGATGCCATCCAGCCATCTCATTCTCTGTCGTCCCCTTCTCCTCCTGCCCCCAACCCCTCCCAGCATCAGAGTCTTTTCCAGTCAGTCAACTCTTCACATGAGGTGGCCAAAGTATTGGAGTTTCAGCTTTAGCTCAGTCCTTCGAATGAACACCTAGGACTGATCTCCTCTAGAATGGACTGGTTGGATCTCCTTGCAGTCCAAGGGACTCTCAAGAGTCTTCTCCAACAACACAGCTCAAAAGCATCAATTCTTTGGCGATCAACTTTCTTCACAGTCCAACCCTCACATCCATACATGACCAAGGGAAAAACCATAGCCTTGACTAGACGGATCTTTGTTGGCAAAGTAATGTCTCTGCTTTTTAATATGATATCTAGGTTGGTCATAATTTTCCTTCCAAGGAGTAAGCGTCTTTTAATTTCATGGCTGCAATCAGCATCTGCAGTGATTTTGGAGCCCCAAAAAATAAAGTCTGACACTGTTTCCACTGTTTCTCCATCTATTTCCCATGAAGTGATGGGACCAGATGCCATGATATTAGTTTTCTGTATGTTGAGCTTTAAGCCAACTTTTTCACTCTCCTCTTTCACTTTCATCAAGAGACTTTTTACTTCCTCTTCACTTTCTGCATTAAGGGTGGTGTTCTGCATATCTGAGGTTATTGATATTTTTCCTGGCAATCTTGATTCCAGCTTGTGCTTCTTCCAGCCCAACGTTCCTCATAATGCACTCTGCATAGAAGTTAAATAAGCAGGTGACAATACATAGCCTTGACGTACTCCTTTTCCTATATGGAACCAGTCTGTTGTTCCATGTCCAGTTCTAACTGTTGCTTCCTGACCCGAATGTAGGTTTCTCCAGAGGCAGGTCAGGTGGTCTGGTATTCCCATGTCTTTCAGAATTTTCCACAGTTTATTGTGATCCACACAGTCAAAGGTTTTGGCATAGTCAATAAAGCAGAAATAGATGTTTTTCTGTAGCATTAAATATGTTCATATTGTGTAACCATCACCATAAAAAAAGCCTTCCTCAGTGATCAAAGCAAGAAAATAGAGGAGAACCATAGAATGGAAAAGACTAGAGATCTCTTCAAGAAAATTAGAAATACCAAGGGAACATTTCATGCAAAGTTGAGCACAATAAAGGACAGAAATGGACCCAATAACAGACCTAACAGAAGCAGAAGATTAAGAAGAGGTGGCAACAATACACAGAATTATACAAAAAAGGATCTTCATGATTCAGAAAACTACAATGGTGTGATCACTCACCTAGAACCAGACATCTTGAATGTGAAGTCACATGGGACTTAGGAAGCATCACTACGAACAAAGTTAGTGGAGGTGATGGAATTCCAGTTGAGCTATTTCAAATCCTAAAAGATGATGCTGTGGAAGTGCTGCACTCAACATGCCAGCAAATCTGGAAAACTCAGCAGTGGCCACAGGACTAGAAAATGTCAGTTTTCATTCCAATCCCAAAGAAAGGTAATACCAAAGAATGCTCAAACTATTGCACAATTGCACTCATCTCACACGCTACAAAAGTAATGCCCCAAATTTTCCAAGCCATGATTCAACAGTACATGAACCATGAACTGCCAGATGTTCAAGCTGGCTTTAGAAAAGGCAGAAGAACCAGAGATCAAATTACTAATATCCATTGGATCATCGAAAAAGCAAGAAAATACCAGAAAAACATCTGCTTTATTGATTATGCCAAAGCCTTTGACTGTGTGGATCACAACAAACTGTGGAAAATTCTTAAAGAGATGGGAATAACAGACCACCTGACCTGCCTCCTGAGAAACCTGTATGCAAGTCAAGAAACAACAGTTAGAATTTGACATGGAACAACAGACTGGTTTCAAACTGGGAAAGGCGTACGTCACGGCTGTCCCCCTGCTTATTTGACTTAAAGGCAGAGTACATCATGTGAAATGCCAGGCTGGATGAAGCACAAGCTGGAAATCAAGATTGGCAGGAAAAATATAAGTAACCTTAGATACACAGATGACACCACTCATGGCAGAATGTGAGGAAGAATTAAAAAACCCCTTGATGAAAGTGAAAGAGGAGAGTGAAAAAGTTGGCTTAAACAACATTCAGAAAACTAAGATCATGACAGCCGGTCCCATCACTTCATGGCAAATAGATGGGGAAACAATGGAAACAGTGGCAGCCTTTACTTTTGGGGCTCCAAAATCGTTGCAGATGGTGACTGCAGTCATGGAATTAAGAGACACTTGCTCCTTGAAAGAAAAGCTATGACCAACCTAGATAGCATGTTAAAATGCAGAGACATTACTTTGCCAACAAAGGTCTGTCTAGTCAAAGCTATGGTTTTTCCAGTGGTAATGTATGGATGTGAAATTTGGCCTATAAAGAAAGTTGAGAGCCAAAGAATTGATGCTTTTGAACTGTGGTGCTGGAGAAAACTCTTGGGAGTCCCTTGGACTGCAAGGAGATCCAACCAGTTCATCCTAAAGGAAATCAGTCCTGATTATTCATTGAAAGGACTGATGCTGAAGCTGAAACGCCAATAGTTTTACTACATGATGCAAAGAACTGACTCATTTGAAAAGACCCTGATGCTGGCAAAGATTGAAGGTAGGAGGAGAAGGGGATGACAGAGGATGAGATGGTTGGATCTCATCTGTCATCACAGACTCGATGACATGAGTTTGAGCAAGCTGTGGGAGTTGGTGATGGACAGGGAGGCCTGGTTTGCTGCAGACCATAGGGTCTCAAAGAGTCAGACATGACTGAGCAACTGAACTGAACTGAACCATCATTACCGTCCATCACCAGAACTTCTCATTTGCCCAAACTGAAACTTTGCACCTATTAAACAACTCCCCACACCTCCCTTCCTCCAATTCTGGCTTTTGTCTAGTTTTTGTTCTCTATGATTGTTCTAGTTTTTGTCTCTTTGAATTTGACTTCTTTATGTATCTCATATGAGTAGAATAGCAATGTTTATCCTTTTGTGTCTACTTATTTTACTTAGCATACTGTTAAGGTTCATAACATCAAGTTTCATCCATGTTATGTCAAAATAACTGTCTTCCTTTTTAAGGCTGAATAATATTCCACACATATATATACCACATTTTGTTTATCCATTCATCCAATAGTTATTTGGGTTGTTTCTGCCTTTCAGCTCTTGGGAACAATGATGCTATGAATGTGGGTGGGTGTACAAATGTCTGTTTGAGTTCCTGCTTTCATTTCTTTTGGGTTTATTCCCAGAAGCAGAATTACCATATCACACAGCAATTCCATGTTTATTTTTCAGTTGGAAGATAATTGCTTTTTAATGTTGTTAGTTTCTTTTGTACAATAATGTGAATGAGTTAGTACTAGTCACTCAGTCATGTCCGACTCTTTGTGACCCCATGGACTGGGGCCCACCAGGCTGCTCTGTCTGTAGAATTCTCCAAGCAAAAATACTGGAGTGGGTTGCCCTTTCCTTCTCCAGGGGATCTTCCCAACCCAAGGATCGAACCCACATCTCTTGTGTCTCCTGCATTGCAGGCAGGTTCTTAACCTGCTGAGCCATCATGGAAGCCATATGGGAATGAGTTATATGTATACATATATTCTCTCCCTCTTGATCCTCCAGCTTCTGGCCTTAGGTCATCAGAGAGTACCACGCTGAGCTCCCTTGTGCTATACAGCAAGTTCCCACTAACTGTCAATTTTATACATGGTAGTATGCTGCTGCTAAGTTGCTTCAGTCATGTCCAACTCTGTGCGACCCCATAGACGGCAGCCCACCAGGCTGCGCCATCCCTGGGATTCTCCAGGCAAGAACACTGGAGTGGGTTGCCATTTCCTTCTCCAATGCATGAAAGTGAAAAGTGAAAGTGAAGCCGCTCAGTCATGTCCGACTCTTAGCGACCCCACAGACTGCAGCCCACCAGGCTCCTCCATCCATGGGATCTTCCAGGCAAGAGTATTGGAGTGGGGTGCCATTGCCTTCTCCCCACATGGTAGTATATATATAAATATGTCAATCCTACTCTCCCAATTTGTCCCACCCTCCCCTCCCCTGGCCCCATGTCCCCATTTTGGCTCTCTATGTCAACATCACTGTTCCTGCCCTGCAAATATGTTCATCTGTACCATTTTCGGAGAAGGCAATGGCAAGCCACTCCAGTACTATTGCCTAGAAATCCCATGGATGGAGGAGCCTGGTGGGCTGCAGTCCGTGGGGTCGCTAAGGGTCGGACATGACTGAGCGACTTCACTTTCACTTTTCACTTTCTACTTTCACACACTGGAGAAGGAAATGGCAACCCACTCCAGTGTTCTTGCCTGGAGAATCCCAGGGACGGGGGAGCCTGGTGGGCTTCCGTCTATGGGGTCACACAGAGTCGGACACGACTGAAGTGACTTAGCAGCAGCAGTACCATTTTTATAGACACTATATGCATGTATTAATATACAATATTTGTTTTTCTCTGACCTACTTCACTTTGTATCACAGACTCCAGGTCTATTATTTATGGTTATCACTTTAATATAAAAATTATTTTCCTTTCCCAAAGTCAAGATGATGTCCCTCTATTATCTTTTAAAACTTTATTGGCATAATTTTCATATTTTTCACTTTAACCCACCAGGAACTGGCTTATATATAAGTGTGAGGCAAGTGCCAGAATTCATTTTTCTCCTATGAGCATATAGTTGACACAGATAGTTTATTGAAAAGATAATCTTTGCCCCCTGGCTTCGTATATGTCGTAAATCAAGTGACCATAAACAGGTGGTAGGTTTCTGGACTCTTGATTTCATTTCATTAGCCTACATATTGGTACTATACCATTACATACTGTCTTAACTACATTTTTATAATAGTTATTGAGTTTTGGTATATGTTAGGATACATTCTCCAATTTTATACTCCATCAAAATTTGGCATTCTTTTTTGCATTTCCATATTTATTTTTAATCTGTTTATCAATTTCTCCTAAAAATACCCTTGAGGAATCTGCTTGGAATTGCATTAAATCCTTAGGTAAGCTCAGGAAATGGCCACCCACCCCAGTATTCTTGCCTGGAGAATCCCATGGACAGAAGATTCTAGTGGGTTACAGTCCATGGGGTCGCAAAAGTGTCAGACACGACTGAAGCAACTAAACAAGCTCAGGAAAAATGGACAAAGTTACAATAATTAGTCTTCCAATACAGTCCCTGGATTTTTAGACACTTTATCTTTGGTATTAGTTCTTTGGCCTCCAGCTCTGTGCAGTTTTAGAGTTTAAGACATACACTGCAGGAGAGAGCACCATATCTGAGGTCTCTGAAACCTCCGATTCTTCTGTGTGACCCCTCCAATCTCTGTCTGTCACTCTGTCTGTCCTCCTAGTAGTAACCCTATGTGCAGGTTTACTTAGGAATCTCCACTTTGTCTCAAATCTACAACCAACAAATGCCTGAAAGGGTGCTCAAGCCCTTAGCTCTTCTCCATGTTGAATCCCCCCATTGGAATCTTACTCTTTTTAGTCTTTGTGGCTGCTGAAGTTCTCTGATGCCTTCAAGAAAATAATTTTATAACTCTTCTTGGTTTTCTGTTTTATAATTGTTTTGATCTGCAAAATGCTCCATCTTACCCAAAAGTGAATCCCTTTGAGGATTAATGTTCGATTTAGACCATCACCTGGAGTACTAGCAAGTGGTGATCATCTTAATCCAGTTACTGAGCCTGAGACAGTTTAAACTGAGAGTGCAACCCTTGTTAGGGGCAGGATATTTCTTATTTCTGGTTTCTCTCTTCTGGAGTGTATCCCTTGGAGGTTCTAATTCAAGTGATAGGGGTTTCCTAGGTTTCTAATTTGACTGTCTTATGTTTGAATTTCTATTCCTTAGAACTGTTAATTTATCAAAAGTTCTGCTCAGCTTGTCTCTAATAGAATCTATTGTATGTGTGTCTGTGCTTAGTCACTCAGTAATGTCTGACTCTGCGACCCCACAGACTGTAGCCCACCAGGCCTTGGAGTGGGTTGTCATTTCCGACTCCATCGTAGGAATCTACAGATAGAATAGAATCTATAGATGCCTCTAAACCTAGGGAAAAAGTAGCCTCAAATACTGAGTTTACCTCTTGATGTTTCTGTCTCCTCCTGGTTGATGGTCCCATAATTCTTCTTACCTTGTTAGAACTCCTGTGTTTCAAAGGGATTGGTCTTTATATGTTTTTCCTCAGCATTTCTAGTTCTCCCAATAAGGAAAATTAATATTACCTTGTGAAATTTCTGTAACAAAATGCAAAATCATAGAAACATTCATTAATGAGGTATTTTCACAACAAAGAATGTATCGATCTTTGGACTTGGCAGAGTAAAGCAGTTTGACTTGGTTTGGCAGCACTTCATTTTGTTTCTGGTGGTGGTGGTTTACTTGTTATGCTTTCAGCTATCATGCCAAAGATCTGCTCTGTAAGTTCAAGTATTTGGAATGAGATTTACAGTTGAAAAATGGTAGCAAGAACACATTAAAATATGAGGGCTAACTCCTTTCTTAATTTTTGAGGTCCTATTTAGAGGTTTCATTGAATGGTCTTCTACCAATTTAAAAAAAAAAAAAAACTTAAACATTTTAGCATTGTACATACTTTGCATCTATAAAGTTGCTTATACAAATTTATCAAATGTGCTCTCTAGGGATACAAAAGTACTCCCTTCTGCTGTCAGTAATACCTCAGTCCAGATGATACAGTTCTGTTTTATTGAATATGAATGAACTATATGAATGTACATATATAGAACCATCAAAATCCATAATCTAAATATTTACAATCTCCCATTATTTCTGGGTATCACTATACTCTTGTTCAGTGTTTGCAACCTCACAACCTCTGCATCAAGTTAAGCTCCTATAGTTCATATGCTCAGAAGTAATCAATTTACCATAAAAATTAGCAGCTTAAAACAAGACACATTGTTAGCTAAGTTACTTAAGTCAAGAATCCAGGATGAGTTTGCTGGGTCCTCTGTTTAAAGGTCTCTTACCCGTTGTAATCCCTGGGTCAGCTGGGATGTAGTCATCTTAAGGTTTAACTGGGGAAATATCCACTTCCAAGTTCATGTGGTTGGTGGCAGGATTCTCTTCTTCGCACACTGTTGGACTGAGGTTTCTCACTGGTAGTTGGCCAGTGGGTAGTTTCTCACTGGCAGTTGGTCAGAGGGAATTCTCAGTTCCTTGCTCGTGGATCTTTCCAAGGAGTCAACTTCCTTCATGAATCCAGGCAAACTGAGCAGGCAATAGAGAGAGTCTGCTGTTAAGATGAAAGTAAAAATCTTATGTAAGCTAGTTATAAAGTGACAGCCTAGCACTTACACTCAGAGAAGGCAATGGCAACCCACTCCAGTCCGCTTGCCTGGAAAATCCCATGGGCAGAGGAGCCTGGTTGGCTACAGTCCATGGGGTCGCGAAGAGTCACAACTGAGCAACTTCACTTTCACTTTTCACTTTCATGCATTGGAAAAGGAAATGGCAACCCACTCCAGTGTTCTTGCCTGGAGAATCCCAGGGATGGGGGAGCTTTGTGGGCTCCATCTATGGGGTCACACAGAGTCGGACACGACTGAAGCGGCTTAGCAGCAGCAGCCACAGTAGGTTATAAAAATGAAAATGAAAGGAGTAATAAAGAACTTAAAAATTTATTAAAAATTTTAAAATGATAATAGTAAAAATATATCTAGGAATTTCTCTGGAGCTGTTGAGGGCAGTGTGGGGTCAGTTCAGTTTTAGATAGTTCCTTGTTCCAGCTTATAATTCTTCTCAAGGTCAATAGGCCCCTTCCAATGCATTTCAAATTTCAATTTCAAAACACTTCAGTCGTGTCCAACTTTGTGTGACCCTATAGACGGCAGCCCACCAGGCTCCCCCGTCCCTGGGATTCTCCAGGCAAGAACACTGGAGTGGGTTACCATTTCCTTCTCCAATGCATAGTCAATGCTAACTATAGGGTTTTAACCTGTTGCACCTGTCACTTCCAGAGAGATTCCCTCTTTGTTCATTTTGGCTTCCTCTGTTTGTAAGTCTCTTCAGTGTCTAATTTCTGCTATGACACAAGGGGGCGAAGGTGGTCACTTATTTAGGCTCACTTGTTCAATTGTGCTGTGGGGAGGGAGGAACAGAGCAAACAAATATCACTGGCATGTGTAGGGAGTGCTTGCAGTCTATGGACCACACTGGGTTTGCCCCAGCTCATGGCACATGTGCTTTCCTGGTCTATACTGCTCAGGTTCCAGGTTGCTCTGCAGGGGAACTGTTCAAAGTGGGCCCTGGGTTTCATGCATTTCCCAGGCCTAAGCTGCTCAGGTTCAGGTTCTGGGGTACTCCACAAAGGCACAGACTCAGACTCGGTTGGGCATGTGTTTGTGCCCTTCCCAGGTCCGAGGAACTCAGGCAACCAGGTGCTTGGTGAGCGCAGTGACCGAGGTGGGCTTCGTGTCTTAATCACCGCCCTGGCTGTCACCTGCCTTCCTCTCTGCCTCTGGTAGGGGGATAGGCTAGTTCACAGATGGCTAACTCTCCTTTGGTATTCGCTCAATTCTTTGTTCTGTGAGTGGGCCAGGCTGCCCCTTAGGTTAGAGCTTTTCATGGGAAAGTTCTCTTTTTTTTTTTTTTTTCTTTTCTCTCTGGTTATCCCACAATTTGGGTTGCTATCTCACGTTAGCTCCCTCAGATTGTCCTCAGGGCATTCAGTCCTGGTCCTCACCCTAAGGATGCAACCTGTGCCTCCCTGTTCAGCCCACACTTGCTGGTGGCTGATTGATGTGAGCATCTGGGCTGCTTCTCCACAGTTTATGCATATACTCTGTGGGCTTTTTTTTTTTTTTTCCTCTCTCCTGGTTATGTTGCCCTCTGAGATTCCAAAACTTCTCACAGACCCGCTGGTGAGAAGGTTTCCTGCTGTTTGGAAACTTCTCCTTGTTTACGACTCCCTACCCCAGATGGGTCTCAGTTCCTAACTCTTTTATCTCTCTTTTTGTCTTTTATATTTTGTCCTACTTCCTTTCGAAGAGAATGGGGTTGCCTTTCTGGGTGCCTGGTGTCTTCCTCCAGCATTCAGAAGTTGTTTTGTGGAAGTTGCTCAGCATTCAAATATCTTTTGATGAATTTGTCGGGGGAGATAGTGGTCTCCCTGTCCTATTCCTCTGCCATCTTCCCAAAAATCTGAAATGATTTTATAAAAGAGAAAATTTGGCATTTACTTATATTTTACTTTCTCTGCAATGTGATATGTGAAGATTTTTATGGCATGACCTAGTAACAACCATGACAGACAAACACTGAAATAAATGTTTGCTTAATGAATCAGTCATTAAGTGAATGAATACAATGATACCTGAGACTCAAACGGAGTCCCAGTGTACTGATGGCCTTAGAACTTCAGATTCTGCTGAGCTATTTGTTGTCCCGCATGCATAAATTGTGTGTCACAAAAACCAGGATTCTTGAGTAAGACACTACTGTACACTAACACCCTGATGATGAAAATAGACAGGGCTGTGCAGTTTCTGTCACATAGATGACGTCATTCAAGGCAAAAAAGCCAGACAATAGACAATGAATTGGACTACTGCATAAATTTGGTATTACGGCCATAAGATGGGACATACTCTTGTATAGGTGAGGGTGAAATTTCCTTTAAGATAAACGGGAAGAAGTTAATTCTGGCACCTATGGCAGTGGATTTTAGATTAGGGATAGAAAGTTTCTCCTGGTCTTCCCAGGGCCTCAAGAAGATCTGACTCAGAAGCAGGAAGGGAAAAACTGCCTTAGCCTTATGAAGTGGGGCGAGGAGTAAGAGAGAAAGGCCATAAGCAGTATTTTCAACAACCTGCCCAGTTGAAAATACTCTTTCTTTTTTTTTTTTTTTTTTAACATAGACCTACTTTGTCAAAGCTTGCTAAAAATGTCATTACAGTTTGCAGTGTGAAGCCCATTGGCTGGCCATGGAGCATCGGTGAGGTCAGTGCCAAGTTTCAGAGAGAGATGGGGGGCCAAATGCAGCATATAGTGCAAGTGGGGCAGGACTCACGCAACCAGCCCCTCCACCCAGACACACAGAGAACGGCATCTGTTGGAGGAGTTTCTGAGACGTTCTCTCTACCCTCAGAGTTCCAGGACTAATGCATCTTTCCTCTACCTTAAATCATTGGTGAATATCTCCTGGAACTAAAGAAAGACACAGTGTGGTGGAGCAGCTAGGTAGAGACAAAATGGCAGAGCAGAAAGATGAGGTCACCTTTTATAGAAATACCAAAATCACAAATAACTATGGATTAACTGCCAAACAAAAAATGAATAAATAAATAAATCCTATATCCAAAGATGAAGAAGAATCCGTAGAAGTACAAATGGGTGTAATCCTGATAAAATCAAATTCTATACCTGCCAGGGATAACTTGGCATCTTTTAAGAAGATAAAAATTGATAAACCTGTAGCCAGACTCACCAAGATAAAGAGGGAGAGAGCTCAAATCAACAACATTAGAAATGAAAAAGTTACAGTGGGCAATGCAGAAATACAAAGGATCATAAGAGACTATTACAAGTAACTTTATGGCAATAAAACAGGCAACTTAGAAGAAATACACAAATTCTTAGAAAGGTACAAACTTCCAATACTGCACCAGGCAGAAACAGAAAGTATGAAGAGACTAATCACAAGTACCGAAACTGAAACTGTGATTAAAAACTCCCAAACAAAAATCCAGGGCTAAATGTCTTCACTAGTGAATTCTATCAATCACTTATTTTTCTGAAACTCTTCCAAAAAGTTACAGAGGAAAAATGGGTGAAAGACCTAAACAGACATTTCTCCACAAAAGACATGCAGATGGCCAGGAGGCACATGAAAAGATGCTCAAAGACCAGAGATACACCAATGTACCTATGGTCAACTAATCTATGACAAAACAGGTCAGAATATATAATGAAGGAAAGAGTATCTCTTCAATAAATGGTGCTGGGAAAATAGGACAGGTATGTGTGAAAAAATAAAATTAGAACATTTTTTAACACCATACACAAAAATAAACTCAAAATGGATTAAAGGCTTGATGCTATAAAATGTGAAAACAAAACAGATTTTGACATAAATCACAGGAATATCTTTTTTGATCTATCTTGTAGAGTAATAGAAATAAAACTAAACATGAGACCTAATAAAACTTGTGAGCTTTTATGCACAGCAAAGAAAACCATAAACAAAATGAAAAGACAACTCGAAGAAAGGGAGAAAATATTATCAAACAATGCAACCTACAAGGGATTAATCCCCCAAATTTACAAACAGCTCATGCAGCTCAGTATAAAAAAATAATAAAAAATGGTCAGAAGACCTAAATAGATATTTCTGCAAAGAAGACATACAGCCAGCCAAAAGGCACATGAAAAGATGTACAATATCACTAATTAGTAGAGCAATGCAAATCAAAATTTGTGTAAGGTATAACCTCACACCAGTCAGAATGTCCATCATCAAAGAGTCTACATGGGAGTTCCCTGGTGGCCTACTAGTTAGGATTTCAGACTCACAGCTGTGGCTTGGGTTTGACCCCCCTGGTTGGAGAACTGAGACCAACCCCTACAAGCCACGTGGCATGGTCAAAAAAGAGTCTACAAACAATAAATGCTGGGGCAGTGTGGAGAAAAGGGAACCCTCCTACGCTGTTGATGGGAGTATAAAATGGTAAAATCATTATGGAGAACATTAGGGAGATTCCTTTAAAAACTAAAAACAGAGCTACTCTATGATCCAGCAATCCTACTACTGGGCATATATAGAGAAAAACATGGTTTAAAAGCATAGACTCACCTGAATGTTCAGTATAATGCTGTTTAAAATAGCCAAGACATAGATGCAACCACATTTCCACTGAAAGATGAATGGATAAAGATGTGGTACATATATACAAAGGAATATTACTCAACCATTAAAAGAAATGAAGTAATGCCATTTGCAGCAACATTGATGGACCTGGAGATTATCATATTAAGTCAAGCCAGACAGAGAAAGACAAATATCATATGATATTGTTTATATGCAGAATCTGAAAAATGACTCAAATGAACCTATTTACAAAACAGAAACAGACTCATAGATTTAGAGAACAAACTTGTGGCTTCAAGCGAGGGAAGGATGGGGAGGACAGATTGGGGGTTAGGGATTGACATGTACACACTATTTAAAAGAGATAATCAACAAGTACCTACACTGTATAGCACTTGGAATACTGTTCAATATTCTATAATAACCTGAATGGGAAAAGAATTTGAAAAAGGATATATGAATATGTAACTGAATCATTTTGCTGTACATGTTGCTGAAACTAATACATTTTTAATCAATTCAACTTCAATATAAAATAAACATTTTTTAATGTAATAACAGAAAAAAAATGGCAGTGTGAACTCTGCCTTATATTTGGGAAGAACTGAACACATTCTTGAGTGTCCCAGTCACAGTGGCAAGACAGTTATCAGAGATGCGGTACTATAGCAGCAGAGGGGCTGGCGGGGGGCAGGGCGGTTTCTTGTATACAATGGAAGGCCAGAGGAAAATGTCCCTAAAAAATGCTTGAAAAGATTCTGAACACATTTAGAAAGTGGTCATTTGGTAATAAGGTACTTCATCTGTAAAATGGGACAATAATACTTGTCTCTGCTTTTCTCTGGGAAAGTTATGAAATGTAAAATAATTCATGACTGTGATGTGTTTGAACACCTTGGAAGAAATATGATACATAAGCTTATGATATCATGATTACCTCCATAATAAAAAGAAAATATTAAAATAACAATAATATGTGCATTTTCAACACCTGCAGTTATATATGAAATATGTAACTCTTTTTATTGTTTTCTATCTAATTCACTGCACCTGCATTAAAAAATGCACCCCAACGGTCCAATTTTTAAAAATATATAAAATCTAGACAGGTACTTATTCTTTTATTCACCCCATTGTGCCTAGGTTTCACAGAACATATTTTAAATAATATATTACCACAAAGAGACCACTTCAATACAAATCTCCAAAGTGTGGGTTAGTTAAAAAAAAATTACTTTTAAAGGAAAACATCTGGCACCTCATAAATATATATCACCTTTCGTCAAGAGTTTCTCAAACTCTCTTCATATATATTACACTTATAAGCATTATTAATTCAGCATATTGTACATTGGTTTGAAAGTAGTCCCAAAGCAGAATTACATATGTAAAATATGTGCTGTAATATCTAGGCCCATGCAGCTCATAAAGAACATTAACCATGATGCTAAATCCTTTTGATTTAATGTGCTCTGTTAGCTAACAGGGGTGATTTTTTAAAGCACAGATACAAGAAAATACTCCAGTTAAGCTTAAAGACAGCTATTTATTCTGACTAGTTTTTTTTTTCCTCTTTTGTGACATTTAGCAAATTATTCTAGGCTTACATTTAGCTTGTGTCAAAAATATGTCTGAAATACTTTACTCTGGTTTATCTCTCCATCTAAAAACTTGCCTTTGCAAAGGCTGAATCTGAAACACCTAACTGGTATTTCTCCTTTTTTCAGAGGATACTGTAAAAAAGAATATTCGTTAATGCCCTTTGGCAATTTTTCCTGTCATTAATGATCTTACTGTGAAGTTATTTGTTGTACTTCAGTTTTTGTGTTTTTTTTTTCTGTGCAAGTAAATGCCAATTCCTCTAGCTGTGTCTTTAATGATGCTGGAGAAAATACAATCAGGTTTATTGTTATATTTTCATAATGGTGCATATATTTAGTTCATAAATCTTACTACTGGCAAAATAATAACACTCCTTTAGCTGTTTCTGACAAATTAGAGGCATTTTTCTTTTTGTGTTTTCATATTTCTCTCAACCCCTTCAAGAAATGAATGCCACAAAATGGGCAGAGTTAAAGCTAAAAGTTGTGAAGTTTTGTGGCCTGAAAGACTAAATGGTCTGTTTACCTTACTCATATCCCTGGTGCCTCATCTAAAACTGTTGACAGTGGAGATATAGTGACAAAACAGAATTTCTACCCATACAGAGCTTTCAACATAAAAGAGAGCAAAGAATAAGTAAACAAATACTTAAATACCTTAAAATTTTTTAAGTGCTCCAAGAGAAGAATATAAATGGATCTGCCTCAGAATTAAAAGAAAGGACCTTCTTTGGATGGTCAGAGGTACCCTCTCTTAATACCTGATGTTAAGGGTATCATGCTGATATCTTGAGTAAATAATGAATGAGACATACATTTAACTTCCTTCTCAAAATCATATTAAAATGACTATCTGAATACATAATATATACAAAGAAAATCCTCTATCCAGAATTAGAAAACATGGAAGAATAACTGTCTCACACCAGGAACTTCAGGGAAATTCTATACACAAGGAGAATCTGCACAGACAACTTCTTGTCTGCACACAAATGAATACCTTGCTTGGGAAATAAGTGAAGAGATCCCAAAAGAACTCACTAGCAGCAACTTGCAGAAAAACCGGGTATCAAGACAGTAAGATAGTAATTTGTGATTCCATCAGAATTTCAGTTAAGTGCCCAATTCCTGTCTTCCTTACACATCTGATCCCATGGCACTCGCTCATGGTGTATCCTGGGAAGTGCCCCTGCTAAATAATAGCTGCCATGGTAAACACAGAAATGTGGTCTTTGAGTGGAGAGAGGCTCCCACTGTAAAGTCCATCACATTGGTCTCTCTCTAGATACCTCTGAAAATGGAGCTTTAAACTGACAAAGTAAGACTATGATACATGGGAACTTTATTCTTATCCCTTCATTTCAGCTTGAAAGACAGTCTCACAACCTCTGACAGGTCCCATTTCACACCAGAGCAGAATGATCCAAGAGAGTTCTCCATAAGGAGAAACTAGTATAAAAAAATCACTGGCTATAGGAAATTACATGGAAGTTCAAAAGAATGTAACTCAGAAGAGCAGTCAGAAGAGTTCGGTTTTCTGAAAAAGTCCTAAACATTTTGAAAGTATGTTTAATCAATGTCCCTTTACAGAAGTCAAGGCAGCAGTGCAGACAACCACAGGGAAAATATGAACCAGAAGAAACGACACACAGAACAGTACAATCCCTGAATTAGAAACCTCACTGAAGCAGATATTAGCAGATTGAAGAGGCAGCAACTATTATAAAGTAATTACCTTCCCATTAAAATAAATAAATTAAGAAGAAAGAAAAGGTAGAAACTAATAAAACAAATTTTCACTGTGATCCAGTCTTCTTGGCTCACAGTGAAAATGAAGAAATGAAGAGGATGAAGCCCTTCTCTTCATGGACTGTATGTTTCACTGGAGAAAGACAGAGATGCAATGAGCAATTAAACATCTGCTTTACTGGAAGATGAAACATGTAATCAAAAATCTATTAAAAGCAAACAAAAAAAAGGAGACAGCAAGGATGACAGTGAGGTTGCAGTTTACAATGCAAGAGGTCAAAGAAGTCCTCACTGAGAAAGTGACACTAGAAAGACTTGATGTTGTAGAAGAGACTGTGTAACTTCTGCAGCCAAGCTGTGAAAGACATGGTAGCTTCTGTCTTGGTTTCTTAGTTCACTCTCTAGGGAGGACCAGCTGTCATGGCATGAGGACACTAACTCAGACCATGAAGAGGCTATCATGGAGAAGAAATAGTGTTTCCCACCAATAGCCAATACCAACTTGCCACACATGTGAGCAGTCGCTTTGGAAGTGAATCTCCCAGGCCCAGTAAATATATGCATACACCGGATGGATGCACTTCCAGCTAACATCTTGCTGTATCCCACAGGATACAAGAAGGGAAGATAGAATTTCTCAGCCAAGATGCCCTCGAATTCTGGAGCCAAAGAATCTGTGAGAGCTAATATTTAAAATTTTAAATCACTAAGTTTCAGGGATAATTTGCTAGGCAGCAGTAGATAATCAACATACATGTAGATATCCAGAGGAAGAACATCCACAAAGATAACCAGAAAGAACAGTAAGAGTTAGTCTCTGAGATAAGAATATGCCTGGTGTGTTTGAAGAAGCATAACGAGGCCAGAGTAGCTGGATCTGAGTAAGGAAAAAGAGAATTAGAGTTAAGTGGAGAGGTAGGAGCCAGATGTATAGGACTCAGTAAGCCATGGAGAGAACTTTGGCTTTTATGTTGAAAAAGATGAAGAGCAAATTTTAAACTCAGAAGTGACATAATCTGATTTAGAGTTTAAAACAGTCACTCTGGCTGAGGCTCCAAATACACTGCTATTTGGGTGAGTGGGCGGGGAGTGGGCAGTATGGTGGAGTAGACAGTGACTAAGTCTTGAAGTAGAGATTAGTTAGGAAATTATGGTAACAATCCAGGCACAAATGATAGTGACTTATACCAGACTGGGACAGTTTCCCAAGTGACTCAGTGGTAAAGAATCCGCCTGCCAATGTAGGAGATGCAGAAGGCGTGGGTTCAATCCCTGGGTTGGGAAGATCCCCTGGAGGAGAAAATGACAACCCACTCTAGTATTCTTTCTAGGAAAATCCCATGGACTGAGGAGTCTGGCAGGCTACAGTCCATAGAGTCAGTCAGAAAGAGTAGGACACGACTGAGCATATACACACACACACAGTACCAGTGGAAGTGGTAGAAAGTGGAAAGATTTTGGACAAATATTGGAGAGAAGTCAAGAATTAGATGCAGGTTGAACAAAAAAGAATCTATGATGATTCCTACATTTTTATCCTAATAAGTAGAGTAACAGCATTAAATCTGAAAGATAATCATAAAGGACTATCTATAATATTTATTGAGGAAACTACAGGATAATGGGAAAAAACAAGTAGGTTAGAAAAAGACTATACTTCTTTAAATAAAAATTTTAGTTTGAAATTAAATTTTTTTCCATAAAAAAGCATACAGAAGTGAAAAGAGCATTAATGACTAGAAAAAAATTGGGTGTATTAAAACAATACTGAAAATAGCATAGACAGCTAGATAGATAATCTATGACAGATAATATGAGAGATGTTATGAGATAAGGAGGATTTGACATGAATCCAAGGCTGGTAGTTCCATAACACCTAGTAAAGTATTAGTAACATGGTAACTCTCAATAAATATTTACATATTTACTGAATTAATGATAATGCTAGGGAAAAAAAGTGTCAAGAGAAATTCCTAAAGCAACATAGGAATTTCTAGCTCTACCCCCCACCAAAAAATAAATTTTATTAACTATGTGTATTCAAAAATATTTTCATATGAGTGAAAAATTCAAGGTGAGGGATTACAGCACTTGCGTAAAGCACAAATATAAGAAAAGATGAAATGAGAAAGGTTAAGAAGCATATATTCACACTACCTCCATCGTCCTTTCCCCAAGCCTGGGCAGCCTGGTGTGGACAGAGATATGCTCCCTGTGGGAGACAGAGAGTGAGGCAAGCACTTGACTTTATCACAGAGCTCAGAACAGACTTAACCCAATTCCAGGCTGACCCCTGGAGCTTAGGTGTCTCTTTGCATGCTTCTACCAACTCAGGCCCCTCACTTACTCTGGCATCTGCAAATTCCAGTGGCCTCATGGCTCCTGCAGTCTCAGGCAGCACATACACCACCAGGCTTCCCATCAGTTCAGTTCAGTTCAGTTCAGTTGCTCAATCGTGTCCAACTCGTTGTGACCCCATGAATAGGAGCATGCCAGGCCTCCCTGTCCATCACCAACTCCCAGAGTTTACCCAAATTCATGTCCATTGAGTCGTTGATGCCATACCGCCATCTCATTCTCTGTCGACCCCTTCTCCTCCAGCCCCAATCCCTCCCAGCATCAGGGTCTTTTCCAATGAGTCAACTCTTTGCATGAGGTGGCCAAAATATTGGAGTTTCAGCATCAGTCCTTCCAATGAACACCCAGGATTGATCTCCTTTAGGATGGACTGAAAAGATGGCTTAAATAAAGGACAGGAATGGTATGGACCTATAGAAGCAGAAGATATTAAGAAGAGGTGTGGCGGCAAGACTACACAGTAGAACTGTACGAAAAAGATCTCATGACCCAGATAATGAGGATGGTGTGATCACTCAACTTGAGCCAGACATCCTGGAATGTGAAGTCATCCTGGAATCTGAAGACAACTGGAATCTGAAGTGATGCTTATAAAGCATCACTATGAACAAAGCTAGTGGAGGTGATGGAATTCCAGTTGAGCTATTTCAAATCCTGAAAGATGATGCTGTAAATGTGATGCACTCAATATGCCAGCAAATTTGGAAAACTCAGCAGTGGCCACAGGACTGGAAAAGGTCAGTTTTCATTCCAATCACAAAGAAAGGAATGCTCAAACTATTGCACAATTGCACTCATCTCACATGCTAGGAAAGACATGCTCAAAATTCTCCAAACCAGGCTTCAGCAATACGTGAACCGTGAACTTCCAGATGTTCAAGCTGGTTTTAGAAAAGGCAGAGATCAAATTGCCAACATCCGCTGGATCATGGAAAAAACAAGAGAATTCCAGAAAAAACATCTATTTCTGCTTTCTTGACTATGCCAAAGCCTTTGACTGTGTGGATCACGGTATACTGTGGAACATTCTGAAAGAGATGGGAATACCAGACCACCTGACCTGCCTCTTGAGAAACCTGTATGCAGGTCAGGAAGCAACAGTTAGAACTGGACATGGAACAACAGACTGGTTCCAAACAGGAAAAGGAGTACGTCAAGGCTGTGTATTGTCACCTGCTTATTTAACTTCTATGCAGAGTACATCATGAGAAATGCTGGGCTGGAAGAAGCACAAGCTGGACTCAAGATTGCCGGATGACACCACCCTTACGGCAGAAGGTAAAGAGGAACTCAAAAGCCTCTTGATGAAAGTGAAAGAGGAGAGTGAAAAGGTTGGCTTGAAGCTCAACATTCAGAAAACAAAGATCAGGGCATCTGGTCCCATCACTTCATGGGAAATAGATGGAGAAACAGTTTAAACAGTGTCAGACTTTATTTTTTGGGCTCCAAAATCACTGCGGATGCTGATTGCAGCCATGAAATTAAAAGACACTTACTCCTTGGAAGGAAAGGTGTGACCAACCTAGATAGCATACAAAAAAGCAGAGACATTACTTTGTCAACAAAGGTCCATCTAGTCAAGCCTATGGTTTTTCCAATGGTCACGTATGGAAATGAGAGTTGGACTGTGAAGAAAACTGATCATCAAAGAATTGATGCTTTTGAACTGTGGTGTTGGAGAAGACTCTTGAGTGTCCCTTGGACTGCAAGAAGATCCAGCCAGTCTATCCTAAAGCCTCCCCATAGGCTCCCACAAATTCAGGCCCCAGCTCACCCCTACTCCTGCCAGCTCCTGAAGACCTGGGCAGTTCCTGAGGCCCCAGGTGGTTCCCATGACTTCCCCAGGCTCCCATGACTGTCCCAGGCTGTCAGTGGACTCTAGCAATCCTAGGCTCCCAGCCCACCCCATTGCTGACTGGTTTCTATGTCCCAGGGTACCTCCTATGGCTCTAGGCTTTCAGTGGACTTCTTTGAAGCTAGGCTCCTAGCTCACCTTGGTGCCAGCTCGGTCCCATGGCAACTTTCATAGCACCAGGCTCCAAGTGGGCACCTGTGAATACAGGCTCCCAGCTAAGTCCTATGCCAGGCCAGCTATAATAGAAACAGACTTTTGACCCATACCAGTTGCAGGACAGTACCCACAGACCTAGACTCTAGCCCAGCTCGACTGACCCAAGCTCACAATGCCAGGATAGGCCCAGGCCAGCATCTGAGACCCCAGGTTATAGGCTGACTCCTGGAGCCACAGACTCCAGCCCATCCTGCTAGGAGAATGATCTCAAAAACTCCAGATTCCAGACTAGGTCCCACAAAACCTGGCTGCCAGTTCATCTCAGTATTCATTGACTCCTGCAGAATCAATATCTAGGTCTGCAACTGCATATCCAGGCACCACTTGTGCCTGCCCAAAGACTCTGAGCAGCAAATTCATCCATGGACACCATCAGGTGGCCCACTCAGAGTCTCTGTACAGATTGAATATGGAGGGCTTTGCCTACTGAAGCCAGTCTGTAAAGATTAGGAGAAGTGCCTCTCAAATGGAAAGACATAAACACAAGGCCACAAGGATCACTGATAATGAAAGAAACAGGACATTGCCAAAGGAAACCATAAAGCTTCCTTGACAAATCCTAAAGAAATAAAAATCTATGAATTGTCTGGAAAAAACTAAAATACAGGTCATTTGAAATCACACAAAGGAATAAGAAGAAAAAAGAATGAAAGAATGAATTTTGGGATATTGTTAAACAATCTAAGCATTAATGGAGTCTCAGAAGGAGAACTGACCAAGAAAGGAGCAGAAAACTTATTTAAAAAAAAAATGGCTAAAAAGTTCCCAAATCTAGGGATAGATTTCAATATCCAATTTCATGAAGGTAATAAGTCACCACAAAATTTCAATTCAAAACCATCTAACTCCAAGACATATAATAATACTGAACAAAATTTAAAAAAAAAAACAGGTAGGGGGTAAATTCCTTATAATTTGAGTATGAAGGTTAAAGACAAAAGTAACTACAGAACAATAATTTGTAAATGGATATACAGTATATATAGATGAAAAGTGAAATCAAAACAAAACATATGAGAGGAAAAAAGTGTAGAACATTTCTATGTGTTTAGAATTATTATCAACTTAAAATAGATCATTATAATTTTTTTCCTGTGAGCCACAAAGCAAAAGCCTACTGAAAGATAATTAATGGACGAAAAGAATTAATACATAGCATGGTGCTAGTGGTAAAGAACCAACTTGCCGATGCAGGAGACTTAAGAGACATGGGTTGGATCCCAGGGTCAGGAAGATCCCCTGGAGAAGGAAATGGCAACCCACTCCAGTATTCTTGCTTAGGAAATCCCATGGACAGGGTCACACCGTCCACAGGGTCACACAGAGTCACACATGACTGAAACAACTTAGCACAGCACAATTAAAATATCATAAGTCACAAAGTAAGAGAGCGACAGAAAAAAGGAACAAACAAATTATAAAACAGCTACAAAATAATTAAATGGCAATAGCAAATCCATGCCTATCAAAATTACCTTTAATGTAAATGGATTGACTTCTACAATCAAGAGAGAGAAATGGCTGAATGGATTAAATAATAAGACCCAATGTTATGCTATCTAAAAGAGTCTCATTTTAACTTTAAGGACACACATAGGATCAAAATGAAGGGATCGAAAATGATATTCCAAGTAAATGGTACCCCAAAGATAGTAAATTGCTACACTTATAATAGACAAAGTGAATTTAAATCAAAAACTTTAACAAGAGACAGGTAACATCATCATATAATGATAAAGTGGTAAGTTCATCAAGAGGATATAATAATTATAATTATATATGCACCCAGTATCAGAGTGCCTAACTATATTAAACAAACACTGACATGCAAAGGGAGAGACAGACAATACAATAACAGTAGGGGATCTCAATACCTCACTTAAACAATGGGGAGATCACCCAGACAGAAAATCAGTAATGAAACATTGGACTTGAACTATACCTTAGGCCAAATGGACTTGATAGACATGTATAAAAGAATCCACCAAACATCAGCAGAATACATATTTTTCTCAAGTGTACCTGGAGTTTTCTTAGAGTATATGTTAAGAGATAAAATAAGCCATAGCAAATACAAGATTGAAATCACACCAAGTATCTTTTCCAACTACAATTGTATGAAACTAGCGATCAATAACAGGAGGAAAACTGAAAAAAATGACAAATGTGTGGAAATTAGACTACCACTCCTGAAAAACCGATGGGTCAAAGAAGAAATCAAAAAGGAAATAAAAAAATTATTTGAAAACATATGAAAGTGAAAATACAAAATATCAAAACTTATGGGATGCAGCAAAAGCAACAAATTTTCATGACAAAATCTCTCACCTAAGTGGGTATAGGAGGAACATTCCTCAACACAATAAAGGTCATATATAACAAACCCACAGTTAACATCACACTCAGTAGTAAAATGTTAAAAGCTTTCCCACTAAGATGAGGAAGAAGACAAAGGTGCTCATTTTACCATTCCTATTCAACATAATACTAAAATTCCTAGTCAGACAAATTAATTAGGTAAGAAAAAACTAAATAAGAGGCATCCAAATTGGAGACGAGTAAGTAAAACTGTCTCTGTTTGCAGGTGACATGATCTTACATACAGAAAGTCCTAAAGATGACATCAAAACATTACTGACACTAAAAAGTGAATTGAGAAAAGTTGTAGGATACAATCATCAACATAGAAAATCAGCTGTTTCTATGCACTAACAACTATCTGATAATTAAAATAATCTCATTTAATATAGAATCACAAATAAAAAAATACTTTAACCAAGGAGTTTGTATTGTTAAGTGCCTGAGTGTTTTTTGTTTTTAACATAATGCAAATGCCTAACTTAAGCTGTGATTAAGAAATCCAGTTCAAAGACAGCTACTAAACACATTGCCAGTCCCATAATGAGATAAAGAGCTAGGCTTTGCCCCACACCCCTACAGCACCAAAGTTTGTTTTAGAGATCTTCGATTCACTTAGATAATTGACTAGTGGCTGGTGGTTTTTCTCTTCTTGCACTTTAATTCCTCAACTTATGCTTTAAATTCACCAATAAAAAGTGAACCCACAAAATCATAGGCCCCCACTACTGACCACAATAGAAGCAGAGCTACCAGGCCTGAGTGTGTATCCACTTTCACCCCCCCTCCACTTCTCCTCATTCCATCTGAGGCCTCACTGTGTGACCCCAGGTGTGCCATGTACCCTCCAAGAGCTGTGAGTAATAAGTTCTGTTGTTTCATAGGCTCTTCATGTTAATTACTGAAGGCATCTTGCGATCATAAGAACTACAGTGCCGGTCCAGCCACAACAATGGTACCGAAAGGGGATAAGTCTATGGGCAACTTGCCTCAGGCCCAGGTGAGCACTGCACCCTGGTATTTCTAGCCAAGATCAATACTTTCAATAGACTGGGATCAGCACAAAAACAGAGGTGAAAAATCTGTATGCAGAAAATTAAAAGACTTGGATCAACGAAATGGAAGAAGTCACATGTAAATAGAAAGATATCTTATGTTTTATGAACTGGAATAATTAAATATTGTTAAAATGTCCATACACAAAGCCATTTATAGATTCAAGGCAATCCCTATCAAGACTGCAATGACATATTTTACAGAAGGAGAAAACAATACTAAAATCTATATGGTCTTTTTGGACAGACACCAAAAGTAATCATAGTATGGAACTGGCATGAAAATAGACACAAAGACCAAAAAATCAGAATCAAGAGCTCAGAAATAAATATAAGCATATGCAGTGAATGAATATTTGATAAGAGAGACAAGAATACTCAATGGGAAAAGCATAGTCTCTTCAACAAATAGTGTTAAAACTGTATATTCACAGGAAAAAGGATAAAATTCAACTCACTTTATAACACTCACAAAAATTAACACAAAATGGATTAAAGAATTGAATATAATCATTAATCACAAGAAAGAAGGAAATCCTACCTTTTGTGACAATACAGTTTGACTTTGAGGGCATATGCCAAGTGAAAAAAATCATGCAAAGACAAATTTGTTTATTCTTATTTATATATGGAATCTAAAACCTAAACTCATAAAAAGAGAGTGGAATGGTAGCTGCCAGGAGCTGAGGGGTAGGGGAATGTTGGTCAAAGGGTGCAAACTTCCAGGTATAAGATAAGTATATGCAAATGACACCACCTTTATGGCAGAAAGTGAAGAAGAACTAAGGAGCCTTTTGATGAAAGTGAAAGAAGAGAGTGAAAAAGCTGGCTTAAAATTCAACATTAAAAAAACGAGTTCATGGCATCTGGTCCTATCATTTCATGGCAAATAGATGGAGAAGCAATGGAAACAGTGACAGACTTTATTTTTTGGTGCTCCAAAATCACTGCAGATGGTGACTGCAGCCATGAAATTAAAAGACGCTTGCTCCTTGGAAGAAAAGCTATGGCAAACCTAGATAGCATATTAAAAAGCAGAGACATTACTTTGCCAACAAAGGTCCATCTATTCAAATCAATGGTTTTTCCAGTAGTCATGTATGGATGTGAGAGGTGGAGTATAAAGAAAGCTGAGTGCCAAAGAATAGATGCTTTTGAACTGTGGTGCTGGAGAAAACTCTTGAGAGTCCCTTGGACTGCAAGGAGATTCAACCAGTCCATCCTACAGGAAATCAGTCCTGAATATTCATTGGAATGACATGTTGAAGCTGAAACTCCAATACTGTGGCCACCTGATGGGAAGAGCTGACTCCTTGGAAAAGACCCTGATGCTGGTAAAGACTGAATGCAGGAGAAGGGGATGATAGGATGAGATGGTTGGATGGTATCATTAACTCGATGGACATGAGTTTGAGCAAGCTCCAGGAGTTGGTGGTAGACAGAGAAGCCTGGAGTGCTGCAGTCCATGGGATCACAAAGAGGCAGACATAACTGAGCTACTGAACTAATAAGTAAGTTCTGGAGATAGAATATAATATAGTGACTATAGTTAACAGTAGTGTATCATACACTTGAAAGTTAAAATGGTAATATTTTAATGGGATGTAGGTATTAACTAATTTAAAGTCATTTTACAATATACCTATATATCAAATCATCACATTATATATACTAATCTTACATATATTTCAATAACATCTCAATAGAACTAAGAGAGAAAAAAATGAAAGTGTATATTGCTTGGGAATTTCCACAACAAATTCTGTGTATTAACCAAACAGAAAAAAAAAAAAAAAAATCATGTAATGGATAAATAAAAATAAATTAAATTTCAAACATTTGTTTAAAATTTCCTAAGAATAAAAACAAGACTGCATCAAAGAACAATTATATCGAGAGCAGAAATTTTTTATCAACAATAAAGGCTGAAGTCATATCTTCAAAATGTTGAACTTAGCACTGTATACCAACATAAATTTTCATAAGACCAAAAGGGAAATAAAGATATCTTCAGAGAGATGGAAGGAAATTACCTTTTACAAGTTACAAAGGAGATACAGATGGCTCTTGAATGACATAGGTTTGAACAGTGGGGGTCCACTTATAGGAGGATTATTTCAACAGTAAAAATTACAGTACTACACCATCTGTAGTTGGTTGAACCTGTGGATTGGAAACCATAGATATAAAGGAACCACAAATAAACAGTATCCCTGTATATAGAGGGCCTATTATAAGTTATACTTGGATTTTCAACTGAGTAGAGTTTAACCTGAGTTGAGTGGAGTTTCAATTGGCCCTTGCATTATTCAAAGATCGATAGTATATCTAAAAGTACACAAAACTAAAAGGAAGGCAGGTAAGTTAGGTCAAAGGCATTGGAAAGCAAGAAAACAATTTTATAAAAGCATTGCCTATTAACAAATAACAATGATAATATCAACAATGACAAAATAATATGGCTATTTATGAAATGACATAAAATTAAAGACTGAAGGAGATCATCAGAATGAAAAGTATTCTAAGATCCTAAGTGAAAGTGAAAGCCGCTCAGCCATATCTGACTCTTTGAGACCCCATGGACTGTAGCCTGCCAGGCTCTTCTGTCCATGGAATTCTCCAGGCAAGAATACTGGAGTGGGTTGCCATTCCCTTCTCCAGGGTTTCTTCCTGACCCAGGGTTCGAACACAGGTCTCCTATATTGTAGGCAGAATCTTTACTGTCAGAGTCATCAGGGAAGCCCTAAGATTCTGACAAATATCAGTCTCAAAATACATAAAGCAAAATTTTATATTTTTAAAACAAAATTTTCCACCAAGGGCCATTAACAGGAGAAGACAATAGAGCATTTTTACTTTGGTAAACATCCAAATTTGTTTAAATAGAAAGGCATTGATTCATCAGAAGAAAATTATTTTAGTAACACTGATGTTTTGTGTTTATGTTGTAGCTTACCTAACCCATGCCTGTCTCACTAAGCTTCTGAGTTATGTTTACCACAGGAACTATCCTTGCCTTCACAACTTACAGTAGAGTTTTACAGCTGCATTATTTCAAACTGTAAAGAAACATATTCTCAGGACTGTAAATTTAGTCTTGGTACTTAGACCTAAAAAAGTAACACATAACACATGAAAGTACAACTATGGTATGATTGTTCGAAGTTGTCCAAAATACAAGGACATGTTTTTCAGAAGATTATTAAAAGACTTATATTTCATAATCAATTTTTATTTGTGTGTGTGTGTATATAGTAAAAAAGGGTGGTTCCAATTAGAAATTTTATTAATAAAATTCTTTATTATATGATACCAAGATACCAAAGAAATTGTCATCTTTAGAAAACTGAATTCAACATGGATAGGACAATAAGTTCGATGCTTTTCACTTACCATGCCATACTATTTGAAATTTCTTGTCAGTGTGATAAATAATAGTAGAACTAATCTGTAAAGGAAGGCATCCAGAATATGTCACTATCTATTTACCTAAAGAAAGCAAAGGGAAAAATTTAAAATACTTGAAAAATGGTATATATGTTAGACATGAAATGTAAAGAAATAAAAAGTTTCCATGGATACCTAATAGTATGTAAGATGTGAGTCACTACAGCAACCAAGGTCTAAAATATACACAGGAATTAATTTATTTAGAAATGTTTATGAAAAATATCACAAAACTTTGCAAAGAAACAAAGTATTAAAGAGAAGGAACAAGATGGTGGAGAAATAGGACGGCAAGACCACTCTCTCCCCCACAAATTCATCAAAAGAACATTTGTACACTGAGTAAAGTCCACAGAACAACTTCTGAATGCTGGCAGCGGACATCAGGCACCCAGAAAAGCAGCCCATTGTCTTCGAAAGGAGGTAGGAAAAAACATAAAAGATAAAAAGAGAGACAAAAGAAGTAAGGACGGAGCTCCGTCCCGGGAAGGGAGGCTTTAGAAAGAGAGACGTTTCCAAACACCAGGAAACACTCTCACTGGTGAATCTGTGGCGAGCCTTGGAACCTCAGAGGGCCACATAACCCTCTTTTTTTTTTTTAAGGTCTTTTTAAAACCCACAGATTACCCACCAAATGGTAACTCCCAGCGAAGAAGCAGTGCAGACACCTGCATACGCCATTAGCAAGCGGGGGCTGGGCAGGGAGGAGCTGGCTGAACTGCTTAGAGAGAGGACTGGGCTTGAATGCTGCGACAATCTGAGAGAACTGGGGATAGCAAAGCAGACTGGGATAGCTTCCCCACGAAAAGGCAAAAAGCTCTAACCGAAGACTCTGCCAGCCCCACTCACAGAACAAAGGACTGAGCAGAACGAGCCAGCTGCGGTTGGTCCATCGCCCATCCCCCACCGAGACAGGCAGGGAGGGCAGCCAGAGCCGGAGGGGGCAACCGCGGCCCCAGAAAGGCATCCAATACCAAACTGCAGGCAGGCTTCGTTGCTAATCAAGACTTCTTGGGCTCCGGCCGGTAGATATCCTCCTGAGAAGGTGCACCAGTTGTACACCCAGAAAACCGAGTGGCACGGACTGGGGAGGCGATAAGTCACAGTGACCACGCTCTCCAAACACCTGGTCACCTGAGCTGCTCGGACCGGGGAAGGCACAAAATGCAGGCCCAACCAAGTCTGCGTCTTTGTGGAGTACCCGAGAACCTGAACTTGAGCCACTCAGACCTGGGAAGTGCATACAACCCAGCGCTGGCCTCAGACAGTTCCTGGCAGAGCAACCTAGAGCCTGTGCAGTGTAGACTGGGACAACACACACGCTGTGAGCGGGGGCAAACCCAGTGGGGCCGAGATGCTGTGAGCACTCCCCACAGATGCCAGATATTTGTCTGCAGTGTTCCTCTCTTCCCAGAACAGGACTGAACAACTGAGCCTTTAAAAAGTGTCCACCCGCACCCTAGTGTCAGGGTGGAAATTAGACACTGAAGAGACCAGCAAACAGAAGCTAAAACAGAGGAAACCACCTTGGAAATGACAGATAGAATAGTCTAGAGGCTACTCCAAGAATAAGACCAAAAACCAGAGGCAAGAGGCTTAAGCCCGAATCCTGAGAGCTCCAGAGAACTCCTGACTCCAGGGAACATTAATCGATAGGAGCTCATCAAACGTCTCCATACCTACACTAAAACCAAGCACCACCCAAGGGTCAACAAGTTCCAAAGCAAGACATACCACGCAAATTCTCCAGCAACACAGGAAAATAGCCCTGAGCTTCAATATACAGGCTGCCCAAAGTCACTCCAAACCCACTGACATCTCATAACTCATTACTGGACACTTCATTGCACTCCAGAGAGAAGTAATCCAGCTCCACCCACCAGAACACTGTCACAAGCTTCCCTAACCAGGGAACCTTGACAAGTCACCCGTCCAACCCCACACACAGTGAGGAAACTACATAATAAAAAGAACTCCACAAACTGCCAGAAGAGGAAAAGGACACCACAAGCAAAGCATTATAAACAAGATGAAGAGGCAGAGAGATACCCAGCAAGTAAAAGAACAAGATAAATGCCCACCAACACAAACAAAAGAGGAAGATATAGGGATCTACCTGATAAAGAATTTCGAATTTTGATGGTGAAAATGATTCAAAATCTTGAAAGCAAAATGGAGTTACAGATAAATAACCTGGAGAAAAGGATTGAAAAGATGGAAGAAAGGTTTAATAAAGACTTAGAGGAAATAAAAAAGAGTCAATATACAATGAATAATGCAATAGATGAGATTAGAAACACTCTGGAGGGAATAAACAGTAGAATAACAGAGGCAGAAGACGAGATAAGTGAGCTAGAAGATAGAAATGTAGAAATAAATGAAACAGAGAGGAAAAAAGAAAAACTATTTAAAAGAAATGAGGACAATATTAGAGACCTCTGGGACAATGATAAATGCTCCAACATTCGAATCATAGGAGTCCCAGAAGAAGAAGACAGAAAGACCATGAGAGAATACTTGAGGAGATAATAGTTGAAAACTTCCCTAAAATGGGGAAGGAAATAATCACCCAGGTCCAAGAAACCCAGAGAGTCCCTAATAGGATAAACCCAAGGCGAAATACTCCAATACACATATTAATCAAATTAACAAAGATCAAACACAAAGAACAAATATTAAAAGCAGCAAGGGAAAAGCAGCAAATAATACACAAGGGGATTCCCATAAGGATAACAGCTGATCTTTCAACAGAAACTCTTCAGGCCAGGAGGGAATGGCAAGACATACTTAAAGTGATGAAAGAAAGTAACCTACAGCCCAAATTACTGTACCCAGCAAGGATCTCATTCAAATATGAAGGAGAAATCAAAAGCTTTACAGACAAGCAAAAGCTGAGAGAATTCAGCATCACCAAACCAGCTCTCCAACAAACGCTAAAGGATCTTCTCTAGACAGGAAACACAGAAAGGGTGTATAAACTCGAACCCAAAGCAATAAAGAAAATGGCAATGGGATCATACTTATCAATAATTAACTTAAACGTAAATGGGTTGAATGCCCCAACCAAAAGACAAAGGCTGGCTGAATGGATAGAAAAACAAGACTCCCATATATGTTGTCTACAAGAGACCCACCTCAAAACGAGGGACACATACAGACTGAAAGTGAAGGGCTGGAAAAAGATATTCCATGCAAATAGAGACCAAAAGAAAGCAGGAGTAGCAATACTCATTTAGATAAAATAGACAATAAAACAAAGGCTGTGAAAAGAGACAAAGAAGGAAACTACATAATGATCAAAGGATCAATCCAAGAAGAAGATATAACAATTATAAATATTTATGCACCCAACATAGGAGCACCGCAATATGTAAGACAATTACCAACAAGTATGAAAGGGGAAATTAATGACAATGCAATAATAGTAGGAGATTTTGATACCCCACTTACATCTATGGATAGATTAAGTAAAAAGAAATTAACAAGGAAACACAAACTTTAAATGATACAATAGACCAGTTAGACCTAATAGATCTCTATAGGACATTCCACCCCAAAACAATGAATTTCACCTTTTTCTCAAGCACACACGGAACCTTTTCCAGGATAGATCACATCCTGGGCCATAAATCTAGCCTTATCATTCCAAGCATCTTTTCTGACCACAATGCAGTAAGATTAAATCTCAATTACGGGAGAAAAACTATTAAAAATGCCAGCATATGGAGGCTGAACAACACGCTGCTGAATAATGAACAAAACCTAGAAGAAATCAAAAGAGAAATCAAAATATGCATAGAAATGAATGAAAATGAAAACACAACAACCCAAAACCTCTGGGACACTGTAAAAGCAGTGTTAATGGGGAAGTTCATAGCAATACAGGCACACCTCAAGAAACAAGAAGAAAGTCAACTAAATAACCTAACTCTACATCTAAAGCAACTAGAAAAGGAAGAAATGAAGAACCCCAGGGTCAGTAGAAGGAAAGAAATCGTAAAAATTAGGGCAGAGATAAATGCAAAAGAAACAAAAGAGACCATAGCAAAAATCAACAAAGCCAAAAGCTGGTTCTTTGAGAAGGTAAATAAAATTGACAAACCACTAGCCAGACTCATCAAGAAACAAAGGAGAGAACCAAATCAATGAAATTAGAAATGAAAATGGAGAGATCACAACTGACAGCACAGAAATACAAAGGATTATTAGAGAATACTATCAGCAATTATATGGCCATAAAATGAATAACCTGGAAGAAATGGACAAATTCCTAGAAAAGTACAACTTTCCAAAACTGAACCAGGAAGAAATAGAAAATCTGAATAGACCCATCACAAGCATGGAACTAGAGGCTGTAATCAGAAATCTTCCAGCAAACAAAAGCCCAGGTACAGATGGCTTCACAGCCGAATTCTACCAAAAATTTAGAGAAGAGCTAACACCTATTCTACACAAACTCTTCCAGAAAATTGCTGAGGAAGGGAAACTTCCAAACTCATTCTATGAGGCCACCATCACCCTAATCCCAAAACCTGGTAAAGATCCCACAAAAAAAGAAAACTACAGGCCAATATCACTGATGAACATAGATGCAAAAATCCTTAACAAAATTCTAGCAATCAGAATCCAACAACACATTAAGAAGATCATACATCATAACCAAGTGGGCTTTATCCCAGGAATGCAAGGATTCTTCAATATCCGCAAATCAATCAACGTAATACACCATATTAACAAACTGAAAAATAAAAATCATATGATTATCTCAACAGATGCAGAGAAAGCCTTCGACAAAATTCAACATCCATTTATGATAAGAACCCTCCAGAAGGTGGGAATAGAAGGGACATATTTCAACATAATAAAAGCTATATATATGACAAACCCACAGCAAACATTATCCTCAATGGTGAAAAACTGAAAGCATTTCCCCTAAAGTCAGGAACAAGACAAGGGTGCCCACTCACACCACTACTATCCAACATAGTTCTGGAAGTTTTGGCTACAGCAATCAGAGCAGAAAAAGACATAAAAGGAATACAAATTGGAAAAGAAAAAGTAAAACTTTCACTGTTCGCTGATGACATGATCCTCTACACAGAAAACCCTAAAGACTCTACCAGAAAACTACCAGAGCTAATCAATGAATACAGTAAAGTTGCAGGATATAAAATCAACACACAGAAATCCCTTGCATTCCTATACAGTAATAATGAGAAAACAGAAAGAGAAATTAAGGAAACTATTACATTCACTGTTGCAAGGAAAATAATTAAATACTTAGGAATATATCTACCAAAGGAAACAAAAGACTTGTACATAGAAAACTATAAAACACTCGTGAAAGTAATCAAAGAGGACACTAATAGATGGAGAAATATACCGTGTTTGTGGATTGGAAGGATAAATATTATAAAAATGAGTATACTACCCAAAGTAATTTATACATTCAATGCAATCCCTATCAAGCTACCAACGATATTTTTCACAGAACTAGAACAAATAATCTCACAATTTGTATGGAAATACAAGAAACCTCGAATAGCCAAAGCAATCTTGAAGAAGAAGAATGGAACTGGGGGAATTAACCTGCCGGACTTCAGGCTCTACTACAAAGCCAGACTCATCAAGACAATATGGTACTGGCATAAAGACAGAAATATAGATCAATGGAACAAAATAGAAAGCCCAGAGATAAATCCACGCACCTATGGACACCTTATCTTTGAAAAAGGAGGCAAGAATATAAAATGGAGAAAAGACAGTCTCTTTAACAAGTGGTGCTTGGAAAACTGGTCAGCCACTTGTAAAAGAATGAAACTAGAACACTTCCTAACACCATACACCAAAATAAACTCAAAATGGATTAGAGAGCTAAATGTAAGACCAGATTCTATAAAACTCCTAGCGGCGAACATAGGCAGAACACTCTCCGACATAAATCACAGCAGGATCCTCCAAGACCCACCTCCCAGAATATTGGAAATAAAAGCAAAATAAACAAATGGGACCTAATTTAAATCAAATTCTTCTGCACAGCAAAAGAAACTATAAGTAAGGTGAAAAGACAGCCTTCAGAATGGGAGAAAATAATAGCAAATGAAGCAACTGATAAAGGATTAATCTCCAAAATATACAAGCAGCTCCTGCAGCTCAATTCCAGAAAAATAAATGACCCAATCAAAAAATGGGCCAAAGAACTAAACAGACATTTCTCCAAAGAAGACATACAGATGGCTAACAAACACATGAAAAAATGCTCAACATCCCTCATAATCAGAGAGATGCAAATCAAAACCACAATGAGATACCATTTCACACCAGTCAGAATGGCTGCTATCCAAAAGTCTACATGCAATAAATGCTGGAGAGGGTGTGGAGAGAAGGGAACACTCTTACACTGTTGGTGGGAATGCAAACTAGTACAGCCACTATGGAGAACAGTGTGGAGATTCCTCAAAAAACTGGAAATAGAACTGCCATATGATCCAGCAATCGCACTCCGGGGCATACACACCGAGGAAATCAGAATTGAAAGAGACACATGTACTCCAATGTTCATTGTAGCACTGTTTATAATAGCGAGGACGTGGAAGCAACCTAGATGTCCATCTGCAGATGAATGGATAAGAAAGCTTTGGTACATATACATGATGAAGTATTCAGTTCAGTTCAGTTCAGTCGCTCAGTCGTGTCCGACTCTCCGCGACCCCATGAATCACAGCACGCCAGGCCTCCCTGTCCATCACCAACTCCTGGAGTACACTCAAACTCATGTCCACAGAGTCGGTGATGCCATCCAGCCATCTCATTCTCCGTCGTCCCCTTCTCCTCCCGCCCCCAACCTTTCCCAGCATCAGAGTCTTTTCCACTGAGTCAACTCGTCGCATGAGGTGGCCAAAGTATTGGAGTTTCAGCTTTAGCATCAGTCCCTCCAATGAACATCCAGGATTGATCTCCTTTAGAATGGACTGGTTGGATCTCCTTGCAGTATAAGGAACTCTCAAGAGTCTTATCCAACACCACAGTTCAAAAGCATCGATTCTTCGGCGATCAGCTTTCTTCACAGTCCAACTCTCACATCCATACATGACCACGGGAAAAACCATTGCCTTGACTAGATGGACCTTGGTTGGCAAAGTAATGTCTCTGCTTTTTAATATACTATCAAGGTTGGTCATAACTTTCCTTCCAAGGAGCAACCGTCTTTTAATTTCATGGCTGCAATCAGCAACTGCAGTGATTTTGGAGCCCAAAAAAATAAAGTCTGACACTGCCATTAAAAAGAATGCATTTGAACCAGTTCTAATGAGATGGATGAAACTGGAGCCTATTATACAGAGTGAAGTAAGCCAGAAAGAAAAGCACCAATACAGTATACTAACGCATATATATGGAATTTAGAAAGATGCAAATGATAACCCTGTATCTGTTCCGTTGCTCAGTCACGTCCAACTCTTTGCGACCCCATGGACTGTAGCCTACCAGGCTTCTCCGTCCATGGGATTCTCCAGGCAAAAATACTGGAGTGGGTTACCGTTTCCTTCTCCAGGGGATCTTCCCGACTCAGGGATCGAACCCGGGTCTCCTGCATTGGAGGCAGATGCTTTAACCTCTGAGCCACCAGGGAAGCTCCATATATACAAGACAGCAAAAGAGACACAGATGTATAGAACAGTCTTTGGGACTCTGTGGGAGAGGGTGAGGGTGGGATGATTTGGGAGAATGGCATTGAAACATGTATGTTGTCATATGTGAAACAAATCACCAGTTCAGGGTCGATGCATGTTACAGGATGCTCGGGGCTGGTGTGCAGGGATGACCCAGAGGGAGGATAAAGGGAGGAGGGAGGTGGGAGGGGGGTTCAGGAGGGAGAACTCATGTACACCCGGGGCGCATTCATGTCAATGTATGGCAAAACCAACCAATATAATATTGTAAAATAATTAGCCTCCAATAAAAAAAAAAAGTTAAAAAAATATAATAAAATAAATAAATAAAGCAAATAAAAGAAACATACCAAATTTCTGGATGAAAAGATTTCCATTTCTAAAAATTATCTGTAAATATAATGAAATTGTAATCAATATCCAAAAAAGATATATTTAAAACTTGGCAAAAATGATTTTAAACCTTATCTGAAAGCATAGTTGGTGCTATCCTCATGCTCTAACCCCTAGAGAAAGCATGCTTGAGAGAAGTATTTGGACTATATTTGACATGTCTCTGAGGAAAATATTACATATATGGACAGAAAATTGGCATGTTACTGTTATCACATTAACTGTGTATCTTGATAAATGCCCTATTCCATACCAATTTTTTACAATGCTGCTGCTGCTGCTAAGTCACTTCAGTTGTGTCCGACTCTGTGCGACCCCATAGACGGAAGCCCACCAGGCTCCCCTGTCCCTGGGATTCTCCAGGCAAGAACACTAGAGTGGGTTGCCATTTCCTTCTCCAATACGTGAAAGTGAAAAGTGAAAGTGAAGTCGCTCACTCGTGTCCGATCCTTAGCGACCCCATGGACTGCAGCCTACCAGGCTCCTCCATCCATGGGATATTCTAGGCAAGAGTACTGGAGTAGCTTGCCATTGCCTTCTCCGTTTTACAATGCTACTAAGTAGGAAATCATGTTTCAAAAATTAATGTACACTAAATAGATCTTGTTACTCAGAACTGCAAATAAACAGTGGACCAAGTTTCAACATCTAAGTTTTTCTCTCATAAATGGGAGATAAATACTGATATTTACTGACTACTTATAATTTTCTAGGGACTTACATGCATTTCCTCATACAATCTTTATGCAAACATCATGAGATAAATATATCAGTAGTTCCATGAAAAAATTCAAGCTCAAAGAAATTCAACACCAGATTTTCAACTACTTATTGGTGAACTTGATCAATCCCAGGATTTGGAGGCTTTAAATTCAGGTCACTTCATTCTTACTGTTGTTTTCTTATGGTTTTATTGCTTCTTTTATCACTTTAATAATTTTTAATAATCTTACAATATTTCTAGTTAGGTCATTCTTCTCTTCCTATTATCTGCCAATTCTCATGTTACTTTATTTGCTATGTTTAGTTGAAATTTTATTTATTTATTTATTGTTTTCAATACGAGACTTTGAAGTTGTTATAAAAATGTTATTTCGGAGGTATTTTTGGATTGTTTAATTGAGGGAATTTCAAGGACTTCAGTGATCCTGGACCAACTTTCACCTGGAATTTTTGCTATGAGGTTCTCAACCATGCAAAATATGTGCATTTTCTCTCCATACCTACATTTAAGGAATGTCTGAGATTCTAAATTCCTGTTAAGTGACATTTTCCTTTAAAAGCAAAATACAAAAATCCCTGTACTTTTTTTTTTCTCAAGAAAAGGGGTTGGGGTGAAGAGTGCTGAGTTTTCTGTAGGTGCTTACCTTGCACAGCCCTGAGGCCATGCTGCAAACCCTGGTAAATCTTCATGAGATTCAGAGTCCACTTCTCCAGCCCTTACAGGACCTTCTAGAACCCCAATCTCTCAACCACTTGGCTATCAGCCCTGACCTATCACTTTTGCACTGGTTTTGTAACAGTTCAAGTGGGTATGGATTCACTTAATTCTTTTTAGTTTAGCTATTTAGCTGTTTTAATCTAGCATTTCCACATATATTTAAAGGAACATTGCCTTTCCCTCTCTTTTCACATGAACAAAATCTTGGGACCCATGCTCTTCCCTTGTTTTTTGGCTCTCTTGAATGAGAACTGTTTCTTCCTACTCTCATTTTTTCTTTTTTTAAGATTTCTATCCACATATTCTCTGTTTTCTTACCTCTTCCTTATTTATTGATTTTTTCTATCTTCTCCTCTTTCCCTGGGATGCCCCTTCCTCTTTACCTATGTTCAACATCAGCCAACTCCATTTCTCCATCATTTTTTTCACTTTCCATGTAACTTATTATCTTGGAGCTATAAATTTTGTTTGGTTGTCTCTTGTTATACAAGGATAAAAGTCACAGCTGGAATATTATGCTATTTTTTGTGTGCTTCATTGGTTCATTCAGAACACTACAAGAAATTACAACCAAAATGGAGCTTTAGGGATCAAATTATGATGAAAAATTAATTAAGTTAATTAACTGCAACTTGGAGTTTGAATGAACAGAACTCTTCCAGGTAATTAGCACACCTACAAGCTAGGGACTCTATTATTTAGGGTGTAACAAAGTGTGAAGCTTAAACTGAAATCAGATAATTTATGGAAAACTCTTTCAGCTGTAAGTTCTAAATTATTATCAAGCACTACATTTTTAAAGGTAAGATTTCTTAAATATGTCAAGATAGTTTTAGAATGAAGATATTCTATAAATTTGGTTAATTCTAATGTAGAAAGAAAGGTAAAAATCACAGCAAAGATATTTTAGTTGATGTGAAGATAAGACTGCCCTATCATTTGGAGGTCACCTTTGAGCAGAATCTCAGTTTGTATAATAGAAAGAACAATAGCTCACACCTATTTTGTATTTACCATATGCCAGGGACTATTTTAAGTGACTTACTTTTAATCATTTATCTCCTTTTAAAATGACCCTAAAGATAGGTTATATTTTTATTTCATCTTGCATGTGAGAAACTAAGGCACAGACATGTTAAGTAACTTGTTCATGGTTACATAAACATTGAGGTTAGGAGTTGGGATTTGAAATTAGATAAATTGGCTTTGTTCTGGGCTTTGAGGAAACATTACACTTTCAAGAATTTTACTTGAAATGTATAGCAACCACACTATAAGAACCATGAGTCCTAGAATGAGCAAAATCAATCGAAACCTATCTTTCATTTCAGTTCAGTTCAGTTCAGTCGCTCAGTCGTGTCCGACTCTCCGGGACCCCGTGAATCATAGCACGCCAGGCCTCCCTGTCCATCACCAACTCCCGGACCTCACTCAAACTCATGTCCACAGAGTCGGTGATGCCATCCAGCCATCTCATTCTCCGTCATCCCCTTCTCCTCCCGCTCCTAACCTTTCCCAGCATCAGAGTCTTTTCCAGTGAGTCAACTCGTCGCATGAGGTGGCCAAAATACTGCAGTTTCAGCTTCAGCATCAGTCCCTCCAATGAACACCCAGGATCAATCTCCCTTAGAATGGACTGGTTGGATCTCCTTGCGGTACAAGGGACTCTCAAGAGTCTTCTCCAACACCACAGTTCAAAAGCATCAATTCTTCGGCGATCAGCCTTCTTCACAGTCCAACTCTCACATCCATACATGACCACGGGAAAAACCATAGCCTTGACTAGACGGACCTTGGTTGGCAAAGTAATGTCTCTGCTTTTTAATATATTATCAAGGTTGGTCATAACTTTCCTTCCAAGCGGAAGGAAAGTTATGACCAACCTTGATAATATAATTTTTCATTTAAGTATATATTAATATTTTAATGTTATAAATACCTATAGTTGACACAGAGAGATAATTGCAGGATTTTTTTTCAAAACTGAAAAGTATTCCTTGCTTCTGCTGCTAAGTCACTTCAGTCGTGTCCGACTCTGTGTGACCCCATAGACGGCAGCCCACCAGGCTCCCCCATCCCTGGGATTCTCCAGGCATGAACATTGGAGTGGGTTGCCATTTCCTTCTCCAATGTGTGAAAGTGAAAAGTGAAAGTGAAGTCGCTCAGTCGTGTCTGACTCGTAGCAAGCCCATGAACTGCAGCCTACCAGGCTCCTCCGTCCATGGGATTCTCTAGGCAAGAGTACTGGAGTGGCTTGCCATTGCCTTCTCCCTAATATATTGTAATTATGAGTGTGTGCTGTCCCAGTTTAATGTAATAATTTTAGAAATACCATGAAAAGAGAGGCAGAGATCGTTACGAGTCTATGAAGAGAAATTAGAGGAAAGTCTCGACACTGGGCCATCTTTAACTGGTGTTGGTCCAAGAATTCATTACAGCTACCTATGACTTTATTAAGATAAAGGAAAATAGACAGGAAAGAAAACAATAACCACACATAAATGAAATTATTTTGAAATACCTATCCTCAGATACTAAAATAAAAACAAAAATGTTTTAGTGTTCTTGCCTGGAGAATCCCATGGACGGAAGAGCCTGGTAGGCTGCAGTCCATGGGGTCGCTAAGAGTCAGACACAACTGAGTGACTTCACTTTCATTTTTCACTTTTATGCATTGGGGAAGGAAATGGCAACCCACTCCAGTGTTCTTGCCTGGAGAATCCCAGGGACGGGGGAGCCTGGTGGGCTGCCATCTAGGGGGGTTGCACAGAGTCGGACACGACTGAAATGACTTAGCAGCAGCAGCATGCAACATGCTTTAATTTGGGTATTTTATAGGTATTGTACTATACTTTTTTGATTACAAAAGCAACAATGCTAATTATGGAAAGTTTGGAAAGCATAGAAAAGCAAAAAGAAAAGCAATAGAAATGAAGGAAGGAAGAGGAAATGGAAGGAAGTAGAAGGGAAGGAGAGTGGATGGGAAGGATAGATGAAGGAAAGAGGGAGAGAAAGAAAAAGAAAAGAAAGGAAAGAAGAAAAAAAAACAAAACTCAACTTCCCAGAGGTAATTTCTCTCGATATTTTTGTGTACATTCTTTCCAATGTATATTATATAATCTCATTAAAAATAGTCACACAGTGGGATGAATGTATTCATTTATAGTCTACTTTTTCTGTTATAAAGCATTATTGATAAAACATATGCCATTGATCAGTTATTTATCTGTTTAGACTTCTCATTTTAAAATAATTCTAGATTTATAAAAAACATTTTAAAACTAATGCAAAAATGTTATATCCATATTCTCCAAATGTTAACACCATTACACAATAAAATAATCAAAACCAGGAAATTAACCTTGAGACAACACTTGTCAAAATCTAGAGACGTCATTGAAATTTCTTCAGTCATCCCACTAATATCCTTTTTCTTTACAGAATACAATCAGGACCACATATTGCATTTAGATGTCATGTTTCTTTAGACCACTTTATCTGGGACAATTCCTTGTTTTTATCTGCTGTGATCTTGAATCTTTTGAACAGTATTAGTCAGTTCTCTCACAGAAATATCATGATTTAAGGTTGTCTGATAGTCAGATTATGTATTTGGGGAAGTATATCACAGAAGTGATGTTTTATCCTTGGTGTATCTTATCAGGAAGCTCAAGTTATTGATATAGTCCATTACTGGCAAATTAACCTTTTTCACTCAAGTAAGATTTGTGAGGCCTTTCCATTAAAAAGTTATCATTTCCCCTTTTGTTTTTATAATTATCTTATGGGAACATACTTGAGATTATGTCAATACCCCATTTCCATCATACTTTCACCCACTAACTTTAGCATCCATGATAATTCTTTCCTCAAATAGTTATACCTACAGTCTTCAACAAATTTCAATTTTCTTTTTACATAATTTCTTCTACAATTGTTAATTTGAATTGTCTCTTCTCTCTCATTTATTTTTTCATATATATATGGATATATGTATACACACGTATATATGTACATTCATTAAGAACTCATGATTATTTCTTTTATGCTTTATAATCCATTACTACTGTCATTTATTTTCTTGCTCTAATTGTACTGGATATTTGGCCATTGGTGCACGTTGCAATAATCTTTTGAGCACTTCCTTACTTTATACCACCATAAGATGTTCCTATACTATCATGTACTTTTCATTTCCTGAAATCTGCCATTTTTCCTGAGAGTTCTGGTTCCATTGGTTGTAAAGTAGCATTAAGAAACCAAAAAGCATGCCAATTGCTACTTAGTTTTGTTTCCAGACCCTTTCAGTAGACAGAGCTAGAAAATACAAATAAAATATATACACACATATTCATCTCCATATGTGTGTATATATCTTATTTGTTCATCTAAATATATTAAACTCAAATTTATACTGATATTTCTAACTCTACTTCAACAACTTCGTCTCCTTTCTTTAATTTTACTCCTTTTCTCCACAATAAGAAACCTGACACTTACTACCCACACTATTTTCTTATTTGCTCAATTGAAAATACAGTTCCTCAGTTACCAACCCATTTTCCTAGTGGAAATGCTAGTTATGTAAAGTTGTTTTTGTCTGTTTTTAGATTAATCAAACTATTGTTTTGCAACTTCCTTATATTAGTTCTTTTTTCCTCCATCCCTTCAATAAAGTTATGGTATTCATTTGTAACATTATTAAGTTAATTTATACTCTTTGTATTATATTTTAGGTTCACTCCTCAAATCCTGTTTTCTTTAATTAATTAATTAAAACTAATTTGTAGTATTTTAACTCAGAAAGACTCATATTTGGCTTTGAGTTCTGTTGTTGCCATGATGAAATTTTTAACTTTGAATCATAGGCCCCCTTTTTTGCACTGGGCACCCAAATTATGTGGTGGGGCCTGTGTCCTAATGAAAGTATCAATATACTCTTACTAATAGCTTCCATGTCCACCTGTTACAACACCTCAAAATAATTCAAATATCTTTCACCATTGCTTACTTACCATCCACTTCTTTTTCAAGGAAAGTTTACTGTTGAGTTATTAATTCCATTACCTCCTAGTTCTTAGGAAATATTTTTTGTATACTTCATTAATTATTCCATCTTTAACTTCTTCAAACATAGTCATATGTCTGAAACATAGTGAGCTAAAAAACTATCCCTGATAACTCACCAAGCTCAAACTGTGTTTATTTAAATCAGATACCTCAAGAATGCCTTTATTTTCTTTCTACTCACACTACTCCTTAAAATTTTACCTAGGAATAAATCTACCTAAGAAAGCAAAATATCTATACCAAGAAAACTATAAAACACTGACAGAAGGAACCAAAATGGGTACAAACATATGGAAAAATATACCATGTTCTTGGATTGAAATAATCAATATGATGAAAATGAGTATACTGCCTAAAGCAATCTACAAATTCAATGCAATTCCTATCAAATTACTAATGACATTCTTCACAGAATTGAAACAAGAAAAACTTCCATTTTTTATAGAAATACAAAAGAAATTGAATAGCCAAAGTAATCTTGAGAAAGAAAAACAGAGCTGGAAGAATCAGGCTCTCTGACTTCAGACTATATTACAAAGCCACAGTAATCAAAATAGTATGGTACTGGAACAGAAAAACAAATATAGACAAATAGTACAGGATAGAAAGCCCAGAAATAAACCTATGCACATATGGTCACATAATCTATAACAAAGGAGGTAAGAATATACAATGAAGCAAAGACAGCTTCTTCAGCAAGTGGTGCTGGGAAAACTGGAGAGCTACATGTAAAAGAATGAAATTAGAACAATACCTAACATGATACACAAAAATAAACTCAAAATTGATGAAAGACCTAAATAGGAGACTGGACAATATAAGACTCTTAGAGGAAAACATAGCAAAAGTAATCTTTGACATAAATCACAGCAAGATCTTTTTGACCCACCTCCTAAAATAATGAAAATAAAAACAAAATAAACAATTGGGACCTAATTAAACTTAAGATCTTTTGCACAGCAAAGGAAACCACAAACAAGATGAAACAGCAATCCTCAAATGGGAGAAAATATTTTCAAATGAAGCAACAAACGATTAATCTCAAAAATATACAAATAGCTTATGGAGTTTAATACCAAAAAACAATCCAATCAAAAATATGGGTGTAAGACCTGAATAGACATCTCTCCAAAGAAAACATGCAGATGGCCAAGAGGCACAAGAGAAAATGCTCAACATCACTATTAGAGAAATGAAAATCAAAACTACAATGAGGTATGGCCTCACACTGACCAGAATGGCCATCAGCAAAAAAAATCTACAAACAGTACAGGAGAGAGTTGGAGAAAAGAGAACCCTTTTATTCTGCTGTTGGGAAGGTAAATTGATACAGCCCATACAGAGAACAATATGGAGGTTCCTTAAAAAAAACACACTAAACATAGAACTACCATACAACCCAGCAATCCCACTACTGGGCATATACCCTGAGAAAACTCTAATTCAAAAAGACACAGGGACTCCAATGTTCACTGCAGCACTATTTACAATAGGACATGGAAGCAGCCCAGATGTCCCTCAACACATGAATGGATAAAGAAGATGTGGCGGGGTGTTTGTGTGTAATGGAATATTACTCAGCTATAAAAAAGGAATGAAACTGAGTTACTTTAAGTGATATCAATGAATCTTGACCCTATCAGATTGAAGTAAGTCAGAAAAACAAATTGTATATTAACACACATATATGGAATCTATTAATAGAAAAATGTTACTGTTGAACCTATTTGCAGGGCAGGAATAGAGTTATACTAAGATGTAGAGAATGGACTTGTGGACAAATCGGGGGAAGGAGGGGGGGATGAATTGAGAGAGTAACACTGACATATATACATCCATGAGTAAAATAGATAGCTAGTGGGAAGCAGCTGTATAACATAAGGAACTCAGCTCGATGCTCTGTGATGACCTAGATATGTGGAATGGAGAGGTGGGAGTAAGGCTTTAAAGGGATGGGATATATGTATACACATGGCTGATTCACAATGTTGTACAACAGAAACTAACACAGCATTGTAAAGCAATTGTATTCCAATAAAAATAGAGAAAAACAACTACAGGACAGCTTTAGTTCCTTGAAATTTCATTTTTAAAGCCCAACAACGATCTACTGAATGCCCAAATCAGCACACTTTCCCTAGCTTTTCATACTTCTTTCATAAAGTTGTTAACCCCTGTTTTCTACTCAATCTTTCTCCTCAACTGCCTGTCATGATAAAAATATTCATCTTTTCTCCCTGTTCTCTGATGCTTCCCCTTACCCAGTCTGCTTTTGGGTGGATCTAAATAGGACACATACCTTAAGGGCCAATCAATCCTCAAACAAAAGAAACCGGTAAATAATCTAAAGGCAGGATCCAGAAGTAGAATCCAAAACCAAAAGGAGTGCTGGAGAAAAGGCAGAAACTAAGAATCTCCCAGAGCTGAGCTATAGAAATTTGGAATTTCTATTCAGAGTTTTGCTACTGAAGTACTTCATTCAGGTCATTCCTGATATTCAGGGAGGTTTCAAATTCCCAAAAGAAAGGATCTTATTGAGCTATCTTACGCTTTGGATCAATCATTTTTGGCACCATACAAGATTTGGAATAGAGTCTTGGTTGGTTCTAGAAGTTGGAAAAGACCACAGTTGGCATCTACTACAAATATTCATTGTAAATATCACCTACATTCCTAAACTGAAAATACAATTTCTGGACTTCTATTCCATTCATTATGACACAGTTTAAAGCAGACACTGAAAACTAGCTAGTTAGTTCACAGAGAGAATGGCTGAATGAACATAAAATCATATATATACATATACATATATATGTCTCAGATAAGAGTTAAGAGTTTCAGGAAAGAAAATATACAGTAACAGTTTTCAAGTATTTTAAAATTATGAGTTAGAAAAAATCAACTAATTTTCATACCTCCAGGGAATAGAAATGAATATCACAATGTAAAATATATGTGATTGTATTTCTGTGGCTCAAAGAGGAATATTTTATTTTTTTATTGAAGTATAATTGAGTTAAAATACTATACTAGTTCCAGGTGTGGCACACAGTGATGCAACAGTTTTGTACATTACAAAATCACCACCACTTTAGATCCAGTTACCATGTCACCACACAGTTATTACAATTTCGCTGACTATATTCCCTATTCTGTATATTATATCCCAGTGACTTAATTTATAACTGGAAGTTTGTACCTCTTAATATACTTGTCCTATTTTGCTCATCCCATAACTTCCCTCTCCTCTGGCATCTACTGAGTTGTTTTCTGTTTTAGGATTCTATTTGCTTTGTTTTCTCATTCATTTTATCATTAAGTTTCATATAGGCAAGATCAGATAGTAGCTATCTTTGTCCTTCTGAATTATTTCACTTTATAATACCCTCTAGATCCATCTACCTTGTTAAAAATGGCCAGATTTGTTTTTATGTTTTATTCCTGTGTGTGTATCTCACATCTTCCTTATTAATTCATCTACCAATAAATACTGCAGTGAACTTTGGGATGCATATGTCTTTTCAAATTAGGGTTTTCATTTTCTTTGAATAAATACCCAGAGGTGGAACGGTTGGATCCATGTTAGTTCTTTTTTTTAAAAAAATTTTTTGAGGAATTTCCCAACTGTTATCCACAGTTACTGTGCAAATTTACATTCCCACCAACAGTGCACCAATGTTCCCCTCTCTACACATCATCACCAACACTTGTTATTTATCTTTTTGATAATAGTCAACTGATAGGTGCGAGATTGTATGTCGCCATGGTTTTGATTTATAGTTCCCTGATGATGAATGACACCGAGCATCATTTCAGCTGTCTGCAGGTCATCTGTCTTCTTTGAAAAAATGTCTATTCAGGTCTTTTGTCCATATTTTAATTAGTGTTGGAGTATTATTGAGTTGCATGAGTTCTTTATATATTTTGGATAGTAACCCCTTATCAAATACATCATTTGAAAATATCTTCTCACGTGCCTTTTCGTTTTGTTAACAATATGGTTTCTTTTGCTGTGCACAAAAACGTTTTAGTTTAATGTACTGCCATTTGATTAGTTTTCCTTCTGACGCCCTTGCTTGAAGAGACATATCCAGAAAAATACTGCAAAGACCAATATCAAACAGCAAATTCTGTATGTTTTCTTCTAGGAGTTTTATGGATTCAGGTCTTACATTTAAGGTTTAATTCATTTTGAACTCATTTTTGCATGTGATGTACGAAAATGATCTAGTTTCATTCTTTTGTGCTGCTGTCCAGTTTTCAAAACATCATTTTATTAAAGAGACTGTCTTTTCCCCATTTTCTATTCTTGCCTCCTTTGCCAAATGATTAGTTAACTGTCTAAGCATAGATTTATTTGCAGCTTTTCTTTTCTGTTCCATTGATCTATGTGTCAGTTTTTGTTCCAGAATCATACTGTTTCTGGCATGATACCTACAGCTTTCTTCCTTCTCAAGACTGCTTTTGACTTTTTAGGGTGTGTTGTTTCCACAAAGTTTAGGATTGTTTATTCTTGTTCTCTGAACACTCCCATGGGTATTTTGATCAGGATTGCATTGAATATATAGATTGCTTTGTGTAGGAATGACATTTTAACAACAGTAATTCTGCCAATTTATGAACACAATCTATCTTTTCATTTGCTTCATCTGCAATTTCCTTTATTGATATCTTATAGCTTTAGAGTACAGATTTTTCACCTCCTTGATTAAATTTATTCCTAGGTATTTTATTCTTTGGTGTAATTGTAAGTGGGATCTCCTTAATTTTGCTTTCTGATAGTTTGCTATAGAAATAAAACAGATTTCTATATATTTCCTTTGTATGCTGCAACATTACTGAATTCATTTGTTTGTTCTAATACTTTTTGGTAGCATCTTTAATATTTTCTATATATCTTGTCATGTAACTTGCAAAGAGTAACAGCTTACTTCTTCCTTTCGAATGTGAATTTCTTTTATTTATTATTTTCTTATCTGATTGCTGCAGCCAGCATTTTCAATAATGTTGAATATGACTTGCAAGAATGGGCATCCTTGATTTCTTTCTGATTTCAGAGGGATAACTTTGTTTTCCACCATTTAGGATGTTGTTATCTATGAGTTTATCATGTATGACTTTTTTATGTTGGCATATGTTACTCTCTATACCTACTGTCTTCAGAGTTTTTATCATAAACAGATGCTGAATATTGTCAAACACTTTTCTGCATCTATTGAGATGATTGTATAATTTTTATCCTTTGCTCTATTAATGTGATGTATCATGTTGCTTGACCTGATGATACTGAACCATTCTCCCATCTTTGGAATAAATCACACTTGGTCATGGTACAACTATCCTCTTATTCAATTGTTGAATTTATTTTGCTAATATTGTGTTGAGAATAGTTGCATTTAAGTTCATTAGGGATAATGGCCTGGATTTTTTTTTTTTTTGGTAGTATCTTTATCTGGTTTTAGTATCATTCAGGGTAATGTTGGTCTCAGAAAATGATTTCAGAAGTGTTCCTCTTCAATTTTAAAAAAATAACTTGAGAAAAATAGGTATTAATACTTCTTTAAATGTTTGGTAGAAATCACCCATGAAGAGAAGCCATTTGGACTTGAACTTTTACTTGTTGGAAGTTTTTTTGATTATTGATTCACTGAATTATTAATAATTTGCTCATATCTTCTGCTTTTTCCTGATTTACCTTGGAAGAGTGGATGTTTCTAAGAATTTATTCTAGGTTTCTCAATTTGCTGACATAATTGTTCACAGCAGTCTCTAATGATTCTTTGTATTTCTGTGGTATGGGTTATAATTTCTCCTCTTTAGTTTCAGTTTTTATTTACTCGAATACTATTTTTTTCTTCTTGATGAGTCTGGCTAAACTTTTATCTATTCTATATTTTCAAAGAACTAGCTTAGTATCATTGATATTTTTCTATTTCTTAGTATCTATTTCATTTTTTTTTTTTTTGTGCTCTGATCTTTATTATTTCCTTATTTCTATGAACTTTAGGCTTTGTTTCTTCTTTTCTGGTTCCTTTAGGTATATAATTCAATTGTTTATTTAGAATTGTTCTCATTTCTTGAGGTAAGGCTGTTCACTATGATTCCCTCTTATAATTGCTTTAGCCATATTCCATTGATTATTCCATTGCAAAATTAAGACTTAAATTGAAGAAATTAGAGAAAACCACTAGGCCATTCAGGTATGACCTGAATCAAATCCCTTATTTGGAAGTGACAAAGGGATTCAAGGGATTAGATGTGATTGACAGAGTGCCTAAAGAACTATGAACAGAGGTATATAACATTGTACAGGAGATGGTGACCAAAACCATCCTCAAAAAAAGAAACGCAACACAGTAAAATGGTTGTCTGAGGAGGCCTTACAATAGCTGAGAAAATATATGAAAGGTAAAGGAGAAAGGGAAAGATATACCAAGCTGAATGCAAAGTTCCAAAGAATAGCAAGACTCTTGTCTTGCTATTAAGAAAACCTTCTTAAGTGCACAATGCAAAGAAATAGAGGAAAACAATAGAATGGGAAAGACTAGAGATCTCTGCACAAAAACTAAAGATACCAAGAGAACATTTCATGAAAAGATGGACACAATAAAGGACAGAAACAGTAAGGACCTAACAGAAGACAGAAGAGATTAAGAAGAGGGGGCAAGAATAAAAGGTCTTAACTACTGAGATAACCATGATGGTGTGGTCACTCACCTAGAACCAGACATTCTGGAGTGTGAAGTGTTGAAGTTAAGTGAGTCTTAGAAAACATTACAGGAACAAAGTTAGTGGAGGTGACAGAATTCCAGCCGAGCTATTTCAAATCCTAAAAGATGATGCTCTTAAAGTGCTGCACTCAATAGGCCAGCAGATTTGGAAAATTCAGCAGTGGCCACATGATTAGAAAAAGTCAGTTTTCATTCCAATTGCAAAGAAAGGCAATACCAAAGAATGTTCAAACTACTGCACAATTGCACTCATCTCACACACAAGGAAAGAAATGTTCAGAATTCTCCAAGTGAGGCTTCAACAATATATAAACTAGGAACTTCCAGATGTACAACCTTGATTTAGAAATGGCAAGGGAACCAGAGATCAAATTGCCAACATCACTGGATCACAGAAAAAGCAAGAGAATTCCAGAAAAATATCTACTTCTGCTTCACTGACTGCACTAAAGCCTTTGTGTGGATCACAAAACTGGAAAATTCTTAAGATTGAGAATACCAAACCACCTTACCTGCCTCCTGAAAAACCTGTATGCAGGACAAGAAGCAACAGTTAAAACTTGACATGGAACAGTGGGCTGCTTCAAAATTGGGAAAGATGTGTCATGGCTGCATATTGTCAGCCTGTTTATTTAACTTATATACAGAGTATATCATGGGAAATCCCGGGCTAGATGAATCACAAGCTGGAATCAAGATTTCTGGGAGAAATGTCAATAACCTCATATATGCAAATGACACCACACTTATGGCAGAAAGCAAAGAAGAATTTTGAGCCTCTTGATGACAGTGAAGAGGAGAGTGAGAAAGTTGGCTTAAAACTCAACATTCGGAAAACCAAGATCATGGCATCTTGTCCCATCACTTAATGGAAAATAGATGGGGAAACAATGGAAACAGTGAAAAGACTATTTTTTGGGGCTCCAATATAACTGAAGATGGTGACTGCAGCCATGAAATTAAAAGAAGCTTGCTCCTTGGAAGAAAAATTATGACCAATATAGACAGCATGTTAAAAAGCAGAGACATTACTTTACCAACAAAGGTCCATCTAGTCAAAGCTATGGTTTTTCCAGTAGTCATGTATGGATATAAGAGTTGGACTATAAAGAAAGCTGAGGCCAAAGAATTGATGCTTTTGAACTGTGGTGTTGGAGAAGACTCTTTAGAGTCCCTTGGACTGCAAGGGGATCCAATCAGTTCGTCCTAAAGGATATCAATCCTGAGTACGCATTGGAAGGACTGATGCTGAAGCTCCAATAGTTTGGTCACCTGATGCAACATGCTGACTCACTGGAAAAGATCCTGATTTGGGGAAATATTGAGGGTAGTAGGAGAAGGGTGACAGGATGAGACAGTTGGATGGCATCATTTACTCAATGGATGTAAGTTTGAGGAGACTCCAGGAGACAGTGAAGGACAGGGAAGCCTGGAGTGCTGCAGTTCATGGGGTTGCAAAGTGTCAGACCTGAGTAAGCAACTGAACAACAACAACACTAATTTTTCAAAGTTCTGTTTCCATTTTCATTAGTCTCAGGGTATTTTTAAATGTTCTCTCTGATTCTTTCCCTTTGATTGCTGAATACATGATTACTGACAAGTATGTACTTGCCATTTTATTTATTGTTTTCTGGTTGTTTATGTAGTTCTTCTCTTTTTCTTTCTTATTTTAGTCTCTTCCCTTATGGTTTTAGAATTTTTTAAATGCTATGCTTGGGTTTCTCTTTTATGTGTGTGTGTGTATGTACATATATATATATAATATGTTTACAGTTTGTAGTTATTATAAGGTTCATGAATATTGACCTATATACATGTGGTTTATTTATCATAAGCTTGAATGAATTCTAAAAGCACTATATTTCCTCCCTTCTATGCTTTTATGTTTTTAACATGATATTTTACATCTTTTCATTTTGTGTATTCCTTAACTAATTGTGGTTATAGTTGACTTTATACTTTCTGTCTTTTAATCTTCATATTTACTTTATAAAGGGTTGATCCAAGCTTTTACTATAAAACTGACTTTACCAATGAGATTTCTTTTATAGATGTTCTTATTTTTATTTGTGGCCTTTTCCTTTCTGCTTAAAGAAGACCCTTTAAGAGTCTTTAAGATCATTTCTTGAGACTGAAATTTTGTGGCCCCCAAGGTTGGTTAGTGACAGAACCAGAGTAGAAATACCCTTTATGAATGCTACACAGACCTAGAACAGATTACAGCATCTACAATAAACATAGGAACATACTAGGTCACAAGCCAAAACACTGGATAATATTAGTCCTTAATGTCAAAAACTTTTCTGACAGGCTGTAAAGTTTGCCAGAGCACTCTGTTCTTCTGTGGGGAAATAACCTAAGCTGGCATTTTTTTCCACTCAGGCTAATCAAAAAAAATCTTTATATAATTTTTAAATTGCAAAAATAATATAAACAAAACAAAAACAGAAGAAAAATTATCCCCACTTGAATACAACTACTTTGGATTATCTAATTCCAATATTTATTACTTTTAAATATATTTTACATGGCTTATATACACACACTCCCCATATGTACAATTCAGTACCTTTATTTTTTTCTCTTATCAGTTCAGTTCAGTTCAGTCGCTCAGTAGTGTCCGACTCTCCGTGACCCCATGAATCACAGCACGCCAGGCCTCCCTGTCCATCACCAACTCCCGGAGTTCACCCAAACTCATGTCCACAGAGTCGGTGATGCCATCCAGCCATCTCATTTTCTGTTGTCCCCTTCTCCTCCCGCCCTCAACCTTTCCCAGCATCAGAGTCTTTTCCAGTGAGTCAACTTGTTGCATGAGGTGGCCAAAGTATTGCAGTTTCAGCTTTAGCACACATCCTCAAAAAGTCTGCTACTTTCCCTTTGAAGGAGTCAAAGAATTTTAAGAAAATCATATCTTAATGAAGTTTTTTTTTTTTTAAAGAAGTAGCAGAATGTGATTGCATTTTTCTCATAGCAATCTTTAGGTGTCTCCATATATAACTTGAGAAGATTTGCTATCCACTTGGCATGAAAGGCTATGTCTTTCCTCCACAGTCATTCTCATCTGTGAATAATTTAGGGCAGAGCAGATTTGTGACCGGACTCCCAACAATGTCTTAGCCATGTATCACAGGTTCTCTTCATAGGTAATGCTACTCCTCAGAGTGATAGTAATGCTTTTCCTCTCCAGAGGGATACATATGGTAGGTACATTGCTTTTCCCCTCTAATAAATAACACAAATAAACTCAAAGTGTCTAATGCAAACTTGTATCTAAACCCTATATAAGATACACATACTTTCCTCTTTGGGAAACAATTATCTCTTTCTTCCAGAAGTGAGTCTATATTTTGGCCAGAATATTATCTCTTTAAAGTTAATCCCTTTGTGATAACTAAGCAAGAGCTGTTAGGAAATTGTTACTTTGGTAAAAATGAGCACATGAACTGTAAGAAGGGCTATAACAGTTCAAAATAATGGAGCATTCAGGTTAATGTCAGAGAAAGGGAGAAGATGATGTAACAGAATATTTTTATTTTGAATAGTATCTTTAAGCATATTTGAATACTAACACTCTCTGTGGACCAAAATATCCAATCATCCAATCATTCATCCTTTATTAAATGTTAACTTATGTTAACTATGTGTGTGACAATGACAAAATCACTTAGTCTGAGTTTACTTATCAGTGCACCAAATGATAGTTTCCAAAGGTTCCTTCCTGTTCTTTAAATGTAGTCTGTTATTCATGACTGCCACCATCACCACCTACTCCAGCAACATATATTAAAACCACAAGATTCCTTAGTGAGAATACAAAAGATTATTAAACAGAGCCCATCCTGCCAATGAGCCTATATCTATAGTAATGAAATACAGCTAAATTGGGATAATAAATGGCAATAATACAGAAATTAAACATTTTAATATATACAAATAATCATTCATTCACCAACCTTTTCAGGTAAGATCTTTTACAAATATTGGTCTTGTGATTGAAATATATTATTTATATTTCTAGTCTTCATTTCTTTGAAGTAAGGTGAAGTAGAGTGATGATTTATGTGTAAAAAATCCTTCCAGTATTTTTTTTTCTTTTTCGAATCACTTATTATGGTCTTATTTATGCATGGTCTTGTTGTTCATTTGCTGAGTCATGTTTGACTCTTTTGTGACGCAGTGGACTGTAGCCTGTCAGGCTCCTCTGTCCATGGGATTCTCCAGGCAAGAAAACTGTAGTGGGTTGTCATTTCCTTCTTCAGGGGATCTTCCCGACCCAGGGATCAAACTCACGTCGCCTGCATTGGCAGGCAGATTCTTTACCATTGAGCCACCAGGAAGCCCTATATATGGCCTTACTTAAGTATAAACTTGAAGATATTTTTCTTTGGTGACCAAATACTGAGAGCATTGGACTTAGCTTTCAGAGTCCAACACCTGTCACAATTATTAATTAAATAATTATAAATATATGATTATATGTAATTACAATTACATTTATAATCATGTAATTATAAATGTAATAGTAATATAGGATTATAATTTTACATGTAAAATATAAATATGTAATATTTATGTAATATAAATCTTATATGCAAGATACAATATGCATAATTTATTTATAATTCTTTTAAGTATGTTTGAGAACAAATTTTAAGCATATGAGGACCTCATGGGAGCAGAAGTGCACAGGTACACTAAAGAGAGGCCTACGAGCAATATTCACTAGGCCTTAGACAGTGGTCAGTCATTTGCAGAGGGACAGGGAGTTCTTGTTAAACCAGCAGTTAACGCTCAGTGGAGACTGGGCAAGAGAATTTCTGTTCTCTCTGCAGACAATCAGTTCAGTTCAGTCGCTCAATCGTGTCCGACTCTCCGCGACACCATGAATCACAGCATGCCAGGCCTCCCTGTCCATCACCAACTCCCGGAGTTCACTCAAACTCATGTCCACAGAGTCGGTGATGCCATCCAGCCATCTCATTCTCTGTCGTCCCCTTCTCCTCCCGCCCCCAATCCCTCCCAGCATCAGAGTCTTTTCCAGTGAGTCAACTCGTCGCATGAGGTGGCCAAAGTATTGCAGTTTCAGCTTTAGCATCAGTCCTTCCAATGAACACCCAGGATCGATCTCCCTTAGAATGGACTGGTTGGATCTCTTTGCAGTCCAAGAGACTCTCAAGAGTCTTCTCCAGCACCCCACAGTTCAAAAGCATCAATTCTTTGGCTATCAGCTTTCTTCACAGTCCAACTCTCACATCCATACATGACCACGGGAAAAACCATAGCCTTGACTAGACGGACCTTGGTTGGCAAAGTAATGTCTCTGTTTTTTAATATATTATCAAGGTTGGTCATAACTTTCCTTCCAAGGAGTAAGCGTCTTTTAATTTCATGGCTGCAATCAGCATCTGCAGTGATTTTGGAGCCCAAAATTTGCACACAATACACAAGCATATAAAGAAGTATGCAAAATATGGTAGAAATCTCTATAGAACAATGTAGTGAATATAGAAATATACAATCCAATGCCTAACAAATGAATGGGCACTATGTGGTAAACAATGAATCCAGAAAGAACTTTTCAAAGTAAAGAGTATTAGGAGGTAACAGCTCTTTTCCACTCCTAAATACTCCTTCCACATGACAGGAAGTAAAATTAGCAGTGCACTCACGTTCTCTCTCTGCCTCTTTAATCCTCCCATCCCAGTGGATTTCAATACATTTTCTCATTGGAAACTTTCAGTTTAACATTTCCTTTCTTCTCTTTTGGGAATTACCTGCCTGAGTAGAGTATGCTTGCTCTCTTAAGATTAGGCTCTATCCCAGGTTGTGGAGGGAACTTGCCTCTGTCCAGAGCTGCCTATGGTTTGAAATTTGACATAAGAAGCACACTTGTCTACAGCCATAAGCCACATCCTTCAACCCAGAATCTATCAGTAATAAAGGTGATATTTTGGCTCCCGTCTGCTTATTATTATCTTTATTTTTTTTTAATTTGGTTCAGAACTTAAGTGAAGAAGATAGTTCAAGAGAGTGATGGGCCCTTCAAAGGATCCAGCAAGAAGATCAAAGAAGGCTCCAGCGAAGATATGGAACTTCAGGTGGAGACAGAGAGAAACAGAGTCCCCAGTACTCACACATTTCACTGAAATTGCCTTTTAATGGGTCTGTCATTCCCAACTCTTCACTGATAACTCTTTCCACTCTACTGCAAAAGCCATCCTTCCTAGAAATGTGCCTCTGATTAAATATCTCAGTTACTTCCTGAGCATAATATACCATAACATTCAAGGTCTGTTATTATTAGGTGACCATTTATCTTGTTTTGTTTAGGGAAATCCCAGTCTAAATCTGTTGTTTTGGTGTCATTATTCATAGTACCTTCTTTTACTCTTGAAAGTGTTCCAGTTTCAAACAGTTTTATTGTCACCAATTTTATGATGTAACTGTTACCTAACCTTTCAGTCTCTTTTCCTATTATTCTTTAACTATAGCACTTCTAGCTGTACCAATATAATCCACTCAGCAATTTCAAATAATGCACGTATGATGTTTCTGGCCCTTTGTCAAAGCTGCCCCTTTTCTATGGAATGCCTTTCCTTACACCCTCATTTGATAAAATTCTACTTATCCTTCATGGCCCAGATGCAAGGTCACTGCTTCTGTCAAGTCTTCCATGACCCCTCTCTGCTCATCTGAACTCATGCTTAGTCTGCATCTACCACTGGAATGGAATGTATTTTGAGGCACTAATGCAACCAGTATATTTTGATCAATGTATACAATTCAATTTTTGCTAAAACTGAATATACATAATGTTAAGAAATATCTAAAGAGTGAATATTGAACTGATAGTCCTTCATTGTGGTTCAGAGCTGGGCATAAGACGTGCTCTGTAACAGTCAAGCAGAGTTTAATGTTAAGCTGGTGACAGAGAACAAACACAAGTTAAGAAGGATGTATGAGAACTCTCCCTGGTGAGTATATAACTGCGCTTGTTTAGATGGGCTGTAAACAGTCCAGCTCCAATAGTGGCCTGTGCTAGAGAACAGTGGATTCTTTTATAGACACTGGGAGACATTGTTATGCTGTCGCAGTGACTGCATTGTCATTATTGCTAATGTTTAGTGTTCTTTTGAGTCTTTTAATCACTTCAAGAGTATTGTCAAAAATTCTAGTACTCAGAACTGTGCAGTGATGATCAAAAAAAAAAAAAAATAGGAAGCGACTGGTACAGTAACTAAGAGCATAGGTTTTTGAATAAAGAAGACCTAGAGACATATTCTGCCACCCTCTAAGTATGACTTTAGAGAAATTATTGAAACTATCTAAATGAAGTTTCTTTATCCATAAAAAAGGGACAAAACACCTATCCTATTCTATCCAATTATGTAAAATCATGCTTGAAAAGGGCATAAATAATGAGTATTCAGTAAACATTAGCCACTCCTTCCTAGAAAATATTTTGTATACTCTTGTAGGTTGTGATACCAAGGGAACTAATCAACCAAAGCAAGGTCATGTTTGTGGGAAAAGTGTGCAGAAGAAAACTCAGGTATTTAGAATATGTCCCCAAACAGCTTTGCAGTCCAAAGCTACTCTGAGCCACCAGTTCCAGTTTTTCATAATTTGGTTCAAGCAGGTTGGTCACAGAGGGACTGACAGAGAAACTAGGTCCTTTTTCAATGTACTTTGGTGGGGATAGTTTTCAAACTTGACTAACTTTATATCATTATATTTTTTCTTTTTCTCTCTGACATTGTCTCTGTCCCTTTTTTTTTCTTCTTTCAAGAAACCCAAGTGTTTACTTGGCAAGGCTCTTTTGCAACCACTTTTTTAACAAAGACTTCTGTATCTTCTGATGCAATATGATAAAAAATAATTTCCTGCCTTCGCCCCTCAGTCTCTTCCTAAACCAAGCAGAAAACATATTGAAGGTTTTATTAAAATGCTATTGTTACTAATGATGACAGAAAGAATAGAGGACTTTATTTCTAATGCTCTCCTCCTCCTTGCTGTATGCTTTGAAAAATAAAAATCAAGAATAATCCCTCTACAAGGCTCATGGTAGATTTGGGTTGACAAATAATAGAAAGATAACCCATCGTATTTTTGAGAAGAAATTCACTCTAAGAATACCTGAGCATTTCTTCTGTGCTAAGCTGAGTCAGTGCTTGGGCAGGTCTCTGGGTAAAGTGCAGAGGAAAAGAGGGAGGTAACAATGGAAAGACAGCAGGTGTACTGACTAGCAGTCAAAGCAGAAGGTTAATGGAAGATCAAGTTTAGAGAGGCATTTTTCTTCCTTTTAGTCCACTGTTCTTGCCCAGATCAATGTTAATCTTGCCTCACAAAATGTTCTCCTGTTTTCTCATGACAGGGATAATATTATCAACATCTTAGGGGTGCTATGAGAATTAAACACAATAATAAATGCAAAACACTAAAACAATGCCTTGCCCACGAAAAAACCAAATGGTGTTAGTCATTATTATTGTCGTTACTTATTTTTTATTATTGACCTTACCCTTGAGGGACACTAAGGTAGAATAAAATACTGGATGGATTATGCAGTGGTGTGAGATGAGATGAAGAGAAAATAATGCTTCCATACTGCGACAGGAGTTAGCAGATGAATGAAGAAAATGAATAATACAAAAACATTCTACTAAGCAGAAAAGGGAGATCCCATATCTATGAGCAAAGGGATGTGTTATATGTTCAATATTTGTTTGATCTCAGCCTGAGAGTCAAAACTACATGAGTAAGATGGAAAGAAGGATGGTGCAGAATACCAAGCACAGTAGAAGCTTCGTGGAGGATAACCTTGGAAATGGGCAGAGATAATTAAGCTAGTTCCAAGCCAGCCTCCTGAGACTGAAGGGTGGGTATAAGAGAAAATGGTTCTTCAGTGACAGGAATATGGTGGCAAAGCAGTAACCTCAGTGAAAAGCAAAGACAGTGAACTCAGAAGAGATTCAGGTCATCCCAGGAGACACATCAGAAAATTGAAGATCATGAGCAAAAAAGTGTTCACAGTTCAGTCCATGGAAAATGAATCAAGTTAAAATAAGAGAGAAATATAACCTCAGTCAAAAGAGGCTAAGACACCAATATTCTTTAGGAACCAGTGTGATATGAGCTCATAAAAGAATGGGATCAAGTAATTAGCCTAATCTCCCAGGGCGAGTGTTGAGACAGACCTTTGTAACCCAATCAGGTAGTGAAATGTTTCCAAGTACATCTTATGAGTAAATTAATTAACTGGCCCTTTATCGCATAAGAAAATGAGCAGCACATCCTGGAATAAATAAATATGGAGATCTAGAAAAACCTGAACACTACTATGAGAAAAATGCAATTGTAAAAACAATTAAGACAGTCTTTTCTTAAAACTGTTCTTTGATAGACTTTCCCTTTAAAGGAAAAAGTAGAGAACTATTTAAGAGTGGGTGATGATATCTCAGAGAGAAGTAAAAATAAATCTATATACTTGAATGCCCATCTGACCCACCTGATTGGGGCAAAGATAATGCAGGTCCTCTCAAATGCTGAAGCACTTACAATCATAGAAACCCACTTACTGCAGTGCTTGTCTGAGTATAAATGCTGAATAAATGTGACCTGTTTCTAAAACAGAGCACATTTACATTTTAACAATACATTTTAATCCAAATAGAGAGTACTGATTCATGGAAGGGGTTTCTAGTACATTGACAGACCTAAGGATGGAGATATTTTGGAGTCAAGAAGTCTTTTGTATCTTGTCAAATCCTACTGGAAATTGGTATGTGGGATGAGAGTTCAACACAGGCAGTTCTTATATATAGAAGTTTCTAGGAGTTGCAAAGGACACCACAATAAATACTGTCCACATTTCCTGGGGAAAATAACTCAAATAAGTCAAATGACTTAAAAATAAGTCAATAACTCCACACATAACTATTTGTGGAGAAACAGTCTGAAACTGTTAAGGATTCAGAAAGTTAACAAAGATCTGTCATGGGATCATGTAAGCTCTCAAAATTGTATAACTTGGGGGCTAGAGGATATGTTAAAATTTTTATTAGTTAAAATGAGGGTAAATAAAGCAGTGTGTAGAACCATATATGTTTATATAAAAATTAAATATATATGCAATTTGAGGTAACAATGTATTTGGAAGGATTTTCAACTTGCCGGAAGTTGAGAAAATAAACTTCAGGGTTACCTGAGAATAAGGGGCTGGCTTTTTTTTTTTTTTTTTAATTCATCACTGTAATGCTGCTGTCAATATCTTTTCAAATAACCTTAAGTTATCTGAACCCTTCTGGATTTTACTCAGATTTCTAATGCCATTTTAACATTTTACACAGTGGTTTAATAATACAGAGTCCTTGGCTCAAAAAAATTAGGAACAGATGGCAAGAATGGACTCATTCCCATTCCTGATGTGCACTTTATTATACTCCTTTCAAAGAGTGACTTAAAGCGCATTCCAAAAATGTACAGTAGGTGTGTGGACTGCATCTCTTGAGAAATGACTATTTTGTGCAGTTATCCTTTAACTATTGCTGTTCTGAGCTCTGTTTCAGGATTAATGAGACAACTTTAGAAAACAAAGTAAATTAATAACTAGTGATGCAGATGCCCAATACAATTATTTCATAACCTATAATGAATCTTAGTATTTGAATCTCTTTTCCAAACAAAAATTCTACTTCCTAATATTTAAAAAGGACTCCTTACAATACTGAGTACCAAGCACAAAAATATTTTAATTAATTCTATTTTAGTATTTATTTATTTTTGAGGTATATTGACAAATAATACAGTATTCATTTCAGGTGTACAGCATTATGGGTTTGATATTTGTATATATAGCAAAATGAGCCTAACAATAATAGGATATTTTTAAATTTCTGACTTCGGAATTATGAAATGGTAAGATAAAAAATTAAGAGCCATAGCTAATATTAAGTGAGTGCTTGTTATTTTCCACTCATTATTTTTAGTGTTCTATGTTTCAAAACCTCATTTATTGTTCAAAATTACCCCCATATTAGGGAATATATATTTAGGGGTAAGTTTATTCCCAATTCATAGATGAGAAAATGGAAAGAAAAAGATATTAAGTATTTTGCCTTCTCAAGGTTTATTAAGGCTTCCCTGGTGGCTCAGATGGTAAAGCATCTGCCGGCAACGTGGGAGACCCAGGTTTGATCCCTGGGTCGGGAAGATCCTCTGGAAAAGGAAATGGCAACCCACACCAGTACCCTTGCCTGGAAAAATCCCATGGACAGAGGAGCCTGGTATGCTACAGTCCATGGGGTCGCAAAGAGTCGGACACAACTCAGCGACTTCACTCACTCACTCACTCTAGGTTTATTAATAACATACTGTTCAGTTCAGTTCAGTCGCTCAGTCGTGTCCGACTCTTTGCGACCCCATGAATCACAGCACGCCAGGCCTCCCTGTCCGTCACCAAATCCCGGAGTTCACTCAAACTCATGTCCATCAAGTCGGTGATGCCATCCAGCCATCTCATTCTCCGTCGTCCCCTTCTTCTCCTAACCCCCAATCCTTCCCAGCATCAGACTCTTTTCCAGTGAGTCAGCTCGTCGCATGAGGTGGCCAAAGTATTGGAGTTTCAGCTTTAGCATCAGTGTTAGATGGCCATTAATAGTAACATTTGATCACTAACAGAACGGAAAATATATGTATGCCTACAGAGTAAGATAACTTAGTTGATTTTTTAATGTACTTACTACTAGATTACCATTCAGTTTGTTATCTACCAGAAATATAGATAGCAATGAGAGGCTATCTATTCCCTGGTGACTCACTTGGTAAAGAATCTGCCTGCAGTGCAGGAGACCCGGGTTCGAACTCCGGGTTGGGAAGATCCCCTGGAGAAGGAAATAGCTACCCACTCCAGTATTCTTGCCTGGAGAATTCCATGGACAGAGGTGGGCAACAATCCATGGGGTCGCAAAGAGTTGGACATGACTGAGTGGCTACTACTACTACTAAGTTTTACTCCAGTATTCTTACCGTGAAAATCCCATGGACAGAGGAGCCTTGCAGACTACAATCCATGAGGTCTCAAAAGAGTCGAACATGACTAAGTGACTGAGCACTCACACACACAAGTTTTCCTCAAAGTATACCACTGGCTCAATGTACTCCCACTAAATCCCAACAAAGTAACTAAAATTGTGATTAAAATTTGATAGTCTGCTTCTTAGGTCATAGCTATTTTACTAGAATTATACATAGTGCAGAGGCTGCAAGAGGCTAATGAATTTCTATAGTGGTGATATTTTTCTACGAGCAGTTGACTTGGCGGGTGAGGAAAGCTAGGTATCCTAGAACGTTAATAAACCGAAGCCTCAATTAAATAGGCTCCGGAGACCAGAAGGGGGAGCTCCTGCATGCTGTGACAACAGCAGAACCCAACAGGAAGAAAGACTCCTCTTTTTTCCTGGCAAGGTCTCAGTCCCTGAAAAGCCATGGGTTCTGTTTACTGTAACCCTCCTAACTCCTTTTTCCCCTCTAAAAAAACATTCTCCTTTCTTTGCTTTGCTGGGACTTTCAAATGGCTTGCATTGGTTGTAGACCCCAAATTGCAGTTTTGTGCCAATCCAGTATCAACTCCTCCTTGCTAGAGAAATATCCAATAGTATTTTTACATTAACAATATACATGAAAAAAACTGATCCTGTAAGGATATTCCCCATGAATACTGCTAAAGTGATCTGTTTGGAGTTTACTTTGGTGTTCTGGAGTCACACATCCTCAGATTTGCAAAATAGCATTAATTAAGCATCTTGTCCTTGAACAGTAAGTCTTTTCTGCATGTGACTCCCAAAAAATCACACTTGCTTGAAAACTATGATAGAAATAATTAAGCAAGAGATCTTTATCTTCGTTTTACCAAGTTGTCAAGGTTTGACTTGTACTTCCTTTGGACTTACAATTTAAGAACACTGCATTGATTTCAGCTCTGAATTAGTTCTTGCCAATTTTGCATGCTGTCTGAAGCAGCAGTTCTCAAATATTAGTGTGTATCAGAACCAACTGGATGTTTATTAAAATTCAGTTTATTAGGGACTTTACCCCCAATTTTTAGGTTCAGTTGGCTTAGGATAGGGCTGAGGAATTTGTTTCTCTAACATGTCCCAAGTGATGCTGAGGCTGCCAGTTGGGAGATCACACTTTGAGAAGGCAAACTAGTGTGTGCTACCTGAGTCTTAGAATCAAGCACAAACCATTTTGATTTGCATTAGATATTTAATGTCTTTGGTTGTTTTTCCTGAGAGCTAATTAAGATGTTTAAATTCTATATCTTCCTTTTCAAGGATAGTTGTCCTATATAAATTTCTCTTTTGGGCACTTGAATTCTAACCTTTAAAAAAATAAATAAAATGTAGAATTTAGTGAAGGGATACCTTCACATATATAAATCTTCCTATGTTACCATCAGTTTTAGATGGTTGATTTTACTCAAATGAAAGAATTTTTCTTTTAATTAAGAGATTGGCAATATACTTCAAGTATCAGTTCAGTTCAGTTCAGTCACTCAGTCATGACCGACTCTTTGCAACGCCATGAATCACAGCACGCATATACTTCTATCTAAATGGATAATATTATATGGAATAATCATCTGTAGTTTTCCACAGTATATACAAAACATATGAAGTAACCGCAGTACTGTGCTAGATTAGTCCCATGATTTTTTTCCTTTTAGAATAGTCACTTCTTTAATAGTGCTTCCCAGGTGGTGCAGTGCTAAAGAATCCCCCTGCCAGTGCAAGAGATGCAAGAGATGTGAGTTAGATCCCCTGGAGAAAGAAATGGCAGTCCGTTCCAGTATTTTTGTATGGAAAGTTCTATGGAGAGAGGAACCTGGCAGGCTACAGTCCATGGGGTCAAAAAGAGTCAGACATGACTGAGCAACTGAGCATGCATGCTGGCACACATACTTTTAAAATACACTTAGAATATTGTAAATCAAATTCTGCACAGCACAATTCCTATCAGGTTTTGAGAAAAAAAAAAACAAAACATTGGTGTTACTTAGATATACCACCCCTTTTTTCAAGGAAGATTACCCTGTAAACCTAATCTTAGAATTAAAAATGTTTATTGGTGAATAGTATAAAAAGAGAACGCATTAAAAGCCAGTAAGAAATTATTTTCCATATTAAATTTTAAGTTACAGCCACTCATGGTTGTCACGTAATGTGGAACTCATTTCACAGATTGTTTGACATGTTATTTTTTAATGTAACCAATGAGAGACTGTCTTTATCTGATAACTCTAAACACAGTTATGTTATTAAGGTACAATATTTAAAAAGATGCTTACAAACAAAAGAAATGCTGAACATCTGTTTGCCAAGTAATTTTGCAGTCACTGAGAGTAAAACTATATTACTATTAGGAGACACAAAAGAAGACCAGAGGAGTTGTATTTTCTTGGCTTGTTTGTATTATGAAGCATAGTTAAACAAATACCATCTCCCTTTCATGGCTCAGAACCCCAGCCAACAATATAGCTGAGGCTAAAACTATTTGAGAGAGAGATGTAGATTTTGCAGAGATCTGGCTGGATGACACTGCTGAGTGGAAAGCCCACGTGCCGCTGCTTTACCACAGATACTTTACAAGGCAAGAAACTTTAGAGACAGACAATAGCAGAAACTATTAGAAAATTAATGAAGATCCCCAAGGCTTGTTCTTTTATAAATTTTTAGGAAGTCTTTCATCAACCATACTTACTGTGCAAGCAAATCTACTGCAAAAATATGTATGTGTAGTATATACCTGTATCCATCTATCCATTCATCTATTTATATTTAAAAGGGTTTCCTACAAGTCTGCTGCAAGGTAAGAGATCCTAAGCAAAAGGTTTAATGACATTTTATCAACAATGAGAGACTCAAGGGGAGAAAAAAAACTAAAGAGTAAAAGCTAGGAAAACTTTCATTGTGCATGCCAATTAGACATTTTGTCCTTCAATGCCAACAAGCTTCTTTTGGATTTTCTCATAAACATAAAGTAACGTAGGATGAAAGTGAAATACACTAACAATGTATTAGTGTATATCTTAAATTATTTTAAAACTGATTTACCAGTATTACTGTTTTTCAACAATAAAATATATCAAATATAGACTTATGAATGAATTCATTGAATACAATTAACAAGAAAATAATGAGCATCATGTATTTTTTAAAAATTGTAACTTCGGTATTACATTTATATACTGCAAGGAGATCCAACCAGTCCATTCTAAAGGAGATCAATCCTGGATGTTGATTGGAAGGACTGATGCTAAAGCTGAAACTCCAATACCTTGGCCACCTCATGTGATGAGTTAACTCACTGGAAAAGACTCTGATATGGGAAGGATTGGGGGTGGGAGAAGAAGGGGACGACAGAGAATGAGATGGCTGGATGGCATCACCGACTCAATGGACATAAGTTTGAGTGAACTCCGGGAGTTGGTGATGGACAGGGAGGCCTGGCGTGCTGTGATTCATGGGGTCGCAAAGAGTCAGACATGACTGAGCAACTGAACTGAACTGAACTGAACTGAACTCCCATATTAACCTTAAAAAGTAGACTGAATTTGTTTTAATCTGTTAATGCTTTAATAGGAGCAGAATAAGTTTACACTTCAGTTTCCAAGTAAAAATATCAGAATGATCCATGCAGTTCTGGATTCATTAAAAAAAAAAAACCACACAATGCAAGTAGAAAGAGTCCCCTTCTTTTGCAGCACTACACTTTCCCTCCATTACTGCCTCCTCCTAGGGCAGCATGTATAGCTCTGGCAGAAAATATGCAAGTTAACCTAAATAGGATATTTGATAGCTCTCTACTAAAGAAGGGTGCTCAGCTCCATTGATGGACAATTACAACAAAGTTGAACTTCTTTTATGGACTGTTTTGGTAACCAGATTTTATAAAATTTCAATAGATACTATGTTGTTTTCAAATTATTTGGGATCACTTTATAACATTCCTAAACAAAACAGTATCCTAAATGCAGATGTATATTGACCCAAATATAATTCACTTATGGAAAGAAACCAAATTAGAGTAATGGAGAGAGAGAAAATGAAGCAAGAATTGTTAGAACTAATCAAATCTCACAGTGTAATTCCAGCCACATACCCATATTAAAGAATATCAAAATAAGAGGAATGTGCTGTATTATACATAGATCACCATTACCAATATCAACAACACAGACTTTGGGAAAAAAATCCAATACTTACATTTGAATTATAAGTTCAGTTCAGTCACTCAGTCGTGTCTGACTCTGTGCGACCCCATGAGTCACAGCACGCCAGGCCTCCCTGTACATCACCAATTCCCGGAGTTCACTCAAACTCACGTCCATCAAGTCGGTGATGCCATCCAGCCATCTCATTCTCTGTCATCCCTTTCTCCTCCTGCCCCAAATCCCTCCCAGCATCAGAGTCTTCTCCAGTGAGTCAATTCTTCACATGAGGTGGCCAAAGTATTGGAGTTTCAGCTTTAGCATCAGTCCTTCCAAAGAACACCCAGGACTGATCTCTTTAGAATGGACTGGTTGGATCTCCTTGCAGTCCAAGGGACTCTTAAGAGTCTTCTCCAACACCACAGTTCAAAAGCATCAATTCTTTGGTGATCAGCTTTCTTCACAGTCCAACTCTCATATCCATACATGACCACTGGAAAAACCATAGCCTTGACTAGACGGACCTTGGTTGGCAAAGTAATGTCTCTGCTTTTTAATATGCTATCTAGGTTGGTCATAACTTTCCTTCCAAGGAGTAAGCGTCTTTTAATTTCATGGCTGCAATCAGCAACTGCAGTGATTTTGGAGTCCAAAAAAATAAAGTCTGACACTGTTTCCACTGTTTCCCCATCTATTTCCCATGAACTGATGGGACCAGATACCATGATCTTAGTTTTCTGAATGTTGAGCTTCAAGCCAACTTTTTCACTCTCCTCTTTGACCGTCATCAAGAGGCTCTTTAGTTCCTCTTCACTTTCTGCCGTACGTTTGATCTTTCCAAAATATATTGCATTCTAGAAATACTACTGCTTACATTGTCACATTATATCAACCAGTTCAACCAAATCCTAAGACACTCCAAGTAGGTGAAAGAATACTATTATTTACCAGATTAATGAAAAGTATAAACCAGCAGCTCTGTCCTCTCCCTTTCTGAACCTATCCTTCTTTAAAATACAATAATAAATAAAATGCTTAGACTCCAAAGACCTTCCCTGTTAGGTAGCAGGCAAAACACAAGAGTAATCACATTTACTAAGAATTGAAAGAAGGTAGATATACTCTAAAAATACTAAAGGTAACAAATATTTTTATAGAATCAGAGTCATTTTAAGGACAATTTCTAATACTATTTTGGCCTTCAATGTAATAACATAATATACAGTATTTTTATAAAAAATGATTTAAACCAAAAGGTAATATATTCTAATGTTACTGTGTTAAATTTATCATAAAATATTTTAATGATATGAAAAACTATTTTAAAGACTATTAAAAAATAAGTCCAAGACCTCGGTAGCTAGATGTAGCTGTTTTCAGTTGGCTGTATTTTCTTCAGATATCTTCTCTTCCCTCCCTTCCTCCTTTCTTTCCTACCTGTCTTCCTTCCTCTAGAGTAGTAACAAAACAGATATTAAATGTATCACTGATAAATTAATATTGTGATTTGGGCTGTGAAGAAGTCATTACAATAAATTTTGCTGTTTAATGATTAAGCAAATAAACTTTATTTAAAAATAAATCTTACAAATATGTAATCCAAAGTCCTCATTTTTGCCCAACTGTCAGTTCCTTTTTACTTGTCAAAAATATCACAGAATAAATTGTTTTTTAAATTGAAAGATGTCTGACATATAACATTGTGCAAATATAAAATGTACAGGTTAATTTGGTAAGTTCATATAATGTAATGTGATTACCAAGTAGGAATAATTAGCACCTCTGCCACATTATATAATGATCTCTGTTTTAAGTGTTTGAAATCATTAAGTTCTAATATTTTAGCAATTTGATTATTATAATACAGTACTGTGATCTACATCTCTAGGCTTATTTATTACTTGTGGAAAGTTTATACTCTTAAACATCTGTCCTATTCCCCTACCCCTGATTCCTGGAAATCACCATGATACTTTCTGTTTTTATGAGTCTGGCTTTTTCAGATTCCAAATATAAATGATACTGCATAATACTTTTCCTTCTATTTCTGACTTATCTCACTTAGCATAATATGCTCAAGGTCCACCCATGTTGTCACAAATGGCAGGGAGTCATACTTTCTCATGGTTGAATAATACTATAGAACAAATTATTAAACAAGTGGAGGGAAAAAATACCTACTAAGGTCACGTTCAACATTATATTCTATAATTCAAACAAATGTTCATAAGCTAGCTCTATTTTTTATGAATAGAAGCCATACAAGTTATCATGTTATACAATTGCATTGAAATATAAAGCTGGAGATCATGTAAGAAAATTTGAAAATATTCATATATGAACACCAGGACACTGTTTTGTTTTTTCTTACCTCAGTTCAAACAGAACCCTTGTACTACCAGAATTCTTGGCATATTAGAAGTTCTCAATAAGTAATTGCTGAATTAATAAAGAAAATTATAAAACTGTATGTTGATTCTGTCAGCTTTCTACTTAGTGGCCCACTGTCTGCACATTATTCTTTAAATACTCAATGAATGTGTTGTGTAAATGACCCTAGTGGGTCCCCTAAAAGATCCATCTGCTTCCTAATACTGGAAACCTTTGCATGTGACCTGACTTGAAAAGTGGTCTTTGTAGATGTAACTAAGGCTCAAGACAAGATCATCTGGATTGTCCAAGTGGGCCCTAAATCTCATTATAAGTATTCTTATAATAAACACAACTAAAAGACACAAAGAGAAGAGAAGGTGGCCACATAGAACAGAATTAGAGCTGAAAGTTATGTAGCCATTAACCAAAGAATATGTGAAGCTATTAAAAGCTGGAAGAGGCAAAGAAGGCTTGATATTCACATAGAGCCTTCTGAAGGAGTGTGGCACATTAATTTTAGATTGTTGGCCTCCAGATTTGGGAGTGAATGTGTTTATATTGTTTTAAGTCATGCAATTTGTGACGTTAGTGATGGTAGTCTGAAAAAAATAAAATAATACAGTGACCAAACACCAAGTTCAAGGTTGGAAAGATTTGGATTCTAAACCTGTCTTCATTTTTCTTATTGGTGTTGTTACCTTGAACAAATGACAAAGAACAGTGACTAAAACTAACAAATTAGTATCTTTATCTCCAGAAGAGGATAACAACAATTAGTCTAAGTTATTTCCAAGTGACAATGAAAAAAAAGCACAGAAACAGTAAAATATCATACAAAGAGTGTTTTACTGTCTCTGATAGTCTCCTCTCAAAGATAAAAAAGGAAGAGTCCCAAAGAGATTTATCTTATGCTATAAGAACCTCTTAATGAAGGTGAAAGGGGAGAGTGAAAAAGCTGGCTTAAAACTAAACACTCAAAAAACTAAGACCATGGCATCCAGTTCCATCACTTCAAGGCAAAAAGACGGGGAAAAAATAGAAACAGTGCAGACTTTATTTTCTTGGGCTCCAGAATCACTTTGGATGGTGACTGTCTTCATTAAAAGGTGCTTGCTCCTTGGAAGAAAAGCTATGACAAACTTAGACAGTATGTTAAAAAGCAGAGACATTACTTTGCTAACAATGGTCTGTATAGTCAAAGCTATGATTTTTCTAATAGTCATGTATGGATGTGAGAGTTGGACCATAAAGAAGGCTGAGTGCCTTTATGCCTGGAAGAAATGGAAAAAATGGACAGATGGACCTGTAAGAAATGGACAGATTCTTAGAAAAGTTCAATACCAAACCAGGAAGAAATTATGAACAACCCAATTACAAGCACTGACATTGAAACTGTGATCAAAAATCTCCCAAAAAACAAAAGCCCAGGACCAGATGGCTTCACAGGTGAATTCTATTAAACATTTAGAGAAGAGCTAATGCCTATCCTTCTAAAGCTCTCTCAAAAAGTTGCAGAGGAAGGAATACTTCCAAACTCATTCTGCAAGGCCACCATCACCCTGATACCAAAACCAAAGACAATACGAAAAGAGAAAACTACAGGCCAATATCACTGATGAACATAGATTCAAAAATTCTCAGCAAAGTTCTACCAAACAGAATTAAAGAACACATTAAAAAGCTAGCACATTAAAAAGTTCGTACACTGTGACCAAGTTGGGTTTATTACAGTTATGCAAATATTCTTCAATATATACAAATCAATCAGTGCAATAAACCATATTAACAAACTGAAAGATAAAAAGCATATGATAATCTCAATAGATGCAGAAAAAGCCTTTGACAAAGGCACGCATTTATGATTAAAACTCTTCAAAAAATGGGCATAAAAGGAACCTACCTCAACATAGTAAAGGCCACATAGGATAAGCACACAGCAAACATTATTCTCAATGGTGAAAAACTGAAAGCATTCCCCCTAAGAACAAGACAAGGGTGTCCACTGTCACAACTATTATTCAACATAGTTTTGGATATCCTAGCTACAGCAATCAGAGAAGAAGGAAAAAAAAAATGTATCCAGACCAGAAAAGAAGTAAAGTTCTCACTGTTTGCAGATGACATGATACTGAACACAGAAAACCCTAAAGACAGTATCAGAAAATTACTAATCAGTGAATTTAGCAGTCACAGGATACAAAATCAATACACAGAAACTACTTGTATTCCTATATACTAATAATGAAAAATCAGAAAAAGAAATTAAGGAATCAACCCATTCACCATTGCAACAAAAGAATAAAATATCTAGGAATAAACCTACCTAAGGATACAAAAAAACTGTACACAGAAAATTCTGAGACACTAATGGAAAAAATAGAAAATGACAAAAAAATATGAAGAGATATTCCAAGTTCCTGGGTAGGAAGAATCAACACTGTGAAAATGACTCTACTACCAAATGCACTCTACAGATTCAATGCAATCCCTATCAAATTACCAGTGGCATTTTCCACAGAACTAGAACAAAAAAATTCACAATTCGTATGGAAACACAAAAGACCCCAAATAGTCAAAGCAGTATTGAGAAAGAACAATAGAGCTGGAAGAATCAACCTTCCTGACTTCAGATTATACTACAAAGCTACAATCATCAAGACAGTATGGTGCTGGTACAAAAACAGAAATATCAACCAATGGAACAAGATAGAAAACACAGAAATAAACTCATGCAACTATGGGTATGTTATTTTTGACGAAGGAGGCAAGAATATACATAAAGACAGCCTCTTCAATAAATGGTGCTGGGAAAGCTGGACAGCTACATGTAAAAGAATGAAATTAGAACATTTCCTAACACCATATACAAAGATAAACTCAAAATGGATTAAAGACCTAAATGTAAGACCAGGAACTATAAAACTCTTAGAGGAAAACATAGGCAGAACACTAGATGACATAAGTAAAAGCAAGATCCTCTATGACCACCTCCTAGAGTAATGGAAATAAAAACAAAAACAAGTGGGACCCAATTAAACTTAGAAACTTTTGCACAGCAAAGGAAACAATAAACAAGGTGAAAATACAACCCTCAGATTAGCAGGAAACAATAGTAAATGAAACAACTGACAAAGGATTAATTTCAAAGATATAAAAGCAGCTCATACAACTCAATACCAGAAAACCAAACAACCCAATCAAAAAGTGGGAAAAAAGACCTAAACAGACATTTCTCCAAAGAATACAAACAGATGGCTAACAAACACATTAAAAGATGCTCAACATCGCTCATTATTAGAGAAATGCCAATCAAAACCACAATGAGATATCACCTCACACTGGTCGGAATGGACAAGATCAAAAAAGTCTATAAACAATAAATGCTGGAGAGGGTGTGGATAAAAGGGAAACCTCTTCCATTGTTGGTGGGAATGTAAATTGATACAGTCACTGTGCAAGACAGTATGAGATTCCTAAAATAACTAGGAATAAAACCACCATATGAGCCAGTAATCCCACTCCTAGGCATATACCCTGAGGTAACCAAAATTGAAAAAGACACATGTATCCCAATATTTACTGCAGCACAATTTACAATAGCTAGAACATGGAAGCAACCTAGATGTACACTGACAGAAGAGTGGATAAAGAAGTTGTTTTATATATAGACAATGGAATATTACTCAGACATAAAAAGGAATGCATTTGAGTCAGTTCTAATGAGGTGGATGAACCTAGAACCTATTATACAGAGTGAAGTAAGTCAGAAATAGAAAGAGAAATCTCACATAGTAATGCATATATATGGAGACTAGAAAGATAGTACCAAATAATTCATTTTCAGGGCAGTAATGGAGAAACATGGACATGGGGAGAGCGGAGGAGAGGGTGAGAAGTATGGAGAAAGTAACATGGAAACTTACATTAACATATGTAAAATAGATAACCAATGGGAATTTGCTGTATGTCTCAGGGAATTCAAACAGGGGCTCTGTATCAACTTAGAGGGGTGGGATGGGCAGGAGATAGGAGGGAAGTTTAAGAGGGAGGGGACAGATGTATACTTAAAACTGATTCATGTGGAGGTTTGACAGAAAACAGCAAAATTCTATAAAGCAATTATACTTCAATTAAAAATATATAAATTTTTATAAAACTCAATATGAAAAAACTAAGATCATGGCATCTGGTACCATCACTTTAAGGCAAGTAGAAGTGAAAAAGTAGAAGCAGTGATAGATTTTTATTTTCCTAGGCTTCAAAATCACTGTGAATGGTGACTGGAGTGACAAAATTAAAAGACACTTGTTCCTAGGAAGGAAAGCTATAACAAACCTAGACAGCACATTAAAAACCAGGTGAGACATCACTTTGCCAATAAAGGTCCATACATACAAAGCTATGGTTTTTCCAGTAGTTGTGCACAGATGTGAAAGTCGGACCATATGGAAGGTGGAGAGCCAAAGAATTGATGCTTTCAAATTGTGGTGCTAAAGAAGACTCTTGAGAATTCCCTGGACTGCAAGGAGATCAAACCAGTCAATCCTAAAGGAAATCAACCCTGAATATTCATTGGAAGGACTGATGCTGAAGCTGAAACTACAATACTTTGGCCACCTCATGCAACGAGTTGACTCACTGGAAAAGAGTCTGATGCTGGGAGGGATTGGGGGCAGGAGGAGAAGGGGACGACAGAGAATGAGATGGCTGGATGGCATCACTGACTCGATAGACATGAGTTTGAGTGAACTCCGGGAGTTGGTGATGGACAGGGAGGCCTGGCGTGCTGTGATTCATGGGGTCGCAAAGAATCGGACACAACTGAGCGACTGAACTGAACTGAACTGATATATATATTGAAAACAAAAACTACTAGAACTGTGAAATGATTCAGTAAGGTAGCAGGATATATTAACATAAAGAAATCAGTTGCATTTCTTTACACAATCAATGAAATATCAGAGGAAATATAAGAAAAGAAGCCCTTTTAAAATTGCCACAAAAAGTAAATACTTGGAAGTAAACCTGACCAAGGAGGTTAGGAGTTATATGCTGAGAACTATAAAACATTAATAAAAGAAACTAAAAAACGATTAAAAGAAATGGGAAGATATCTCATTCTCTTGCATTTGAAGAACAACATTGTTATAATGGCCAAACTGTCCAAAGTAATAAAGATTTAATGCTATCCCTATCAAATTACCCATGACATTTTGCAGAGAACTAGAAAAAATTAGTCCTAAAATTTATATAGAACCATAAAAGACCCAGAGTGGCCAAAGTAATACTAACAAAAAAGATCAAAGAAGGAGACTAAAATCTCCCCAACTGCAGAGAATACTACAAAGCTACAGTGATCCAAACAGCATGGTACTGAAAAGGCAGACATATGGATCAACGAAACAGAATAGAGAGCCCAACAATAAATCAACAATAAAATTTTACTGAGAATGGCCCTGCCCACCAGAACAAGACCACATCCCACCCACCTCACCCACCATTCCCTCCCATCAGGAAGCTTGCACAAGCCCCTTAGTCGTATGAAACAGAGGGCAGACAGAAGAAGGAAGCAAAACTAAAATCCCACAGCCACCAGAAGGAAAACCATAGTCACAGAAAGTTAATCAAAATTAAAAGACAGAGGATATTACCTCAGATGAAGGAAGAAGATAAAATCTTAGAAAAGAAACTGAATGAAGTTAGGCAAACTTCCAGAAAAAAATTCAGAATAATGATAGTGCAGATGATCCAGGATCTTGGAAAATAGACAAGATGCAAGAAATGTTTACTGAAGACCTGCTACTGCTGCTACTGCTAAGTCACTTCAGTCATGTCCGACTCTGTGTGACCCCATAGATGGAAGCCCACCAGGCTCCCTCGTCCCTGGGATTCTCCAGGCAAGAACACTGGAGTGGGCTGCCATTTCCTTCTCCAATGTGTGAAAGTGAAGTCGCTCAGTCGTGTCCGACCCTTAGTGACCCCACGGACTGCAGCCCACCAGGCTCCTCCATCCGTAGGATTTTCCAGGCAAGAGTACTGGAGTGGCTTGCCATTGCCTTCTCTGTTACTGAAGACCTAGAAGACCTAAAGAACAAACAACCAGATTAAATGCACCAACATGCACATTATAGGGGTCCCTGAAGGAGAAGAGATGGAGAAAGCACCCAAGAATATATTTGAAAAGATAATAGCTGAAAACTTCCTTAATATGGAAAAGGAAATAGTCAACCAAATCTAAGAAGTGCAGTCCCAGACAGGATAAAACCAAGGAAGGACACACTGAGACACAAACCCTGACAAAAATTAAAGACAAAGATAACAATATTAAAAACAACAAGGTAAAAATGACAAATAATATAAAAGGTAACTCCTATAAAGTTATTAGCCAATTTCCCAATAGAAACTCTACAAGTCAGAAGGTAACTGCATGATACATTTAAAGTGAAGAAAGGGGAGAACCTACAGTCAAGAATAGTCTACCCAGCAAGACGCTCACTAGGCTCTGATGGAGAAATGAAAAGCTTTACAGAGAAGCAGAACGTAAAGCACTACCAAACTAGCTTTAAACCAAATGTTAAAAAGAACTTCCCTAAGAAGGAAAAACAAGAAAGGGAAAAGATCCACAAAAAATAAATCAAAAACAATTAAGTAAACAGTACTGTGTGTGTTCAGTTGCTAAGTCATGTCTGACTCTGTGACCCCATGGACTGCAGCATGCCAGACTTCCTTGTCCTTCACTGTCTCCAGGAGTTTGCTCAAATGTATGTCCACTGAGTTAGTGATGCTATCTAACTGTCTCATCCTCTGCCACCCTCTTCTCCTTTTGCCTTCAATCTTTCCCAGCATCAGGGTCTTTTTCAATGAGTCAGTTCTTCACTTCAGACAGCCAAAGGTTCAAATATATCAATAATTATATTGAATGTAAATGGATTAAATGCACCAATCAAAAGTCATAGACTGGCTGAATGGATTTAAAAACAATACCAATATATATGCTGTCTACAAGAAACAGACCCACTTCTGATGTAGGGACATTTACATACTGAAAGTAGGGAGTTGGGAGAAGGTATTTCATGTAAATGGAAATAAAAAAGAAGCTGGAGTAGCAATACTCATATCAGAAAGAACAGACTTTAAAACAAAGAAACTTATAAAATACAAAGAAGAACACTACATAATGAGCAAAGGTTTAATCCATAAAGAAGATATAACAATTATAAATACACATGCACCCAACATAGCAATACCTCAATATCTAAGGTAAATAATAGCAAACATAAAGGGAGAAATCAACAGTAACACAATAATAGTGGAGGACTTGATCACCCCAATTTCATCAATGAACAGATCTTCCAAACAGAACATTAGTAAGGAAAAACAGTCCTTAAATGAAACTTTAGACCAGTTAGACTTAATTGATATTTATAGAGCATTCCATCCCAAAACAGCAGACTATACATTCTTCTCCAGTGCACGTGGACCATTCTCCCAGACTGGGCCACAAGGCGAATCTTGGTAAATTTAAGAAATCTGAAATCACATCAAGTATATTTTCTGATCACAAAACTTTTAAACTAGAAATAAACTACAAGAAAAGAACTATAAAAAAAAAACCAAAAATGTTGTGGCTAAACGATATTCTACTAAACAACCAATGGATCACTGAAGAAATCAAAGAGGAAAAAAAAACAAACCTAGAGACAAATGAAAACAAAAGCACAATGGTTCATAATCTATGGGATGTAGCAAAAGTAGTTCTAAGAGGGAAGTTTAGAGCAATACAATCTTACCTCAAGAAACAAGAAAAATCTCAAATAAACAACCTAACCTTATACCTAAAACAACTAGAGAAAGAAGAACAAATGAAACTTAAAGTCAGTAGAAGGAAAGAAATCAAAAAGATCAGCGTAGAAATAAATGAAATAGAAACAAGGAAAATAATCACAAGATGAATGAAACTAAAGCTGATTCTTTGAAAAGATAAATAAAATTGATAAATGTTTAGCCAGACTCATTAAGAAAAAAAAAGGGTGGAGGGAAGAGGTCCCAAATCAATAAAATTAGAAATGAAAAATGAGAAGTTAAAACTAACTCCATAGAAATACAGAGGACCATAAGAGACCACTACAAACAACTGGAAGTAATAAAATGCACAACCTGGAAGAAATGGGTGAAATTTTGGAATGGTACAATCTTCCAAGATGAAACTAAGAAGAAACAAAATATGAACAGATAAATCACAAGCACTGAAATTGAAACTGTAATTAAAACTCCTGACAAACATGCATCCAGGACATGATGTATTCTCAGTTAAATTCTTTCAAACATTAGAGAAAACACCTATCCTTCTGAAACTGTTCCAAAAAAACTGTAGAAGAAGGAAAACTACCAAACTCATTCTTAGGCCACCATCAAAACCAGACAAAGATGTAACAAAAAACAGATAATTTTAAGCCAATATCACTAATGAACATAGATGCAAAAATCCTCAACAAAATTCTACCAATCTGAATCAGCAATACATTAAAAAGATCATACACCATGACCATGCAGGATTCATCTCAGAGATACAAATATTTTTCAATATCTGGAAATCAATGTGATACAACACATCAATAAATTGAAGAATATAAACCATGTGATCATCTCAATGCATGCAGATATCAGCACCAATTTATGATAAAAATTCCAGGAAGCAGGCATAGAGGGAATATACCTCAACATAATAAAGGTCATGTATAAGAAACCTACAGCTAGCATCATACTCAACGGAGAGAAGTTGAAAGAACTTCCTCTAAGATCAGGAGCAAGACAAAGATATCTACTCTCACCACTTTTATGCAATAGAGTTTTGGAAATTCTAGCTAAAGCAATCAGAAAAGAAAAAGTATAGGGAATCCAAATTGGAAAAGAAGAACTTAAACTGTCACTATTTGCAGATAACATGATACTATATATACATCTTTAGAAATACTAAAGGTATTACAAGAAAACTACTAAAACTCATCAATGAATTTGGTAAAGTTGCAGGTTACAAAATTAATACACAGAAATCTGTTAATCTATACATTAACAACAAAAGATCAGAAAGAGAAACTCAAGAAACAATTACATTTACCATCACAATCTAAAAGAATAAAATACCTAAGAATAAACCTACCTAAGTAGACAAAGTTTCAGCTTTAGCATCAGTCCTTCCAATGAACACCCAGGATTGATCTCCTTTAGAGTGGACTGGTTGGATCTCCTTGCAGTCCAAGGGACTCTCAAGAGTCTTCTCCAATACCACAGTTCAAAAGCATCAATTCTTTGGCGATCAGTTTCCTTCACAGTCCAACTCTCATATCCATACGTGACCACGGGAAAAACCATAGCCTTGACTAGACAGACCTTGGTTGGCAAAGTAATGTCTCTGCTTTTTCTTATGCTATCTAGGCTGGTCATAACTTTCCTTCCAAGGAGTAAGCGTCTTTTAATTTCTTGGCTGCAATCAGCATCTGCAGTGATTTTGGAGCCCAAAAATATAAAGTCTGACACTCTTTCCACTGTTTCCCCATCTATTTCCAATGAAGTGATGGGACCAGATGCCATGATCTTTGTTTTCTGAATGTTGAGCTTCAAGGCAAACTTTTCACTCTCCTTTTCACTTTCACTGGGGGTGGGAGGAGACAGGGACGATGGAGAATGAGATGGCTGGATGGCATCACCGACTCGTTAGACATGAGTTTGAGTGAACTCCTGGAGTTGATGATGGACAAGGAGGCCTGGCGTGCTGTGGTTCATGGGGTCGCAAATGGTCCGACACGACTGAGTGACTGAACTGAACTGAAACTGAACTGAAGCAGACAAAAGGCCTTACACTGAAAACTATAAGATGCTGATGAAAGAAACTGAAGAAGATAAAAACACATGGAAATATATACCATGTTCTTGGATTAGAAGAATCAATATTGTCAAAATGACTACACTACCCAAGGCAATCTACTGATTCATTGCAATCCCTATCAAGTTACCAATTGCACTTTTCACAGAACTAGAACAAAAAGTCTCAAAATTTGTGTGGAGACACAAAAGACCCCAAATAGCCAAAGCAATTTTGAGAAAGAAAAACTGTTAGAGGAATCAGACTATACATAGTACAGACTTTAGACTATACTACAAAGCTACTACCATTAAAACAGTGTGGTACTAGCACAAAATTAGAAATATAGATCAATGGAACAGGTTAGAAAACCCAGAAATAAATCCATGCACCTATGGTCAATTAATGTAGACAAAGGAGGAAAAACTACACAATGTTGGAAAGACTAGTCTCTTCAACAAATGGTGCTGGAAAAACTGGACAGCTACATAGAATAAAAAAATGAAATGTGTTTTGTTTGTTAAAGATCATTTGTTTAAAAAAATTGTTTGTTAAAGATCATTCTTTAACACCACACACAAAAATAAGCTCAAAACAGATTAAAGACCTAAATTTGAGACCAGATACTATAAAACTCCTAGAGGAAAACATAGGCTGAACACTCTGACATAAATACCAGCAATATCTTTTTCAATCCATGTCCCAGAATAATGGAAATAAAAACAAAAATAAACAAATGGGACCTACTTAAACTCAAAAACTTTTGTATAGCAAAGGAAACAATAAATGAAGCTTATAGACTATATGCAGATTGGGAAAAATATTTGCAAATGATCCACATGGTGTTCAGTTCAGTTCAGTTCAGTTCAGTCGCTCAGTCGTGTCTGACTCTCCGTGACCCCATGAATCACAGCACGCCAGGCCTCCCTGTCCATCACCAACTCCCGGAGTTCACTCAAACTCATGTCCACAGAGTCAGTGATGCCATCCAGCCATGTCATTCTCGGTCGTCCCCTTCTCCTCCCGCCCCCAACCCTTCCCAGCATCAGAGTCTTTTCCAGTGAGTCAACTTGTCGCATGAGGTGGCCAAAGTATTGCAGTTTCAGCTTTAGCATCAGTCCTTCCAATGAACACCCACGATCGATCTCCCTTAGAATGGACTGGTTGGATCTCCTTGCAGTACAAGGGACCCTCAAGAGTCTTCACCACCACAGTTCAAAAGCATCAATTCTTCAGCAAACAGCTTTCTTCACAGTCCAACTCTCACATCCATACATGACCATGGGAAAAAACATAGCCTTGACTAGACAGACCTTGGTTGACAAAGCAATGTCTCTGCTTTTTAATATACTATCAAGGTTGGTCATAACTTTCCTTCCAAGGAGCAAGCGTCTTTTAATTTCATGGCTGCAATCAGCATCTGCAGTGATTTTGGAGCCCAAAAAAACAAAGTCTGACACTGTTTCCACTGTTTTTCCATCTATTTCCCATGAAGTGATGGGACCAGATGCCATGATCTTTGTTTTCTGAATGTTGAGCTTCAAGCCAACCTTTTCACTCTCCTCTTTCACTTTCATCAAGAGGCTTTTGAGTTCCTCTTCACTTTCTGCCATAAGGGTAGTGTCATCTGCATATCTGAGGTTATTGATATTTCTCCCAGCAATCTTGATTCCAGCTTGTGCTTCTTCCAGCCCAGCGTTCCTCATGATGTACTCTGCATATAAGTTAAATAAGCAAGGTGACAATATACAACCTTGACGTACACCTTTTCCTATTTGGAACCAGTCTGTTGTTCCATGTCCAGTTCTAACAGTTGCTTCCTGACCTGCATACAGGTTTCTCAAGAGGCAGGTCAGGTGGTCTGGGATTCCCATCTCTTTCAGAATGTTCCACAGTTTATTGTGATCCACACAGTCAAAGGCTTTGGCATAGTCAATGAAGCAGAAATAGATGTTTTTCTGAAACTCTCTTGCTTTCTCCATGATCCAGCGGATGTTGGCAATTTGATCTCTGGTGCCTCTGCCTTTTCTAAAACCTGCTTGAACATCTGGGAGTTCACGGTTTACATACTGCTGAAGCCTGGCTTGGAGAATTTTGAGCATGACTTTACTAGCGTGTGAGATGAGTGCAATTGTGGGGTAGTTTGAGCATTCTTTGGCATTGCCTTTCTTTGGGATTGGAATGAAGACTGACCTCTTCCAGTCCTGTGGCCACTGCTGAGTTTTCCAAATCTGCTGGCATATTGAGTGCAGCACTTTCACAGCATCATCTTTCAAGACTTGAAATAGCTCAACTGGAATTCCATCACCTCCACTAGCTTTGTTCGTAGTGATGCTTTCTAAGGCCCACTTGACTTCACATTCCAAGATGTCTGGCTCTAGGTCAGTGATCACGTTATCGTGACTATCTTGGTCGTGAAGATCTTTTTTGTACAGTTCTTCTGTGTATTCCTGCCACCTCTTCTTAATATCTTCTGCTTCTGTTAGGTCCATACCATTTCTGTCCTTTATCGAGCCCATCTTTGCATGAAATGTTCCCTTGGAATCTCTAATTTTCTTGAAGAGCTCTCTTGTTTTTCCTATTCTGTTGTTTTCCTCTATTTCTTTGCATTGATCACTGAGGAAGTCTTTCTTATCTCTCCTTGCTATTCTTTGGAACTCTGCATTCAGATGCTTATATTTTTCCTTTTCTCCTTTGCTTTTCGCCTCTCTTCTTTCCACAGCTATTTGTAAGGCCTCCTCAGACAGCCATTTCGCTCTTTTGCATTTCTTTTCCATGGAGATGGTCTTGGTCCCTGTCTCCTGTACAATGTCACGAACCTCCGTCCAGAGTTCATCAGGCACTCTATCAATCAGATCTAGTCCCTTAAATCTATTTCTCACTTCCACTGTATAATCATAAGGGATTTGATTGAGGTCATATCTGAATGGTCTAGTGGTTTTCCCTACTTTCTTCAATTTAAGTCTGAACTTCGCAATAAGGAGTTCATGATCTGAGCCACAGTCAGCTCCTGGTCTTGTTTTTGCTAACTGTATACAGTTTCTCCATCTTTTGTTGCAAAGAATATAATCAATCTGATTTCGGTGTTGACCATCTGGTGATGTCCATGTGTAGAGTCTTCTCTTGTGTTGTTGGAAGAGGGTGTTTGCTATGACCAGTGCATTCTCTTGACAAAACTTCAGTATACTTGCCTTGAGAACCCCATGAACAGTAACAAAGGGCAAAATGATAGGATACTGAATGAGGAATTCCCTAGGTCAGTAGCTGCCCAGTATGCTACTGGAGCTCAGTGGAGAAATAACTATAGAAGGAATAAAGGGATGGAGCAAAAGCAAAACCAATACCCAGTTGTGGATGTGACCAATGATAAAAACAAGGTCCGGTGCTGTAAAGAGCAATATTGCATAGGAACCTGGAATGTTAGGTCCATGAATCAAGGCAAATTGGAAGTGGTCAAACAGGAGATGGCAAGAGTGAACGTCGACATTCTAGGAATCAGTGAATTAAAATGGACTGGAATGGGTGAATTTAACTCGGATGACCATTATATCTACTACTGTGGGCAGGAATCCCTTAGAAGAAATGGAGTAGCCATCATGGTCAACAAAAGAGTCCGAAATGCAGTACTTGGATGCAATCTTAAAAATGACAGGATGATTTCTGTTCGTTTCCAAGGCAAACCATTCAATATTACAGTAATCCAGGCCTATGCCCCAACCAGTAATGCTGAAGAAGCCGAAGTTAATCGGTTCTATGAAGACCTACAAGACCTTTTAGAACTAACACCCAAAAAAGATGTCCTTTTCATTATAGGGGACTGGAATGCAAAAGTAGGAAGTCAAGAAACACCTGGAGTAACTGGCAAATTTGGCCTTGGAGCACGGAATGAAGCAGGGCAAAGGCTAATAGAGTTTTGTCAAGAGAATGCACTGGTCATAGCAAACACCCTCTTCCAACAACACAAGAGAAAACAAATAGGTAGAAGACCTAAATAGACATTTCTCCAAAGACAACATACAGATGGCCAAGAGGCACATTAAAAAATGTTCAATATCTCTAATTATTAGAGAAATTCAAATCAAAACTACAATAAAATTATCACTTCACACTAGCCAGAATGGCTATCATCAAAAAATCCTCAAACAATAAATGCTGGAGCGGGTGTGGAGAAAAGGGTACCTTCCTTTACTGTTGGTAAAAATGTATTAACAATTTGGTACAGCCACACTGGAGAACAGTATAGAGGTTCCTTAATAAACTAAAAACAGAGCTACCATATGACCCTATAATCCCACTCCTCAGCATATATCTGCAGAAAAACATGATCTGAAAGGATACGTGCACCCCAATGTTCAATGCAGTACTGTTTACAATAGTCAAGACATGGAAGCAACCTAAATGCCTATTGACAGAGGAAAAGATAAAGAAAAGGTGGTATATACACACAATGGAATATTATTCAGCCATAAAAAAGAATGAAATAATGCCATTTGCAGCAATATGGATGGACACAGAGATTGTCACCTGAGTAAAGTAAGTCAGAGAGGGAGAAATATAGTAAGACATCCCTTATATGTGTAATCTAAAAAGTAATGATCCCTGGAGAAGGAAATGGTAACCCACTTCAGTATTCTTGCCTGGAGAATCCCATGGACGGAGAAGCCTGGTAGGCTACAGTCCACGGGTCGCAAAGAGTCGGACACGACTGAGCGACTGAACGGAACGGAACGGAACGGAAAAAGTAATGATACAAATGAACTTACTAACAGAACAGAAAGAGACACACCTTTTGTCAATAATCTTTGACAAAAGAGACAAGAATATACAATGGGGAAAAGATTCTTTTCAGCAACTGGTGCTGGGAATGTGACAGCTGCCTGTAAATAAATGAAGTTAGAATACACCCTCACACCATGCACAAAAAAAATTCAAAATGACTGAAAGACTTAAATATAAGACATAACATCATAAAACTTCTAGAAGAGAATATAGGGAAAATGTTCTCTGACATAAATCATACCAATATTTTCTTAGGTCTTAAAACCAAATTTATAAGCCTTTGTATAACAAGGAAACCATAAATAAAATGAAAAGACAACCTATAGGCTGGGAAAAAAGTATTTGCAAATGATGTGACTGACAAGGTTTAATTCCCATAACATATGAACATCTCATACAACTCAATAACAACAACAACAAAAACAACAATCCAATCAAACAGAACACATTGGGCTAAACAGACATTTCTCCCAAGAAAATATACAGATGCCCAAAAGGCACAAGAAAACATTCTCATTATCACTAATTTTTAGAGAAAAGCAAATCAAAACTACTAGGAGGTTTCTTTTCACACTGGTCAGAATGGCTATCATTAAAAAGTCTACAAATAACAAATGCTGGATAGGGTGTGGAGAAAAAGGAACACTTCTACACTGTTGATAGGAATGTACATTGGTGCAAACACTATTAAAAACACTTTGGAGGCTCCTCAAAAAAAAATAAGAAAAAAGCTAACCAAAAATATACTTGGAATATGATCCAGCAATCCCCTCCTGGGTATATATTCAGATGAAACTATAATTCAAAAAGACTCATTTCCCCCTATGTTCATAACACCACTTATAACAGTAGTCAAGAGATGGAAACAACCAAATGTCCATTGGCAGATGGATAAAGATGTGTATATATATACACACACACAATGGAATACTAGTCAGCCATAGAAAAGAATAGAATGCCATTTGCACCAACATGGATGGACCTAGACAGTATCATACTAAGTAAGTCAGAAAGCAAAAGACAAATAGCATATGATATCACAAATGTGAAAGCTAAAATATGACATAAATGAACTTATCTATGAAACAGAAAGAGACTAACAGATATAGAGGACAGACTTGTGGTTGCCAAGGGAGAAGGTTGGAGATGGAATGGATTGGAAGTTTGGGGTTAGCAGATACAAACTATTAAATATAGAATGGATAAACAACAAGATCTTACTCTGTAGTACAGGGGACTATATTCAATATCCTGTAATAAACCATAATGGAAAAAATATGAAAAATAATACATATAACTGAAGATCTCATCATGACCTTTACATATTCTACATAAAATGTCCTTTCTCTAGTTCAAATACATATATGTATCACTTTGCTGTACAGCAGAAATTAACACAGCATTGTAAATTACCTATATTTCAATAAAATAAATTTTCAAGTTAAAAAAATGTTATCTTCCCATGGAAGAATAAATTTGACTATTCTGAATATTAATTCTATTTCTAATGATTACTGAACAAACTTGATCTCTATCATTAGGATGGATAATCTATATTCTTGAATAATGTATGACTACTCAGTAACTCTACCTGGGTACCTTATAGGCATCTCAAAATTAATGAGTTCAAAACAGGAATCTTGACTCAAGCTCAGCCTCAAACTTACCCTACCCCCAAACCATTTCTTTTAGATTTCCTGAGTCAATGATTCCTAGATAACCACACCCAGGCAATATAAAGTTATAAAAGGTAAAATTAATTTGTCTCTTTCATCACTTCTCACATACAATCCACCAGAAAGATCCAGTGGCTATACTTCTCACATATATGCCAAATCTGACCGTTTCCATTGAACCCTGGCAACTTTGATCATTACCATCTTCTCTCACCAGGATTACTGTAATAGCTTCCAAACCAATTTCCCTATTTCCATCATGGGTTTTCACATGGCTCATTTTCTACATGAGGGTCAGGCAAATTTTCAAAAATGTAAATGAAATCATGCCAATCCTATGTTTAGATCTCTCCAATGTCTTCCTGTCACAATTATAATACAATCTAAACTCTATGTCTTAAGCCCACAATTTACTGCCTTCATTTGACCTCTCTGTGCCTATCTAACTATTCACCATCCTTCAACTAAATAGACCTTCCTTGCTAAGCTCATTCTCTCATCGGGACCTTTATATATTCTACATAAAATTTCCTTTCTCAACTTCAAAACTTAGTCTCCTCTAATAATTAAGATCCCAGCTCAAATATTACCTCTTGTATGACATCTTTCTTGCCCATCTCATTTAAAGCAGCTCTCCTTTCTGTTTCTACCCCCAGACAATCCTGATCCCAAATTTCAGTTTGATTATAATAGCACTTATTATATGAATATGTCTTGTTTAATTACTTGGTATTTGAGTATGTGTTTTATCTGCTCTCTCTATTGAAAGGTGATCTCCTTAAGAGAAATCACCTTTCTGGACTTCTTACACTAACTTCATGGAGTCAGCTACCAGACATATAGTAAACACTCAATGAATGCCATCAACTAATTCAAAAAAGCAGATGGCAGCAATAAAACAACAAAAAATGTGATGATTAAGGGAAAATGTGCAAATAGTCACAAATATATTTAAGTGCTCTGACTGAAATAGAGAAAATAAAGTGAGACAATTACTTCAAACTTCTAAAACTGAAAGAAATGTTAGCATTTTGAAGTATTGATTTAATATCCTTATTTTCCTTTCTAAAATCCTCCTTGCCACACGTTGAAACATAGTACAGAATCTAATTAGTAATAATACAGATATAATATTAAGCAATAATAATACAATTATTATGATTTGGTTTATAAAAGAAGAAATATAACCAAAATAACATGCCCTAATAAAATTTTAAATCACATAAACATTTAAAGATTGAAATTATACAGTAGGCTGATTCATATAAGCAGTATACAGTAATTCCAGCATTAATAAATTAATAATAGTCATTGCCTCTAAAGAAGGTCATACAATTTCCTTTTTCAAGTCAACATAGTAATTCTGAAGCTTTATAACTCAAGGAAAAATTATATGAAGACTTGAAAACTATTTAAGCAAGTCATGAATAGCAAGGGTACACACTTTACTCCTGGAAATTTATCTGTGTAAAATGAACATGATTATGATTTGATTTCTGCAGATTTGTATCTGTGATTACTCCAAATGTTATTAACTCTTAGAATTATATTAAATATACTGAACGAAGATTAGTTAATATCTCTTGAGATTTCCATGAGAAATAAATGTCTTTTTCATTTGGCTAGCCAGGTGGGAAAATATGAACACACAACAGATACTAATTTACATAACATACTGTGTTGTTTCCAAGGGCTCAAGAATATGCATTTTTCCAGATAGTAAGAATCCTTTCCACTTAATAGCTTGTAAATCACACCACATACATTATTATATTCAAGCCTGATAAAAATCATTTGAGATAAGTAAAATGGTGTATTATTTCATTTTTATAAATGAGAGTAAAGAAAAATGAGGATCAAAAAATTTAAGTAATTTTTCCAAATTGCATGGCTAGAATGTGAACTAACCAATAAGAGCCCAGGGTTGAAATTTCCATCCCAGCACACTTTTCATCATACCATCCACCCCTGTTAATTTATTGACAGGTAGGGCAGGAAGTAATTAAAGAAAAGTGCTTTCAGCTATTGCTACCCAAGGAAGCGTCACAAAATCCACATTTCCCTGCAACAGGAGAATCAGTTCTGCTTCCAAGTGGGAAGTAACTCTTAAAAACAAGGGGCTTAAAAACCCCTCTTGCATCACCAAAGACACTAATTCTACAAAGAGAAAGCAGATACCAATAGACACAGAGTTCTCAGAATAGAAGGGCAGAGAACAGCTGGAAACTACTCCTAGACAGCAGTTTCCAAAACATATTAAGGGGAAGCACAGCTTTCTAAAGAAGTTAACTAAAAAAAATCCAGTATTTAAAGATTATACACTGAAGAAGAAAAACAGAAAAAGAAAAATGACTGTTCTATTACGGAGTCTGAAGCTAGGTCAAGCAGATTTGGTCAAGAGAAACTTGAGACAGAAAGATCAGAACCCAGATTGATTGGACCATGTCACATGGTTGAAAGAATATTACAAGTCTTCTGTGAGGGAAATTTGGAAATATCAGAACTTCTGTAATGCCTATTATAGATCTTAGCAGACTACACTGTAAATTGTACAAAACCTTTATTTGGCTTATGGGCTCAGTTACTCCAGAAAAGCTGCTAACTGCATTAAGTTTTAAAATGAAAAGACTTCTCTGTATATGTTTATATGAAGACCCAATGCAGCTCCTTTTAGAGTTAAATCTCTGGAGACCTATTAGGAGGCTTCCCTGATAGCTCAGTTGGTAAAGAATCTGCCTGCAATGCAGGAGACCTGGGTTCAATCCCTGGGTTGGGAAGATCTCCTGGAAAAGGGAAAGGCTACCCACTCCAGTATTCTGGCCTGGAGAATTCCTGAGGTCACAAAGAGTTGGACATGACTGAGCAACTTTCACATACTTCACTCTGGAGACCAGATCAGTTAGTTAAACAACATTATACCTTTTAAATGAGGTTATTTCTGTCTTAGGCTGTGTCCCTCCACAAATGGTCACTGATTCTGTCTCAGACAAGATGATATATGACAGTATCCCTCATACTCCCCAAACTTCTTCCCCTGTTCCTCCTGGACCTAAGCGTGGTAATAGTTTCTCTGTTGATATATCTAAGATAACTACAACAATCTTTGTGATTACCACATACCTGCTGCTGCTGCTAAGTCACTTCAGTCATGTCCGACTCTGTGTGACCCCATAGACGGAAGCCCACCAGGTTCCCCCGTCCCTGGGATTCTCCAGGCAAGAACACTGGAGTGGGTTGCCATTTCCTTCTCCAATGTTTGAAAGTGAAAAGTGAAAATGAAGTCGCTCATTCATGTCCAACTCGTAGCGACCCCATGGACTGCAGCCTACCAGGCTCCTCCGTCCATGGGATCTTCTAGGCAAGAGTACTGGAGTGGCTTGCCATTGCCTTCTCCGATCACATACCTACACCTTTATAATTAGTATCACTATAAATAAATCATTCCAGAATTAATCTATTTCACGTGTGCCATCTGTTTCCTGCTGGTAGTCCAAAAGATATAAATTCACGTGATACAAGACTTTATTACTTAGTTCTCATCACAGCCATGACAGATGATGAATTTTAGTGTTTCCTATTGACATTGATGTAACTTGGGCTTGTATAGTTCAAATAATTTACCTAATGTCTCACAGCAAGGCAACACTAAAATTTTGATATAGCATTATCTGAGGCCAAACTTGTGGTATTTTAACTGTACTGCATTTACTCTCGAGTTTATTATTATATATTTCCACATATGTATACCTGATTTCTAAACAAAGTTTGCTACAAAATGACAGAAAGCTTGAGTGAAAAAGGTAGTACAGATAACCTATCTTAAAACCTTTATAAACAAATGAGGTAAGAAAACTGGGGAAAACAATTTGGTCAAATTCACAAAGGTACTGACTTCCAGCCAAGAATACCGCACATTCCTTACAGAAAGAGATATGTGATATTCAATGACATACTGATGCAGAGAGGTGAAATGATTTGCCAAAGGTGTATTCTCAAAGGTTGAGACATGTTTCTTATTCTCAAACAAATGTTACAAAATTATAGCTGTAGGGCAGAGTAGGTGCTCATAACTCTGCCTTATAGAGAGGAAATTGATAGATTTTTGCTAACAGAAATCATCCATCAATTGATTTATCTGACCATCTTATAAATTTGATTAGAAATAATGTCTCCATTTCTGAAGGAAATGGTAATCTGGGAAACATATTTGGCATTTTGAAACACTGTAATTCTTATTTTCCTCACATATATCTAGAGAATCACTATCTGATCAAGTAAATAATTCTGATATTTTAGGCAATCTTGAGTAAAACTTATTCAGTTCAGTTCAGTCGCTCAGTCGTGTCCGACTCTCCGCGACCCCATGAATCACAGCACGCCAGGCCTCCCTGTCCATCACCAACTCCCGGAGTACACTCAAACTCATGTCCACAGAGTCGGTGATGCCATCCAGCCATCTCATTCTCCGTCGTCCCCTTCTCCTCCCGCCCCCAACCTTTCCCAGCATCAGAGTCTTTTCCAGTGAGTCAACTCGTCTCATGAGGTGGCCAAAGTATTGGAGTTTCAGCTTTAGCATCAGTCCCTCCAATGAACATCCAGGATTGATCTCCTTTAGAATGGACTGGTTGGATCTCCTTGCAGTATAAGGGACTCTCAAGAGTCTTCTCCAACACCACAGTTCAAAAGCATCGATTCTTCGGCGATCAGCTTTCTTCACAGTCCAACTCTCACATCCATACATGACCACGGGAAAAACCATTGCCTTGACTAGACGGACCTTGGTCGGCAAAGTAATGTCTCTGCTTTTTAATATACTATAAAGGTTGGTCATAACTTTCCTGCCAAGGAGCAAGCGTCTTTTAATTTCATGGCTGCAATCAGCATCTGCAGTGATTTTGGAGCCCAAAAAAACAAAGTCTGACACTGTTTCCATTGTTTTTCCATCTATTTCCCATGAAGTGATGGGACCAGATGCCATGATCTTTGTTTTCTGAATGTTGAGCTTCAAGCCAACCTTTTCACTCTCCTCTTTCACTTTCATCAAGAGGCTTTTGAGTTCCTCTTCACTTTCTGCCATAAGGGTAGTGTCATCTGCATATCTAAGGTTATTGATATTTCTCCCAGCAATCTTGATTCCAGCTTGTGCTTCTTCCAGCCCAGCGTTCCTCATGATGTACTCTGCATATAAGTTAAATAAGCAAGGTGACAATATACAACCTTGACGTTAGTGATTTTAAAATGTAAAATAAAATGATAGCTAAAGAATACCTAACTTCATACTAAATATAAAACACTAATAGAATCAGATGCAAGAATTTTCCGGTAGAAATGTTACAATTTTCATGCCTTTGCAAGTTCTAAACAATACAACTAATCAAAAATAGAAGTTAAGTAACAGAAGACAAACTATGGGGAAAAAAACAAAATTATCAATTTGGGGATAATATGATTATATATTAGCTGGTAATAGCCAAAGAATGAAGAGAAACACTACTAAAGTGACAAGAAAATATAGGAAGGAAGCTAGAAACAAAATTTTTAAAATGAGAGTTTTTTTGTACACTGGTGTTAAATAATTAGAAACATAGTTTAAAGACATGTATCAGTTCAGTTCAGTTCAGTCGCTCAGTCGTGTCCAACTCTTTGCGACCCCAGGATTCACAGCAGGCCAGGGCTCCCTGTCCATCACCAACTCCCGGAGTTCACTCAAACTCATGTCCATCCAGTCGGTGATGCCATCCAGCCATCTCATCCTCTGTCGTCCCCTTCTCCTCCCGCCCCCAATCTCTCCCAGCATCAGAGTCTTTTCCAGTGAGTCAACTCGTCGCATGAGATGGCCAAAGTATTGGAGTTTCAGCTTTAGCATCAGTCCTTCCAATGAACACCCAGGATTGATCTCCTTTAGAATAGACTGGTTGGATCTTGCAGTCCAAGGGACTCTCAAGAGTCTTCTCCAGCACCACAGTTCAAAAGCATCAATTCTTCAGCACTCAGCTTTCTTCACAGTCCAACTCTCACATCCATACATGACCACTGGAAAAACCATAGCCTTGACTAGACAGACCTTGGTTGGCAAAGTAATGTCTCTGCTTTTTAATATGCTATCTAGGTTGGTCATAACTTTCCTTCCAAGGAGTAAGCGTCTTTTAATTTCATGGCTGCAATCAGCATCCGCAGTGATTTTGGAGCCCAAAAAAATAAAGTCTGACACTGTTTCCACTGTTTCCCATCATGTATACTAGTACTCAAATATAAGGTACTCAGAAGGAAAATAAACAAATGAGATCCACATGAAATCTACTACAAACTTTCTGAAAACCATAATATTTGTATATATTAAAAATTGCACACAGTTTTTAAACCAAAATACAAAATGTATAGATGTATAATTGTTTCCAACCTATAGTAAACTTAAAATTTTAATAAAAACTCTAGAGATCTTATCCAAATTAAAAGTAAATTATACTGTTGATGAACAGACAAGCAGAAATCAAATAATTATGGGGGGAACTTACATAAAGGAATTAGCTTACAGAAAGAATATATGATAAAAAATATGGAAACGATGAAGAAAGAATAGATTAATTGACCAATTATCTTGAACAAATGGTAAGCTAATTTAAAAGTATCAACTAAGCTTTCTTTATAATACGTACCAAAATATAGTATAGATTAATCATTTTAAATATAAAATATCAAGCCATAAGAAATAGAAAATATGATTAAAACTTTCTACTTTTAAAGTCATTGAAGAAATTACAAAGAATATAGTTAATATATGGACAAATAAAAATATAAAACTGAATGTTAAAAGTATCATATATTTTATTAAAAGATAAATGGAAAAATATTTGCAATAGAGAAAGGCTTAGTGAATTTAATAGAGTTCAGTCAAGCAATTAAGGAAAAATTTGAGACAATTATTAAATGAATAAAAAATATGACAGAATTCATGAAAAAGAAATTTTATGTAATAAATATACTTTAAAAAGGTTGAATGTCAAACATAATGAAAGATATCTTACTTAAACATCAATTTTTCGAAGTGACTAACACTTATATACCTGTGTTCAAGGAGCTATGGGACTTGTTGAGGGAACATAATTTCCATCTTGTTGAGCTGGTTTTTTCAGTCTGCCATCAGGTTGTACTGACCTGTTCATTAGAGCCCTCATGACTATGGCCTGAACGCAGTTCCACCAGGCTGCAAGGACACCAGAGAAAGGGATTTTCTTCATTTCCAGTCCATCAGGGACCACGAAGTAGGCAAGTCCATGAGAACCAAGTCAGCCTCTGCAAATCTCCGTCCTTCACTCAGTGTAGAGGAGTGGTCCCACATGGCGCGACGTCTGCCTCCTCCCAGCACTGTGACCTTGGGCAAGTAACCCAGCCCTCTGGTATTTCCCATGTATATCATGAGAATAATCACCCTCCCCTATTGGGATCCTCTGAGGATCAAATTAGTGAATTCAGATAAAGCACTTACATCAGCGTCTGGCATACAATGTGTTCTCAGTAAGCACAGACTATTGCGACCCCAGGGACTGTAGCCCACCAGGCTCCTCTGTCCATGGGATTTCCCAGGCAGGAGCACTTGAGTGGATTGCCATTTCCTCCTATGGGTTCTTCCCAACCCAGGGATCAAACTCGGGTCTCTCGTATTTCAAGCAGATTCTTTACCATCTGAGTCACCAGGGAAGCCTTTTTTTTTAATCAATTTGAGGGCCAGATGTAGTGTCTAGCACAAGTGAGTAATCAACAAGTGTCTGGCAAACGGAACTGATCTATGGCTTAGTAGCATCATGTGTAATAATTGTACCTTTAAATACTATTAAAATTATTATTGAAAGCATAAGAAAAGAATAAACATGTATGCGATATCTACTTTCATTTACTACATTGTTAGTTGACTTTTCAATAGTCTAGGATTTTTTTGATGTTGTTATCAATTGTAAGTTTTGTACAAAGAGGATAAACAACAGCTTATGACATACAAATAAAATTCTTTTAAAATAAAAAAATAAAAATAAAAAAAAATAAACATCAATTTTTCAACAAATTGATTTGCAAATATTTTTTAAAAGTTAACATTTTATGTGGTTGTGAATTTATGTACATGGTACAATGTTTGAAAAAATAATGAAATGCCAGAAATTTCATCCTTGATAATCCACAATAAAGATATATTCTGAAACACAATATTTATACTAAATTCTTCCACATTACACTACAGTAAAAATATGATCAATCTGCATATGGAATGTAATATTAACTATGTTCAATCAGATAGGAAAATAGTAGGAAAGTTTGTAAATGGAATTTCATGTTAATTGACTTTTACCTATTTTATTGTACATACAGCACTGTACAAGTTTAAGGTATACAGCATAATGATCTGGCTTACATATATTATGAAATGATTACCACAATAACTTTCGTGAACATTATCTCATATATATACAAAATTAAAGAGAAAAAGAATTTCTTTGTGATGAAAACTCAGGATTTCCTCTCTCACTAGCTATTATATATAACATACAGCAGCATAAATTATATTAATCATGTTGTACATATCTCTAGTACCTATTTATTTTATAACTGAAAATGTGTACTTTTTGATCCACTTCATCCAATTGCCCCTCCCCTTTACTTCTAGTAACCACAAATTTGATTTCTTTTTATGTGAGTGTGTCTGTTTGCCTGTTTTTTTCCCAATTTCTATTACAGTATAGTTGTTTTATAATGCATTAGTTTCTACTGTACAGCAAAATGAATCAAGTGAATCAGCTACATTTATACATATGTCCCCTCTTTTTTGAATATCCTTCCCATTTAGGTCACAACAGAGCAATGAATAGAGTTTTCTGTGCTATACAGTAGGTTCTCATCAGTTCTCTATTTTACACATAGTATCAATAGTGTATGTATATATTTATATCTGAATCTTCACCTCCCAATTTTTCACACCCGCTGCTTCCCCACCCCCCGGGTCCATATGCTTCTTCTCTATGTCTGTGTCTCTATTTCTGCTTTTAAATAAGATTGTCTATACCAATTTTTTCACATTCCACATATATGTGTTAATATACAATATTTGTTTTTCTCTTTCTGACCTATTTCACTCCATATGACAGTCTCTAGTCCAATCTTCCAAAATTAAACCAGGAAGAAAAGGAAAATATGAACAATCACAAGTAGTGAAATAGGAACTGTAATTAAAAGTCTTCCAACAAAAAGAAGTCCAGGACCAGATGGCTTCACAGGCAAGTTCTATCAAACATTTAGAGAAGAGCTATCACCTAGCCTTCTCAAACTCTTCAAAAAATTTGCAGAGGAAGAAATACTCCCAAACTCATTCTGTGAGGCCACCATCACCCTGATACCAAAGCCAGACAAAGACAACACAAAAAAGGAACATTACAGGCCAGTGTCATTAATGAACAAAGATACAAAAAACCTCAACAAAATACTAGCAAAGTGAATCTGACAGCACATTAAAAGGATCATGCACCATGATGAAGTAGAATTTATCCCAGGGATGCAAGGATTCTTCAGTGCATACAAATCAATCAATGTGATGTACTATATTAACAAACTGAAGAATAAAAACCATATGATCATCTCAATAGATGCAGAAAAAGCTTTTGATAAAATTCAACACATATTTACGATAAAAACTCTCCAGAAAGTGAGCATAGAGGGAATCTATCTCAACATAATAAAGGCCATATATGACAAACCCACAGCAAACTTTATTCTTAATGGTAAAAAACTGAAACAATTTTCTCCAAAATGATGAATAAGACAAAGGTGCCCACTCTTGCCACTCTTAGTCAACATAGTTTTAGAAGTCCTAGCCACAGTAATCAGAGAGGAAAAAGAAATAAAATGAATCCAAAATGTCAAAGAAGAAATAAAACCATCTCTGTTTGCAGATGACATGACACTACACACAGAAAATCCTAAAGATGCCACCAGAAAACTATTAGAGCTCATCAATGAATTTAGTAAAGTCACAGGATACAAAATTAATACACAGAAATATCTTGCATTCCGATACACTAACAACAAAAGATCAGAGGAGAAAAAAAAATAAGCCAGGGATTTTTTAAAGCATGATTGATCTGCAAAACCACATAAGTTCCTGGTATGCAACACAGTGATTCAGTGTTTCTATATATCACAAGATGATCAATATCATGTCTCAAGTCCATATGTCATCAATACAAAGCTATTACATCATTGACATATCTCCCAGTGTGTACATTTTATCAACACATTTGCTAATTTTAAGTTTGTCCCTCTTGATCTCTATCACCTGTTTCACTCAATGACTATACCCTTTTCCTCAAGCAACCACTTGTTTGTTCTCTGTGTTGATGACTCTGTTTCTGTTTTATGTTTCTTCATTTGTGTGTGTGTGTGTGTGTGTGTGTTTAGATTTCTACAAAAAACTGAAATCAGGATTTTGCTTTGCTCTGACTTACTTCACTTAGGATAATACCATCTAGGTTCATCCATGTTGTTGCAAACATCCATGATTTTTTTTTTAACAGCTCAGAAATATAATATTCCATTGTGAGTGTATGTGTGTGTGCATGCCATAATATACCTTTTAATCTACTGAAGGACACTTAAGTTGTTCCAATACTAAGGCAACTGTAAATAATGCTGCAATGAATACAGGATTTTATATACCTATTTGAATTCATGTTTTTGCTGATCTCAGAAAAATCCTCAAGAGTAAAATTTCTGCATCTTATGGAAGTTCTATCTTTAATTTTTTGAGAACTCTCCCTACTGTTTTCCACAGGGGTAGCACCAATTTACATTCCCACCAACAGTGCATAAAGGTTCCCTTTTCTTCATATCCCGGCAACACTTGTTATTTGCTGTCTATCTGATAACAGGCATTCTAAGAAAAGTAAAGGAGTATCTGATTCTGGCTTCTTTCAATTTGCATCCTCCTGAGCATCTTTTCATATGTCTGTTGGCCATCTGTATCTGTTCTTTAAAAGAGTATCTATTCAGGTCCTCTGTCACATTTTTCCATTAGTTAGTTTAATTCTTTCATACTGAGTTATATCAGTTATTTGCATATTTTAGATATTAGTCCATTATCAAACATACCATTTGCAAATATCTTCTCCCATTTGGCAGGCTGCTTTTACATTTTATTGGTAATTGCCTTTGCTGTGAGAAGGTTTTTAGATTGCTATAGTCTCAATTGTTTATTTTTGCATTTTTTCCCTTGCCTGAGGAGACATTAGAAGAAAATATTGCTCAAGCTAATTTTAAAGAGCATATGGCCTATGTTTTTCTTCTAGAAGTTTTATGGTTTCAGGTCTTACATTCAAACCTTTAATCCATTTTACTTTTATATATGGTTGGAGAAAGCAGTTTATATTGATTCTTTCATATACAGCTGTCTGCTTTTCCCAACAGCATTAATTGAAGAGGCTGTCTTTCTCCCCAATAGTATAGTCTTGCTTCCTTTATCATAGATTAATTGCCCATATAAGTGTGGGTTTATTTCTGGTTTCTCTATTCTGCTGCATTGATCTATGTCTGTTTTTGTGCCATTATCACACTGTTTTGATTAGTCTAGTTTCGTAGTATAGTTTAAATCAGTTAGTATGATACCTTCAGCTTGTTTTCTTTCTCAAGATTGCTTAATTTACTCAGGGTCTTTTGTGTTTCCATATAAACTTAGATTTGTTACAGTTCTGTGAAAAATGCCATGGATACTTTGATAGGGATTGCACTGACTTTGTGGATTGCCTTGAGTAGTATGGTCATTGTTGTTTAGTCGCTAAGTTGTGTCTGACTCTCTTGACTCCATGGGCTGTAGCCCACCAGGCTTCTCTGTCCACAGGATACCCCAGGTAAAAATACTGCACTGGGTTGCCATTTTTTTCTCCAGGGAATATTCCTGATTCAGAGATTGGACCCACATCTCCTGCTTGGCAGGCTGCTGCTGCTGCTGAGTCGCTTCAGTAGTGTCCGATTCTGTGCGACCCTACAGACAGCAGCCCAGCAGTCTTGGCAGGCAGATTCTACTAATTCTTTTAGCCCATGAGCACAGTGTATCTTATTTGTTTGTGTCCTCTTCAATTTTTTTCATGAGTGTCTTTTAGTTTCCCTTTTACAGATCTTTTCCCTCCTTAGATTTACTGCTGCTAAGTCACTTCAGTCGTGTCCAACTCTGTGTGACCCCATAGACGGAAGCCCACCAGGCTCCCCCGTCCCTGGGATTCTCCAGGCAAGAACACTGGAGTGGGTTGCCATTTCCTTCTCCAATGTGTGAAAGTGGAAAGTGAAAAGTGAAAGTGAAGTCGCTCAGTCGTGTCCGACCCTTAGCGACCCCACGGACTGCAGCCTACAAGGCTCCTCCATCCATGGGATTTTCTAGGCAATAGTACTGGAGTGGCTTGCCATTGCCTTCTCCGAGATTTACTGCTAGGTATTTTATTATTTTTGATGCAATTATAAATGGGATTATTTTCTTAACTTCTCTAATTGTTTTTAATATATAGAAATGCAAAAGATTTCTGAATTTTAATTTTACATCCTAACACTTTACTGAATTGATTTATTACTTCTAATCACTTTTTGGTGGTGTCTTTAAGATTGTCTATATATAATATCATGTCATCTGCAAGTAGTGACAGTTTTATTTCTTCCTTTTTTCCAGTTTGGCTTCCCTTTCTTGTTTGCTGTGGCTAGGACTTCCATACTATGCTGAATAAAAGCTGTCGGAATGGTCATTGCCATCTTATTCCTGGTCTTACCAGAAATGTTTTAAGCTTTTAACTGTTGAGTATGATATTGGCTGAAACTGCAATACTTTGGCCACCTCATGCGACGAGTTGACTCACTGGAAAAGACTCTGATGCTGGGAAAGGTTGGGGGCGGGAGGAGAAGGGGACGACCGAGAATGAGATGGCTGGATGGCACCACCGACTCTGTGGACATGAGTTTGAGTGTACTCCGGGAGTTGGTGATGGACAGGGAGACCCTGCGTGCTGTGATTCATGGGGTCGCAAAGAGTCGGACACGACTGAGCGACTGAACTGAACTGAACTGATGATTTTGGCTGTAGGTTTGTCACATATGTCCATTATTTTGAGGTATATTCCCTCTATACTCGCTTTATGGACAACTTATAAATGATTGTGGAATTTTGCTAATATCTTTTTCTGCGTCTACTGAGATGATCATTGGATTTTTATTCTTCAATTTGTTAATGTGTTATATCACACTGACTTTCAGATATTGAACCATCCTCATATACATGGAGTAAATCTCACTTGACCATGGTATATGATCCTTTTAATGTATTTTTTTTTTACTCAATTGCTAATATTTTGTTGAGGGGTTTTATGTCTGTGTTTAACTGATATTGGTCTGTAATTTTCTTTCTTGTGGTAATTATAGAGATAAAGTGGAGTGACAAAGATGCCCCAGGATAGGACTCTTGATGTGAATAAAAATATCTAAAATAATTTGTATTTCCTAAAATCCTATGGACAGAGGAACCTGGCAGGCTACAGTCCACAGGGTTGCAAGATTCAGACATGACTTAGCGACTAAACCACCACCACTACCACGAAGACCTAATAACGCTGAACATCATTTTTTGCACTTTTGGATTATTTCCCTTTTTATTACTTAAGTTAGAGTGTTTTATATATACTCCAACTAACAGGTGTATAGTGATATTCCACATCTATTAAAAGTTATAATTAAAAGAAACTGATTATACCAAGTATTGGCAGGATGTGAAAGAACTGGAATTCTCATACATTTCTGCTGGTAAGGTGGTACATCCACCTTGAAAAGCAGTTTGATAGTTTCTTAAAATATTTACTATATGATCCATACATACTACTCCTGGCATCTCCTCAAAAGAAACAAAAGTATATGTCGATACAAAGATCTCAATATAAATGTTCCCCGAAACTTTATTTTTAATAGCCCCAAACTGAAAGCAACCTAAATATCCATCAATAGCCCAATATATAAATAAATTGTGGTGATTCCATACAAATGAATACTACTCATCAGAAAACAGGAATGAACTACTTATTGATACATATAACAATACAGATGAATCTCAAAATAATATGAAGTGAAAGAAACCAGGCAAAAACAAGTAGTTCATGTATATTCTATGAATCTATTTATGTAACTCTTTTGTTGTTGTTGCTGTTTAGTCCCTAAGTCATGTTTGACTCTGCAACAACATGGAACTGTAGCCTGACAGGCCCCTCTGTTCATGGTATTTCCCAGGCAAGAATAACGGAGTGGGTTGCCTTTTCCTCCTCCATGGGATCTTCCCAACCCAAGGATTGAACCTGAGTCTCCTGCTTTGCACGAGGACTCTTTAACACTGAGCCACCAGAGAAGCCCCACATAAAACTCTAGAAAATGCAATATAATCTATAGAGAAATCAGATGAGTGGCACATGAAAACAGGAGGGAAACAGCAAGAAAAGTGTGGAGAGAGTATAAAACTAAAATTATAAAACGTTATGAGATTATGGAGTGAAACTTTCCAAAATGTATATTTCACATATATAAACTTTAGTGTATTCATTTACACCACAATAAAGGTGATAAGAATTTACAGAGACCATGTGCTATTTTTCATATTTAAATTATTTTATGATTGTGAGTACATTATTTCATGTTCAGATTCTGATCTTGTAGCAGTAACTTAGTGGTTGAAGAGTTACACTCAGGGGAAAGGTTTATAGAAGAAAGTCCTACATGGGCCAGTCTGGAAATGTTATGCAGATGTCTCTCTATGGCATAGGAGGGAAAACAGAGAAGCAGGAGGGAGGTCAGGAAAGAGGATAAAGAAAGATGAACATAGGCTAGTAGGAGGAAATAGGTTTAGAAATGTCCGGGAACACACTAAGGCCAAGGTCAGTGGCTGAAGATCTATAAAATTTGCCCAGGCTGGTCACCTAACAGGTACAGTCTAGAGAGTCTAATTAGATTTGTGTGGGAGAGCCTAGCATGTTTCATTGGACTCAGGTAAGACAAGTGACATCTATCCTCTGCTAGGTAATGAATTCACCAGTTAAATAAAGAAGGGATCTCTCAATGATGTCACTTCAAAGGAAGAGAAATCTACATATATGACTAAGAAGAACACTTCACTTTATGTAAAACTGACTGTTGATGAAGTTGGATTGTGACTGCAAAGGAAGATATGTGAACACTTTCATTTCCTACTGTGTAAAAAATAATTGCTCTTTGAAAAAGTAAAATCTCAATTTAGTGATAATGCTTGGGGATTAAGATGTTCTTGTTAATTGAATTTTTTATTTATACAATCATTGATGACAATCATAGAATTTCACAGCTGGAAAGGACCTTGGAGATCATTTAGTCCAACCTCATTTTATAGATTAGGTAACAGAGGACCAAGAGGTTAAGTAAATGGCCCAAGGTGGCAGTCAATTAGTGACAGTACTGGGATTATAAGAGAAATTTAACTAGAACATGCTTTCGTTTCAATCCTGTGATTGAAAAGTTTTCCACTTAAGAATGTGTTCATCTGCTTAAATGTTTTAATATGTAAGTATGGGAACTCTGAACCTACAAAGATATGTGGCTCTAATTCCTTTCATCAACTGTTTTAACTAATATTTATTGAATTTCTACAGGTTTGGGGCATTAAGTTTTGAGAGTAAACAAGCAAAATATAAATAAAAAGAGCTCAGAGTCTCAGGAACTGACAGAAAGAAAATATAATAAATGCTATGACAGTTGTAAACACAGAGACTCAAACCACACTAGAGGGGTGACTGGTGGGATGGAAAAGAGTTGTGACAAGTATTACATGACTACAAACAACATATTAGAAACATTTTAAAAAAGGAATAGCAAGAAAATAATCACAAAATTAAGGAGAGCAATTATTTCAAGGATGGAGTAAAATGAAGCCATTACCAGGAGTCCATTCAACTTATACTGGTCATGATCTATCTCTTAAACTGGATGGGTACATGTGCGGTCATTCTATGTGACCATTCTAAGTAATAATATATGCTCATTTGTACACAGGCTACATTATAGCCAGAAAGACAACAACAACAACAACAAAAACACTTTTCAGCAACTCAGAGCTAAAGAAAAAGAGAACGAGTGGAAACTACGCTACCTCTAATGGGAAGAGAAGAAAGGAGTTTCTACAGGAGTTCAAGGGGATTTTGGTGGGGGGAGAAATAAAGTATTTCTTCTTTTCTGCTGACCAATAAGATGCAGACTGAAAATGAAAGAGGACCACATCAATAAATATAGTTAAGAAAATTGGAGAATGTACAAGTTGTGCTTCAAGAATGGTGGCAAGCACTTTTTTCTGTTGACAAAAGGAAAAACAGTTTACTGTGAGAAAAATTAGGAGCAAGTAAAAGCAGTTCCTAAAGTTCCTCTTGAAGGCTCATGGTTTCCCGAGGAAGAGTTTTTTTTCCCTTATTTTCCAAGAGAGTAAGGGCAAGAGGTGGTAAGGGAGGAATAGAGGAGTGGAAGAGGTAGGGATGGGGAAGAATTGTTCTTAGAAGCTGCAAGGAAATGAAAAAGTATGAAACAGCCTATAATGAATACAAATATTACCACTGAAGTCTATCTGAGGGGTAATCTGCCATTGATTATATTGGCACTCTTGTAACTTTTTTATTTTTTTAATTGTTTTGCAATGATAAGCAAGCTAGCTGAAGAAGAAGAGAGTACAGAGAGCTTAGAATAATACATAGTGTGCTACGGAATTGACTGAAGAAGCAAGGAGGCATAGGGTGTTGGGACATGTCACACACTGGACTGGGGTATGAGACATGGAGCCCTGATCAGGCAAACACAAGAGTGGAAAGGATGAAACCATTTGGACCTTAATCTGACCCTACTGGGGTAGAATAGGTGTGGAGATTATCCTAAAGATTTAATAGTTAAGATTTACTTTGAACCTAACTACAAAGTGCAGTTGAAAGGGGAAGGAGTGTAGGAGGTTGTGAGCCATGTACAAAGAATGTGATAAACTCAATTTGGATTCAGACAAAAGTCAAAAGGGAGTTTTCGAGAGCAGGTGTTAGATCCCAGCAGGAAAGCAGAGCATAGCTATAATCTGGTTGATGGTCCAGGAAATTTAGGAAGCAAAAAAAGTCACTATTCAGAAACAGGTCTGTAGGTGGAAAAATAAAGGCCCATTTAGTAGGTGGGTGTTTAGAAGCAATACTTTTGTACTTCTAGAAGGGGGTAGAAAGGAAATAAGCTGAAAGGACCTACGTTCCTAATTAGTCATGTTCTGGGAACTGGACCCCTAGGGATAAAGGTAAATGTGACTCTGAAGTATATGCATCAGAGACTTTGGCCAGAATGATGAAGGCTAAATGCCTTTGACACTGGTGTCTTCAGCTCTTCGGTAGTTCTTTTATGTTCAGTTGGTTTTGGAACTAGGGAGAAAGAAAAGTGTACTTTATGTGTACAAGTGGACACAGTTTGATCAGTGAAGCTTAGAACAGTAGAGTCAGAAGAAATAAGGTGTAGGGACTAATTAGGAGTATTTGGGGTTAAATATACAGACTATTATTTATAAAATAGATAACCAACAAGGACCTACTGTATAGCACAGGAAACTATACTCAATAACTTGTAATGACCCATAATGGCAAAGAATCTAAAAAGAACAGATTTGTGCATGATGCTGTGAAAGTACTGCACTCAATATGTCAGCAAATCTGGAAAACTCAGCAGTGGCCATAGTACTGGAAAAGGTCAGTATTCATTCCAATCCCAAACAAGGGGAATGCCAAAGAATGCTCAAACTATCACACAATTGCACTCATCTCCCACTCTAGTAAAGTAATGCTCTAAATTCTCCAAGCCAGACTTCAACAGTACATGAACCATGAACTTCCAGATGTTCAAGCTGGTTTTAGAAAAGGCAGAGGAACCAGAGATCAAATAGCCAACATCCACTGGGTCACCCAAAACATTTCCAGAAAAACATTTACTTCTGCTTTATTGACTATGCCTAAGCCTTTGACTGTGTGGATCACCACAAACTATGCAAAATTCTTAAAGAGATGGGAATAACAGACCACCTGACCTGCCTCCTGATAAATCTGTATGCAGGTTAGGAAGCAACAGTTAGAACTGGACATGGAACAACAGACTGGTTCCAAATAGGAAAAGGACTATGTCGAGGCTATATATTGTCACCTTACTTATTTAACTTAAATGCAGAGAACATCATGAGAAACACTAGACTGGAGGAAGCACAAGCTAGAATCAAGATTGCCAGGAGAAATATCAATAACCTCAGATAAGACCACCAGATGAAACCACCCTTATGGCAGAAAGTGAAGAAAAACTAAAGAGCCTCTTGATGAAAGTGAAAGAGGAGAGTGAAAAAGTTGGCTCAACATTCAGAAAACTAAGATCATGGCATCTGGTCTCATCACTTCATGGCAAATAGATGGGGAAAGAATGGAAACAGTGACAGACTTTAATTTTTAGGGCTCTACAATCACTGCAGATGGTGACTGCAGCCATGAAATTAAAAGATGCTTACTCCTTGGAAGAAAAGTTATGACCAATTTAGACATCACCCTAAAAAGCAGAGACATTACTTTGCGAACAAAGGTCCATCTAGTCAAGGCTATGGTTTATCCAGTAGTCATGTATGTATATGACAGTTGGATTATAAAGAAAGTTGACCACCAAAGAATTGATGCTTTTGAACTGTGGTATTGGAGAAGACTCTTGAGAGTCCCTTGGACTGCAAGGAGATCCAACTAGTCCATCCTAAAGAAATCAGTCCTGAATATTCATTGGAAGGACTGATGTTGAAGCTGAAACTCCAATACATTGGCCACCTGATGCGAAGAACTGACTCACTGCAGAAGACCCTGAGGTGGAAGACGGAAGGCAGAAGGAGAAGGGGATGACAGAGGATGAGATGGCATCACCAACTCAATGGACATGAGTTTGGGTAAATTCCAGGAGTTAGTGATGGACAGGGAGGCTGGGTGTGCTACAGTCATGGGTTGCAAATAGTCGTACACGACTGAGTGACTGAACTGAACTGATGTACAACTGAATCACTTTACTTTATACCTGAAACCAACACAACATTGTAAATCAACAATATTTCAATAATCTTTTAAAAAAGAACTGAGGTGGATACTGTCAAAGTCAGCAGGGTTTAAAAAAAAAAAAAGGATTAGTATTTGGTCTTGGACTGCAAGGAGATCCAACCAGTCAATCTTAAAGGAGATCAGTCCTGGGTGTTCATTGGAAGGACTGATGCTAAAGCTGAAACTCCAATACTTTGGCCACCTCATGGGAAGAGTTGACTCACTGGAAAAGACTCTGATGCTGGAGGGGATGGGGGCCAATGCAGGAGAGGTAAGAGATGCAGGTTCAATCCCTGGGTAGGGAAGATCCCCTGGAGGAGGGCAAGGCAACCCACTCCAGTATTCTTGCCTGAAGAATCCCAAGGGCATAGGAGTCTGGAGGACTACATTCCATAAAGTCAGACAGAACTGAAATGACTTAGCATGCATGCACACACTTGGAGACTGGCAGAATCTGAGTCCAGAAGCCAATGAGGTTTCTCTGGGTATAATTAATTCAATATGTTGGTGGTCTTCAGCCTTCCTATCTCTGTTCATGCTGTCGCTGCTGCTAAGTCACTTCAGTCGTGTCCAACTCTGTGTGACCCCACAGACGGAACCCCACCAGGCTCCCCCATCCCTGGGATTCTCCAGGCAAGAACACTGGAGTGGGTTGCCATTTCCTTCTCCAATGTGTGAAAGTGAAAAGTAAAGTGAAGTCGCTCAGTCGTGTCCGACCCTTAGCGACCCTACAGACTGCGGCCTACCAGGCTCCTCCATCCATGGGATTTTCTAGGCAAGAGTACTGGAGTGGCTTGCCATTGCCTTCTCCATATGTGTTTATATCTGTACCCAAACTGTACCAAATGATTTACCGTCACCTGTGTTTGTTCTTATAGATTGACTTCAAGATTATAAGCATCAGAATGTCAGCACATGGGTTAGTGTTTTCAAATACTTATGTTAATCTTGCAAAGCCTGCATATATGAATGCTAAATCACTTCAGCCATGGGCAACTTTTTTCAACGCTATGGACTGTAGCCTGTCAGAGTCCTCTGTTCATGGGATCCTCCAGGCAGGAATACTGGAGTGGGCTGCCATGTGCCATGTGCTCCTTCAGAGTATCTTCCTGACCCAGGGATCAAACCCACATCTCCTGAAGCTCCTGAAATGCAGGTGGATTCTTTATCACTAAGCCACTGAGGAAACTCTTGGATAGCCTGAGTGTTGCCCAAAACATATGAGCACTAGTACTGTCAAAACTTCTGAAGTATATGAAAGTGCCAAATACATACATAAAACACACCTGACTACACAAAAAATTCAGTTTCACCCATAAATCTTGCTTAACAAAAAAATGACAAGCCAGAGTCTCCAACCTTGAGACTGGAATGTGGTCAATCATTTGGAAAGGGTGAAAAGAGAGATGTGGGCACAGAGCAGTAATACTTGTCAAGACAATTTGATGTGAAAACTTAAAGAAACAAGGTTAAAGAAATGTAGAAACAAATACTCATATAAAATAAAAAAGTTAAATGGATTATTTTCACTCCAGAAAATTTTCTTTGTTAAAATATGTTAAAGTTACTTTAAATGTAAAGGACTAAACCTAAAAGAGCTATCTATGGAAACTTTACTGTGTAGTTCTTCACTTGGGAACTCTTCATTATAGAAGCAAGTCAATTTGGGTATCATCTGGAGAACAAGTATTCAATAAGATACTCAGAGGATCTTAAAATTATTTCGCTAAAGGCAATCTCAAAACAGGAACCTTAAGTATAGTGTAGTGTTTTAGCAAAGTTCCAGTACATATATCTATTTTAATCCTTTGGAATAAAAACTAAAATAATTTGTTTAGGAATTAAAACAGTACTCTATTTTTTATGGCTGAGTAATATTCCATTGTATATATGTACCATGACTTCTTTTTAATTTTTTATTTTTAATTGGAAGATAATTGCTTTGTATACCACAACTTCTTTATTCATTCATCTACCCATGGACATCTAGGTTGCTTTAACGTCCTGGCTACTATAGTCAGTTGAAGTGACGTGGATGAACCTAGATCTTGTTTTACAGAGTGAAGTAAGTCAGAAAGAGAAAAAAATATTGTCTATCAAAGCATACACATGGAATCTGAGAAAAAAAAAAAGGTACTGATGCACCTATTGGCAGGGCAGAAAGAGAGATGCAGATGTTAAAAATGTACTTGTGAACACAGCATAAAGGAAAGGGTGGGGCAAACTGAGAGAGTAGCCTTGACATATATACATTGCCATGTGTAAAACAGATAGCTAGTGGGAAGTGCCTGTACAGCACAGGGAGCTCAGTTCCATGTTCTGTGATGACCTAAAAAGATGGGATCAGGAGGAGGTGGTGGGAGGGAGTCCCAAAAGGGAGGGGTTATAGGTATACTTACAGATGATTCAAGCTATTTTACAGGAGAAACCAACATAACACTGGAAAGCAATTATCTGCCAATTAAAAATAAATCTGTGGTTTAGTCACTAAGGCATGTCCGATTCTTTGCAACCCCATGGACAGTCTGTCAGGCACCTCTGTCCATGGGATTTTCCAGGCAAGAGTACTGGAGTGGGTTGCCATTACTTTTCCAAGGGATCTTTCCAACCCAGGGATCGAACCTGGGTCTCCTGCATTGCATTCTTTACCAACTGAGCCAACACTAAAAAAGTGAAACATGATACACTAAGAAAAACAGAAATAGATTCACAGACATAAAAAGTAACCTTGTAGATGTGTTTAGTTGCTCAGTTATGTCTGACTCTTTGCAACCCCATGGATTATAGCCCTCCAGGCTTCTCTGTCCATGGGGATTTTCCTAGCAGGAAGGAGAGGTTTGCCATGGCCTCCTCAACCTTATGGATAACAAAGGGGTAAGGGGATAGGGAAGAAACTATATGTATTGGGTGTACAGCTCAGAGAACTATGTTCAATAGTTTATAACAATCTATAATGGAAAAAAATCTGAAAAAGAATATAACACTTTGCTACATACCTGAAACATTGTAAGTTAACTATGCTAATTCTCTGTAGTTGTAACTGACTCTTTGTGACTCCATGGACTGTGGCCTTCCAGTCTTCTCTGTCCATGGGAATTTTCCAGGCAAAAATACTGGAGTGGGTTGCCATTCCATCCTCCAAAATCAACTATGAAAGTGAAAGTCAGTCGTATCTGACTCTTCGCAACCCCATGGACTATACAGTCTATAGAATTTTCCGGGCCAGAATACTGAAGTGGATAGCTTTTCCCTTCTCCAGGGGATCTTCCCAACCCAGGGATTAAACCCAGGTCTCCCGCATTGCAGGCAGATTCTTTACCAGCTAAGCCACAAGGGAAGGCCCCATATCAACTAACCTCAATTAAAAAAGAAAAAACATAGTACTCTAAGAATCTATGATAAGAATGCTAAGAAAATGTTTATTTCCCTAAAAATTAGTACTTTATGTCACTATCAATCTCTTTAATCTTTACTTTTTAAAAATTTACATAAAACTTTTGAAAATTATTCAAAAATTTTAATATCTTCCTTACTGTTGATTTTAATTCTTAACCCACAGAAATTTTAAAATTAGGTTTTCTATGTTTAAAGCACAAAACTTCATGAAAGTTTTTCTTAACCTTATTTACCCTGAGAGATACTCTAATGTATCTTAACTTGATTTTTGGTCTTAAATACATACCTCCATTTAACAGAGAATTTTTTTTAAATATATATGCTATTCAGTTTCAATATGCATACTTTTAAACTATTGCTCTGTAATAAAGAAACATTTTGCAAAAACATGCCATGTTCAGTTTCTGTTCATTTTTAGGTTAATCTCGTACACACAGACTCACACACTTACTTAAGACTGAACAAAACTTAAGACCATACCATGTAGTGGGGTATGGAAAAAGTCATTACTCACTCTGAGTTTTATCTATAAGAAATCATGGAAGTAGAAAAGAATTGTTATGTTCCCAATAAGAAACAGATGTCACACTCAAATTAGGATAATTCAACAGATTACCTGAGTATAGAGCTATTTACAGAGATGATGTTATAAGGGAACCACAGAGTATGATGCTGCAATGTGGGCCTCGTTGTAACTGTGGAGCTGAGGCATCCTGACCCAAGGGAGAAGGGAGGGAGAAGTTATTGGGCCACTGAAGAGATAGCTAAGGAAATCAATACCTGAGTTCATCCTTTTCCCTCCCCCGTGACCAGACCCAACCTGAAGCCTCCAGGCACAAGAGCCCTGTGGCTACCAGGCAAGTTGTTCCCTTTCCTTGGGCAGAAAACAGGGAAGAGAAGAGAGAACAGAAAATCCAGAGGAATGAAAGAACACTGTCAAAGTCAAAAATATAAACCATAGAAAAAGACTCTTCTCCTAAATTAATATAAGGTATGTAAATTATAATTATTAAATATTATTAGTAATTACAATCAAAAAGCATATGGTTGAATATTTATAATTTCTATTAACATTATTAGACTGAGTTCATAATCTGGCCTAACACAAATCTCGTCGATAGATCATAATTAGAGGAGACACACACACACACACAAAATTAATATATGCAACAACTAGGTTCATCATTCGTTCGTTCAATCATTAACATGTACTCTGCTAGGCACCAGAGATTAGAAAAGATCTCTGCTCTACAGAAATTCACAGTGTAGTAAAAAAGACAATTTTAGCAAGTAATTAGAAGACAATAGAAGTAAAAAGTGGTTAAAGACCTTAGAATAGGGAAGCCTTCATAAAGCGTTAACGTTTGAGACTTGAAGAAATAATTACTCTAGACAGGGCATAAAGCTTGAACAAAAGCATGGAGTGAGAGGGTCTGACATGTATGGGAAGTCACAAAAATTTCAGAATGATGGCAAACGGTGCAAGTGAGGATGTGAGATGCAGATAAGGCAGAAAAGATCACTTAGGACCAAATTATTAAGGCCCTGTTCACCATGAAAAGAGTATAAGTTTCATCCTATGATAATGTTTTTCAAATTTCCACCATAAAAATAACACAGAAGACTAAACTTATATACCCATAGGGCTGCCAGCAACATATGTAGCATTTTCTACTTCAAGCAAAGACATTTTTAAAGTCTTAAACCTAACTGTGAAAGCTAGTGAGAATTTTGCATTCTACTCTTTTGTTTGTAATAACATGAAAGGGATATTTTGACCCACTTACAAATGAGTAAAGTGGATAGTACATTAAGCTCAGTCATAATTAGTTTGGTGCTTCTAATACTCCCAGGAATAAGCTAAGAAAACAGCCTCTCCCAGAAGTTTGAAAAGCAGGTTTGAAAATTTCATGAGGCAATAAAGAGGCAATGGAGTTTTTTAAAAAAACACATATATAAAAATATAAATTGGTGTTGTTTAGTCGCTGTGTCCAACTCTTTTGCAACCCCATAGACTTCAGTCCGCCAGGTTCATTTGTCCATGGGATTTACCAAGCAAGAATACTGGAGTGAGTGGATTGCCACTTCCTTCTCCAGGGGATCTTCCTGACCAGGGATTGAACCCACATTTCTTGCATTAGCAGGTGGATTCTTTACCACTGAGCCACACACACACACACACACACACACAGCTATATATATTTATCTATCTATATATAGATAGATATAAAAAGAGAGAGAAAATCAGGTCTAGAGTTCTAAAAATAGAGGGTGAGATTAAACATAAAAAATTAACCATCCTGAAACCAAATCCCTTCTTTACAAGTCTTATGTTTGACATTCAAAGTGTGAAAATATGTTTTTCAACTAACATTTAAACATTCAGTTCAGTTGCTTAGTCATTTCCGACTCTTTGCGACCCCATGAACTGCAGCATGCCAGGCCTCCCTATTCATCACCAACTCCCGGAGTCTACCCAAACCCATGTTGATTGAGTCGGTGATGCCATCCAACCATCTCATCCTCTGTCATCCCCTTCTCCTCCTTCCCTCAATCTTTCCCAGCATCAGGGTCTTTTCAAATGAATCAACCCTTCGCATCACGTGGCCAAAGTATTGGAGTTTCAGCTTCAAATCAGTCCTTCCAAAGAACACCCAGGACTGATCTCCTTTAGGATGGACTGGATGGATCTCCTTGCAGTCCAAGGGACTCTCAAGAGTCCCCTTCAACACCACAGTTCAGAAGCATCAATTCTTCAGTGATCAGCTTTCTTTATAGTCCACCTCTCGCATCCATACATGATCACTGGAAAAACCATAGCCTTGACTAGACGGACCTTTGTTGACAAAGTAATGTCTCTGTTTTTTAATATGCTGTCTAGGTTGGTCATTACTTTTCTTCCAAGGAGTAAGCGTCTTTTAATTTCATGGCTGTAGGAGACTGATTTAAACTATTCTCAAAATACATCACGTTCAGGGAACCCTGGACCAAATTAATCCATGACACATCTTCCAGTTACTAGGTAAAGGCTGCCCCTTTTGAGGTGCCTGCAGCCTCCTCTCCTCTACCTCTCATCACGAAGGCATGTACACTCACCCCATCTGCCTCACTCATGCCCAGTGTTACACTTGAGACCTCCATGATGTTTGTACTTGCTGTTTCTGTTCTAGGTGAAAGTTGAAGCTTTTATAGTTAATGAAATCACTGACAGGAGAGGAGGGAAATAGAAAGGAGAAGAGTAGAGAAGAGAGACAATGAAAGGGAAGGTGAGAAGAGGGAAAGAGAACATTTTCTCTGAGAAAGAGTTGAACATTTGGAGAAAGATTTGCCAGAAAAAGATCATAAGAATGGTCAAGCTAGTAAGAAAACTAAGATTGTGCTGTTATGACGGTCAAGTGAGTAGAAAGCTCCAACAAAGAAACACAATGTCCCATGTGTTCAAAACGCTCAATTCCAATGAATTTGGAATTGTGGGAATTGTGGTTTCAACAGAAGTCTGACTGCAACACATTTGGGGAAGTGGAAAGAGAGAAGAGAGATAAGCAGCCCAAAACATCCTTTCAGTAAATTATTTTTTGTATGTTCTTTGAACAGTTTAATCCACAGGATAGAGTGCATTCTAAAATGATTTTTGAGTCATTTTATATTTAAAGGTTTGCAAAACAGATGAGAAATTACTATCCTAAAGTATAAAAACTTTCTTAAAGTTTAATTTAAATAAATTTTATTTTCAAGATACATGTATCACCAGAGAAAAGGCATTATTGGTAAAGAGCATGACTCATACTGAATTCTAGAACAGTGTTTGAATATGAGGATAGATGAAGTCTTGAAGTAACCCAACTTCATAACAAAACTGTTTTTTTTAATTCAACCTTGATACTGACTCCTATTTTAGAGGAATGAAAAAATATTAATGAAATCATGTATTATGCCCAAGATTTACATAGATTATCCTCTCAAATAATAATAAGTACATTTGTGGGACAGTAATTAATTCATTCACAGCCAGTGATCTGTAGGTTATGGCAGAAAACCAAAAACATATCCGGAGAATGAGATGGCTGGATGGCATCACCGACTCTGTGGACATGAGTTTGAGTGAACTCCGGGAGTTGGTGATGGATAGGGAGGCCTGGCGTGCTGATTCATGGGGTCGCGGAGAGTCGGACACGACTGAGCGACTGAACTGAACTGAACTGAACTGAACTAGCAGTCTGTGACTGAAGAGAATTTATGGAAGGGACCATTTTACAAAGGCTTCCACACAGTTAAAGACAACAGTAAAGAACGGTATCCCATCCAAATACTCATGACAGTGGAAAGGCAGCCAGCCCCTGGCCTCAGTTAGAAGAGGGAATACTTACTACAACCCAGTCAAGTAAACTTGTGACTGTAGATGGAAAAAAAAAGAACAGCATCTTCAAGAGAGCGTTAGCTGCAAACAACCTGAATGATGCCTGACAGGAAGGGAGCTGAGGGAATAAATATCTCAAACCCATTGTCACCCAGTTTTCCAATTTCCAGTCATTATCTCCCATTTTCTAAATTCAGTCAGAACATAAGGGAGACCAGTTGAGTGGCATTAACACCAGTTTTCCCAGTAGCAGAAGGAAGAAAATGGTTATAAAAAGGTATCTCCAGCATATCCTCCAGACAGTAAATAGTTTTCTCTCAGGGAGTTGTCTAGACTCTACATTACAGCATTTTTTTCAACCAACAAGATGGTCCCCTTTTGCAACAACAGGGATGTGTCATTTTCTCTCACTGTTGGGAAGACTGGCATATAAGGCAGCATTATGGTTAGTGTAGTGGTATTTTTGTTGTTTGCTCGTTTATTTCTAGCATCTAACACCTTTTCTTGTGTTGAGAGAATGTGTCACTGTTGGCTGTCTCCATGGAGAGGTAGGGAAAAGGTGCTCCTGCCTTTGACTATGAATGCTGGAAGGAAAGACCCTTGCTCTTCCTGCCCTGTGCCCACAAATGCAAGTCTCTGGACCCAAGAACATTGAATGAGATGTGTTCTTCTGAGACTCCCAATTTGTAGTAGATAAGTGGTATTAACTAGAGTTAGGCTTTCTTCTAGACAGAGGAAGAAGCTGTGCTCACTTCCTAAGCAGCAGCAACAGCGGTCTGACCAGGCTAAGAACACTTGTACTTGATGTACTTTTACTACTGGGAAACACTTAGTTCAATCCATTCTGCTAATTTAGCCTTCCAGCTTCTCTGTAATTATATAAATTCTAAGGATCCTCATAATAGATGCTCTTGTTAGCTTCTGTTATGTGTGGTCAGGAGCATCTTTTTTTAAAAAAAAAATAATTAGAGTATACTTGCTTTACAATATCGTGTTGGTTTCTGCTGTAAAATAAAGTGAATCAGCTATATGTATACATATATCCCCTCCCTCCGACTCCCCATATTGTACTTCTCTAGGTCATCAGAGAGAAGGGATCTGAGTTCCCAATGCTATATAGCAACTTCCCACTAGCTATCTATTTACAAATGGTAGTGTACACACGTCAGTGCTACTCTTCAATTCGCACCCTCTACCCCTCATGTCCACGAGTCTGTTCTTTACATCTACATCTTATTGCTGCCTTGAAACAGGTCCACCTGTACCATTTTTTGGATTTCATATATATGCATTAACATATGATATTTATTTTTCTTTTTCTGACTTACTTCACTCTGTCTGACAGACTCTACGTCCATCCACATCTCTGCAAATGGCACAATTTCATTTCTTTTTATGGCTGAGTAATATTTCATTGTATATACGTGTTTGCTGCATTGAGTGGCCAGCTGGATGACACCAGGTTTTCCTCAGGTTCACACCACTGATATGAACCAATCCCAATTTGTCCTATACTCCTTACCCAGCCATTCTCTTGACCTCAGTGACTGATCCAGTCCTTTCTTTGTCTTGACCCTGTCCTCAACTGGGTCATTTCTCTTCCCTTATCTACCTATCTTTTTAATTAGTACTAATTTTTTAATCTCAATACTCACCTTTATAAAAGTTCAATACTTGAATTCATTTAGATGTGTGTATAGGCTTCCCAGGTGGCACTAGTGGCAAAGAACCCACCTGCCAACGCAGGAGGCATAAGAGACACAGCTTTCATCCCTCAGTAAGATCCCCTGGAGAAGAGCATGGCAATCCACTCCAGTATTCTTGACTAGAGAATCCCATGGACATAGGAGCTTAGCAGGCTACGGTCCATGGGGTTACAAAGAGTCAGACATGACTGGTGTGTAACTAATAGAAGCTTGATAAGACAAACAGTAGATTTTCAGGTGTCAGAGTTCAGCTGTAAGTTGAGCTATCTGGGGAACAAAAAATCTCAGCAGTGAGATGACTGATTACCCTGCTTAAAAATCTGAATGTGGGACTTCCGTGGTAGTCCAGTGTCTGGGATTCATCTCTCGGTGGGGACTAGTCAGGGAACTAGATCTCACATGTGGCAACTAAAGATCCTGAATGAAGCAGCAAAGCCCAAGAATCCCGTGTGCTGTGACTGGGACTTGGTGAAGCCAAATGGATAAAGAAACATTACAAAAAAAAAAAAAAATCTGAATACTAAAAGAAAGAGGAAAAATAGAATTTTATACTTGTCTCCTGCAGATCAACCACAATGAGCTAGACACTTTCAAATGACATTATCTTCTTTCATTCTCACTATTTAAAAGTTTAGGAAATTTCCCCAAATAATTGCTATTTAGACACAGAGCTGGGATTTGAACATGTAACTCTTTCCTCAGCTCCTGCCATGCTACAACTCTGCCTAAAAATCAAAGCTACTTTTTTAAAGATTCTGACATTCCAAGTGTGAAAAAATTAGTGGCAGCAGTCAGTTCAGTGACAAAAGTACAAGAGACTATATGGGATCTTATGTTTCAAGATGAATTTTTGACAGCACAAGAAACATTTTATGAAGTCATGAATTTGATTGGATTATGCTTAGAACATCTACTAGAAAACAACTTCTTAAATTACCATTTTATTTTCTATGGTATTGATGGGAAGGAAAATGTATAATTTGCTTATGTGTCAGAGGTAGTCTGTTTGTTTACTGTTAATGATAATCAAAAAAGTTGACATGTAATAATGTTCTGGTAACACTTAAATCAACCTGATTATATTGGAAACCTAATAAACAATAACTAGAATTTTTTTTTTAATATGCTTCTGGCTGTGGAAGCGCTGCCAATCTGTAAAATATTTGAATTACAAACCGCAAATGGATGTGTATTCAATTGTATAATCAAAAGAGAGGAAATAAAAAACACAGTTTTGATTGAGTAGCCTTTTAACCTGAAATTAAAGAAAAATAACTGAAAATCATAAAAGGACCCTTCAATTTTGAATTTTAATTTTAGGGAATTAATATTATTTTGTGACCATGATGAGGTTAGCGTAATTGAATTCTTTTTGGTAATAGAGTTTCATAGGTGTGACTGGAAGCAGCTGCAAAAGCAAATCAAGTTTTCTCAGAAAGAATATTAATAGCATTCTGAAATTCCTTATTCCCAAGAGAAAAGTAAAACTTTAAGCTAAATACTTGAAAGAATACACATTTTACATGTTTCTTTTATTAGTGATGAGAGTTGCTTATTAATCAATGTTTAACAATGTAATTACAGCTGTTTTAGTCTCACCAGATAACACAGATTAATAAATGACCTGCAACTAGTGATGTGTGCAGAAAGGGTAATGAATTCTTTCCATCAGCACACTAATTTATTAGTAATAAACAAAGACCATGATGAATTAGGAGAATTGTAGAGTTTCTGAATATTGAAATCAAATTTCCAGATGAAAGCATTTAATCATTCAGTTTTTCTTCATTTACTTCTCTTCATGTCTGATAATGGGGTAGGATTTGCTTTTCTGGACTGCATTAAATAGTTCATCTAAAGCTCATATCTTATACTGTTTGCAAGTTTACATCGATCCAACTCTCATTATCATATATTAGTTTTTACCTAACATTGAAAGTAGTGTAACTTTGATATCAACTAATCAGTATACTAGCCTTGAGAACCCCATGAACAGTATCAAAAGGCAAATGATAGGATACTGAATGAGAGGAATTCCCCAGGTCGGTAGGTGCCCAGTATGCTACTGGAAATCAGTGGAGAAATAACTCCAGAAAGAATGAAGGGATGGAGCCAAAGCAAAACCAATACCCAGTTGTGGATGTGACTGGTGATAGAAGCAAGGTCCAATGCATCACCAACTCGATGGACATGAGTTTGAGTGAACTCTGGGAGTTGGGAGGCCTGGAGTGCTGTGATTCATGGGGTCGCAAAGAGTCGGACATGACTGAGCGACTGAACTGAACTGAATCAAATTATGATGTTTAGAAGAGCTCCTGTTCCAGCTCGATGAGGCACTATTGGATTAGGCCTATTTTTCCAAAACTGGTTTTAACTATGCAAAATTCTATTTGACAAATTGAGTTAACTCAAAGGAGAAAGACACAAATGCATATGCTTTATGATAAATATAACCAAAATCTGATGGGGAAGAAAAATTATTAGTCATATACACAAACAAAATTAACATTGTACAATATTTGAGAATCATTTAAAATATTTCTTTGTTTTAATTCTAGCTCTATTTTGAACTTCTGTAGCAAAGAGTTGTTCAGATATGAACACTACCTGGTGGCATATGTTAATTATAATATATGTCCCTTCTGTTATCTCTAGTTACCACCATATGCTACCTTGTTATCATTTTTGTGGGGAGGACATTCCAAATCTGAGTTACTAAGTTAGAATTGCAATATTGTATTAAAAATAATTAGAAGCATAAGACACCAAGGATTTTCTTACATTATTTAAGACAAGAAATTATTATGCTTATATATGTATATAAAGGACAGGTATATATGTTGTTTGGATGTGTATGTACAGTTCACATACTGCTAAACTGTATTTTAAGAAGTGGATCCTGAAAGAAATGCATAAATTCCTTTAAGTCACAGGATAAAGAATGAACAACAAGTGTGAAAAGTCAAAGGATAAGAATTTGAAGCAAAATAAATTTCTGCACTAACTTTCTGTTCAGAATGGAAATAATTTAGTGAGAAAATTATTCTCTCCTGATGAGAAAGCCTAAAGCACAGAATTTTTCAAAACCCCAAGGGTTGACACTGATTTCTGTATCCACTTACCGTTGTAGACACCCTCTCTTCTTGTATCTTGAGTCTAGCTGGTAGAACAGAAAGCTTTTTCTTTCATGTAAAAGAAGCAAGTAAGTAGAGGGAGAACTACTTACACATAGGCAGAAGGTAACTTAGTGCTTTTCCTACATACAAATTTCCAAAGGAGGGTGTTAAAAGCTTCAGTACTAAGACTGGGAAGTGTAGCCTACAATGATTGGAGAAACTGAAGTCATCATACATCATTAGGAGGTATGTGAAATGTTTCAGGTACTGCCAAAAAACAGTGAAAATTTCTCAAAAAAATTAAATGTAACTGTGATTAAAAAGCTTTCAACAAACAAAAGTCCAGGGCCAGATGGCTTCACAGGTGAATTCTATCAAACATTTAGAGAAGAGCTAACACCTAAACTTCTGAAACTTTTCCAAAAAATTGCAGAGAGAGGAACACTCCCAAACTCATTCTATAAACCACCATCATCCTGAAACCAAAATCAGACAAAAATATCACAAGAAAGAAAATTCAGGCCAATATCACTGATGCAAAAGTCCTCAACAAAATACTGGCAAACTGAATCCAACAATACATTAAAAGGATCATATACCATGATCAAGTAGGATTTATCCCAGGGTTGCAAGAATTCATTAATATATGCAAAGAAGTGTGATATACCACATTAACAAATTGAAGAAAAGCCATATGATCATCTCAACAGATGCAGAAAAAGCCTTCAACAAAATTCAACACACATGATAAAAATAGACAAAAAAATAAACTCTCCAGAAAGTGGGCATGAAGCGAACCTACTGCTGCTGCTGCTGCTAAGTCACTTCAGTTGTGTCTGACCCTTAGCGACCCCACGGACTGCAGCCTACCAGGCTCCTCCATCCATGGGATTTTCTAGGCAAGAGTACTGGAATGGCTTGCCATTGCCTTCTCTGTGGAGCGAACCTACCTCAACAAAATAAGGACCATATATGACAGAGCAACAGCAAACATTATTCTCAAAGTTGAGAAATTGAAAGCATTTCCTCTAAAATCAGGAACAAGAAAAGGGTTGTTTGCCTTCTTAGCATTATTATTCAGCATAGTTTTGGAAGTCTTAGCCATGGTAATCAGAGCAGAAATGCAAATAAAAGACATCCAAACTGGCAAAGAAGAAAAAGAAATAAATGGAATCCAAAATGGCAAAGAAGGAAAACTGTCACTGTTGCAGATGACATGCTAAAACTAAAACTCCAATACTTTGGCCACCTCATGCGATGAGTTGACTCACTGGAAAAGGCTCTGATAATATAAATAGAAAATCTTAAAGCTGCCCAAGTAAACTACTAGAACTAATCATTGAATTTAGAAAAGTTGCAGGATACAAAAATAATACACAGAAATCTCTTGTATTTCTATAGACTAACAATGGAAGATCAGAAAGAGATATTAAGGAAACAATCTCATTTACCATTGCTACAAAAAGAATAAATTACCTAGGAATAACCTTACCAAAGAGGCAAAGGACCTGTACACAGAAACTATAAGATACTGATGAAAGAAATCAAAGGCAACATAAATAGATGGAGAGATATACCATATTCTTGAATTGGAAGAATCAATATTGTGAAAATGACTATACTACTCAAAGCAATCTATAGATTCAATGCAATCCCTATCAAATTACCAATGGCATTTTTCACAGAACTAGAACAAAACTTTTTTACAGTTTGTTTGGAAACTCAAAAATAACAAAAGCAATCTTGAAGATAAAAAGAAAAACAAGTTGGAGGAATCAGGCTCCCTGACTTCAGACTACACTATAGGGTTACAGTGGTCAAGATTGTACAGTACTGGCACAAAACCAGAAACATAGATCAATGGAAAAGGATAGAAAACCCAGAGATAAACCCACATACCTATGATCACCTAATCTATGAAAAAGGAGGCCAGAATATAAAATGGAGGAAAGACAGCCTCTCAAAATAAGTGTTGCTGGGAAAACTGGACAGCTACATGTAAAAGAATGGTACTACAACACTCCCTAACACCATACACAAAAATAAACTCAAGATGGATTAAAGACCTAAAACTCTTAGAGGTAAACATAGAACATTCTTTGATATAAATCACAGCAAGATCTTTTTTGGCTCACCTCCTAGAATAATGAGAATAATAAGTACTATTTATAATAGCTAGGACATGGAAGTAACCTAGATGTCCATCGACAGATGGATAAAGAAGTTGTGGTACATATACGCAATGGAATATGACTCAGCCATAAAATGAACACATTTGACTCAATTCTAACAAGATAGATGAGCCTAGAGCCAATTATACAGGGTGAGTAAGTTAGAGAAAGACAGATCTTGTATATTAATGAATATATATGGAATTTAGAAAGATGGTACTGATGAACCTATCTACTGGGTGGCAATGGAAACACAGACATTAAGAACTGACTTGTGGACACAGTGGGGGAAGGAGAGGGTGGGACAAGTTGAGAGAGTAGCATTGAAACATGTATTATCACATACAAAATTAGCCAGTGGAAATTTGCTGTATGACACAAGGAGCTCAAACATGGTGCTCTTTAATATCCTAGAGGAGTGGGATGGAGTAGAAGGTGGGAGGGAAGTTCAAGAGAAAGGAGACATATGTATTGATGTATGGTGGAAACTGACACAATATTGTAAAGCAATTATCCTCCAATTAAAAATAAACTTAAATAAAATAAACAAATTGGACCTAATTAAATTTAAAGGTTCTGAACAGTAAAGGAAACCATAAACAAGATGGAAAGACAACCCTCAGAATGAGAGAAAATATTTGCAAATGAAGCAATGGAGAAAAAATTAATTTACAAAGTTATACAAACAGCTCATGCAGTTCAATTTCAAAAAAAACAACCAACCCAATAAAAACGAATAGAAGGGGCAGAAGACCTAAATAGACAGTTCTCAAGAGAAGACACAGAGATGGCCAACAAACATGAAAGGATGCTCAACATCACTAACAGAGAAATGCAAATCAAAACTACAATGAGAAATATATGATCTCAAAACATTAATGATTCTGACCTCACACTGGTCAGAATGGCCATCATCACAAAATCCACAAACAACAAATGCTGAAGAGGGTATGGAGAAAAGGGGGACCCTCCTGAAATGTTGGTGGGAATGTAAATTGACATGGTCACTATGGAGAACCGTAGGGAGGTTCCTTAAAAAACTAAAAATAGAACTACCATGTGACCCAACAATCCCACTATTGGGAAGATAAAACCATAATTCAAAAAGATCCATGCACCCTAATATTCATAGCAGCACTATTTGCAGTAGCCAGGATGTGGAATCAACCTAGATGTCCATTAACAGATGAAAGGATAGAAAAGATGTGGTACATACATATACAAAGGAATATTACTCAGTCATAAACAGGAACAAACTGGATCATTTGCAGAGATGTGGATGGACCTAGAGAGCGTCATACAGAGGGAAATCAGAGAAAAACAAAATATTGTTTATTAATGTGTATATGTGAAATGAGAAAAAAAAATGGTATAGATGATCTTATATAAAAGCAGAAATAGACACACAGATGGAGAGAACAAAGGTGTGGATATCAAAGGAGAAAAGCAGGGTGGAATAAACTGGGAGATAGGAATTGGCATATACACACTATTGATAGTATGTATAAAATAGATAATTAATGAGAATCTACTGCATAGGGAGCTCTAGTCAATGCTCTGTGATAACCTAAATGAGAAGGAAATCCAAAAAAGAGGAGATATATGTAAACATATAGTTTATTCATTTTCCTTTACATTAGAAAGTAACACAACATTGTAAAGCAACTATACTAAAAAAAAATTTTTAAGAAAAACAGTAAAATGGAACCTTTGCAGAAAAAGTACAATGAAGATGATTAAGCTGTAAAGGAATAAAATGAACAAATTAAAAAAAAAAGTATACAACTGAGCAATCCATTCAGTACATACCCAGCAGAAATGAAGAGGTAATTGAATACATATTCACCTGCACTCACAGCAGCACTGTTCACAGTAGCTCAAAGGTCCTTTGCCAACAAAGGTCTGTCTAGTCAAGGCTATGGTTTTTCCAGTGGTCATGTATGGATATGAGAGTTGGACTATAAAGAAAGCTGAGTGCTGAAGAATTTATGCTTTTGAACTGTGGTGCTGGAGAAGACTCTTGAGAGTCCCTTGGACTTCAAGGAGATCTAGCCAATCCACCCTAAAGGAGATCAGTCCTGGGTGTTCACTGGAAGGACTGATGATAAAGCTAAAACTCCAATACTTCGGCTACCTCAAGAGAAGAGCTGACTCACTGGAAAAGACTCTGATGCTGGGAGGGATTGGGGGCAGGAGGAGAAGGGCATGACAGAATGAGATGGTTGGATGGCATCACTGACTCAGTGGACATGGGTTTGGGTAGACTCCGGGAGTTGGTGATGGACAGGGAGGCCTGGCATGCTACGATTCATGGGGTTGCAAAGAGTTGGACATGACTGAGCAACTGAACTGAACTGAACTGACCCATCAAAGGATGGATAGACACAATTATTACAATGTATTCTTATTTAGCAGGAAAAGTAAATGAAGTATTGATAAATGCTACAATTTGGAGGAAACTTCAAAACATTCTGAGGGAAAGCAGTCAGCCATCAAACACCACATATTGATGGTATGATATCATTTGTGTGAAATACATAGGACAGGAAAAACCCAAAGAGAGCGAGCTGACTGGCAGTTGTCAGCTGGTGAGAGTAGAGAAGAACGAGAATGAGGAGTAACTGGTTAGTAGGTTTCCTTTTGGGTGATAAAAATGCTTTAGAATCAGATAAAGTTCACAGTTGCACATATTATGGATGTGCTAAATACCACTGAATTAACATTTAAAATCCTCAATTTTATGTTATGTGAATTTCACTTCAATATTATTAAAAACAAATCAGGAAATAGATAAAACCATAATATATAATGGCTAGATAGTTTTTACTCCAGAAAGAATGACCAAAATGAGGATCTCTACTTAAGTAAACAATATATATAATTATATGAAGATCAATAAAGTTTAAAGAGCCAATAATAACAAAAAACTCTAATAGAAATAGAAGGAAAAAATACAATGATAACTACTAGCAACAGATATTTAACAAAAACTTAATATTATACTGAAGAGTGAAATGTTAAAATAATAACACAAAAGAATAAGACATCTGTGTCAACTATTGCAATTGTGAAAATTATTGTGGACAATTTGGTTAATGCAACTGGACTTAAAGATGTAAAAAATTTTAAAAACTTAAGGAATAAAAATATATCTATTTACAAAACAAATGATACATGCCCAGAAAGATCCTAAAGATACCAAATTTTCAGAATTAAAATAGAATTCAGTAAGCTGGGGAGAAGATCCAAAAAACATGCCAAGTTCCATAAATAATTCCCAATAACACGTTAAAAAAAAAGGTTGCACAATAAAAGTTCCAGTCACAATTATTTAAGATTACAAAATACAATTAGCATTTTTGTTTTTAAAGTAAAGTACCAATATAAAGGACCTGGAACACAAAGCATTCTCAACACTCTTAGCCACAAACATCGCTTAGATAAGTTTGTGGTAACATGTTCCCAGGACATTGGGGTAGTGTCCATTCCATAGAAGCATTCAAGAACTGGAACCTACCACAGAAGCATGAGGGTTCCAGCATGGCAGAGATCTGTAACTAGTCCCAATGAAGAAGCTGGGGAAACTGGAGAAGATAAGGCACTCATGAGATATGGATGAGATGGAGCCAGAGCCAGGGCAAAGGAAGTTGGGTCCATAGAGCAAATTGTTCTCCAAGTCAACTAGGTGGGTAAATGATCCACAATAATACAGTTTATTAAATGACTACTGATTTAGTTCTTTTGCTGAAAGACAACTATTGTAAAATTTGACTGTAAGACACCATGGTGAGTTATGTTCAAACTTCAAATTGTTACAATAACTCTGAGAGATACATTTTTATATCTATTAGACAGATGGGGAAACTGATACTAAACAGCTGGAAGACACCTGACCTAAATCACAAAATGAATAAGAATAAGGCCTGGGATTTCACCATTTCATGCACTGAAATGAACAATGCAAAGAGTAGAGGAAAATGATAGAATGGGAAAGACTAGAGATCTCTTCAAGAAAACTGGAGACACCAAGAGAATATTTCATAGAAAGATGGGCATGATAAAGGACAGAAATCTTAGGGACCTAACAGAAGCAGAAGAGATTAAAAAGATATGGCAAGAAAACACAGAACTATACAAAACACAGCAGTGGCCACAGGACTGGAAAAGGTCACTTTCTGTCCCAATCCCAAAGAAGGGAATGCCAAAGAATGTTCAAATTACTGTACAATTGTGCTCATTTAACATGGTTATAAGATTATGCTCAAAATCCTTCAAGCTTGGCTTCAGTACATGAACTGAGAACTTCCAGATGTACAAGCTGGGTTTCAAAGAGTCAGAGGAACCAGAGACCAAAACGCTAATATTCGTTAAGTCATGGAGAAAGCAAGGAAATTCCAGAAAAACATCTACTTCTGATTCATTAACTATGCTAAAGCCTTTGACTATGTGGATCACAATAAACTGTGGAAAATGTTTAGAGACAGCAATACCAGAACATCTTATCTACACCTGAGAAACCTGTACACAGGTCAAGAAGCAACACTCAGAACCAGACATGGAACAATGGACTGGTTCAGGGTTAGGAAAGGAGTATGTCAAGGCTATATATTGTCACCCTGCTTATTTAACTTATATGAAGAGTACCTCATGTGAAATCCTGGGCTGGATAAGTCACAAGCTGGAATCAAGATTATAGAAATATCAACAATCTCAGATGTGTAGATAATACCACTCTAATGGCAGAAAGAATCTGCCTTCAATGCAGCAGACCTGGGTTCAATTCCTGAGTCAGGAAGATCTCCTGGAAAAGGAAATAGCAACCCACCCCTGTGTTCTTGCCTGGAGAATCCCATGGGCAGAGGAGCCTGGTCCATGTGGTCGCAAAAGTCAGACACAGCTTAGCAACTAAACCACTACCAATGGCAGAAGGTGAAGAGGATCTAAAGAGCCTCCTGTTGAGGGTGAAAGACAAGAGTAAAAATGTTGCACTGAAACTCAACATTCAAAAACAGATTACAGCATCCAGTTCCATCACTGGCAAATAGATGGGAAAATGTGGAAGCAGTGACAGATTTTATTTTCTTGGGCTCCAACATCACTGCTGACGGTGACTGCAGCCATGAAATTAAAAGAAACTTTCTCCTGGGAAGGAAAGCTATGACAAACCTAAACAGCATATTAAAAAGTAGAGACATCATTTTGCTGACAAAGGTGTGTATAGTGAAAGCTATGTTTTTTCTAGTAGTCATGAATGGAGGTGAGAGTTGGGTCATAAAGAAGGATGAGTGCCAAAAAATTGACGCTTTTGAATTGTGGTGTTAGAGGACTCTTGAAAATCCCTTGGACTGCAAGGAGATCAAACCAGGCAATCCTAAAGGAAATCAACCCTGAATATTCATTGGAAGGGCTGAAGCTGAAGTTCCAATACTTTGGCCATTTGATGTGAAAGACCAACTCACTGGAAAAGACACTGATGCTGGGAAAGACTGAAAGGAAAAGGACAAGGATGAGATTGTTAGAATCACTGATTCAATGGACCTGAATTTGTGCAAACTCTGGGAGATATTGGACGATAGAGGAGCTTGGTGTGCTATAGTCCATGGGGTTGCAAAGAATGGGACATAACTTAGCATCTGAACAATAGTCATGCATGCATACATCATTATTCAACAGTGTAGCCCAGAATAAGACTGTAGGGGTGGTTTTGATGGTTTTCCTGAATAATATTTATTTTCAAGACGTATGTCTGGCACTAAGAGTTGAACTAACTACAAAGATCACATTCAATTAGTGAACAGGCACCATCAATTCTTTTCCATTCATACAATTTTTCTAACAGTGCAGCCTTAGAACTTAGTTAGACCTGAGTTATTGATGCTATAGTTATCATATATTATAATATTACTATAGTTATTGAAGCTACTTCTTGAGAAAATGGATTATGGCAAATGGTGAGATGGAATAGAAAATTTATTATCAATCTATACATGATGCAAACATGGGGAATAGAACAAGTGCTTAGAGAATTTAATGTGTTGTTTGAGGTTATGTGCTGATACAACATATATGAAGAAGAGACAAAAATAGAGGGTTATATGGAAATGTTCTTTGAATTGAAATAACTATCAAACAAACACAGTCCTAAGAAATTTACACCAAAAACCAGGAAAGACCCTCTGCTGGGGAACATGAAATTAAAACATACTTATTTCCCCAGACTGTCCAGATAGCACACATGGCTGATTATGAGTTGATTTAATAATTCTTTTTATCAAAGGTGAAAGTATTTGACAGACAAGGCTACATTTATAGCATTCTGAATCTATATTCACTTGCCCAGCTGAGCTCAGACAACATTATTAAAAGTGACACAGAAGCTATGGGATCTGCAGCAGTAAGAGAGTTGTTTATGGCTGGCTTCCTGGATGTAAAGAACAGGAAAACTTGTTACAGTCACATGGAGTGTGTTTGTCTAATCAACTTCTGATAGAATGGAGATGCAGTAAACAAAGATGGCTTTTGCCAAGACATAAATCTCTGATAAGGTGAAAGGATTTTTCTCCATCAAGCTATGAAAGGAAACCCTTTTAGGAACTTCCACTTCAAATTCTTCCTTTCGAGATATTTTCCTTGCAAGAAACTTCAGCCTATTCATGGCAGATTCAAAAGGACTTGTTTAGTGGGATAGGACCATTTTACAACTCAAAAACAGCTTGGTAAGGACTTAGGACTTGAACTTAAAGCAATTTGGAACAATAATGTGTTTTAACTTCTATACCTACATTATTCAGTGAGCCATCTTTCAGCTTCTTTCCTTTTTGATATATTCTACTACATGTTGAGAATAGTGATCAATAAGTACATGTGCAATCGAGTCTATTATGAGAGTAACTGAGCATTAAGGAGTAAAGCTAGATTTATATCATAAAGATATGCAGCCTCCTGAAACAGTTCCCAAATTTGGGCCTTGAATGTGTTCCTGTGATTACTTCATATTATGTCAGATTATACTACAAAGCTACTATTATCAAGACAGTATGGCACTGGCACAGAAACAGAAATATAGATCTATGGAACAAGACAAAGGGCCCAGAGATCAGGCTCCTCTGTTCATGGGATTTTCCAGGCAAGACGACTGGGGTGAGTTATCATGCCCTTCTCGAGGGAATCTTCCCAACCCAGGGATGAAATCCTTGTCTCTTACATCTCCTGTATTGGCATGTGGGTTCTTTACCACTAGCACCATTGGGGAAGCCCCATTTTCAAACCTATACACCTACACTCTCCTTTTCGTTGCTTAGTCACTCAGTCACGTCCAACTCTTTGTGACCCCATGGACAGAAGTACACCTGGCTTCCCTGTCCTTCACTATCTCCTGGAGTTTTGTCAAACTCATGTCCACCAAAATTGATGACAAAAGAGGTAAGAATATACAATGGAAAAAGACAGCCTGTTCAGTAAGTGGTGCTGGGAAAACTGCACAGCTACATGTAAAAGAACGATATTAGACCACTTTCTAACATGATACAAAAAAATAAATTCAAAATAGATTAAAGACCTGAATTTAAGGCCACATATTATAAAACTCTTAGAGAAAAATATAGGCAGAACACTCTTTGACATAAATCACAGTAAGATCTTTTATGATCTACTTCTTAGAGTAATGAAAATAAAAACAAACAAATGGGATCTTTTACTTGGCAAAGGATTAAAAAACCCTCAGAATAGAGGAAAAATTTTGCAAATAAAGCAACTGACAAAGGATTAATCTCAAAAATGCAAAGAGCTCATGCAACTTAATATATACAAAACAACCCAAACAGTATGGAGTTTTCCTTACAAAACTAGAAATAGAATTACCATATGATCTAGCAAACTCACTCCTGAGCATATACCCACAGAAAACCATAATTGAAAAAGATACATGTACCCTAATGCTCATACTACCACTATTAACAACAGTCAGGACATAAAAGCAACTTAAATGTCCATCAACAGTGGTACATATACACAATGGAATACCACTCAGCCATAAAAAGGAATGAAACTGGGTCATTTGTAGAGATGTAGATGAGCTTAAAGACGGTCATACAGAATAAAGCAAATCAGAAAGATGAAAACAAATATTGTATATTAATGCATACATGTGGGATCTAGAAAAAAATGTTACAGATGATTCTATTTGCAAAACAGAAATTGAGACATAGATGTAGAGAACAAATGTATGGATACCAAGGGGGAAAGGAGGAGGGTGGGAGGGACTGAGATTGACACGTATATACTACTGGCACTGTGCATATATTGGATAACTAACGAGAACACTGTATGGGACAGAGAACTGTACTTAATGCACTATGTTGACATTAATGGGAAGGATGTTCAAAAGGGAGGGGCTGTATGTAAACATATAGCTGACTCATTTTGCTGCTCAGTAGAAACTAATATCATAAAGCAACAGTACTATATATGGTAAAGCAACTATGTAACACAACATTGTAAAACAAGTAATAATATTGGAAATAAAAGCAAAAATAAACAAATGGGATCTAATTAAAATCAAAAGCTTCTGCACAGCAAAGGAAACTATAAGCAAGGTGAAAAGACAGCCTTCAGAATGGGAGAAAATAATAGCAAATGAAGCAACTGATAAAGGATTCATCTCCAAAATATACAAGCAGCTCCTGAAGCTCAATTCCAGAAAACTAAGTGACCCAATCAAAAAATGGGCCAAAGAACTAAACAGACATTTCTCCAAAGAAGACATAAAGATGGCTAAAAAACACATGAAAAAATGCTCAACATCCCTCATCATCAGAGAAATGCAAATCAAAACCACAATGAGATACCATTTCACACCAGTCAGAATGGCTGCTATCCAAAAGTCTACATGCAATAAATTCTGGAGAGGGTGTGGAGAGAAGGGAACCCTCTTACACTGTTGGTGGGAATGCAAACTAGTACAGCCACTATGGAGAACAGTGTGGAGATTCCTCAAAAAACTGAAAATAGAACTGCCATATGATCCAGCAATCGCACTCCTGGGCATACACACCGAGGAAACCAGAATTGAAAGAGACACATGTACTCCAATGTTCATTGCAGCGCCTGTTTATAATAGCCAGGACATGGAAGCAACCTAGATGTCCATCTGCAGATGAATGGATAAGAAAGCTTTGGTACATATACACAATGGAGTATTTTTCAGCCATCAGAAAGAATGCATTTGAATCAGTTTTAATGAGGTGGATGAAAGTGGAGCCAATTATACAGAGTGAAGTAAGCCAGAAAGAAAAACATCAATTCAGTATACTAACGCATATATATGGAATTTAGAAAGATGGTAACCTGAACCCCGTATACGAGACTGCAAAAGAGACACAGGCATATAGAACAGTCTTTGGGACTCTGTGGGAGAGGGTGAAGGTGGGATGATTGGGGAGAACGGCATTGTAGCATGTGTATTATCATAAGTGACCAGTCCAGGTTCGACACATGATACAAGATGCTTGGGGCTGGTGCACGGGGATGACATGGAGGGAGGATATGGGGAAGAGGGAGGTGGGAGGGGGGTTCAAGAAAGGGAACACATGTACACCTGGGGCGGATTCATGTCAATGTATGGCAAAACCAACCAATATATTAATGTAAGGTAATTTGACTCCAATAAAATAAATTTAAAAAAAATTTAAAAACCATTGCCTAGTCCTTTTGAGATGGAGCTCAGGCACCTAGTAGAACAACAAACCTGTTTTTCTGAAATATTCTATATTTAGATTTAAAAAATTATATGAAAATCCTATTATAAGACATCTATTCTGTGCATATGAACACACAAATATTCATATGCAATAAATAAGGTTTGAGTACATATGAACACTTCTATGTTCATAATCATAGAAGGAAATCAGTTCTAAATATTCATTGGAAGGACTAATGTCAAAGCTGAAACTCTAATACTTTGGCCACCTGATGCGAAGAGCTGACTCATTTGAAAAGACCCTGATGCTGGGAAAGATTCAAGGTGGAAGGAGAAGGGGATAACAGAGGATGACATGGTTGGTTGGCATCACCAACTCCATGGACATAAGTTTGAGTAAACTCTGGGAGTTGGTGATGGACAGGGAGGTCTGGCATGCTGCAGTCTATGGGGTCACAGAGTCAGACACGACTGAGCGACTGAACTGACTAAACTGAACACTTCTATGTACATGATGAAGATACAGTCAGCTCCCCAGTAATCTTTTCTGTGGATGGATGAGGGAAATAAAATTGACCCTTGAACAATGATTAAGGGTGCTGACATTTCCAGAGGTCAAAAATCTGAGTATACTTTTACAGTCACCCTCTTTATCTGTGGTATTGTGTTCCTGGACTCAATGAATTGCAGATGGTATAGTACCTATTTCTTGAGGAAAAAAAAAAATCTGTACGTGGACCCACGCAGTTCAAATGCATATTGTTCAAGAGTGAACTGTAGGTGAAAATATGTTTGTTGAACTACCTGTACCCCTATTATCCTGGTTACTGTCTCCGTCTTTTCCTACAGAGCCCCTATCTACTCCTAACTCCCTGCAGCACCCTCTCCCCAATTACATCCTACAACCTCCAGATGATGTGTCTCTCTCAGAAACAAGTTCCATCCACAAAGAAGAGGGAAAAGTAAAGACAGAGGCAGAAAGAAAACCTTGGGGATGATAGATACCCTGGCTCCAGTTAGTCCTAAAACCAGTCCCGCTCAATTGCTTATATGAGTCATATGTTTTTAGCTATTTAAGTTAGGCTGCTGTCACTCCCAGCCCTACAGATGCCACAATATTGCAAAACTTATCGTGAAGTCAACTTCTCATCTGCTTCTATTCTTCTTTCATATGCTACGATCAGTTCAGTTCAGTTCAGTTGCTCAGTCGTGTCCGACTCTCCGCGACCCCATGAATCACAGCACGCCAAGCCTCCCTGTCCATCACCAACTCCCGGAGTTCACCCAGACTCAAGTCCACAGAGTCGGTGATGCCATCCAGCCATCTCAGCCTCGGTCATCCCCTTCTCCTCCCACCCCCAACCCTTCCCAGCATCAGAGTCTTTTCCAGTGAGTCAACTCGTCGCATGAGGTGGCCAAAGTATTGCAGTCTCAGCTTTAGCATCAGTCCTTCCAATGAACACCCAGGATCGATCTCCCTTAGAATGGACTGGTTGGATCTCCTTGCGGTACAAGGGACTCTCAAGAGTCTTCTCCAACACCACAGTTCAAAAGCATCAATTCTTTGGTGATCAGCTTTCTTCACAGTCCAACTCTCACATCCATACATGACCACGGGAAAAACCATAGCCTTGACTAGACGGACCTTGGTTGGCAAAGTAATGTCTCTGCTTTTTATTATATTATCAAGGTTGGTCATAACTTTCCTTCCAAGGAGTAAGCGTCTTTTAATGTCATGGCTGCAATCAGCATCTGCAGTGATTTTGGAGCCCCAAAAAATAAAGTCTGACACTGTTTCCACTGTTTTTCCATCTATTTCCCATGAAGTGATGGGACCAGATGCCATGATCTTTGTTTTCTGAACGTTGAGCTTCAAGCCAACCTTTCCACTCTCCTCTTTCACTTTCATCAAGAGGCTTTTGAGTTCCTCTTCACTTTCTGCCATAAGGGTAGTGTCATCAGCATATCTGAGATTGATAAGAGACAAGAAAATCCTGTCCTCATATTTCTATCAGCATAAAGTTTCTGTGTATAAAGCCCAGTCCCACTTCTCTATCTTATCTGAACTCTCATTCTGCTTGACCTCTTGTCAGTATTTGGCAGAGCTGACCACTTCTTGATGGACAAGGCAATGGCACCCCACTCCAGTACTCTTGCCTGGAAAATCCCATAGAGGAGCCTGGTAGGCTGCAGTCCATGGGGTCGCTGATGGTCGGTTACGACTGAGCGACTTCACTTTCACTTTTCACTTTCATGCATTGGAGAAGGAAATGGCAACCCACTCCAGTGTTCTTGCCTGGAGAATCCCAGGGATGGGGTGCCTGATGGACTGCCATCTATGGGGTCTCACAGAGTCGGACACGACTGAAGCAACTTAGCAGCAGCAGCAGCAGACCACTTCTTGAAACACATTGCCCTATTGCATTCTAGGACACAGCACTCTCCTTCCTCACTGGGTCTTCTGCTCCTTGACAACCCCTGTATATTGGGATCCCTTACGGCCTCTTCTATAACTTTGCAGCACAAATGTTTTTAACAAATGGTTCTGGAGCACTTAGAGCATAGGCCCCATAAAATAAACCTTTACTTAAATCTTATACTTTACAATAAAGTATTAACTCAAAAGATTCACAAACTTAAAAGTAAAATGTAGAAGTATTAAATTGTTAAAAGCATATGGAAAAGTCCTAAGTCTCTAGAGCAAGCAAAGATATTTTAGACTTGACAACAAAAGCACACAATTCATAAAAGAAAAAAAAATGAACCACAGAAAAATTAAAAGCCTCTTCCTTGTGGAATACCTTGTGAAGAGGATGAAAAACCAAGCTACAGACTGAAAGGTAATATTTATAAATCACATATATTTATAAAAGGTCTTGTGTGTATGTGTGTGTGTGTGTATGTGTGTTAGTTACTCATTAATGTCTGACACTTTGTGACTCCATGGACTGTAGCCAGCCAGGCTCTTCTGTCCATGGAATTCTCCAGGCAAGAATATCACAGTGGGTTGCCATTTCCTTCTTCAAAAAAAGTTCTTACACCTAGAATATATAACAAACTCTCAACCCTCAACACTACAAAAACAAATCAGTATATTTGACAAATAAGAAAAGATATGAAGAGTCATTTAACCAGAGAAGATATACAGATGGCACATAAGCATATGGGAAAATATTCAATATCATTAGATATAAGAAAAATTTAAATTAAACCCACAGGAGATATCACTACATACTTAAATTAGTGTCTGTGCTATGCTTAGTCGCTCAGTCATGTCTGACTCTTTGTGACCCCATGGACTGTAGCCCACCAGGCTCCTCTGTCCATGGGAATTCTCTAGGCAAGAATACTGGAGTGGGTTGCCATGCTCTCTTCCAGGGGATTTTCCCATCCCAGGGATCGAACCCAGGTCTCCCACATTGCAGGCGGATTCATTATGGACTGAGCCACCAGGAAAGCCCAAATTAATGGAGTGGGTTGTCATTTCCTTCTCCAGGGGATCTTCCCAATCCAGGAATTGAACCATGGTCTCCTGCATTGCAGGATGTTTCTTTACCAGATGAGCTACCAGGGAAGCCCTAAATTAGTGGCTAAATTTTTCAAAAAACTGTGAGAACACCAAATGCTGGCAAGGATGCAGAAAAATGAGACCACTCATACTTTACTGATTAGAAGGTAAAATGGTGCTTTACTAGTTAGAAGGTAAAATGGTAGAAGTTTCAGTTTCTCACAAAACTAAACTTGTGCTTACCATATGATCCAGTAGTTGTACTCTCGGGCATTTATCCCAGAGAAATGGAAACTTATTGTCATATAAAAACCTGTACATGAATGTTCATAGTTTTATTTGTAAAGGTCAAAATCTGGAAATAATCCAAATGTCCTTCAGTGGATGAATGGGTAAATAAACTATGGTATATTCATACAATAAAATGCTACTATCAATAAATAGCATAAACTACTGATATACTCAAAAACTTGGATATTACATGGATATTACATTGACTGAAAACAGCCAATCTCAAAAGCTCATGTACTGGATGATTCTGTTTGTGTAAACCTTCCTAAAATAACTGAATGATAGAGATGGAGAAGATATCAGTGATTGCCCAGAGTTAGGAATGGTGGGAAGAGGAGTTGACTGTAACTGCAAAACAGGAGCTAATAAAGGATGTAAGATCTTTGTGATAATGTAACAATTCTACATCTGGATTATATTGGTGGCTACATGCCTCGACACACAGGACAAAACTTAGAGAACCACACACACACATACGCAAAGCCCCCATACCCATGAGTGACTAGAGTGACTGTAAAACTGATGACATCTGAACATGCTGTGGATTGTACCAGCATCAATGTCATGGTTTTAATATTGTACAATAGTTTTGCAAAGATGTTAACAAGGAAGGAAACTGGGTGAATGGTATACAGTCCCTCTGTATACGCTGATTCTGTGAATCAATAATTCTTTGAAAAGTTACAAAATTAACTGAGAGTCTATTTAAAAAACCCAAGCCCAGATTTCATCTCAGACCAGTTAAATCAGCATCTCTAATTAAATCAGGTAGTATCAAACAACAGCATGTTAAAAACATCCCAGGTAATCCCAACGAGCAGCCAGCATTAAAAACCAGTGTGCCAAAGTAGGTTTTTCATGGTGTGATCCCAAAACGAGCAGCAAAACTGATCTGGAAACTTGTTACACACACAGCCCCCATACCCACAAGTGACTTGAGTGACTGTAAAACTGATGACATCTGAACATGCTGTGGATTGTACCAGCATCAATGTCATGGTTTTAATATTGTACAATAGTTTTGCAAAGATGTTAACAAGGAAGGAAACTGGGTGAATGGTATACAGTCCCTCTGTATACGCTGATTCTGTGAATCAATAATTCTTTGAAAAGTTACAAAATTAACTGAGAGTCTATTTAAAAAACCCAAGCCCAGATTTCATCTCAGACCAGTTAAATCAGCATCTCTAATTAAACCAGGTAGTATCAAACAACAGCATGTTAAAAAACATCCCAGGTAATCCCAACGAGCAGCCAGCATTAAAAACTAGTGTACCAAAGTAGGTTTTTCATGGTGTGATCCCAAAATGAGAAGCAAAAACTGATCTGGAAACTTGTTAGTCATGCACATTATCAGGTCACACCCTAGACCTACTAGCTCAAAAACAAGCATAGTTGTGTTTTAACAAAACATTTAGGTAATTTTGTACTATCCAATTGGTAGAAATTATTCTCAGCTATGTGGATACAGTAGCATCAATCAAGGAGCTCAAACAATAAATAAATCTAGTACCTATACCCCACCACCCCAGACTGATCTACATAAATCAAACTGCTGGCAATGCAGACCTGGGGTTGAAAATTTTAAAAAGCTTCCTGGATGATTTTAATGTGTTGCCAGGTAGAAGAATCACTGATCTAAAGCTGGGTTCTGCATTTTTTCTGCTTGGATTCTTTCAAAAATTAGATTTAGGAAACTTTCCCCAGAAAATACACATTCACACACAATTTACATATATTTTCAAGACATTTCTAGGAGTCATATAAAGAATTCCTGCTTTAGGGATTTTATATGGTTTGTTTTTAAGAAACTTGGGGGTCCCCCCCAAAAAAAAGAAACAAGTTTTAGATAATGATAACTTTTGTCCTTAGACCTAGACATTTATCAGCACATTCTGTTTCTAAGCAGGTAAACTGGATTGAGGATGAGCTGTCCATCTTGAGCTCAGAGGTAATTTCTGTAATTTACTAAGCATAATGAGAACATATCCTGCTTAATTCTGTCTTATTTCCCCAATAATTATCTGCTATATTTTATTATGTATAGCTCTCTTTAAAAATGAATATACATCCTCTGACGTATTGTTCCTCTTTTGAATTTTTATATATGAGTCACTCTAATGCTTTTCAAAAATTTGAATTTTTGTCTTTAATGGCACTGCCAAAAATCTCACTTTCGGAAAATCTAGGCTACAAGAAATGTCCTTGTGAAACATGTCTCTGGAAATAACTTCACAGAGCTGATTATAAAACACATGGTCAAACTAACTGAACACTATTCATTCACATATTCAACTATCAAGTATGTAGTATGTGTGTAACCACTGTTCAAGGCACCAAAGAAAGAAAATATTCCCCATTGTCATGCATCTTACATTCTAGTTTGGAAAGAAAAGATAATAAACTTAAGTAACGACGTCACATATTGAATGGTGATAAGATCTGTGGATAAAGAAAGAAAAAAATAAGGGATAGAGAAGTCCAAGGAAAACCTTTGTGAGGAGACAAGTGAGTAAACTTAAAGGAGGTGAAGGAATCATAGATATAAACATCTAGAGGCATTATATTCCAGGAAGAGGGAATCTGAAAGGCTTGATGAAGAAGTTCCTATTAGGAAAGCAAGAAATCAGTATGACGGAAAAAAGAAAGGGGAAAAGAGACAAGAGAGGTGACAGTCCCGGGGTCATAGTTTGGTGGGCTTTCTTGGGTCACTAATGAACTTGATTCACACCACAAAGTGAGATGACAACCACTAGAGACTTTCCAGTGGAGGAGTGAGGTATTCTGTGTTGAAAACAGAACCCTCCAGAGCAGGGGTCCCCAGCCTCTCGTATCTAATGCTTGATGATGTGATGTGAAGCTGATCTAATAATAGAAATAAAGTTCACAAAAATGTCCTTAATCATCCTGAAATCATCCCCTACCCCAGTTGGTGGAAATATTATCTTCCAAACCCAGCCGGTCCCTGGTGCCAAAAAGGTTGGGGACCCTGACTCTAGCAGACTATTGAGAATGAACTGAGAGTTTGAGCAAACCTGGAAGCAGAGAGCCCAGGTTAACAGAATCATTTAAATGCTAGGGAACAGGTGATACGTTTGAAACTTAAATGTGTTTTTACCTAAGGTTCTAAGTTTCTATAATCAGTTTGTTTATAATCACTCTCAGTCTGCATTATGTCCCACGTGGGATAAAGGAGGAAGGCGAACAGGAAGCAGCAGGAATGCATGGCTCCAAGGCTCTTTTCTCTCAGAAAAAAATTTATGGACATGCCTTTAAAAGCTTCTTTATTCTTGCCATAATTCATAACATCATTTGTGGCACTGAATGCTGCTTCCTGTCCAGTGAAACAGGAAGAATTAAGGCAGATGAAACATCTGTAGGTTTGTCTTAAGTAAGCAATATATTTTTCCAAAGATCAGGATAAACTTCAAATGGACAATAACTAAACATTGTCTCAAATTATAACAAAAGGTTTTTAAAGTCCTATCAACAAGAATGAGATCTCTGTGAAGCCATGCAATGGCACAGAATTTTAAATAGCACATTTCCCCCCTTACTCAAAAATAAATAGATAAATATGCCAGTTTTCTGACTAGTATGGCTTTTTTGACAACTGAATATCACAAACACTTAGTAGAATCTTTCATACACATAGTCATCCACCAGATTACAATCAAAGCTCTATTACAGTACAATGCAGAAAAGTAGGTCTTTTGAAGAAATGACACTAGGTCTATTAGATACTTCATGGGGAAAAAATGCATCTTGATATCTACCTTCCACTATAAACAAAAAACAAGTCTAGGTGGATTGCAGATTCCAGTATGAAAGGGGAAACAATACAGATGACAGAGAACAACACAAAGGAATATGTTTGTGGCACCAAATTAGGCAAAGATTTCTTGAACAAGATATTAACATTACTAATCCCAGAAGAAAATCAAGAATTTCTTTGTATCCAAAGATTAACAGAGTAAAAAGGCAAACCACAAAGTACACCTGATAAAGGATGCATATCTAGCTATATGAACCACCACTATAATCTATAACAAAAAGACAACTCAAAGAGAAAAATTTTTATCAGATGCTTAATAAATGATATTCAAATAGCCAATAAATGTGTAAAAATGTATTCGAGTTCATTAGTCATCAGATAAACACTAAAACCACAATATATCACCATACAGAATGATAAAAAAATATGGAAAATATTAAGTATATGGAGCAACTGAACCCCCATACTTCAGGACTCTGATGTATGAGGAAACAGCCTACTAGAGGCATTTTAAGCTGGAGAAAATTAATTTGGAAATTAGACACCCACAAAAGTTTGTGAAACTTCCTGTATTAGTTTCAGACAATTGCATAATAAATTAGCCCCTAAGTCATCAGCTTAACATAACAAGCACCGTTTATTTTCCCATTTCCTGTGGGTTAAGAATCCCATGTAAACATGGTTGGACCCTCTGGGCCAGCGTCTTGTCTTCCACAGGCAGGAGTCCAGGTGCCCACCTGGATTATATTCATCTCAAGGATCAACTCAGAGGTTCTGCTTCCTAACTCACACCTGACACTGTTGTTAGTCTTCATAATATCTACTTTCAAGATCATTCCAATTAAATTTCTTCAAATGTTTGGAAGTTTCTATTCTTCCAATAAAATATAACAAGGACATACCCTGCTGTGCCCTTTATAAACACTCTCTACTCTCTGAAATGTTAATCATCAACTATACATGATCAGCTATTCCTACAACCCAAGACCAATCTGAAATGCCAATTCCTTCAAGGATATTCACCCCAGTCTAACTTATTGCCCTGAATACATCAGGGCACTTACCTCATTTAAAAAGCTCCATCTGTTAATTACTTTAATGATGTGAATTTCTGTCACATACTAAAATAAATAATTTTTGTGTGTTGATATTTTAAAATATGCAGAAATGTTGAATCATATCATATATCTGAAATTAACATAATGTTTCATTGTTAACTGTGCCTCAGAATCACAAACAATGATAAGACAGGAAAAATATAAGAACTAGTCGTGACTTCTGAAAACAGAAGTTCACACCATATTTCAATTCTCTCCTCCCCTTTCGCAATATTTTGTATCATACATACATTCTCAGAATATAAAGCTATTATGACATAGGATAGAGCCTGGGTCCCTTTACCTGAATGCTTGCACCTGGAGAAAAGTCTCCAACAGCAGCAGAATATATAGGACTAAAATTAACCACAGGCACCCAAAGTCTGATTAATTACAAACAGTTCAGTTCAGTTCAGTCGCTCAGTCGTGTCCGACTCTCTGAGACCCCATGAATCACAGCACGCCAGGCCTCCCTGTCCATCACCAACTCCCGGAGTTCACTCAAACTCGTGTCCACAGAGTCGGTGATGCCATCCAGCCATCTCATTCTCTGTCGTCCCCTTCTCCTCCCGCCCCCAATCTCTCCCAGCATCAGAGTCTTTTCCAGTGAGTCAACTCATCGCATGAGGTGGCCAAAGTATTGCAGTTTCAGCTTTAGCATCAGTCCTTCCAATGAACACCCAGGACTGATCTTCTTTAGAAAGGACTGGTTGGATCCCCTTGCAATCCAAGGGACTCTCAAGAGTCTTCTCCAACACCACAGTTCAAAAGCATCAATTCTTCGGCAATCAGCTTTCTTCACAGTCCAGCTCTCACATCCATACATGACCACGGGAAAAACCATAGCCTTGACTAGACAGACCTTGGTTGGCAAAGTAATGTCTCTGCTTTTTAATATGTATCTAGGTTGGTCATAACTTTCCTTCCAAGGAGTAAGCGTCTTTTAATTTCATGGCTGCAATCAGCATCCGCAGTGATTTTGAAGCCCCGCAAAATAAAGTCTGACACTGTTTCCCCATCTATTTCCCATGAAGTGATGGGACCAGATGCCACGATCTTAGTTTTCTGAATGTTGAGCTTTAAGACAACTTTTTCACTCTCCTCTTTCACTTTCATCAAGAGGCTTTTTAGTTCCTCTTCACTTTCTGCCATAAGGGTGTTGTCATCTGCATATCTGAGGTTATTGATATTTCTCCCAGCAATCTTGATTCCAGCTTGTGCTTCTTCCAGCCCAGCGTTCCTCATGATGTACTCTGCATATAAGTTAAATAAGCAAGGTGACAATATACAACTTTGATGTACTCCTTTTCCTATTTGGAACCAGTCTGTTGTTCCGTGTCCAGTTCTAACTGTTGCTTCCTGACCTGCATACAGGTTTCTCAAGAGGGAGGTCAGGTGGTCTGGTATTCCCATCTCTTTCAGAATGTTCCACAGTTTGTTGTGATCCACACAGTCAAAGGCTTTGGCATAGTCAAAGAAGCAGAAGTAGATGTTTTTCTGGAATTCTTGCTTTCTCCATGATCCAGCGGATGTTGGCAATTTGATCTCTGGTTCCTCTGCCTTTTCTAAAACCAGCTTGAACATCTGGAAATTCACGGTTCACATATTGCTGAAGCCTGGCTTGGAGAATTTTGAGCATGACTTTACTAGCGTGTAAGATGAGTACAATTGTGCAGTATTCATTGGCATTGCCTTTCTTTGGGATTGGGATGAAGACTGACCTTTTCCAGTCCTGTGGCCACTGCTTAGTTTTCCAAATTTGCTGGCATATTGAGTGCAGCACTTTCACAGCCTTATCTTTCAGGATTTGAAATAGCTCAACTGGAATTCCATCACCTCCACTAGCTTTGTTCGTAGTGATGCTCTCTAAGGCCCACTTGACTTCACATTCCAAGATGTCTGGCTCTAGGTGAGTGATTATACCATTGTGACTATCTTGGTCATGAAGATATTTTTTGTACAGTTCTTCTGTGTATTCTTGCCACCTCTTCTTAATATCTTCTGCTTCTGTTAGGTCCATACCATTTCTGTCCTTTATCGAGCCCATCTTTGCATGAAATATTCCCTTGGTATCTCTAATTTTCTTGAAGAGATCTCTTGTCTTTTCTATTCTGTTGTTTTCCTCTATTTCTTTGCATTCATTGATCACTGAGGAAGGCTTTCTTATCTCTCCTTGCTATTCTTTGGAACTCTGCATTCAGATGCTTATATCTTTCCTTTTCTCCTTTGCTTTTCGCTTCTCTTCTTTTCATAGCTGTTTGTAAGGCCTCCTCAAACAGCCATTTTGCTTTTTTGCATTTCTTTTCCATGGGGATGGTCTTGGTCCCTGTCTCCTGCACAATGTCACGAACCTCCGTCCAGAGTTCATCAGGCACTCTATCTATCAGATCTAGTCCCTTAAATCTATTTTGCACTTCCACTGTATATTCATAAGGGATTCGATTTAGGTCATACCTGAATGGTCTAGTGGTTTTCCCTACTTTCTTCAATTTAAGTCTGAATTTGGCAATAAGGAGTTCATGATCTGAGCCACAGTCAGCTCCTCGTCTTGTTTTTGCCAACCGTATAGAGTTTCTTCATCTTTGGCTGCTGCTGCTCCTAAGTCACTTCAGTCGTGTCCGACTCTGTGCGACCCCATAGACGCAGCCAACCAGGCTCCGCCATCCCTGGGATTCTCCAGGCAAAAACACTGGACTGGGTTGCCATTTCCTTCTCCGATGTGTGAAAGTGAAAAGTGAAAGTGAAGTTGCTCAGTCGTGTCCGACTAGTAGCGACCCCATGGACTGCTGCCCACAAGGCTCCTCTGTCCATGCGATTTTCTAGGCAAGAGTACTGGAGTGGCTTGCCATTGCCTTCTCCGTCATCTTTGGCTACAGAGAATAAAATCAATCTGATTTCGCTTAATTACAAACAATAGGATACCAAAAGGCCACAAACCTACTGCCACTTCTGAAGTGCTAGGATCAGTGGTGGGTACTGTGCATGATAACTACATGCAGCAGCACCAAGGGGCTGGACAGACCACCAAAGCCATTCCTCCAGCATCCAATGATACACCCATACCCTCACCTCTTTAAGGAAACAATCCCCTCCCCCGCTTCAACAGCAAGCAAGGGCACTGGTTACTTGCTTTCACTCCCTGGGTGCAACAGGAGTCCTCAGAAGATTTCAATTGATTAAATAGAGTCCAAGGACCCAAATCTGCATCAATTACATACTATTTTTTTTAAACCTTCCTTTAATCTTCACACTAATCTTTACTGCAATGTCCCTTCAGTTATTGTCATTTCTGAAGCGGGTTCTTTCGTAGACTTCTCAAGGAGGGCACCTGGAACATTTTCATGAAACATTGTCGTATAGTCAGGATCAGCATTACTGATTTCTCCTTTTGCTTCTAGGCTCCAGAACAGCTCCGCATCAACCTGTTAATGATTCTATCTTTAAAAGTTTGAGATTTTGCTCGTCAAGGATATTTGGCATTAAATTCGCTTTTTGAAGAATTATTGCCTTAAAAATTTCATTTACTTTGATTTCAAGTTGTTTGGAGCCCCTGAAATTTCATGTCAGACACCAGTGCCTTTTTTGCTTTTCCTGGTTCCAGACCTGAATTTGAGCTTCCCTGGTGTTCCACTTTACCATTCCCATCCTACTTAATTTTGATTCTACTCCTTATTGTTGATGTCCATTGTGCAGTCCAGTCCCAGTGGAACCCTGACAGTTCAGTGTGAGGCTATAAGGACTTTCATGCGTTACCTTAGACGTCTGCCTCATTCACTGGTGGAGTTACCCAAGATCCTCTGCCTTCAACTGCAGCTCCTTGCTGGACTCCTTCACTGCCCAAGCTCTGAGCTCTGGTGTAGGGCCTTACGTATTGCCTGTACAGAGCATGCGTGGGGCTCTTCTGGAAAGGGGTAGGGCTGGGCTTACTGTGCTGCTTTACTGAAAATGTGCCTGGTCTTCAGGTGTCCGGTGACACTGTTGCTTCTCTCTGCTTTCCCCACTTTTAGGGTGATACTGGGCAGGTCTAGTGGGTATTGTCCACTGGTTTGTATTTTGTGATTACAGGGGGATACCTTGTCATCTGTATGTATATGCTAAGTTGCTTCAGTCATCTCTGACTCTGTTCGGCCCTATGAATTGTAGCCCACCAGGCTCCTCTGTCCTTGGCATTTCACAGGCAAGAATACTGGAGTGGGTTGCCATGCCCTCCTCCAGGGGATCTTCCCCACCCAGGGATCCAACCCTTTTCTCAGGCATCTCCTGCATTGGCAATTGGATTCCTTACCACTAGCGCCACCTGCTTTTGTTGAAATATTGTTAGTGGATTTTGGTTTTAATATCTTAATGGCCCTATGTTATATGGAAATCATGGAAGACACCAACTATGCTTCCACAACTGTGACCATCTTCCCATAATTCTTAAACAATTTATTTTTAAAAGAAACTTTAAAGGAAAAAAATGGAGAATCAGATTTATTTTTTATGTATAGAAAGAAAAAAAAAAAACCACCTACAAGATGACTGTTTGCTGGAGGCTTAGATATGTTCCTTGGGAGACTACAACTGGTAGGGATGTGATAGCTCCTGGTCCAGACAAAATGTCAACTAGATAGTCCAAATGCCCTTGTGCTGCAAACACCCAGCCATGTGATGGCCAGGCCAAGCTCAGAAGAGAGAGAGAGAAAGGCTCTGGGAGTGAAGAGGGAAGGGAAACCCAGGGGCAAGTTGTCATCCAATATTTCAGCTGCCAGGGTAGGGTTTCTCTTATTGGTCTATTGAGACAGGTGCCTGAATGAGTTTTCTTTTGCTGGGAGAAGAGGCAGAGATCTGCAGTGGAGACACACACACACACACACACACACACACATGTCTGATGGTGGATTGTGTCCCTAATAGAAGGTTGACTAGATACAGCAGTCCCCAACCTTTTTGGCACCAGGGGCCAGTTTCATGGAAGACAATTTTTCCACAGACAGGAAGAGGGGTTGTTTTGGGGATGATTCAAGTGCATTACATTTATTGTGTACTTTATTTCTATTGTTACTATATCAGCTCCACTTCAGATCATCAGTGTGGGAAAATTAATAGGATGGCGCCAGTCAGGCTCTCTTGCCCTCTCACCTCATGTTCTGTAAACAATGACTTTACATGGTTATGTAACAGCTGAGATCACTTATAGCACTGCACATGCACGTCATGAGGTACCCACTTGGCCACAGGCTACTTTGGTTCTGTAAGTATATATAAGCTTCACCTGGAAAAGCCTGTCAGGGTTGTGTGCAATTATGTTGTGTTATGTCTGCTGCTACAGCTGCTGTGCCAGCAAGGAGAGAATAAACGTGTCTGCAGTTCCTTTGGCTCCTTTCATTTTCTTCCAGCCTCTTAGCTCATGCCTTGCCTACCATGGGTTCAGCAAACAATGCACACAGTGAGATACAGAGAGAAAACTGATGCTGTGAGCAGGATCAGCAATACAATCAGGTATTAGATCCCAGAGATTGAGGACCCCTGGACTAGAAAACATTCTAATCATTAAGGAAACTTTATAGTCTGGCCTCTGGATGAGGAAGAAAAAGACTTCTCAGAGGGGATCCCAGGTGGCACAGAAGTAAAGAATCTGCCTAACAATGCAGGAGACAAAGGAAACTTGGGTTCGATCCCTGGGTGGGGAAAATCCCTTGGAAGAGGAAATGGCAAGCCACTCCAGTATTCCTGCCTGGAAAATCTCATGGACAGAAGAGCCTGGAGGATTGTGGTCCATGTGGTCTCAAAGAGTTGGAAACAACTGAGTGAGCATGCATATGCACAGGGATTGAATATTTGTGCCTCCCCAAATTCATATGTTGAAATCATAACCTCTAAGGTGATGCTATTAGGAGGTGGAACCTTTGGGTAGTGATTAGGTCATGAAGGAGAGCCCTTATGAATGAGTGCCCTTATAAAAGAGGCCTAAGAGAGCCCCCTTGCCCCTTCGGATGTGTGAGAACACAGCAAATAGATGACTATCTATTAACCAGAAACTAGGCCCTCATCAGACACCAAGTCTGGATGTACCTTGACCTTGACTTCTCAGGATCTAAAACTGAGAAACAAATTCTGTTGTTTATATGCCATTGAGGTTATGGTACTTGTTATAGCAGTCCAAAATAAGACAGCCTGGGATTCAGCCAGCCAGTGTCTGTTTATAGGTATTAAGGGTATAATAAAATAGAGGAAGGGGTAGAGGCTAGGAAAGGGGGACATTTTGTTTTAACTAGGGTGATAAGTGAAATTTGAGTCAGGAGTAACATTAAGGAAATGATATCTAAAAAGAACACTACATGTTTATCTCCACAGGGCGTGAAAATGTGTTTGAGAAAAATCAATATTCTTTTCTGATTAAAAAACAAAATCACATTTAACAAAAATGACAACAGGTAAAAATGTCCTTAACATGACCAAAAAAGCATATATATATATATATATATATATATATGTATATATAAGTGTATATATATGTGTGTGTATGTATATATATAAATGTGTATATATCTCAAAACCCCAAAGCTAGCAAGGATCCACCATCATGAAAATATGCCCTGATCTCACCATGAACAACAGTCAGCAGATACTACAAATGGGTGGATTACATCAAGACCTACATGAAATAATTTAATAAAACTATAACTGATAAAAGAAATCCCTATAAATTGGTTAAAGACATAAAAGATTCATACTGTAACCCTAAATGAATAAGATACTGTGAAAAAATAACAGGAAATTAGAAAAGAAAAACAAGATAAAAAACAATTTCTAAAACTAAAAACAAATAAGCGATGGAAATTAGAATTCTATTGGATGGAATAAGTAGCAGATTAATTAGAGTTGAAGAGAGAAAAGATAAACGGATAGAAAATAAAAACAGGGCAAATACAATGAAACATCAAAGGGGTAACTACAGAGTAAATTTTAAAAATATTATAATTTGAGATATTTGAATACATAGAACTATAATAACTATAATATTCATCCTAAATTTGTGACTGCTTCCCCCACCCTCCCACTTTTTCATTCAATATCTTTCACCATCCTATTGTGTAGCCTTGGGAACAAGTGTATCGATTAAATCATATCTGTTATCCTCTAAAATGGACATAACTACCATTTAAAACATGATGCTCTACTGGACAGTTTCCCATATTGTACTTATTATAGTATACTTTTATTCAAACTTAGAAGGTAATTGTTCCTCAAAATTTAACTCAAAGTTACCATGTAAATATATGACAAATTGTTAAAATAAAGACAGATGTGATTGTATAGAAACATTAAATCCATGTTGAGATTTGAAAGAACTCTTATAAGGGGTGTTGTCCTTCTTTATTGGAATGCAGGGTAAATTTCCTTTCTCTGTACTTGTGAGGTAGATAAAGTTGGTTTTGCCTTTTCTGATTATCATCTATCCTTAAATGAGGCAAATTTCTGTCATGTTTTTTACATCTTTAGTTTTACACAGTTTGCCACCAGAGCTTGTTGCATAAAAGACTGCTGAGAGAGTGACTATCAGATATTAAAATACTTAATTAAACTGAGATCGACCTCAGTCATTTCATCAATCTAAAATCAACTAGAGAATGTGTCAGCTTAACTCTGTAGCTTTAGCTAAAGCAAATGCATCTATATAACCAAGCAATGATAATAATATGCTCACAGACTCTTGAGATGGAGTATGAATGTTCATGATTTTTTTTTAAGAAAAGACCTTTGGACAAGCCAGCTGATAAAATCCTTATTGTGGCATTGAATCACTTTGCAATTTATGTTTAAAAGTGTGACTATGTGGACATCATCATTGTTCTCATGGCTGAAATCAACACTGAGTAAAATTGGCTAGTTACCTATTTCTCTAAACATATGATCTTCCTGTTTCTAAAAGGAAACATGAATCACAAAGGAATCCTGATGGTGTTAGGTCTTGAGAGTATTGCGCTATGCTTTACTCATCTGAATATGACCCTTGTGCCTTTCTAAATATTTAATACTTGAAAATACTATTTTAATCAAGATTTCTGTCCATATTCTTTTACTGAAATATTATGCTTTTTAGATTGTGAATCTGTAATCTATTTGATCCACATCATCAACGGAAAGTATATAGTCACTTGCCTATTTTAATTTGCTCAGTTCAATTGAAAGGGAAATCTAGCATCTCCTTGAGGTTTTCTTTTCTCCATAATTGTCTAAGAACTTCTAGAAGTACAGTCAGTTCAAAGGGATCAGATTTCTTCCCAACGATTCATTTGTTCAGTCCACCAGTGTCTTCATTTTCCTTACTGCCACACTGTATAACATTTGAAACCTAGCTTTACACAGAATTACTGCAGTGAGACCTTGCTCTGTCACTCAACATTTGAGCTCTAATGGTATGTCTCTTTCAGTCCACACTTAGATAATTTTTTTTTAGGACAAACACCATACCTGGGTGAATGGGTTCAGAGAGCTTCTGAACCTCAGGCATGTGGGTTCACCCAGCAAATTTTAAGCCCAGAATTTTTATTCTCCTCTCAATGAGGACTTCTTTGAGGTACTTAGGTGTATTTACTTCTCAGTCAGGGTCATCATAATATTTTAGAGCTTCTAATATTGTTGAAATTCAAATGGGACGGCATTGGGGATTTAAGACACTTTTCCTCCCAGAAATTTGCCCACTTTCTCCACAGAGAATACACTGCGGGCCTAGTTAAGGGGTAGCAGAAGGCAACACCTTTGGCAGTGTACAGAATTCCACACTTGAAAGTGAAAGTATTAGTTGCTCAGTCGTATCTGACTTTTTGCCCACTAGGCTCCCCTCCATGGAATTCTCCAGGCAAGAACACTGGAGTGGGTTGCTATTTCCTTCTCCAGGGGATCTTCCCGATCCAGGGATTGAACTCAGTTCTCCTAGCATTACAGGAGGAGTCTTTACTGTCTGAACTAGCCGGGGAGCACACTTAGGGGAAAAAGTACCCACAGCTTTATAATTTTATAGCTAGGGCACACTATTTATAAATTCTTTTCCCTGTAACATAGAAATACTATTTCTAAATCACTTTGATGCATAAAATTACTATTGTTCAGACCTTTTCTTAGATCTCCTTGAGATCAGGCAGGCAAATTTTGACAAAATTTCATTTTTAGTATTAACCATGGCAGAAGACCACGGGTAGAAGTGGCCTATAAATTGTTCCTCAAGCAAGAGAGTCCTGGGAATATCACAGGATCCTTAAAAACAGTACTATCAAGTCCGAGAGAACACTCAATCCCAGCCTGGCCATGATTTGAGGGTGAAAGACTTTAGGAGTAAAGTGGGTAGAAAGCAAGATAGTATCTAAGGTCTATCTGGAGACTGAGAATTCCTCAGATGTTTGGTTTAAAAGAATCAGAGAGAGCTTTTCTGCAATATAATTCACCTTCTAAGATGCCTTAAGAATCTATTCAGTTAAATATGGCCTGAACAGTTTAAAATAGGTTATATAACATTTCACAATTTCTTACAAAGGCCTTTAGTACACTGGTATAGGTACAGAGTATAAGAAACTTAAAAGTGTCAAAGGAACAAGTATGTATTTATTATATACATACACATATATAAAGTTATACATGCACACACATATATATACATAATTATGTATGTAAATAATTTTATAATTACCTCATCCTTATTTAGTGTGGGCTTGGTTACTCAGGACACCCAGAGATCTTGATGCCCCCTGGTGGTCACTGAATTATCACAGATCTCCTTGACATCTGAAAATCCACTGGGTTTGAAGAACTAAAAAGTTGCAAGATGAAAAACCATGTAAGCATGTAGAAGTAATTTGCATAATTTAAACCAGTTCTTCCTCTCATTGCTGGTGATTTATGGAATAGCGAACAAAAGTAATAGAGGCGCCTCCTCCAGCAAAACCAAATTTGGAAAAAAAAAATTCTTAAGCACAAGTGGGCATGTGTGAAGTGAATTTGAATATAATGTGTCACATTTCTCTGCTATGTTTACTAGTTCTTTTAATAACAATCAAATAATTAAAATTATTTTATTTAACACTTTTGAATATTTTAAGTGATCAGAAAATTTCAGAGTAACACTTCAGCAATATTCAATTGGACTTATAATTTTGATAAACTGTATTTTTATTTATTAAGCTCTCTTGAATTAACTCAGTAATTGCAGTTAAAGAATTATAATTTTAATCTCCTGCTGCTACTAAGTCACTTCAGTCATGTTCGACTCTGTGTGACCCCATAGACGGAAGCCCACCAGGCTCCCCCGTCCCTGGGATTCTCCAGGCAAGAACACTGGAGTGTGTTGCCATTTCCTTCTCCAGTGTGTGAAAGTGAAAAGTGAAAGTGAAGTCGCTCAGTCGTGTCTGACCCCTAGCGACCCCATGGACTGCAGCCCACCAGGCTCCTCCATCCATGGGATTTTCCAGGCAAGAGTACTGGAGTGGCTTGCCATTGCCTTCTTTTAATCTTCTAAGTGTTACCAATTTATCCAACCATGCAAAAGTGAATGAACTTTTATAATGGCACAAAATATAGCCTTGACTCCTGATTTCTGACCTCTGACTTCCTATACTACTAGATAAATCTGAAAATCTGAAGAATAAGTAAAATTGTTGCTATTTATGAGCTTAGCCTATGTACATTTTTTACACTGAACTACAAGTAAATATTTTATATATACTACATAAATCATGCTAATGTAAACATGTAAGTGATTTCCTGCACAGTGGAAATATTGTTTACATTTAGACTGAAATCACACATAGAGAACCCAATTTTCTGTAATATCTATTAACTGAAACACAATGTTTTTTTTTCTATTTATAATCAGTTTCTTCTGTATAGTACCTTTTCTAATTCAGTTTAAATTACCCCTTTTCTGTGATGAACTTGCATTTCCACATTTACCAGCTGTGAATGCATTTAGACAGTAAGTGCAAAACTAGTAGGTTCAGAAAGAGCCCTTTGATTTTGTTGTCACTGTTAACTATTTAGTTTGGCAGCCTTGGGTTTGTAACTAAAGTCTCAGGTTCTTCCTTTCCCCTCTGAAGGCCTGTTTACTATACACACACACACAAAGGCTTTTATTTGAAAATTTATGGAACTTATTCCCTGAAGTCATTAGAATTTACTCCTAAGTAACTATTCCTCTCTTAAAATTGGAAAATATCTCCCAGAAATAAACAGTGATAAACAGAGATAAACAACTATTAGTGTTGAAGCAAGTTAAATGAAGATAATAGCTGTACCCTCATTTGAATGTTTACTGAATTTGTCCATTTATTTTCATATATGTACAGTTATATGTGATTATCAGTAATCAGACAGATAAAAATAACAGTGCATAAATATTGGGCATATTTTCTTTGTATCTGAAAACAGGCATTTGTCATCTTTCTGCTACACAGTTAAAACAGATATTTCAAAAGAGGATTTATAAATGTAATATTAAAGTTTTGGTCTCTTTTTCCAAAATTAACTAAATATAAGCAGGGTGTTCTATCAGCTGCATTTCCCAACAAATACATAAAAATTAAAAAAACAATTTTTCTAGAATTTCTACTTTGGCTCACATGTGTTATATGCCATTTGGTATTGTTCAGGAAAATTAGTCCAAACACATTTTATAAAATACATACATTTGCTTTTCTAAAATTTGCCTTAGCGATAATATGCACAAATAGATAAGATGCTAAAATAAACCATTTAAAAAGTGATATAAAGGAATCAACTATTTTAAGTTATTTAAAAATAGGACAGTTTTGTGAACCGATTATTTTTTTATTTCAATGGCTTCATGTACAAAGAGGTTTATAGGTTTTGCTGTTAGAGTCTATTGCTAATTTATATATTGTTTTTATATATTAAAATATATACTGTATAAAACAGTATAACAATCATCCTTTCCTTGACTAAGTCATTTACTTTAAGTTAAATTCCATGACTTTTTCATCACTGTACCTAGATAGAAAGGAATGAAGGTTGGTAAACCTAAAAATGAGTATCATTGTGCAACTCTCCAGGCAAAACTGTCAGTAATCTGGCACGTGTGCATTTAATGCAAAGTCTCTTGTCTCTAAAAATAAAAGCAAGGCTGAACATGCCTCTATGTCTGATAGAGAGAAGGGACACAATAAGGAGATTCCTTATACCACCTACACTCATCAGAGTGAAGGATGTTACTTCTTTGGTTTCCTGGTCTAATGGAAAGGTATTTGTATTCACATCACTGAGTATTAGTCATTCAATAGATGAAAGGAATATTTTAAACTTTAAAGGATACCTTGGTGTCATTCTAAGAAGTGGGGATGAGCCCCTGGGGAAAGGGTTGAAATTCTGGAGAATTATTTTAACTATTAGAAGTGGTTTAATATCTGTGAGTACGTGAGATTAACAGTTTTATTGCCTATGTATGGGGATCTACATTCTCAGTTCTAGTGTTTTACCTTACAATTTTTACTCCTTAAAGCACCCGTTTGCGTAAATACTGCTTAATCTCTGTAGCAAGTGCATTCTACTTCTTTTTGTCTAGTTTCAAGGTTACTCTATTAAGCGGTTTACATTTTCCATGCATCTTCTAAAGGGCACTAAATATGCTTTTAGTTATAATTTTTAAAATGTTTAGTAGGAGTAATGGCTAGGAACAAGTAATATTTAAGAAATGAACTAGAGACCCAATCATAGGTTAAAGGGGGAGGAAATCTCATTTCTTTTTTTTCTTTGTAATTGCATTAGGCAAGTAAAAACTACAGGAGACAATTTTTCATAAAATGCAATTTTAAAATCTAGGGATCTGTCATCTCTGAAAAGTCTTTGCTATAAATACCAGAAACAATTCAATTTACTTTACATATCCAGATAGAAAAGAGAGGAAAAGTTTGGAGTCTTAGACGAGGTCAAACTTTTTGCCTCTCTTAAATAGAGGCAAATCATGAATGACAGAATTTTTTTTTTTTTAAGGGAGGAAATAGATATATAGGACAGAAAGAAAATGAAGCTCCTCTTAGACATGTGATCAAGTTACTAGGCTTGACTTTCGGATTTGATGATTTGACAATTAAGGTTTTTAAGTTCTTCATCTTATTGTATTACCCATCTTTTGAATTGCAAAGTGTCTGAAACTACCTAACGGGAATGGGATTCCTCTAGGCAGTCGTCCTCAATATTTTAGTTAGATGAAATCAACCGGCGATGTTGGTGAAACTTTTTATTCTTAGTTTGCCTTTGAAAGGTAATTATTGACTAATTATTGAAAAGTACCCAATAAGTGCGAAAGAGGTCTTGCTCTTAATTTAAATTAACTGAATGCATGGTAACATTCTTTAAAATTAAATGTAATTTATGCAGCGAAATGGAAAACGATCAAAGTGGGGGAAATTCCAAGAAAATCTCGGAAAATGATACGCATGTAAGAAAAACGTTCGGAACCTTCAGAAGTTTCTCTTGCAGTGTTCTATTTAGTCCTACCAACTATCGGTAAACGATAGGGCGGGGGTGAGGGGGCACATAAAACAAAAGACTTCCTTTCTCCACTCCCTTTTCCTCTGGCTCTCTCGCCAGAGCTTGTTGCAAACTCTTGGAAACATTGTTTGAATATAATACATTTGATTACTTTTATTCTACCAGCGATTGTGCTGGGTGGTGCCTAAAGCTAACTGTCTTTGGAGTAAAAGAAAAGAGTAGTAACCTTTCAAGAAAGAAAAAGAACAAAGTTGCCGACCCGCGGAGGTTGTAACAACAACAAAAAAGTGAAAGGCACTTTACTTAAAGGCACAGCTCATTTCACTGTCCTGGCTCCGTGCTTGGTGGCTGCTGAGAGAGCTTGCAACGCTCCGGTTTCTAAAAGAGCGCAAGGAGCACCACTATAAACACGACTGTAAATTGGGAAGGTTATTTTAGGATTGATTCTGCTCCGCGAAAGCTGCGATTGCTAAAAGCCAAGCGCCTACAGCAGCACGCACCTCGGCTGCCATCCACGTCCTCCTCGGAGCATCCAGAGCCAGCCGAGAGCTCAGAACCTGGAGGGAATCCTGGATCCGCAACCTGACTCCGCTTGCCGCCGATTGGCCCGCGCCCCTAACCCAACCCCCAAGGTTGGGGCGGCCGTTTCTGTGGGACCCGCCCCTAAGCCCTGGGAATCGCCGCCTGGGAGGCCGGCTACGCCTGCCACTCAACCCGAGTGGCGGAGGCTCTCGACTCGGAGCCCCGCCCCCTCCCCCCTAATTGATATTATTGGAGTGTGGAGCAAGCGGCCGGTCTGCAGTCGGAGACTTGCAGGCAGCAAACACAGTGTGAACGAAAGGAGGGGGGAAAATTTTTAAAAAGCTAAACGTGGAGCAGCCAGTCGGAGATCGAGAAGGGGAATCAATGCGTGGAGCGCAATAAAAAATAAAAAGCCCATATACTTCGGAGCAAACAGCATTTAAAAAGCTACGGCTCAACTGAAACCTAAGATAAAACCTGCTCATGCACCATGGTTTTGCAAACTCGACACCCTTCATGGATTATTTTATGCTACATCTGGCTGCTCCACTTGGCACACACCGGAGAAGCGCAGGCTGCAAAGGAAGGTAAGGTGATTGGAAAGCAAAGTTTGTTCTGACTTATTTATTTAGCTGTCTACCTGCAAGAGCCGGCTGGTCCGCGGGGCTGCCGGCCGCGCCTCCGGCGCCCGGCGACCCTCCTCCGCCGGCTCCCCTCCCCCTCACCGCTCCGGCCGCTCCAGGCTGGCCGGTGGCTAGCGGGGCTCTCTGAGTAGTCTGCAGCCCCGCGCCCAGGGCTATTCGCCCGACGAGAGTGGGATTTCTGGCGCAGACTGTCCAGAGGGCGTGAGCATCAAAGGAAGGTGGGGGGGGGCGGGGGTTCGGGGGTGTGGGAACCGCGGATGAGCTCGTTCTCCCGGACCCGGGGCAGGTCAGATCTCTTCCTCTAGCCCTCTGCTCTTCCTCCTCTCGCCGTTCGTCTCACTGGGAGTAAGCTGTGGCCAGAGTTGGTCGGAGACCGGGAAGTGCAGCCTTTAGAACCCTGGCCAGCCCGCCGGCGAGCGGCTGGAGCCTTCCCTGAGGGGCCGTGACTTGTGTGAGCTCCGAACGCTCGGGTTACTAATGAAGTGCTCACTGCGTCGGAGGAGCAGGCGCGGGCCTGCGGTTGGCGCTCGGACGCCGGCGCGGAACAATAACGCCACGGAGGTGAAGCAGCGGACGGCGCGCTCCCCTCGCCCCGCCGGCCGGAGACATCTCCATTCAGCGCGCGCGGCGCAGGTCCCGGCGGGCGCGGGGACAGTGGCAGCCCAGAGGGCTCAGCCCGGCCAGGGGCGGGCGGTGGGAGTCGGGGGCAAGAGAAGGGGGACAAGGGGAGGGCTGGGACTGTGCAATTGATAAAAAGATGCCGCCTGGGCGACCATAAGTCCTCAAACATCTGCCCCCACAGTTCTGCAGTTAGGGAATACGAGTGATCGAACCTGGCCAAAGACATGGACCCCAGGGGCTAGTTCTGGTTCATGAAAACAAGATTCTTTGGGGCAGCTAGATACGTCTGTATATGGCTTTTCCCTCTCGTCTTCTCCTTTGAACCATTGACAGAAGGTAAAAATACCTTTCGGTGCCTGTAGTTGGAGCTGGGGAAAAATAAATCCTGTCAATGGAAACGTCTTCTGAGCAGTGTCACAATCTACCCACCCCCCTCCGTATCGTGCAGGCTGTACGTCTAAAGCTGATTTCCCGATATTGAAAAGCAGAATACTAATAATTGCGTGTCCCTGAAGTGTGGAGGTGGAGGAATCTGTTACCAGATACAGGTCTTGGGGTCGGGAGTTGATAGGCATCGGTACTTGCTTCATCTATGTCTGAAAACTTCCTGATCTAGTGCTGCTTTTTACGATTCTCTTCATGGGGCCTTCTTCGGTCACTCAAACCTCTCCCCCCACCCCCGCAACCAAACGCCAAGACCTACTCTTTGATCCAGCCTGACCTTCTGACCCCAGTTTCCACATCTGCAACCTGTGTTGATGCTGAACCCATTCAGAGCAAACCTTAACTTCCAGCTGTCGGTTTCGCTCTTGCAGATGAACACACATCTGCTAGAAACACACAGCCATACACACCAAAACCCACATTTCTACTCGCGTGACATCAGAGAATAGGGACATTGAATCCGGCAAACTTATATTGATTGCTTCGGAATCTCGGGACCCGAGGAAAAGTTTGCACCGCCGGGGCGAAACCCCGCGCCAAGAGCTAGCGCAGACCGGGGCTGGAGTTTGAGCTATAAATAACTGCATCACTAGGGGGAGAGGTTCCTGCAGTCAGAATGGCTTGCTCGCCCGCGTTTTTCTTCTGGGTGCGAAATACGTGGAGAGGATTCTGATTCTAGGAGGCCGAATTCTTTGCATGCAGAAGTGAGCTGTTTAAAAGGTGGGCGGGGGTGGCGAAGGCGCTCCGCTTCTAGGTGGCGACTCACCCGGCGTGTCGCGGCGGTCAAGGGCTGCCGTTCTGGGAGCGAGCGAGCCCCGAGGTGACGCCGGGGCTCCCAGGGGCCAGCGCCAGGAAGCGCCAAGAGCAGGTGCCTAGCTCTCTGGAGCGGATGGGAATGATTAGAGAAAGATGAGGGACCTCCTTTCTCCACTTTTCCAGCACATGTTCTCTCGGGGAGGTCGGTTCCCGCTACTGGGAGCGCGCATAAAAGTCAGTCTAACGCTTGGAGGCGAAGTGCAGCCGCTGTTTCCTCTCCATTAACGCCGCTGCCGCGGCCCCCTCTGAGGAGACGCTTCCCGATAGCCTCTCTCCTCCTCCCGGCTCCCTCTGGAGCTAGGGCGCCACCAGTTCCCCGGAGCGCCCAGGTCTGGCGGAGGCGTAATGGATGCTCCGCGCGGCTGGCGCGCCCGTATGGCAGCCCCCGCCCCGCCCCGCCGACGGCCCCGCCCCGGCTCTCGCGCTGCCCGCGCGGCCGGGTGCCGGCTCCACCGGCGCGCCCGGCATCTCGCTCCTCACCCGCACCCCCCGCATCCCCAACCCCAGCCCGCGCGGCGAGGGCTCGGAGTCCCGGAACCGCGGACCGCGTGCCGCGGTCCCCACTGACCGCCAGGCTACGCCTCCGCGGGCGGGAAGACCGGCTGGTGCTCCGAGCGGGAAGGCAAAAGCGCGCAGTTACCGGCTGGTCCAGAGAGCAGACAGCGGAAAGGAGACTGGCTGAATCTTTACGAGCTAGTTAAATGCTCAGGGGCCGGTTTCCCTTTTGTTTTTATTTGTTCATTTGTTTCACTCTGTTTGCCATCACCGCCCCACCTGGGTCCCTGGCTCTCACCCCAGGCTGTGCCGAGAGGTAACGGAAAAGCAGTAAATCATCACTGTGCTTATTTCACCTTCAAAAATGACCCAAGAAAGTCTCCTGGGTTTGAAAATCACTTGTCACTACGAAAGACGGAAATAATAATAAAATAAATAATCTCTAAAGAAAAGTACATGGAACCCACATTGTTTGTACATGTTGAGGACAAAAGCAAAATAAACTTGAAAAATCATTTCCTATAAATTAAGTAGTTCAAGCATTTATTGATGTTCCTAGTTCGAAGTACAACTTAGTATTTTTAAAGTGTGGCTTTTACAATTATTATTTGAAAGGGTGCGTGCTATCATGGTCTCCCTGAGAGACTTAAGTATAAAACATTTTGGGAAAAAAGTATTTGTGTATCTATTTTTAGTTACAGGGAATAACCTTGACTAGTGTGAAGGGGTTGAACACATTATCAACTGTTTCTCTCTTTTCTTAGAGTAAAAATTTTCATTACCTTTAACACCACAGTGTTTTACTCTATTAATAGTTATTGAAAAGTTTATTTAAGCGTGTATTTAAGTTCAAATTTTAACATTTTGTTGAGGTTGATGGCAAGCATATTTACATGCCTGAAAATATATTCACCATTATTTCTGGACAGATTGATTCATTTGTTAAAATGCTATGGAATCATGGAAATATTTTTGAAGAATACAAACTTATAACTCTGAAACTAGTTTGAGCAAAGAGAGAATCCTTTAGGAGATTAATTGTCCTAAAAAGCAGTAAAATATATCAAATTGGAAATATGGTATATGTTAATGTGTGACATTTGAATGTATTATCTTACATTATATTGTATTGTAAATGCATCAGGAGCATTTATTACATTTATATAAATATTAATTGCATTTACTTATGGTGGCGTAAAAGCAGAATACAACTGTTTTTAAAAGTCAAGTCTAAGTTTGAATATCCCATTTTGAGAATTAGCTAATGCTTTGAAATATTTATAAATTTAAAAAGTAGAAATATTAAAAACAGATGTTTGAATAACCCAGAAATGTATCTTGTAAGTGATAGGCAATTTATTTTTCTCATAATAACACTGCTTAATATGATTTTTAATTATATTCATTTTGGCTTAAGAGAAGACATTGTGTGTGGAAAGTTAAAAAAAATAAACTCCAATTCTCAAAAGGTACTAGGAAATACTTTTTGAAGAATAGTACAAGTCAGTGACTGAGGAGTAATATGGAATTATGCTTTATTATGTTAATGCTATTTTATTTGACAAAGTTTAGAGCACTCAGTGGTTTACAAAATTCTTTATAATATACAATTACTACAGAATCAGTATGCATCACATATCATTTTTTTACTTTTGCTTTCATGCTTTTGAGTTTTTAATTAATTTTAATATTTCAATTAAAAAAATGTAAGTTGGTTTTTCAATATCTTTCTTCCCTTAAGAAAGTGGAATATTTTTGTCAGGTGGGTCTATATTTCATCATTCTCTAATGTAAATAACTTTATATATTTTAAATCATAAAGTGATAATTGTTTTAAAAATTAGGTTGACTTTAATAACTTTTACAAACATATTTTCACTTTTCATCTAACATTTAGAAATGCAACTTTATTTTTCAGTACTACTGCTGGATTCTAAAGCACAACAAACAGAGTTGGAATGGATTTCCTCTCCACCCAATGGGGTAAGTGCTTCTCCTCCTAAAATACCAACCTTTATTTTTTAAAGTAAGAAATAAAACCTCTTTCCCTTCTCCAGTGGAGTTATTCAGATTCTTCACATTTATTTTCACATATTTTGTTCAATATTTTGTTCGGTTTATAATGAGACATTGAATTCTTGGAGTAGAGATGGTATACTTAGAAACTCTGAAAAATGGATTTAAAGAAAAAACCTCTTTAACCCTAATCTTTTGAGTTCTGTGAGTGGGACCATATGTCAGTTTCCAGGCTATAAATGTTAATTAATTACAGAGAATATGCCTTTCATTAACTCAAACCTCTTTAGTTACTTTATACTTCTTTAGTATAATCACCAGGTAGGTTGTGTGTAGTTCTTTAAAAACAGTAAGTAATCTGTTTTCCTCTTTTGAAAAACGTTTTAGCATTATTCAAAATATACTTGAAAGGATAACTAATATGCTCAACATTATAACATAAAATTTGCTATGAAATATGATTTGGATTCTCCAAAATTTGTACTATGTGCTACCTGTTCTTATTAATCAGAAGTGATGGCAGAGCAAGCACATATCAGAGTAAAAATCTGTTACAATAAATGAGTGAAAGCTGTCCAATAAAATTTTATGAAAATATATAAATAGATTCTAAAATAATTCTGTTAAGTTTCATGTATCCAGAAAGATACATTACTTACTTAAATTTAGTTCAATGTCAATGTCTTTGGGTATTATTTTAATTGTGAAAGAGGGTACGTATTTCATCCCTTACTAAGTAAAAAGGCTCCAAGAAAGGGAATTGTAACCCCCATTGTTACTTAAGTTAATCTTTGGTACAATGAAAAGTTTGGAGTCAAAGAGCATTAAGTATAGTGAGGATATAAAAAGTTTGCAAAGAATGAAAGTCTGAAAGAGATTTTTGAGTATAAGAACATCATGAAATGGACATGTCATAAGCTGGAAGTTAGTTTAAAAATGTAACATGTGAACAATGCAAATCCGTTTAAAGTAGATTAGGTTTTTAAAATGAATATTTGAGATGCTTAAGATCATATTACAGTTATCTGTATTGGTCAGAAAGAACTATGAAAAAATGACAAGTATTTTACAGATTAAAAAGTAGGCTGAGTTTGAAGTATGAATGTCATACTTAACCTTGAAAGTTGAATGGTTTCCGTGAGTAAAATAATACACATTGTAAAAAGAAATTCACAAAAAAATGGAGCACCTTTCTTGCCAATGATAGATGTGGCCCATTTTCCACCCTTCATCAGTTAAAACAGAGATAGAGGATGGTTTTATCTCGTAAGGAGAAGTAAACTGATATATGTTTCTAATATTTCATCCATGCAATCCATAAAATGATAAACCATGACTTTCTGTGTTATCTTGGACTGAAATGGACATTTTATCAGTGCAAAGTATCTTGAGTGAACTTGACCCTACATATCTTACGAATCAGCAGATAATATTAGACAATGATGATTGACAGTATATTCCATGTATAAAATGGGTTGGCTTCAGTTCAGTTCAGTCTCCGCGACCCCATGAATCACAGCATGCCAGGCCTCCCTGTCCATCACCAACTCCCGGAGTTCACTCAAATTCATGTCCACAGAGTCGGTGATTCCATCCAGCCATCTCATTCTCTGTCATCCTGGTTAAATATCTAACTGGAAATAAAATGTTATTAAGATATAAGTGTCTAGAAATAACTTTATAAGCATACTATAAAAGCACACTAGCCAAACTAAGACTTCTTTCCCAGTGTAGAAATCACTGCAGTTTCTTAGAAAGTAAGATAATAAACCTAAAGTTGCATTAAATGCATTAATTTTGTCTCAATCCATCTTAAAGTTTCCCTTCAGGAGTCAATTTTTAAGTAAGCATTAAAAGTTAACTGAGTTTCGTTGGTAGTAAAATTGATTTTTCATACATTGAACAAAATAATATAATTGTTCTTAGAGCTAGAAAAGAGTTCTTCAGATGTATTCCCTCCTAATAATTAGCCTTGGCTTCTTCTAACTAGGGAATTTTTAAAAAGAGCACATTTATCCTTGGAGCTTTTCACTTTTTGGTAGATGCTATTACTAGTTTCACTTCTTTTAATAATTTCAACCTAATTAAGAGGCTAAAATCTGCTCATCCAAATGGATGAATTTGGTTATATTTGGCTAAGAGCCATTCAAAAAGATTATAAGCAGCTAACTAAAATGGAAAACTATGCACTCCATTAACTAGTCACGAACTTAAGTTGTGTTGAGTAAAAACCTGAACATGATAATGGGCTGTTTGCTACATTTGAGGACTTTTGATGGTGTGTATAATAAAATTGTAGCAAATATATGTCATCACAAGAAATTTCTGAATTTCAGGGTATTGCAACTTTGTCTTGTTAGTTTTCTCAGAGCTACTTTTAAAAGTAGATATTAGTATTTTACAGAATATTTAAGGAAATTGATGTTTCTGATCAAGTTTTACAAATAAAACTCATTACCACATGCTTATTTTTTTCCCATTTGCTTTTGTTGAAGCAGTAGTTTAAATATTGCATGCTATGTGACTTTCGATTAGAAGACTAACAGAATTTTATATTTGGCATTTCCTATTAGGGAAATGAATACAAGTAGGTGACAATTTCACTATTAAGGTATCATAAATACAAAGTTGGAAATTTTGTAATAATGGTAAGAAAGGACATAAACAACAATTGCCTTAGGCTTTTAGGTGAAATGAATTTATTAACCAATGAGCAATATAAATAATATTTAGAAAGGTTTAATAATCTTTAAATTGTTATAAATTCGACTGAGCTTATTATTCTCCTTTTTTGTGAAAATAAATGAGTTTGCTGTAGTATATATTATATCACATATGAATGGGCATTTTTAAACATCTGATATTTTTCCTGTCAGAAAGCTTATTACCTAAATGTGATTCAATGTGCTGGTTTGCCATGGACATTTTATTGTCTGTTGAATCATACTTTTATAACTATTTATAGTTATGTGGCATTATGGACAATATTATATGCAACACTGCAATAAATAAATAGCTCTATAAAACGTTACTCCTTTATATCTCATTTTGTAAAGATTGTGAAAGATTCCCCATTATGAATATCAACATGTTGTGAAATGCTCTTGCATTTCAAAGTACTCTTAGCATTTTCTTCCCTGTGTTTTTAGGTACTCTCTTAATTTAAATATAACATCAACACTTAAAATGTCAACGGAGTGATCAGAAATTCTGCCATGTAGCTGTATGTATATGCATTAAATGATAATTTAAGTCATTTTGTTATGTGCTTTAGTCTATAAAAATCATAAGCTCAGTGGAGTCGTTGGCATAAGCAAACACGTGAAAAGCAACACTAATACACCAGCACACAGATACTAAGCAAAATGAAAGATTTATTGTATGCATAAACAATATAAGCAACCTAAATGATGCTCTGCCACCAGGATGAAGCTGAACAGAGAGTCATTCTAAAGGTTACATTGTTTGCCACCGTAAGAGTTCACCTCACTCTTTCAAAGATGCATTTGTGCCACACTAAAGAGTCCTCAGGCACTTGCAAAACCCTAATGTTATTATTTGATGAATGACTGATGACCTTTTCTAAATTTTACAGTGGGAAGAAATTAGTGGTTTGGACGAGAACTATACCCCAATCCGAACATACCAGGTTTGCCAGGTCATGGAGCCCAACCAAAACAACTGGCTGCGGACTAACTGGATTTCGAAAGGCAATGCACAAAGGATTTTTGTAGAATTGAAATTCACCCTGAGGGATTGTAACAGTCTTCCTGGAGTCCTGGGAACTTGCAAGGAAACCTTTAATTTGTACTATTATGAAACAGACTACGACACTGGCAGGAATATAAGAGAAAATCTCTATGTCAAAATAGACACCATTGCTGCAGATGAAAGTTTTACCCAAGGTGACCTTGGTGAAAGAAAGATGAAGCTTAACACTGAGGTGAGAGAGATTGGACCTTTGTCCAAAAAGGGATTCTATCTTGCCTTTCAGGATGTAGGGGCTTGCATAGCTTTGGTTTCGGTCAAAGTGTACTACAAGAAGTGCTGGTCCATTATTGAGAACTTAGCTATCTTTCCAGATACAGTGACTGGTTCAGAATTTTCCTCTTTAGTCGAGGTCCGAGGGACATGTGTCAGCAGTGCAGAGGAAGAAGCAGAAAACTCTCCCAGGATGCACTGCAGCGCAGAAGGAGAATGGTTAGTGCCCATTGGAAAATGTATCTGCAAAGCAGGCTTCCAGCAGAAAGGGGACACTTGTGAACGTAAGTAATGTGTGCTATTAAAATTTCTCTTTGCACTTTTTTCTGTTTCAGTGTCAAAGATTTCAAGTAATAATGATTATTTGAACAGGTGAGTCAGCTTGTATCAGCAGTCTGATTTGGTGGATTTTAAGCAAAGTCACTATTGAACTTCTTGATGATGCCACAGTGATTTCTGCACTAAGTGTGCAATAGGTATTACAGTAAATATTGATGATAATCGTATTTCTTACTAAGATTTAACTAACCCTGTGCTTGACATGGAAGACAACAGTTGTACTTTGGGCTATGAGATTTAAGAAAGAAGACTGGGCAGAGTGAGGTAACATTAATCAGGATTGAATGATGTGTGATTCCTCTTGTTTTGAAACGCATATTGTCTGGACTCATGGGTAGGAGGAAAAGGGCATTAAGGGGGCTGCTAACAAGAGTTCTTCTAACAGAGAAGATACATACAAATAGAGTTACAAACTTAGAATTATTTTTTATAAGTACTAAAACTTCTATGCAAAAATCATCAGATTTCACTTGCTAAATCTCTGAGGTTGCTTCTGCCAAAGCTGTATTTCTTTCCTGGACTAAACAATAAAAGGAGTGTTCCTCTGATAAGTCAAGTTTTAGGTAGACTGCATTTTTGTGGAAGTGGGCCAAAGTAGTTTTAGTTATCAGAATATATCAGCTGGACATTTTCTGTTTTGAAATAATAATAGCATATGAATTTGTGAACCTTTCCTTTTGTCTAATAAAACTGAATTTTCTCTTACATAGCTTTATGTAGTCATAATAATTGGCCAGTGTTTTTCTATTTAAAACTATGTCCAGTGATATTCAGAATTAATAGATATTTTTCTGTTTGTGAATATCCTGAAAATATAATCAGGTTATATTAATTATGTCTCTAATTTATAAATTAGAAAACATAATACATTACCCAAAATAACTTTTATATACTCTTTGTACCCCTAAGGCAGCTGTATAATTTTAATATTCGTACTTCCCAGGTAATTTAGAGGGAATTGTAGTGAAAAATAGTTATTGTAACTAAATGTTTTTTGCTAATTTACCACGTGCAGATACTCTTCCGTGTGCTTTACACAAAAGAGTTCATTTAATGAGATAGATAACATTATCACCTCTATTTTACAGAAAAAATAAAAATGAGACTGTCACGGTTAAAAGACTGCTTGCAATTACTTTAGTAAGTAATTGTCCTAGCTTAGATTCAAACTCAGAATGTTCTGATTCCAGAGCCTAGACTTTTAGCGACAGTATTGCTCTGGCTTCCATCAGAAAGGAAGAAGAATCATAGCAAGTATTACTGTTTCATTGCTGAACTTAAATGCCTTGGTTCTAGTAGTTTGATATGTAAATCAAATTACTTTCCTATAAAATTCTCATTTTCGTAGAATGTTTCAAGAAATTAGCAAATATTTAGATCTGTGCTGTCTAGGAAGCTAGCCGGTGGCCACATGTGAATATGAGGTTCTAAAAAATGATGATTCTAAGTTAAGATATACTGTAAGTATGACTTACACTCTGAATTTCAAAGATTTGGTACAAAAAAAAAGATGTGGCAAACATCAGTAATATTTCATGTTACTTTGATGTTGAAAAACTCATACATTAGAAATGTTGGGTTAAATACAATATAACTTTAAAAGTATTTCAATTGTTTCCTTTTACTCTTTTTTAATGTGGCTACTAAAAATGTAAAAATTGCATATGTGGCTTGTGTTATATTTCTACTCAATGCATTATTTAGATGGAATAACTGAGTAAATATATTTTTTCTGTCCTGATTGAAGTGTTAAATACTTCATGTGAATGGTCGCTAGCATATAAAATGCCTCTGACCCAGCACTCAATTATCATTCCTGCCATAGCTGACATTGTAAAGTGAGCTCTGAGCTAAACAGAGATGATGTATTCCCATCCCCTAGACCAGTTTAGCAGCCTCCTTGGCCATTCCGTGAAGGAGTCAAACCTGTCTACCCACTGTCATCTTTCCCTTTCCCTCTCTAGTAGTATTTCTTATTGAGTAGAACATCCTGCAGGTTCATATGTATGGAAATCAAAAACTGATGGAGATTTATCACTACTAATAGGCAGAATGCTATTCCACTGGGTAAGTATAGAAATATTCTTAGTGAATTCATCAATTCAATGAAATGGAATGTTCTTATTGACTTGAGATTAACAACAGGTACTTGAAAATGATGGAGGATTCAACAATAACTATTATAAGAACATTTTAATGACACACTGTTACACTTCAGCTGTGAAAGCAGCCGGTTTCAGTAGTATGCAGATTTTGATTGATGTGAAATTGGAATTTAAAATGTTTGCACAATTAAAAATGGAACACATAAAAATTCATATAAAAGCACACAATTAAATTTGTCTAGAAAGAAACTGGGAAATAACATTAAAGATCTTTTAAGGTTTAAAGAATTTTAAAGCAAATTATATTCTTTTTTGTTTTATTTTGTGTAATTTAACTCAAATGATATCTACATTTACTTGTTAAGAAAATCAACCAGGAACTGTTTGACTTCTGTACTTCTAAGTATAGAATTTTAGTATGAAAAGCAGTCTTTAAATGCAGTGAAGAGATGTATTTACCGTGAAGTCTCCGGTTTCTTCAAAATGATGAAAATCATCTCATTAAATGTGGTACTATTAAGATTATTTACATTCATTTATTTTGATTTCAAGAATTGGAACCACATTTGAGTACCAAATTGTCGCCTGCAAACTGTGCCAAGGTGCTTAAAAATAAAGTAAAATTAGTTCACTGTCATCTGCATTTATTCTGCATTGGAATAGGTGAAATTAGGTATTAGTAGTGAGAGTTCATTAAAGACATGTGATTCAAGGACTCAAGATGCCTACTTATGGCTCAACCGAAAGAGGATGTGTGCACTGTTTTAATTGTCTACCACGTAACTTTCTTAATTTTTAACCTTAGTGTTGTTGACAAAGGAATTAAATACCTTATACTTAACCATGGCACTATGTTCATTTGCAAAAACATTTCCCTCCTTGGCATAATTCCAACGCATTGCTGTGAGAGTACTTGCCTCTGGAATCAATCCAGGCCTGCCTTTTTAAGTATTTCTCCTGTTTCCTTTCAGTGATCCTGTTAAGAGTTTGAAAACAAATTTCAGCCCATATTGAGGAAAACTAAAGAGTTTGGGAGAGATGGTAGTGAGTCCCTAGCCAAATAACAGTAGTTAGTCACTTAAAGGCAAGTTTATCTGGGCATTTTCTAGAATGGCAGCCTATTGTGATGTGTGTTAAAAGTGTAGTTTGAAATATGGACAATTATGAAAACTGATCACAGTTTTCATCAGTTGATGTAAAAGCTTTTATTTCTTTGTGATTTTGGAAAACATAATTCAATTTTGAAAACCACGTTTCTCAAATCTACTAATATATGGAGAACTTCTAATATTTTTATGCAGTATTTTTATGAAAATATCTTTACACTCATTTAAAAATATAATTCTAGATAGCATGTTATCAAAAAGTCCTTTTGAAAATATTTAGCATATCAGTTCCATCACAACTTCTATGTAAACTAGCCAGTATATTTAGATGGAAGTATATTAATTTAAAAAATGAGAGCAGATTTTATTTTACATATACAAATATTTCTTGAAGACTAGTAAAATTGTATTCTGAAACATAGCTTGAAATTTTTAGAAGTTTTCTACAATTTTATTTCATTAAAAAGTATTCTCAAAGTGTGGAACTTGTTATTATAACTTGAATTTGTATAAGTAATTTGCAGCTCACACTGAAAAATCATGGTCATTTTTCTCATTTAATCCTTATCACACTGCTAAGAGGTAGAAAGTATTTTTTTTCTCTTTCAATTTAGGAAGAAACTGAAGTTTAGGGATATTAATAAATAACAAAATTGGCTGAGAATCCAGGATCCTGTTTATCAAGTCTTTTTTATCCCCTACTACATCACAACGCTTCCTAAAATTTATACCGAACTTCAACCAATGAATTTTAGTTACTGAAGAAGTAATGAAATTTTATTCTAGGTAGGGTGACCATAAACCTAGTCTTCTGAAATAATTGTTTTACTTTATACACTGTGTCTTTTTTCTTTTAAAAATGTTATGATTTGGATAATAAAATATATGGTCAACCTAACTGTAAAAAATCCAAGGATGTGATGCAGTTTACATGCACATACATTGGAACATAGAGATGTGAGCTACTTGCATTATTTATATTGCGTAATTTTAATTTCCTGAATTAAAATGAAGATTTAATAATTTTTTGATGATTTCATATAAAGGAGAATTCAAATAATCATAGGTTTTCTAGTTTTTATTATAAAGGATTTCTCTAAGAGTTGCTTCTTAATATTTTCTATATATCATTATTTTACTAACTTATAACTTATGGACATAGAACAAATGTTATATGTTACTTCAAGAATTAAAATTTCATTAATTAAAACACATTCAATTTAATGGCATTAATAATAGTTAAAATCTGGTTGTTGATTTTAAAAGCTGTGTTTTTCCATAGAAAAGTTGCACTTTGTACCATTACTTTGACATTTACATTTGACAGTAAGAAATATCTCTTTATGATTTATAATATTTATAGTATATAAAAAGAAATATAAGGTACACTACAGAGTTAATAGCTCAGATGCTGGAGTCATAGCTTTTAAATTCTGGCTCAACATCATACCAGGTGCAAAAACTAGGACAATCTTCTAAGCTTTAGTTTCCTTAAGTATAAAATGGTGCTAATAAAAATAGTACCTGTTTCCATAGAATTCTTGCCAGAAGTGAATGAAATAATGCGTGTAGAAACCCTAAGAATAGTATCTGGGACATAGCAAATAATCAGTGAATGCTTGCTGTTGTCTCATTATTAATAATGCAACAAGGAGTTGTCTAAGTAAAGACTTTATCCGTTCAGTCGCTCAGTCGTGTCCGACTCTTTGCGACCCGTGGACTGTAGCCTACCAGGCTTCTCCGTCCCTGGGATTCTTCAGGCAAGAATACTGGAGTGGGTTACCATTTCCTTCTCCAGGGGAATCTTCCCGACCCAGGGATCGAACCCGGGTCTCCCGCATTGGCGGCAGACCCTTTAAACCTCTGAGCCACCAGGAAAGCCCAAAGACTTTATGGCACTGGGTAAATGAACATAAGTTTCCAAAGACACAGATAGTTAAATATCCTTTAGGTCAGTAATCTCATTCCTGGTCATTTGCTGAGGAAGATATATCAATGGAAGGAAAGAACTTTTTATATAACCTTTTTTCCCACCAGCCTTGTTTATAATTTAAAATATTAAAAATAATCTAATTGTCCAAAGTTAAGTGCATCATCTTGATTGAACTTAAAGTATCAGCAGTGTGATGTAGGAATTTTAAGTCATTTATTAATAATTTTAAATGTAAAACAAAGAAAAATATGTTGTATATACTTATATTTATAATTATGAAAAATACACATATGGAAAAGAATAGATAAGAACATAAATAACACAGTGAATGTGTCAGACTGGTGAAATGGTGGGTGATCTTTTTTCTCTGTGTTTTTAAAGTATCTAAGATTAAAATTTTTTAGCAATGTAACCTGGTAGCTTATTCAAACACAACTTGAAATGTATCTCCAAAATATGGGTTTTTAAATTAAGTTAACATCTGTATAAAATCGCTCAGGCAATAGAACAGTGGTAAATGGCAGGTGTAGTTTAAATGATTTAAAAGAGGGGAGATTCACCAAAAGGCATTCAGTAAATACAGGTCATAGATTTTGTTGGTTTTTAAATTATAAAAAGATGGCAAGAGCTGTTTTAAGTGTTTGTTTTTATTAATTCATTTAGACTTATAGAGAGGCATTCCTAACTCAATCTGGTGGGTAGGTACTTTTGTTACCTAGTTTAAAGGATAAAAACATACTTAGAAGTATCTAAAATGTAAAAGTTATACATTCTGTACATTAACTAAGATTTACATAAATGATATGTATACACATTTTTATGTAAGAAAACCAGAGCACAGAGAGGGGTGGGTTAATTACCTAAAATCACACAGCACATAGATTGGCCAACTGCCATTTAATCAAGGTAATCTGACTCCAGAATCCCTGCCCATAACTAATACAGTGTGTCACATTTTTATAGATGAGCATTAATCTATCAGAAAAAAATTTTTTAAAGATAAGATTTCTTTCAGGATGTCTTAAAAGGTGATATAAATTTTCTTCAATTTATAATAATTTCAAAATACTTGTATCTCTGTCTTTCCCAAGCATTTTAAATATTTCATCTGCTTTGCCATTTTCTATTCCAGTTCTTCTTTTATGGAATGGTAAGAATGTGCTTTGTAAAATGTGACAAAGACATTGTTACAGTATTACTCAGAAAGCTTCAGGTTTCTAATAACCAATAAAAATTCCCCATTTTTTTATAGTGGCATTTTATTCTTTTCTAACTTTCAGTTGCATAATTTATCATCCTTGAGAGCCCTGTTCCATCTGCTTGATACTGGTCTCTTGTCCTACCTGAAGACATCTGTAGATGTTTTTATGATGCCCTATCACTTAACATTTGGTCCCCAGTAAACAGAAATGCAAACAAACCATCATAACCTCTCACAATTACCTGTTGTATCTTAATCTCACATATCCCCGGCTTCTTCAGCAACCTCTCTTCCAAATTCTGATGTTAGACACTGGCTGTACTTCCCTGGTTTTTACCTTGCCTTTTTTCTACCCCACAGTGCCACCTACCCTATATCAGACTGTTGAAATTATGCCTTTCCTTACAATTTCAAATTAAATGACACTTATACCTTGTTAGATGATCCTACTTTGTAGATTCCTACAAGTGCTTTGCCCTTTCCCTCTGGAGATCATCATATATGGTCTGATTTTTATCATTGTAATTTCCTTTTACAAATTTTACCTATATTTCACAGTAGCTGGCACAGTTCATTGCACCACCCAGATTTTCCAGTAAATATTTATCATATTTCTTAAAGACTGAGAAATTTGGTAAATATGCTACCTACTCCAAAGGCAAATATATTCTTATTTCATTTTGCTCATAGCATATAGCAAGTTGACATGCTGAGGATAAGCAAACAGGAACAGGAACCTGCTCCAGACATGAGGAATTTATTTCTATGAGGATAATGTAACTACTTATATGTATTCATTGTCATATTGCTATTTTCTATTTGTCCATTGTCTTTATGTTTTTAACTTCTCCATCTTCCTCTTTTAATGAAAGGAAAGCCATTTCTCCCTTTTTACTAACATACTATCTATATCTTAAGAAAAGAGACTGATAGATTTTCCAAAATAAGAAGATCTTGAAGTTTATCTTACATGGCAAAGTGGCGTTTATTTTAAGATTATATTGGTTTTCTTCCAAATTATATATTGTAAATATTATCTTGATTTGTAAAAGAAATGAAAAATAATGCAAAGAAACAAAACACAAGAAGTCAATTCCTAAACTAACATTGCACTCTATATATTGGAAGTTAACATACATTCAGTTTCATGTCCAAATGTATTTCTGCTATTTGAGTTATAACTATATTATAATTTTTGTGTTCGTCTTAAAATTATTAATTTTCAGAACCTTGTAGTACTTTTTTAAAAGGCTTTTTGAATAGGTAATTTGCAAGATCTGGAACAAGTGCCATCCATGTGTGCTCCAGTCCCAAAATATTACTTTTCCCAGGAGCAACTACTGTTAATCAGTTTCTTCTGTCCTTTGCAGAAATATTTGCTCATAATTTCTTTAAAAATATGGAGAAGGATCATTGTGATACTTAATAAGAATCATAGTACAATTTACTTATAGAGCACTGTAGACTTCATTTAAAATTATAGTTTTTTACTCATCTCTAGTCATCTTTGTATGTACCCACAGTTCACTGAAATGATAACTATTCAAAAAATAAAGGACAGAGAGAAAGAAGATCAGATGAAAGTGAGGAAAATTAATCAAAGAGGAAAGAAATATGAAATTAATATATGCAATTTAACTTCATATGATTTAGAAGCTCAGTATATGATATCAGATGATTTCTAATTATCCTATCTTTTTACACCCCTTTATATTTCTAGTGGAAGTTTAAATTGGCATCAGTTTCTAGAAGCTAATGTTAAATTTAAATCATCAATACCTTAAAATGTTGCAATTAGTTTGGTTTTTTTTATTGAACCTTGAGTTGTTTTCTATAATTAACACTAATCTACAATAGATTTTATTCATAATAATATTATGTATAATATAGTTATTTTGTGCAAATAATGCTATTATTTTAATGGGATAGATTTAGCCCAGCCATATATTTACTATTTTTCTTTATGAGCATAAAAATCTGATGCAGGATTCAGAGAGGAAAACTTCAGACAATCCTTTTGTCCAAATTTTCCTCAGAGTTAATTTATCTTATCATATGCAAAATATCACACAAATTCATTTTTATGAAAGCATGTCTTCACTAGGACAGTCACTTATGTGACTAATACTAATACTTGTTAATTCATATAGGAATAATATGTGGGAAGTAGAAGAGTACATTCACATGTAATATGAGGATTGGCAACAAATCCAGTAACAAAAACAATCCACCCTTAAATTTAGGTCAGATTAATGAGATAAAGTCGTTAGTTTTTGTTTTCTGCCTATATTGTCAGCCTCATTAAAAGTTTAGAATCTGTGTGTTTTTGTTTAGTTGCCAAGGTGTGTCCAGCTCTTTTGTGGGATTTCCGAGGCAAGAATACTGGAGTGGGTTGCCTTTTCCTTCTTCACAGATCTTCCTGAACCTGTGATCAAACTCACAGCTCCTGCATCGGCAGGCAGATTCCTTACCACTGAGCCAACAGGGAAGTCCAAGTCTGTGTGTACACATGATATATATTAATCTGGAATAATAGCATTTCACAGGAACCCAGAATAATATATTAATTGAAATAAGTTTACAATATTCTTCTTAACTTTTGTGGTCTTATTAAGAAGTAAGGAAGGTCTATTATTTAGTGTTCTTTGTTTAGTCTAGGGTCAATCAGTGACATAGAAAACAGGGGAAAATGCACTTTGGGGCATTATAGTTTGAAAATTTTTAATGGTTCCGTTTTATGTATTATATATTTTGAATTTTTTAATTTAGTTCATTCATTTAAATTATTTACTGTTGATAATTATCTCTTGCTTCCAATATATTAGAAAATGAAGAGGCTTTGAAAGGACCATAACTGTGGTTTATTTTTTGTTTCATGTGTCATCTAGTTAACATCTCATTTAACCTCTTAACTCTGCTGGTGTCAGCCTCAGACCTGCACTGAAGCTATTAACTCTGAAATAGCCTTTCAAAGAAAACCTAGATCCAAGGAAGGGTATTAACATTGCAGTGCTTTTATTAATAAAATACAATATTGATCACATAATTTACGTATCTTATCTTTGTTACTTATCAGAGTTGCTTAACAATTTGTCATGTTACTATTACCTGTTATACTTTTTAAGAAGATTGTTCTTTTAAAAGAGAAATTAAGGGTGGGCGTGTAAAGATGTGAATATCACTAGATATAATAAAAGTTTTTTTCTGAGAAAAATAAATTGATTATTAATAAATTCACTACATTAATCTTTGTTTTCCAATGATATATATAAGCATATATATGTTTATTTTAATAATAGTTTATTATTTTAGCTAAACAGTTCCCATATAGACAATGACACTTAATGGTATTAACTTACCTAAATGATATTAATTAATGACCTTAATTTAAACTAGTAGGTGATCTAAGTAAACTTGATTTCAAAAAATGTTTCTTTATATCTTCTGTTTTTAAAAGGTGAAATAAAGTATACTACATAGTGTTCTTATTTTAGTTGACATTTTGCTGTAAAGTAGTTTTATCCTTGAAGAGAGATGTGAGATATGTATCTTACCCACTCAAATGTATAAATTCTTTATCACACAAATGTTCTGTGGACATTCTTGTGCTCCTTGAGGGTATAATCTCCTCCAAGACAATTAGAATCACAAATTCTTGAAAGCTGAGTGTACCTTAAAGATTTATCAAAGATAAATTGAAGTTTTTTTTTTTTTTTGAGAGGATTGTAATAAATGGGACAACTAAAAACCTCACTTATAGTTTTAACAGTTTATTTATGACAGGTCTCAAGGTAAAATCAGAAGTTAACTGTTTCCAGTCTTCTTTCCAATTCAATATCACAAACACACAATACATATATACATATACACACATAGACAGAAACATTGCCCACCTCGTCCCCTACCATGAAGAAAACATGCAAGTGAACATATTAGAACAAAAAAAATAAGATTATTGTTCTCTTTGACCCATTTTTAGATTTCTGAATTGCCGTGCACTAATCTCTTAATTTATAAGTACTGAATAGTTAAGATTCTTTTCTTCGTGGAAATCTCAGATGACAAAGTAGCTGAATACTCATATAGTCTATTCTTGGATTACTGCATATTTTAAAAAGAAAAAACAAAGTAAAGAAAAGCTACCTCAGTAATGTCTTTAAATTTTGCTTCACAAAGCAATTTATAAACAAATTTTTGCTTCTTTATTTTCAAGTAGATTGTATTTCCTCTACTGTGAGTGAAAATAAATTTCACTTTTTTTTAAACTTACTTAATTCATAGTATTAAGTAAGTATTTTACCAGATTTACCAAATCTGGTAGTATTTTACAAGATCCTAAGAAGGAGGATTTTTGCAATTAATGTGTTTCATATATTGTGACTGTTGTGGGTAAATATGTTTTAAAATGAGAACAGCGAATACCTCTTACATTACCAGAAATCTAGAATTTGGGATGCAGCAGAAACTCTGCTGTATAACTTTGTGGTTTCTATCTAGATTTCCCTCTGAGAAATCTATAGACTTTAGCCGCTCAGTCTTTTCAAGGACAGGGGACAGTCAGGCTTCATGAAAATCTGTTTCTTAAACTGACCTCTAAAATTAACACATGCTAACCTTAGACATTCGGCTTGTGATATGAAGCTAGGAAAACATGTGGCTCCAGGTTTAGTATACAGAGACAGTATTTTAGTTTGCAAAGAAAACCTGACAGGAAAAATTTAAATTTGCTTTTTCGACCATGTTTCTTGCTGTGTCTAATGTTTATTCTGCACAAACATTATGTACTTGAGCACTGTGTGTTTCAAGGCAGAACGTAATGGTTTGTTCATTTTACCCCTTTGTAAATCTTTCCCATAAGAAGACTTGCTACTTACTTCAGATTCAGAGAGCTCTTCATTAATTTTCAAGATTATTCACCAGGTCATCATCACTGTATGTGTAGTCACTCTTCTTTCTAATATTCTTCAGTCATCATTCAAGGTGGCAAAGTGAATGTTCTTTCCCATTCCAGCTCCCTCTGATTTCCCTTTTATTTTCCCTGCATCTTTTCCTATAGTGGCATAGACTTTGAAAATAGCTTTTCATTTACCATTCAGAAAGTTCTATAGTCTTCTTGGGTTTAAAACTTTTTATAAAGTAGTGAAAGTACATCTTTCTTCCCTCTGTGTTTTTATTGATGAGATATAATATAACTTGAAACATTTTGTCATTTTACCTTTCTAACATGACAGTGATTCTATATATTATAATTCAGCATTATTCATATTAATAGTCAATAAATAAAAAAAATTAGACCTTAATCATAACTATTGCTCATTTTCATTGCAAAGTTTTGGTCTTATGATGGCATATCTTTCTGTTTTGAGCTATTATCCATCCTTTCACATTTCTGGTTGAATTCTTAAGTAGGTGTAACAGGAAATCTAGTTTTTATCTCTTCCATCATTGATAATGTTAATTCTTTGTAAACATATATAAAATTAAGCTTCTACTATTGATCAGAGAAAGAAGTTTTATAATGGAAAGGTAAAGTGGTAAATTAAAAATTAAAACCACAAATCACAGTGTGTGGCATAATTTGTCTTCTAACTTTTTTTTTTTGAACTAAGAAAATAAACCACACTTTGGATCAATGTTGAAGGTTATTGTCCCTTTTGTAGCGTTTAGACTGTATCTAACTCTAGAATTACCGCTGTCAGTACCACAAAGGAACAGTCAAGATTTGTGTATGAATGCCTAGTCAGTTAAAAGTTCTCAACCCTGATATTTTAAAAAAGTTTAACAGTGACTGTTATGGTATGCTTGAATCTAAGAAAGAGAGATGGAGACACTGACAAAGAAGTATGTAGTAATAATCTAGTTTTCCTGCCACGATGGCAGATTAAGAGTAAATAACAGAAGAGGTGCAGTGTTAGGATACTGCCACAACTTCTTCTGATCTTTAGTTTTTTAAGGATCTTCTGTCTTATATACTCTATTACAGAGACAACAAACTACGTGTTAGGTCTGTAAAAGACAGCATACACATTCAGGAGGCTGTGAATGCAGCTCACTTAAGCTCATATGATACAAGCTAAGACAAGGTTGATTTCTTGAAAAGCAAAACACTAATGTATACCAGAGACCACATTCAGTTCAGTTCAGTTGCTCAGTCATGTCCGACTCTTTGCGACCCCATGAATCACAGCACGCCAGGCCTCCCTGTCCATCACCAACTCCCGGAGTTCACGCAAACTCATGTCCATCGAGTCGGTGATGCCATCCAGCCATCTCATTCTCTGTTGTCCCCTTCTCCTCCTGCCCCCAATCCCTCCCATCATCAGACTCTTTTCCAGTGAGTCAACTCTTCGCATGAGGTCACATTCAGTTCAGTTCAGTTCAGTCGCTCAGTCGTGTCCGACTCTCCGCGACCCCGTGAATCACAGCACGCCAGGCCTCCCTGTCCATCACCAACTCCCGGAGTTCACTCAAACTCATGTCCACAGAGTCGGTGATGCCATCCAGCCATCTCATTCTCCGTCGTCCCCTTCTCCTCCCGCCCTCAACCTTTCCCAGCATCAGAGTCTTTTCCAGTGAGTCAACTCGTCGCATGAGGTGGCCAAAGTATTGCAGTTTCAGCTTTAGCATCAGTCCCTCCAATGAACATCCAGGACTGATCTCCTCTAGAATGGACTGGTTGGATCTCCTTGCAGTATAAGGGACTCTCAAGAGTCTTCTCCAACACCACAGTTCAAAAGCATCGATTCTTGTCACATTAAGCACATCTTTTATTGCAGCTACTTTTTAAAAACCATTTCCTAATACATGATTAAAAAAAAAAAACGCAAACAAATGCAAAAACCAAGTCTGCTTTTGCATATTGGCTAATCTACACTGAAAATAATATACATTTTATTCATGTAAACCTAAGGGGCATGGTTATTTATTATTCATTAATGTCAACAGATAACTGACTGTCACTTGGAGTCAGAGTGGAATCTGATAGAATGCTGACATTGATTGATAGACATGATCCTGAGAATCTGTATGGACAGACTTTTTAGATAAGTTCAACATAAAACCCGGATTGGATATGAGGCATCTTTTTTTTTTTTTTTATTTTTTTAAAGCGTATCCAGGACTCATTTGATTATCAAGATTAGTTCTAGATTTTTAGCACCACAAATATAAATAAGACTACTAACTGATTTGATTTTAAAAATAATTCAGGCTGCTGGTGCTTCTTCTGGCTCACGTTTTGGAGCAAGAATTTTAATTTTGTTCATGCCATCTTATAGAAAGAAAAACCAATAAAATGAATTTAAAAAATTGATAGCTGTTTTGTACATGCATACCTGAAATAATTGAAATTCTTTGGGGGAGATACTGTTTACTTAAGAGAGTAAAAATTAAGAGTCAGTGAGGTACCATATATAAAATAAAAGAGAACTGTGTTCTTAAATTTCTCCTTGAATGCCTAATCAGCACTGTACATTTTAAAATGAACTCCTCTCCCTAATAAGTACAATTCCTTTAGAGATAGTTGTTAATATATTTAGAACAAAATGTTTGGCTGCAAAGATTTTTAAGTGATGATTGTTTTTAATCATAATTTATTTTCTCAACTTGAGTGAAAGCACTAGCATTAAAAATAATACGCAGAATTAATGATTTTATTTCAAACTGCAGGAAAATCATCATATTGTATTTTGTCTGCAACTTAATAAAAGGATTAATAAGTTAAAATTGGGACATCCTTATCTTTATTTTTGTGAAATTTATTTTAATTTTTAGTTCCTTTTTTTAGTGCTGAGATTGATGTATTATATATATATATATTTACTAGCTAACTCTGCAATTCCAGATATGCAAATATATTAAACTATATTTTGCATGGAATAAATAATGTTGATAGTTATGTATAATAATATTTTGGAGTCTCTGAGTTATAAATACATACATAATCAAAATAGTTATTTTTTGTAAAATGTGTTGCATGCAAATCTCTTTGTAAGAACTTGTCATCATTTTATCATATGTGTTTTGAACATTTGAATTCGAATTTAGATAATTTCTTTCAAATTATTCAAATATCAATAACAAATCTCCAACATATTAAAATAGCTCACAGTCAGGATCTCAAAGAAACATGTAATTTATTACATAGTATAGCATCTTTGTTAGGCATTAAATATTTTTATGTATTTTTTAGTCAGAGAAGGCCATATTTCACAGTGTCAACCACTGGTAGAGGTCACAATAGACTTCTGAAAATTATGTAGAATATTTTCAGGTACATTTGTTCTAAAATATGATTGTCAAAACTGCTTATATAAAATGACTGGGAAGCCTTTTTTTTCCTACTGACTTAATAGTTCTTTGTAACATATATTACATACTTGTTAGTCATCAAAATGACAAAAGATTTTGATTTTCCATTTAGATATATACTAAGATTATCTAAGGGTTAATTTCTACAGACAAATGCCATATCAGTTTCATTAAAATTACTTTGGGAAATGGAGATAAATAGTTCAGCACTTTCTGTGCTGACATGATGTTTGCCTGTCCAATTGCATCCTTTCCAATAGACAGCAGAGATGGAATTACAAAAAAAGACATCTGTGCCAAGGTTTAGCTAGCCAAAAAGGGCAAGCTCTTGTGTTTAAAAGGTAGAGAATCCAATCGATGAAAATGTCTGGACCTGTTAGCACCAATAAAGCTGAAGGCCACTGGGAAGCTCAGAGAGGGTCTTTTGTTGTAGAGCTAGAAAGAGACCCAAACTATGACAGTTTAGGGGAGCAGGGTCAGCAAGGAAGATCATCCATCTTCTGCAGTGGCAGCTCTCTGTCAGATTCTAACCCTGTTCTGTACAGGAACTAAGCCTCTACTGTTGACACCAACCAATTCTCAGCCAAGTGTAAATGAAGCTAATATTCACTGACCTTATGCATAGCAAATGAAGCTCTGTGTGTCACTTAAGAAATAATGTTATCTGACACTTCAAAAAGTGAGTGATGGACAGTGTGTATATGTGTTTTTGTGTGTATGTATGTCTGTCTGTTTTTGTGGATCAACAGATATATATTACTTAAGCACTCTATATTTTTAATTGATTTTCACAATAGCCACAGATTTACCATATTGACACTGATTTACCTTTTGTTTTATTTTCACTTACATGTCATGAAATTTTACATGCAGGGATTCACTGTGTTGCAGAACAAAGTCTTATTTGACTTCCTTTAGATTCTGATACAGTACCTAGTCACAGAAAGAGAAGACTCAGTTTCTCTCATAAAAAAATTTTCAAAGAGATTGAGTTACTAGTTCACATTCTAAACATGATAAATTAGAATATATGTCTTTGTGATTATGAAAAATGTATTGGTCTCATTATAGAATAGGAAGAGAGAATGACTGTTTTGTTTATTATTTTAAAGCATTGTCTAAAACCTCTTTTGAGTTAGTAATGCCTGTTACAATCTAATAGTCTTTCTTAGTCTCTAAATCAAGATATTCATATACTATGCTTACTAAGGATTATATGTTAAACTGCATTTTGTCAACTTTTCATTCTCCAAGGTTTTTCATGGTACTTAAAAAAGATGCTCACAAAAGTGAGTATTAAAGTATACTGGCGGTCATAAATATCCATTACATCAACAATACTGTGTAGCCGGTGTCCTTTGTAAGTAAAACAGTACCACTAAAAAAAATTGAAAAAATAGCCATACTAAATATAAAGCAAAAATTCTAAAGAATGTGAGGAATGCAAAGATTTAAGGGAAAGATGAGTTAAAGCATGGGGTTGAATTTTCAGAGTTCCATGGAAGGTGATTTATCTGACATGGTGGATTTCATGAGACTCACCAGGACGGATCTGCATCTAATTGACATCAATCATTTTTTAACTGAAAATAAACAGTTGTAAAATATTTGGGATCTGTGTATAGATTTTTGTTCACCTCATCAGTCTTGTTTATTTGTACTTATTAAATGAGTGAACATGTTTCTTCCTACCAAACTTAAAAAGACAGCATCTGATCCATAAGATTTTTTTTTTCTTTTTTGACAAGTAACTAAAATCAGATGAGATCAAACACAAAGTTTTCTCCTGGCAGTGTTCCTGAATCTAATCACATAAAGACACTAAACATGTTTAGTCAATTCTTATTTCTTTTCCCTCACATTTCTGTGAATCTAAGCACCCTTCTAAGAAAAATGATGCTCAAAAACCAGAGAGAAATTATCCATGTTGATAGTAACTTCACTGAATAAGGACAACTCTTTGTCTGTCATCTGCTGTTTATCTTCTACAGGATTATTAGAATTGCATGTTTATGAATTATATGTGATAGGATCTGCACATACGGTTAGTAAATTAGGTCAGTGAATCAATTATTTTCAGAGCAGTTCTCTGACAAAGAATAGCTTCATAAGCTTTGCTGTTAGTGGTATTAGGGGCTGGGAGGGTGAGTTAGGGGTTAGAGTTAGGGTTAGAGAAAGGGAGTGAACTAAATTGAGCTGATTTGCATATATTTTGAATTGCATTTGTTTGTACAAAGGGTCTTTAAGATAAATACATGCACATTTACTCCAGAATTGACAGGAGCCTACTATTCTGGATATAAATTTGTTGATAGCAATCTATAGAAATTTGTGAAAAGTTCTCTGCAGTACAGATATAATTTTGTTTAGACTTTTTAGATTATTTTGTCATAGATTTTGTTCATCTCTTCAGAAATGTCATTTGAAGGGTTTTCATAATAGAAGGAAATAAGGGCAAACTTGTTAAAAGGAAGTATATTTTGCTTAATGGAATCACGAGTTAATGGATTTAGCCAGGTGTTTGAATCTACATTGAAAAGACCAATTGTACTTTATGATTTGCAGAAGTCAGATTAGATTAGTAACACTGAAATTTAGAAACCAAAGTGTCATTTTGTGCTACAAAGTAAGTCTCAGCTCTTTTGCCCTGAGAGTTTACAAAGTTCCACTCAGTTCCATCCTGCTAGCTCAGTAGAGGTTTTTTTACATGTGGGTCAGTGTATTATGGTATCACAAAGACGTCCGGTAACTTTCCAAAATGATTCCTTGTTGAATCATGTGAACTCGTGGTGGTATCATATCACAGGACTGCTAGGCTTCTTCTCACAGCCATTGTTTAAACTTGGAGACATTGAAAGTACCTAAACATTTTTCATATACAAATTTAACAGTCACTGATGGAGCTATATCATTCAGCATTATACTATGTAGCAAATTCACATATTACAATACTGATTTATATTTCAGATGTTTAGGATCCAAAGAATGCCTGAAATAATTGTGATTCCTGGTTTCTGGTCAGAAAGCTGTAATAACTGACTGTTGTGGTTTGAGAAAAGATGCCATAGAGGGTTATTAAAAATGCCTAAATAAATCATGCTACTTTAATATGAATTATAATTTGCTAGAGCAGATCTTAAGATGAGTTTCAAAGATCTTTGCATTCAATCAAACTGTAGAATCAAAGAAACCTTTTCCAGAGTTGCTTATAGCCATTGTTATATATTAGTATTAAATGAAATGAGATATTTTGTCCAACTAGAACTGGTTTCATGATTTTCTCTGAAGTAAGGATTGCCATAATTCATTTAATAAGTATTTTTACTTAAATTTTAAAGTAACTCCCAAGAAAATTTTTGTTTCTTTTCATTTTCAAAGAAAAATTGAAACATATTTGAAGTAAATTAGTTCTTAATTTTACATTTTATGCTTTAAGACTTTACCTGGGAAATATATTATTGTTTTAAAAATAATAAATGGTACTGTATTGTGTAAAAGACAGGCTTGACATGCTTATGTTTTTAAATACAAACGAAATTGGTCTAGATTCAAAACCCCCTCTCCTCCGAAGTTAGTCTTTTCCATGGTATTGATTTTATGTGTTAAGATATCTTAATCATTACTTTTTTATCTTCAAGGAACAATTTATGGAGTAATCAGGTAAATGGATAGTATTCAGTTTCAAATACTATTTATTTTTTCTATTCAAAAAGTGAGGGAAAAAATGGGACTGGTAATTTGTAGTATAATAGGTTGGAGACTCATCAGGTGAATAGTGACATCTCTAACTTAGAGCTATGGAAGTTGTTTTTTCCTTTGTGTCAATCTGGAGGGAAAAATAAACCGGCAGTTCCAATACCTGGTCTGACATTTCCCATCTTTTCTTGTGGAGGCAGCTGGGCAAAGGCACACACGGTGACTGAAAAGGTAACTATCCCTTTGAGGGCATGGTTGATTTTACTTCTGATTCTTACGGTGCTGTAAGGGTCAAGGATTTCTCGAGAAGCTTGACCTATGTTTGCTGTCAGGAAAAGTGGGTGATTTTCACTCTCTATACCTGCAAGTCTCTGAAGTTATGTGTAGATTGGAGTTTATTCTGCACTGCTTTGTCAGCATAGCTGTGGCTTTTTTTGACAGTTGTAAAAGAATCCTGAGATGGAAGGAACTGAGTGTAAAAATTGCTTTCTTTTGTAGAGCAGGAGACTCCTATATAATTTATAGAAATTTAGATTGTACTATATACCTTTAACAAAATTTTACAGTATGCCGTTTTATAGTTAAGAAAATTCTGTTTAATTCTGACTGATATGCTCCAAAGTACAAATATTATAATGAGTTGAAATCCAACTACAATTTAGTTCTTTGGTTTTTTTTGTTTTAGATTTTCTGTCTCCTGAACCATGAAGAGTTTAAATTTTATTCTGTTTTTAGGTAGCTGAAAGATGAATGAATAAGTGATAGGTTAAAAAAATAGATTGTTTTATTCTGTTGTCCTTATCTTTTAGCTAGTTAACTAAATAATCAATCATCTTCTTCTTCCTCCACTTCTCCCATCCTGCTTTCCCATTTCCTTCTGTTATTTATTTGTAATCGTTAATATACTATAAGTAGTTTATAATGACATAAATATATTCATAAATATACTGATAGATTTCCCAGATCAATAGGCCTTGCAGTAAATCCTCTAATGTACATCTTTTCCTTTGTGACTGAGAAATTATTACTTGAGTTTTTCCCTATTCCTGCTATTTCCCTATTCATGCTACTTCCTTTAGGCCCTCTTCTGACCTTTTCTACCAAGACATGAACGTTATCATAGAAGGTCAAGGTGCTATACTTTTATCTTAGCAACACAATATAATTATGCTGCACTATCTAAGTAGTCTAGAATGTTTTCTGATTTTGTTTTCCTCCATTATCAGTTTTCTGTTTCTGTTTATTTCTTGGACAATGATATCATATTGGTAGTTTATTGAGTGAAGATGACGCTGAAGATTTCATTCACATTTTTATACCTGTAATGACCTTTCTTGCTCTTAAAGTAGAGTTGCTTATTTCTGCATCTCTTTGAATGCATGAAGGGCTAGTGTGCAGCATAAAATTCCAGAGGGATTGATTTCATTAGAATATACTCACATGGTACTAATAACCTGCCTACCAGTGCAGGAGACATAGGAGACACAGGCTTGATCCCTGGGAGGGGAAGATCCCCTGGAGGAGTGCATGGCAAACCACTGGAGTATTCTTGTGTGGACAATCCCCATGGACAGAGGAGACTAGTGGGCTACAGTGCACAGGGTTGGAAAGAGTCAGACACAACTGAAGCAACTGATCATGCACACAACTTCAAGGCTGCAAGGACTAGTAGGCTATATTTAAATATGTATTGACAATTTAGATTATTGCTGCAATTCAATGCATTTTTATTGAGGGAAAATTATGAAACTGACAGGAATATAATAGAAAGGGGAGTTAAGGATTCTTCAGTGCTGCATGGAGAGGAGAAGATCAAACAAAACAAAAATATTGGCCTTAACAGGAATTCACTGGAAAAAGGACTGCTGGAGAAAAATGTTTGCAATATAAAACCAATTCAGTTGAGTTCAATAAATATTTCTTGGATGCTTTTCACTTATAGATAACTATGATAAGCTTATAGAGATAAACTTACATGAGTTTATAGACTGCCAAAAACACTCAATATTCACCAGATGATGGAGTAAAAGGACGTGTGCTCATCTTCTCCTGTGAGAACTCCATAATTGCAACTAACCTTTGAAAAACCATTAACAGGAAAATGTTGGATCCCACCAAAAAGATACCCCACATCCAAGGGCAAAGAAGAAACTCCAACAAGATGGTAGGAGGGGAAAATCACATTTAGAATCAAACCCCATACACATCAGAGATGCTCAGAGGACTCGGAGATGCACAAAATCTTATGTGTACCAGGACCCCACAAGAGACTGAGCGAGACCTGTCTTTGAGTGAGTGTCTCTTGTGGAGGTGCGGGTCACCTGTGGCCTGCCATGGGGGACAGAGGCTCTGGGTGCAGCAGACCTGGGAAGCATGGCATGTGAGCCCTACCATAGAGCCACTGAACAAACATCCCACAAGCTGGAGAACAATTATACAAAAGAAGTTCCTGCACTGTTATGAAAGTTCTAGGGACCACAACAGATTTCCCAACCCAGGGATTTGGCAAAGGGACTGAGCACCCCCCAGGGAATTTGACTTTGAAGGCCAGTGGGTTTTGATTACAGCACTTCCAAGGACTGGGGAAACAGACACTTGGAGGGCACAAGCAAAACTTTGTGCACACCAGGACCCAGAAGAACCACAAAAGACTGAGCCAGACTTGCCTGTGAGTGTCCAAGAGTCTCTAGCAGAGGCATGGGTGGACAGTGGCCAGCCATGGAGTCAGGGGCATTGAATACAACAGTGCTGGCATAAGTCCTTTTGAAGGAGATTGTAATTACCACCATTAACCCTACCATAGTTTGGCTTCAGGCAAAACTACAGGGAGGGAACACCACCCCACCCATCAACCGAAAATTGGAGTAAAGATGTACTGAGCAGGCCTCTGAGGAGGCCTTACAAGTAGCTGAGAAAAGAAGAGAAGCTAAAGGCAAAGGAGAAAAGGAAAGATATACCCATTTGAATGCAGAGTTCCAAAGAATAGCAACGAGAGATAAGAAAGCCTTCCTCAGTGATCAATGAAAACAGAGGAAAACAATAGAATGGGAAAGACTAGAGATCTCTTCTAGAAAATTAGAGATACCAAGGGAACATTTCAGGCCAAGATGGGCACAATAAAGGACAGAAATGGTATGGACCTAACAGAAGCAGAAGATATTGAGAAGAGGTGGCAAGAATACACAGAAGAACTGTACAAAAAACATCTTCACGACCCAAATAATCATGTTGGTGTGATCACTCACCTAGAGCCAGACGTCCTAGAGTGTGAAGACAAGTGGGTCTTAGGAAGCATCACTACACAGTGTAGGTGATGGAATTTCAGCTGAGTTATTTCAAATCCTGAAAGATGATGCTGTTAAAGTACTGCACTCAATATGCCAACAAATTTGGAAAATTCAGCAGTGGTCACAGGACTGGAAAAGGTCAGTTTTCATTCCAATCCCAAAGAAAGGCAATGTCAAACAATGCTCAAACTACTGCACAATTGCACTCATCTCACATGCTAGCAAAGTAATGCTCAAAATTCTCCAAGTCAGGTTTCAACAGTACATGAACCATGAACTTCCAGATGTTCAAGCTGGTTTTAGAAAAGGCAGAGGAACCAGAGATCAAATTGCCAACATCCGTTGGATCATGGAAAGAGCAAGAGAATATTAGAAAAACATCTACTTCTGCATTATTGATTATGCCAAAGCCTTTGACTGTGTGTATCACAACAAACTGTGGAAAATTCATGAAAAGATGGGAATACCAGACTTCATTATCTGCCTCCTGAGAAATCATAAGCAGGTCAAGAAACAATAGTTAGAACTGGACATGTACCAACAGACTGGTTCCAAATTGGCAAAGGAGTACGTCAAGGCTGTATATTTTCACCCTGTTTATTTAACTTATATGCAGAGTGCATCATGCAAAATGCTGGGCTGGATGAAGCACAAGCTGGAATTCAGATTGCCAGGAGAAATATCAATGACCTCAGATATGCAGATGACACCACCCTTATGGCAGAAAGTGAAGAAGAACTAAAGAGTCACTTGATGAAAGTAAAAGGGAGAGTAAGAAAGCTGGCTTACAACTCAACCTTCATAAAATGAAGATCTTGGCATCTGGGCCAATCACTTCATGGCAAATTGATGGGGAAATAATGGAAACAGTGAGAGACTATTATTCTGGGCTCCAAAATCCCTGCAGATGATAACTGCAGCCATGAAATTAAAAGATGCTTGCTCCTTGGAAGAAAAGTTATGACCAACATTAGACAACATATTAAAAAGCAGAGACATTACTTTGCTGAAAAAGATCCATCTAGTCAAAGCTATGGTTTTTCCAGTAGTCATGTATGGATGTGAGAGTTGGACTATAAAGAAAGCTGAGTGCAGAAGAATTCATGCTTTTGAACTGTGGTGTTGGAAAAACTCTTGAGAGTCCCTTGGATTTCAAGTATAGCCAACCAGTCAATCTTAAAGGAAATCAGTCCTGAACATTCTTTGGAAGGACTCATGCTGAAGCTGAAACTCCAATACTTTGAGCACCTGATGTGAAGAACTGACTCCTTGGAAAAGACCCTGATGCTGGGAAAGATTGATGGCAGGAGGAGAAGGGGACAACAGAGGTTGAGATGGTTGAATGGCATCACCGACTTGATAGACATGAGTTTGATCATGCTCTGGGAGTTGATGACAGACAGGGAAGCCTGGTGTGCTGCAGTCCATGGGATCATAAAGAGTAGGACAGGACTGAGCAACTGAACTGAATTGTACTGAGCATGGCCCCGCCCCCATAGCCAGTCCCTCCCATAAGGAAGCTTCCATAAGCCTCTAATCCTTATCCATCAGAGGGCAGACAGAATGGAAATCACAGAAATTACAGAAAACTAGCCAAACTGATCACTTTGGTATCATCTTTGTCTAACTCCATGAAGCTATGAGCCATGCTGTGTAGGGCCACCCAAGATGGATGGGTAATGATGGAAAGTTCTGAAAAAACGTGGTCCACTGGAGATGGGAATGGCAAATCACTTCAGTATTCTTGCCTTGAGAACTGCGTGGACAGGATTAAAAGGCAAAAAGATATGACACTGAAAGATGAACTCCCTAGGTCAGTAGGTGCTCAATATGCTACTGGAGAAGAGTGGAGAAATAGCTCCAGAAAGAATGAAGAAGCGGAGCCAAAAAAGAAAGCAGTCAGTTGTGTATGTGTCTGGTGATGAAAGTAAGGTACAATGGTGTAAAAAACAATATTGCATACGAACCTGGAATGTCAGGTCCATGAATCAAGGTAAATTTAAAATGGTTAAACAGGAGATGGCAAGAATGACCATCGACATTTTGGAATCAGTGAACTACAATGGACTGGAATGGGCAACTTTTGTTCAATGACTGTTATATATATGTATGTATACACACACACACACACACACATATACACACACACACACTACACTACTGTGGAGTCCTTTGGAAGAAATGGAGTAGCCCCCATTCATTTGGTCAACAAAAGATTCCAAAATGCAGTACTGAGTGCAATCTGCAAATGCCGTTTTGAGATCAGAGAAATCATAGAAAAATCTCTGTTTGTTTCCAAGGCAAGCCATTCAGTATCACGATACTAATGCTGAAGAAGCTGAATTTGTATTGTTCTACAATGACCTACAATACCTTGTAGAACTAACACCAGAAAAGATGTCTTTTTCATCATGGGGAATGGAATGCAGAAGTAGGAAGTCAAAAGGTATCTGGAATAGCAGGCAAGTTTGGCCTTGGAGTACAAAATGAAACAGGGCAAAAGCTAACAGGGTTTTGCCGAGAGAATGCACTGGTCATAGCAAACACTCTCTTCCAACAAGAGATGTCTCTACTCATGTACATCACCAAATGGTCAATACTTAAATCAGGTTGACTGTATTTGCAACTGAAGTTGGAGAAGCTCTGTACAGTCAGCAAAATCAAAACCAGGAGATAATTGTGGCTCAGATCATGACCTCCTTATTGCAAAATTCAGACTTAAGTTGAACAAGGTAGGGAAAACCACTATTCCATTCAATTATGACCTAAATCAAACCCCTTACGATTATACAATGGAAGTGACAAATATGTTCAAGGGATTAGATTTGATAGACAGAGTGCCTAAAGAACTATGGTTTGTAACATTGTGTAGGAGGCGGTGATCAAAACCATCTCCAAGAAAAAGAAATGCAAAAAGGCAAAATGAGTGTCTGAGGAGGCCTTACAAATAGCTGAGAAAAGAAGAAAAGCAAAAGGCAAAGGAGAAAAGGAAAGATATATTCATCTGAAAATGCAGAGTTCCAAAGAATAGTAAGGAGAGGTAAGAAAGCCTTCCAAAGTTATTTCAAGTTAAAAATTTTGGTAGGTATATAAAGTAGTCAATACGGTTTATTTTTCACTGTATCAAATCATGTCACATTTTCCTCTTATTTGTGATGCTGTTTGATGACTTGTTTCAGGTTATATATTTCAGATCCTTCTGTTGTAATAGACTGTCTTCTCTTTGAAATTAATCAGTCATCTATGCAGGGCTACTTGGAGACGATATAATTTTCTAATTCCTTGACAATATTTCACCCATGTTTTATCATTCATTGATAATGTCACACAGAATCACTTATTACATTGGTAGTTGTAAAATGTCAATTACATAACTTTTTATTTCTTTTATGTTCAGTAGTTTGTTTTATTCCATAAGAAAGAGTTTTACCTCCTTTGGCCCAAATTTTATTTTTTTGAATAATGCTATGAGCTCATAGAGTCTAATAAAATACTTCTTTAAAGAGAGTATCTACTTAAAGAAGAATGAGTTCTATTAAATGAAAAAAGAAATTTATTATTAATAGTATTTAATTTAATGACTGTTCATAATTTTTAGGATTTAAATTCTACCCATGTCTTCCAGTTTTTATTCTATTATTTTTTACATATTTTCCCTCAGAAGAGAAGTTTAATGCATCTTTATTGCTGTGCATCCTTTGTGACAGAATGAATAAATATTTTATTTTCAGAGACTTTTTGAGACATCTTTCAGATTGGCAGCATAACCCTATGAAAGTAATTAAATAATGCTTAAAAATATCCCTTCTATACTAAAGATACACAGAGATGCCTGTCCAGAAACCTACACCAATTATCTGTATAAATGGGCAAGTTACTTAATCTCTTTAAGACCTTGGTCTCTAACATTTAAAGAGGGAAATGCTATCTATTTCCAGAGGTTGTGTGTGTAGACCAAATGATCTAATAAACAGAAAACACTTGCACAAGGAAAGTGGACAATAAATCTGCATAAAAATGAGGTGATTCTTGTAAAGCATTTAGTACACTAACACATGATGAGCAGCCCATAGATGTTTAGCTGCAATTGCTATTATTCTAAGAATTGCTCTCTGTGTTTCTGTTTTGGTTAATGTGCCTGAGAATGATTGAGGAGTCTTATTGATTCTACCTCTGTAAAATCTCTCCAATCGACGCTCGTCCATCCTAATGCCACTATCTTAGTTTAAGTCTTTTCATGTCTAACTCAGAGAATATCAGTAACCTTTTGTTTGTATTTGCTCTTACTCCCCTTCTGTATTTTCTACTCACCCTCAAGAGCTTTTTAAAAATGCAGATTCAGTCATTTCAAAACTTTCTTCAAAATGTATGATTACTTCACATAGTTTCCAAGTTGTTTTAAACATCCTATTCAGAATCCATTTAACTTACCTGTGCATATCTGTTTACCCATTGCTTGCTTCCCTGGTGGCTCAGTGGGTAAAGCGTCTGCCTGCCATGTGGGAGACCTGGGTGCGATCCTCCGGTCGGAAAGTTCCCCTGGAGAAGGAAACCCACTCAAGTACTCTTGCCTGGAAAATTCCATGGATGGAGCAGCCTGGTAAGCTGCAATCCATGGGATTGCCAAGAATCACACACGACTGAGCAACTTCACTACTATACTGAATAATTTGAGGTATCCTAAATACTTCTTCTGATTTTCATATATTGTAATTTTCTACCTAGATGGCCATCTCTTTTTGAAAACTTTTCTAATCTTCTTCCACTCTCCTCTCTTCCTCCTTCTTCACAAGTGCATAGCCATACTGGTCAGGCAGGCATTCAATGTGCATCAGCTTGCTGCATGCACCTCATGGGATTATAGGTTACTACAAAGCAATGGCTTTTCCTTATGTTCTTCACAACTAGCACCCTACCTAAAGAATCAAACATATAATGATTGTTTAGTTAATTTGTTTTTGTATAGCAGGACATAAAGATTACATATCATACCCAATATTCAGTTGTGCCAACAAGTAATTTTGGTGATGATAATTATGATGATAAGAGAGATTCTCTTCCTAGACAAACAAAGAATTTTGACTCTTAAAAGGGAAATGGCAACCTTAAAGATCCAAGAATAGGAGATAAAAACTACTATGAAATATCCTTTAAGATGTCATGCATGCATGCAAAGTCTCTTCAGTTGTGTCCGACTCTTTTTGACCCCATGGACTGTAGCCCACCAGGTTCCTCTGTCCATCCGATTCTCCAGGCAAGAATACTGGAGTGGATTGCCATGCCCTCCTCCAGGGTAGTTTCCTGACCGAGGTATGTAACCCATGTCTCTTATGTCTCCTGTATTGGCAGGCAGGTTCTTTACCACTGAGCCAGCAGGGAAGCCCTTTAAGATGTCAAATAGAGGCTTCCCTGGTGGCTCAGAGGTTAAAGTGTCTGCCTCCAATGCGGGAGACCCGGGTTCGATCCCTGGGTCGGGAATATCCCCTGGAGAGGGAAATGGTAACCCACTCCAGTATTCTTGCCTGGAGAATCCCATGGACGGAGAAGCCTGGTAGGCTACAGTCCACGGGGTCGCAAAGAGTCGGACACGACTGAGTGACTGAACGGAACGGAACGGAGAGTCTCAAATCATATCATTGAATTATAAAGTTTATATGGGGAAGTGTTCACAGTATTAGGTTAAGAACGGAGGAACCTGGTGGGCTACAGTCTACAGGTTCACAAAGAGTTGGAGACAACTGAGCGACTTCACTTTCACTTTCAAGAGTAGTATGCAGAGTAGTATTTACAATATCATTTTTAGGAGAAACTGGAAAAGTATACATAAAGTTGCTAACATGGATCATCTGTGACCAGTGGGGATATAGGCTATATTTGGTTTTCTTTGAATTAGTCTATGTTCTCTTCCTTGATCATGTGTTCCTTTGCATGGATGTGTGCACAATATGTATGTATGTGTCTGTATATGCATCTACTGGGGGCTTCCCAGGTGGCTCAGTGGGTAAAGAATAATCCACCTGTAGTACAGAAGACACAGGAGATGTGGGTTCAGTCCCTGGGTCAGGAAGCTTCCCTGGAGGAGGGCATGACAACTCACTCCAGTATCCTTGCCTGGAGAATTCCATGGACAGAGGAGCCTGGTGGCCTACAGTCCATAGGGTCACAAAGAATTGGATACAACTGAAACCACCAAACATGCACACACACATTTATCAATCTATCTCACCTTTCTATGTGTAATTTTACAAAGAAAAAAAAGGAACATGGGAGCTGCAGATGACAAAATTAACTCATCCTTGCTTTAATTTTTACTCTTAGCATTTGCGGTCCAAATACTTCTCTTTTTTTTTTATTGCTGTTTGATATTATGGGGTACCATTCTGGTTAATAAGTGGATTTCTCTGGTAGCTCAGTTGGTAAAGAATCTCCCTGCAATGCAGGGGACCCCGGTTTGATTCCTGGGTCAGGAAGATTCCCCTGGAGAAGGGAAAGGCTACCCTCTCCAGGCCTAGAGAATTCCATGGACTGTATGGTCCATAGGGTTGCAAAGAGTTGAGCATGACTGAGTGACGTTCACTTTTTTCTTTATTTTCAAGAATATTTTAGTATTAAAGAATTCCCCAAATTTTAGTTGGGGAGCTAAGATCTCACAAGCCACATGGAAAGGAAAAAAAGTAAAGTAAAATAAAATAGATTATGTAAACCAATTTAGTAAATGAACCTAGTTGGGGAGCTAAGATCTCACAAGCCACATAGAAAGGAAAAAAGGTAAAATAAAATAGATTATGTAAACCAATTTAGTAAATGAACCACTGTTAAGTGTATATGGAAAATAAACTTTTGAGGATTTAAAAAGTTATGGTCTTTAACTTTTATGATTTCTTTCTGATTACTAGATGACGCAGAGAAGGAGATTATTTAAGCACACTTTATGTATCTCTTCCTTTCTCTCTCACACACACACAAACATATATGTATATATGTACACATATATTTTAGTCTTATCAATTACCAGCCTTTGAGCTGTAACTGTTACTAAGAAGGTATTATATATTTGCAGTCATTTGCATTGTTCTGTGGCATTGAATATCACTTATAGAATAAGCTGCAAATGGGTAGTATCAGTTCTAGTAGATTTTATTTATTAATTCCCCAAAAGTAAATGTGTCTTTTTGTGTGAGGAAGAAATTGGTATATAATTGCAATTTAATTACAAAAAATGAAACCAAATTAGTTATAAACTTAAGTGCTAAAAGGAAGTAAATACCCAGTAACAATCACCTTCAATAACATATTGAATCTTGCTATGTTCTGTATACTATACATATAGTTCTATTTGTACTGCAACTGATTTTTGATTGTCTGATATGGCATAGTCAAATCTCTGGGTTTCTTAGTTTGAATGAAACTACAGTTTTTAATTCTCATGCTATTCAGTATGTCTGTTTTAAAGTCTCCACATTAATTTTCATATTAGATTACAGACAATATTTTAGGGTGATAAATCTTCTGGGAATCATTTATGATAACAGTATAATTTGTAAGAGTGTTTTAAAGATGTATGTAAACTTGTGGTCTCTAGATCTGCATAGCCTTATATCATTTTGGCTAGATCAACCTTCTCTACTCAGACATTTAAGAATAAGATATCTTGTCGGAAGCCCAATGTTAGAAGCTTCTGAGACACCAGGAAACTTGTGATTAGTAGATGGAAAGTGGATGGAAAAAGCTGCCCACAACTTTTGTTTTCCTGCCACAAAAACTGTTGCCTAGCTCAAAACTTGCATCAGGAATACTTCTGCCCCTGCTGACAGCTTCCTCCCAAATTATCTCCCTACCACTGTTTGAAAAAATAAACCAGACAAACAAAGCAAAAAACTGTACTGAGAATCTATTCTGTACATTGTAGGTAAACTTTCTGTTTTCATCAAAATATATTCAAATAAATAGCAATAATAAAAGTCAGAAAATGGTAAATTGTATATAAATTCTAATTAAGGGTGGAAAGAAATTTCAACTAGAGGAAAAAATTAAGGCTTTTAGGAGATGGTATGTATATTGAAAGTGTTAGTCAGTTGTGTCCAACTCTTTGCTACCTCATGGACTGTAGCCTGCAGTCTTCTCAGCCCATGGAATTCTCTAGGGAAAATACTGGAATGGGTTGCCATTTCCTTCTCCAGGGGATCTTGCTGACCTAGGGATCGAACCAGGTCTCCTGCACTGCAGGCAGATTCTTTACCATCTCAGCCACAAGGGAACAGATGGATGTGAAATCATATAAAGACACTTCCAGGCCTGGTGAGAATGATGAACAAAGATGGTGTATGTATGAAGTTACAGGTCATATTTGTTGATCAGGTTACTGGGGTGAGTGTGAAAAGGAATATAGTGAGAGAGTTAGGAAAATAGAAGATAAGTTGTATTGGGTCTCGAGGGGCTTTCTATGTTGTAGTAAGGAAATTGTACTTTTGTAGTAATGAGGAAACCATCACAGATCTGTTCAGTTCAGTTCAGTTCAGTACAGTCGCTCAGTCGTGTCCGACTCTTTGCGATCTGTTAAGTAGGGTATATAATCAAAAGTTGTGCTGTAGTGATAACTTGAAGGGAGGATGAAGACTGGGTAAGAGATGAGAGAAACTGAAAGTAACACTTATTTGAGTGACTAGAAAAAAATCTCTGAAGGAACACCCTGTTACTGAAAATGGGAAAGGAGAGGTGTGTTGGGACACATGAAAGACAAAACTAATGCTCAGAAAAATAGCAAGCTGTTAAAGGTAACATATGACATTAGAGTTTTGAGCTTATCTTTTATTACTATCCTGTTTAAGTCCACTTAGCTTCAGTCTACCTTTATTTGTCAATATTTTCTAAACATAGTCCTTCATTTTTGGTTTCACTGTTTTCTGTCATGCTTGTTTCAGATTTCTGATACTCCTTTTCCTCCATTCCACAGAAAACATGCATATAGTGTATGCCATTCAAAAACTCAAATATAACTACCCCCAGCAGCCCTCTGTGATTTTCATGGTCTAAATAAATCTATTGTCTCCTGAAATCCCAGATATTTTATTTCTGTATTTTATGAAAAATATTTTATTGTCTAAGATAACACATTTCACTGGTATACAGCAAGAACTTTGGAGTCAAATTCTTATTCTACTACTTCACTAGTCTTGACTTTGTGCAAATTACTTAATCTCACATAATGTTTCCTAATCATAAATTATGGGTTCATGGTCGAATCCATGGAATCCAAGTGATATCTGATATTTTTATTAATAATATATTGTATGCTGTATATATATTACTGAATGACATCCCAGGAACAAAATAAGTGTTTAGTAAGTTTAGTTTGGAGAAGATCTATACAATCACAAAACAAAACCAGCAGCTGACTGTGGCTCAGACCATGAACTCCTTATTGCCAAATTCAGACTGAAATTGAAGAAAGTGGAGAAAACCACTAGACCATTCAGGTATGACCTAAATCAAATCCCTTATGACTATACAGTGGAAGTCAGAAACAGATTTAAGGGACTAGATCTGCTAGAGTGCCTGATAAACTATGGATGGAGGTTCATGACATTGTACAGGAGACAGGAATCAAGACCATCCCCAAGAAAAAGAAATGCAATAAAGCAAAATGGCTATCTGAGGAGACCTTACAAGTAGCTGTGAAAAGAAGGGAAGTGAAAAGCAAAGGAGAAAAGGAAAGATATACCCATTTGAATGCAGAGTTCCAAAGAATAGCAAGGAGAGATAAGAAAGCCTTCCTCAACGAACAATGCAAAGAAATAGAGGAAAACAATAGAATGGGAAAGACTAGAAATATCTTCAAGAAAATTAGAGATACCAAGGGAATATTTCATGCAAAGATGGGCTCAATAAAGGACAGAAATGGTATGGACCTAACAGAAGCAGAAGATATTAAGAAGAGGTGGCAAGAATAAATAGAAGAACTGTACAAAGAAGATCTTCACAACTCAGATAATCATGATGGTGTGATCATTCACCTAGAGCCAGAAATCCTGGAATATGAAGTCAAGTGGGCCTTAGGAAGCATCACTACCAATAAAGCTAATGGAGGTGATGGAATTCCAGTTGAACTATTTCAAATCCAGAAAGATGATGCTGTGAAAGTGTTGCACTCAATATGCCACCAAATTTGGAAAACTCAGCAGTGGCCACAAGACTGGAAAAGGTCAGTTTTCATTCCAATCCCAAAGAAAGGCAATGCCAAAGAATGCTCAAACTACCACACAATTGCACACATCTCACATACTAGTAAAGTAATGCTCAAAATTCTCCAAGCCAGGCTTCAGTAATACGTGAACCGTGAACTTCCAGATGTTCAAGCAGGTTTAGAAAAGGCAGAGGAACCAGAGATCAAATTGCCAACATCCACTGGATCATTGAAAAAGCAAGAGAGTTCTAGAAAAGCATCTATTTCTGCTTTATTCACTATGCCAAATCCTTTGACTGTGTGGATCACAATAAACTGGAAAATTCTGAAAGAGATGGGAATACCAGACCACCTGACCTGCCTCCTGAGAAATCTGTACGCAGGTCAGGAAGCAACAGTTAGAACTGGACATGGAACAACAGACTGGTTCCAAATAGGAAAAGGAGTACGTCAAGACTGTATATTGTCACCCTGCTTATTTAACTTCTATGCAGAGTACATCATGAGAAACACTGGGCTGGAGGAAGCACAAGCTGGAATCAAGATTGCCAGGAGAAATATCAATTACCTCAGATATGCAGATGACACCACCCTTATAGCAGAAATTGAAGAAGAACTAAAGAGCCTCTTGATGAAAGTGAAAGAGGAGAGTGAAAAAGTTGGCTTAAAGCTCAACATTCAGAAAACTCAGATCATGGCATCCTGTCCCATCACTTCATGGCAAATAGATGGGGAAAGAGTGTAAACAGTGGCTGACTTCATTTTTATGGGCTCCAAAATCATTGTGGATGCTGATTGCAGCCATGAAATTAAAAGACGCCTACTCCTTGGAAGGAAAGTTATGACCAACCTAGATAACATATTAAAAAACAGAGACATTACTTTGCCAACCAAGGGCCATCTAGTCAAGGCTATGGTTTTTCCAGTGGTCATGTATGGATGTGGGAGTTGGACTATAAAGAAAGCTGATCGCCAAAGAATTGATGCTTTTGAACTGTGGTGTTGGAGAGGACCCTTGAGAGTCCCTTGGACTGCAAGGCTATCCAACCAGTTCATCCTAAAGGAGATCAGTCCTGGGTGTTCATTGGAAGGACTGATGTTGAAGCTGAAACTCCAATACTTTGGGCACCTGATATGTAGAGCTGACTCATTTGAAAAGACCTTGATGATGGGAAAGATTGAAGGCAGTAGGAGAAGGGGACGACAGAGGATGAAATGGTTGGATGGCATCACCGACTCAATGGCCATGGGTTTGGGTGGACTCTGGGAGTTAGTGATGGACAGGAAGGCCTGGCGTGCTGTGGTTCATATGGTTGCAAACAGTCGGACACGACTGAGCTACTGAACTGAACTGAACTTTGGTTTAGCTATAGATGGTGTGTGAATTGATGGGAACTGCCTAAAAGGTTTAAGGCATTGGGGGATAAGTCTCTTCATCAAATGTTGGACCAATCAGATTGAGCACTCTTAATGTGAGGCTCTTAAAATCAGATAAAGACTTTGATTAAGTGCAATGGACAAAGAAGCAAAGGATAGTTTCCAATGCCCAGTTTTGCTAAAATCTCCTCCTTGGTTAAGACTTAGCTACTGAATAACAGCAACAACATCTTTGTTCAGGTCAGAAAACCTGGTAATACGGGCTTCTCCTTTAAAATGAATGTGGCTGTAGATGGTAGTTGCATACAGTGTTAAGGATACCCCATACACATAACTTGAATAAGCTAAGACCTTGTCAGAGATATTTGTGAAAATGGTAGTAGTTGTAGCAGAAGGTGGGAAGACAAGTTAGATTAAATCTAGCTGGCAGAGTTTCTTAGGACGAATCATATAGGGGTAAGTAGCGTCGCAGTCTATCATCTAGATAGTGGTGAGGGCAAAAACCAAATTCAAATGAGCCAATACATGAATGGTCAAGTGAGAAAATGGTGCTTGTCAGGAAGAAAAGAAAACCAAGACAAAGAAAATGGTGCTTGTCAGGAAGAAAAGAAAACCAGGAAAACAAAGACATCCTGTTAGCAGGATGGACAAAAGTTTATCTATTTAGTTATTTGGATGGTCCACATAAAAGGGGTTCTTATTCTCTGTTGGAGAGTTAATGATGGCAGACAAAAGCTTTAAGGAGTTGGTATTAAAGATTTTTTTATCCAAAGTTTCCTAAACTATTTTGATAGACTGTGCAAAGTTGACTTTAAGATAAATCCTTTTTATGTAGTAATAATTCTTAGTAATATTTGGAGCAGCATTTCCAAATGCAGTGGAAGATTATCTATAGTCCTTGAAGGAGAAGGGCAGAGAACGAAGAAAGGAAGGAGATTCAAAGCTGAGATCAAAGTGGGAAATTTCCAAGTTTGTGACTGGGAAATAAAAAACATTTGATTGATGATGATAACTTAAGCATGACTGTGCTTGTTGACAGATGGAGAGATTCTATAAGTTTATCTCTCCAAGAGATGGAGCAGAATTGGGAAGAGAGGATCACAGGGTATAAGAAAAGAAGGACAGAGGCGAGGGTGTGGTGCGATGTGGTATGGGTGGGGGAGGGATGCAGAACTCTGTCTTGGAATTCCAGAATGTAATTATCTTTTCTCCTGACTTATTAGCCCATTGGTTCTAATGACCTTTGATATAAAGTTTCTAAGCTTCTTAATTTGTGATTTAACTTGTGATTAATTTAATTGGTAATTAATTTGCTAATGTTTGTTAACCAGTTGTTAGAATTCCTAAATACATGTGTTAATTATCACAATACCAAAGGAAGCTGCTTTGTTTGTCCATTAAATCAAACTGAAAGGTCCTACCTTTTAAGGACATATTTTGCAATAAAAAGGATTTTCTAAAATAGAAATCTTTAGTTTGTTTCAGAGAAAGTAGAAAACCTTATGATCTTTTAAAGACATGTTACATCTGATCTCACTTGTGTTCGCCACCACTTCAGTTCTTGATTTGTGAAAATGAGATATGTATCACTTACCTATCTAATAACTTAATGTAATAATTTACTTTTATTGCTTATTTTCCTTTTCACTGAAAATTTATTACCTTAGAATTTTCTCAGTTTGTAATTGTATTCAAGGACAGTTGTGCATGAAGCACTGTAAGGAGATGAATTTGTAAATAAAAAATATGATCCTTTGAAATGAATATACTCATGAGTAAAACACTAAATCATCCAGAAAAAAAAATGGCTATGTTATTTTGCTGAAAAGGATTTCATTATATTTAACAGAATACCATGAAAAATATTCAGGAGGCAATGCTTAATGTTAACTGAAACACATGAAAAGCAAATGGAAACAAGGCAGTCACCTTCTGCAGAGCTTTTAATAGTTAACTGAAAAATTAAGGACCACCTGCTATGTTGAATTTTATAAGTATGAATGATGCAGCAGTATTTGCCAATACATTCATGAATAAGTGAAAAAAGAGGGGTTTTATATAGTAACACAAACCTTCAAATGGAGTTAATAAAAGACAGGGTTTTTCTTTACTGGGTGGAAAGTTATCTGCTATATAGAAAAAGGCCTACTGAATGAAACATTTGTCCTCAAATTCCTTTTAATCTGCTGTGAGGTTCTGCCTGTTACCTCACTTGGAATAATGTGCCAATTTTGTAAGGATAAAGAGAATTTTATCCTTTTTTCGTTCCTTTAGCTTCTTGATGCAGCATTTCCTTGAATTTCACAGTACCTGCCTGTTTTTAGCAGCTCTAATTTCAGACTATCACTTTCCTGGGCTAAAGTGTAAAAACTGATATTCTCATCCCCTTGATGGAGAATATTCAAGAAATGCAATCCCAGTGAGAATGCTGCTTACTAATGGATATTTCTTTCTCCAGGCATCTTAAAAAATTCTGTTTCTGTTTCAACTCTTTAATACCCCCAGTTCTCTGCAGAGCTGGATTAAAATGTCTGGTGTCCGTGGAAGAATGTTTTTGTGGTAGCAACTGCTTTTGTATTATATATTGTAAGTGGTTATTGTTCACAGCTCACACCTTAATGGTTTGAGTTAAAGGTTGGTTTTTTTTTTTTTTTTTTGCTCCTACCAAAATATTTGCTTTGTCCTGTGACAGTTTGGAACTGAAGTGCAAGGTATGCAAAGGTAAAATAGGGTTTGATTAGTTTGGCATTGAAGCTTGGCTTTTCAAAGTTAATTGGGTATTGTTCCTATAGATTGAAAAGATTTAAGTGGAAATAATTATAGATTTGTAAAATGTTATTGGAGATTGAAATCTGTTTGGTAACTATGGCAAGGTATTCAGGTTCTTAGCATGAAAAAAGATACTTTAGTGTGCAGGAATGTTAAACAGCAACAAAAGCTTTTACAGTTTTCAATTCAGTTTTAAGCAAGTTGTTACTGTGAAATATATTGATTCTAACTTCTAAAAATATTGGAATAATTTACAAACTTTCCAGATTTCAGAACCTTGATGTACGTCTAGGTTATTTAGTTATTTTATTTGTATGTGAAAGTGAATTTTACTGAGGAGCTCATCACTGTAATTTTAGGAACTCTTAGAAAATCCATTTTCCTTTGTTGTTATCTCATTCTAGTGATTAAGGTGACACTCATTCTGTTGTTAGTATTAATAGCTCCTTTTTCACTCTTGAAAAGGCCCTGGTTTGGAGGATAAATTATATAGTCACCTTCCATATAAAGTGTTTAGCTTCATCCTTTTCACACATTTTATGTTTTTCTAAAATAAAATTCTTAGTGCCTACTATATCCAAAATAAAATTTATATATGTGTACCTGGTAGTTATATCCACTAAGAAAAGTAATTATAATGCCCTAACATTAAGTTATTAAATTATGACTCAAGTCTTCATATTTCATGATATAAACTGACTAATTATAGGTTTTGGAGTCAAATTTAGAGCTGAAAATGTGGAGCATCTTATAGGATTACTTATGAAATGCAACTAAATGGAAGGAAAAATTGTTTTGGAGAAAGAAGCAGTTCAAGTGTAATTTTTTTGCTTCTCTGCAATCAATGTGTGTTTGGAGTGAACTTGCATGAGGGTAAATTTGATTTTTGTAATTCATTAAATATTTCTGCTCTGATCATGCTACCTAACCCATGTGAAACATAAGTTTACTCTCAGTTCAGTTCAGTTCAGTTCAGTCGCTCAATCGTGTCCAACTCTTTGCGACCCCATTAAATTACAGCACACCAGGCCTCCCTGTCCATCACCAACTCCCGGAGTTCACTCAAACTCATGTCCATCGAGGCGGTGATGCCATCCAGCCATCTCATTCTCTGTCGTCTCTGTCTCCTCCCGCCCCCAATCCCTCCCAGCATCAGAGTCTTTTCCAGTGAGTCAACTCGTCGCATGAGGTGGCCAGAGTATTGGAGTTTCAGCTTTAGCATCAGTCCCTCCAATGAACACCCAGGATTGATCTCCTCTAGAATGGACTGGTTGGATCTCCTTGCAATCCAAGGGACTCTCAAGAGTCTTATCCAGCACCACAGTTCAAAAGCATCAATTCCTTGGCGATCAGCTTTCTTTACAGTCCAACTCTCACATCCATACATGACCACGGGAAAAACCATAGCCTTGACTAGACGGACCTTGGTTGGCAAAGTCTCTGGATAATGATAATAGATCTCTTCTTCCCATATTATTCATATTAATATAAATGTTCATTTATTATTTTATTCATCTTGTTATAGCAATATAATAAGAGTTTTTGCTCTTATTTTCATTTATATGTATAATGGTTAATGAATATGCATATACACAAATTAAATGATTAGAAAATTTTACTTGACAGTAATCGTATGCCAGAATGAGTAGTATATACCAAGCAGCAGAGAACTTTGACAGAAATCTAGATCAGGAAAAACGCTCTACTAGAAACAGAACTGGATTCAGAAACTGATGGCTGCGTTTTAAGCCCACTTTTACTCTTTGGTAATATTATAAATTAGGATGTTACTATATTGCTTAATCTCTCTGAACTTTTACTTGCATCTCCTGTCCTGTGAAGGAGATTTGCTTGCCTACTTATATGATGGCGTGAGGACCCTCTTACTTATTCTAAATCAAACTGCATTTTAATTTCCAATATTTTAATATTAAATCTGCTGGCATGAGCTAGGTAATTGGAAAGTGTAAATGTAGAGACTGGGGAATATCTGGTGAAAAAAATCTCCTGATGCTAACTTCCAAGTATCTACTGAATGTCCAAGTCTCTATGAGCAAACTCACGTATCTTCTTCCTGGCCATCCTTTTCACCTGTATTACTGCAGCAGTCGTTTCTCTGTTCTCTTTTTCTGTACCCTCTAAATCCACTGTAGCCAGAGTGATCTTTCTAAGTGCAGGCCTTAGCAGAACACTCTTCTTAAAATCCTTCAGTGGCTTTATATTCCTCTTAGAATAAAATAATAATTATTATTAACTCCTGCCCCTGCTTCTTTTTTCCAGTTTCATCACCTGCTTCCACTTGTATTCTACATTTTAGCCCTTTGACATTCCGTCATTGCCTCAAACATACCATCATCCTTTTCCTTTCTGCTCTTTCTTTCTTTTGAAGAATTTCTTTCCACTCTCCTCTGAATATTTCTTCCTGATTCTGCAGGTTTCAGTTATAACAGAAGAGCTGTCATTTAGCTTTGTTCTTACAGCAATACTCTTTCTGAACACATCATACTTTATGATAATTTGTTTAATTATTGGTCTGCTGGACAAGAGCTCTGTGAGGGGAGGGATTTGTCTGGCTTTCTTCCCACAATGCCTGCTGCTCTTTACATTAAGTGTATATAGAAGAGTGAAAATACTTGTTGAATGAATGAATATGTGAATGGCTATTATAGGAAGATAGTGCAGTAAACAAGATGAACTGTGATAAACATTTGACACAGGGGTGCTGTGTTCAGGGTGTCAAAAGAATAATGGACAGGAATTAACTTGTAATGAGAAGTAGTGGAAAGTAGAAACTGCCAAGCTTCGTGCTGTTGATGGAATGACAAGTTCAGAGTTTGTTTTGTTCTGTTTTTCCCTTTTGAATTTTAGGTTTGGGTAGGCTTTATAAGTGAAGACACTACTGTGTAGCCGGAAATTTGAAATAGAGGGCACCCTGTGAGCAGAGCGATAGTGGTAATAACCATAGTTCTGTCAACGTCAATCCATATGGCACTTTTTTTTGTTTTCTAAATTTTTTTTACAGAAATTTCAAGTGAGGTTAATTTCTAAGCAAATCATCTAGAATTTTAGCTGGAGAACTTTGAAGAAATATTAAATTTATGAAAGATAAACCAGATAAACCTAACTTTCGTAATATAATTGTTTTCTTTTTGTATAAATATGAAAAAATCTAGTCATGGTCCTTTTTTACTTTGCCTAGTTAGGACTAAGCTTCATTAATAAGGAGATGCCTAGGACTTAGACTGAAACTGACAGATAGCTGTTTGTAGTAAAGCAAGGTTTCTCAACGGCAACAATATTTAAGTTTCATGCCAGATAATCTTTTGTTTTGGAAAGCTCTGTAGGAGGTTTAGGAGCATCTCTGATGTCTGTTTACTTTGTGCTGGTAACAGCACCACCCCTTTATAGTTATCTTAATAAAAACATACCTGGACACATTGCAAATGTTCCCCAGGATCATAATCACCCCCACTTGAGAAGTATTTCACTGGAGAATTAAAAATTGTTTCCCTATGCCATAGATAAGAAAACCTTATAATATATTATAGTCTTGTAATTCCCTGGTAAATTATTTCTAGATCCTTATTTGGTGATTATTAGCAAAATGCAAACCCACTCCAGTGTTCTTGCCTGGAGAATCCCAGGGACAGGGGAACCTGGTGGGCTTCCGTCTATGGGGTCACACAGAATCAGACATGACTGAAGCAACTTAGCAGCAGCAGCAGCAAAATGCAAAGGACCAATGTCACTACTCCCAGATATCGCTAGTATGTCGAGTGGTAAGGACTGTGGCTACTTATCTCAGAAAGCAAAGACACCAAAAGAGTAGAATAAGAATGGGAATATAAGAAAGGGAAGGAAATTAATTTACATTTTGAGGATCTTCCTCAAAGGTGGAAGGAGAGAATGTATGTCTGTCTGAGTCTTTGACTTGGGGCCCATAGGCAAGCATTCGGTTACAAGGGTGTATGTACACTTATGTAAATAAGCCTTTTTTTTTTTTTTTATTCAAAGGCATTGGTGTGGAAGACAGTGAATATTTATCTTATAATGGAAGGACATGATTTTTCCAAAAAACAGTCACATATGTTCCTATAGGTGGGCAAAACATCTCCAGCCTTCTGTTCTCATACATCATTGATCAGCTGTGTTTTCTCAAAGATATCATGTCAGTTGTTTGGCTGCAGACTACCGATATTGTGTCATTATGTGAAAATGAAACCACAGTTTGTCACTTGATTACTGCTTATGACAGTAAAGCATGCTTCTGCACTGTGTGCTCTTCTCGTTCTCTTTTCTCTTGTTATCTTCAGACTTGTTAATTAGGAGAAGGCTGCACCTCCTCTTTCTGTCCAACTTGCCCTGTATCCATAGATCATGAATCTCTTACAATGAAAGTTCTATTAGGCATACTGGCTAAGAAATAAAGCAACAGAAGTTCTAAAATACTATGCTTTTGTATTTTTTATGTTTGTTTTGTTTTGGAGTCATGAAGGAAGAAAATGGTAGCTTTCATTTTTCTTTGTTGTCTTTAGAAAAACATTGGCAGGCTTGGAAGATGTGGGTGGAAAGCTGTTTGATATTAAATTGTATATGGATGCTTGCATCCCTGTTAAAGGTAGCAAATAAAAAGCTTAACCTGACCTGAAAAAATATGTTGTATGATTATAGAAATCTATTCTTTTTTAATTACTACCCCCCTTTTTTCTCAATGGACATTTCATCTATAATATCTTCCTGTAAATGTTCTGTATCAGAACATTTCTTGACTTCAAATCTCAGTTTTTATCAGACTGTCTTATGTTGTTTTATTTTATTACATGGAAAATTATACAGATTGAAATGTGTGATTGGTATATTTCCTTTCATTGTCAAATATAGGGCAGAGTTCTTTCTCCACCTAAATAACATATTAAACCAAGTAAGTTTATCCAGACAAAAAGAGCAGAAGGGGAAATATGTTAATTTTCAGATGAAGATTTTTATAGAATAATGTTATTTTAAAGAATCTGCTATACATGATTTATTTAGTTGTTGAATCTATTAAAGAAATTGCTAATGTGAACCTTTTACACATTAAGCTACGGGATTCATAAAATGATGCATTTAAACAGGTTGTTTGCAAAAATGTTGGAGAATATTCCAAAAGTTTTTGTATGTTTTAGTGGAAGCAAAATTATCTTAATTTAAAAAAAGATAGTTGTCTTTACTATGTTAACATAATGATAATTAAATTAACTGACGTTTGCAGAGTACCGAGTATATGTTAAATACTGTCATAAGTTCTTTAACCAACACAGCAATCATATTAGGAAAAATTGTTTTATTATTTCTAGGCACTTTTTGATTCAGTCGTCTAGTGGTTGCTCTGGCATTTGAACCTAGGGTTTGAATTCAAGGTGTTTGGCTCCATAGCATGCATTTTTAAAGGCTATCTTCTACTGTTCTATAAACTTTTCCTTAGCCATCAGTACCTATTCACATATACAAATATTTTCTATTTTGGCAATAAAATTGCAAGCTATATAAATATACATATCCTGGGTGGTAATAAAAACTTGCTTGGTGTTTCATGACACTAGGAAGGAAAACTTCAAAAGACCAAAGTCCTGTGAAATATAAAGGAAATGAAGTTAAAACTGTTACATTTACTTGGAAGAATATGATAACCATCTTGTAAGATTGTGGTGACAATATAATGTACCTAGAATGAGTTAGATGTATAGATAGATGAGAAGAATAGATAGGTAAATGGATAGATAGGGATAGATATAAAGATGGAGATCTTGAATCTGTAAGTGTTTAATTATAGGAAAGGGAAAAGAGAAGAGGGACTTAGTTGCCTAAGTGTTAGTTGCTTGGTCGTGTCCGACTATTTGTGACCCTATGGCCTGTAGCCCACCAGGCTCCTCTGTCCATAGGATTTCCCAAGCAAGAATATTGAAGTGGGTTGCCATTTCCTTCTCTGGCAGTTCTTCCCAACCCAGAAATCGAACTCGGGTCTCCAACATTGCAGGCAGATTCTTTACTGTCTGAGCCACCAGGGAAGCCCAGTAACCAGAGGTCAAATATGGTATCACTAAGCAGGTGTGGTTTGAAAATTTAACAAATATATTTGTAATGAATGTCCTTTCAGAAGTTCAGCACCACATACCTTACTCCATGATATAAATATCTCTAAATTTCAGCATGATTTAAAAAAAAAAAAGTAATGTTCTATTTTAATACTTTTGTGAGACTTCATGTGCTTTCTTTCTATTAGGAATTCAATAGTCTACCATCTTATTATTTCTTCTGACATTTGATACAGTTTTCTTTACTTATAGTTATGCTGTTTCTCTTTAGAAGTTAATAGTGGGAGTACTAATAAAACACTGAGGTATACTGTAAAGGATTTTTTCCTTCATATTTTAGTCTAATATGTAAAATAAAATTTGGAGTAAATTTTTTTAACCTTTCACAAAACCACGTGCAACAGTATATTAGTCCATTAATAAATGGTGTGCTTATGCTAAACTCGTGATCCTTCAGAAAGGACTGCACCAAAAGAACAGGGAGAGTAACAAATATAGCTTAAAACTTTGTGGTTCTAGAGGAATGACTTTGGAGACATTGGTGAATCCTGAGAGCTAGACATAACTCTAGCTTGATACTGTCATTCAAGCTCACTAATTAAACTATCTCTATAAAATAATACTGTGGAATAATATGTGGTGATAAACAGCTGAGAAATCAGTGTTATACCAAATTCATGAGAAAATTGATGAGAAGAAATTCATTTTGGGAAAATCCTAGAACTTTACTGACACTGTGGGCTAGAATATCCTTCAACATCTGTAGCTTGAAAAGCTTCACCTTTTAGATTCTTAAAAGACTACTAAGTTAAACGACAAAATAATCTTTTTCAAAAATAGCAAAAGGATTATTTCTTACTGGGTTTGGACTTTCTCCTTTTGTAATTATTGACATTTGGCAAGGATCACCTTTGATCCAGTCATGTCATATTGTTTTTGTTTAGTCTCTAAATCATGTCTGACTCTTTTGTAACATGGGCTGTAGCCTGCCAGGCTCCTCTGTCCATGGGATTTCCTGGGTGAGAATACTGGAGTCCGTTGCCATTTTCTTCACCATGGGGTCTTCCAGGGATGGAACCCCTGTTCCTGCATTGGCAAGTGGATTCCTTATCACTGAGACACTAGGGAAGTCCCCTAATCGTGTCATAGGTTGTATGTTAATTACAGTGACAGGAAATAGAAGCAAATGAAAATTTGTAGGCATCATTTTCCCATTGGCATCCATCTACTCACAAAGGTGTTTAATTCATAACTTTGCTGCTGCTGCTTCTGTTGTTTAGTCACTTCAGTTGTGTCCAACTCTGTGTGACCCCATGGACTGTAGCCTGCCAGGCTCCTCTGTTCATGGGGATTCTGCAGACAAGAATACTGGAGTGGGTTGCCATACCCTTCTCTGGAGATATTCCCAACCTAGGGATCGAACCCATATCTCCCTCATTGCAGGCTGATTCTTAACCACCTGCAATTAAAGTCATACCTTTAATTATCCCTAAATTACATAGGACTGAGTCAGTCACACCTTAGCTTTTAGATATTTTAATTTAAACATACATACAACTACTATTCTTATCAGCCTTTTGTTAAACATTTACTCAAAAGATAAATCAACTTAAATATTGAAAAAATTATTCTAAAAATATTGTCTGACCTAGTCCACCTGGTTTCCATCTCTGACAGTATTATTTCACAGTCTGTCACCTGCTTTTATTTTGTATGTTCTTTACCATTTGACTTGGATATAATCTTTGAACTGATTTTTTTCCTTCCTTATCTGAATTCAGATTAGTATAGATTGATATTTCCACACCTATATGTAGGTTTTGAGATGAGTTGATTCTAATTAATTAAGAAGATTTAATGTATTATTAGCTCTCGGTATATAATATTATATACAGGCTTCCCAGGTGACACAATGGAAAAGAATCCATCTGCCAATGTAGGAAATGCAAGAGATGCAGGTTCGATTCCTGGGATGGGAAGTTCCCCTGGAGTAGGATGGCATCCCGCTCCAGTATTCTTGCCTGACAAGTCCCATGGACAGAGGAGCCTGGTGAGCTGCAATCCATGGAGTGGCAAAGACTTGGACACCCTGAGCACACACATGCATATAATATTATAGTGCCATTAGTACAGCAATAAAATCAATCATTTTATTCTTTTTTATTATTTTCTTTGTAAGAACTTTCCACAGATATTTCATTTAAAATATTATCCTTTTCTATGAGAAAACAGTATTTCACTTCTAAAGTTCTCAGTCATTTCAGATTGACATGTGTAGGCATTTATATGTTGTTTGATCCTTTGTAGTATTGACGTTACATTCCCTGAAATCACTTTAATGTTAAGGTACTTTATGTTTTTATTCAGTTTTTCTGTTAGGATTAAGTTTAGACTTGAAAAAAGTGAGATATTATATGTATGTATAAAGAGGCTTTAACCCTTAGTTTTATTATGCTGCTCTTCTCAAAGGTCATAAGCAAAAAAATTAAATTGAAATATATGAAATTAAATGGAATAACACAAATGTATAGAAGGTTAGGTGAATGTATATATGTGTTTGCACTCATAATAAAACAAAAAATGCAATATCCCATTGTATTTAAATTAGCTTTTTGTTTACAAGTAATTGTTTTTTTAAATTTAAAAGAGCCAGTTGGAAATAAATTGAAATCATTTTTCATAATGTAAGGCATCAGTGGTATTTCTGTGTTTTCCAATAGAAACGTTAATTACAAGAATTTATTTTAAAGATGGCCTGTCTAATTCAAAGTTACTTGCAGAAGTGAAAGCATTTGTGTACTCTTTAGAACATGGCAATTCTAGATTATCTAAAACTAGAATATTCTTGGTTTTGAGTTTGAATAGATCATATATTTAAAGAAAAGTGTTATTCTTTAAGAATATGAGGGGGACTATTATTCTTTAGAGTTTGATCTTGGAAAATTGCCCTACAATGAAAGTTTTGTCATGATTTATAATTTACTACTTAGCAGTTTCTCTTCCATGGACTTTCCCTCTCCCATATTCAAAGAAAATGCTTTTGATTATACTCTTATAAAATATGTTACATCTTGGACTTCCCTGGTGGTCCAGTGTGATAAGAATCCTCCTACCAGTGTAGGGGACTTGGGTTCAATCCCTGGTCCAGGAAGATTCCACGTGCCATGGGTAACTAAGCCAGTGTGCCACAACTCCTGAAACCTGAATATTTTAGGGCCTGTGAGCCACAACTACTGAACCTGCATGCTGCAACTACTAAAGCTGTACACCTAGAGCCTTTGCTCCACCCCAAGATAAGCCACCACAATGAGAAATCTATGCATTGCAATGAAGAGTAGCTCTTGCTCACCACAAGTAGAGAAAGCCTGCAAGCAGCAATGAAGACCCAGAGCCACCAAACAATAAAAAATAAGTAAATATGTTACACCTAATTCATACATTCACTTATATTACTATGTTAAGGATGCTCATAGAATCGTTTTAGAAATCATCTACTGCATTAATCTAAACATGTACAATTGTTTCCCCATACAGTATAATAGGGAAGTTAGGAGTGCAAGTCCATGAAATGTCTCCTTTAACTGATATAGTGAAGACTGTACCACATTCTTCTAAGAATGTATCATGTCGTTTCCAGTGGTCTGATTACTATGAAAAATTTACTAACTGGTGTCAGTGAACTGATGCTGGGAAAGGTTGGGGGCAGGAGGAGAAGGGGACAACAGAGAATGAGATGGCTGGATGGCATCACCGACTCTGTGGACATGAGTTTGAGTGAACTCTGGGAGTTGGTGATGGACAGGGAGGCCTGGCGTGCTGTGATTCATGGGGTCGTGGAGAGTCGGACACGACTGAGCGACTGAACTGAACTGAACTGAACTGAAGTGGGGTGACTATTACCAGATGCATACTGCTGTAGGATGAATAAAGATTCTTTCTTTCAATAAATGTAGGTTAACCTCCTGCTATGTACTAGGCAATGTGCTGTGGTTTTAGGATTCATAGATAATATAAGCCCTGTCCTTGAGATGCTCACAGTGGGCTGGAAGAGACACACAGAAATAAATAATTATGACTGTGTTAATACCACAGTTGTGACCAGTTTATACTGCCTCCTACGTAGCTTTAGGAGGTCAGGAAATACGGAGGAAGTAAAGCTTTTAATTGATTCATAAAGGATGAGTTACTTATTCTTCAAAAAGGAACTGAAGTAGTTAGAATGTCTTTTTACATATCTAACACAGCTTTTTCTAAAGACTTTATTAAGAAACATTAAGTAATGATCTAGTATTACCAACATTATCTTTTTGCAAAATACTGTGGATGCAAAGTAGATAGGACACGAGAGAACTACGTTAGATTATTTGCTTGTTGTGGATATAAAAATTAGCAACTAACTAGTTTTCTATTATTAAGACGTTGTACAGTTAGAGAATTCTTACTGTTTTGTTTCTCTCTAACCATTCTGTTTATCTGACAATTCTGTGTATCTCATATATATGTATAAGTACGTGTCTATTTGCTTTTTGTGTATGTGTATTGCTACCTCCTGTTTTGAGAAAAGGATTGAGCTCAACAACATTATTTGGTGTAAGGACTTATTCTGCCTATTATTTTATTTTATTTCTGAGAATTAAGGTTTGACTGAATCTCCTCATTGTCCTGATGCATCTTTTTAAAATGTCCTGCTTCAGGGTTAACTGATTTCTTTATGATCTTCAGAAAATTTTTCACTGACATAATAGAAATGATTATTTATTTCCCCACATGTTTAAATTGCTTTAAACTGCTTTAGGGTAATTTGTTTCACAAGACTTAGTATTGATCCACATTTTATAACTGACTAAATAAGAAAAAAAAAGAGTCTCCATGAAATAGCTAGAAAGATTGCCTTAACTGATTATTTTGTTTTAATCATTATTGAAATTATTGCAGAAAACTGATGGTTAAAAGCCCATATCTTAGGCAGCTTGAAATGGAAGGTCTGTTCTTTATTTTAAGAAATCAAGATGAAATTAATTATTTTCATTTTGTCTATGGATCTTGCAAACTTTTCTACATATTTGTAGTTTTAAATAGATTGTAGGAGAAATATCAATTATTGATGAATTTCTCACAAAATAATCTAATTTTAATTCTTTGAATTTAACTAAAAATGTTCATTTTTTTAAATATAATGAATCACAAATATTTGTATGTATATACATATTTCTTTGTCCACCTGAAGTTTTTTTAATGTGAAATAACCTGTCCTTACAGAGTGTTCTTATATTGCCAAATCACTATTAGCCTCATTGAAAAACAAGCCAATAACTGCCACAAAATAGCTCTGCAGTTTAAATATAATTGGTCAATAATATGTACTTACACACATTTCCTGCATGTCTACATACACTGAGTAGTTTTTTCCCTTCACATTAATGAAATGCTACAGCTCTGGCAGGAAAGGTGACTTTTGAGTCTGTGTTCAGCATAGAAATAGAAGATAATTAAGTACATTGTCAAAGATAAAAATTAAGGTACAATATTTATAATTTACATAGGTAATTTCCTATGAAAAATCAGAAATTTAATTAGCTTAAACACATAATTAACATAATTATTCATGCCATTTGATGCTAGTTCAAAAAGGAATATAGTATTGAGAGATCATCATATTTGTCTTTTAGCAGATATAAGTTTGGTCCATTACCTGGCACAATGCAAAGAGTAGGCAAACAAAATTATTTTGTCAGAGAATAAATGCATAATAGGTCTATATTTGCCTAACAGTTAATTCGTGTTTCTTAATTTGCATATACATCTGGTCATGGGGAAGTGGCTCAGTGTTTATCAGTGGTAGAAACCAGAGTGGGATCAAAACTTCACATGAAATAGAAACAGTCTGTCTTTGGGAAAAAAAACCCAAAATTTCACATGGAAATTGACATTGAGAAATAACTATAATAGTTTACTATTTATTGAGTGCTTATTCTCTACCAGGCATTGTGCTAAGTTCTTCACATGAATCATGCACTTTAATTCACAACAATCTTTGGAAGTAGTATTATTAGATTTATTTGTTTTAGATATGGAAAATCTAGGTTCATAGAACTTAAGCAAATTGAAAAAGGTCACACAGCTAGTACATGCTAGAAGGAAATCAGATTCATAATTTATATAAAGAACAAGTAGTATTGCTTTTTCAAGACTGTTGGAATGAGACATATGATGAAATTAACAATGCCTGTCTTTCAGAATATTAACTTTATCCTTTAAGCAATGTTATTTTTTAAAATATGTTTATGTTAAAACAGGGCTTCCCAGGTGACACTAGTGATAAAGCACCTGCCTGTCAATTCAGGAGACTTAAGAAACGCTGGTTTGATCCCTAGATCAGGAAGACCCCTTGGAGGAGGGCATGGCAACCCACTCCAGTATTCTTGCCTGGGGAATCCCATGGACAGAGGTGCCTGGCAGGTTATAGTCCGTAAGGTCTCAAGGAGTTGGACATGACTGAATGACTTATCCTGCATTCATGTGTTAAAACAAAAATATTGATCTTTCAAAAGAGAAATTATTGCTTATATACTTTTAATTATGTTTCGCATATAGAACTTACATTATCTGACTTTTCTTGCTATTTTCAAAACTGTGAGGAGTAATTTAGCATAAAGGAATAAATAATAAAAATGAATTATAAAAAGTATGATATCATAATAACTATAAGAGAAATATTTGAAAATAAGCTTTACAGTGGCATAAATGCTAGAGTAAATTGTATCCCCTGTCTGAATCTTCCTAATACCAATTGCTGTTTGAGAACTTATTGCAGCCTCTTGTTCTTAATGACATGCCCTCAAGGAAATCTTTTAGTAGAATACAGTAATAACTGTGTCATAAATAGGCTATATTTTTTTAGTTACTACAAATAACTAATATAATGTTTGGGTAGCTGGCCTCCCCTAATTTAAGTGTTTTCCACCCATGGGAATGCCATAATTACACTATTTTGCTTTAGATGTGAATTAAGGTTAGGATTATTTTAGTTCATTTCCAGTGGGGTTACTAAATCCTGAGACTTCACAATTAATTTGTGTTTTTTATCTGTAGGTGGATCTCTCAGTGGACCTTTGAGGACAATACTGAGTGAGATCCAGAAGGGTCTGATTTCATTTTGAATCTTTCTTTTTATGGGAGTTGACTATTAAGTAATTTACATAATTAAAAATTCCACTGCTGGATCCTTACCGGCAGGAACCAAAATGAATGTGCATGTCTCTGGGAACACACACAGGGTTTGGCAGCAATGGCACAGGGAGAGCTGGAGGTGAATGGCTGAGTGGAGAAATCCTTGACACAGTGCCTGCTGCTGCCTGTCTGGGATGCATGCAGAGGCATGACAGCCCTTCTAGAACCTGTCTTTCACTCTCTTGCTGAGGCACCCCTGAAAGACTAAGTGGGTGTGAGTTAGCATGTGCGGTTTTTGAGTGGTGATGGTGGTAGAAATATATGTGTTTTTACAGATAGCATTTCAATGAAAACACTTGCACTAGCGTTTAACAGCTAGATAACCAATTGGTGTGTTGTTAAAACAAACTTTTGAAAATTGGAAGAAAAAAAAAACTATTGTCTACAGCTGTTAATAATTAATAACGTGGAACGAGGACATCAAAGCTGAGAATGTGAAATGGCTTTGTCTAAATTGCATGCCAGTAAATGGTGGAGTGGATTTGAACACAGTTCTTTGAGTTAAAATCCATTTCTCTTTTGAGAATAGGAATAAGAAAAAATATTTTTAATATTCCAACTTGACTCTTTTTTCTCCTCTTTTTAAAATCATTTTGGTAATGAGGTCAGAATTAGGGTGAGATTCTGGTGTAGTAGAGAGTATTTCAATACAAGACTTCAGCAAAATTCCTAGCATATTTCAAACTGAAAATTTAATAAAGAAAAAAGCTATTTACATAGTGTTTAATTTTATTTCTCTTTACAGTCTAAACCTTAAAAATAAAATTTTTAAGTGGTTTTTATTTTATGTTTCCTTTTCGCTATATTGAATCAATAAAACATTAATTAGTCAAATAACACAAATAAATACCATATATATTTGTAATTCCCCCAAATTAGTTTTTCTTTTTAGTGTGAAAAAAATCACCAAATTATTTTCAGCACTTGAGCACCTAATATCAAACTTTATTTTTCTACATCATTTCTTTTCTAAATTCTTACAAGTTAGTTGTGAGGTGATATGGATGGTGATTCACAAACTGTAATATACTTGTTACATCATGTTGCTTTTATCCTGCCTGCCCACTGTTCATTCTCAATGTGAAAAATCATAGCATGTCAATGACAGGAGGTCTGGCTTTCAGACAGACTTTTGTAATTATTCCCACTGAGGCACTGTCAATGGGATTAAAATACAAATGCTGGATCTGTCCATCCCGGATGAGGTCAGCACTTTGAGCAGTGGGAGTACTATTTCTGCAAGCTGTGCACTCCTCTTTGCATGGAGAAGCATAGACATGAAAATGACACAAATATTTGAAAGCTCCTATGGAAACAGGCTGGCTTTTCCTAAATTAAATGTCCATCTGCAATAAATAAAATAACAGCATTCATTAGAATCCCTATGTACGTATGTAGACTCTACAATAATATTAAGGCCCAGAAAGTTTCAATTACAGAACAATCCACTTATAGTTCATAATTAATAAACTCTTTGCAGCTGTATAACTGTGGCCGGAAACATCTGCAAAGCCTCAGATTTTACACACAGACACACACATATAATTCCTTTAGAAAAAGTTTAATTGTGCTTAAAATCACAGGTCTGGAAACAGAGTAAGAACTGAGGAAGCTGAGTCTAGTTGTATTCAGTTAGCTCTTGGGAGAAGGAGATGGGAAGTAAAAAGGAAACCAGCACTTGTCTGGCTCAGTAAATGTGGGTGAAAAATAAAAGTGTTTAAAATCTATTCATATATTCACTAAAAACTAACTTTGTATATAATCCCCCTACATATGATTTCATATTGATAGGTATCTAAGTTATAAAATTATTCAGATAAAATTGCTAGTCTTCAGATAAAAGGTAAATTTTTATAAAACTCTAAAGTTAGCACATGGGTAAAATATATTGATTATATATTTTCCATTTTTTTGAATTTTTTGCTTAAATTTTTACACCCAAATATAGCTGTATAAAAATAGATGAATACAGAACATATGTGTTAGAAAAGCAAGCTAACATATTTTTGACAGATAAAATTTGGTATTTTTTCTGAATGTTGGCTTACTTAAATGTTCAGTTTAAAATTGCATTATCAATGGATTTCATTATGCAAAACAACTTTACTCGATAAAATGTACAAACCATAAACTTACCCGCTGCAGTTAACAGTTTAAAATATTTTGTTAGAATAGTTATGGGTGTGCTTAGTCACTCTGCGTGTCCACCTCTTTGCGACCCCATGGACTGCAGCCCTCCAGGCTCCTCTGTCCATGGGATTCTCCAGGCAAGAATACTGGAGTGGGTTGCCATGTCCTCCTCCAGGGGATATTCCCAACCCAGGGATTGAAACCAGGTCTCCCATATTGTAGGCAGATTCTTTACCTTCTGACCACCAGGGAAGTCCTAGTATAATTACAGAGTTGTGCAACCATCACTACAAATCAATTTTTGAACATTGAAAATGATAATTTTCATTATCCCGGAAAGAAACCCTGCATCCATTAACAGTCACTTTCTATTCCTCTCAATGTCCCAGCTTTTAGCAACCACTAATCTCCGTTCTGTCTCTATAGACTTGCCTATTCTGGGTATTTCATGTAGACAGAATTATATAGTATATGGTCTTTTGTGACTGGGATTCTCAAGTGGCTCAGCAGTAAAGAATCCACCTGACAATCCTGGAGATGCAGGAGATGCGGGTTCAATCCCTGGGTCAGGAAGATCCACTGGAGGAGGAAATGGCACCCACTCTAGTATTCTTGTCTGGAAAATTCCATGGACAGAGGAGCTTAGCAGGTTGCAGACCATGGAGTCACAAAGAGTCGAACAGGACTGAACACACACATTGCTGCTGTGACTGGATCTATGTGACTGAATTCTTTCACATGGCATAATGTTTTCAAAGTTCAGTCATACCAGAATATATCAAAATTTAACTTCTTTTGATTGATGAATAGTATTCCACTGTGTGTATTCATTTATTAGTTGATGAACATTTGGATTGTTTCCACATTTTGGGCTATGATGAATAATTCTGCTACAAACAGTTAATTATATTCAAGTTTTTGTGTCAGTAAATGTTTTCATTTCTCTTGGGTACATACCTAGGAGTGGAGTTGGGTAACATGATAACTATGTTTGAACTGTTGAGGACTTGCCAGCTTTCTTCAAAGTGGCTGTACCATTTTAGATTCCCAATAGCAGTATATAAGAGTTCTAATTCCTCCATATCCTTACTAGACTTCTTTTAGTTGTCTTATTGATTATAGTCTTCCTATTGGGTATAAGTGGTTTATCAGTATAGTTTTGATTTCCTTTTCCCTGATGACTAATAATCTTGAGCATCATTTTGTGTGTTTATTGGCCACTTATACATGTTCCATAGAGAAATATCTGTTCAGATTCTTTGCCTAATTTTTGATTGGCTTATTAATGAATGTCATTTTAATTATTTTAAAATTTCAACTTATTATACTCTTAACAATATTATTTCCCTCATCAATTTTATGGTGGGAATATCTTATTAACATACATTCTTTCCAGACTTTGATAGTCTAAGAAAAGACATAGAACCTCCAGGATGATGATTCTAAGCACCTGGAAAGTTTTTATAATATAGAAATATCTAAGCCTTAATAATGATTCTGTTATTTTTAATAATGCCAAGACTAGTTTCTCTTCAAAGCACACCTCGTGCTCAGTCATAGAAGACAGCCTACTAAGGCATAGACTTTCAGTGCCTTAAGGTTTAGGATGGGGTCAGCTATGTCTGAAATTAAAGGTGGAGTTTAAGATTTCCAAAAAATGTGCCCATTAAGGTCAAGGGAATCATTTTTGGCTGTAGAAATCAAAAGTATGTGGATTTTCTAGAATAACCATTTTGTGGGAGAATGTCCTTAGAAGTATAATCATTTAGGATATCCCCCAAACTTATGCTTGTAGGTCATGCACCAGGGCAAGTCTGAGTATCTGCACCCTTGATCAGAAAAAAAACAAGTATTCCACTTCACCTAATTCCACCTAAAGAGTGGAAATTTGTCTGTGGCTTTTACAATGGTCTTTAGGATGGTTCATTGAGAACAAACAGTTGTTTACACCAGTACCCTGATTGTTGCATAAACTACCTCGTGTAAGTGTATATTCAAAGGCTTGGCACCCCATTGCTTAAACAGTTGCAATCCATTGAAGACAACTATGTAGTGTGCTGTTGTTGCTGCTGCCGCTGCTAAGTCCCTTCAGTCGTGTCTGACTCTGTGCGACCCCATAGATGGCAGCACACCAGGCTCCGCCGCCCCTGGGATTCTTCAGGCAAGAACACTGGAGTGGGTTGCCATTTCCTTCTCCAAGGCATGAAAGTGAAGTTGCTCAATCGTGTCCTATTCTTAGCGACCCCACGAACTACAGCCTACCAGGCTCCTCTGTCCCTGGGATTTTCCAGGAGTACTGGAGTGGGGTGCCATTGCCTTCTCCGTGCTGTTGTTAGGAGAGTTTAATTAAGAATCAGAATACAAGTCTTTCTTATAAACTCTCTTATATCTTTGTGTTCAGAATTTTATTGCTCTTAAGTAATTTACTTACAAAGTTTGTTTTTTTAAGAATTTAAATCCCAAATATTATTTGAACCAATTGTGTTATATAAGATGATATTCTCATTTTAAAATAATTGAAGTTAAGTATAATATTACAGTTACTTCATTACTGTAGACAATAAAGCAGACCTTGAAATATAGTATATTCTGTAATATAATTTAGTATAGATATATAGTGCAGTAGGTAATCTTGTTACTGTCTAGTAAACAGAAGTTTCATGTACTTCTTAGATTTTCTTTGCTGGTTTTCCATTTAAACAACTGGCTAAGCAAAAACTTGCTTAGTGTATGAAATCTGACAAGATTATGGTTCTTAGCTCTAGGATTAATGAACTTATGTTATTTTATTCACTAAGGCCCATTCATTACTGGTTGGGAAAAAACAGTCAAAAGAATCAGTCCCAAGCAGGTCTTTGTGGTGACATGGAAAAATACTGTTACTAAAATAATTGGTGAAGTATTACTTTTAAAAAAGTAATTGAATATTGAAAACAAATTTTATACATATTTCTAGTCTTCATCAATACAGTGAAACATTACCTTAAAACAATATTCAGTTAAAAAAGCAAAATTATTGAAAGGCAGGAAATTAAAATGGTATGTTTCTTAACTGTAATTTTATGATAGTGCATACACTATATTAATTAGTCTACTTTGAGTTCAAATGCTGTTGAACAAATTGAGAATTGAAGCAAAAGAAGAAAAAACTGTAAAACCACTGTATCACAATTCCTAGAAAGTTATTCTTATATACTTCACCATTATGTATGAAGGGAATTTATTTTTGATCGAGGTTTCAGAAGGCATTTACCATGAAAAACTTTTTTACTTGTACCTTTTTGGAAAACAAGCTGCATTTATAAGAAAGGAGAAATTGCCTTTATTTCTATGTAGGCTTTTGGGAACAGTTGGAGAGCTCATTTAAGTCTTCCTTAAGTGGTTAAATCTCAGGTATATCACTTCACCCCAGTTTCTCTTCCTGAGTATTTTCCTCAAGCTATTTCATCTAGATATCTTATCTAAAATTTTACTTTTATGAGCATCTGTTACTTCTTTCCAAAACTTTTTACCACCCAATTGCTCAAACTACTATCCTAAGAGATACAGCTTATGTCTTCTTGTGTTCTTGGCTTTCCTCTTCATATTGTAGCTCCCAAGATTTTATACTTATTTTTAATAAATTTAAATTAATGGCTTCCTTAAAGGGTGAGTGAAAACCGTCTTGTTACAACTTATTATTTTCAATATTAACTGAACTGAAACAGAATAGTACTTAAAAAAAAATGTTAAGACTTTTATGACCACATTTTTTGGGATTGCTTCTCTCATTATCTATTTAATGATGGCCATGCATGTACGCCATCATTTTGCAGGCATCCTCAGTGCCAAAATTCATAGTGAAATTGAAGAGATCTATTTAATACACCTCTTCTGTAAGGTGTGCTAGCCTTAGATATTATTTCACCATTTTCTAAATTAATAGCTTTAAATAGTCAAAGGGTATACTAAAAGACAGTAGATACCCACTGAAAATTCATTTGGGGGATGCTAAAACTTCAAGACACATTGAATAGATGCCAGACTTTGGCTCATTCAGCAGTCAAAGCTGAAGCAATAGCATATGGTTAAGTATCAGCAGTCCTGTGTTTTAAATCCAGTTTTAACCTAGACAATGGAATTATTTGAGGAACTCATGTTAACTTTGCTTCAAATCTGTTTTCCCATCTGCTAAAATGGTAACAGAATTTAATGTAATTTGAAAGTTGAGTGATAAGGGTTTTAAATTTCTCTACATTAGGTACCATAGGTATTCTACAAATCATGGAAGTGGAACAAGAAATGTTCCTCCTTATTTGTGAGAAAAGTGGGAGTAGGCCTTTAGTTAGAAGCCTTTATTTGCAGCAGGAGGATGAGAATTGCAGGAGATTCCACTAGGTACTTTGCTGCCTACCGGTTCTGGAAGTGTTACCTTGTTGTTGCTCAGTTGCTAAGTCAAGTCTGACTCTTTGTGACCCTGTGGACTACAGTCTGCCAACCTTCCCTGTCCTTCACTGTCTCCTGGTGTTTGCTCAAATTCACATCCCTTGAGTTGGTGATGCTATCTAATGATCTTATTCTCTGCTACCCTCTTCTCTTTTTGCCTTCAATCTTTCCAAGCATCAGGGTCTTTTCCAATGAGTCAGCTCTTTGCGTTAGGTGGCCAAAGTATTGGAACTTCAGCTTCAGTCCTTTCAATGAATATTCAGGATTGATTTTGTTTAGGATTGACTGGTTTGATCTTGGGTTTCCCAGGTGGCTCAGACAGTAAAGAATATGCCTGTAAAGCAGGAGACCCGGGTTTGATCCCTGGGTTGGGAAGATCCTCTGGAGAAAAGAATGGTTACCCACTCCAGTATTCTTGCCTGGAGAATCCCATGGACAGAGGAGCCTAGTGCGCTATAGCCATGGGGTCGCAAAGGGTCAGACATGACTTAGTGACTGAACAACAACAACAAGGTAAGGCTTCCAGAATTGATAGGTTGCAAGCTACCTAGTAGAATCTTGTTTTATCTTAGCTGCATACTAAGTCACATTGGCTGTGTCCAACTCTGTGTGACACTATGGGCTCCTCTGTCCATGGGATTCTCCAGGCAAGAATACTGGAATGGGTTGCCATTTCCTTGACCAGGGGATCTTCCTGACCAGGGGCTCTCAAGTCTTCCGCATTGGCAGGCAGGTTCTTTACCACTAGCACGACCTGGGAATAGAAACAAAATAAAAAAAAAAGAAAAGAAAAAAGCTTACCCAGTAGATGTTAAACGTTGATCTTACCTAGTAGATATTAAATCGTGTTGCCCTTGTGTCCATTTCCTTGTTCCCTAAGCTCCTATCCCTGTAAAAACTAAATAAATACATATAATATTATCAAAGACTATGAGCATACACCTCTTCTCTCTGTCTTTATCGTTTTTTCTTTTTTAATTCTCTGGGACTTTGTGTTATCAAGCTGCAGGTTGTGAATAAAGCATCGCATTCTCTATATTATGGATGTTCTATCTGACCACTGAATTACAGATAATACATGGAGCAAGATACAGTGCATACTTATGGGAATTTCCAGCCTGAGAAATCCGTGCTAAATCCTTTATCCTACCAGTAAACCATTCTTTTATGTGGCAAGGTCATATCTTTAGAAACATTTTAAACTGTTTTTTGATATTATTTCATAATGGATCTCACTGTTCTGTGTCTTAGATTTGTAGTAATTGCTACAAGAATATGTGAAGATGCATTCTTCTACTGGCCTAATATGTTTGCCAGTGTTTCCCTCTTGTAGGAATTGAGGAGGCCAATTAAAGGCAGACTGGCCTCTGAGAGCAAAAGTGGATCATATATTTAGATAGAGATGATGGTAGTTCTGTTCACAAATCTTTAACTTATCTATTACAATATAATCTACCTTTAAGTTTTTAAGGTATCTAAAATATCTGTCTTGTTCATATAAAACAGCCTTTTTTTTCTTTAAGCTTAAAAGATAATTTGGATTTATTAATTGAACCAAATTATGTATTGACTATTCAGCATGTGAGCAAAAATATAGAATGACTTAATTTTTTTTTTTTCCTGGAGAATAAGATAGGATTTTCTTAATAAGATAGGATTGTTTTTCCCACCCATGAGTGAAAATATGATTATGCTGCTGAATAATGCCCAAGTTGAGAATATTAAATAAACTTGAATCTAATACATAAAAGTTATAATTGAATTTATGTTAAATATTCAGTAATTTTTCTTTATAGATATGATTTATTAATTTCTATTAAATTTGAAGGTCACTGAAACTTAAAGAGATATTCATTTAATAAATATGGAGGGCAAATTGAATCTCTTTAATATATTCAATGTATGGTACCATCAATTAATTTAAAAATGTTGAAATAATGAAAATTGAATTTGCTAAATTTTAATTGAAGATAAATATGTAAAATGCCTGGGGATAGTAAATGCTTCCAGGTTACTTGATTTTATAACATGTAGTCTAAGTGAGTAAGGGAAACTCACTGGAAGGTGGTAGATGTCTTGGGTGCCTGTATATTCATTGCTGAGAGCAATTGCTGTGTTACTGTGACTATCCTAACTTTTCCCAGTAGAGGAGAAAGAGTGATCACCTGTTTGTAGTTAATGGCTTTCTCTTTATTTCTGATAGAATAGGTTTCTCCTTGGAGAAGGCAATGGCAAGCCACTCTAGTACTCTTGCCTAGAAAATCCCATGGACAGAGGAGCCTGGTGAGCTACAGTCCATGGGGTCGCTACTAGTCAGACAAGACTGAGCGACTTCACTTTCACTTTTCACTTTCACACATTGGAGAAGGAAATGGCAACCCACTCCAGTGTTCTTGCCTGGAGAATCCCAGGGATGGCAGAGCCTGGTGGGCTGCCGTCTATGGGGTCGCACAGAGTCGGACACGACTGAAGCGACTTAGCAGCAGCAGGTTTCTCCTATCCATAGGATTTCATTATTTTTAGTAACAGGGAAATTTGCTGAGTGGAAAGCAGACTGCCTTAGAACTTAAATTGGTTGAAATTATATCTTGAAGTTTTCTGAAAATTGGTAGGGGGAATACATTTCTATCATTTTAAGATAAAAATTTTTGCATCACTGTTATTTCTAGTCAGGTCATAAAATGATTTTAATATTTTCACTAAGAACCATATTCACACATAAAGACTTAATTTACAGCTGTATTAGATTATGAAAACAGAACTTTGAAGTGTGTTAATGCAAATCAACAAGCAAGTTAATTATTACTGAAATCAAAGTTCCCCTGAATTAACCATGCTGAGATTTTGTCTAAATAAATTATGTTTGTGTTTAGTTTTGGGCTCTAGATTTTGGACTGATGCCAACTGCAGGTCCAAGTTTGCTGTATCATTTGGTTTTTATTATTTTGTTTTAAAATGTAGTATTGTAAAATAGGTTTACTGATATACACTAAATAGAATTATAGAATTATACCATAAAGGGCATAATCTTCCTTTTTTTTCTGTTTAATTAGAGACTTACAACTTATAGTTAGTGATAGTTGTCAGGAAACATAGCTACAGATATAAAAAGAATATGTTAGAAATTTCTTATTAGAATCCAGGTTTCTACTGAGTTTGATGACAGCACATTTGGGAATCAGATTTCCTATTTTATTGTTTGCTAAAAATTACTAAAATTCAAAAAGGGTCTGCCTGTTCTCATGTTTTTATTTTCACTTTCTTTTGCATTCTCAGCCTGTGGCCGTGGGTTCTACAAATCTTCCTCTCAAGATCTTCAGTGCTCTCGTTGTCCAACTCACAGTTTTTCTGATAAAGAAGGCTCCTCAAGGTGTGACTGTGAGGATGGGTACTACAGGGCTCCATCTGACCCACCATATGTGGCATGCACAAGTAAGTTCATAATTGTAGAATAAAGACTTTCAGATCCCTTCCATTTGTTTGTAGGATTGTGACATCACTGAGATAAGCCTGAAATTTCTAAGTACATTCTTAATTATTATTAAATACTTATAAATGTTCCATAAACCAATAATGCTAAACAATAATATAAAATAGATACACCTTACATCATCATTAGTGTAGTTTTCGTGTCTCCCAGATCTTTATGATTAAAATCCCAGATTTTACACATGTATCCAATAGGAATAACAAATAAAATGTAAAAGTTATTTCTGTCTTGCATGGCTTTAAATGTAATTAAAAAGTAATGGTTTCTGAATTAAAATTCCATCACTAAATAGAGCAAATCTCACATCTTGGTGCTTCAATGAATGAATGTTTGAGAGACTCAAATCCAAAGCCAATTCCAGACATTACTATAAATCATTCTTGAGCAAATTAAGAATGAATAGATGTATTCTCTCTTATATGGTTAAAAGGAAAACTATTTTTAAACAACTACACAACTGTTTTTTTAGGCGCATTAACTATTCTTTTTTAATTGCTTGGAAGAAAAAATAGCTAAAGACTGTGGCAAAACTACAAAGACAGTGGTTATCCTGTTTTCATTTTGATATATTAAATGGAAAATAAATAAAGCCTCTTGCCAAGTGAATTCAGGAAGGTTTTTATAAGGTTTCTCTAGGAAAGGTAATGAAATGTTTATGTGAAAGAAAGTATTTCAACTAGTTTTCTGTGTGGTAATTGAGCCACTAGCTTAATGTTCCACGTGGGTCCTTTCATTTGTTTGTTTGTTTGTTTGTGGCTATTTTTATTTATTCATTTTCTTATTTTTGGTTTCCTAAGGGCCTCCATCTGCACCACAGAACCTCATTTTCAATATCAACCAAACCACCGTGAGCTTGGAATGGAGTCCCCCTGCAGACAATGGGGGAAGAAATGATGTGACCTATAGAATACTGTGTAAGCGATGCAGCTGGGAGCAGGGTGAATGCGTTCCCTGTGGGAGTAACATTGGCTACATGCCCCAGCAGACTGGATTAGAGGATAACTATGTCACTGTCATGGATCTGCTGGCCCACGCTAATTATACTTTTGAAGTTGAAGCTGTAAATGGAGTTTCTGACTTAAGTCGATCCCAGAGGCTCTTTGCGGCTGTCAGTGTCACCACAGGTCAAGCAGGTATGTTTTCCTGTTTGTCTTCACTGAGTGAAAAGTGAGTGAGGTCTCTCGCTTGAATATTTCCTTAACTCAGCTGTACAGAACTTGATTACTCCAGCTTGTTGAGTATTCACACCTTTAGCTTTTCTTTGTTATTTCTTCTGTTGTCTGTTAAACCATTACTAGACTCATTAACATCTCCTCCAGAGATCTGGCAGGAGAAAGAAAAGGGGATAAATTGTAAACCAGTTAAAGTTGCTCTAAGAGGAGCAATTCTGTTAAGCTTAAGGGCAGGACGGGGAAAATGGACAAAATAAGATGTGGGATATTTCTTGCATTTTTTACCTTTTGGTGTGCTATGTGTTAAGGGCTCGTGATCAAAATTTACATAATTAGGAATAATGAAGGAGTTGGCTTCAATGTCTCAAGTAGTGACTACCACATAAAATGTGATATTTGTAATACATGGCAAATCTGCGTTAAAAATTGCATGAAGGAATTTACATTCCTCACTAGATTTGTAGATTAACTCCATTATATCATGTTAATGTCTATAATATTGAAAAAAGTATTTAGGAGATCTCCTGAGGATTTAAAAATAAATGAATTAAGAAATATAATAAATATGATGGTTGTGAACTGGTAGCTTAGCCTAAAAGCAGTTTGACTTGTCTTCTTACTGGCATTTAAGATGCCCTACTTGGTCATTCTTTGCTGTGGTTAAGTTGGTTTTGGAAAATATAAATTGGGAAGGTAGCTTCAGAAACTGGGGACTTTCTAAACCTTCAGAAAAATCTGATGACTGAGGGAAGTTCCTTTTGAAAATTCTTACTGCTGAAGGATGATGCTATGTAGTTGATGTGGCCAAATGCTATGTCATTGACATTAATAAAATTAGACCTGTACCAGAGTACTGAGTTGTGTAAGCATCATAATAAGGTTATAACAAGGTATTCTTAATCTTTGGCTAGCTGTCAACAGACATTATTATCACAAATTCCTGGACATAGACTGATCATATCTATGCCAATTTTATTAATTCATTTTTTATTGAATTTTATTAATTCATATCTATGCCAATTTTAATCAAGTGTTATCTATTTAAATAATATCTGTACAATGAAACCTATGCATAAGTCTTATGCTTACCATTTTGAACAGATTAGTGTGTTCCTATTTTAAAGGCTTCATTTTGATGTTTATTTAAAAGGCTATTGCAAATCACATTTCTTAATGTAAAAGCTGATGTCTGGAGATAAAACAGCATAGAAACTTTTAAATCTTCAAAAATTGGACAAAAGAAGTAACTGATTTAACTAATACTTGGACTGACTCATTTTATTTACCCTCACTTCATTTACCATTCTTTTAAAATGCTGTTGTCGCTAGATATTTTTACTTGTGTTGCTTTATATTGAAATTTGTCATCATAACATTACAGTAAGTGTTTCTGAAACATTTTGGATTCTTGTTTGTGTCCCTACAGCTATCTTTTGAATCATTAATAAAAACTGTTAGGTCTGCTGAGCTAGAAAAACTGCTCTTTTCCTGCTGATAACAAGTATAAGAAGGGATGTTTTTATTTATTTTTGAATTCAACCTAAAGATACTGAACGGATACTACAAGTTGAGTTTGTCAGATAGACCACTTTGGGGATCTGTTTTCTTGCTCTTTAAATGACTATTATTTAACTTTTCAAGTTAACACTTCACAGTCTAAATAGGTCATAGATTTTCCATAAATTCCTGAATCAACTATCTTACAGTAGTTAAGTAAAATGGCTTTATCCCTTCATTCTCTTCTGGTTAAGAGTAAACTAGGTTTGTTTGCTTTGGGGAGTAATTTAAATGTATAAAAATTAGATTTCTGTGGTTATACAGCTCTGTAAATATACTTAAAAATGTTGAATTGTGTACTGAAAATGCATAAATTTTACGGTATGAAAATTATATCTCAAAAAAGCTATTAACATTTTAAAAAGAAGAAATACAATGCAGTTTAAAAAAAAAACTAGGTTTGCACTTTTATGTTAAAATATTAATTCACAATTTCCTAGTCCCAGCTACATACATCTCAAATGCTAAAAACCCTTGAATATATACATTTAGCTTTTTCTGCTTTCTAAAAGAAGTACATTAATAAGGCAGCAAGCTGTGGTAATTTTTAAAGTTATAATATATTTTTAGCACAAAATATAAAATACGTTAGTGATTATTGTTCAGTTAAATTGATAACCACTCCCCCCACCCACATCATCAATATTTCCTTTTTCTAAGGGGAGAATGATTTGAAACTTTGCCCATGTTTATGATCATCCATGGAAACCTACAATGATCCTTAAATTCTCATTCTGCTTTAACCAAACTGCATTACCTCCCACCTAGTTTATGCTGCAGTCACTTCAATAATGAATTTAAGGGTCTCTGGTCAGTTATTACTCTCATCAGCAACCCACTGGGACAAAAAGAATCTGCATGTGTTTGAGCAAGATGAGAGAGTAAGAATGAAAAATCATCAGGCAGTGTTTGAAAGATTGTGTGTATACTTTGTAGTTTGTTTTTTTTTTTTCTATTAAATTTGAAGTCTGAGGCTCAGGACCCTCCATAACGGCATTTGTGGAAATGGAAGTACATTGAAGACCCCTTGTCCTTTCCTCAGGATAGTAGTAGGGTTATAGGTCTTTAAGGACCTGCATACTAGCCCCTGTTGCCACTTATGAGGTAAATACTTTTGGGTGGACCACAGAGGTTCTACGTGAGTAAAATGGAGATAAAATGGTGTGTATGTTCCTGTATTATCCTGTTAATGAGATATTGGAGAAAATTTTAAACTCTTTATTGTCTCAAAAGTGTTATTTCAGTGAGGAGCATAATGATTGCTGATTAATCCTCTTTTATGCAACACTTTGTGGACCTGACAAGGCAAAGTATTCTATAATTTTTATCTACTGTCATGCGTCTGAGGTGGGGGATATAATCGAGGCCCAGAACTGGCAACTGTGTGTTATAGCATGGCAGGAGGGAGAAATTAATTTTGTTCAGTCACAGGTTATCTTAAGACTGAGATTCTTATTTTAAAAAAATAATTAACTTTAAGATGAGACATGTATAGAGAAGCATAATATATGATATTTATATTTAGATAGTTTTTGTGTTTGCTTATCAGGAACATATGACTTACACAAGCTGGCTGAAATGTATTCTTTTTTGTAGTTGTTTTGTTCAGAAGGATATTGTTCTATTAAGGGTGAAGTCACACAGATCAAACTTGTAAACTGGAGATTGTGTGTGTGTGTGTGTGTGTGTGTAAGGGAGAAAGCATATGCATTTGATTTATGACATTATGATCCTCATTCTTCCTTACAGTGGAAGACTCTCTGGAACAGATATGGTCTTGATAATTGCATAAATGTTCTGAAGAGGTAACTATTTAATTGCTACTTTTCAGAACATTAACTCAGACAACTGTTCGGAGTAGTATTGTCAATATCAGTCAATTTATGTCTAGCACTGTGGGAGAACAGAAGAGCAAAGAATGGTCCTGTCCTTATGAGGAGCCATTACTGTAGCCAATGTATATTAAGTTATACAACTAATGAGAAGTTACCTGAATATAATGTGATACACGCTGTAGAACAAAAATTAGGAACAAAATATAGAACCTCAAAGAAGGAATGATTTTCTTCTGTGGAAAGAAAGGGAGTCTTCACGGAAAAGATGGCAATCAATCTAGAACTTTAGAATGAATATGGTTTTGCCAGAAGGAGGATGAGTAAGTCATATTCTGAGCTGTCAGGAGGACTTGTCCCATGAAAACAGAATAATCGCCACTACCTTCTTCTCACAGATCAACTTCATTAACACACCAAAATGGGCTGCAGAAAAGTTAGTAAAAACCGCTCACCCTAAAATTACTGTCTCTGTCTATAATACCTTGATTCACTGTGGGATCCCTTGGACAATCAGAAAATTTTTAGCTTTGTTAGAAAACATAAAATTATAATATGTGGTTTCCCACCAAGAGATGTAAGAGACTTAGCAATTATTCTTCAGGTCAACAATTATGTTATGTTTGTGTCTTCACCATCTAGCACAGTTCTTCCTGTATTACTCATCTTGTGCAGTTAATTCCAGTGAGGAAGCTAGTCACATGCAAGAAAAGTTAAGTGATTTTATAAGTGAAAAAATTCAGACATGAATGGAAAAGGCATAGGATTTGATACTTGATGACATAATTACTTCACGTTCGATAAGATATTTCACCTCTTTAACTTGAATTTTCTCCTAAATAGATGGGATCATGATACTTAACTCCTCATATTATTAGAAAATTAGCTTTTAGCTTAATACCTGTAGGATTTATTAGAATAAAATGAGTGTGTTATTATATTACAACAATTATAATAATTGCCAAGAACTAACTCATTGGAAAAGACCCTGATGTTGGGAAAGATTGAAGAAAGGAGGAGAAGGGAATGACAGAGGATGAGATGGTTGGATGGCATCACTAAGTCAATGGACATGAGTTTGAGCAAGCTCTGGGAGATGGCAATGAAAAGGAAGCCTGGCATGCTGCAGTCCATGGTGTCGCAAAGAGTCAGACATGACGGAGCAACTGAACTGAACTGAACTGAATGGTAAGAATTACTAGTGAGTGAACACCCTTATGACAGAAAGTGAAGAGGAACTAAAAAGCCTCTTGATGAAAGAAAAAGAGGAGAGTGAAAAAGTTGGCTTAAAGCCCAACATTCAGAAAACTAAGATCATGGCATCCAGTCCCATCACTTCATGGGAAATAGATGGGGAAACAGTGGAAACAGTGTCAGACTTTATTTTGGGGGGTTCCAAAATCACAGCAGATGGTGATTGCAGCCATGAAATTAAAAGATGCTTACTCCTTGGAAGGAAAGTTATGTCCAACCTAGATAGCATATTAAAAAGCAGAGACATTACCTTGCCAACCAAGGTCCTTCTAGTCAAGGCTATGGTTTTTCCAGTGGTCATGTATGGACGTGAGAGATGAACTGTGAAGAAAGCTGAGCACCGAAGAATCGATGCTTTTGAGCTGTGGTGTTGGAGAAGACTCTTGAGAGTCCCTTGGACTGCAAGGAGATCCAATCAGTCCATCCTAAAGGATATCAGTCCTGGGTGTTCATTGGAAGGACTGATGATAAAGCTAAAACTCCAATACTTTGGCCACCTCATGCAAAGAATTGACTCATTGGAAAAGACCCTGATGCTGGGAAGGATTGGGGGCAGGAGGAGAAGGGGACGACAGAGGATGAAATGGCTGAATGGCATCACTGACTTGATGGACATGAGTTTGGGTAAACTCCGGGAGTTGGTGATGGACAGGGAGGCCTGGCGTGCTGCAATTCATGGGGTCACAAAGAGTCAGACACGACTGAGAAACTGAACTGAACACAATATATTTTTTGATGCTTTTTAAATGTAAAAGGTACACATAAAGAGTGTCAAGTTGAATGTCTTAATGTTACTTAATGTCTTTGGACTCATGGAGAGGTCTGAGACAGAAGACCTCGAAGAGCTCATCTTGTGTCCGTAATTAAATGGACAATCAGAGTACAAACTATACATTGCACAGTACAAGGTTGACTGCTGATTATTGATAGCTGAGTAATATGTGTATAGATACTATCATTTTTAATGAGATCTATGACTTACAATGCTTAATTAAGGATGAAAACTATAACCTCTTAAAAGAGGATTGATTTCCCAAAAGAAGAAGAGAAAGAGCTGAGCAGAAGAGAAGTTGAGCCATGATACAGTCTCTTTCGAATCATCTACCAACTCCATGGGAATTCACCTGTAAGGGATCTTCAGTTTGTCCCAATTTGAAAAGAGAGTAGAAGGCTTTTACACCTCTTTGTCACACAGGCATTGACTGTAGGCTCCTCTAGGAAGGTGTCATTTTTGAGACGAGGAAATTCTAAAAGGGGATAGGGAACAGAGGTCTGTTTTTGAGCAGCTGCCTCAGCAGCTAGCAAATTCTTTCTTCATTCCTTCACTAAAGGAATGGGGGCCATCTCTCATAACATGCGTTACATAGAACTAAATCATGTCAAAGAATACAAGGGGCAAAGTTTAGAATGTGTTTAGAGAATAAGTGGTATAAACTGGATGAATAGAGGTTTCTGGGAAGAACTAATGGGAAAGTTTATTTTTAAGAAAGAAGACCTTTCTAATTGGAGGAGGGGATAGTGGGAACAGGATGTTTTGAATAGGCAAGTTACATAACTAACCCTGGTTTACATTTTAATTTTTTGTGTATCTTCATAGAACATTTGATGTATTCCATATAAGCAGTTTTTATTTTTTTTTAATTCCCTGCTTAGCCTTGATTCCTCTGGAAAGCAGATATGTAGAAAACATTTTCAGAAAGTATGAGAAAGTATCAGCAAAACTGACACGTCAAGGTAGAGACCAGTAATTTCTCTACAAAGCTATCTCAGAGAATCTCTATCAAAAAAACAACTATTTTCTGTTTCTCGTCTTCAGTTCTGTTGTATATGAATGAATGAATGGTTTTTATGGCACTTATATAGATACTGTATCATTAAAATTTGGAGTAAATTTGTAAAGTTAGTAAGACAGGTATTAATACCAATTACAGGTAAAAAGTTGAATCTTAGACTTAGTAATGTCACATGGCAATTATAAAGTGGTGACCCAGAGTAATCAGGTATACTTGTAATCAAGTATACTGCTTACCTCAGAATTATTATATTATGTAATCTTGTCATGGGCTGCTACTTTAAAGAATTTAGCTCTACAATCCTTTACATGGGAATTTGGAGATTGATTCAATGGTTTAGTGATAGATTATTCCTCAATGAAAGGGGGACCTCCTATGAAGTTTTGTTTCCTGACAATATTAATAACACATATAGTGTCTGAGAAAGAAGCGTTGGTAACTGTATTATTTGCCTCCTATCTATGACTTTATGGGCTTCCCATCTGGCTTCAGTGGTAGAGAGTCCACCTGCTAAGAAATAGAGGTGGATTGATCCCTAGATCTCCCCTGGGGAGATCCCTCAGAGAAGGAGGTGACAACCCACTCCAGTATTCTTGCCTGGGAAATTCCATGGACGGAGGAGCCTGGTGGACTGAAGTCCATGGAGTCGCAGAGTCAGACAGGAATTAGTGATTGAACAGCAACAGCTATGATTTTATTACCCTCCTTTAAGAAACTTCAGAGACATCTCTTCATATCTTGACTAATTTCCCTTGTGTTTTCAAATGCCCAGATCTTATTTCTCTGTTAAAATTAAGCCTTGCTTCAGTATTCCCTTTACTTAGATTTTTGAACTTTACGTAATGTTCCAAATGAAATATAACCATAGAGTTATATTATGTAACATTATAGGTGAGTAAAATTCTACAAAAAAAAGAGAACCAAAAATCATTCTCTGTATTTGTCAGAAATATCTTCACTCCCATTCATTAATGTGACTCAACTGTGATGATTTTTCTCATATTGATAAATTAATTCAGATCATCTCTTTTCAATGATATTAAAGAGTATACCATCAAGTTATGTATCCTTTAAGTAAAAGCAACTAATTCCATCTAAGTTTATGTATGTTGATATTTCTTAGAAATCTATAAGCTTAATTTATATTTTAAGGGAATATAATGTTAAAATATATTTTCTTGTGTGAGAGATTTACTGAATATTATTAAATGCTGCAATTGCCATATAAATGCAAAAAAAAAGTGACAACAAAAATTTTTTTAGAAATAGTGTTAATGTTGTTAAAATATACATTACTTATGCAGTGCAGCAGCAGAATATACATGCTTATAAAATATACATGCTTATGCAGTCTGCAGCAGAAGAATCAACTGAGTGAGATTCCTTTAACAGTAACCCATTCAACATGTGCATTTCTGTTTCTAGTTATTTTCTAAACCTGATGTATCTGAATGGCATAGCAGGATTCAGTCATGCTAATTTTTACTGGAGGGCATGACATTTCAGAAATTTATATGCTTTGCTTAACAAGTAGGAGATTTGACTATGTTAGAGAAATTTAATGCTTTGAGTATTGTTGTGACACCTTTGATTTAAAAGTATACATGTAGATCCATTTACAGTTTTTCATCAATATATATCAGTAATTAAGACATCTATATTGAAGATTTTTTGGACACTATTTTAGCAAAATATTCATTATAAGAAATACGGCCATGTGGTATTAATACTGACAACTAACACTATTGACTATTTAGTGTGTGCTAATCACTTTAAGGAGAAAGCAATGGCAAGCCACTCCAGTACTCTTGCCTAGAAAATCGCATGGACAGAGGAGCCTGGTGGGCTGCTGTCCATGGGGTCGCTACTAGTCGGACACGACTGAACGACTTCACTTTCACTTTTCACTTTCACACATTGGAGAAGGAAATGGCAACCCACTCCAGTGTTCTTGCCTGGAGAATCCCAGGGACGGCGGAGCCTGGCGGGCTGCCGTCTATGGGGTCGCACAGAGTCGGACACGACTGAAGCGACTTAGCAGCAGCAGCAGCAGCAGCAATCACTTTAAACGTAAAGACCCATATGCCTATACAGCATCTTCACATCCCAAATTCACAACAAAAATTTGGGAAACAGTTATGTGTTTTTGTGATAGGATCTTATAGTAAGTATCTCATGCATCTTATAATATCTGTGAAATATTTGTCTTTCCTGTTAGAAATCATAGTGTAAAGAAACAGTGCCATCTTTGGTATTATTCTCTTGCCTCTACTATATATAGGGCCCAAAGTACATGCTTCGTAAACTTGTTGATTTAAATCCATAAATTAGTTATCTATTGTCATGTAAAGAGACTTTTTAAGATTATCAAGATTAATATATAAAGGGTTAGTTTAATTTAAATTTAACATGCTGCTGCTGTGCTGCTGTGTCACTTCAGTCGTGTCCGACTCTGTGTGACCCCATAGACGGAAGCCCATCAGGTTCCCCGTCCCTGGGATTCTCCAGGCAAGAACACTGGAGTGGGTTGCCATTTCCTTCTCCAATGTGTGAAAGTGAAAAGTGAAAGTGAAGTCGCTCAGTCGTGTCCAACCCCTAGCGACCCCACGGACTGCAGCCTACCAGGCTCCTCCATCCATGGGATTCTCCAGGCAAGAGTACTGGAGTGGCTTGCCATTGCCTTCTCCTTTAACTATGTTAAAAATTTAACATAGTTTTATTTAAATTATGCAGTGACTATATAAGATAATGATTTGAAGTATAAAAATTGTGATTTGGTCTTGAAGCTATAAATATATTTAAAATCTTAAAATGAGTTTTCATCCATACGTTAGTATTTAGCAGAGATTTAGAACAAAAGCTTAAAGGAAACTTATTATGAGATATTAAGATACAAGTAACATTTAACTTTGAAATCTTTTATACTTACTTCTCCATGGGCTTCCCACAGAGCTCTAGTGGTAAAGAACCTGCCTGCCAATGCAGGAGACATAAGAGATGTGAGTTCGATCCCTGGGTCAGGACGATCCACTGGAGGAGGGCATGGCAACCCACTACAATAGTCTTGCCTGGAGAATCCCATGGACACAAGAGCCTGGAAGGCTACAGTCCATAGGTTTGCAAAGAGTCAGAATGACTGAAGTGATTTAACACACATACATACGTCTCCATATTTTGAAAACTTACTGAAAATAGAATTGATTATTTCTTTTTACATGATATCGAATTTAGTAAAAGCATGAACAGAGACCAACATTTGAGATTTTTCATCAGCTTAAGACTACTACTTTAAGCACGTTACCAACTTTTTATAGCTTATTTTTAATATTTTTTCATTTGTGTAGTTTTGTAACTGTTTAAGACTATAGCACATAGCTGTTCTATGATATTTCTTAATTAAAATATGTGTAAGGAAATGTCTATAAGCACCTGTGTTCTCATCCCATATCTTCATCTTATTCCCATCTTCCAGTATTTTTCAGTATCTTTGTAAATTGTCAAATCCGCCTCTTTCTGATTTTATAAATATTTGTAATGAACTGTTTACACTTATATTGTTAGGACTGTAAGTTGAGCTACATACTACTGAATGAAAGAACTCTGTTAACATTTGAAAGAAACCCAGTATGTTTTAAGAGTCATCTTTTTATTTCAATACATCTTAATCTTTTCTTAAGTTCTTTAATCTCAAAATTGCTGTTTTGTGATAATAATGTTTATGTATCTGAAGAAAGAAATTTATTTGTGCAATAAGTCAGATATAATACTGCTGTGGACTGAGTTGTGTCTTTGTCCAAATTTGTATGTTGAAGCATTATCCTCAACATGGCCACAGTATATTTGAAGATAGGGACTGAAAGGAGGTAATTAAGGTTAAAGGAGGTCAAAAGTTTGGGGCCCTAATCCCTTAAGTTTAGTGTCCTTACCGTAAGCAGCACAAGAGAACTGGCTCTCTCTACATACACTCACAATGAGGAAAGGTCAATGAGTACATCACCACAACATCTGGCTTGATCTACAAGCCAGAAAGAGAAGCCTCATCCAAACCTGAACCCTACTGGACTTCCAACTTCCAGAACTTTGGGAAAATTAATTTGTTTTTTTAAGACAGTAAATTGATGGTAGACTAAGTAGACTAATACAAATACCCGTTCCTGAGATAATATAGTTCCAACCTATCATTTGAAGAAAATTATTGGACTGCAAGGAGATCCAACCCATCCATCCTAAAGGAGATCAGTCCTGAGTGTTCATTGGAAGGACTGATGTTGAAGCTGAAACTCCAGTACTTTGGCCACGTGATGTGAAAAATTGAAAAGACCCTGATGCTGGGAAAGATTGAAGGCAGAAGAAGAAGGGGATGACAGAGGATGAGATGGTTGGATGGCATCACTGACTCAATGGACATGAGTTTGGGTAAACTCTGGGAGTTGGTGATAGACAGGGAGGCCTGGTGTGCTGCAGTCCATGGGGTTGCAAAGAGTTGGACACAACTGAGTGACTGAACTGAACTGAATTTATTTTCCCTGTGAATGAGAACAGCTAAGGTATGAACACAATTTTGTGGCTAGGTAAAGGAGTGGGAGTTGTAGGCATTTTATGCATTTTTGTGATTTCTCCTCATCAAAAAGTACTAAATTAATTTAAGCGATGTATTAAAGTAAGTACTGGAAAACCAATAGTAATATTTTCTTTTAACATTCAAGATAATTTTTTTAAACAGAACAAATTCATTATCTCATAAATTATAGAAAGTGCTACATTGATGGTAGCAGAACATTCAATATGAAATAACTTATGAATTTTGTCCCTGATTTTCAAGCTTGAGCAAGTTTGTCATATTCTTGGCAATTTTAAACTAGCAATTTCTACATGATTAAGAAGTGAGTGCTATTTCAGGATTCTCTAGTGGGAAAAAAATTATAACTCTATGTTTTGGATATTTAAATTTGTAACTTGTTAAATTTGAGCTTCCTCTAAACAGACTTTGCAAAAAATATGACTGCCCGTTAGGATCATTATCCTGGAATACTCCATAATGATGGAATTATGTAAAGTAATTCTTATTGTATGCATTGTCCTTAATAGAAAATCCTTCATTTTGCTACTGTCAGTTTGTAAAGTAGTGATTATAGAAAATTGAAAATATATCCACTAGAATATTACTTATAAAGAAACAGCTCTTTTTCTTTAAAAGTCAAGAAATTTGTTCAAGTGAGATTTAAAAAATCTATTTTAACTGAAATGTGACTAACCAAACCACCTACTCTTTACTTTTAGGGAGAAAAAGATGATAAAACAAGTTAACAGCAGGGACTAATGTAAAATGTGCAAATTTTTTTCAGGTTACAATCCTGAGTCAATATATATTGAATTCTGTCTATTTTTCTGGAGGTATTACACAATCATAAATAATAAACAGAGAAATGTATGTAATATAATAAGATTGTTCTGCTAAGAATATAAACTAACATATTGGTAAAAGATTTTCAATATAAATTGAACCAAGAAGTGATTTTTGGTTGATCCTTAGTTGACCAAAACCAGTTAGCTAATTTACTTGGTATTGTTCCACAGTACAAAAAGGCTTTGATCTGTGAGTTGTTTGCTTAGTTATTATAGGGAAAATTATCATAACCATTATCCCAAAGGAATAGCATAATGAAGACAGACACAGTTTCAGAAAAACTTCATTTAAGAGCAGGAAATCAATAGGCTGCATTTCAGAGAATGAAAAGCCAATGGATGATAATTTCATACATTATTCATATATAGACAAGTACATATAATGTGAATTGGTAATGGTGATGATGATGACGATGTTGATGAACATCTGATGAAACTAATATAATGTTATATGTCAGTTATACCTCAATTAAAAAAACAAAAACTTTTACCTATAAACTTGAAGTGCATATTTAGGTTTTCTCCCCAGTTTCATTTCCTACACTGCTACACCCAACCACACACATCATTTTAAGCCCTGGATGAGCTGGGGGTCATGAGACAGGTAGGAGGTAGTTTTTATTTTTTATTTAATTATTCGTTTAAAAAAATTACTGGAGTATACTTGCTTTACACTACTGTGTCAGTTTTTGCTGTACAGCAAAGTGAATCAGCCATATGTATACATATATCCACTTGTTTTTGAATTTCCTTCCCATGTAATCACCACAGAGCACAGAGTAGATAGAGTCCCCTCTGCTATAGAGTTGGTTCTCATTAGCTATCTATTTTAGTAGCATAGATGCGTCAATCCCAATCTCCCAATACATCCCATCCCCACCTTTTTCCATTTGTTATCAATATGTTTGTTCTCTATTTCTGTGTCTGTTTCTGCTTTGCAAATAGCATTTGGTTGTTCTGTTTTCAGTATCGGTGTTAAGAGAGTAAATGTTGATTATTTTATTCTTTGCTTCATTGGTGATGAATTGAAGCAAATTTGATTCAGACAGGCTACCTGGTGGAATGATGCAGAACCATCCATAAAAACATCTGTACTAATCAAGCAATGCGGTAAATTAGAGTTATATGGAAAAGACATTGATCCAAGAGTATCATTAACCAACTGATCTAAGTTATAAGGTAAAGGAGAGAACTCTATCGAGATCTTGCTTTTCGGATCTGTCAATTACTACTATGAAAGCCTGGTTGCTACTTGTTTCAATTCAAACTGTTTTATGACTTTGGTTTCCTTTATGCTGTTGTAAAGGGCCTCCCAGGTGGCACTAGTGGTAATGAACCTGCCTGCCAATGCAGGAGAAGTAAGAGACCCAGGATCAATCCCTGGGTCAGGAAGATCCTCTGGAGGAGGACATGGCAACCTACTCCCATATTCTTGCCTGGAGATTCCCATGGGCAGAGGAGCCTGGCGGGCTACAGTCCACAGGGTCTCAAAGAGTCAGATATGACTGAAAGAACTTAGCACATGCTATTGTAAGCAAGAAATAATTAAGAGGTAAAAACCCTGAAAAAATCATCCAAATTTCTTGCACTCCATTTACAAAGGAGTCAGTCACAAAGGGAGAGGTAATTGCTGCAACTTAACAAAAATTAATCAGGGAGAAGGTGGGATGGATGATATACCTTCTGTGACAAAGTGCTGTGTAGAGATGTGCATGCAGTCCTGTGGTTGTTTGCCTTTTATTGATGCAAGGACCAGAGAAGATCTGTGAAAAACAATTAGTGTAGCTTTAACACAGGCAGTTCTTAATTATCCATAGCATGTTGACATCAGATAATTAGTGTCCTGAATTTTAATAATATTTGATCATTAACTTCAGCGTATAGAAAGATGCAGAACATTGTCTGAGTATAGCATTCATATGGCGAGCATGTGTGATGACAAATGCAAAGATGCTGATTAAGTCATATCCCTATTGCATAGTTTATTCAAACACTGCTAATACTCTTAAACACAACACCCTTCAGTTCAGTTCAGTTCAGTCGCTGAGTCGTGTCCGACTCTTTGCGACCCCATGAATCACAGCACGCCAGGCCTCCCTGTCCATCACCAACTCCCGGAGTTCACTCAAACTCATGTCCACAGAGTCGGTGATGCCATCCAGCATCTCATTCTCTGTCGTCCCCTTCTCCTCCTGCCCCCAATCCCTCCCAGCATCAGAGTGTTTCCCAGTGAGTCAACTCTTCGCAGGAGGTAGCCAAAGTATTGGAGTTTTAGCTTTAGCATCAGTCCTTCCAATGAACACCCAGGACTGATCTCCTTTAGAATGGACTGGTTGGATCTCCTTGCAGTCCAAGGAACTCTCAAGAGTCTTCTCCAACACCCTTAGCTCCTGTTATATCAGGCTATGTCATATGTGATCTACTGTATTTATAGACATATATATGAACAGTTATAACTATATATATGTTTTAATTTAATACATTTTGTGAGCACATATACATTCCTAAGCAAATGGATGTTCAAATGTTGGTGGAAAATGTTATAGATTTGGGAATTGTAAACCTATAGTTGACGAGTTAATGAATGGCCTTTGCGGGGGGGAAGTGGGGGTAGAGCTAGAATTTAGAAGTTTGAGAGAGAACTGGTACAATATCAAAAACACATGATGAAAATCAAAAAGGAATACCTAGGCCAGTTGAATAGGAGGCTGTCACAGTAACCAAAGAAGGAAAATTTCCTGAGTCAGTTGATCGTAGAATTAAATGTCACAGGAGGTCAACAGAATGGAGGCGAGAATAAAGTCCAAGGATTTAACAATTTCAAGCCGTGAGGCACAATTCTGATAGACAACTTGGGGTAGAGAATGTCATAATCATATTTGTCGTGGTTCAGAACAAAGCCTCACACTGTGACATATGTCGTGTAAGTGCTCAGTGTTGGCTGAACTGAAATGTAATAGATTACTTTTTATGCTGATTTCATACAACATTTATCAGACTGGTAAAGACTCTAAAATAGATTATGAGTCTGAATTTTGTTTGAGAAAAGGACTGCCTTTGTTCTCTTCTAATACATTATAATAACCTTGTTTTCTCCTTGCTTTGTCACTTCATCCTATTTTCACACATCCCTGACATCACTAAGAACCCAAATTTAGCCTCACATAAATTTTGTCGCTGAGAACCTGATACTCTCAAAAACAGAGGTCATAAAAGAAAAGATGTTAATTCTGTTAAGATAAACTATTCATTTATGGATCTCTTCTGATATATTTGTTGGGCTTCCCTAACAGCTCAGATGGTTAAAAAAAAAAAAAAAATCAGCCTACAATGCAGGAGACCCTGGTTCAATACCTGGGTCAGAAAGATCCTCTGGAGAAGGGAATGGCAACCCACTGCAGTATTCTTGCTTTAAAAATTCCATGGACAGACTATGGGGTTGAAAAGAGTCAGACTGACTAAGCAACTAACAATTTTACTTTCTCATATATTTATTAAGATTCTTAATTGAGAATAATTCTTAATTATAAATCTAATGAATTTTTTATTTGGGAGCTTCCTTGGTGACTCAGATGATAAAGAATCTGCCTGCAATGCAGAAGACCCAGGTTCAGTCCCTGGGTGTAGAATATGCCCTGGAGAAGGGAATGACTACCTATACCAGCATTGGTGCCTTGAGAATTCCATGGACAGAGGAGGCTGGCGGGCTTCAGTCCATGGGGTCACAAAGAATCGGACACAACTGAGCAACTAACAATTTCACTTTTATGTTTCCTTTGCATAAAATAAAGTATATATAGCTGTATATGTATAGCTATATTTTATGTTTTGCTCTTCGTTTTTGTAGTTCTTTTTCTCCCTAGTTTCTTCACTTTCCTCAGAGATTTAAAATCATGCGCCATATCATGTGCTCATCTATAGTTTAGTTCAGTCGCCCAGTCGTGTCCAACTCTTTGAGACCCTTTGGAATACAGCATGTCAGTCTTCCCTGTCCGTCACCAACTCCCAGTGCTTGCTCAAACTCATGTTCATTGAGTTGGTGATGCCACCCAGCCATCTCATCTTCTGTTGTCCTCTTCTCCTAATGCCTTCAATCTTTTCTAGCATCAGGGTCTTTTTCAATGAGTCAGTTCTTCGCATCAGGTGGCCGAAGTTTTGGAGCTTCAGCTTCAACATCAGTCCTTCCAATGAATATTCAGGACTGATTTCCTTTAGGATTGACTGGTTTGATCTCCTTGCAGTCCAAGGGACTCTCAAGAGTCTTCTCCAACACCACAGTTCAAAAGCATCAATTCTTCAATGCTGAGGTTTCTTTATAGTCCAACCCTCACATCCATACTAGATGTGACTAGACGGACTTTTATTGGCAAAGTAATATCTATGCTTTTTAAGATGCAGTCTAAGTTGGTCATGGGCTTCCCTGGTGGCTCAGAGGTTAAAGCGTCTGCCTCCAATGCGGAAGACCCGGGTTTGATCCCTGGGTCGGGAAGATCCCCTGGAGAAGGAAATGGTAACCCACTCCAGTATTCTTGCCTGGAGAATCCCATGGACGGAGAAGCCTGGTAGGCTACAATCCATGGGGTCGCAAAGAGTCGGACACGACTGAGCGACTGAACGGAACGGAAGTTGGTCATAACTTTTTTCCAAGGAGCAAGCATCTTTTAATTTCATGGCTGCAGTTACCATCTGCAGTGATTTTGGAACCTACAATAATAAAATCTCTCACTATTTCCATTGTTTCCCCATCTATTTGTTGTGAAGTGATGGGACTAGATGTCATGATCTTAGTTTTCTGAATGTTGAGTTTTAAGCCAACTTTTTCACTCTTCTCTTTCACTTTGATTAAGAAGCTCTTTAGTTCTTACTATCTGCTATAAAGGTGGTGTCATCTGCATATCTGAGGTTATTGATATTTCTCCTGGCAATCTTGATTCCAGCTTATGCTTCATCCAGCCAGGCATTTCACATGATGTACTCTGGATATAAGTTAAATAAGCAGAATGACAATATACAGCCTTGATATAACTCCTTTCTCGATTTGGAACCAGTCTGTTTTTCCAGGTCTGGTTCTAACTATTGCTTCTTGACCTGCATACAGATTTCTCTGATACAGGAGGCAGGTTAGGTGGTCTGGTAGTCTCATCTCTTTAAGAATTTTCCACAGTGTGTTGTTATCCACACAGTCAAAGGCTTTGGCATAGTCAATAAAGCAGTAGATGTTTTTCTATAACTCTCTTGCTTTTTGATAATCCAACGGATGTTGGCAATTTGATCTCTGGTTCCTCTGCCTTTTCTAAATCCAGCTTGAACATCTGAAAGTCACGGGTTACATACTGCTGAAGCCTGGCTTGGAGAATTTTGAGCATTACTTTGCTAGTGTGTGAGATGAGTGCAATTGTGCAATAGTTTGAACATTGTTGGGCATTGCCTTTCTTTGGGATTGGAATAAAAACTGACCTTTTCCAGTCCTGTGGCCATGGCTGAGTTTTCCAAAGTTATTGACATATTGAGTGCAGCACTTTCACAGCATCATCTTTTAAGATTTGAAATAGTTCAACTGTAATTCTATCACCTCCACTATCTTTGTTAGTAGTGATGCTTCTTATGGTGCACTTTACTTCACATTCCAGGATGTTTGGCTCTAGTTGAGTGACCACATCATCGTAATTATCTGTGTCATAAAGTTCTTTTCTGTATAGTTCTTCAGTGTATTCTTGCCACCTCTTCTTAATATCTTCTGCTTCTGTTAGGTCCATACCATTTCTGTCCTTTATCTAGCCCATCTTTGCATGAAATGTTCCCTTGGTATCTCTAATTTTCTTGAAGAGATCTCTAGTCTTTCCCATTCTATTGTTTACCTCTATTTCTTTGCACTGATCACTGAGGAAGGCTTTCTTATCTCTGCTATTCTTTAGAACTCTGCATTCAGATGAGTATATCTTTCCTTTTCTCCTTTGTTTTCAGCTGCTCTTCTTAGGTATTTGTAAGACCTCATCAGATAACCATTTTGCCTTTTTGCATTTCTTTTTCTTGGAGCTGGTCTTGATCACTGCCTCCTGTACAGTATCACAAACTTCTATCCCTAGTTCTTCAGGCACTCTATCAGATCTAATGCCTTGAATATTTGTCACTTCCACTGTATAATCGTAAGGGATTTGATTTAGGTCATACCTGAATAGTCTAGTGGTTTTCCCTACTTTCTTCAATTTAAGTCTGAATTTGGCAATAAGGAGTTCATGATCTGAGCCACAATCAGCTCCCAGTCTTGTTTTTGCTAACAGTATAGAGCTTCTCTATCTTTGACTGCAAAGAATATAATCAATGTGATTTCAGTATTGACCATCTGGTAATGTCCATGTGTCTAGTCCTCTCTTGTGTTGTTGGAAGCAGGTGTTTGCCATGACCAGTGAATTCTCTTAGCAAAACTCTGTTAGCCTTTGCCTGACTTCATTTTGTATTCCATGGCCAAATTTGCCTATTATTCCAGGTACCTCTTGACTTCCTTCTTTTGCATTCCAGTTCCCTATAATGAAAAGCACATCTTTTTTTGTTATTAGTTCTAGAATGTCTTGTAGGTCTTCATAGAACCATTCAACTTCAGTTTCTTCAGCATTACTGGTTGGGGCATAGACTTGGATTACTGTGATACTGAATGGTTTGCCTTCCAAACCATATTGAATGGTTTGGAAATGAACAGAGATCCTTCTGTCATTTTTGAAATTGCACCCAAGTACTGCATTTTGGACTCTTTGTTGACTATGAAGTCTATTCCATTTCTTCTAAAGGATTGTTGCCCACAGTACTAGATATAATAGTTATCTAAATTAAATTCTCCCATTCCCATCCATTTTAGTTCACTGATTCTTAAAATGTTGATGTTCACTCTTGCCATCTCCTTTTTGACCTCTTCCAATTTACCTTGATTCATGGACCTAACATACTAGCTTCTATGCAATACTTTTTTTTACAGCATTGGACTTGACTTCCATCACCTGTCACATACACAACTGGGTGTTGTTTTTACTTTGGCTGTGTATATTCATTCTTTCTAGTGTTAATTCTCCACTCTTCTCCAGTAGCATGTTGGGCACCTACTGACCTGAGGAGTTCATCTTTCAGTGTCCTATCTTTTTGCCTTTTCGTATTGTTCATGGGGCTCTCAAGGCAAGAATACTGAAGTGGTTTGCTGTTCCTTTTTCCAGTGTACCATGTTTTGTGAGAACTCTCCACCATGACCTGTTCATCTTGGGTGGCCCTGTAGGGCATGGTTCATAGTTTCATTGAGTTAGAGAAGGCTGTGGTCCATGTGATCAATTTGATTAGTTTTCTGTGATTTGGTTTTCATTGTTTCTTCCCTCTGAGGGATAAAGATAAGAGGCTTATGGAAGCTTCCTGATGGGAGAGACTGACAGGGTGAAACTGGGTCTTGTTCTGATAGGCGGGGCTGTGCTCAGTAAATCTTTAATCCAATTTTCTGTTGATGAGTGGGGCTGTGTTCTCTCCCTGTTGTTTGACCTGAGACCAAACTATGGTGGAGGTAATGAAGAAAATGTGGACTGCCTTCACTGCTGCCCTCAGTGCCCCTACCCTGCCTACCCAGGCCTCCGCCAGAGTCCTGGACTCTCACAGGCAAGTCTGGCTTAGTCTCTTGTGGGATCACTGCTCCTTTCTCCTGGGTCCTGGTGTTCACAAGGTTTTTTTTTGTGCCTTCCGAGTCTGTTTCTCCAGTCCTGTGTAAGTTCTGGTGGCTCTACAGTGGGATTAATGGAGACTTCCTCCAAGAAGGCTTATGCCACACTCAAGTCTACTGCAGTGACCTACCACAGGGGTGGGGCTCTGGGTTCTGCAGACTCGGGTGTGGCTCATCTATGAAAATATAAGAAACCCACCTAAAAAGCTTGGAAACTTTATTTTTCTATTTTTATGTGTGATAATACGAATCTCTCACCTTTTATTTTGAGTCACATTTCCTTTATCTTTAAAAATCACATAGGCAACAAACAGAAATCCATGATGCTGTTTCACCAAACTTTCAGTGTTATAATTTGTAAGTCACTTCTTGTGCACCTGCTGCATTAAATACTGGTGTTATGTTTGAAAAGATACCAACTGACCTCTTTTACACTGCCTTCTGACTACTTTGATGTTTCATTATTTTCTTCAATCCAGGGATGAAATGGATGAATGGATCTTAATTATAGTGTCCTGGTGACTCTTTTTTCAGATCATTCTTCTGGACAAGCATTAGCTAATCTGACAAATCATGAACAGTTTACTTTATAGTGTGGTTGGGATTAAGTTACTAACTGGAACCTGCAGGGAACATAAAAGAACAGTGTCTCCTGATAAAATGCATTGGATGTTTGCCATGCCTGTTTTCAGTTTTAATCAGTAACCTTTAGGAATGGAGAACTGTAAACATATAATGCTCCAACAGATGTATTTTTGTACATTCACCTATAGCACTTCAAACAAAAACAGGCCCCATGTATAAGATTTACATATCTAAAATCCTATTGTGTCTTTGTCTATGAATTTCTTCCTTCCAATTTTTCACCATGTAGAAAGAGCTACTATGTAATATTCGTTTTTATTTAAAGCAACTTTAGATGTAGTACTTTCTTAGAATTAGGTTAGAGTATTTATGAGGAGTCTTTTAATTTCCTGAAGGTAATAGTACAAAATAGGGGTTTTTTAATTATTATTTTAACTTTTTTTTTAATTTGAAGGATATTTTTATGGAATGGAATGGATTTTTGAGGAGAGTTTGAATTCAAATTAAACTTTTTTCAAGTTAAAATAAAATAGAAAGTGAAAATTTGGGGGAAGCTACACAATTATTTCAGGATTTATAATAGTAAATCAATATTTACATTGTTATTTAAAGATCTTCATACACCAGAAGTCTTTCAACATTTATGCTGTTCTTTTCTATGTTTGTTGTTGTAGACAAGGAAACTATCATGCAGTTTCTTTATTACAGGTCAATAAATGCAAAATGTGTTCATTAGTTAAACAAATGAGTAACATGTAAAACCATATTTTTCAGTAACTATCATTTAATTGACATTTTGCTTCATCTATCTTCTTTTAGGTATGTAATAAACATACCTAAAGAACTCAAAGTAGAAATTAGATTTAATAATCCCTCTAGGTAACTGAAATTACCCTGATTGTTGTTATAGAAGTCTTTTTTTTTTAATTGTTCTTAGACTAAATAAATGTATTGACAGTAAAGCATTAACAACACATCCAGAAAGACTTTATTTAATAATGATGATGCAAAATACATCTTATGCCATTTGATTTATCTAATTTATAACCCTGTTTGATTACCCCAGCATGCCTTTCATCTGTAGGAATTGCACCCTGGGGACTAGTCAGCTTATTAATTCATCGCTTGTTCTTTTATGGTTGCATCCCCATTATAGTAGGAACATAGAATGATACTCTCTTCTGAAAGATGCCAGCCAACCAGCTCCAATCTAGCTGACCTTTTGTTTGTAACTATAATCCTAATGGTTTTTCTATTGGCTTCTGTTTCTAATAGGTTGCACTACAATCTCCCTTTTTGTCTTATGGTATCATGATGAGGATAGGCCAGCAAGAATGAATTCCACACCTGCGATTACAGTTTTATAAAGAGGAAAGACCTGCTTCAAGTTAACCTGTAGGCTTTTTTAAAATGCCTTTTGATTTATCTGTCACCTGATCCATCAGCAATGAATAATTTTCATGGAAGGTGCACTTTAATTACATTCCCATTTGACTTGCATTATCAAGCCCTATCTAGGTAATTAATCTCACCAAGTATCCAATTTCGGCCTTTATTGCTGGCAGGCAGGCCTCTTGAATTATGTGTGCTTGAATGGGTCTTGGGTCTTTTTAACCAGGCAGACCCTGAAAGAGATCTGGAGCCTTCCAAATCCTGGAACCGTGTCTCAGAAAGGCTTTTTTCTTTCCCTTAGATATTGTGATTAAATTATATTTGACATCAAAAGTACACTTCCATATTTAATGAGGCCTATAGATTACTATAATCATGAAAGCCTTCACTTTTAGGTATAGCCAATCTGCATATCATTTTGTATGTGGTGTAGCTGTGCTAAACTGTTAACTATAGCTAACATCTGTATCAATCTGCTGATATAAATTTGCCACAGTTACCACATATCTTAAGCGTTCTTTTAGTTCGGAATTTAAGGTTTATATGAATTTAGGTGAATATTTAGTTAAAAGACGGTTAAATCAAAATTAGAATCACAGTTATCCTGCTTTATATTTAGTCATATACTTTTCAACAATTTTCTTTATTTTGAATTAACAAATAACTCATCTTTTATGTTTTCCCTATCTTTTGATTTTGATGATCTTCATTCCTTAATTACTTATATCAATTAATGCCAGAGTTCAATGATCTTACCAAGTTAGTTATATACATACGTGTAATAATTCTGAAATATATTATTTGCCTTTCTGTTATAGTCTTGTTTTAAATCTAGTGCAAAAATTTTCAATGTGCTTTATGATTTTCTAATTTGGAAATTATATTTATAGGGAGTACAGCTTTTTGCTTCTCTCCTCTGAAGACATTACAAAAAAAAACACTGGGAGCTTCTTGAAAGTCAAATTAAAATATAGTGTAAATAGATCAACTGCCTATTTGAAAGTGATGTAAACATCTGATAATTTTTTAAGCATTAGATTTCCTGATTAGTAGAAGAGAAGGCTGTTCTATCTTTTGTAGACTAAATAGGTTATAATATTTACACGGTAAGATATTTTGGAAACTATGGACTGATGATAGTGGGGAAAAAGGATGAGTACCTCTCCAGCTTCTACCATCACCTCTATATGGTTAATTGTATACACCTCTGCCACTTACCCTGACCCCTCTCATGAATTCATACCATATATCTCAAGGCTATAGTTATGGCTGAATTTTTAAGTATTTTGCCATCAAGCCAAACTGTACAGAAAAAAAGCCTATTTTTTAATATATAACTATTCTTAATACATAACTTTAATCTGACCCATTGTATCTGAGACAGATAGTTGAACATATTTTAGTGGAATGCATATTATGTATGGATTCCTAAAGCATTTAACATCACTTTATAAGAATCGCATAGTATTTTTTTATCCAAGTATTCGTTGTCCTTGTCATTTAGAAATGTATTCTGTTTTTTTCATAGTAGTTTAATTGAAAGAGTATATAGAAACATTTTATCATTTACCATATAGTAACATTTTACCAAAGCATTTTACCAATCTATTTAATCTATTTCAGTTATATATGTTCATAATTATGCTTATAAGATACAAGAGAGCTTAACTCAGAATTTAAATTGGCAGGGATATTTGCTACTGAATGGTTCACTATTGTGAATTCCTCAGTAAAATGTGTGTGTGTGTGCACATCTATATATATACACACACATGCACACCCATATATGTACATAATATGTAATATGAATATGTATGAACTCATATTAGACATTTTAAAATAAATTATTTCCTTTATGAATATACTATTAACATATATGCCCCTGATAATTAGGTATATAGTATCCCTTAGTAGTTATATTTTCTTCTTAAATAGCTAACCAAAGAGCTCATGGCTTTTTAACGTCTCTCCTTACATTTATTTTCTTTTTGGCATTTTTGATTCAAGATGGTTTGTGTGTGCGCGTGTGCTTAGATGCTCAGTTGTGTCCGACTTTTTGTGACCCCATGGACTCTAGCCCACTAGGTTTTGTTCATGGAGTTTCTCCAGACAGGAATATTGGAGTGGGTTGCCATGCCATCCCCTAGGGGATCTTCCCAACCCAAGGATCAAACCCAGGTCTACTGCATTGCAGGTGGATTCTTTACTGTTGTATTTTTCAGTAATTATTATTGTTCCCTGTAGCAGCATTTTGAACTGGAATATAACAAACATAATTAATGCTCACAGATAAAGGAAGTGAGATTTAAATGAGAAAGACTGCTTATATAGCATCATATAGTAAATCAACAGAATCTATCTTAGAATTTAGGAATAATTTGTTAACTGAAGCATTCTATCAGAGTTATTTTGCTTTTCTTCTGTATAGTCTTAGATGTTAATCTTTTTCAGTATATTGATTTGCCAAAAATATTTATTGATTAGGCTGATTACAGAGTCAATAAATATATCAAAGCAAAATCAGTTTCTGTATAATAAACAGTACATGTAGAGACAGACTTAAAAGACATCAGATTAGTTTGACTTATAATGATAGATTTAGAATCTGAATGTTTGACTCCATGCTATACAAGTTGCTTTTTGACTTTGTGCAATTAATGCAATCTTTATCTTATTAATTAACAAGTATTATGTGAAGCATTATGTGAAAAAGTTTTATAAAATTAAAACTCTGCAGTTGTCATTTGGTGCTGTTGATATACTAGAATAGAATACTGTGCTGTAAATTTAACTGTAGCAAAGCACATTCTTAGAAAATATTAGCAAAATAATGCTGATTATAATACAAATTAATGTTGACTTTATTCTTCCAATATATAGTCCTCTCACTAGCCAGACCTACAAAAGAAAAGATATTTTAAAAACCTGTTTCTGGGCAAAATCATCATAGTTCAGAAAATTCAAGGAATTAATAAGAGGTGTATTAGATATAATCGATTTCATAAAATGAGCTTTGAATTTATAATATATAGTCTCACAAACAATTAAAAACTTATTTTTATTGCCAGTTTTCATATTTTACTTTTAGAAAATGATGTTCGGTATCAATGTTAAAAGTCTTCCCTAAGGATCTGCCTGCAATGCAGGAGCCTCTGGACATTCAAGTTCGATCCCTGAGTCAGGAAGATCCCCTGGAAGAGAGGATGGCAACCCACTCCAGCATTCTTGCCTGGAGAATACCATGGAGAGAGGAGCTTGGAGGGCTGTGGTCCTTAGGGTCACAGTCCGACATGACTAAAGTGACCTAGCAGCAGCAGCTTCAGTGTTAAAATTGAATATGTTTTTGAAATTTAATTAAACATAAAATTTAATTTTCTAGATATATAGAGATATTATAACTGTATAATTTTCTCTACTACTTCATCAGAATACAGGGATCTTCCACTTTTAGGCTCAATTTATATTGTATTTTGAGGGTAAGATAATGTAAAGCTAGAAGGGAATGACTTTATAGAAACAAATTGAAAGTATTCTAAAAAATAATCTTCAGTTATATTTTTAAAAGATATTAGTATCTATCTTCATAAAATGATATAATTAAAATGACTTATTTTTGTTTTGATTATTTAATATTCAGATACGGCTGAAAGCTTTGAAGAAATTTTAAATACCTGGGAACATCTGTATTTGAAGTTTAAGCTTATTTATGGCAAACGGGGAATAGGAGAAATATGACAGAGAAAACGCTGAATTTCAGTGCTTCAGATATGGTATAGAATTTCTAAGTACCTGAAAATGGTTCTCTTATTTGCTATATTTGATTGATTTCTATATTTCCAGTGGTTCCTTCTCTATTGGCTAAACCATGAGCCCCTGAATACACATTCTTGTGCACACTCCTCGATTAGATTACTTCAGACTACCTAGGGGAATGCAAGAATTAGGAAGCTAAAAGATGTAAAATACAAGAGAAAAAAAGAAAGAGGAAGGAGGACATGACTTTGCACATGCATTCTAACTCGGGAATTACATGACAGCAGTTCCAGGCTGACCTTTACCCCAGAACGTCCTTGTCTACCTTTTATATTTCTACCTCCAGGGGCTGTTGATGGGTATTTCTAGCAACATGACAATATTCTTGGGCTTCCTGGCCTGGAGTTTTATGCTGTTTGACATGGCATCTCTTTTTTTCTTTTCTTTTCCATACACCCTGTCCTGTTGCCTTTTTCTCTCTCCTTCCTGTCTTTCCTGCTGCTGTTTGATTTGGTGGTGAGCAGTAGCTGGATACAGAAGAAAGAAAAAGTTACAATATGAAACCACAATCCCAATGTCACAAGAGTTGTATAAATGGCGAACAAAGAACAGGTTGTTCCCTGAGAATACATTTCTTTGCCTCCAGGATGCTGCTGTTTTTTTTTCCATCCTGTGATATTTACTTCTCTTTCTTATGTACATCTGACTTGAGAGCTGCAGGTCTGAGATCAGTAGTGAGGAAAACAACAGACTTGTCTGTGATACTGTCCTGTTTGATATGGAAAAATATTGGGATATTTTCTTTCCCTGCTAGCTATCTGTGACAGAAAATTTTCAGTTATCGACTGACTACATTTATACAAATATGCATGAGTGGTTTTTAAAAGTAGGTGTTTGAGACCTTTCAAAGCAAGATTTTCTTTCCTTCCAGTACTTCAAAATTCTCTTAAATAAAGAGCATCACTATGTCCAGACTGACTTTATATTATAAAGTAACTTTTTCTAAGGATGGAATTGGTCAGAGGACTACCCACAGAAAAGTAGGCCTCATTTCTAATCTGTATTCTAAAGAATAAAAATAGTCTTTTGTTACAGCCTTATTCAATCAATGAGTTGAATAATACACTCACTATAAGATCTTGTGATTCTGACCTTTTGGAAATGGTGTGCAGTCACTGGAACCTTACTTTTGATCACGAGTAATCTTTGACATTATTAAGCAATCTTATCCTTGAGGATCTTTCTTAAGTGTAATGGGTCAGTCTCCCAGGGGAGAAAAGGGAGATTTTACATTGTAGATTTGAAAGCAAAGCAGTAGTATACTCTTGTGTTGTGTAATGTACTTTTCTGTGAAGATTCTCACTGTAGCTAATGTGCCTTTAGTCAAATACAGCAAAACCACATCATCAGTCAGTTTTAATTACTCCTTTAAAGTTAGTTCACTCATACCTTTTTCATAACCACTCCTAGCCCTGTGGATGCCTAACAAAGGAACAAGTTAGCTGATAGAAGCTTCTCTGTTTTTTTCCCTTCCTTTTCTATAATGTTTTTTAAGGGGGATTTAATTTATATAACTCTAAGAACTGAACTGAACTGAAACACCCTTCAGATTTATGGTAAAATTTTTAAATTGGAAGAACAATGCCCTGCAAAGCAAGAGCTTTGGCTGTTTGATGGGTAGTTGCTATTGGAGCTGGTGACGAGGAAAACTATTTTCCCTGTTCTTACAAGGTGTAAAAGGTTTTGTATAACTGTCCATTTGACTCACCACTAGGCTTTCAAAGTGGTAGGGACACTGTATCGAATAGTTTGTAATGTGCAGCATATGAGTAGAATCTGAAACTTTCATATTTGTTTGCACTTGCATGGTTAACTGAAGCTAAACTCATGGAGGAGAGTGCAAGGAATATTCTCTGAGCTGTCTTAAGAATCAAGAGCAGTGTTGTAAATGAAGTTATGCGGTGACTGTAGTTTTCTCTCATGTTAAGAGGCTTATAGTAGTTGAAAGGCTTGAGTGTTTTGGTACTCAGTACACTACATAAACTTTTTAAGTTTTTTCCTTTTTATGTTACTACTTTAAGACAATGTTAAAAATAGATAAATCACAATTAGACTTTATTCAGTTTATATTGGGTAGCAAAGATAATACATGTGCCTCTTTTCTAGGTTATAGAGAAAAAGTTGCATCATTCATCTTTCATGACCTGGATAAATATGTTCAGATCTCCATACTACCAAATCTGTAGACTATGAAGAGATGACTAAGAGGATTTTCCCAAGAGTGCTTTGAATCTTAATAATCTCTTTTAAATTATTAGATAGCTAAATAGTTTCTTTCTAAGTTTTCACCAAATGCAGAGGAAAATTATGTAATTTATAGTGACTCATATTTCAGTTGGAGAAGGCAATGGCAACCCACTCTAGTACTCTTGCCTGGAAAATCCCATGGACAGAGAAGCCTGGTGGGCTGCAGTCCATGGGGTCGTTAGGAGTCAGACACGACTGAGCGGCTTCACTTTCACTTTTCCCTTTCATGAATTGGAGGAGGAAATGGCAATCCACTCCAGTGTTCTTGCCTGGAGAACCCCAGGGACGGGGAAGCCTCGTGGGCTGCCGTCCATGGGGTCGCAGAGTCAGACATGACTGAAGCGACTTAGCAGCAGCAGCATGTTTCAGTAAGAAATTATTGTAATACGAATTGAGAAACTATAACTAGTTTCCAGCTCTACTAAAAAACAAAAACTGTGGATGACTATCATAAGATCACTAAATTATGGGTGAACTTATGGGTCCAACAATTTTGTTTTTCCTTTTCCCCCCTTTTTCTTAGTACTCTGTATCTTTTCTGATGGGCTCCATCACAAAACACAGGTGCTTTTTAAGGTATAATTATTTCATTGCTTTTGTTTAAGTAATTCCTTATGTTCCTAATGACACCCAGAACCTATCCTTTGAAATTAGAATGTAAATACCAATGAAATTGTAAAATCTTAAATAGAATTCATGTCCCAGGTTTGGTGAGACCAGAAAGCTTATATTACAATACTAGACAGATAATATATCACACATGTAAATGATTATGCTTTACATTGGATGAAAAGCCTCATTTCATTCTAATACTAAAAACAGACGTAGACAGAATTTTTATAATATTGCTTGAGTACCCCCCCCTTATATTTTGAGACATAGAAAAAGTAAGACTGGAGTTACATGAAAGGTATTTAGGGATTCAGTCCTGCCTGCTAGCATTTTATTGACTCCCTAGTTTTCTGAGGCGGAGAAGGCAATGGCAAGCCACTCCAGTACTCTTGCCTAGAAAATCCCATGGATAGAGGAGCCTGGTAGGCTGCAGTCCGTGGGGTCGCTAAGGGTCGGACACGACTGAGCGACTTCACTTTCACACATTGGAGAAGGAAATGGCAGCCCACTCCAGTGTTCTTGCCTGGAGAATCCCAGGGATGGGGGAGCCTGGTGGGCTTCCGTCTATGGGGTCACACAGAGTCGGACACGACTGAAGTGACTTAGCAGCAGCAGCAGTTTTCTGAGGAATGTGTTATTATTCAGAATGCCGGGGAAAATTAAGCAAATTGCCCCAGGGAATAAGGCCCCAGATGATGTGTCTGAATGAGATGACCACTGAGGTCAGATTGTGGCCCATCCTCTTACCTCCTAGGTTATATTATTCCTTCCTTTTCTTGAGTTTTGAGGTTGTGTTGCTTTATTTCTAGAGAAAAAAGTCCATCCTAATAAACATGATGCATCGACATACTGGAAATTTTCTAAATAGAGTCTACACATCACAGTCTGTATACTACTTTTAGATTAAGTGTAAAGGTATATAACATGCAAATACATTCATGGAATCCAGGGACTGAAATAGATTTGCATTACACTTTTATACACTTTTAACCTTAATATTTGTGAATTTGATTCAGAATATCCTAGTTATAATGCATGGAAAACCCACAAGGATACAGATTTCTACCCAGAGTAATAGCCATGGTAATCTTTAGCGTACTTCTTTGGACATTTTTTCCAACATTAGATGTTAAATTTGCTCTCTAGTAATTGGAAAGTGTTTCAAATTGTGTGTGTTAGTGCTCAGTTGTGTCCGACTCTGTGATCCCATGGACTGTAGCCCGCCAGGCTCTTCTCTCCATGGGATTCTCCAGGCAAGAATACTGGAGTGCATTGCCATTGCCTTCTCCAAGGGATCTTCCTGACCCAGGCATCGAACACAGGTCTCCTGCTTTTAAATTGTAACTGTTATGTATGCAGGTCAAAGACTTATCTCTAGAAATATAAAATTTATGTAAGTAGAAATATAAAATTAGTTTGTTATTTTGATAATCTTAAACTAGGATGTATTATGTTTAGATTAAAACTTTACATAGTTTGATTGCTTTAAAACTTTGCCAGATCACATTGTTGATCACATCTATTTCTTTGAAAATTTGAAATTCAAAAATAATGTAAATAATATTTTTTTTACTTAAGTGTAATGAAAATTTAAGGCATTTTTCTGGAACATCTCTTTTGCCTTTAGGAAGTGAATGAATAGAATGTGCACATAAACAATACTAATGTATTTCTGAACTTGCTTACTTTTTGCCATGAACAAGAACATTACACTGTAGCACAAAAATTTAACTTCATCAGAGTTATAGTATAATTGAGTTCCTGTGTAAACACTGCATGTAATAAAAATATAAACTGCTTAGCTTATATTATAAAGAAAGAAATGGAATTTGCAGTATTTATAAAAGTTCATATTAGAGGAAACAATGCCAAAGCTCCCCTGTAAACAGCCATTCATTCATTCTCTTTATAGTCAGAGCCAGTTAGCAGAAATGGAACTTGCCAATGAGGGTAAGAGGAGTCATAATATCTATGTAAGTATATATTTTATGAACATTATCACTTATTATTAATTTTCCAAGGAGACTTTTATTCATTAATTTTTAGTTTTTGCTTTGTTTTCACTCCTCAGCTCCCACCACATCCACTGAACTTCACTGTAAAGATTTCGTGAATCTAGTTCTATGAGAATATTCTTAAAATCTCTTATTCAGCACATTTTCTATAGTCATGCATCTAAAAGTGTAAGGCATGTAGTAAATGAAAAATACATACTTCTTGAGAAAGCAGATTTATTTTCTTCCAGTTTTATTGAGATATAATTGGCATGCAGAACTGTCTGAGTTTAGGGTGTACAGCAGCTTAATTATTTGAGTTATATACATCATAAAATGATTGCCACAGTAAGTTTAGTGATTATTCACTATAGATGCAAAGTAAAAAGAAAACAATTCTTTAGATACATAATAAAGATACAAAATAAAAAGAAAACAATTTTCCCTATAAAGAGAACTCTTAAGATTTACTCTCTTCACTTTTATATATAACATATCGCTGTGTTAACTATACTTATCATGTTTTATATGCTTAATCTTGCAGTGCTTATTTATCTTGTAACCAAAAGTTTGCATCATTGAACCACCTCCTCACCATACAAAGATACCATGTTATTTCTTACTATGTTCTCCACACTGTGCATTTCATTTCTGTGACTCATTCATTTTGTAACTGGAAGTTTGTACCTCTTAATTTCCCTCATTTTCCCTGATAAAATATTGGGTTGGGCAAAAACTCATTGATTTTTCCTGAAGATGTTATGGTAAAATCTGAATGAACTTTTTGGCCAACCTGATAGATTTTTCTGTTTTATTTGTGTATTAAATAGATATCACTAATTAGATTTTAATACATTATTTCTATTTAATTGAACTGTGTGAATAAATATAACTTAGAGTTGTCTACATTTCCCTTAAAACAGAGAGTTGATTTAATGAAATCCTCTTCATTCAATAGCCGCTTGTGGATACTTTGGGACTAACAAAAGACATAGTGGTTTATAGTAGCAGCTGAAAAGTAGAAAATCCATACCTGTGCAGAAATAATTAATCTACAAACTGAACAAATGTATAAAGAAGTTGCTGATACTTGTCACAGATACACAAATTATATTGAGAAATTTATTGGGTGAAAAAGCACAGTTGACTCAATTGTTTGTATATTTCAAATGAAAAAATAATTTTTTCCCAGTTATACGGATTATTTATTTAATTCTTCATGATCATTTCTTTGAAAAATGTTTATATGCATACATAAACAAATCAAACATATGCATTCCAGAAGGAAATTCTTTTTCAAAGTAAGTTCTAAAAGAAAGAAGAGACTTACTACGTCTATGATTTGAAGAAGTTCCAGGGCATGCAGTTTATATTCACTTTTGGCTAAAGATGTAATCTTTATATTTCAGGAAGGAACATATTAAAGAGTTGCAGAATTCAGAATGTGTTTATAGGTGGAGAAAACTAAGTAAGACATTTGGATTTATTGGGTTGGCCAGATGAAATTTTTGGCCAACCCAATAGCTAGAAGGATATCCATAGAAATCTTAGATAACATGGTTTTATTATAGTGATGTGACTGTGCTGCGTGAGAAATAAAACTTAGAGGAAAAATTACTAGGCCATCTCTGTTTACTTCTCCTAAAGTACAGTGAAATTCCTTATATGTAGTATTCTGATTTATTTATTCTTTGCCAAAAGTTATACCTAAGATGTTATAGTTTTTCTGCATACCCATGTTGCTAGTTTACTTTTCAACATTGCAGACTTTTCTTCAAATAGCCATGCTTTATTGAAATGTTTGATCTTTATGCCCACTCTTAAATGTGAATATGTTCAGACAAATCTTCTAATGTAAAACCATTTAAGAAATGCTTAACATTGTGGTTAAGTGTTTGTGTTCATAAAGAAAAGTCCTAAGATCACTTCTAGGATGAGAAGTCAATAAATGTTTGACACTTAAATACCCGAGCTAATGAAGAAGAAAGAGAATAATATATTTTTTTGCCCGTGAAGAAAATACTGTTGATTGCCTTGGATAAACAGTTTATCCATGATTACCGGCTTATTCATTATTTGGAAAAGAATTTAATAACTGTGTTTAGCATTGTATATAAGGATTATTCAAGCTTCCCTTAGTGATCACATCCCCTTATCCCACTGATTGTGACATTCTTCTCCAACCCCTCCAAAATGTAGCCTTTCTTTTGGCCAGTGTAAAATAAGAGAGTTTATATTACTGATGAATTGATTCAACAATATAATTGCTTATATCCTTACAAGGTAAGATCTTTGTTTTTTATTTCACTTCAACTGTGGAGTGTAGTGGGAAAAAATAAGATGGAGCCCTCAAGGAAGAGAGACATGATTTTACTTTCCAGTTCTGCCATGTTACTATTGTGTGGAGTAGATAATGCATAGAGCAAGATTATTTTACACATAACATTATCAAAAGTTCTTGAGAAAATTACTAAAAAATATTTGAGAAAATCCAAGAAGTTCTAAGTTTATTTAACCTCACTCATGCCTTCTGGAGTATGGAATGTACATGTTGGGAAATGTCCACTTATTTTCAAAAGTCTACAAAGAACAAGTATGTTGCAAAAGTACTTGAAAAATCAAATATCTCAGGATTCATAATTAATAGTTCAGCACTCACATTCTTTATTATGTGTGGAGTAAAATTCTTGCAAGAGCCCTTGGACCATATGGTGTTGCTGTGTTCAGTTCAGTTCAGTTCAGTTGCTCAGTCATGTCTGACTCTGGGACCCCATGGACTGCAGCATGCCAGGCTTCGCTGCCCATCACGAACTCCCTGAGCTTGCTCAAACTCATGTCCATTGAGTCAGTGTTAAAAGTTAGTGTCTAAAAATGACAATTTAATTCCATAGTTATGTTAATATTGCTTATGGTCTGGCTTGGATGTTAATTGACAAAACCTTTCAAACTTTTCTGTCCAAAATTAAAACTACTGATAATTGGCTATTAAAAACTACAGTTATTTCTGCTTAAAAGATAAATAGTAATTGTTTAGTGACCAATATCTCCTTCAGAACTTGAGGGACAAGCTCTGTAGTTATTTATCTTAGGCATAATTAGGCATATTTAAGTCACCGACTTGATGGACATGAGTTTGAGTGAACTCCGGGAGTTGGTGATGGACAGGGAGGCCTGGCGTGCTGTGATTCATGGGGTCACAAAGAGTCGGACACGACTGAGCGACTGAACTGAACAGAAGTTATATCATTACAATATAGATTTGAAGAAAGATATTTCTTCAGTCTGACACTAAAATATGAAATTTCTGATGGAAGACAAATGTTGAAAGTTCATGGTAATAAAAATAAACTACCTAACTTCATTAATCTTATTTTCATGAGGAGTTACTTACCTGCATGTAGTAAAATGATGAACACCACAGTTCAAAAGCATCAATTCTTCGGTGCTCAGCTTTCTTCACAGTCCAACAGTCACATCCATACATGACCACTGGAAAAACCATAGCCTTGACTAAACAGACATATGTTGGCAAAGTAATGTCTCTGCTTTTTAATATGCTATCTAGGTTGGTCATAACTTTCCTTCCAAGGAGTAAGCATGTTTTAATTTCATGGCTGCAATCAGCATCTGCAGTGATTTTGGAGCCCCAAAAAATAAAGTCTGACACTGTTTCCACTGTTTCCCCATCTATTTCCCATGAAGTGATAGTGATCCTATAATCCACTTCATTTGCTCTGACTCAGGAACCAATGTCCTAGGAGAAATCTTGTCATCCAAAGATAATAAAGTCAGGTAAGAACAGCTTATCTCTATTTTGAGTTAGAAAAAGTCAGTAGTGTGATGTATGGTGCACTTCTAGGGAGATGAGGATTCTGTCACACCAGAACTCTTCTCAGTTGGCTGATTGTTGAAAATTCACTGGTGACATACTTTCACTTAAAACATTAATTCATGGAATTCCCTGGTGGTCCAGTGGTTACGACCCAGTACTTTCGCTGCCATGGCTGGGTTTAATCCAGGGTTGAAGAACTAAGATCCCGCAACCATATGGTGTGACCAGAGAAAACCCTTTCATTTATTCTTTTACTATGCAAAAATCCATATTCACCATATCACAAGTTCAGAATATCATAAATTTCATCTGATGTGAAAAACCGACTCTGTGGAAAAGACCCTGATGCTGGAAAAGATTGAAGGCAAAAGGAGAAGGGGACAACAGAGGATGGCATGGTTAAATGGTATCACTGACTCAAAGGACATGAATCTGAGCAAACTCTGGGAGACAGTGAAGGAGAGAGGAGCCTTGCATGCTGAAGTCAGTGGGGCCGCAAAGAGTCACACGTGACTTAGCAGATGAACAACATAAATTTAACACATATTTCTAGGTACTAGGAGAAAGGAATAGACCAAAAAAAAATCTGCTGTTAGAAACTTCTAGTAAGAGTGAGATGAAGAGTGAAATGGAAATCAATTAAATGTGTGCCATATTTAAAAATTAAATGATCCTGTCCAATTAGTGTCGGTGGCTCAGTGGTAAAGAACCACCTGCCAATGGAGGAGACATGGGTTCAATCACTGGGTCAGGAAGATCTCCAGGAGAAGGAAATGGCAACCCACTCCAGTATTCTTGTCTGAAAAATCCCCTTGGACAAAGGAGCCTGGTGGGTTACAGTCCATGGAGTCACAAAGATTCGGACATGACTTAGTGACTGAGCATGCACAGCCAATTAGTGTAGAAAAGGCATGAACAGAATTTCAGAGGGGTTATCTGAAAAAGCTTCTTAAAAGATGATATTTGAGTAAAAGTCTGAGTAAATTATAGAAGCAAAATCAAAAGAAAGAAGGATGTTTCAGTCAGAACCATCTGTGTGAGGCCCTGAGGGAAGAGTGGGCTGGGCATGTTCAACTGGGGAGGAGAGTAATAGAAGGTGTGGATGAATAGAAGAGAGTAGAGTAGATGCTGGAACTTTAATGGGATTGAAGGATATTGTATTGGTCCTTAGAGATCATTTAAACCACTGGCTTTAGATGGAGATGAAATACCATTGGAGAGTTCCAATATTAGAGTGATGTCAGCCTACTTGCATTTTAGCAGTGTAATGTTACAAATGGATAAGAAGGGCTCAAGGGGGGAAGCAGGAGTTTCTGGAGGCTATTGCAGTAATCTAGAAAGGAGATGGCATTGGCTTGTGTTTGACTATTAGCAATGGAATGGTAAGGAGTGGTGGTCTGAGTCTGGATACATTTTGAATATAGAATCCACAGATGAACTGTTAGAATGTGGGCTATGAGAAAAAGAGAAAGACTAAGGGTGGTTTCTTTGCTTCCCTGGTGGTTCAAGATGATAAAGAATCTTTGTGCAGTGCAGGAGATCTGGGGTCAATCCCTAGGTTGGGAAGATCCCCTGGAGAAGGGCATGGCAACCCACTCCAGTATTCGTGCCTGGAGAATTCCCATGGACAGAGGAACCTGATGAGCTCAAGTCCGTGGGGTCGCAGAGTAGGACATGACTAAGCTTAGGACTAAGCACACAAAAGGGTGATTCTGAGCATTTTTACCTAAGCAACTGGAAAGATGAAATTCACATGCAGGAGATTATGAGAGGGACAGGTATGAAGGAGAAAATTAGGAACTCAGTTTTGAATACGCTAAGCTTCAAGTGCCTATGCTTGTATATTACAAATCTGGAGTTCACATCTGAGGTCTGTGTTAGTGATGTAAATCTGGAATTATCAGCAAAATGTGAAATTTAAAGTAATGAAACTAAATAGGATAATAAATGGAATGAATATAGATAAAATCACAAAGAGGGTTCAGATCTAAGTGCCAGGGCAATGGGTGATGAAGAACAGTCAGAAATGACAGAGAATGAGTGGCCAGTGAGGTTAGGAGGAAAATTCAGAGTTTAATGCTCTGAAAGCAAAGAAAGTGTTTCAAGGAGAAGGCAGTGATCTGTGTCAAATGTTAATAGCCCTGCAAGGTGAGCAGTAAGAACTGAACTTTGGATATAATCAACTCAGCATGAGTCTAGTGGCCATCAGAACATCTCATATGTCTTCGATTGCACTAATCTATCGTCTAAGGGTGGCTGACATTCTGCTTTACTCTACACTAGTCACCTCCAACCGAGTGTATTGTGTCCAGATATGATGCAGCTCACAAGCCTGTAATATGAATATGAGTCAAAAGAATGGATTTGACTAATTTGGAGAAAACAGAGGACGATACCATGGTAATCTTCAAAAACTATGAATCTTTGTATCTAAGAAAATATTTTTCTTATATTTAGTTTATAATTTGTCTTGTTGTTTCATCCTATTCATTCATTTATTCATTAAATATTAAGTGCCTATGGTGTGTCAAACACTGCTGAACACTAGAGATCAAGTAGTGAGCAGTGAAGAGAAGATCCCTATGTTTCTGAAGTAGATTGTCTGAAGAATTTTAGTCCAAAATTGTGATGTACCTTGATGAGGTTCCAGCTCTGTGGGTATTCTGTGTTAGCAGGAAACTCACTAAAACTGAAAAGGGAAGAGGCAGTATAATCTCACACTAAAAATTCAAGGAACAAATGATTTCTCGGTTTTAAAAATTGCTTTTTTTACTTGCTTCTGCTTATAATGTCCAGTGAGTTACAGGAAATCATCACATATGGTGGTTTTAGAGCACATGCTAGTCAGTCTTTCGTCTAAGGAAGTTCTAGCTGTGCTATTCATTAAACTTTTAATACTCATGTTAAATTCATTTAAAATCACTTCTTGTACCTGTTTGAATTACACTGAATGTTTTGGTAATGTTGTGTTGTGATTTGGGTTGTGTTTTTACTCATTTGTGGAACAAATATTTATTGAGAATTTACTGTATGTCAAGTAATTTTGCTGAGTGCTGGGGATTCTGTGGTAAAATGGGTGTAGTGTCCCATGGAACCTAGATTATTGAGGGAGATAGGTACTAATCTCTTTCCTTTACTGCTTCCACATTCATCTTAACATTATTCTTGAGTGTTATGAGATTTTCATTAAAGTGCTCAGTTGCTCAGTCATGTCTGACTCTTTGCGACCCCATGGACTATAGCCTGCCAGGCTCTTCTTTCCGTGGAATTTTCCAGAAAAGTATACTAGAGTGGGTTGCCATTTCCTTCTCTAGGGGATCTTCCTGACCCAGGAATAGAACACGCATCTCCTGTGTCTCCTGCATTGGCAGGCAGATTCTTTTTTCCACTCCACCACCTGGGAAGCCCATGATTTTCATTAATGAGTCCGAGTCTATAAATAGAATTAGCTGCTGTTTGGTTAATGTTTGGTGAATACACCAGGCAGTTTATAAGTCTAAAATTATTGTTCTTGAATCTTTGATGGATCTCACTGATGGTTAAGACAGGATGTTATTTGATTTTTTTTTTCCAGTGAGCGTAGGCATCACTTTACATCTGAGCCAGCAAAGAAAACAGATAATTATTTAATCTCATGTGTTTGATGATAACCATTTTTCTTGGCAAATGCTTGGATTAAGCAAGTTTTCTACATTGGTATTTCTATGATTCAAAGTCCTTTTTTCAGCCTATTAAATATATTCAGTGTCTGCAAAGTGTGTCTGAGTAAATACAAACTATTAAAAGTACACCAGTATGTGCAAAACAATCTTTCTACTGCAAGCAAAGTTGGTTCAGTGTATGCCTGTTTTCAGTATTAAAGTGGTCATTCATTTGGTTGGAATATTTTTAAAAATTCCTTTTGCTTATTTTATCTTTTTTTTTTCTTTTTCTGCTGAGTGTCCTAGGTACGTGTATGTAGCAGGAGCAGGTGTAGAGGGTAGAAAGCAGCAGAATATAGTAGGATGTTGTAGACTTTTCTACCAGTTTAACCAAAGCTTGAAATTATGGAAAATTTTAGACAACCCATCTGAGCAGATGCTTCCTGTGAGTCAGTTACACATCACTGGTTTGGCCTATGTTTTTGTGCAGCTGAATGGGCCTGGCAATTGTTTTGAAGAAGGGGCATGCTATCTCTTTTAGAAGGATAAAGTAAAAAGTTTCTTACTTAAAGAGTTTTGATGATTAAGAGGAAGTAGAAGAAATGAGATAATATTGAAATTTCTGTGAAATAAAAACCAAGCAGGTCTAATCCTTTTAAATTCCATTGGTCCTCTGCTTTGAATTTAGGATTAAATGTTAACTGTATTTTATACAGATATTTCCCTGTGTTCATATATGACTCTTGGCAATATTAATTCTTTTTGCCCCTGGTAGACTGTTAAAAGAAATTTTAGTCTATACGATAGGTATTTATTTGCATTCTGATTTGGACTGTTTTTGTTTTTCCTTCTTGCACTTTCTTTTCACTTGGGAAAGTGCAGTGATGGAGGCTGAACAGAGTTTTTCTGATAATATTCTCTTCTGAAGAAAATCTCCCTCTCTGCGTACTCTTCTTTTCATCTCATTCTCCTTCTGTCTATGCCCATTTTTTTTAGCCTACATAACCTCAGTCCTAGAAAAGTTGTGTTGATGGGAAAGAATGATTTTTTTCATGATTATTATTAATAAGTAGAGAATAGGAAAATGAGTTTGGTAATTTAAGATGTGCAGCAAAATGATTTTACTTACATAATTTGAGAAATGATTATAAATATTGTTAACATGAATCTATTCTTTTCCTGATGATGTTTCTCAAAGTCAAAGAATGGATCCTTCTTATTTACCCCAACATACTTGCAGATATATTTTTAAAGCATGGCTGTCAATTTTATCTAGAAGTAATGTACACAGTTCTGAGAATATACAATTTCCTATTTCCAAACTTTTCATTTTATTCACTAATATATTAAGTGTATGAATTCTGTGATCCCAGTTTTTCATTATTGATGATCCTGCTATATTTTGCATTTCAGGCCTTTCATTTCCTCTTGGGTTTCCCCAAATCTAATAGTGGTTTATAGGTTTCCCTTTACCAAACTAAAATACCTAATAGCCACTGAAGTTTATGGAATATTATTTAGCACCATCTTAATTTCATTTTCAGGTAGAAACTTTAAAAAATTCCTTGAGATTTCACTGACTACCCTACATAACTGAGGTCCAGTGAAAAAGATTCTGATAAATGTTATAAGGAATGAATCATAAGAATGTTTCTTGTTAATAATTTTCATATGTAGGTAAATAAAGTTACCCCAGGGCAAACCTAATGCAGATTTGAAAACAACAACAACATCAAAAAAATTATTCTATACATTAACATTAATGTTGTAGCTTTTTTCTAAGTAAACAGATAAAAAAAATATCAATATTTCTATGAAAAAATCTCAAAAATATTCCTTGTATTCAAAAAGTCTGTCTCCCCCTTCAAGGATGCTTTTGGATAACTTTTGGCAACATAAAGCAGACCACTGATAATACTTGGAGGTAGTTTTGTATTTGTGATTAAATGCATGTGAAATATATAAATGGAAGGACTCCTGGAGTTAAGATTTTAATATTTCAGTTGTAGATAACTCTCTTTGAAAACATAGCTTTTTATACAGATTTGGTGTGAAAATGTTTAGTTGAGCAGATGGAGATCCAGCTGGTAGAGTATATGTTTGTCAGGGTATCTGGCATTTAGCTACATCCAAAAATGATATCAAACCAAAAGATGCTAAAGAGCAGCACTGTATGAAAGCCAGTAAGATCAGTTAGGGGTAGCATTCCCTCAGTTTTGATTTTCTAACCTTGTAGAGATATATTGTAATCCAGATGGAATTTTCCATTTCAAAAATAAAGTCTGAGAAGATGTAAATAAAATTGTCAAACAGCTGCCTTTCCAAAATCATGATTACAGTAGGCCAGGAAACACATGCTACTTTGTGTGTTGAAATTTGTTATCTGATGAATAGTATATATCTATAAGCATACAAAATCATACACATTTCCCAGAACTTTATATTCTGTATACTTAAAGTCATTATTTTGGCTTCATGAGCTAAACTGTAAGAAGTGGCAGAGGATAATGAGTAAAAAAGTAAAAGGAAGATATAAAGCATTTGGAGACAAATGACAGGAGCCCTAAATATATTTGAAAACATTTTACCCTATGGGATAGCAATATTTAAGCCCACACTGCAATGGGTGAAAAGGCCAGCTTAGTAAGGAATGATAATATGTTTACTCCTAAGTTTTGTAACAGGTACATTTGGTTGCTTAATATAGCCTACTTATTCATTTCTCTCTCAAAGAGATGAATTTTTAGAAATAAATTATTTTGTCAATATGTACATGTGTTTAAGAAGTTCTGTATTGCACATTTGAAATCATTTGAATCGAGAGAAATGAACAAATGTCATAATTGTAGTTAATAAAAAATTTTACATACTGTTTTTTGTTTGGTCTGTATTAGTAAAATAGATATTCAAATTAAAAATTTAAATTTTTAATTTAAAATTCACTGAAAATGACAAATTTTGGTTGTTGTTTTATATGAGACTTACATAGCATCAGTTAATATATTTATTCATAGAACTGTTAATACACACATAAGCATGTGCACACACAAGTAGGGGGTGGGATGTCCCCTAAATACTTAAAACTGCATACCACAGTGAGTACAAATATCTGCAGGTGACTTTTGGAAGGTTTACTGTAAAAATTTAAATTAATTACTGACTCCAAAGAAAATTTTAGATCCTAATTCGATTTAATGAACTCATAAAATTGGTTTCCATGTTTTATAAGTATAAAATCAGAATAAGATAGTCACTAATATGCATCCCTGATTTTGCCATTGACATAATAAGAATTCACTTCTCTGCTTTAAAATATTCTCTTACCAAACACCTTTAGCATGATTTAGTTAGCTCAGATTTAGAAATTGTTTAAGGAAGCTTGTGTATCTACATAATGCTAGTGTATTTTTCAGAAAGCACACCTCTGTGAGATAAAAAATCTTTTGGCCTCTTCAGGGAGCTTCATATTTTATAAAACAAGACCCAAAAAGTGCAGTTACTTTGAGTAGATTATAAAAGATATTTGCTTTTTATTTCTATGAAATTCTTTATCCCAACATTTCTTCCTAAATTTTAAAAAATGTTAATGAATACTATATTTCACCTCTTTCAGATATTCATCTCACACTTGTTTAAATAATTTTTATAGTATGAATTATATATATATATATATATATATATATGTAACATATTAAGGGCTTCATCCATGGCTCAGAGGTAAAAAATCTTCCTAAAGTGCATGAGACACAAGAGATGCAGTTTTGATCCCTGAATCAGGAAGATTCCCTGGAGGAGGAAATGGCAATCCACTCCAGTATTTTTGCCAGGAAAATCCCACAGAGGAGCCTACTGGGCTACAGTCCATGGGGTCACAAAGAGTCTTATATAACTGAGCAACTGAGCACATATAATATATAACTTACGGTGCAAATTATGTACATATATATGTGTGTATGTATGTATGTATTATATATAAATAAAATATGTGAGTGTGTACATCAGTGTTGTGTGAAATCCTGATTGCTTAATTTACCTTATACTGAGTTTTGTTAGGTTCTTTGCATCATTATTTCAATGAGTTCTCATAGTACCTTATAAAGTAAATTCTGCCATTTTACAGATGAGAAAATACAGGTGTAGAAAGTTTGAGTAACTCAAAGTTGTATAGAGGCAGGAATCTAACCCCAAACCATGTTCTTTATCACTATGCCTTATGCTCTGTGTTAATTTTCCAGTCCTTTTAAAAGTCCAAATTAAGTCTTAAAGGGCATAGTTTAGATATCTGAGTAACTGACCAATTCCTTTAAACAAATTCCCAAACTGTTAACCTATTAAAGTTGATCAATTAATGTTACAGTCCCCATGGAGTTGCGTGGACCACGGGGGTCTGCAGAGGGAATGTCTGTCTCTAGGGAGTAGTGCTTCCCACTTCTCTCTGATGACCCACACATTTCCAGGGAGGCCACATCTTAATTCTAGAAACCTAGATTCTTTCAAGTGAAATCTTAATATTTTACAATTTGTGTATAATAATTTCATTTTAAAATAATATGCTCACTGATTTAAAAAAATAAGAAGGAAGGGAGAGTGCATTAATCTCTCAACTGTAAAATGCTCAACTATAAGAAGGAGCTGCTGCTGCTGCTAAGTCACTTCAGTCGTGTCCGACTCTGTGTGACCCCATAGACGGAAGCCCACCAGGCTCCCCCATCCCTGGGATTCTCCAGGCAAGAACACTGGAATGGGTTGCCATTTCCTTCTCCAATAAGAAAGAGAGGCAGGTTTAATTCTAATGGTAAACAGAATCTGAGACAAAAATGTGTATGCAGGGAGTTTGAGTGCAACAGTAGCAGGACTGAACACAGGTATTCAAAGAGCAACCATTGATGCAACTACAGCAGTAGTATTGGCCAATCCCACAGAGCACTTTGGCACTGGATAGGCACTGTAGAGTTGTCCTGGTTAGGGAAAGGAGCCAGGCCTTTATGCCTTCTGTCCTCTCTTCTGCGGTTAAGCAGTCATTGGATATGCTCCCACTTAGGGCTGTAAGCTTGGGTCATGAGACTCTGTTTATTGTTCAGCCCCCAGGTTGTATCAGACTTTTTGTGTGCCCATGGACCACACCATGCCAGGCTTCCCTGTCCTTCACTATGATTCAGAGCTTGCTCAAACATAAGTCCATTGAGTCAGTGATGTAATCCAACTCTCTCATCCTCTCTTGCCCTCTTATCCTCCTTCCTTCAATCTTTCTCAGCATCAATCTTTTGCGATGAGTCAGCTCTCTGCATCAGGTGGCCAAAGTATTGCAGCTTCAGCTTCAGTATCAGTCTTCCAATAAATGCTCAGGGTTGATTTCCTTTAGGATTGACTGGTTTGACCTGTTTGCTGGCCAAAGGACTCTCAAGTCTTCTCCAGCACCACAATTTGAAAGCATCAGTTCCGCACTCAGCCTTCTTTATGGTCCAACTCTCACATCCATACATGACTACTGGAAAAACCATAGCTTTGACTATGTGTACCTTTGTCAACAAAGTGCTGTCTCTGCTTTTTAATACAGTATGTTTGTCATAGCGTTTGTTTCAAGGAACAAGCGTCTTTTAATTTTGTGGCTGCAGTCACTCTTGGCAGTGATCATGGAATCCAAGAAAATAAAACATGTCACTGTTTCTACTATTTTTTCATCTATTTGCCATGAAGTGATAGGACCAGATACCAAGATTTTACTTTTATTAATGTTGAGTTTCGCGTCTCAATAACCTCAGATATGCAGATGACACCATCCTTATGGCAGAAAGTGAAGAGTAACTAAAAAGCCTCTTGATGTAAGTGAAAGAGGAGAGTGAAAAGGTTGGCTTGAAGCTCAACATTCAGAAAACAAAGATCATGGCATCTGGTCCCATCACTTCATGGGAAATAGATGGGGTAACAGTGGAAACAGTGTCAGACTTTGTTTTTGGGGGCTCCAAAATCACTGTGGATGCTGATTGCAGCCATGAAATTAAAAGACGCTTACTCCTTGGAAGGAAAGTTATGACCAACCTAGATAGTATATTAAAAAGCAGACATTACTTTGCCAACAAAGATCCGTCTAGTCAAGGCTATGGTTTTTCCAGTGGTCATGTATGGATGTGAGAGTTGGACTGTGAAGAAAGCTGATTGCCGAAGAATTGATGCTTTTGAACTGTGGTGCTGGAGAAGACTCTTGAGAGTCCCTTGGACTGCAAGGAGATCCAACCAGTCCATTCTAAAGGAGATCAATCCTGGGTGTTCATTGGAAGGACTGATGCTAAAGCTGAAACTCCAATACTTTGGCCACTTCATGCGACGAGTTGACTCACTGGAAAAGACTCTGATGCTGGGAGTGATTGGGGGCAGGAGGAGAAGGGGACGACAGAGAATGAGATGGCTGGATGGCATCACCGACTCAATGGACATGAGTTTGAGTGAACTCCGGGAGTTGGTAATGAACAAGGAGGCCTGGCGTGCTGTGATTCATGGGGTCACAAAAAGTCGGAAACGACTGAGCGACTGAACTGAACTGAATGTTGAGTTTCAAGCCAGCTTTTTAACTCTCCTTTTTCATCTTCATCAAGAGGCTCTTTCATTACTCTTGGCTTTCTACCATTAGTGTGGTATCATCTACATAGCAGAAGTTGTTGATATTTCTACAGGAAATCTTGATTCCAGGTTGTGATTCATCCAGTCTGGCATTTCACATGTGTACTCTGCATGTAAGTTAAATAAGCAGGGTGACAATATACAGTGTTGATGTACTCCTTTCCCATTTTGGACCAGTTGATTATTCCATATTGGGTTCTGTTTTTTCTTGACCTACATACAGGTTTCTCAGGAGACAGGTAAGGTGGACTGGTATTCCCATCTCTAAGAATTTTCTACAGTTTTTTGTGATCCATACAAAGACTTTAGTGTAATCAATAAAGCAGAAGTAGATGGTTTCCTGGAATTCCCTTGCTTTTTCTGTGATCCAATGAATGTTTGTATTTGATCCCTGGTTCCTCTGTCTTTTCTATATCCATCTGTCCTTCTGGAAGTTCTAGATTCATGTACTGCAGAAGCCTAGCTTGAAGGATTTTGAGTATAATCTTATTAGCATGCAAAATGAGCGCAACTGTATGGTAGTTTGTAACATTCTTTAATGTTGCCCTTCTTTGAGACTGGAATGAAAACTGATCTGGTTTTTCAGTCCACTGCTGACCACTGCTGTGTTTATTGAGTGAAGCATTTTAACAGCATCATCTTTTAGGATTTGAAATAGCTTAACTGGAATTCCATCACCTCTGCTAGCTTTATTCATAGTAATGCTTCCTAAGGCCCACTTGACTTCACCCTCTAGGATGTCTGGCTCTAGCTGAGTGACCACAGCATTGTGGTCACTAAGAGCTTTTTTGTATAGTTCTCTTGTATATTCTTGTCACCTATTCTTAATCTCTTCTATTTCTGTTAGGTCCTTGCCATTTCTGTCCTTTATTGTGCCCATCTTTGCATGAAATGCTCCCTTGGTATCTCCAATTTTCTTGACGAGATCGCTAGTCTTTCCCATTCTGTTGTTTTCCTGTTACTTTGCATTGTTCTCTTAAGAAGGCTTTCTTTTCTCTTCTTGCTATTCTCCAGAACTCTGCATTCATTTGGGTATATCTTTCCCTTTTTCACTTGCCTTTCACTTACCTTCTTTTCACAGCTATTTGTAAGACCTCCTCAGACAACCACTTGGCCTTCCTGAATTTCTTTTTCTTTGGTTGATTTTGATCACCATCTCCTGTACAGTATTACCAACCTCTGTCCATAGTTCTTGAGGAACTCTATCGGATCTAATCCCTTGAATCTATTCATCCCCTCTGCTGTATAAACATCAGGGATTTGATTTAGGTCATATCCAAATGGCCTACTGTTTTTCCATATTTTCTTCAATTAAAGCCTGAATTTTGCTGTAAGGGGATCATGATCTGAGCCATACTGAGCTCCTGTTCTTGTTTTTGCTGATTGTGTAGAGCTTCTTCATCTTCAACTGCAAAGAATATAAATAGTCTAATTTCAGTATTGACCATCTGGTGATATCCATGTGTAGAGTCTTCTCTTGTGTTGTTGGAAGAGGGTATGTGCTAGGACCAGTGCATTCTGTTGGCAAAACTCTTGTTAGGCTTTGCTCTGCTTCATTTTGTACTCCAAGGCCAAACTTGCCTGTTATTCTAGGTAGTTCTTGACGTCCTATTTTTGCATTCCAATCCCCTATGATGATAAGGATATCTTTTTTGGTGTTAGTTCTGGAAGGTTTGGGGCTTTCCTGGTGGTGCAGATGGTAAAGAATCTGTCTGCAATGTGGAAGACCCACGTTTGATCTCTGGGTCAGGAAGATCCCCTGGAGAAGAGGATGGCAACTCACTCCAGTATTCTTGCCTGGAGAATCCCTTGGGCTGAGGAACCTGGTGGGCTACAGTCCATGAGGTTGCAAAGAGTTGGAGGCAACTGAGTAACTAACACTTTCACCTTCACTAGACGGTTTTGTAAGTCTTCATAAAGCCATTCAACTTCAGCTTCTTCGGCATTAGTGGTTGGGGCATAGACTTGGATTACTGTGATACTGAATGATTTGCCTTGGAAATAAACTGAAATCATCCTGTCATTTTTGACATTTCACCCAAGTACTACATTTCGGACTCTTTTGTTGACTAAGAGGGCTACTCTATTTCTTGTAATGGATATTTGCCCACAATAGTAGATATAATGGTCATCTTAATTTAATTTGGCCATTTCCTCCATTTTAATTTACTGATTACTAAAATGCTGTGTTTACTCTTGCCATCTCTTGCTTGACTACATCCAATTTACCTTGATTCATGGACCTAATATTCCAGGTTCCTATGCAACATTTTTCTTTTTTCAGCATCATACTTTACTTTCAGCACCCAACTCATCCACATCTGGGCCTCGTTTCTGCTTTGGCCCAGCCTCTTCATTCTTTCTGGAGCTATTTCTCTGCTCTTCCCCCATAGCATATTGGACACATACTGACCTAGGGGCTAATCTTCAGGTGTTATAACTTTTTGTCTTTCCATACTGTTCATAGGATCCTCAAGGCAAGAGTACTGGGAGTGGTTTGCCATTCCCTTCTTCATGGTTTGCCATACCATGTTTTGTCAGAACTCTCCAACATGACCCATCCATCTTTGGTGACCCTACATGGCATGGATGCTACTTTCATTGAGTTACACAAGGCTGTGAATCATGAGATCATTTTGGTAAGCTTCCTGTGATTGTGGTTTTCATTCTGAAGCCTGTGAGATTGTAGTACTTGCTTCTTCTGTCTGCCCTCTGATGGATGAGAATAAGTGGCTTGTGCAGGGTTCTTGATGGAAGGGACTAGCTGTGGGGAAAAGTAGGTGGGGAAAATTAGTCTTGCTCTGGAGGCAGAGCCATGCTCAGGAACTCTTTACTCCTATTGTATGGTGATAGGTGGGGCTGTGTTCCCTCCATTAGTTGTTTTGCCTGAGGTAACCCAGTTCTGACATGCCCAGGCTCTCTGGTAGGGCTAATGGTGACCTCCAAGGGTCTTATTGTTAACACACAGCTCCTAGGACTGCTGCTACCAATGCCCCTATCCCCACAGCAGGCCACTTGTCGATTCACACCTCTGTAGGAGACCTGCGAACACTCACAGGCAGATCTAACTCAGTCTCATGTGAGGTCATTGCTCCTTTCCCCTGTGTCCTGGTGCAGACAAGCTTTTGTTTGTGCCCTCCATGAATCTCTGTTTTCCCCAGTCTATAATCAAATCCTGCTGGCCTTCAAAATCAGATTCCCTGGGGATTCCCAGTCCCTTTGCCAGATCCCCAGGTTGGGAAGTCTGATGTGGGGCCTAGTACCTTCACAACAGTGTGAGAACTTCTTTGGTAGTATTGTTCCCCAGTTGGTGGTTCACCCACCCAGTGGGTATGCGATTTGATTTTAAAGTGATTACACCCCTCCTACCATCACATTATGGCTTCTCCTTTGTCCTTGGCTGTGAGGTATCTTATTTTGGTGGGTTTCAACGTCTTCCTGTTGATGATTGTTTAGCAACTAGTTGTAATTTTGATGTTCTCTCAAAAGAAGATGAATGCATGCCCTTCTACTCTGCCATCTTGATGCTGATGACACTCTTAGATTAGAAAAGCTTTCACAGGGCCACTCAACCGTAAGCTGTCAGGTTAGCTTAACACACTTAGTACCAAAGGAGAGGAGCTGTGGGCCTGGGTGGTACACCACAGCAGGTATGGCAGCCTGCTAACCACAGTCTAGCCCTGGCCACTTTAACCATCTAAGTAATCTAATAACTGTTTTCAAAGTATTTCCTTATAATATAGACCCTTCACCAGAAATGCCTACTTTCCACCTCTACAAATTCAAATTCTGTCATCCTTAAAGACCTTCTCAAGCCTCCCTTTTTCTATGACTCTTTATGGACCATACCCTCAGTCACTCTCATATATTTGTATGTGTGTATATATGTATGTAATCAAACAACAGTATATTGATGTTGCCCATTCTTTGATTCATAAAATTTTGTTCCCAAACTTCATGTCGGGTACTTATTATAAGTGCAGACACTGGTACCTAAACTTCTGAAGTCCTGATTCTTTAGGTAACTGGGTTGGAGTCCAGTCATGTACCTGTTTAATGTAAGTGGCTGGTTCTTTATAATTTAAATACATATGCCAGATGTTTCTATAGCAGGTTGAGATATACTGATTTAAAGAGAGACATATAAATGCAAATTTGATGTCTTCTTTATTTGTCAGTTGTGTCTTTGTAAGCCTTCTTCATAGGACTTAGGACAAGTAAGCAAAGCAACTGTTATTTTATTTATAAATTATTAGATGAGAATAAAATACATACAAATATACAAATTCTTTTGTAAACATGAGACATTTTATAAGTGAAATTATGTTTCAACTAATCAAAATTATTCTGGAAAACTTCTGACTTGGTAAGCTCCCACAATCCTCTATTTCAGCATTTTAATGCTGCCTTAGGACTTGGCTAATTGTGTTGGGCCATCTTGTCTCTAAAGCATTAAGTACTAGTAAAGCTGTGTAAGCTTTAAATATAATTTTCTAAATTATATTTTCTGACTAATGCTTATGAAATTTCATTTATTATAAAAATGCAACACATCTTTATTATAAAATATATTTTTTTTCCTCAGTTGTAATTGTACATCTGACCTGTGTCTACTATCATCTTCCTAAAACCACAGAAGGGAAAAGTAAGCATTATACTTCCACCAAACCTGTTTTTGCTAGCTACATTTTTAAATATATTTACTAAATATGAAAGGGAGTTGTTTTTCTCCCTCGTGAAGTAAAATTGCTCTACAAATCATTTTGTGCTAATGATTGTGTTCTTTTAAAATGGCCAAGCATATTCAGTCTCTAATCACTTTGCCTATCACTGCAATATAATGCTAATTTTAAAGAATTCTCTTTTGGAATGAAATAAGTAATTTACTGAATCTTTATTTGAATTTTACTTATGTATCAAAATACTTCACTAAGCTTTTGTTGAATCTTCAGAATATTCCAACATGCTGAAGCTTCTTAGTATTAAAATACAACATTTATTAAAGCACTTAGGATAAAATAAAACCAAGCTTGATAGTATAATATTGGATAAAAATTCTTCAGTTTCACAGGGTTAATTAATCAATGAAATGGATCAGTGATTTCTCTTCCTTCAATAAGTAACCTATTAATACTAGCACACAATGTGTGCTACAGATTTTACCAGTAGGTCACGTCTTTAATTATCTAACATACTTACTTATTGTAACATTTTACCCAGTTTTGCAAACAGTCAATCATCTAAATATCTAGTAAAAATATATTAGTAAATGAGATCCTCATCCTAGAAAATTTATTTTTCAGCTTACCACATGAATTAAAAAAAAAAAGGTAAAATGAACTATTTCATTGCATTAAGAATTCTATTTTCTATGTGAGTTAATAATTATCAGTTATTGGTTACTAAATAAGCTGATTATGTATGATATTACAAAAGTATGATAATCTTGATTATTTGATTATTAATATATGAAGTCTCAGGAAATCCTGTTGACTCTATCCTCAATGTATTTATAGGTTTAGAAAATATGTGTGTAGAATCTGATCACGTTCTTCACTTCCATGGCTATTCAGCTATTGCAGACCACCAGCATTTCTTACCTGGTTGACAACAAAACTTACAAACATGTCTCTTCTAACAGTTTTCAGCACAGCAACTAGATTCTTTTTAAAGCATATATGATTTTATTCCTCTGCCCAGAAAACTGTCATAACACTCTATCTCACTCAGAGCAAAAGTCCACCAGGCCTTCTGTGCTCTGCTTCCTCCCCACCTCCTTAACCTCTCTGGTCTCATCTTCTGCAATTGCCCCCTCACTCACTTATTCCAGCCATGTCAGCTTCGTTGCTGGTTCTAAAGCACACCAGAAATGCTCCCAACTTTGGACCTTTGTTCGTGGTATTCTCATTACCTTCAGTTCAGTTCAGTCTCTCAGTCATGTCCGACTCTTTGCGACCCCATGAATCACATCACGCTAGGCCTCCCTGTCCATCACCAACTCCCAGAGTTCACCCAAAGTCATGTCCATCGAGTCGGTGATGCTCTCCAGCCATCTCATTCTCTGTCGTCCCCGTCTCCTCCCGCCCCAATCCCTCCCAGCATCAGAGTCTTTTCCAGTGAGTCAACTCATCGCATGAGGTGGCCAAAGTATTGGAGTTTCAGCTTTAGCATCAGTCCTTCCAATGAACACCCAGGATTGATCTCCTTTAGAATGGACTGGTTGGATCTCCTTGCAGTCCAAGGGACTCTCAAGAGTATTCTCCAGCACCACAGTTCAAAAGCATCAATTCTTCGGTGATCAGCTTTCTTCACAGTCCAAGTCTCACATCCATACATGACCACTGGAAAAACCATAGCCTTGACTAGATGGACCTTTGTTGGCAACGTAATGTCTCTGCTTTTTAATATACTATCTAGGTTGGTCATAACTTTCCTTCCAAGGAGTAAGCATCTTTTAATTTCATGGCTGCAATCAGCATCCGCAGTGAGTTTGGAGTCCAAAAAAATAAAGTCTGACACTGTTTCCACTGTTTCCCCATCTATTTCCCATGAAGTGATGGGACCAGATGCCATAATCTTTGTTTTCTGAATGTTGAGCTTCAAGCCAACCTTTTCACTCTCCTCTTTCACTTTCATCAAGAGGCTTTTTAGTTCCTCTTCACTTTCTGCCATAAGGGTGTTGTCATCTGCATATCTGAGGTTATTGATATTTCTCCCAGCAATCTTGATTCCAGCTTGTGCTTCTTCCAGCCCAGCGTTCCTCATGATGTACTCTGCATAGAAGTTAAATAAGCAGGGTGACAATATACAACCTTGATGTACTCCTTTTCCTATTTTTACCTTAGAATTATCTTAACCTGCTTATTGGATTGGCTAACTAATTCATCTCCCACAAATCTGTGTTCAGACCCTACCTTCTCAATGAGGTCTATTCTGACAACCTATGGAATGTGACAACTTTTAAATTCTTAGCACCTAACATCCTGACCCTGCTTTTCTGTGTCTTTATGTCAGAACACTTTCACTTTCTATTTTATATTATTTTTTAGTTGTTGATTTATTGTTTATCTTTCTTCTGGAGAGTGTAAGCTTCAGTGTGGTAGAGATCTTATTCCTGTAACACAAAGAAATGTGTGAACATGGTAAACTCTTAGTAAATATTTGTTAAATTGAATTGAATTGTGACTGTAGTAAGAAGGTGAACTGTTAAACACACATTATGTGTTAAATGTGTTACAGATTATTTATGTGTTAAGAATTGGAGTATAAATGGCAGCAAAGATTGAGAGGTTGATACACCAGAAAAATTAGCTGTACTGATCAGAAAAGACCACCAGTTTTTCTGTCAGCCACAATAATAATTTCCTGATTCTAGAAATGAATCACCAGTGCAGGTTCGACGCATGATACAGGATGCTCGGGGCTGGTGTGCGGGGATGACCCAGAGGGAGGATAAGGGGAGGAGGGAGGTGGGAGGGGGGTTCAGGAGGGGGAACACATGTACACCCAGGGCAGATTCATGTCAATGTATGGCAAAACCAACCAATATAATAAAGTAATTAGCCTCCAATAAAAAAAAATAATAAAAATAATTCCAGGAAATTTTACAAGAATTATTTTTTCAAATAAAAATACTGAGAGACAAGGAAGACCTCATGAAGCTTTAATAGCTAATCTTATTAGAATATCATCACCAAAAAGATAATAACATAGACAGCAAAGCAAGGAAATAAAACAAAATCCTGTATAGTTTTATCTCCACTATTTCTTAAAAACAATTGTGTTTAAAAACCGTATTAGCAGAACATAAAATTTCATGATTAAGGACATCTTTTAGATTAAATGAACTTGTCATAATTTAAGTTGCATTAATTTTTAGCATTATTTGTCTTTTTCTCATTTGTAGTGTAAACTACCTAAGGAATAGCACTGGTCCACAAACCTCCAATAAGATACTATGCATCAGTGAACTTATTGCCTTCAAAATGCCTGATTCCAAATAGTTTCTTTCTACATTTATCTTTCACTTTCTCACCAAGCAGATGGCAGCATAGTGGCAAGCTATGGAGACATAGAGGCCAATTTGTTCTGCCATGCGCTGAAAAGTGTGCTAACAATTTGTGTAGGCAAAACAAAAGCAAGAGAAAGAAGCTAATACTTTCGACAGCCATATTATATACCAAGCACTATGTTAGTGTTTTAATATATGTATGTATGTATATATATATATGTAAAATTTCATTTAAGAAATCCATGAATTAACAAGAGAGAGATATTAGCACATAGGAGTCTGATATATTTATGAATACAACATTTTTCTTCTGAGAAGGATAATGCCATAATTGCCTTAACTCTTCATGAAGTGTACTATTTTGATCAAAAGGAAACAGTAGAGAATTCCAGATACAGAAAAGATTATGAAGAAGGTATAGAGGTAAGAACAAGAGCTGTGGTTATTGGATAGCTGAAGTGAAGTACGGTGAAGAGTTCCAGTTTATATTGTAACCTCATTAGATAAACTATTTCATTACTTTCTGTAGCTAGTAACTCTCCAAGGGGTTCTTAAGCCAGCTGTGATGGCAGCAGGAGCCAGTTTCACATATTGAGGTGCTAGACAGGGTCAAGATTTCTGCTTTCATAACACCTGAAGGAGTTAGGGGGTGACTTCGGTTGATATGAAAGAAGGACATCACTTACTTGTTTTATTCTTGCAAAGTTAGTTCTGCCCAAGCAACTGATATTTATACTTGACAGTCTGTATAGCTCTGATAGAGTACAAATGCTTCCAATATTAAGCCTTCATAGGCCAAGACCTTATTAAACAAAGTTCATAGTTGGATTAATTGCTTTGCTAGGGTTAAAATGGAATAGCCTGAAAAATGTCTGGGAATCAACTATGGTTCATAATTTGTACATAAAAAGTATCAAACTTGCACAAAGCTGGGTCTTAAATAAATGATACTCTCAAGTTAGTAACCTTCTTTATTGCAGGTTATTCTAGGCTACTGCTTTTTATACCATGCATTCCTAGGACATGCCTCCAAGTATCATGCATGGAAAATGTCAATTTATTTCCACATTCAGTTCAGTCATGTCCGACTCTTTACGACCCCATGGACTGCAGCATGCCAGGCTTCCCTGTCCATCACCAACTCCTGTAGTCTACTGAAGCTCATGTCCATCATGTCAGTGATGCCATCCAACCATCTTATCCTCTGTCATTCCCTTCTCCTCCCACCTTCAATCTTTTCCAGCATCATGGTCTTTTCCAGTGAGTCAGTTCTTTGTATCAGGTGGCCAAATATTGAAGTTTCAGCTTCAGCATCAGTCCTTCCAATGAATATTCAGGACTGATTTCCTTTAGGAAGAACTGGTTGGATCTGCGTGCAATCCAAGGGACCCTCAAGAGTCTTCTCCAACACCAGTTCAAAAGCATCAATTCTTTGGCGCTCAGTTTCTTAATAGTCCAAGTCTCACATTCATACATGACTACTGGAAAAACCATAGCTTTGACTAGATGGACATTTGTTGCTAAAGTAATGTTTCTGCTTTGTAATAAGCTGTCTAAATAGGTCATAGCTTTTCTTACAAGGAGCAAGTGTCTTTGAATTTCTTGGCTGCAGTCACCATCTGCAGTGACTTTGGAGCCCCGAAAAATAAAGTCTGTCACTGTTTCCATTGTTTCCCCATCTATTTGCCATGAAGTGATGGGACCAGATACCATGATCTTCGTTTCCTGAATATTGAGTTTTGAGCCAACCTTTTCACTCTCCTCTTTCACTTTCATCAAGATGCTTTTTAGTTCTTCTTCGCTTTCTGCCAAAAGAGTGGTGTCATCTGCATATCTGAGGTTATTGATATATCTCCTGGCAATCTTGATTCCAGCTTGTGCTTCATCCAGTCCAGCATTTCTCATGATGTACTCTGCATGTAAGTTAAATAAGCCTTGCATGTAAATTATATACTTATATATACTCTGCATATAAGTTATACAGCCTTGATGTACTCCTTTCCCAATTTGGAACCAATTTGTTGTTCCATGTCCAGTTCTAACTGTTGCTTCTTGACCCACATACAGATTTCTCAGGAGGCAGGTCAGGTGGTCTGGTATTTCCATCTCTTTAAGAATTTTCCACAATTTCTTGTGATGTACACTGTCAAAGACTTTGGCATAGGCAATAAAGCAAAAGTAGATGTTTTTCTGGAATTCTCTTGCTCTTTCAATAATCCAGTGGACGTTGGCAATTTGATCTCTGGTTCCTCTGCCTTTTCTAAATCCAGCTTAAACATCTGGAAGATCATGGATCACGTACTGTTGAAGCCTGGCTTGGAGAATTTTGAGCATTACTTTTCTAGTGTGTGATGTGAGTGCAATTGTGTGATAGGTTAAACATTGTTTGACATTGCCTTTTTTTGGGATTGAAATGAAAACTGACCTTTTCCAGTCCTGTGGCCACTGCTGAGTTTTCCAAATTTGCTGGCATATCGAGTGCAGCAGTTTCACAGCATCATCTTTCAAGATTTAAAATAGCTCAGCTGGAATCCCATCACCTCCACTGGCTTTGTTTGTAGTAATGCTTCTTAAGGCCCACTTCACTTCACATTCCAGGATGTCTGGCTCTAGGTCAGTGATCACACCATCGTGATTATCTGGGTCATGAAGATCTTTTTGTACAATTCTTCTGTGTATTCTTGCCACCTCTTAATATCATCTGCTTCTGTTAGTTTCATACCATTTCTGTCCTTTATTGTACTCATCTTTGCATGAATATTTCCCTTGGTATCTCTAATTTTCTTGAAGAGATCTCTAGTCTTTCCCATTCTGTTGTTTTCCTCTATTTCTTTTCCAAGGAAGGCTTTCTTGTCTCTCCTTGCTATTCTTTGGAAATCTGCATTCAGATGAGTATATCTTTTCTTTTCTCCTTTGCCTTTAGCTTCTCTTCTTTTCTTGGCTATTTGTAAGACCTCGTCAGACAACCATTTTGCCTTTTTTGCATTTCTTTTTCTTGGGAATGTTCTTGATCACTGCCTCCTGTACAATGTCATGAACCTCTATCCATAGTTCTTCAGGCACTTTATCTACCAGATTTAATCCCTTGAATCTATTTCTCACTTCCACTGTATAATTATAAGGGTTTTGATTTAGGACATACCTGAATGGTCTAGTGGTTTTCCTGACATTCTTCAGTTTATGTCTGAATTTGGCAATAAGGAGTTCATGATCTAAGCCACAATCAGCTCCCAGTCCTGTTTTTGCTGACAGTATAGAGTTTCTCCATCTTTGGCTGCAAAGAATATAATCAATCTGATTTCAGTATTGGCCATCTGGTGATGTCCATGTGTAGAGTCTTCTCTTGTGTTGTTGGAAGAGGGATTTGCTATGACCAGTGCATTCTCTTGGCTAAACTCTCTTAGCCTTTGACCTGCTTTGTTTTGTACTCCATAGCCAAATTTGCCTGTTACTGTAGGTACCTCTTGACTCCCTACTTTTGCATTCCATCCCTTATAATGAAGAGGATATCACTTTTGGGTGTTAGTTCTAGAAAGTCTTACAGGTCTTCATAGAACCGTTCAGCTTCCTTATCTTTACTGGTTGGGACATAGACTTGGATTACTGTGATACTGAATGATTTTCCTTGGAAACGAACAGAGATCCTTCTGTCATTTTTGAGATTGCATCCAAGTACTGCATTTCAGACTCTTTTGTTGACTATGATGGCTACTCCATTACTTCTAAGGGATTCCTGCCCACAGTAGTAGACATAATCATCATTTGAGTTAAATTCACCCATTCCAGTCCATTTTAGTTCACTGATGCATAAAATGTGGATGTTCACTCTTACCATCACCTGTGTGACCACTTCCAATTTACCTTGATTCATGGACCTAACATTCCAGGTTCCTATGCAATATTGTTCTTTTCAGCATTGGACTTTACTTCTATCACATGTCACATCCACTACTGGGTGTTATTTTTGCTTTGACTCTATCTCTTCATTCTTTCTGGAGTTATTTCCCCACTCTCCTCCAGTAGTATATTGGGCAACTACCGACCTGGCGAGTTCATCTTTCAGCGTCATACCTTTTTGCCTTTTCATACTGTTCATGGGGTTCTGAAGGCAAGAATACTGAAGTGGTTTGCCTTTCTCTTCTCCAGTGGACCTCATTTTGTCAGAACTCTCTGCCATGACCCGTCCATCTTGGGTGACCCTACATGGCATGGCTCATAGTTTCATTGAGATAGACAAGGCTGTGGTCCATGTGATCAGTTTGGTTAGTTTTCTGTGATTGTGGTTTTCATTCTGTCTGCCCTCAGATGGATAAGGATAAGAGCTTATGGAAGCTTCCTGATGGGAGAGACTGACTGAGGGGGAAACTGGGTCTTGTTTTGATGGGTGGGACCATGTTCAGTAAATCTTTAATCCAATTTTCTCTTGATGGTCTTTGCTGTGTTCTTTCCCTCTTGCTTGACCTGAGGCCAAACTATGTTGGAAGTAATGAAGATAATGGCAACCTCCTTCAATATGTCCAGTGCAAGCACTATTGCACTCCATGCCCCTGACCCTGGAGCAGGCCACTCTGACCCACACCTTCGCCAGAGACATTTCCACATTATATTTAAAATATAATTCCAATAGTAAATCTTCTTTAAATCTGTATAATAAAGTCCAAAGCCAGAAGGTTATGGGTTTTCTGTAAGATTGTTTTATAGCTACACAGGGGAACACACAACTTACACAGTAGAGAATAAAGCCCCCAAGGACATCTGCCTTTACACCTGCTTTCCTTGTAGCATAAAGAAAGGAGAGAAGAGAGGAAATTCAAAGTGTCCAGTATGTTTGGCAAAGATTAACTTGGGAGAAATGACCCTTAGTAAACACAGCAAGTAGTCTAAAGCACAGTATGAAATTACTACATTCCATCTTGGGCTTCCAAAGTTGTAAAGAATCTGCTTGCCAATACCGGAGAAACAGGAGATGCAGGTTCAATCCCTGGATCAGGAAGATCCCCTGGATAGGGAATGGCAACCCTCTGTAGTATTCTTAACTGGAAGATCCCATGGATAGAAGAGCCTGGCATGCTGCAGTCAATGGAGTCTCAAAGAGTCGGACATAGCTGAACCCGCATGCATGCACATACATTCCATCTTAAGGTTGTAGTTTAGTATTCTCTTGTCAAGGCTAAGTATCACTTTCTTTCTGATTTCTACATGATTTCAATATTTGTTCTTATCACTACATTGCTTACGAATTTAGAAGCCATACCTAAGAAATACATCCAGAGAATCTTGAAATCACCACTATTGGTTTATATATTGTAGAAACTCAATAATCAACAAGAAATTTCTGAAAACATATGATTCTTCTACTTTAGAAGTGAAGTGAAAAAATATATGCCTTAGGTTTACTTAGTCATTTTTACCAATTGACATAGAAAATAATTATTAACTCAATTAGTAGATTATGTGTTGTTGTTTTTCAGTCTGAGTCGTGTTTGACTCTTTGTGACCCCATGGACTGCAGCACGCCAGGCTTCCCTGTCCTTCACCATCTCCCGGAGCTTGCTCAAACTCATGTCCGTTGAGTTGGTGATGCCATCTAACCATCTCATCCTCTGTCATCCTCTTCTCCTCCTGCTTTCAATCTTTCCTGGCATCAGGGTCTTTTCTAATGAGTAATTTCTTCACATCAGGTGGCCAAAGAATTGGAGCTTCAGCTTCAACATCAGTCCCTCCAGTGAACACCCAGGACTGGTCTCCTTTAGGATGGACTGGTTGGATCTCCTTGCAGTCCAAGGGACTCTCAAGAGTCTTCTCCAACACCACAGTTCAAAAGCATCAATTTTTGATGCTCAGCTTTCTTTATGGTACAACTCTCACATCCATACATGACTACTGGAAAAACCATAGCTTTGACTATACAGACCTTTGCCGGCAAAATAATGTCTCTGCTTTTTTATATGCTGTAGAGTTTGTCATAGCTATTACAAATGTGTAAATTATTGATATCATATAAAAATGGGACTTGGGACCTGATAAGTAGTCATTTAAAAGAGAAGATACTGTTTAAAATATGTAGATGTTTGCAATGAAATTGTTTCACATATAACCTAAAAATTCTGTAAATGTAATACATACTCAAATGCAAACTATAGCTTTCAAGGTCTCTAAAGATATCTGTAGCTCCACAGAGAAAAGCCCTAAATATTTCAAGATGATTCTCTAAGAGTAACTTCTAATGTTATGAGCTACTTGACACATTCAGGTAATTAAAAACTTATAAGGATTTAGTGTCACATTATTTAGGAAGCTAGAAAGGGTTTGTTGTATTATTGTTCTTAAATACAGATAATGTGCTGCATATTCATTATTAAGTAGAAAAGATTTTTAGAAATCAATTTCTGATGAGGCAAAAGCTTAGAGCTGTGTAGTAAAAAGTTGAGCAAAGAAAGACCAGCAGATACTCAAACTGTTGCCGTTTAAAAAGTTGGCATCTGTATTCTTTTGAATAATGCTCACCAACATGATTTTTATGGTTGTGTTTCTAGTGCTTGGTATGGTTGTAGGACATGTCTGTAAGCTAGACTTGTTACTCTGTTGGTTGAATGAAGATATCTAAATGCTCAGTAGATGCATGTTATCATTAATAATTGTGAAGTAAGTTAGGACATATGAGAGAGCTGGGCAGGTCTCCGGAAATGCCTTTGGCCCTTTGCACTCAGATGTCTTTTTATGCTACATTGTTAAATGTTCCCCAGCTCTAAAATTCCTCTTCTCCAAAACTGAATCAACATAGCAGTTATTAGGATGATTACTGTGTCAATTAAATAATTGATAATTAATAGAAAATCCCATGGATGGAGGAGCCTGGTAGGCTGCAGTCTGTGGGGTTGCTAAGGGTTGGACACGACTGAGCGACTTCACTTTCACTTTTCACTTTCACACATTGGAGAAGGAAATGGCAACCCACTCCAGTGTTCTTGCCTGGAGAATCCCAGGGACGGGGGGAGCCTGGTGGGCTTCGTCTATGGGGTCACACAGAGTCGGACACGACTGAAGTGACTTAGCAGCAGCAGCAATATTAAACAACATAATAGGAGTAGTAGTAATGGGTGTATTATATAGGATTTTTTTTCCCGTATTAAGACTTCTTAAAAATAAAGCAACTTACTCATATAACAGAAAGTTCTCAACATTTATTTTTGATGTAATTTATTTTTATACACTGTATTTTAAAAAATGTGTATTCTATAATAACCTAAATGGGACAAGAATTTGAAGAATAGATAGACATATATCTATAACTGAATCACTTTGCTGTACACCTGTAACTAACACGACATTGTTAATCAACTGTGTTCCAATATAAGAAAAAATTTTAAATTATTCTACTTTAGATATTTCCCTCAATGAAAAGAAATATTTCCTATGAAATATTTGTTTAGCCTCAATGTGTTTGTGTAGCCTCCATGTGAACCCAAAAAGATTGTGTAAATATGTCTATTTTTATTACTAATTTTCAAAACATTCTAAATAGGCTCTACTGTGCATGTTGAGACAGCTGTTGTCAAATGGAACTTATGTTTTATAGAAATAAGACAATGGAATAAGTAAATGCAGGCAGGGATAAGGTAGTTGATGGAATAGAAAATAATGGAGAAAAAAGTATAGACTACAGTACAGAAGCAGAAGAACTGAGAAGAGAGGTAAAAGGACCAGGAATATAATATATAACACAGGAAAGATAGAAAACAAGAAAAGAAAGGCCATCCTTAAAGTTCTCATTTTTTCTCATGTATTTGCTACCATCTGTGTCTGCCTGCCAATTGATACTAAGAATGGTGCTGTTGCCTCAAATTTCCCATTTTCCCAGACTGAAACCATCTTCTTTAGTCTGGTTCTCTTCCTTGACCATTACTTTATTACAGGGCAAGGAAATCTCTACTTGAATTTTTTTTTAATAATTTTTATTGGAGTAGACGTGGATTCAATGCCTGATCCGGAAAGATGCCCTGGAGAAGGAAAGGCAACCCACTCCAGTATTCTTGCCTGGGAAATTTCATGGACAGAGGAACTGACAGGCTACAGTCCATGGGGTCACAAAGAGTCAGACATGACTTTGTAACTGAACAACAACATCAACAATATAGTTGCTTTACAGTGTTGTGTTAGTTTTTACTGTACAGCGAAGTGACTCAGCTATATGTACACATATACATGGGCTTCCCTGGTAGCTCAGATGGCAAAGAATCTGCCTGCAATGTAGGAGACCCAGGTTCGATCCCTGGGTTGGGAAGATCCCCTGGATAAGGGAATGGCAACCCATTCCAGTATTCTTGCCTGGAGAATTCCATGGGTGGAGGAGCCTGGCGGGCTGTGGTCCATGGGGTCACAAAAAGTTGGACACAACTAAAGCAACTGAGCACAGCACAGCACACCCCATACGTATATATGGTCTTCTCAGGTGGTGCTAGCTGTAAAGAACCCACCTGCCAATGCAGAAGACATAAATACGAGTTTGGTCCCTGGTCAAGAAGATACCCTGGAGGAGGAAATGGCAACCCACTCTAGTATTCTTGCCTAGAGAATCCCATGGACAGAGGAGCCTGGAGGGCTACAGTCCATGGGGTCGCAAACAGTCAGACATCACTGAAGTGATTTGGTATGCATGTAGCATGTATGTGTGTGTGTGTGTATATATATATATATATGCAGCTTGTATATACACATAGGTACATACATCCCTCTTTTGGATTTCCTTCCCATTGAGGCCACCACAGAGCACTGAGTAGAGTTCTCTGAACTATACAGTGGGTTCTCATTAGTTATCTATTTTATACACAGTATCAGTAATGTATGTGTGCCAATCCCAATCTCCCAATTCTTCCCACCTCTCTTGATGTCCATATGTTTGTTCTCTATTTCTGTGTCTCAATTTCTGCTTTGCAAATAAGATCATCTGTACTATTTCTCCAGATTCCACCTATATACATTAATATACAGTATTTGTTTTTCTTGTTCTGACTTATTTCACTCTGTATGACAAGTCTCTAGGTCTGTCCATGTCTGATTGTCATTATACTGCTGTACAACATCTCTTTAAGGAATACTTAACTCTGATGATTATTATCTTTTTTTTTTAAATTTTGTTTCTTAAAAATGGGAATCATATAAAAAATATCTTGTATTTGATTTTGCAATTAAAAAATTAAAGAATACCTTTTATTCTGTTTATGTATGTAAATTAAATTTTATTTTTATATATTTGACTATATCAAATAAGAATCTTTTACTATATGAGACTCTTTTATAATAACATTAATTGTTTCTGGCTATAAAAGCTACACGTGTTTATTATGGAGAATAGGAGGTTCAGATATGTACAGCATTCAGACAGGAAAGGAAATGATCACCAACTGTTAAAATTTTCCCAAATTTTCATTAATAGTGTTAATTTGATTCTATATTCTACTTTTTCTTCAATACCATATAGTATCATTTTCTTTTGAAATGAAGTATTTCTTAAAAATATTATTTTCAGTGGCTTTGTAATATTAATATATGGAGAATATTCATTAGATTGTTTTTAAATCTTCACCACTATTGATAATCCTTTCCTATTTTTCTAAAGTTATACCTTTTATCATCTATTTAGGTTACATTTACAGAAATAAGATTAGTCAAATATGTTGTACTTGTTGTTAAATTTTTTACAAAAGGGTTATTTCAGTGTACACTCTAACAATATGGGATAGAACTTGCTGTCATCTACTGAGGGGCTTTCCCTTGCTGATTTTCATTCAATTTTCCGTGTCTTCCACAATGAAACTGAAAAGTTACTTGGGGGTTGGAGGGTATAATTTTCTCCATTGAAGCCATAACCAAAATTTATATTAACTTGATTCATGTCATAGGCCAAGTAATTTATTCCAAAACTCAGCACCATGAAAATGCAAATTAACTATAATCATTCATCTCATTGAAAACTATTCAAAAACATACCCCTTTTTAGTCTTTTTAAATGTACTTGTTAGCTGCCTGATAAAGCAATAAAGCTGTCAAGGACTGTCAACCAAGTATAAAGTAACTAAAATGGTTAAAATTCACCTCTTAAAAACTTGCTTCCCATACTTCTGACCTCACTTTCTTTGCCTTTTAAAAAGTAAGAACTGGGGGATGTTATTTTCTGATGTAAGTTAGGCTTAAACAAAACGTGTATCTACATTGTTAATTTAACTGTGCAACTACTCATATTGATCAACATCAGAAGTTATGTTAATGCTAATTTTACTTCCTAGTCTCTACATAAACATTTATTTTGTTCTTTACTTATATCTGCTCAAGAATAAACTATCTTATAAAATATTTTAATTGTATAGTGATGGGCATCTGGTCCCATCACTTCATGGCAAATAGATGTGGAAACAGTGGCTGACTTTATTTTTCTGGGCTCCAAAATCACTGCAGATGGTGATTGCAGCCATGAAATTAAAAGACACTTACTCCTTGGAAGGAAAGTTAAGACCAACCTGACAGCATATTAAAAAGCAGAGACATTACTTTGTCCACAAAGGTCTGTCTAGTCAAGGCTTTGGTTTTTCCAGTGGTCAGGTATGGATGTGAGAGTTGGACTGTGAAGAAAGCTGAGTGCTGAAGAATTGATGCTTTTGAACTGTGGTGCTGGAGAAGACTCTTGAGAGTCCCTTGGACTGCAAGGAGATCCAAGCAGTCCATCCTAAAGGAGATAATCCTGGGTGTTCATTGGAAGGACTGATGCTAAAGCTGAAACTCCAATACTTTGTCTACCTGATGCAAAGAGCTGACTCATTAGAAAAGACCCTGATGCTGGGAAAGATTGAAAGCAGAAGGAGAAGGGGACGAAAGAGGATGAGATGGTTGGATGGCATCACTGACTCAATGGACATGGGTTTGGGTGGACTCCGGGAGTTGGTGATGGACAGGGAGGCCTGGTGTGCTACGGTTCATGGGGTTACAAAGAGTTGGACACAACAGAGTGACTGAACTGAACTGATAATGATACTTGGGTAGGTTTGTATTCATTTTCTCATATACTTTTGTTTGATTAAATAAATTATATGACTATAATTATGAAATTTGAAAAATGGATTTTATTTGAATGGCATATATAATATCTTTGATTAGCCTTATTGGGCACCAGGAATTTTTGGCATTGTTTCACTATAAGTGATAATTTCTTTACAAGTCATTATTTTATAAATCACTATTACCTTTCAGTTAAAGTTTTATGTGGTGAATGCTGGAAAAACGTTTTACCTAGAAACATTTTACAGTTTTGATGACTACTATGATTTCTTATTATTAGCATTTTATAAGGTAAAGTATTTGATATACAATACTTTTTAAAGTGGGCTTCCCTGGTGTCTCAGCTGCTAAAAAGAATCCACCTGCAATGCAGGAGGCCTGGGTTTGATCCCTAGGTGGGAAAGATCCTCTTGAGAAAGGAACGGCTACCCACTCCAGTGTTCTGGCCTGGAGAATTCCATGGATGTATGGTTCATGCAATCACAGAGTCAGACATGACTGAGTGACTTTCACTTCATTTCACTTTTTAAAATAGCCATCATTTCAAACAGAATTTAATAAATTAAGGTTATTCCATTTTGTACCCTTCAAGGAAAGGAGATCTCTGAAATTAAGAAATAGTTTAATTATTTATAAAAATTGCCATATTAATTGGGTTTTAAAAATCCACATGTAAATATCAGCTAACTGTAAATTTTATTATCTGAACTAATAGTGCATTGATTCTACTAATTATAGCAGCAAAAAAAGAAAGAAAAAATAAAGTATTTTGCCTCTTATGTATTGAAATCTGTTTTGTGGTAGCAAGAGCAGGTGTTGAAGGGCTTGTGGGCTCAGCTCATTGAGCCCCAGAGAAAAGATTCCAGTATCCTGAGCAAGTGGATGATTAGAGCCTGAGACAGAGTTATCATGTAGCATATCATTCATTAGTGATTAAACCTCAAAAGATTAAAAATGGCCAGCATTTCATGAGATTCAAAGAATATGCTTTCTCTTTGGATAGCGTCAGGTTTCTGTGACTCTGATACTGTTAGCTTATTCTGCTCCAACACATCTCTCCCTCCCTACACCCTTTACCAAGAACACTGCCAGTGGGAGAATTCAGGATAATGTTCTTCCCCTATTCTGAGAGTGCTGACATCCAAACAAAAATGCCCACATCTGTATCCATCATAAAGAAATATTGATATTTGAGAACTAAGTAGAAATTGTTTACTACTTTCCCTACTTTCAGGTTACCATAGAAGGTACTTTTGCTATTAGTAAATCTTCCTGGTTTCATCCAGACTTGGATGAGAGCTTTCCCTAGAATGAAAAGGACAAGATGGAATTACACAGTCCTCAGGGGACAAGCAACACAGTTATAAAGACTGGTCTGCATTAAAATGTAGCATAAGTGCACACATATTTTACCATAATTGTTCTTATTTTTCCACTGTCTGCTAACTGCTTGATCTGAATGCTGTGAAATTCTGTTTGTACTAATCAGACTAAGGGGAGTACAAACAAGCTTGATTCAAATATTGTATACTTTACAGCATGAAATTTAAAAATAATTTTTTAACTTTCATTAAAAAGATTCAGCTCCTTAAAACTTTCTATTTTAGGAAGAAAAAAAAATGGTGAGGTTAAGTACCATTCCTTCCATAATACCTATTTGGTATGGTATTGTGGGTGTAATTTAGTCCAGACAGAGCTGAAAGAAAGAAAGTGAAGTCATTCAGTCATGTCTGATTCTTTTTGCAACCCTGTGGACTATAGCCTACCAGGCTTCTCCATCCAAAGGATTTTCCAGGCAAGAATACTGGAGTGGGTTGTCATTTCCTTCTCCAGGGGATCTTCCTGACCCAGGGATCAAACCTGGGTCTCTGGCATTGTAGGCAAATGCTTTACCGTCTGAGCCAGCAGGGAAGCAGAGCTGAAAGTGACAGCAAAAGAAGAGTTACTTAAATTTGTTATCAGAGTCAGAACAATTCACTTCATTAGCTGAATAGATTTAAACTTTATTATTTTCACTTTTTCTACTATATGGAGTAGAGATTGTTTTAAATGTGAATTTGTGCTTGTTTATCATCATGACTATATAGTGAAAGTGAGAAATAGATTTAAGGGACTAGATCTCATAAACAGGGTGCCTGATGAACTATGGATGGAGATCCATGACACTGTACAGGAGACAGGGATCAAGACCACCCCACGAAAAAAGAATTGCACAAAAGCAAAATGGCTGTCTGAGGGGGCCTTACAATAGCTGTGAAAAGAAGAGAAGCAAAAAGCAAAGGAGAAAAGGAAAGATAATCCCATTTGAATGCAGAGTTCCAAAGAATAGCAAGGAGACATAAGAAAGCCTTCCTCAGCGATCAATGTAAAGAAAAAGAGGAAAACAATAGAAACGGAAAGACTAGAAATGTCTTCAAGAAAATTAGAGATACCAAGGGAACATTTCATGCAAAGTTAGGCTCAATAAAGGACAGAAATGGTATGAACCTAAAAGAAGCAGAAGATATTAAGACGTGGCAAGAATAAACAAAAGAACTATACAAAAAAGATCTTCATGACCGAGGTAATCACGATGGTGTGATCATTCACACTCACCTAGAGCCAGACATCCTGGAATGTGAAGTCAAGTGGGCCTTAGGAAGCATCACTACGAACAAAGCTAGTGGAGGTGATGGAATTCCAGTTGAGCTATTTCAAATCCTAAAAGATGATGCTGTGAAAGTACTGCACTCAATATGCCAGCAAATTTGGAAAACTCAGCAGTGGCCACAGGACTGGAAAAGGTCAGTCTTCATTCCAATCCCAAAGAAAGGCAATGCCAAAGAATGCTCAAATTACTGCACAATTGCACTCATCTCACACGCTAGCAAAGTGATGCTCAAAATTCTCCAAGCCAGGCTCCAGCAGTATGTGAACCATGGACTTCCAGATGTACAAGCTGGTTTTAGAAAAGGCATAGGAACCACAGATCAAATTGCCAACATCTGCTGGATCATGGAGAAAGCAAGAGAGTTCCAGAAAAAACATCTATTTCTACTTTATTCACTATGCCAAAGCCTTTGACTGTGTGGATCACAATAACCTGTGGAACATTCTGAAAGAGATGGGAACACCAGGCCACCTGACCTGCCTCTTGAGAAGCCTGTGTGCATGTCAGGAAGCAACAGTTAGAACTGGACATGGAACAACAGACTGGTTCCAAATAGGAGAAGGAGTACGTCAAGGTTGTATATTGTCACCCTGCATATTTAACTTATATTCAGAGTACATCATGAGAAACACTGGACTGGAGGAAGCACAAGCTGGAATCAAGATTGCCGGGAGAAATATCAATAATCTAAGATATGCAGATGACACCACCCTTATGGCAAAAAGTGAAGAGGAACTAAAGAGCCTCTTGATGAAAGTGAAAGAGGAGAGTGAAAAAGTTGGCTTAAAGCTCAACATTCAGTAAACTAAGATCATGGCATCCGGTCCCATCACTTCATGGGAAATAGATGGGGAAACAGTGGGAACAGTGGCCAACTTTATCTTTTTGGGCTCCAAAATCACTGCAGATGGTGATTGCAGCCATGAAATTAAAAGACGCTTACTCCTTGGAAGGAAAGTTCTGACCAACCTAGGCAGCATATTAAAAAACAGAGACATTACTTTGTCCACAAAGATCCGTCTAGTCAAGGCTATGGTTTTTCCAGTGATCATGTATGGATGTGAAGTGAAGTGAAGTCACTCAGTCGTGTCAGACTCTTTGCAACCCCGTGGACTGTAGCCTACCAGGCTCCTTCGTCCGTGGGATTCTCCAGGCAAGAATATTGGAGTGGCTTGCCGTTTCCTTCTCAGGGAGATCTTCCCAACCCAGGGATCGAATCCCGGTCTCCCACATTGCAGGCAGATGCTTTACCCTCTGAGAGTTGGACTATACAGAAAGCTGAGTGCTGAAGAATTGATGTTTTTGAACTGTCGTTTTGGAGAAGACTCTTGAGAGTCCCTTGGACTGCAAGGAGATCCAACCAGTCCATCCTAAAGGAGATCAGTCCTGGGTGTTCATTGGAAGAACTGATGCTGAAACTGAAACTTCAGTACTTTGGCCATGTGATGCGAAGAGCTGACTCATTGGAAAAGACCCTGATGCTGGGAAAGATTGAAGGCAGGAAGAGAAGGGGACGACAGAGGATGAGATGGTTGAATGGCATCACTGACTCAATGGACATGGGTTTAGGTAGACTCTGGGAGTTGGTGATAGACAGGGAGGCCTGGTGTGCTGCGGTTCATGGGGTCCCAAAAAGTCGGACACGACTGAGTGACTGAACTGATCGTCATGGTGAATTTTTTTTCTATACTACATATTGTCACAGTGGTTGGTTTTCTAACATGGAAAATACAGAGAATTATCACATTTGGTTGGTACAATGGTAGTGTTATCAAGTATTTTCTTTGTAAGGAGATGTAATTTAGATAGGCTTGATAATTTATAGTCCGATTTAATTTTTCTAGCAGTTCCATTAAAGTCCTGTGTTCAAATATATTATTATTTATCTTTATGCTTAAAAAGAAGCATATACTATATTATTCTGTTAAGGTTAAATGGAGATATGAACAGTTCTAAGCATGTTGATCCACTATGATATTTTCTGTTAAAATAGGTCTCAAGAGAGGGGATATATGTATACATGTAGCTGATTGACATTTTGTACAGCAGAAGTTAACACAGCATTGTAAAACAATTATATTCCAATTAAAATAATAATAATAATTGCTACAAAAAAAGGTAAATGTTTTGCTTTATTTTTATACAGAGACTTTTCATTCCTTCAAAAAGGAATTGATTTCTATCACCTGATGAAGTAAAACCTAGGATTCACTGTTGCTCATGGAATTCAGTTCAACTCTTATCCTAACTGGAAATAAACCGAGGGCTGATGCTCTCATGCTTTCAGTTCAGTTCAGTTCAGTTCAGTTCAGTCGCTCAGTCGTGTCCAACTCTCCGCGACCCCATGAATCACTGCACGCCAGGCCTCCCTGTCCATCACCAACTCCCGGAGTTCACTCAAATTAATGTCCATCGAGTCAGTGATGCCATCCATCCATCTCATTCTCTGTCGTCCCCATATCCTCCCACCCCCAATCCTTCCGAGCATCAGACTCTTTTCCAGTGAGTCAACTCGACGCATGAGGTGGCCAAAGTATTGGAGTTTCAGCTTTAGCATCAGTCCTTCCAATGAACACCCAGGATTGATCTCCTTTAGAATGGACTGGTTGGATCTCCTTGCAGTCCAAGGGACTCTTAAGAGTCTTCTCCAGCACCACAGTTCAAAAGCATCAATTCTTCGGTGATCAGCTTTCTTCACAGTCCAACTCTCACATCCATACATGACCACTGGAAAAACCATAGCCTTGACTAGACGGACCTTTGTTGGCAAAGTAATGTCTCTGCTTTTTAATATGCTATCTAGGTTGGTCGTAACTTTGCTTCCAAGAAGTAAGCGTCTTTTAATTTCCTGGCTGCAATCAGCATCTGCAGTGATTTTGGAGCCCCAAAAAATAAAGTCTGACACTGTTTCCACTGTTTCCCCATCTATTTCCCATGAAGTGATGGGACCAGATGCCATGATCTTTGTTTTCTGAATGTTGAGCTTCAAGCCAACCTTTTCACTCTCCTCTCTCACTTTCATCAAGAGGCTTTTGAGTTCCTCTTCACTTTCTGCCATAAAGGTGGTGTAATCTGCATATCTGAGGTGATTGATATTTCTCCCAGCAATCTTGATTCCAGCTTGTGCTTCTTCCAGCCCAGCGTTCCTCATGATGTACTCTGCATATAAGTTAAATAAGCAGGGTGACAATATACAGCCTTGATATACTCCTTTTCCTATTTGGAACCAGTCTGTTGTTCCATGTCCAGTTCTAACTGTTGCTTCCTGACCTGCATACAGGTTTCTCAAGAGGCAGGTCAGGTGGTCTGGTATGCCCATCTCTTTCAGAATGTTCCACAGTTTATTGTGATCCACACAGTCAAATGCTTTGGCATAGTCAATGAAGCAGAAATAGATGTTTTTCTGGAACTCTCTTGCTTTCTCCATGATCCAGCGGATGTTGGCAATTTGATCTCTGGTTCCCCTGCCTTTTCTAAAACCTGCTTGAACATCTGGAAGTTCACGGTTCACATACTGCTGAAGCCTGGCTTGGAGAATTTTGAGCATGACTTTACTAGCATGTGAGATGAGTGCAATTGTGCGGTAGTTTGAGCATTCTTTGGCATTCCCTTTCTTTGGGATTGGAATGAAAACTGACCTTTTCCAGTCCTGTGGCCACTGCTGAGTTTTCCAATTTGCTGGCATATTGAGAGCAGCACTTTCACAGCATCATCTTTCAGGATTTGAAATAGCTCAACTGGAACTCCATCACCTCCACTAGCTGTGTTCGTAATGATGCTTTCTAAGGCCCACTTGACTTCACATTCCAAGATGTCTGGCTTCAGGTGAGTGATCACGCCATCATGATTATCTTCATCGTGAATCTCTTTTTTGTACCGTTCTGTGTATTCTTGCCACCCCTTCTTAATATCTTCTGCTTCTGTTAGGTCCATACCATTTCTGTCCTTTATCGAGCCCATCTTTGCATGAAATGTTCCCTTGCTATCTCTAATTTCCTTGAAAAGATCTCTTGTTTTTCCTATTCTGTTGTTTTCCTCTATTTCTTTGCATTGATCACTGAGGAAGGCTTTCTTATCTCTCCTTGCTATTCTTTGGAACTCTGCATTCAGATGCTTATATCTTTGCTTTTCTCATGCTTTAGAAAATACAGTTAGACTTATAGGGTGTCTGTGTTATTTACATATTTCATGAATATGTGAACTGATTTGAGCTGTAAATGGAATTTACCTTAGGAATCAGGGAAAGAAAAGGCAACTTATTTAACACTGAGGGTTATTAAATGTTAGAATTAATTTCACAGAAAAAGACTACAGTTCAGTATAACATAGGTTCGCTTTAGGTCTCTGTTTTACTCTAATGACTCTGCTTTTATAATTTTTAAGATCATAGTCATGTGCCATGCACACTTTTAGGGTTTTGGATATTTCATCAGGAATTCCTATTTACTTTAATTAAATTCATTTTAGTAGTTGAGAAATATATTCCTAAAACTTTTGGGTACTTTGTAGGAACCCGATACTTGGCAGACTCTCTGAAGGCATTTTTTATATTTTCATTCCCATAGAAGCAAATATTTACAGTTTCATTATCCCATTAAATGAGATGAAATATAAAGTTTTCAGTCTCTGGCATGTCAGCAAAATAAAGAGTCTTCCAACTGGAATTCCTGGAAGAATTTATGAGAGTAGAGAAGAATTGTAGGCTGCCTCCACAATTCCCTAGTCAAATCATGTTTTTAAAAGTTCTATTAAAGTTAGAAGTTTGAACTTATTTAGTTGAAATAAGTATGATTCTAGCATAAATAGTGATTACTACATAGGTTTTCTTTTGGATATCTGTTAATGTGTATAATGGAGACTGTTTTAAATACCATTACATCTGTGTGAACATTCAGGGTGTATGGGAGCAGTATATTTTTTTAAATCTTTCTGCAAGTTTGCAAAGACACTATTTGAGATATTGACAACAGGGAGGAAGAGATTTATTTAGTTTACAGTATTTATTCCTGTAAGAAACAGAATAAATGAATGACTTTGACTTTTATCTGCCTTGGCAGTTTACAGTCTGTATTTTTCACCAGTAACTTAAATATGTCTAATAAGTCTAAATTAGCATTAAAATTTATGAAGAATTAAAAGGAAAGCCACTTTCAGAATCAGTAGTTATTGGTCACTTAATTGCTTGGTGTTATGTATTGTGCTCTTTTATTTTTATTTATTTATTTATTTTGCCATAGAAGTATTTCTCTCTTACATGGACATTTTAGTTTGGAATCATCCATGTGGCTTTTGATGGTTATAGAGAAATTGAAGGAGGAAATATTCCTTACAAAAAGTGATTTCTAACCATCACAGGGCATCATGGAATTATTTTTAGGAGATTTCAATCCACTAAATTCTATACAGCATGAACTGTTTCAACCTCTTGTATGATTCCTTGAACATTTATTTACTTGCATAATTTCTCTTTCACTACCATCATATTTATATTTCTTTTTCCCTGCTTAATCAAATCTTCTCCCATACTTAAGGTCCAGTATGCTTTACTTCCATAAACTCTTTCAGTTGTTCACTGATGCCATATATATATTCTTTATATCAGGAAATAATAGAAATAGTGTAGAAATAGAAACTATAGAAATAGTTGTGAAAAAATGCAAAAATTGAAACCCTCATTGGAGCTGCAGTTTATGTTTTAAATATGTTTTAAAATAAAATTTTAAGATTTATTTTAAACTTCTAGAGACATTGTGGGGAGATAACTATGAAAATTAATAAACTATATGGTGATTTAGATGGCAATAAATTGGAAGAGGGAGTAGGAACGGGTGGTAAGGCAGAGGCTGATTGACATGTTTAAACAGTTCGGTTCAATTCAGTTCAGTCGCTCAATCGTGTCCAACTCTTTGCGACCTCATGAATCACAGCACGCCAGGCCTCCCTGTCCATCACCAACTCCCGGAGTTCACTCAAACTCATGTCCATCGAGTCGGTGATACCATCCAGCCATCTCATTCTCTGTCGTCCTCATCTCCTCCCACCCCCAATCCCTCCCAGCGTCAGACTCTTTTCCAGTGAGTCAACTCATCACATGAGGTGGCCAAAGTATTGGAGTTTCAGTTTTAGCATCAGTCCTTCCAATGAACACCCAGCGTTGATCTCCTTTAGAATAGACTGGTTGGATCTCCTAAATCATTCAGCTCAGTTCAGTCACTCAGTCATGTCTGACTCTCTGCGACCCCATGAATCACAGCACGCCAGGCTTCCCTGTCCATCACCAACTCCCGGAGTTCACTCAAACTCATGTCCATCGAGTCGGTGATGCCATCCAGCCATCTCATTCTCTGTCGTCCCCGTATCCTCCCGCCCCCAACCTTTCCTAGCATCAGACTCTTTTCCAGTGAGTCAACTTGTCGCATGAGGTGGCCAAAGTATTGCAGTTTCAGCTTTAGCATCAGTCCTTCCAGTGAACACCCAGGATTGATCTCCTTTAGAATGGACTGGTTGGATCTCCTTGCAGTCCAAGGGACTCTTAAGAGTCTTCTCCAGCACCACAGTTCAAAAGCATCAATTCTTCGGCGATCAGCTTTCTTCACAGTCCAACTCTCACATCCATACATGACCACGGGAAAAACCATAGCCTTGACTAGACGGACCTTTGTTGGCAAAGTAATGTCTCTGCTTTTTAATATGCTATCTAGGTTGGTCGTAACTTTCCTTCCAAGGAGTAAGCGTCTTTTAATTTCCTGGCTGCAGTCAGCACCTGCAGTGATTTTGGAGCCCCAAAAAATAGTCTGACACTGTTTCCACTGTTTCCCCATCTATTTCCCATGAAGTGATGGGACCAGATGCCATGATCTTTGTTTTCTGAATGTTGAGTTTCAAGCCAAACTTTTCACTCTCCTCTCTCACTTTCATCAAGAGGCCTTTGAGTTCCTCTTCACTTTCTGCCATAAGGGTGGTGTCATCTGCATATCTGAGGTTATTGATATTTCTCCCGGCAATCTTGATTCCAGCTTGTGCTTCTTCCAGCCCAGCGTTCCTCATGATGTACTCTGCATATAAGTTAAATAAGCAGGGTGACAATATACAACCTTGACGTACTCCTTTTCCTATTTGGAACCAGTCTGTTGTTCCATGTCCAGTTCTAACTGTTGCTTCCTGACCTGCATACAGGTTTCTCAAGAGGCAGGTAACATTAATAATATGAAGGAGGAAAGGGAGCAAACCACGGGCGGGAAGAATGTTCCAGGACAGATGGAACATCATATGTGAGGCCATGGAGCTAGAGAATGCCTGGTGAATTCTGGTCACAAGTCTGTAACTAAAAAGCAAGGGAGAAAGTAGTAGGCAGTGAAGTTACCTAGTTACTCTGAACACTTGAGCTGTTTTTACTTATGAAGCTGAAAAACCACTGGAGAATTTCAATAGAGGAGTGACAAAAGCTGAATTAGGGTTTCATTTTTTATGTATGTTTTTATTGGGGTGCAGTTGCTTTGTAATGCTGTATTAGTTTCTGCTGTACAGTGAAGTGAATCAGCTATGTATATGTATATACATATATATCCTCTTTTTTGAATTTCCTTCTCCTTTAGGTTACTATAGAGCATTGAGTAGAGTTTCCTGTGCTATACAGCAGTTTCTCATTAGTTATCTAATTTATACATGTGTATGTGCTCAGTTGCTAAGTCATGTCAAACTCTTTGCAACCCTGGAACTGTAGCCCGCCAGGCTCCTCTGTCCATGGGATTCTCCAGGCAAAAAGACTGGCATGAGTTGCCATGCTCTTCTCCAGGGGATTTTCCCAAACTAGGGTTCAAACCTGAATCTCCTGTATTGCAGGTGGATTCTTTTGCCCACTGAGATACCTGGGAAGCCCCAGATGGTAAGTGGCAGTCAGTAAGTGATTTGGCATTGATCTGATTTGGCAAGCTGGAGCAGAACAGATAAAATAAGCATTACAACATGCAGTGGAAGCCCTGGAAATCTTTTCTACACAGATTTGTCAGTTTACCTTATAAATACAAGCAGTCCAATAGAAACTGTTTTTCTGTGTTCAATCTAGAACACAAAGTAAATTACAGACCCTCAGGGTACCTCTATACTGCCCTTCAAAACATGTAATTTGAGAAAATATTCACAATTTAGGACTTATATATAACAACCCCTCCATCTTAGAATGCCCATTAAGTCTTTACACCTTTTTCTTAGTGGATCCTGTGATTTAATCAAAAATTTTTCCAGTGTTCTTTTCCTTTGAGTGCAGTGAAGGCTGTCTTTAGCAACAGATGCAGAACCATCTTTCTCCTATTCATTTCTCAGACATTTATGTCTTGCAGCATGTGAGAAGCATATTAAGTGGCAGTTAGGTAGTAGTAGAAAGGTTTCCACAGATAACGCCTGACAATTCAATCAAAGAAAATCAGGAGGAACAATTCATGGAAAGAAAGTAACAGAGAAGATAGGTGGAGTTCCTGTGGACATTCACAGAATAAAGAGTGGTCCTTTGCCTTGCTTTTTCATAGTTCAGAAATGCAGCTTCATCTCCCATTTTTACAGAATCAGAAATCAGATATCTACTGATAAAATTAAAAATCTCCAGTAAAAGCTTATTTAATTTCCAGATGCAAAGTAGATACTCTGCTGATTCATATAATTATGTATATGCATTTGCCTCCATTTACTTCCATTTTGTTTCTTAAAAAGGAATATATGGTCAGGTTTTGCTACTCAAGGTGATCTGTATGCTGGATCTAAAATTGCAGCCATCAGCAATATTTCTCATCTTTCTACCCTGCCTTATTTTTTCTTCTTAGCACTTCTCACTGTTATCATATATATATACTCGTATATATTTTACTTACTCATGTTGTTTCCTATATATCTGCTTCCCACCTGCATTAGGATATAAGCTCCTTGGAAATAGAAATGTATATAGTTTTATGATCTATTTTATTCATTGCTTAATAAACAGAACTTAAAAGAGTACCTAAAATACATTAGACACTAAAATATTTGCTGAGTGAATGAAATCATTGCAATTACAAATTATATATATAATTTGATATTTATGTATACATATATTTTTGTAATTGTTTCCAGTTGTGTTCTGATTTTATATATACCACTCTTTGACACAGAGAAGTTTACCTTTTTATAAGTCTCTTTTGCTTAATGGTTTATTTCACTATTATTATGCTTTGAAAAACCTTATCTATAACAAATGTACAAAAATACTTTTTCACTATTCTATTAAATGGCTTTGATTTTATATTAATATTAAAATTTTAAACTATCAAGAATATATTTCATATGCAATGTAAAGGTGTTTTTTTTAACTTTCTCCTCCCTTTAATCTTTTCACTTGCTTTGATATTATTTACTGTAAAATTCATTCTTCTCACAGTGTTTTAAAATTTTATACCAAGGTCATGTAGACCCTAGGGCCTGTTCTGGACTTCCTAATCTTATTTAATTCTTTATTGTTTATTTTGTTGGCTAATATGACATTATTTTACTTAATACATATTTAGATTTTATATTATGTAATTCATGCCACTTAATTATAACTATCTTAATTTTATTCATTATAGAGTATTTATTGATACTCGTCCACATAAATTTTAGTTTTTAAAGCCTCTTAGAGTTTTCACTTGGAGAATGTGATAGCACCCCACTCCAGTACTCTTGCCTGGAAAATCCCATGGATGGAGGAGCCTGGTAGGCTGCAGTCCATGGGGTCGCAAAGAGTCAGACACAACTGAGTGACTTCACTTTCACTTTTCACTTTCATGCATTGGAGCAGGGAATGGCAACCCACTCCAGTGTTCTTGCCTGGAGAATCCCAGGGATGGGGGAGCCTGGTGGGCTTCTGTCTATGGGGTCACACAGAGTCAGACACGACTGAAGCGACTTAGCAGCAGCAGCAGAGCTTTCACTGCATTGTCATTTTATTGAATTTGTGAATTAATTTGAATAAAATGAAGATCTACTTAACACTGGTCTTCCCATTTCAAGAACATATTCTATTCTTTTATTTGATTACATATATATCTGTGTAGCTGAGTAAAGGATTATTCTTTTCTTCATATAAGTTCTGTTGACTTCTTAGGATTATTCCTAGGTGATTATTCTTAATGAATTTTTATTCCTGAAGGAAAATGAAATTGCTGTTGACTTTCAGAGTTGTAAGACTAAGTCTACAGTAAGAATGACAATGTTTCAATTCATAAAGTTTACAAATATGTGCTGCATTTTGAAGGTTATGAAACACTACACTATGAATAATTGATCATGCACTCAGTCAATTCCCTTAACTGAGCATTTCTAGAAAGTGCTTCACACCATACCCAGTGATCCACCTCTTTAAATTCTGTAGCAAAAATGTACCTAAAAGTGGGAATGAATTTTGTTTCTGTTCTTTGTGGTTCTAAGATATAGATGAGAGAAATATTGTCTTGTGACTGCCCAGTTATTAACTATTTGACTTACTGGAAAACCCACTGATCATAACTGAATTCTAATCTACTGATCTGCTAAATTACCATTTACTCTTAACAAGTCACTTCACTTGTTGGAGTTTCAGTGTCCTCAGCTATAAAATTCAAGAACTGAACTGGAAAAGATACTGTAATTTGATTCTGTTCCCATTGACGCCCTACTACTGTTTTGCTTGCTGGCTCTGCTTCAGTGAATAAAGCAAAGTCCCTGTCCCCATGGAAATCAGATTCTTGTGAACCTAGAACAGTTCTAATTCTAATGCTCTCTGTGTCTATAGTGCAAACTGGGGTGAATTCTGGGGGTGAACTAAGCCTTAACTTATAATCAAGAAAGATATAGCCACTGGAATTCAAGTACAGTTGACCCTCTGTATCTGCAGGTTCCACATCCAGAAATTCAGCTGGCAAAACTTGAATTTGCAACATTCAGGCACCTATTGTATAGCATTTACATTTTATTACAGATATATATATATAGCAAATATATTACATTTACATTGTATTAGGTTTTTATAAGTAATGTAAAAATGCCAACCAAGGTCCGTCTAGTCAAGGCTATGGTTTTTCCCGTGGTCATGTATGGATGTGAGACTTGGACTGTGAAGAAAGCTGATTGCCGAAGAATTGATGCTTTTTAACTGTGGTGCTAGAGAAGACTCTTGAGAGTCCCTTGGACTGCAAGGAGATCCAACCAGTCCATTCTAAAGGAGATCAATCCTGGGTGTTCATTGGAAGGACTGATGCTAAAGCTGAAACTCCAATACTTTGGCCACCTCATGCGAAGAGTTGACTCACTGGAAAAGACTGATGCTGGGAAGGTTTGGGGGCGGGAGGATACGGGGACGACAGAGAATGAGATGGCTGGATGGCATCACCAGCTCGATGGACATGAGTTTGAGTGAACTCTGGGAGTTGGTGATGGACAGGGAGGCCTAGCGTGCTGTGATTCATGGGGTCGCAAAGAGTCAGACACGACTGAGCGACTGAACTGACTGACTGACTGAAAAATGATTAAAAGTATATGATATGTGTAAGTTATATGAAATACTATCTCATTTTATATAAGAAACTTGATCATTACAGATTTTGGTATCCTTGGGGATCCTGGAATCAATCGCTCATGGCTACCAAGAAACGACTGTACAGTGAATTCTCTATTGACTATCACCAAACCCAAGAAGCTCAGGAAATACAATCCTGTAACACATGAGCTTTATAACCTGCATATCTTTATTTGAATTCAGTTCAACCAGCTTCTGCATGTGTCTATGGACCAGCTTCCTCATCTTTTCCTTTCCAAATGTCAAAATGCTCATTTTTACAATCTACAACAATAGCCATCTCAGTGGTTTATTTTGTGGAGAGAATGAAATAATATATAGAAACATTTTAATATAAAGCCTTAAAAAAAACTCTGCTCAACAAATCTTAATTTTTGTCCCTATTCAACATACTCTGAAATTGGAACTTTTCTTCACCTGTGAATTATATTAGGTTGAGGTCAATGTAAAGATCACAGTAGGTCAAAAGCAGGATGCATAAGTCACAGAAGCAACTTTTCTGTTTAACAACATGCTGATCTACCAAACACTTCCTGGAAGGAGAATTTCTGAAATGACACAGATCTAAAAGCTAAAGCTAATTTTGTTCCCATCCAAACTAAAGATAATTCCAACTCTAATAAATGAGAAATTGGATATGAAATATCATAATGGAAATAAGGGTCAACCAGGGCATTTTTGGCAGAGACATATGCTGAAGTAGAAAATTTAGTGGCTTAAAAGGCATTTAGCTCAAGCCTTCATATTATGTTTTGGTGTAGATTTGGAGATATAGTATATAGGGGCCTCAATTACCGAGTTTCTGTTTTTAGTAAATAGTTGCCCTGTAGGTCACTAAGTGCTATTGCTGACAAGGTTGTATACGAGAAAGCTTTTATTTTAATAACCAGTGGCAGCTTTGCACTGAGAAAGAAACTTCCATTTCTCAAAACCCTTGTTTAGTTCAGGATAGCTATACAGATTGCAGTCACCTCAGGAATAGTAGACCTAAACCAAGTATTAACACAAGAACAAATGCAACATCAAATAAAAGGAGATTTTTGAGTAGAAACAGAGCACCAAGGCTTGTTCTTATAAAATACGGTTTGTGGTCTTTATGGCCACATTGAATAAAATGCATTTCTTAAGATCCATATTCAATAACCTGCAAATAATTAGGCTCAGTTTTCTCAGAAAAAAAAAATTAGTTAGACGTAGTTCATGTAGAATCTATATTGTAGTTGTCAGCTCTTAGTGTTGTAGGTTTAATGACCTTGGGAAAATTACTTAAATTTTAAAAATCTACTTACTATCTGTAAAATGGTGAAAAAGCTTTCTGTAAGGACTTTTCATCATTAAATTAGGTAATTATATAGTACACCTGTTTCAGTGAAGAGCATACAGTAGTTGGGAAATGAATAATGGACAGTAAGAAAGCAGAATTTTATTTTTATTTGCAGCAATATGGGTGGACCTGGAGATTATCATACTAAGTGAAATAAGTCAGACAGAGAAAGAAAATTGCCATGTGAGAGTGCATATACGTGAAATCTAAAAAAAATTATACAAAATATTTACAAAATAGAAACAGATTTACAGATTTAGAGAACATTTATGGTTACCAAGGGGGAAGGGGGAAGAAGAGGGGTAGATTAGGAGTATGGGATTGACATGTACACACTGCTTTATTTAAAATAGACAATCAACAAGGACTTTCTGTATAGCACAGGGAACTCTGCTCAGTACTCTGAAATAGCCTAAATAAGAAAAAAATTTGAAAAAGAACAAATATAGATATATATAACTGAAGCACTTTGCTGTACACATGAAACTAACACAACATTGTTAATCAACTATACTGCAGTATAAAATAAAAATTAAAAACATGATATCATTATTGTGTGACTAAATCCAACAAAAGCATAATTTAAAAAATGCAATGGACAGTTGTAAAAACAAACACAAAAATCTGTATGTGACCTTGTGTAATGAAAGGTTTTATAGAGAAAACTACAAAATATTTTCAAATGACATGGAAAAGACCTCACTCAAAGTATAGAAAAGGCCAACAATATTTATCGTTTGGAAGTCTTCATGACATAAATATATCAAGATTTGTTAAATGAACTATTATATTCAATATGATTATAATAAAATTTCCAACAGAGTGTGTGCATGTTTGTGTGTGTAAAACTTAATCTGTTAATCAAATCTATGAACTAAAGGGGAAATGAGTAGGAATAGAATAAAAAAATTTTGAAGAAAAGATATGGAGAGATATTATAAAGCTGTGGAATTTAAAAATATGCAATCAGCAAAAGAATAAGTAGCCTAATAAAATAGAACAAATATTTCAGACATATACAAAAATATGTAACAGTAGTTATATGATTAAGTAAATAGTGCTATCAAAACATTTATTGTACTATAAATAGTAAATATTTCCTTAGAATATAGACAATTGTGAAGAGAAGACCATAACAAACAATTTTGAAGAAAATATAGATGGCTGTCTTTATGACCCTTGATTAGCAAAGGAATTTCCAGTAAGCTCAGTCCATAAACAAGAGGCTGATAAAATTACTAAAAAAGTGAAAATACAAGCCACACAGTGGAAGGAAATGTTATATATATATATCTGAAAAAGGGATAGTGTCCCATGTTTATTTTTAAAAAAGAAAAATTGCAAAATAATAAAGCAATCTAATCAAAAATATGAAACTGAAGAATCAGAAATGGTTCATAAGTCAACTAAATTAGAGAAATGCAAAAGTGAACAGCAATATAACATTTGATACATAAGTAGAATAAGATATTAGTTAAAATATAACAGAATATTGTGTTGTATAATACATATAAATTGGAAAATTTGATAAATTCCTAGTAGAAATAGAAATTTATAAAACTGCTTAAAGTAACATAGTAATAATTATCAAAATGAAAATTATCTTATTTTTGAAATTTTATTACACACAGAAGTTCAAAATGGTTCCCTGTATTATTGTCAGTAATTAATTACAAACAAAAATGGACATTAACTTAATGTCTAGTAGGAAATAATGACTGTCGAATAGCATTTTTTCTACTTTTAGAATTTGTGGGATTTAAAATAAAATGTAATCAACTTTTGTCCAAAGTTTGCTTCATCTCTCTTTCTCTTCTCTGTCTCTCAATTTCTGAAAGGAATTACACTTATTTGGAAACTTTTTTCCCACAAAAAAAAGTAATTATAAAACTTTTAAATCTTAAACTTAGAAAAGACCATCAAATTAGCCAAAGGAGTTTTAAATTTTTTGGGTAAAATTCAATAAAATATGTGTAAACAAAAGATATGTTTGTATTCTAGTTTCTATAGACCTCCAAAGCTTTCACTTGTTTTCAGTGTCACCTATTAGTATACACCTTGCAAAGCTAGATTTAAACTAAGCATGTACAAATAATTGTTAGAGGTATATAAGTTTTTCAGAGCTGGGAAACTGTAATTAATATAATCTTAGATGGTGACCCAAGATGATACATTATATTTATATATTCTTTGAAACAAAGCAACATTTACAACATCAAAATTTTATTTTTAAAAGTTTGTATATGTTGGAAAACAGTCCTCTTAATAATAAAAGTCAATCTAGTCTAGTTACTTATGAAAAAATATACACTTCTACAACACACATTCTTATTCTTCTTCAATTTTAGTTTATTGATAGATTTATATAAATTAATTTCTGATACATCAGAGTGGAGCTTATTTTCTTACCTATAACTGTCATTTGATTTAAAGTTAGCCTACATTAGTGCATTGTTTCTAATGCATTGCCCATTTAAGAAGGTAAGGAAAATCCTTTTAATTACATGGGGAAAATTTTAGTATATTCTATTTAGAGTCCAAAGTTAAAACCCAGACTATATTGTCATCTCCACATTCAAAATCATAGTGTATTAAGACTTTTTCCACAGCTAGCATCCTTGAGGTTGACATCTTCTTGTGACTGAGTAGATAGCAGCAAGAAATTCAATTACAGCAAGCCGGCTCTGTCATTGCACCTGTCTGCTTGCGCAGGAAATGATTTGTAAATTGGGCTTTATCTTTCCCGTCCCATAAATCTCCTGTCCATAATTGACACTTGTCACCATAGATGAATAGTGTGAGAAAGAAAACAGAAAGTAAATGAGTAGCCCACCTGGGAAAACGATGTCTTGTTGCCTTTGGGAGTCATTTACAAACAGCAGTACCTACGGGCCAGAGTTTTTATCCACAAGCAGGTGGCAGATATTTTGCAACTGAAAAATACAAATCCTGAGCTGAATCACAGTGCAGAGAAGAACAAAGGAACGATAATTAATATATAACATTTTTCCAGAGCATATAAACTTGTCTTCCCAAGAAAATAGAAGCATTTCTTGACTATTTGTGATGCTCACGTATTGTTGCTACACATTTGTAAATATCAGGTTGGTGTCTGACCTGTCAAATGCATTCATGAAGCAAGCATTTTGGCTGTCTTGGGAGTTGATATTGTCACTTGTTACACAACTCAACATCAGTTCAAAGTTGTTTGATACCAGTGTCGACAGATTGGTTTAAAAAAGACATAGGAATAACAATGTTTTCTTTCAAATGTAAAAGAAAGAAACAGGGGATTTCATAAAGATGATCTTGGGAGCAAGCACTAACTGTAAATATATGACAGGTAAACCTTTGTATCTAATTTTCCTAAATGGCTTATTTAATTTTACATTTCTTTCTAAATCTTATCTCATATTGTGAAATACTCATATTTTAAAACAAAAGAAGTATTTTATAATTTATTAATAATCTCTTGGTATTAAAATATGTAAATATTCTAAAAAAATTTCTCAAATTATCACCAAAATTTTATTAAAAAAATAACCACAAGTTCAAATAAATAACAGAGCAAATATTTTACCAACTAAATTATAAAAGCAAAAATCATTAGTTATGCATCATGTATGGTTTTGATAGTCTTTTCTACATATTACCTGACATTTAAATAATTCTTTAGTATATAAAATTTCATCAATAGTTTTCAAAATCTACAACTTGTTTTTAAGAACAAATAATTTATCATTTCTTTTGAGTTTTGCAAGATCCAGAATTATTTCTTTCACTTTATATTTTACAAATATAATCTAAATTTAAAGGATAACAACTTCATCATTCTCTTTGCTCGCACAGATCAGCACAAATATAAAGTTTATTTCTTCTAAAATAAAAACAAAAGATTAGAAGTGGAGAAATTGCAGAGCATAGATTTAACTTGAATACCTCTCCATTATAGGCTCCTATCACCTGTGGTTCAAAGGGTTGTTTGCTATCTAACGTTTAAAGAAATTGTCAGCATTCTGTTATTTTTGTACTGCAAAATGAAAGTTTGACTGAGGAAGTTGCTTCTCCGTAGTTTATTGTTAGTATAAAATAAATGATTTATATATGCCTACTTTAGCATTCTGGTCTTGTAAACACAGTGGGGAATTACTTGGATATTGATCTAAAGCAATAGGTATTTATAGCGTAATACTGTGGTACTCCATAACTCTTTATCACAGTCAACTTTGTCATTTGGCAACTTAACCAAGGAAAAAAGAAAAACCTTTCAACATAAGTAAGGCATTTTACCTGCCTTTTCTTAAGTCAGCAGTTTTCCAATAACAAGTATATCTCCTATTTTTATCTGTTGAGTGTATCTGTCTGGACATAGATATTTAAAATACTAAGGTAATATCAACAATATTAGCCAGCATGGAAAATAGAGATGTGGGTACTGTTGCCAGTTTATTTTTAAAACTTCTTTAAGCAGATGCATTGCTTGTCCAAATGTCAAAAAAACCTTTCAATTTGTTCTACAAACATGTATGAAGTTCCCGCTTTGTGTTTGTTCCTGTGCAGAGTCATGGGATGTAATGAACAAATACAGTCACTACCCCAGTGAAGCTCATATTCTGTAAGGTTCAGTTCAATTCAGTTCAGTTCAGTCGCTCAGACTCTCTGCGACCCCATGAACCATAGCACGCCAGGCCTCCCTGTCCATCACCAACTCCCGGAGTTCACCCAAACTCATGTCCACAGAGTCGGTGATGCCATCCAGCCATCTCATTCTCGGTCGTCCCCTTCTCCTCCCGCCCCCAACATTTCCCAGCATCAGAGTCTTTTCCAGTGAGTCAACTCGTCGCATGAGGTGGCCAAAGTATTGCAGTTTCAGCTTTAGCATCAGTCCTTCCAATGAACACCCAGGATCGATCTCCCTTAGATTTAGAAGGCATATAAACAGATAATTCCCCTCCAAGAAACTGTTAGTTGCTCAGTGGTGTCTGACTCTTTATGACCTCATGGAATGTAGCCTGCCAGGTTCCTCTGTCTATGGAATTCTCCAGGCAAGAATACTGGAGTGGGTAGCCATTCCCTTCTCCAGGGGATCTTCCTGATCCAGGGATCCAAGCTGGGTTTCCTGCAATTGCACGCAGGTGTTTTTATCTTCTGAACCACCATACAAAATACAGAGAAGTTGAGCTTTCAGTTGTCTTAAGTTGTGGACTGGAGCCTACCAGCAGGCTAAAATAAGGGTTTCCATACAGAACAAATTAAACAGTCATAACTATGGACTCATGAAATAGCATGAACTGTTAAATAAGGCAGAGATTTCCCTGTTAAACTAATTTAAAGACATTTTGCAATCCTGACAAATATATATGAGAATGAAATGACAGGTAGGTGATGCTGGAGAAGTAAACAGAGGTCAACAAGGACAGACCTTGTATGCTGTGCTCATTTTAAGACAGCTCTCACTTTTTCCATACTCAGTTTGCTCAGCACTTCTTATCTTTTCTCATTTAATGCTTTTAGTGCCTCCTTAAAATGACATTATTCCTTTGGACAGATGAGAAAACTGAGGTACAGTGAAATAAAATCAAAGGTTATAGCAGGTGTTATAAAGAAATGTTAAGGCCATCCTTTCAAATAATTTAAAAGAATAGCCAATCAGTATATTAACAATTTTCTCTTATCAGAAAAAATTGCATTATAATTAATACCTGAAACTTAACATGTAATATTTAGTAAATATCATTCTTACATTAGAATTTGCGTGGATTGTTTCACATTATATAGAGCATTTATCAAGTCACGTTTTCTATTAACACAGATAACAAAAAGAAACAAAATTGGATATAAAAATTGAATCTCTGCACTTGAGACCTGAATATAGTATATCCCTGTGGATCCAAAGTAAAATACTCAAGGTTTCAAATATATTGTATCTGGAATATTTACATTACAAGATGCCAGTTTGCATTAGAAGAAAATAATGTCAATGAACTGAATAGAAATATTTCTACTCATGCCATTTTGTAAAGTCAATTTGGCATGTTTATTTTTCCTTTAATTTCTTTCTTTCTTAATATTAACATTTATTGAATGATTGCTAGTTGCTAAGCATTGTGTATGTGCTTCACATTTATTATCTATTAAAATCTCTGCTGTACTCTTACCATTTCAGTTTTGCAGATGAAAAAGTATGTGCTTTGGAGCAGTTTAGCAGCTTGACCAAAATAAGAGAGCTTGGATCAAATATTTTATGCATAACTTCAAAGCTTTTGAAAGTTGAGTAGGGGGTACATCTTTATTAATATATTTTCCATTTATCCTAATTACCCATTTATAAAAACAAAACAATGACCAATCATATGTTTGGTGAGGGTGGGAGTTAATTTAAAGCATGGGAAATCAAATTCAGACTGATTTGACAATATTTTTCCTTCTAACTCTGGGGCATAATGAATTTACATGCCATTTGTGTGTGTGTGTGTTTCTGTATGTTTTAAGTATGTATATGTATGGCCTCAGTCTCCAGGTGTCCTTTTGCACCTTACCGAAGGAATAGTGTACAGTTTTTCCAATGGATTAATGGTCAACTGCTAACAAATGGCTTATTGTTCCTTAAACACATAATTTGGTAATCTGATACCAGAAAATTATTCCTTGTCTTTTATTTAGTGGTGAATTAATCTATTCTGCAAATTCTTTATTTGGCTATGTTGTTAGATGCTTAGTGGTAATTCTTTTTTGTCTTTAACTTTAAAAAAAAAAATACTAGCACTCTGTTTGATTCAAATGTTCTTATTTTAAAATACCGTAGAAGGAACTTTCCATTCAAAATGAATTCTTAATAAGTGCAAACTGTACAGAATCCACCTTTCATTTTTCATTGATATGTAACACAAAATATGTTACACATTGCTTTTGTTTTTCATCCAAGCCAATTTACAGCAGAAATAAAGGATGTCTTCAGAAATATGAAGGAATTTTCCAGAGAAGTGTACCACTGGTCAATTTTATTACTGGACAAAAGAGAAATGTTCTCATTTTAAAGAGCAATTAAGCATTTGTTGGTCAGTGAATTGCAAATATTAAGTGAACATCAGCAGGTTAATGCTTGCCACAAAGACAATGAGAAGGCATTTCAATATTATATTAAATGCGTGCAGTTGTATTTTTTGTTTTCTTTTGTTTTCTGATGAGGAAAAATCAGATTTGTATTAACCAGGAAGTAGAATTACCGTAAATGAATTATTCATACGATTTTCCTAGTCATAATGTACCAGGTCACTGGGCATTCTGAAGAGCCTTGCTCTGGCACTGAGTGATTTAAGGCTGTTATATGAATGTGTAATGGAAGGTGCTCAGAGCTCTGCATTACTTCACTTCTCAGGAAACAGAAGTTGACGTTGAGCCTTGGTGCTAGTTTGTGGGTTTGTTGTTGTTGTTGTTGTTCAGTGGTGTCCCACTCTTTGCGACCCCATGGACTGCAGCATGCCAGGCTTCCCTGTTCTTCCCCAGGTAATCTGGGTAATCTATATGTGTGTGGGTAATCTGTGGATTTATGGCAAAATTTATCTAAAACTGAGTAACTAACCTAAAACTAAGAGAGAGAGGGGAGAGAGAGAAAAGAATAAATGATTTTTTTTTCTGTTTCAGGGGAAAATTTTAGGTCAGAGTTTTATAAGCAAAATGAACTGTGAGGATGTTAGTCTCTCAAAATTAGACCTAACAAATTGACTCTCAGAGTTGAAGAGACATCTAATACTATTTCTCTCGTACTGGCATTTATTTGACTAGAAACTGAAGAGTTATCAATTGCATACCTTTATTAAATATGGAGTTTATTTTTAAGAGAATATGCACCAATAAAATTTCTGAGATTGCCATAAAGCAATGAGAAATATCTTTAATGTATGAGTCATTTATTTCACAATACTATTCTGTAGTTAGTACATCTGCAAATAAGTAGCAATAAAATTATCAACATATTGGTCATAAAGTGCTTTTAATTACAGATATGGAAAGTTTGTATATGAATATAGTTATATATATCTGTATATGTATCATATGTTCATTTATAGGATACATGACTTTATTAGTTAGATACTGTAGATGAAAAACTATAGTATTTTCTTACATGAAAAATTACTTAGAATATTGATATATTTTATATATTATATAAATATGCATCAACTTGAATAAAAATAATTTGTTCTTTTGTAATTTGAGAACATTTTGCTTTTTTATCCCAAATGGTTTAAGGCCAGGATAACAGGTATTAACTAAAATCCTTCATGATAATGAACATTGAAATAAAAATTTGGGGAATTGAAGCTAATATTTTCATGGCTTTGTTTTATTAACAAGTATGTATAACCAAAATTTTGTATATCCTATGACTTTATATATATATCTTCCTAATCCTGTGCAGACACACAAAATAAGACATAATGAGGGAACTTGATTGCGTTGGAAATATTTTAATAAAATAACACTCATAATACCATAAGCAAAATTATGCTTATTTGAATAAATAGTTTGTATTGGTATTAAAATTTATCTTACTGATATATTGAAAAATACCAAAAATTAATCACAAACTTTTAAGTTGCTCTAGTATAGGATGGTTTCACCAATTTATTTCTCTCTTTTTTTAATCAATTGGCATTTTGTGATGTCTCTCGCTTAGAGAATTGCAATAGACATGGCAAGTAGTAGTCAAAAAAAAAATATGATCTTAAGTACATATTTAACTTTGCAAAGTTCTGCAAGATATTTTCACACTTTAATTTGAGAGAATAATTAACCTAGAACAAAGAAAAAAAGAGATTTGCATCCTAGAGGAGATTTTTAGATAATTAAGAACTATAATTTGTTCATTAAAGCAAACTTAACATGTACCTAAAGGCTGGCAACTATGATAAACAGTGGGGACATTTTGTTGTCAAAGCCAAGCATGTTCCCCCAGCCTTATGGAACATACAATCTAATGGGGAAAACAGATATTCATCAAATAATTATACAAACATATGTCAGTTTCCAGCTCTGAAGTGCTGTAAAGGGAAATTTTTAATTCCGTGCATGCAAAGTTGCTTCAGTCCTGTCGGACTCTGTATGACCCTGTGGGCTCCTCTGTCCATGGGATTCTCCAGGCAAGAATACTGGAGTAGGTTGCCATTTCCTCCTCCAGGGGATCTACCCAACCAAGGGCTCAAACCAGGTTCTTTACCACTAGTGCCACCTGGGAATGAGCATACAAAATAGGTTGGGTTGTATTCAGTCAGAGAAGTTGGAAAAGATACTCTAAGAGGAGCAGTCAGAATGAGGTTTTATCTGCATGTGAATGGGAATTTGTCACAGCTGAAGAACAAAAGTATAGGATGCACAGAATGTGGGGATGTTTATACATGATGAGGCTGGAAAGTTGGAGGTCAAACAGTAAGTTATGTTAGTTTTGATCCCTATTCTAAAGTCATGGAAAGCCCATTTTTAACAGCTTTCATTAGACATAATTTGCAAACTATAAAATTCACCCCTTTCAAGTGTATCATTCAATGGTTTTTGGTAAATGTAAAGAGTTATGTAATCATCATTACAATAAAATATTAAAGTATTGTCATTACCTTAGTAAGACATCTCCTGCTCATTTTTGGTCTATCCCATTCCTACCCCTAGACCTAGCCAACTATTAATCTAATTTTTGTCTCTATAGGGTTGTCTTTCTAAACACTTTATATAAATAGAATTATACAATGTGGGTCTTATGCATCTAAGTCTTTCAGTTAGCATAATTTTTTGAGGATCATTCATGTTGTACCATATAGAAAGTCCATTCATTTTTATGGAATGAATATATACTGTTCCCTAGTATATATTTCCCTCATATAGTATTTCATTTTATTAGTCAACAGTTGATGGATCTTTAGGTTGTTTCCACTTTTTGGGCTGCATGAATAAAATTGCTATAAACATTCTCATTTAAGCCTTCATATGGATCTATGTTTTCATTTCTCCAGGGTAGACTACTAAGAGTTTAATTACTATGTTATATGGGTAGCTTTGTATCTAACTATTTAAAAATTTCCCAAACTGCTTTTTGAAAATGGATGTTACATTTTACATTTCCCACCAACAATGTATGAGAGTTCTGGTTTTTCCACATCCTTGCTAAGACTTGTTATTACCTGTCTTATCGGTTGTAGCCATTCTAGTTGGTTTCAAGCAGTATTTTAATATGGTTTCAATTTGCACCTGGTCTCATCATTTCATGGGAAACAGATGGGGAAACAGTGGAAACAGTGTCAGACTTTTATTATTTTGGGCTCCAAAATCACTGCAGATGGTGATTTCAGCCATGAAATTAAAAGACGCTTACTCCTTGGAAGGAAAGTTATGACCAACCAAGACATTACTTTGCCAACAAAGGTCCGTCTAGTCAAGGCTGTGGTTTTTCCAGTGGTCATGTATGGATGTGAGAGTTGGACCGTGAAGAAAGCTGAGCGCCGAAGAATTGATGCTTTTGAACTGTGGTGTTAAAGAAGACTCTTGAGAGTCCCTTGGACTGCGAGGAGATCCAATCAGTCTATTCTAAAGGAGATCATTCCTGGGTGTTCATTGGAAGGACTGATGCTAAAGCTGAAGCTCCAATACTTTGGCCACCTCATGCAAAGAGTTGACTCACTGGAAAAAACTCTGATGCTGGGAAAGATTGGGGACAGGAGGAGAAGGGGACGACAGAGGATGAGATGGCTGGATGGCATCAGCGACACAATGGACTTGAGTTTGAGTGAACTCTGGGAGTTGGTGATGGACAGGGAGGCCTGGCGTGCTGCGATTCATGGGGTTGCAAAGAGTCAGACACAACTGAGCGACTGAACTGAACTGAACTGAATGACTAATGAACATAAGCATCTTTTTTACAACCTTCCAGAAATTTGACTATTGCTTGAGGGGAAAGGGCTTGCAAAGGAAACAAAGGAATTAACCACACAGATAGAGAAAACTAGAATAATGTGTCTTGGGAGCCAAGGATAAAATGAGACAAAGTTAACAATATTAATGTTGTTGAGAACGCAAGGAAGATGAGGATTGAAAAAAGCACTTCCATATGGTTAGACTGAGGGCTTTGGTGGCTTATTCAAACAGCTGGTTGGAATGAAGTAGACTAAATCCAGACTGAAGAAGGTTGGAGCGTGAATGAGTTTTAAAGAAAGGGAGAAAAAGAATCTAGACAACTTTTTGGCACATTCAGCTATAAAGGGAAGAAGAGCAATTCTCTGGAAAATGGACAGGGGTATAGGTTTGAGAAATAATTTCATTTTCACAGGGGAAACCTGTAAAATCTATTAGGCCAAATCCAATAAAGAGGAAGCGATTGCTTACATAAAAGAGAAAGGGTAACTGGTATGTGATAAATGTATCCATGTACTTAGCATGTACTAAGTGGCTAAAATATGCATGGTGGTATGTTCCTTGCTAGTACTAGCAATCAATTTGAGACTCTGTTTCACATAGGAATTTCTCATGTCAAATGGTTCAATGAAATAATATCATTTAAAGGTGTTCTTACAAAATGTTCTCTGTTAGTTAACATGCTATTCATGATGTCTAATAAGGTTTCTCTCAAAAGAAAAAAGGTTTAAATCACCTGATACTACCTTTTCAGACCTGACTGTTGCACTCTTCAGGTTTTCTACAACTGTCTGGTCCTATAAGAAAAAGCCTTACCTCAAGTAACTCCCTAATACAGCCAGACAAGGGAAAAAAATTGTTATCTCACTTTACTCTTGTGTGCAGGAATGCTAAGTTGCTTCAGTTGTGTACGACTCTTTGCAAACCTGTGGAATACTGCCCACCAAACTATTCTGTCCATGGCATTCTCTGGGTAAGAATATTGGAGTGAATTGCCATTTCCTTCCAACCAGTCCATTCTAAAGGAGATCAATCCTGGGTGTTCATTGGAAGGACTGATGCTGGAGCTGAAACTGCAATACTGTGGCCACCTCATGCGACGGGTTGACTCACTGGAAAAGACTCTGATGCTGGGAAAGGTTGGGGGCAGGAGGAGAAGGGGACGACAGAGAATGAGATGGCTGGATGGCATCACCGACTCGATGGACATGAGTTTGAGTGAACTCCGGGAGTTGGTCATGGACAGGGAGGCCTGGCGTGCTGTGATTCATGGGGTCGCGGAGAGTCGGACACGACTGAGAGACTGAACTGAACTGAACTGAACTGAACTCTAGGGGATCTTTCCGACCCAGGAACTGAAACCAGGTCTCTTAGTTTCTCCAGCATTGACAGGCGGGTTCTTTACCTCTAGTGCTACCTGGAAAGCCCACCTTACCTTTTAACTTGGCTAATAAAGATTTAGTGATATCATAAATATCTCTCCAAGTCCCAGTTTACATAACCTTCTTTTTTTATGCATCATCTAATGCCTTCAATTAGGAATCTGAATCACTTTCCTTGATCTGTTCTGTTCTATATTCAGAAGAGAAATTAATTGAGGAGGCTGGAAGGATAGGAATCAAGTTAAATGATTGATTTCCCTTTCTCGTGCTGTTGGGAAGACAAGGCTGGCAAACACCTCCAGTTTCCTTCATATTACCAAGTCCTTCTTATTTACTATCCTTTTTTTAGAACAGCAGTATACCTTGCTTAAATTATAGAAATCCATGTCCAGCCTAGGAAAGAAGATGAATGAGACATAAACAAAGACTGCTAGAGCTTGCTGAAAAAGTTGCTTTTCCTTCTTTAGACCTTGAGCATTCCACACTGCCTTTTCATCTCATGCCTGCAACATGGATGTTATTGCTGTAGTAGCAGCAACCTTAACACATTGCAACATTAAGGGAAAGGCCAGGAGAATCTCTATCCATCCTTGAGCCACTGAACCCAATATAGCAAAGGCCTACCTGTGAGGTATATTCATTCTTGAATGAGAAAAATAAAGAAAAAAAAAACACTGTTTGGGTTTTCTTACTTGCAATGAAACAAGCTCTAACTTAGAAGTGAGCAAACTTTCTGAAAAGGACCAGATAATAAAAATTTCATGCTTTATAGGCCATATTTTCTGTTATAATTCCACGTCTCTTGTATTTTAGCACAAATAGCACCCATAAACCATATGTAAGCAGGTGGATGCAGCTGTGTTCTAGTGAAATTTTACTTGTAAAAACAGGTAACTAGCCAGATTCGGCCCAGGGCCATAGAGTCCTGCTCTAACTGATAAGAGGGTGAAGCTGGGGACATTATTGTCCTGTGCTTGAGTTCTAGTTAGTCATTGAGAAGGAATAGTGGCAGGAGACAATTTAGGAATAAAGTCAAATTTCCATATATGAAAGATGAGGGCAGGGGCAGAAGCTAAGAAAATATTGATCAATTTCTGTTTCTGGCTAAGAGGCATCAGTATTTTGGGAGGATTCTTGAAGATTTTGATTCCTATATTGAAGTGTGTATATTCAATGGTAATCAGAATACAGATGGGCATTTGATAAAAATGGGCAAACCTATTTTCTGTTTTGCATATTCACTAGGTTAAAGCAGAATTGTTTTTAACTTGTTTTCTATACAAATGTACAATATTTTAGCAACATTCTGGGTCAAAGGTGTTTGTTGGCTATCCTGGCAATTTAAATGCTATTTATGATACTGATTTCTATGGAAAATGAAGTCTAAATTATAAACAACTAAACTACAAATTAACCTTTGAAACCAAACTTATTCCTAAATTGGTAAATCTCTCTATATATAGTTATTCATTACAAACCAGATTTTCCCAGTGCATAAAAGTGACCCTTTGAGTATTAATTGGCTGCTTTAAGAAACTGCATTAATTTTGTTTTGGTACTAAAATGTTATTTACTGAATTAATGCCACATGGCACCATTGGCATTATACAGGTTTAGGATATTCAATGCAGCTTTCATTTATGCCTAACTTCCTAGGCAACAGCAACAACTTTAAAATACAAGCCAGAATGCTAGTCAAAATGTATTTAGCAGACTCTATTAAACTAAGTGCTTAGTTTGTAGTAGGTTCTTGAAATAAAGTAATAAATCTTGACTGGTGTTGAGAATTTATTATTAAGCAATATGAATCTCTTAAGTTTATGCACTTTAGAGATGAAATATATTCAGAGTACCTGGAGCATTTGGGATTATAACATTTTTTAATTGCATATTTTAGGTGAGATAATTTTAGTGAGTTTCGAGACACTTTAAGTTTACTTCTTTTTCTGCCCCTCCACCTCCTCCTCTCTTCTCTTCCTCTTCCTCCTTTTACTTTCTTCTTCTTCCTTTCTTATTTTCCTTCTTGAATAATCAAACTTTGAATGGAGAGTTAAAATCAAATTAGTTGTAAGGAGCACTGGAGTGACGATTTCTGGAAAAATTATTAAAAAAAAGTGACAGACAAAGCCACTAATGAGGAGCAATAGCTGCAAAAATAATATTGTTAGATAATATTTAAGAAAATATATTGATTTGGATACATTGAGTTTTAGGCCTGGAAAGACACAGGCAGAAAAAATAAACTGTATAGTGGAAAAGTATGAAACTGATGGCAACCAGAATATAATGACATTAGCTGTTCTCTTTTAACTATTATCAAGAACTTGGGATAGAGTGAAAGAATGGTGTTTAATAGAAAACTGTCATACTTTTGCTGTATTCTATTTTGTATTATATCACTTTAACACATGCATACCTCTTTGTAAACAGATTTGTCCTCAATTAGAAATATGAATTTCAAGTATAAATGATTTTTTAAATATTTTAAATGTATTTATTAAAAGTAATTCATAGATACACATTGTTTATCTATACTTTGATATATTTATACACTGGGGAATCTCAGTGGTAAAGAATTTGCCTGCTAATGCCAGAGACATGGTTCTGATCCCTAGGTTGGGAAGGTTTCCTGGAGTAGGAAATGGCAACCCACTCCAGTATTCTTGCCCAGAGAATCCCATGGACAGAGGAGCTTGGCAGTCTACAGTCCATGGTGTTGCAAGAAGAGTCAGACACAACACATCAACTAAACAACAACAATATTCATACATAAACACTCATATATGTGAAACAAACATTTTATAAAACTGTATCACTATATGTAGAGAACTCAGTTTTTTTGGTTTTATTTTTTGAAATTTTGGTTATAATAAGTTATACTCACTTTGTGATGAGAAATGGTGGTGTACTGGAAAAGGATTTGGGGATTAAAAATTCAGTGTGGTCACATTGTAAGCACACAGTTGTCATTCAGTAATGTAAATTTTATTCTAATGGAAAAATATTTATTCTGCATGTATATTATTAATGCACTGCTTTAAGGCAAATCTCACATCTCCTCTTTATTTAATATTCTTTCTATTGACAATGTTCCTCTTAAACAACCTACATGTTATTTAAATAAATGTTATAATGCCTGTGAAAAGTAAACTGAATCTTCAGATTTCCAGAATGTTATTATAATGTACAGAACAATATTTTAAATATTATGTACCTATTTAGGAAGAAGAACAAATGAGCTTTCTTAGCTACATAATTATATATGTAAATATTAGTGTATATTATTACATAACTTAAGAATCATTTATATAGTTTCATTTTAAATATATAATTTTCGTCATATTGTAAGGAAATAAAGTTACAGCATATCAAATAAAAATAATTTAGAAGTCTATTTTTAATATAAGCTAAAAGAAAGTATATTCATGTTATAAAGAATGTAAATAGATGGATAAAAAAATTATAATTAAAGATAACCATAACACAGAGATTTGTAATATATTAATGTTTCAAAAATTGCTGACTGTCATTATTATATTTCTGTCATTAAAATACAATGTTATTCTCTATTTATAATAAAACATGTTCCAAGATCAAAGAAAATGTACACAACTGAAATTCAAGGTTATTCCGTTGACCTGTAAAGGAGGTTTTGGCCATTAACAAATGTGTATACATATATTCCCATATATTTTATTCTGTTTAAGCATTTATTTTCATTATTGAAGAGGTCTCTTTTAGGCTATAGCTATCCCATTCAGTTCAGTTCAGTTCAGTCGCTCAGTCGTGTCCGACTCTCCGCGACCCCATGAATCACAGCACGCCAGGCCTCCCTGTCCATCACCAACCCCCGGAGTACACTCAAACTCATGTCCACAGAGTCGGTGATGCCATCCAGCCATCTCATTCTCCGTCGTCCCCTTCTCCTCCCGCCCCCAACCTTTCCCAGCATCAGAGTCTTTTCCAGTGAGTAAACTCGTCTCATGAGGTGGCCAAAGTATTGCAGTTTCAGCTTTAGCATACTTCCTTATTAATCATTTTTATAACTAGTTCATCATTAAAGTAAGAGTAGTCACATAGTTGACCTTATAAATAAGGTAGCTTTTAACTCTAGATTCATGGAAAATTAGAGATGGAGTCATATTACTTGATAGACCACAAGCAAAAGTATATAGATTTTTTAAAAGTGATCAAATTAATAGTTTCCCCACCATCCAAAATAGAAGAGATTGCTTCATTTGTATTTTTCTCTCAATTCAATATATATTATTTTGAAAAAAACATGTGTTTGTCCTCTTTCCATTTTGGTAGTTGTTTGATTTTTCTTAGTAATACATTCCTTCTAAACGACTTAACCTCAGTGTCTTTCTGTTTAGCTGGCATGTATAAAATAGAAAATATAAATTATAGAAATTGGTCATTTCTAAATTACTGAAATTGAATAAAACCTGTCAATATTGAAAAAACCTCACATTTGCCAGCATTTATTATACACCCTAAAATTCCACTTTGAATTGACAGTTTATTTTCCTGCCAAAGCTTCAGAGCAATTGTTCTCAAACTTAGCTGTTCATCAGCTTCATCTGAGGACCATTTGAAATAATTATGCCTGAATCTGACCCTAAGATCAGTGTATTCTGGAATGGGTCCCAGGCGTCAGTAAGTCTAACTAACACAAACAAAATAAATGTAGAATAATAATAGATATACCTATTTGTATATATTTCTTATCATGTCGCAGGAATGGTTTTAAACATTTAACATGTAGTCATGTACTGATTTCCAGGACAGTTCTATTTATAAAGTATGTACTCTGATTATAGCTGTTTTAAAGCTGAGAAAACTGATGCTCAAGAAGTTTGGTTCATTGTTCATGATTGCATAATTTGCAAATAAGTGCTGGAAACCAGGTGCACACCCGGTAGACTAACTCATGATCCCGTGCTCTTCAATCCTTCACTCTACTGCTTCACCACATTTCCTGACTTCAAGGAGCATCAGAATAACTGAGGAGATAAATAGCTATAAAAAAATAAAATAAATAGCTATAAATTAATTGTTACATTGTGTAGTATTATCCACAAGGGAAATAGGGTTTTAGAAAAAAAGATCTCTATTAGCTGAAGCAGATTAAGAATGATTCAATGAATTGTAACTTATTTGTGGAGGCCACCAGAGAAAAAAATCATGGGTCCACTCTTGAACCTGGCTCTGTTACTATTTGCAATAGAAAGTTATCTCATGCAGATTATAGACACAATATCAACATTCTTGATAATTAATTTATGTAGTTATACCAGTCAAATGGGCTTTCCAGGTGGCACTAATGGTAAAGAATCCACCTGCCAATGCAGGAGACGCAAGAGACCCATGTTCAATCCCTGGTCAGGAAGATTCCCTGAAGTAGGAAATGCAAATGGCTCCAGTATTCTTGCCTGGAAAATTCTCTGGACAGAGGAACCTGGTGGGCTACAGTTCATGGGGCTGCAAAGAGTCGGATGCAACTGAATACACAGACTTACACCAATCAAACACTGAATTACAGATTTTTTTTGCAACAATGAAAGTTTTTATGTGTTTACTCCTTACTGCCTCCCAATAATTTGCTAGCACTTGGTTCATATTTCATCTATGCTTTAAGTTGTGCATTCAAATTTTGCATATTCATGTTCTAAATTGTTTCTTACACTAAAATCTCCTTGAAGGTGGGTCTTATCATCCTTGTAGTCTGTACAATAGTTCCTGCCATGCTTAGACACTCAGTCATGTCCTACTTTTTGTGACACTATGGACTATAGCCCACCAGGCTCCTCTGTCCATGGAGATTCTCCAGGCAAGAATACTGGAATGGATTGCCATGCCCTCTTTCAGGGGATCTTCCCAACCCAGGGATAGAACCTATGTCTTCTGCATTTCAAGTGGATTCTTTACTGTCCAAGCCACCAGGGTAGTAAAGCCCATATAATACTTTGGTTATACTATAGTCAGTAGTGAAAAATTTTATGTTAAATTTTAAAATTAATGAATCAGAAATCAATAAAAAATATTATAGTGATCTTACCTTCTGGGCATTTTAGTGTAACAGTGAAGTGTATTTCAGACTAATGCTAATATACTTTTAAAAGTCATTGCTACTAAAAATGCTAGTATGTGACAAGTAGCTTGCACCAGAAAGAACATGATCACAGAGCCTGTAAAGAAAAATAAATGCTTCTCTTTTTTTTTGAAATGCTTCTTTTTCAAGAAAGTTCTGTTAAGAAAAAAATGTTATCTGAGCAAGAACAAAAAATTGCTTGCTTACTTAGGTGTACCTCTCACATAACTTCATCATCTCATAGGCCAAAGATTTGCTTCTGCAATTGGAGTAGCCAGTCTGCACTATGAGTGGCACTGTCTAAAACATTTTAAGTAACAGTAACTTTTTAGCCCCAATTTTATTTGATAAAGCAATGATTCTGAGTGAGTTTTAATAATGGCATGTTTACCTATTCCCAAATAACCTCACCTTCCTCTTTTCACCTGCAGGCACTAAACCACTCTGAAATGTTTTTTCCTCCTTAGATGATTGATATTAAATACCAATTTGCCAGCAGTTTTATTGATGTATAATTTATAAGAGAAAGAGATGGGAGGGGAGCATGGTTATAAGTGTCTGGTCAAATATATCAATAGTACATCCACAGACTGGAATACAACACAGCTGGTTAAAGAGCAATGCATATCTGTATGTGTTAAATGATACAAAATATAAAATATAGCACAAATAAAAACTATCAAGGTCTTAAACTATTAAAATGATATCGTCCCTGTCTTCTAAAATGCATCCCCTAAGGGTCTTTTCATCATTATGGCCCCTCCTGGATTCTCAACCAACGTTAAGTGTGAGGCTTAACAGCATTTCTGCTTCTAGTACCTGCTCTACAGAAGTGCCAGCACCTAGAATTGTTGCAGTGTAGCTGAAAAAAGGCGTGGGATTCGAATTTTAAAATGTGACTGATTCCAAAATCTTCCCCTTTCTGAGTGGATGCTACTGAATTTCCATAACCCTCAGCTTTTCCATCAATAAAATAGAACAATGGTACCTACCTTCACAGTTATATTAGAGAAGAAAGGAGGTGATATATGGTATAGTAAAGAATCCACCTGCCATGTGGGTTCATACCCAGGGTTGGGAAGGTCCCCTGGAGGAGGGTATGGCAACCCACTCCAGCATTCTTGCCTGGAGAATTCCATGGACAGAGGAGCCTAGCAGGCCATGGTCCATAGGGTCGCAAAGAGTTGGACACAACTGAACCGCTAAGTACAGCAGAGTATAGCACAACAAACTGTAAATTTACATAGGAATGCCACCATGCCCTGCATAGACTAAACGCCAAATATTTATTGAACTGAACTAGCAAAAAAACTGTAGATTGAAAAGATGGGTGACATGTATGACTCAATATCAAGACCTCCTTAGACTTGCTGAATTGTCGTATTAGAATGAAAGTGAAAGTCGCTCAGTTGTGGCCAACTGTTTGTGACCCCATGGACTATACAGTCTGTGGAATTCTCCAGGCCAAAATACTGGAGTGGGTAGCCTTTTCCTTCTCCGGGGAATCTTCCCAACCCATGGATCAAACCCAAGTCGCCAGCATTACAAGCAGATTCTTAACCAGCTGAACCATATTAGGTTACAATTTAGTTATTCTTTTCTGGGTAGGACTGGTGTGAATATTACACTTGGTTCTGGACAGCTGCCTAATTTGTACCTACCTATTTTTACAGTAGTTTATTTTATTTGCGTTAATAGTTACAATTACATTATAATTCTATGAAAATACAAATGCACCTAACATTACAAATTGAGCAGGAGTCCAGTTTCATGTTTAGGACTAATGGCCATAGTAGCTTTCTTGAATACCCTCAGGTCTTTGCCCTTTAAAGCATTTTAATAGAGAATTACTATTTTAATTAGCAACTAGGCTTACTAATTACTACAGTAGTTAATTAAGCATCCAAATAATTGGTTACTAATCAGCTGATGACAGAAAAAGATTTATTTCCAGAAAGATGTATTAGTAGATCATTTTTACAAAGATGGTGACTGGCTTAAAGAACAAGGCTCTTTTTAGTTGATCCAGTAGCTGAGGAATGACTTTTGTTTTTCCTATGAAGTGTTTTATTACCCTATTGGGATGATACTAACTTTATTCACTTGACTTTGGAAGTTTTCCTTCCTCAGCAATTTTCTGGAAGATTTTGAGTAGGATAGGTGTTAGCTCTTCTCTAAATTTTTGGTTGAATTCAGCTGTGAAGCCATCTGGACCTGGGCTTTTGTTTGCTGGAAGATTTCTGATTACAGCTTCTATTTCTGTGCTTGTGATGGGTCTGTTAAGACCTTCTATTTCTTCCTGGTTCAATTTTGGAAAGTTGTACTTTTCTAAGAATTTGTCCATTTCTTCCAAGTTGTCCATTTTATTGCCGTATAATTGCTGATAGTATTCTTTAGTGATCCTTTGTATTTCTGTGTTGTTGGTTGTGATCTCTCCATTTTCATTTCTAATTTTATTGATTTGGTTCTTCTCCCTTTGTTTCTTGATGAGTCTGGCTAGTGGTTTCTCAATTTTATTTACCCTCTCAAAGAACCAGCTTTTGGCTTTGTTGATTGTTTCTTTTGCATTTATTTCTCCCTAATTTTTAAGGTTTCTTTCCTTCTACTAACCCTGGGGTTCTTCATTTCTTCCTTTTCTAGTTTCTTTAGGTGTAGAGTTAGGTTATTTAGTTGACTTTTTTCTTGTTTCTTGAGGTGTGCTTGTATTGCTATAAACCTTCCCCTTAGCACTGCTTTTACAGTGTCCCAGAGGTTTTGGGTTGTTGTGTTTTCATTTTCATTCATTTCTATGCATATTTTGATTACTCTTTTGATTTCTTCTATGATTGTTTGTTATTCAGCAGTGTGTTGTTCAGCCTCCATATGTTGGCATTTTTAATAGTTTTCCTCCTGTAATTGAGATCTAGTCTTACTGCATTGTGGTCAGAAAAGATGCTTGGAATGATTTCAATCTTTTTGAATTTACCAAGGCTAGATTTATGGCCCAGGATGTGATCTATCCTGGAAAAGGTTCCATGTGCATTTGAGAAAAAGGTGAAATTCATTGTTTTTGGGTGAGATGTCCTATAGAGATCTATTAGGTCTAACTGGTCTATTATATCATTTGAAGTTTGTGTTTCCTTGTTAATTTTCTGTTTAGTTGATCTATCCATAGGTGTGAGTGGAATATTAAAGTCTCCCACTATTATTGCATTGTTGTTGATTTCCCCTTTCATACTTGTTAGTAATCGTCTTACATATTGCAGTGTTCCTATGTTGGGTGCATAATATTTATAATTGTTATACCTCCTTCTTGGATTGATCCTTTGATCATTATGTAGTTTCCTTCTTTGTCTCTTTTCACAGCCTTTGCTTTAAAGTCTGTTTTATCTGATATGAGTATTGCTACTCCTGCTTTCTTTTGGTCTCTATTTGCATGGAATATCTTTTTCCAGCCCTTCACTTTCAGTCTGTATGTGTCCCTCGTTTTGAGGTGGGTCTCCTGTAGACAACATATATGGGGGTCTTGTTTTTGTATCCATTCAGCCAGCCTTTGTCTTTTGGTTGGGGCATTCAACCCATTTACGTTTAAGGTGATTATTGATAAGTATGATCCCGTTGCCATTTTCTTTATTGTTTTGGGTTCGAGTTTATACACCCTTTCTGTGTTTCCTGTCTAGAGAAGATCCTTTAGTATTTGTTGGAGAGCTGGTTTGGTGATGCTGAATTCTCTCAGCTTTTGCTTGTCTGTAAAGCTTTTGATTTCTCCTTCATATTTGAATGAAATCCTTGCTGGGTATAGTAATCTGGGCTGTAGGTTAGTTTCTTTCATCACTTTAAGTATGTCTTGCCATTCCCTCCTGGCCTGAAGAGTTTCTGTTGAAAGATCAGCTGTTATCCTTATGTGAATCCCCTTGTGTGTTATTTGTTGCTTTTCCCTTGCTGCTTTTAATATTTGTCCTTTGTGTTTGATCTTTGTTAATTTGATTAATATGTGTCTTGGAGTATTTCGCCTTGGGTTTATCCTGTTAGGGACTCTCTGTGTTTCTTGGACTTGGGTGATTATTTCCTTCCCTAGGCTTAAAAAAGAGAGAAGTTTCCAAACATCAGGAAACACTCTCACTGGCGAGTCTGTGGCGAGTTTGAACCTCAGAGGGCCACATAACTGGGAGGAAAAAGAAAGAAATAATTAAAACCCACAAATTACCCGCCAAACAGTAACTCCCAGGGGAAAAGCAGCGTAGGCACCCGCATCTGCCATTAGCAAGTGGGGGCTGGGCAGGGAGGAGCCGGCTGAACTGCTTAGAGAAAGGACTGGGCCTGAATGCCGCGAGAGCAATCTGAGAGAACTAACTGGGGCTAGCAAAGCAGACTTATGAGATAGCTACCCTGCGAAAAGGCGAAAAGCCCTGACCTACGACTCTGCCAGCCCCGTTCACAGAACAAAGGACTGAGCAGAGATAGCCAGCTGTGGGCAGCCCATCCCCTGCCGAGACAGGCAGAGGAGGGCAGCCAGAGCCTGAAGAGGGCAACCGCGGCCCCAGAGAGGCCCCTGATACCAAGTGGCAGGCAGGCTTCATTGCTAACCAAGACTTCATGGGTTTCTGACTGGTCAACATCCGCCTGAGAAGGTGCGCCAGTTGTACACCGAGAAAACCGAGTGGGAGGGACTAGGGAGGCGATAAGTCGCAGCGACTGCACTCCCCAAACACTTGGTCAGCTGAGCTGCTCGGACTGGGGAAGGCACAAAATGCAGGCCCAACCAAGTCTGCGCCTTTGTGGAATACCTGAGTACCTGAACCTGAGCTGCTCAGACCTGGGAAGTGCATACAACCCAGTGCCGGCCTCAAACTGTTACCGGCAGAGCAACCTAGAGCCTGTGCAGTGTAGACTGGGACAGCACATGCACCACGAGCGGGGGCAAACCCAGTGTGGCTGAGACACTGTGAGCACTCCCCACAGAAACCAAAGACATTTGTCTGCAGCGTTCCTCCCTTCCCAGAACAGGACTGAACAGTTCAGTTCAGTTCAGTTCAGTCGCTCAGTCGTGTCCGACTCTCCGCGACCCCATGAATCACAGCACGCCAGGCCTCCCTGTCCATCACCAACTCCCGGAGTACACTCAAACTCATGTCCACAGAGTCGGTGATGCCATCCAGCCATCTCATTCTCCGTCGTCCCCTTCTCCTCCCGCCCCCAACCTTTCCCAGCATCAGAGTCTTTTCCAGTGAGTCAACTCGTCGCATGAGGTGGCCAAAGTATTGGAGTTTCAGCTTTAGCATCAGTCCCTCCAATGAACATCCAGGATTGATCTCCTTTAGAATGGACTGGTTGGATCTCCTTGCAGTATAAGGGACTCTCAAGAGTCTTCTCCAACACCACAGTTCAAAAGCATCGATTCTTCGGGGATCAGCTTTCTTCACAGTCCAACTCTCACATCCATACATGACCACGGGAAAAACCATTGCCTTGACTAGACGGACCTTGGTTGGCAAAGTAATGTCTCTGCTTTTTAATATACTATCAAGGTTGGTCATAACTTTCCTTCCAAGGGGCAAGCGTCTTTTAATTTCATGGCTGCAATCAGCATCTGCAGTGATTTTGGAGCCCAAAAAAACAAAGTCTGACACTGTTTCCACTGTTTTTCCATCTATTTCCCATGAAGTGATGGGACCAGATGCCATGATCTTTGTTTTCTGAATGTTGAGCTTCAAGCCAACCTTTTCACTCTCCTCTTTCACTTTCATCAAGAGGCCTTTGAGTTCCTCTTCACTTTCTGCCATAAGGGTGGTGTCATCTGCATATCTGAGGTTATTGATATTTCTCCCAGCAATCTTGATTCCAGCTTGTGCTTCTTCCAGCCCAGCGTTCCTCATGATGTACTCTGCATATAAGTTAAATAAGCAAGGTGACAATATACAACCTTGACGTACACCTTTTCCTATTTGGAACCAGTCGGTTGTTCCATGTCCAGTTCTGACTGTTGCTTCCTGACCTGCATACAGGTTTCTCAAGAGGCAGGTCAGGTGGTCTGGGATTCCCATCTCTTTCAGAATGTTCCACAGTTTATTGTGATCCACACAGTCAAAGGCTTTGGCATAGTCAATGAAGCAGAAATAGATGTTTTTCTGAAACTCTCTTGCTTTCTCCATGATCCAGCGGATGTTGGCAATTTGATCTCTGGTGCCTCTGCCTTTTCTAAAACCTGCTTGAACATCTGGGAGTTCACGGTTTACATACTGCTGAAGCCTGGCTTGGAGAATTTTGAGCATGACTTTACTAGCGTGTGAGATGAGTGCAATTGTGCGGTAGTTTGAACATTCTTTGGCATTGCCTTTCTTTGGGATTGGAATGAAGACTGACCTCTTCCAGTCCTGTGGCCACTGCTGAGTTTTCCAAATCTGCTGGCATATTGAGTGCAGCACTTTCATAGCATCATCTTTCAAGACTCGAAATAGCTCCACTGGAATTCCATCACCTCCACTAGCTTTGTTCGTAGTGATGCTTTCTAAGGCCCACTTGACTTCACATTCCAAGATGTCTGGCTCTAGGTCGGTGATCACATTATCGTGACTATCTTGGTTGTGAAGATCTTTTTTGTACAGTTCTTCTGTGTATTCCTGCCACCTCTTCTTAATATCTTCTGCTTCTGTTAGGTCCATACCATTTCTGTCCTTTATCGCGCCCATCTTTGCATGAAATGTTCCCTTGGAATCTCTAATTTTCTTGAAGAGGTCTCTTGTTTTTCCTATTCTGTTGTTTTCCTCTATTTCTTTGCATTAATCACTGAGGAAGGCTTTCTTATCTCTCCTTGCTATTCTTTGGAACTCTGCATTCAGATGCTTATATCTTTTATCCTTTGCTTTTTGCCTCTCTTCTTTTTACAGCTATTTGTAAGGCCTCCTCAGACAGCCATTTTGCTCTTTTGCATTTCTTTTCCATGGGGATGGTCTAGGTCCCTGTCTCCTGTACAATGTCACGAACCTCCGTCCAGAGTTCATCAGGCACTCTATCCATCAGATCTAGTCCCTTAAATCTATTTCTCACTTCCACTGTATAATCATAAGGGATTTGATTGAGGTCATATCTGAATGGTCTAGTGGTTTTCCCTACTTTCTTCAATTTAAGTCTGAACTTCGCAATAAGGAGTTCATGATCTGAGCCACAGTCAGCTCCTGGTCTTGTTTTCACTAACTGTATACAGCTTCTCCATCTTTGGTTGCAAAGAATATAATCAATCTGATTTCGGTGTTGACCATCTGGTGATGTCCATGTGTAGAGTCTTCTCTTGTGTTGTTGGAAGAGGGTGTTTGCTATGACCAGTGCATTCTCTTCGCAAAACTCTATTAGCCTTTGCCCTGCTTCATTCCGTGCTCCAAGGCCAAATTTGCCAGTTACTCCAGGTGTTTCTTGACTTCCTACTTTTGCATTCCAGTCCCCTATAATGAAAAGGACATCTTTTTTGGGCGTTAGTTCTAAAAGGTCTTGTAGGTCTTCATAGAACCGATTAACTTCGGCTTCTTCAGCATTACTGGTTGGGGCATAGGCCTGGATTACTGTAATATTGAATGGTTTGCCTTGGAAACGAACAGAAATCATCCTGTCATTTTTAAGATTGCATCCAAGTACTGCATTTCGGACTCTTTTGTTGACCATGATGGCTACTCCATTTCTTCTAAGGGATTCCTGCCCACAGTAGTAGATATAATGGTCATCCGAGTTAAATTCACCCATTCCAGTCCATTTTAATTCACTGATTCCTAGAATGTCGACGTTCACTCTTGCCATCTCCTGTTTGACCACTTCCAATTTGCCTTGATTCATGGACCTAACATTCCAGGTTCCTATGCAATATTGCTCTTTACAGCACTGGACCTTGTTTTTATCATTGGTCACATCCACAACTGGGTATTGGTTTTGCTTTTGCTCCATCCCTTTATTCCTTCTATAGTTATTTCTCCACTGAGCTCCAGTAGCATACTGGGCACCTACTGACCTGGGGAATTCCTCATTCAGTATCCTATCATTTTGCCCTTTGTTACTGTTCATGGTGTTCTCAAGGCAAGTATACTGAAGTGGTTTGCCATTCCCTTCTCCAGGGGACCACATTCGGCTGTGGTCCATGTGATCAGATCAGCTAGTTTCCTGTGATTATGATTTCAGTTTGTCTGCCCTCTGGTGCCCCCTAGCAATACCTACCGTCTTATTTGGGTTTCTCTTACCTTGGTCGTGGAAAATCTCTTCACAGCCACTCCAGCAAAGTGCAGCCGCTGTACCTTACCTTGGACGAGGGGTATCTCCTCAAGGCTGCCCCTCCTGACCTTGAACGCGGAGTAGCTCCTCTCGGCCCTCCTGCGCCCGCGCAGCCACCGCCTGTTGGACGTGGGGTAGCTCCTCTCGGCCGCCGGCCCTGGCCTCAGGCGTGGGGTAGCTCCTCACGGCCGCACCTCTTTGCGTGGTTCGTTGTGCCGGGGCCGGCGTCTCTCGCATCGCGTCTGCGCCGCCGGGGCCGGCGTCTCTCGCGTCGCGTCTGCGCCGCCGGGGCCGGCGTCTCTCGCGTCGCGTCTGCGCCGCCGGGGACTGAACAAGTGAGCCTTAAAAAGTGTACACCACTGCCCCCTAGTGTCAGGGCAGAAATTAGACACTGAAGAGACCAGCAAACAGAAGCTAAAACAGAGGGAACCACCTTGGAAATGACAGATAGAGAAGTCTAGAGGCTACTCCAAGAATAAGACCTTAAACCAGAGGCAAGAGGCTTAAGCCTGAATCCTGAGAACACCAGAGAACTCCTGACTCCAGGGAACATTAATCGATAGGAGCTCATCAAACGCCTCCACACCAACACTGAAACCAAGCACCACCCAAAGGTCAGCAAGTTCCAGAGCAAGACATACCACGCAAATTCTCCATCAACACAGGAAAATAGCCCTGAGCTTCAATATACAGGCTGCCCAAAGTCACTCCAAACCCACTGACATCTCATAACTCATTACTGGACACTTCATTGCACTCCAGAGAGAAGAAATCTAGCTCCAACCACCAGAACACTGACACAAGCTTCCCTAACCAGGGAACCTTGACAAGTCACCCATCCAACTCCACACACAGCGAGGAAACTACATAATAAAGAGAACTCCACAAACTGCCAGAAGACAGAAAGGCCACCCCAAGCAAAGCAATATAAGCAAGATGAAGAGGCAGAGAAATACCCAGCAAGTAAAGGAACAGGATAAATGCCCACCAACACAAACAAAAGAGGAAGATATAGGGAATCTACCTGATAAAGAATTTCGAATTTTGGTGGTGAAAATGATTCAAAATCTTGAAAGCAAAATGGAGTTACAGATAAATAACCTGGAGAAAAGGATTGAGAAGATGCAAGAAAGGTTTAATAAGGATTTAGAGGAAATAAAAAAGAGTCAATTCACAATGAATAATGCAATAGATGAGATCAGAAACACTCTGGAGGGAACAAACAGTAGAATAATTGAGGCAGAAGACAGGATAAGCGAGCTAGAAGATAGAATTGTAGAAATAAATGAAACAGAGAGGAAAAAAGAAAAACGAATTAAAAGAAATGAGGACAGTATTAGAGACCTCTGGGACAATGTTAAACGCCCCAACATTCGAATCATAGGAATCCCAGAAGAAGAAGACAAAAAGAAAGACCATGAGAGAATACTTGAGGAAATAATAGTTGAAAACTTCCCTAAAATGGGAAAAAATAAATTACTTAAGTCCAAAATCAAATTTATGAGCTTCCTTGAAATTCTAATCACAAAACGAAAGTTTCTTCCAATTTCTTTTCTATAAGATACATTTTGAGTCCTAATCAAGATAAGTTCAGTTCAGTTCAGTTCAGTCGCTCAGTCGTGTCCAACTCTCCGCGACGCCATGAACCACAGCACGCCAGGCCTCCCTGTCCATCACCAACTCCCAGAGTTCACTCAAACTCATGTCCACAGAGTTGGTGATGCCATCCAGCCATCTCATTCTCGGTCGTCTCCTTCTCCTCCCTCCCCCAACCTTTCCCAGCATCAGAGTCTTTTCCAGTGAGTCAACTCATCGCATGAGGTGGCCAAAGTATTGGAGTTTCAGCTTTAGCATCAATCCTTCCAATGAACACCCAGGATCGATCTCTCTTAGAATGGACTGTATTTTGATACATCACACTAGTAAACTACCCTATCACTAAACTTTTTTCATCAACTTTGTTAAAATCCAGTAAGTCTATTTTTCCTTTACTGTGTATATTAATTTTCAACTGTTACCATACATAGTTACCACAGAAACTTAACAACACTCATTTCTTATCGCCAAGTTCTGTGGGTCAGAGCTCTGCACACAGTGGGACTGTGGGGCTCAGCTGGAGCCTCAACTGCCAGCCTAACGGACGAAAATCAAGTTATCAAATGGGTTGAGGACTCACCTGAAGACTCTGGGGAAGATACACCTCCAGTCTCATTGATGTCAGAATTCCAAGTCTTTGTGCTTCTGTAAAGGTTTCTATTTCTCTGCCTCTAACACCTGTGGCATGACTTTGATCCTTAAAGATTGCCCTCATATCTTGTATTTCACATGTATCCCCTCCAGCGATGGCAGATTGATTCCTTCTCATTCTTCACATCTTTTTGGCTTCACCTTTTGCAACATCTATCTAACCCTGGGTGGAAAAAATCTCTCTGTTCATAAGGGATAGTGTGATTAGTTTGGACCCACTGGAAAAGTCCAAGAAAATATCTTTATTGTATGGTTCATAACCTTAATTATATCTGTAGTGTCCCTTTTGCCCAGTAATGTTGCAAATTTACACAGTCCAGAGATTATAGAGTATGGACTTTGGAGTGCCATTGGCTGACTACTTTATGTTTTAAAATTCTCTTTCTTCTCACTTTGTGCTAGGAAATGTTTCCATAAGTATAGGTAAGCCTAATATTTTTGTGGGGGTGGGAAGGAAATGGAGCCCTTATAAGTACACAGATGGTGATGGTTTAGTCACTAAGTTGGGTCTGACTTTTTGCAAATCCATGGACTATAACCCTCTAGGATCCTCTGTCCATGGGATTTTCCAGGTAAGAATACTGGAGTGGGTTTCCATTTTCTTCTCTAGGGGATCTTCCCAACCCAAGTCTCCTGCTCAGCGGGCAGATTCTTCACCACTGGGCCACCTGGGAAACCCTATAAGTACATTCCATCTTGTAATTTAAATATATATTTTAGTACTCGTATTTTGATTGAAAATTGAGATCAAAGATCATGCATGAGTGCTTGCATCTCAAAATCTCTAAAATATTGATTGGTTCAGGTCTGTACATAAACCCACCATTCTTACTGATTATTTTCAATTCAAAGACTCATACTAACGATCCCATTGCCCACAAATTTACCTTTTGGCTTGTTATTCAACTATTGCTTTTCTTTGGCATCAACTTTATCGACTTTGCTTTGATGCTGTTGAGATCTGCCACTTTAAAATACAGAAACCATTTCTGTATTTTCCAAGATCATCATTCACTGTCATTTTATAGACTCCAAATATGTCCCCAATAAGTCTTGAAAATAATTAAAGGCAAAATGTTCCATCTGTTCCTTCAGTTGAAATGAATTTTTATATTTGAATATTTCTAGAAACTTAGGTGAGAAATTAATCTGTTAAATCATTTTTTAGAAATCTTACTACAAACTCATGTTTAAAATCTTGCCTGTTTTCCTACATTTTCCAATGAAGGAAATTTATTATTGCTATTTAATATTTATTAGCTTCACATTAATTCCAATTACAAAAGATTTGATTTCACTTTATTTTGAAAATTATAATGTAAATGTCATAATGCCAGTTTGGTTCTTAAGTATGGATATAATTTGGTTAGTTGTATGCGTGTTCTTTTCAAAATGAACTCCAGATTGTAGTTAATTGACTATTGTGGCGTAAGAGCATATTCTTAGTGAAACTGTCACAGTGTGATTAATTTATCAGATAAAATATATTAACCATAGAAATCAATGTGTTTTAAGATTTCTTTCTTCAATTTTACTTCTGTGTATAACTTTATCTGAGAAGAATGACTGTTAGAATATGATTAGCTTAGGGATAATTTTGTTTATAAACTGTTTATAAACTATAAATTGTATAGTCTCTATGCCTGAGATTTTGAAACACAAGGAAAAATATTATCAATTTTTATGTACCATAGTGTTGTATTTGAAGGACATAAGATAAGGAAGATAGGGAAATATTTTTCCTATCATGCAGTTTATCTCTTCTCAAGGGGTATGTGCTAGTACTTCTGTCTCTGACTCTTAAATGTGTGACTTGATACAGTATCAGCAAGGGATAAATTTTTTAAAATAAGAAATACACAAGGAATCAGGAGTATAGTCAATGACAGATATGACTCCTCATACAAAAGTGCCATAAGCTTCAAAATACTATATATTTCAAGTGCACCCCTCAATCCTCAATTATCATCATTTTATTGGTAAATTATTTTTCAGGGTGAAATAATGAGTATAATGTTAATGTATAACTTGGAGAAATCAAGTCTCATTCTGTGCTTATATCTTGCTACAACATGTCAGAAACTAAGTTAGGTACATTTATACCTCAAGTCTCCACTGTATCTTGCAGGATTCAGTGTCTAGTCTCCCTCATCTTACTGTTTAGGAATAGAAACGAAGCAAAATGTTTTATAGTTTGACTTCCACTTCCAAATCACGTGAACCTACGTGTGTTCCTAAAAGAGACCTAGAAACTAGCCGTAACTAATTTCCATCTAACCTGTTTCCAAATGGCACACATCATGCCATACACCCTGATGGAAGGCCCAGCAGCCTTATTGAGTAATTTATGTATTGACTATTGTATTCTCACCTGTGCTGCATTCTGTTTGTTAACTGATAGAAAATAAAATACAGGTTGTATGGGGCTTCCCAGGTGAAAAGAACCAAAAGATGGCGATGGGACTCCTGGGTCAAGAAGATCCCCTGGAGGAGGGCATGGCAACCCACTCTAGTATTCTTGCCTGGACCATCCCATGGACAGAGGAGCCTGGTGGGCTATAGTCCACAGGATCACAAAGATTCGGACATGACTCTTTGAAGCAATTTAGCACGCAGCACGCACAGGTTTTATGAGTGGTTTTAAGTCAGTTAGGCTATTAGAGATTACTGGCTAAATATCAATAAGACCTTATCTCACCACTAGTTGGGGTTTGTGTTTCCCAAGGCTGTGGTTTGGGGATGCAACTTCTTGAACCACATAGTTGCTGAGATGCTAAAAATGTTTTGGGTGGAGAGATAAATCACTTTAGAAACAAATATTTCTTCATTGCATATATTTAGGTTTTAAAAGTCATGGAAAAGAATAAGATTTCTTATTAGAAACTGGCTTTATTGGAAACATATCAGAAACACAGTTAGTCTGTAAACACAGTATGTTGAGTACTTCAGCTGCATGCCCCTAAAGGGAAAGTTGTTCCACTTAATCTGCCCTAGTTATGCTTTTGTTAGTAATCTGAGAGGAAATGGGAGTCATGCATCTTCCAGGATCTTCCCTCAAAATTGCCAAGCCAGAAAGCAGTGACAAATGTTTTTTCTCGACATTGATATAAGAAAATATTAAGAAGTAGAAGAAACAAAATAAGGCCAAAGGGATAAACATCAAAAGCTTGCTTAAACAGTTTTAGCCCCATTTAATTGCTTTTCTGTAAGCAGGATTATTAACAATTTTGGACATCTGAAAATTAAATTAACAGCCTGAAAATATTTTACAGAATGAGATAGAGCATGATACATGAAACATAATGACCCCACTGAAATTCAGCCAAGCCAGTGTGACTACTCATTTAGACAGAGAAGACAACTAGTTAATCATCACTGAGCAAATTAGACAGAGAAAATTAGTTTCCTACATTCCACAGTCTTAGCTACCAAAAAGAGTATATGCCACTAATTAGGATGAAAGAATTCTAAGCGTATTATTATCTGTATAGAAAGAGAAAGCAAAATTGGTAGCTTGAATTACTTCTATTAAAGCTTGAAGCCTAGGTTACATAGGTATAAGTTACATGTGCAAGCATTCGTGTGTGTGTGTATATGTGTTCACACATACATATTGATATTTAAGTAACAGAAGCCTTAGCATTTTCTTGCATATTGACCTAATGAACTATAAATTTTTTTTCAAGGTTAATTAGAATTCTTGGGAACACACTCACACACACTCAGACACATACATGTCAAACATAAAACCATTTCTTTTAAAGTGTGAGTCCTTTCATTAAAGATGAAAGTAGCCATTCCATATACTTTACCTGGCACAGTGTTAAATTATTTTTTCTTTTAAAAAGTGCATTGTCATTGTATATGAAATAAATATTTGGACTTAGTTTATCACTGGAGATTAATCTGAAATCATATTTTGTAGCGTTAATTAGCATTTATTTGCTTAATTGTCGTTCTCAACCCCATCGTTTCCATTTTTCACTAACTTGAACAATGCTATCTTCTGCTGTTTGCACTTTAATTTAAATTTCTATTAAGGTTTATGAACAGTAATAAGGTCCTGTTTGAATATTCATTAGCTTTTGAATTGTGAGCTATGAAAAGGTGCTTTCTTTTACCTTAATGAAACTGGCACAGCATGGGACTGATCAGTTGTGACATTTGATTTGAGGCATCCAGTGAATTTTCTCATTGTTTATTGACACATCTTGTCCAAACAGCTCCCTCGCAAGTGAGCGGAGTAATGAAGGAGAGAGTGCTGCAGCGGAGTGTGGAGCTTTCCTGGCAGGAACCCGAACATCCCAATGGAGTCATCACCGAATATGAAATCAAGTATTACGAGAAAGTAAGTGCTAAGAACTGCTGGAACGTACAACCATGTATGATGCTCGCTGTGTCTCATGTCATCCTACTGCACTGTCGACTAAAGCTGGTCATTATACCCACTGTTTGGAGCTACTTCAAAATGGATAGTTGATGCTAGCCAATTTTAATAACCCTCTCCCTGAATCTCTGGCTCATTATTATAATGATGGTTTCTGTGAATTAAGTTTTTGTGTTACACCAGTGAAAATATTCCACTAGTAGTGTGTTTAGGTATTCAAGTTTTGATATCCTAATTATTAGATGTAGGATGTTTAGTACCACAGAAACTACAGAGCCCAATGTGTTTCTGAAAATGTTTCTTTGAGGTTATCTATTTGAGCCCTTCATGCCTTATTTTATGTATGTGGTTTCATTGATAATGATGGTGGCCTCAAATAATTAAGTAATTTGAAAAAAATAAGACTATTTTCTGTAATAAATATGTAGTTAGGTGATTATATTTCACTCTATTAAGTTCCTCCTGAAGTTATACTAATCATGCTAATTATGTCTGTCATTTCTTTACACCCCTCTCTCCATGCAAAAGTAGTGTGGCTAAAACTCAAGTGCTGCTCCTTCAATCCCCTGTAATAGCTAAATTTTAGTAAATAGTAATGTAACTCCATGTTTGAGTTTATTTACTTCTGACCCATCTAAAGACAGAAAAGAACAGACACCCCTGTTCACAGATATTCTAGTCTCCGTCTCACAGAAAACCTGATTCAAGGTTTGAAACATGGAACTATTATTATTACTAGTAGTAATAGTAATAATGCATTATTATTGACTTAATTAGTTAAGTGCTCTAATATACATAACTGTTTTAACCATTTAGATAGAATTTCATAATAGAAACATAAAGCTGTGTAAATATTTGGGGACTGAATTGACTTGATTGAATCATTTAAATGCATACAGTGCTAACCCTTGGCAATGGAATCTTGTTTTCACTTTAATGGAAAAACAGCGTTTTTAAGTTTGTTATATTTTTACTTATTATTTACTTTATGAGTACATAACTTCCATGGCCAAAGTTATATTTTAAATACTTCATTTTTGTACCAGAGGATACATTTCTTATCCCATCAAATATATTTCTAAGGGGATCCTTGATTTTAGTTTTGGTTTTGTTATGTCTGTTTTCCAGTGAGCTCCAACAGTTACAGTTTCTTCTGAAATTTCATCAGATTTCTAAAGCAATGAAATGTGTTTTAAAAATATGTTAGGTGGTAAGTGAGAGTAAAGTTTCTTACAGTGCAACACAATATTTGACAAATCTGGAATAAATTTGATCAAATAGTTACTTTTCTCTTTTGCATGACAGAAACAGAAATCTGTTTACTGACTTTGCAAATTACAAAATAATATTACAAGTAATATTATTGCTTTATAATATATGTAAGCCTGTGATATATATATATAATTATGTCATCTAAAATCAGTTTTTCCTCATTCTTATATTTTAGATAAATATATATTTATAACATTTTTATATATTCATATATTTTATATATTTATATATAAAATTTTTTATAAATGATTATAATGCAGACAGTATAAATCAGCTTTACTAAAGCCAGTTTAAGTATACATTTATTTACAGTTTTGCAAATGTTATAACTCAAAAACCAGTTTGACATTTTTAAATTTCACTGAATAGTTTTATTACCAGACACAGTTTAGTGCAGGTTTTATTACTGAGCAAGTAAGAGCCTATCTAGAATTGTATATTTTGATGAGTAGTTTTTATGACTTTTTTATAAAGAGCACATTAGAATCATATCAACTGTTTTAAATTTTTATTCATTTAAATATTGTTTTATGGAGTTTTTATATTCTTTGAATTTGTATATTATTTCATTCTTAAACTTATCATATATAACATGATAAACACATTTTTATTTTTATTTATTTTTTTTGATAAACACATTTTTAAAGTCTGCAAGTCTCAGTTTTCATATCTGAAAAATGGAGAAACTAAGATATTTAAAATACGGCTGAATCATGAAGTATCTAATATTTTGTCTTATATTTAAAACAATGTCTTACATTGATAACTTCAAATATTCCATTAAATGCTATTTCACAAAAGTGGTTTTACCCTGTGAGAAGTGTAGGGTTTAATGAAAACAATTGATGTGTCACTATGCTGGTGGTGGTTAGCTAAATTTCTTGATTTAATACCTTTGTTAATTTTTAACATATGGCTTTTTGCTTGCTGAATAGCATTCAGGAATGATATTAAGAGAACTATATTATGATGTGAAGGTTTCTACTGAACCATAGATTTTACAAGTGGAGTTATATTTTGGTCCAAAGGATATTTGATTATATTTATGACTAAATAGTTCTTGCCACTATGCCCTCTACCAACAAAGCAAAGACTCAAAACATCATAAATGTTTTAACAAAATTATTTCTCTTTGAAATTTGTAGAACAAAGGCATGTGCACACATTTACATTTTATATTATCTGAGAAACGGCTCAGTGTTCCAATATTCCACAGGGTACAATGTAGCCTTTATAAAAACAATGCAGCAAATTGAAATAAATTGCAAGAATTGGCTGTCAAATTGTCTGGTTGTAATCACAATTAAATGTTCCCTGTATATATTGTTTCCAGGATCAAAGGGAACGGACCTACTCGACCTTAAAAACCAAGTCCACTTCAGCCTCCATTAATAACTTGAAGCCAGGAACAGTGTATGTTTTCCAGATTCGAGCTTTTACTGCTGCTGGTTATGGAAATTACAGTCCCAGACTTGATGTTGCTACACTAGAGGAAGCTACAGGTAAAATGTTTGAAGGTAATTACCACCTTTGGTTTGGATTCTTATCTCTATAATGCTGGTGTAATTTTTATTTCAATATTGAGTGTCATGATTTAGTTCAAGGTGATCTTTACATTTAAAGGTGAATGTTTGTGCTGTGCTGCGCTTAACCTCTCTGTCGTGTCAGGCTTTTTGCGACCACATGGATTTTAGCCCACCAGGGTCATCTGTCCATGGGGAGTCTCCAGGCAGGAATACTGGAGTGGGTTGCCATGCCCTCCTCCAGGGGATCTTTCCAACCAAGGGACTGAACCCAGGTCTCCTGCATTGCAGGCAGATTCTTTACCAGTTGAGCTAATCAAGGAGGTCCTGAATGTATATGAACATATAAATATACATCTATATACTTGTAAAGGTTATTCAGAATAATAATTTAAAACTTGCTATTTTGTGATGTTATAAACTTTAATTTCTTTAATATGTACTGGGTTTTTTGAAAAGATTAAGTCAGAAGCAGAAGCAAGGCTTGCTCAAATGTATATTGACACAAGCTGTCTTCACAGACCCTCAAATGATCTTATTCTAGTTGTCAGTCAAAGCTGTCGCTTTATAGACACCCCTAAATGAAGCCAGAATGTATACCAAGATGGGGCAGAGAAATATAATTTATAAAAATCAGGGTTAATTGAAGCTACTTGAATTTTAGCAATGATTTCGAAATTTTCCATTCAGGAGGAAGACTTTGTATTTATTTTATCATCTCTTTTTTCAGTTTTATGAAATATTTCAAGCATAGCAAATATGTATTTAAAGAATATATGAAATATTAAGAAGAATAATTAAATATCTCTGTATATTCCACTCAAGCCTAAAAATAGAATGCCACCAAAATCTCAAGTACCCTTTACCATTTGGTGTTTTATAATGCAACATAGGATCATAACAAAAAATACATGCAACTAGAGCGTATCACAAATAAATGGATGTATCTTAGGCTGCACGTCCCAGTTTACTGTCAGAGGACAAGTTTAGAACAGCTTGAGTACTACTGCTAGTTATTCTTCAGCTACGTTGAAACCTCAGGGTATGTTTCTGTATTTTGAAAGTCTTTTATTTCTCTCAATATTATTCACATACAAGGTTCACCTAGCTGTTACCTCCTTCTCTCCTTGCCAATCTAATTTTTCACGGAATTCTACACAAAAATTAGCTTAAAATATTATATGATTTCCTTTTTTCAATTTTTAATAGGAAGCTTTTTTAGTAAATTTGAAATCAATGCAATTTTGATTAAAGAGTTATTTTGATTTTGGGAGAATGTTTTTCTAGATATTCTAAAAGTTAGAATAAATTGGTATTCTTTTACATTAGTTCATGCTTAGTAAGTTTGCTAACAGTAGTCTTTTTTCAAAATATTTTGTTATATTTTTTAATTGAGCAGTAACTCTAGCAACCTCAAATAATAAAACATATGTTGAAATATATTTTAAATATAAATCAGTTATATAGAATTATAAACACAAAAGTCATCCATTGAAAAAGATTTCATATAACTTGGTGTGATAAACTTAATATCAGTATTCTTTATTATCTCTTTAAAATGGAATATGTAACATTAAAAATGAGAATATCTAAGATCAATGGCCTCCAAAACATTACAGTCTTTTTACTCTATCAACATGTAAACATTTTAGCGGTCTTCTGTTAAATGTGTTCTAGTAGTTTTCCACTTAGACTCATCTTCTGATATTTTACTTTGTAGTTTCTAATATAATAAAACAATTTAAATGATTTTTTCATATGCTAATGATTAGTTCAAACTTAAACATCAGTCAGTCATACTTACCCAAACACTCTTTATCAGTTAAAGTTTGAGTTTAAAAACTTTAAAAAATGAGTTTGTGTATTTTCCTGATTTTGTAAATTAAGAATATTGGGCCAAACTATAATTTATTACCTACTGAGATTCATAGATCTTATTTTGTTATTTAAAAATGAAATAACTATCACTCACAGAGATTGACATGAAGTAGTAGAACCCAAACGGGCACATGAAACTAATGCTAAAAATGAATTTTGCATTAGAAAGGACTTGGTGATTTTTATTATCAGAATATTCTCTCCACTGGAGGGTAAAGTTTGATGAAAGAACAATCCATATCTCCCATTTTTTTACTTTAGTCTTACAAGTGCCTAATACAGTGCTTGACACATAGAACATACTCATTAAGTAAGCAAGAAATGAATACCTCACATTAATCAAAAAAACAAATCATCAGTATCAGTAGAAGTTAGTAGAAATATCCTTGGTTTCACATTTCAGCTCTGCCATATCTGGCTGTGGGACTTTGGGTGAGCTATTTCTCTGTGCCCAATTTGCTAAGAGAGTGACACCCAACTCTCAGCGATTATGAGGATTGAATAAGTTAATGTACACAAAGTGCCAAGTACAGTGCCGAGCACACAGACAGCTTTGAATGTCAGCTTTCATTATTTAGTGCAACCATTCTCAAGTGTTCTGGTCTTGGGAAGCCTTATAAGCTATTAAAAAATATTGACGATCCCCAAATAGATTTTGATTATTTGGGTTATATTGATTGATATTCACCATTTTAGAAATTAAAACTGAGAAATTTTTAAAACACAGGTATTCACAACACACATTTCATTAGCCAGCAGAATGATGACATTATCACTTGTCATCTACGTTCTGGAAAACTCAGCTGTGCACTTTTGAGCATGTGAGATAAGTGAAAGAGGCAAATAGCATTTTATTATGTGAAAATTGTTGACCTTGAAGATTCCTTGGAAAGCTTCTGAGGTTTCCCAGACATGCTTTAAGAACTACTGATTTAGCACACAGGTTACTGTGCTAGGGATTAGGGATGCACAGAAACACATAGCACATTTGATGTGCTCAGTTAGTGAGAGAGACTTGTTCACAAGTTCTGGCCATACAGTTAAGCACTGGTAGAATGCACGGCCCACTGCTATCATAGTGTCAGAAAACAGTGACTCTTGTGCTAGGAAGAAGATCCACCCAAAAGAAGTTACTTGAGCACTGTTTGGAAAGGAACTTTAAGCATATTATTCCATTTTATGTATATCCTAAAGTCCCCTTCTACACAGAACCACTGTGGTGTAGTGATTATGACATACAAATTATTTTTAAATATATTATCCATGAAATAGATGAAAATATGAATCATAAATAGTGACTATCATAAGATTAAAGTGTGATCCTAACTATATATAAAAACATATAAGTAAATGTTCAGAACTTCTAATTCACCAATCACCTGACTTTAGTTTTCTCATTGGAGTTGTGTTTCTGAAGGTAAGGGCAGAATGGAGTCTAAGACAAGCAAAGAATTAGACCCACGGGACAAACTGAATGGAAATAATTTCAACACACACGTGTTTAATTTTTTCCTTCCTCATGAACAAAACTACTCCATTCTTTTTCCTCTCTAAATATATATTAAAAGAAAGATAAAAACAAAAAACAACCAAACCAACAAAATTCCTTGAAGTCATCTTTTCTCTGTTGAATCATAATAGGCTCTAATTCAGAAATTAAAGCTTTAAAGTTGTTTTCTTTTCCATCTTTTTCCTTTTCCATTGTTTCATTCTCTCGGGGAGCAAATCAACAGGTCCTGACTTAGGGAGTGTGTATAATATCTCTTTTCAGAAACTTACTTATTACACTGGAGCTATTTTTACTGTCTTTTCAACATAAAAGCTATCTATAGTTAGCATAAGTATACAAAATTAATAAGAGACGAGTTGTCAAAAGGAGGGAGACATAGATAGAGAAAGACCAATAAAAAAACAACAACAACTTTATGTTGCTTATTGTGGCAAGACACATTCTGCGTACATATAATTTACTGCTCTGGAGACCAAGTCCCTTGCCACCACTAAGAAGGAGTAGTATTTTCCATCCTACCTTAAAGTTTACAGATGTTGATTGTTTCAGAAATAAACAAACTGTATTAGTTTTCATTATATTAGATATTAATCTGTAACTGAATCATCTATTGGGATATACATTTTCACTGTTTTGCATCCATTTGATTATTTTATTAGGTTTATACTAGTATTGAAAATAGAATATTCTGGGGAAAATATGACAATTGTGAATTGCCAGAGAGGTAAAACTTCACTAATTTGGAAAAATACAAGTGAGAAGGCCATGTGACTTGATGAAGAATAAGAATCAGAGGCTGCGTTAAAGGACATGTAAACACATACTGCTCCCAGAGAGATTCTCAGAGAGATTCAGCTGGGCTTGCCTTAACGAGCATAGAAGAATCACTTAGCATTGTACAGGAAGTGTCTACAATTAGATAATGCTAAAATGTTTTTTACAGTACTTGCAGAAAGTTGGCTCTTCCATAAACAGCTTAGTTCCTCTGTAATCTTAAAGTCTCAAATGTGTGCATTGTATACTTTGTCAAATTAATATAAGTAATTCTGTTTATTTTCCTGAATTAAGGTGAATTGTAAATTCATATTGATTTGCTATGATTACATCATGATTTTTATTCTATATTGATAATGTGAGAGATAAATCATTTAAGGTACTTTGAAAAATGCTGAGCATGTTATTTGGGTTCTTTTTATTTTTTCACACACCAGGAAAACAGACGCAGAGGAATCAAGTACCTTACGGAGGGGGACAATGGGGATTTACTAGCAATTGTAAATGAAAAATCTTTATCTCTTGGATTATAACTAAGTTTCCAACAACTAAGCAGGGGCTCGCCATTCAATAAGGCATTTTGCAGGAATCTTTTCTAGCTGAAGAATATAAAATAGATGAAAGTATTGTGCTTACCACTTACTTAAAATGTAAAAAATAAACATTTATTTAAATTTGTTACAATAGAATACATTTAAGTTAAAGGAGAATTTAATAGCATAGATATCTTGCTTATAAGATTTTGCCTAATCTGTCAAGTTCTCGAATAGTATTGAGTATTTTATTGAGCCTTTTTCTTTTTTTTTTTTCTGTTTACAGCTACAGCAGTCTCAAGTGAACAGAATCCTGTTATTATAATTGCTGTGGTTGCAGTGGCCGGGACTATCATTTTGGTGTTCATGGTCTTTGGCTTCATCATTGGAAGAAGGTAGAACACAAATTTGTTCTAATCTCTAACATAAAATGTATTGATTTTTCAGAATTATATCAGCCTATTACTTATTGTTTAGTTTAGAATATTAACTAGTAAATGCAGTTATTCTTTGTCTCATATGAAACACTAGAGTTCAATAAATTTTCATTCTCCCAAGGTCAGAAGAGGAATGAGTAGTGTCATTTCTATTGGGTGACTTTTTATTAGTTATTTTCAGAGTTCGATTTTTATAATAAATATAGGAGACACCTGGGGAAAGATTTACTCTTTTAGTTAATGGTTTGTGGAAGCCATTTAAAATCTGTTGTTGCTGTTTTTCAGGAAAAAATATAAGCAAATATTCACTCGTTGGTAAATTTAAATCTGTGAAATACGTCCCTTCCACAATGTCTCACACTTTATATTCTTTGTATTTTTCAAATCATGTGAATTGCTATATTATTATTGAGTTCGGAACTATGGACAGAAAGTTTATGCATTTTGTTTATAGCTCTAACTAGCAAGTTCTTAAGTAATTAAGATATATCATACTGAATTTTAGGTACACAAAGCTAGATTATTGATTGAGATCATCAAAAATTTTATTTTTTTCCAGGCACTGTGGTTATAGCAAAGCTGACCAAGAAGGGGATGAAGAGCTTTACTTTCATTGTAAGTGTTTGGCTTTTCTTTATTTATTTACCCCAGTTAATACAGAAATCTGGTTGTCAGTATTGGAATGAATAAATTCCTGATGCATCAGGCTTGAAAATATACCATGAGCTCAAAATATTGCTTTAAAGCACTTGAACAAATATGTAGAATGAAAATATAATGTGAATTCTTTAAAAGTATATTCAGAAATATACTCTCATAAGAAATTTTAATATAACTGAAAGTATGTTCAGCAGCTTTTATGTCACAATTGTTCCTTTTGCAATCTTTGCCCAAGTGTTTCATATCATCCTAATAATGATTCATTAAATGTTGCATGCGCCCATGTTCTAGCTCAGGAATTCATTTCAAGTTAGAAGGATAGGTCCTTTTTTCTACCCAATGAGTGATGCTATAATGAAAAACTAGCCTAAGGAGCCTTTCTCTGTCCATCTACTGTAAACTGGCCATCACAGGTAGATATTTTGAGACACAAATAGTGTAATAATAGGATTCAGTACTCTGATGTTTTCCTGTGGATTTGAGCTACCTGATTCTTGAAGTTCATTTTAGAAATTATATCAGAACATAGCTCAGGGAACCAAAAAAAATAGATGCTCAACTGCATTAATCTTATTGTTGTTGCACATGGATGGCAAGTGAAACCCTGAGAGCTTTAATAGTAAACGTTGACTTTTTGCAGCCAAAGTAAAATCCAATGAATGATGCTCTTATCCAAATCCAGTATTCCTATTTTTAATCCTTGAAAACATCGAAAATAATTTTATGTATAATTTTTCTTAGTAACCATACTCTTTACTAAAATTTCTCATGGGTAGATAAATTTCCTATAAATGGCATAAGAATGACATCTATTTTTGTGTTACTCATCAAATTCTTGTGTCAATATCTAAGAAGATACTGTCATGTCCCGATTCTTAAGTCACAGGAAGATGTAGCATCAATCAAGGAAGTGTGTGGTTGAAAAAAACACAATGTGAACACCATTATTATCATTCCTAAGTTTCTTCAGCATGTTATTAATTGTAGAACCAACAGTTCCCTTGACTTTAGTTTTCAAAAGAGAAGTGTCTTTACATAATACATATTCAAATCAATGATGAAGCTGTAGAATTCGAACCAGTGAAGGCAGGGAGGGTATTAGGACTCTAGAAATTATAGTAAAAGTTATGACCAGAGGGGGCTTTATCATGATGATTAAGTTTCAGGGCCCCTCTATTTCGCAGACTCCTTTCAAGGCCCTGGAAGAGTCCTAACAAGTTAGTGTGTAGAATCTTTTTTCTTAAAGAGAATATCCAGAAGGTTTATGCCTCACTAAACTTAAATCTGCCCATGATTATGGCTGAACACACGTGATTCTATGACCCCTCTCCTGGGATTATTGACATACTCCTAACTTTGGTGCTTCCTCTTGCTAACTGGCAGTGATTTTGTGACAAGTTCCAGTGATGAGAGTATCATAGGCTGTTTATAGCTAGAGGATATGCAGAAAAAGTGGAAGTTATATTTTTTTCTCTTTCATGACATGAGAGAATACTTTTAACACTTCCCCAGACAGGAAGGAGAGGATCAAAACTTGAATGCCTTAATTTTTGTGTCAAGTTTGTATACAGATGACAGTAAGCATATATAGAAGAGAGACATAAGGCTATAGTTCCTGGAATCCCAGATTCTACCCATATATGAATAATTTGATGGAAGAATCATTTAATAATACCTTAATCAGTCTGTCACTTTGACATCCCCAAATGATCAAATATTGCCTCTTAGTTAATTTGCTTTTAGCTTTCAAGTTAATGCTGAAGGTAAATTAAAGCATGGCTTACCTAAAACATGTTGTATAGCTTTCTGCTTAACTGTCATCATTCAGTTTTAATATTTTGATGTCATTCCCTTTTTTCACACTTGACATACAGTTTGTAATTAGAAAAAATAAAGCTGCGTGTTTTACCTGCTAACATAGAAAAGATAAACTGGAACTTGTGTATATAAACAGTTTTCATCTCTGGAGCAAAATATCAGTGGTGGTTTTAAGATATTTAACATTCATGAAAGATGTAAATGAGATATTAAAACACAAAAAGCTCACACTCTTAAATCAAGATAAGCAACAAACCAAAATATTCAGAAACTGTGTCAAAATTGTCCTTATTTTAAAATGTCCATTTTTAAACGAATAATGAAAGAATACACTTAAGATATCCTACCTTGGTAAATCCTTGATATTTTTGAATCACCCTTTTTACAAGGATATCTTTTCTTGTCATTTGATGAGAACCAGGCATTTTATTTTATTTTATGACTGTATTTACAGTACATAAAGTACAACACTGTGGTCACCAGCTATTTACAAGTTGGTGTCCTTTTATTCCTTTAGTATACAAACAATTTTCTTAGGTGCTAAGACACCAGATTGAATTTTTACAGAAACATGAAAGCAACCATTTAACTAGCTTTTAGAGCACTGAATTTAATAGAATGTCCAGTCATTTGTATCAGGTGCCCTCCACTCTGCATGGCCCCAAGTGCTACATTTAAAGATATAAACACAATGGAGGAGTTTAGTGAACCAATTCCAATTTACATTTTGTTTCCTCCTACCATTTCTTCTAACAATGTCTTCGAATCCAAGCTGGGCAGTATTTCATGTTTTTATGCCAAAATTGCTCTGGCCTGTCAAAATGTTTTGTGACAACTTGAATAAAGAACCATCAGAGACCCGTTTGAGATGCAGAAGGTTACCTCCAATCTAGCTCCCGTATCACAAAATCAAAACAAAAAAAAAAAATGAAAGAATAAAAAGGAGAAGATGGCTCATTCTCCATCTGCCTGCCAATCTAGGAGGTTAACCTATTGTTTTCTTCCCTTCTCTCTTTTTCTCTTCCCCCCCTCTTCCCTGTACTCCTTTTTCTCTCTTTTCTCTTTCTATCCCCTCTCTCTTTTCTTCTTGTGTTTTTTTTCTCATGTTCAGCTTTAGTAACAAATGAGCATCTGTCAGTTTTATAAACTGCAACAGTAATTGTTTAAGACAATCAATTTTGGATAAACAATCAACTACAACAGAATAAATCAAGATTTTTAAATCCCATTTTTCCTTTATACATTCTGCTTCTTTTTGTTTGTTATGTGTTTATTTTAAAAATATAATTTCAAGTTGATGTGATGACATAAGCACAGTTAGGCTGCAGTGTAATACATAAAGAAATATATTGTTCTCCAAATAGTAAGATTTAATGAAAAGATTGTTCAGTGGCTTTGTTAAAAAACAATAAAGTGTTTTTTGAGGATATAGTGTAATTACTTTCATTGCATTAATATAACCAAATATATGCCTATTTATCTTATCTTTGTCTTTAACCAAATGATTAGATTTGGAATACATTATTGTAATTAATTTAAAGTTGACATAGCATTATCTGTTACCTGCATGCTTCTGGGTGCGTTTTAAGACAATTTTAACTTTTAAGATGATTCTATGTTGTTTGAATCTTGACTACCTTTTCTGAGGTGTATTGGCTACCTCCTCATAGCAGTTAAGAACTTCCAGAGCCTTATAACTGAAAGTTCATATAAACCATTCCTCTTTCAAATTGCTGTCATACATGGTTAGCAGATCCCAGGAATATTGTAAATTTTCTAACTTAATTCTGCACTTTGTACATTTGGCTTCTATTGCCCTTCAAGGTGAAGAAGAAACTGTGTCTTTAGTAGATTTCTCTCTGGTTTTGTGATAGCAGTCCCTCACAGCTTGTATTAATTTTATGTATATGTCAACGGTGGTTGGTCTTTAAAAAAATAAATCAAAAGAATAAGTAAGATGTCTAAATGTTTTTAATATTACTGTCAGTGTAGTAGGCTACCTGTAAATGAAATGTCTTCTTTTCCCAGTGTATTAATTTGATTGACTGGCTGATAGATTTACAAATGTGTTTCCAAGTCCATTACAAACCTCAGTATGGCTTGAACTATGCCATGATAGCAATGAATTTAATTAAACCTCCAGTCTGATAAGAGTCATGTCAGAGAATTTTGGTGCTGTCTTTTGTTGATTTACTGGAAAAGCAATTCAGTTAGTCACCTATGAGCTGGATCCTATGTTACCTATAGAAGCTTGCAGATAATACCTATACGCCTGCAGACTGAAGTAGTCTGTTAAAACTGCTGTGAATCAGGTGATGTGGAAGCAAGTTCACTGTTCCAAGGAGCACTCTGCATAATGAAATTCCTGGGCTGACTGCACAATAAGTGCTTTGCTTCATCACAGTCATGCTTTCTTACATCATTACAGTTAAATTTCCAGGCACCAAAACCTACATTGACCCTGAAACCTATGAGGACCCAAATAGAGCTGTCCATCAATTCGCCAAGGAGCTAGATGCCTCCTGTATTAAAATTGAGCGTGTGATTGGCGCAGGTAAGGCTGTTGTAGCTTCCTTGTTCAGCTGTTCCATTTAGCCAAGATCGAAAGTCATACATCATAATGACAGGCAAATAATTATACCTCAAGTATAGAACCTTTGCATTTACCTGAAATGTTGGAAGCAATGAGCCTGTACTTGTTTATGAAATCTTAAGAAAAAAAAGTGAAAAAGAAGCATGTAGTACAGAGAATTGTGTATCTTTTGTCTCCTGTTGGATTTTTAAGATATTGTTCTATTGTAAGCTATTTCATAATAGTTCTGGCCCATCTAAGATATGAATTTATATTTAAAATAATTAGAATGTTGTGAATATTGCTGGAATATACATCCTCCGACTTGATTTATCATCTTCCTGCTAAGCATTCATTTTTATTATTTTTTGTTATATTTGTAGCTGTTATACTGTTTAATTTCATGTAGAAAATTAATATGTATTAATTATTTAAAAGGAAAATTATTTTCTGTGTGTACAATGTATCTTCACAGTAATTATACATTTTTGGATGAAGTCCCTTACATCTAGCAAACCTGGGTACATATGAATTCCAGATTTTTAATCTTTCAGAAGTATTGGTATTTCAAGTCATGGAAACAATAGCAATATGTAGAATTTGCTAAGGTGCCCTTACACTCCAGTAAACTGTACATTTTGCAGTGTATTTCAAACCTAAATGTTGTTTCTGAAAGAGTTTTTGTTAAACCAGGTAAAAAATAGTAGTTTGTATAGCAGTTTAAAAAAGTTTAAAACTGCTTTTAAGGAATTTAATGCAGTTACTCTGAGAGAGGAGATATTTCTGTAATTAAGATACACCTGCCTGTTCTGTTACTTTAGGAGAATTTGGAGAAGTCTGCAGTGGTCGTTTGAAACTCCCAGGGAAAAGAGATGTTGCAGTAGCCATAAAAACCCTGAAAGTTGGTTACACGGAAAAGCAAAGGAGAGACTTTTTATGTGAAGCCAGCATCATGGGGCAATTTGACCACCCAAATGTTGTCCATTTGGAAGGGGTTGTTACAAGAGGTACATATTGACAGTATATTTCATTTACCAAATGGACTGTCAGAAATCAATGTTATTTCACAGATACTAAAAAATCAAATTGTAAATACACTGCATATTTTTGATGAAACTTTGGATGTGTAACTGACTAAAATAATTTTCTTTTGTGCTACCATCTCCGGCAAAATGTGGATAAATGAATGCAGGTTGAGAATTAAAAGAATAAATTTGATAGACGGAGTGACAGATGCTTTCTTTTATCTTCAAAAGTCATAAATGTAGTACAGTTTAGTCGTTCCATTTTCTGTAAAGTGTCAGTTTCTCTGAGTTTTGTTCACAAAACAGGAGTCAGAAGAACACCTTGACTTTTATTGTTTAATTTTATCATTCATGACTATGTTCCAAACAGTTAATGACTCTGCATTTAGCAGCAGCACTAGAAATGTTAGAAATACTCACCACTCACCCAGTCAGCCTTTCAAAAAAGCACTAGATATTTTATCTGGGGTAAGAAACAGAATAAATCTGAAGTTTACATTACATTGGAAGCAACACTTTTTTTTTTTTTAATTTTAGGGAAGCCAGTCATGATTGTAATAGAATTCATGGAAAATGGAGCCCTAGATGCATTTCTCAGGGTAGGTAACAAAATTATTCTCCCATTCTAAATATACTATACCTGTTACCAATATAATTTTCTGAACTTTTCTTTGCAATGTAAAATGTGAACAGTAGAAACTTGAACAGGTCACAAAATTGTCTTTGAAAAGCAGTTTTAAAAAGTCTTAAGACTAAATTGAGAAAGATTTTTAGAGCATTTAAGCAATATAATGTCATTTAAAAATAGTTTCCATTGATATATTACCACAAATACTGAGGATACTGGAAGCCCTGTAATTGGAATACTTGTTGTAGAGTAGCATTTTACTTTTTAAGATTTACAATTATAAATGAAATACAGAGGTAATACAGAGAAAAAGTGAGATAACCATTCAATGTTGGTAGGACTCTGCTCTATGGAACCATTTCTACTATAGTGTTATATGAACAGCAAGCTTAAAATAAAGAATTATTAACATTTTAAAGTATGTTATCTTAATAAATAATATTTTCTGAATGTAAAAACATACATATTTTTATGTTCAGAATTTTAATCTAAGAACGTGAAGAGGTGTTAACCTTTTTTCAAAGGGTGAAGAGAAAATAGAGGAAGAGATCATACATGATCTAGAATGGAACATTCAATCCAGATTAATAAGTATTTAGAGGATTTTACCTGCTGTGTCTTGTTAATATGCATAGCTGTCAACTTTCTAGAAGAAAGCATCACTTAGCAAATTCGTCTATTCAAACCGCTGTTGGCTTGCTTCGTATTTGGAATTCAATTGGAGAAATCTGTGGGTTAAAAATAAGTTAGAAATATATGGTGGCCAGTTGGTTGCAAAGAGTTCTCAATCCCATTTATTAGCACATGTACCTCAGGTAATCTTTGTTGCAAGCACAACAATGAAAAGTAGAAGATGAAAACAGACGGTACAATCCCTTTTGTGCTCTTAATTTCTCTCCATTTTTACTCAAAAATTTTTTCACCCTTCCTTTTTTACCATTTGGAGAAAAAAATCTAATATATGTGTCTTCATCCTTTTGTATATTTTTAGACTATTTATGTAAATTTTTAGCATGTGTGTAAAATGCTTAACTGTCAGGGATATTCTATTCCCTAACTTTCTGACGATCTGTGCTTTTATTTTGGGGCTTCCCTGACAGCCCAGTTGGTAGAGAATCTGTCTGCAATGCAGGAGACCCTGGTTCAATCCCTGGGTTTCACTGGAGAAGAGATAGACTACCCACTCCAGTATTCTTGGGCTTCCCTTGTGGCTCAGCTGATAAAGAATCTGCCTGCAATGTGGGAGACCTGGATTCGATCCTTGGGTTGGGAAGATCCTCTGGAGAAGGGAAAGGCTACCCACTCCAGTATCCTGGCCTGGAGAATTCCTTAGACTGGATAGTCTGTGGCGTCACAAAGAGTTGGACAGGACTGAGCGACTTTCACTTTTCCTAACTTTGACTTAAAAATTAGCATATACTTTTGGATTTGCATGCTCTGAAGCTATTATTAATTAATACCAGTTACATATCAATATAAATAAATGATTACTAGAACTCTATTTTATATTATTTGACTATCAAGTTAAATCAGCACCTGTTGTTTTTCACAAATGTCTATATTATGTAGAAAATTTAGTAGTAATTCCTCTTATATGATAGAAAATCACTTACGTGCAGACATTTTTCACGGTAATTTTTTTCTCTTTTCAAAGTATGGTTAACTGGACTTTCATTTTTGTCTTCCTGTAGAAACACGATGGGCAATTTACAGTCATTCAGTTAGTAGGAATGCTGAGAGGAATTGCTGCTGGAATGAGATATTTGGCTGATATGGGATATGTTCACAGGGACCTTGCAGCTCGCAATATTCTTGTCAACAGCAATCTTGTTTGTAAAGTGTCAGATTTTGGCCTGTCCCGGGTTATAGAAGACGATCCCGAAGCTGTCTATACAACGACTGTAAGAAAAAGTCTATTACTGCACCTCTTCATATTCCTGCCAATTTTCTTACCAAGAAAGCAGGGCTTAATAATACAAAACGAAATAGGAGAAAAGAGGCAAATTGATCTGTACATTTGTTTGTTGTGACTTTTTTTTCCTTTCAGAAGAATCATCATCGCTTTTATAGTCTACATATAGACTAAGAGGAGAAGTAATGATAAGAATGTCAACAGCTTATTTCATAGTGGGATGCTTACATATAAAATATACAGTATTTGGTTCCTAGTGGTCATAGTTGTAGCAGAAAAATATAATCCCACTTTTTAATCAAGATTTTAAGAAAATATTAACTATGCTAATTCTTGTAAGTTTGCAAGATTAGAAAAAAGGAAAATATATGGGGATTTACTTGTATACTATTATTCCAATATTTATTTCCATTTTAGTAGTTATTTTACCTGATTTGTCATTGTCTTTTTGACTAGACTCTGGTCGTACAACCACATAAGTTCATAATTGATTTGCCTTAGAATTGAAGGCTTAACCATGACATTTAAAAAGTAAGTTAGTAACTTTAACTACACTTGGAGAAATTCAAGATGAATAGACCTGATAGTGCTGAATTGTCAACCAAATACACAGGCATTTAGTTTAGCCTTATGGTTCTACTATAAATGATTTATATGTCATTATACATACCTAAAATGTCAATTTCTTTTAATACAGGGTGGAAAAATTCCAGTAAGGTGGACAGCACCTGAAGCCATCCAATACCGGAAATTCACATCAGCCAGTGATGTATGGAGCTATGGAATAGTCATGTGGGAAGTTATGTCTTATGGAGAGAGACCTTATTGGGACATGTCAAATCAAGATGTAGGTGTTATACTACTTAAACAAAAAGGATTTGATACATTAATATTCATTTTAATGGTACCATGTAGGTAATGGCTCATAAGAAGAAACTTTTACAGATCTAAAAAACATAGTTGCTGAGCTTTCACGATTATTACCACAAATTACCACAATAATTACTGTAAATTAGTGGTTCAACTAATTTTCTTTTGTCTTCATTTTGAAGAATTGCTTTTTCTTTTTCACTTAAATCCTCTGGATATAATAAAAGCCAGAAAAAGATATTTCTTTAATAAAAATAATGATGCTGAGCTTGCACAGCTGTAGTGGGAGAGTCACCTGAGTAAAAGATTCATTTATGGAGGGAAGAGAAGGAAGGCTGTGTGTTATTTTGTCTTTGAAGCTTATCTTTCTTTTGCTTTTAATTTCCTGATGAAATCTGTTTAAATTATGTTGTTGGTTGATTTAGTTAAGTTTTAATTTCATGAGATAACCTAAATTTAACAACCAATACAACCAATATGTGTTTCATAGAAATATTTTAGAATATAATCACAATGGGAATATCTTGGGAAATTTCTTTTAAAAATACAACTTATTAAATGTGTATCCTGTTACCAAGGCAACAAGTACATTGTTAACCTTTGAGAAAAGAAATTGATGATAGTTCTCAGGTATGTACATCTCACTCCAAGAGACCATTTATAAAACAATATAACATAAGGGCTTCCCTGCTGTCTTAGATGGTAAAGAATCTGCCTGCAATGCAGGTAGACCTGGGTTCAATCCCTGAGTCAGGAAGATCCCCTGATGAAGAGAATGGCAACCCACTCCAGTATTCTTGCCTTGAGAATCCCAGGGACAGAGGAGCCTGGCGGGCTACAGTCCATGGGGTCACAAAGAGTCGGACCCAACTGAGTGACTAACACAACAACAATATCATAAGTGCAACTAAATATTTATTTCTATGAGTTGAATTTTATAAAATTAACCTTTTTGTAAGGCAGAAACTTACAAATACTGTCAGATTCATATGCCTTTATTGAAAATGTGAGTGAAATTTAGATAAAAGTAGAGTAAGTGAAAAGTTATGACCAACCTTGATAGTATATTAAAAAGCAGAGACATTACTTTGCCAACAAAGGTCCGTCTAGTCAAGGCTATGGTTTTTCCCGTGGTCATGTATGGATATGAGAGTTGGACTGTGAAGAAAGCTAATCGCCGAAGAATTGATGCTTTTGAACTGGTTCTGGAGAAGACTCTTGAGAGTCCTGTGTACTGCAAGGAGATCCAACCAGTCCATTCTAAAGGAGATCAATCCTGGGTGTTCATTGGAAGGACTGATGCTAAAGTTGAAACTGCAATACTTTGGCCACCTCATGCGATGAGTTGACTCACTGGAAAAGACTCTGATGCTAGGAAAGGTTGGGGGCGGGAGGAGAAGGGGACAACCGAGAATGAGATGGCTTGATGGCATCACCGACTCTGTGGACATGAGTTTGAGTGAACTCTGGGAGTTGGGGATGGACAGGGAGGCCTGGCGTGCTGTGATTCATGGGGTCGTGGAGAGTCGGACACGACTGAGTGACTGAACTAACTGAGTAAGTGTAAAATCTAGGAAGGTACCCAGCATTGAACTAGAAATATGGAGAAGACCTTGGTTCAGAGCTGAGGAGAGAATTCACCAAGGGAACACTTTGGAAAGTACAGAAACAAAGGCTTAGTGAAGTGTATGTGGACCAACTAAGTAGAGTCACTCTCCTATAACAGTGATCTGAAATGAAGATTGTATGTATGTGCTAAGTCACTTCAGTTCAGTTCAGTTCAGTTCAGTCGCTCAGTCGTGTCCGACTCTCCGCGACCCCATGAATCACAGCACGCCAGGCCTCCCTGTCCATCACCAACTCCCGGAGTACACTCAAACTCATGTCCACAGAGTCGGTGATGCCATCCAGCCATCTCATTCTCCGTCGTCCCCTTCTCCTCCCGCCCCCAACCTTTCCCAGCATCAGAGTCTTTTCCAGTGAGTCAACTCGTCGCATGAGGTGGCCAACACTTCAGTCATGTCCAAATCTGTGACCCTGTGAACTCTGTCCATGGGATTCTCCAGGCAAGAATACTGGAGTGGGTTGCCATGCCCTCTTTCCGGGGATCTTCCCAAAGCAGAGATTGAACCTGCATCTCTTAAGTGTCTTGAATTTTCAGGCAGGTTCTTTACCTCGAGCTCCACCTGGGAAGCCCCTGAAATGAAGATTAGGTTGGGGCAAATTGACAAAAAAGTGTTTTAAGGAGTTTGGAAATGATAAACATGCATGCTCTTGAATAGAATAAAAAGAAAAAAAAGTGGTGCTTGAAGAAAGTCTATATTACCATTGAGAAGAAGCATGTGACAAGCAAACCAGTTTGAAGTACTGAATTCTTGAGATATTATAAACATGCGTAACAATAGAAGCTGACTAAGGTTAAAACTGAGTTATTTTTCAAATAGATCATAATCATTGTTATATAAAATTAGTATCCTTTTTTTTTTTTTTTAGAATTTTCCCTATCAAGTTCCTATGTTTCTTAAAACTAGTAAGTTATTTTTAGACAACTAAAATCAGATTGTTTGTTGGAAAGGTGATTTTCAGTACTTTTTTAAACAAATTTCTGCGTTGACTAAAAAATTCACAGCCAAAAGAAGGAGAGGTTTGAAAAAATAATTTACTATTTTGAGTTGAATAATGACATAAAACTTTTTTATTGGGGGTTTCTTTTTTTTTTGGTTTTGGTTTTTTGAAGATAAAAGTCTGAATGATGAGTCCGTTTGGCAGAGGCATAGTTGTTAATATTTGACAGGTCTCAGTGTCAAAGATTTCATGGACTGTCAGAATGTGGGCAAACAAATCCTTGGGGCAGAGAAAGAGAAATATTTACATTCCCTAGACACTCGGTAGAGTTTCATTTCTTTTGACACCTTCCTTCTGTACTAGATTCAAACATAAAGGAATGACAGAAATATAAGATAACTTTAAATTTAAAGTTCACTTAACTTCTAAAAACAAATAATAGAAATGGTTAAGAAAAAAATAAATATCTTCTATTTTAGTTTTTAGAATTCACATTGTTTGTTTTTCTTGAAAATTAAATATCATGAATATATATTTTGTCTATCAAGTGTTAGTATTTTTACTGATCAAATGAAATTTTAAGAATACAGTGTTTAATTCTGTCCTGGAACATTAAGCACCATCTTTCTTCTTTTTTTTCAATTGCAGAGGTCTGAATTATTAAATTATTAAATTTAAACACAAGAGATTACCTACACAGTTCAGGTTTTATAGTGACATTAATACTAACATTCTTCTTAAAGGATAATATTATTTTATACTTATGTTAAACTGCTATTTGAGCAATTATATATTTCATTTTCAATATACAAACGGTGGAACAAACTGGAATTTTAAATTATGAATTCTACTGTAGTAAAAATAATTCTCTAGAGAAAGCTTTTTTACTTGGAGTCTCCAGGTAGGAGACTGTGGAGAGACTTAAATGATCTACCAACTCCCCGATGTCTCTGGAAATTCTCTGTTTATATGACTTTATTTTATTTTTCTGAAAATTATGCTTTTATCAATTCTTCAGAGATATTAATATTTTAAAGATTAGATTGATTGCAAGAATTAAATCACTTTATGTGATTTAAATTTAGTTGCTAGAAATTTGTCATGGATTTTATAAAACCCTCAAATTTTCAAATATCTTGATAAATCAAGACCTAAGTTGATAATTAAGTTTGTCAGGAACTCCACAAAACTCTGGGCTGAAAACTAAATAAAGTGAGATTTCTGTGGATACTCTGAAGAAATCTAAAAGGGGCACTCCTTATTAGTAGGGGGTTTCCCAGGTGACACTAGTGGTAAAGAATCCACCTGCCAATGCAGGAGATGCAAGAGATATGGGTTCGATCCCTGGGTCGGGAAGATCCCCCTCCCCCCCCAGAGGAGCCTGGCAGGCTACAGTCCATGGGGTCACTGAGAGTCTGACATAAATAAAGTGACTGAGCACACAGTCCCTTAGTATCCATAGGACATTGGATCCAGAACCCTGGCAGACACTAAAATCTGCGAATACTCAAGTCGCTTATATAAAATGACATTGTTTTTGCACTCAACTTGTGAACACCCTCCTGTATACTTTAAATTACCTCCAGATTACTTACGATGCCTAATACAATATAAATATTATGTAAATAGGTATAAAGACAATGTAAATGATGTACAAATAGTAACTGGCATGTGGCAGATTCAAGTTTTGCTTTCTGGAATGTTCTGATTTTCCTTTTTCTTTTTGAGTATTTTTACCCATGGATGCAGAATCTGAAGATGCAGAGTCTCAGAATATGGAGGGCAACTGTATTGTAAAATCAGTGAGGTAGACAGTTGCCAGGGGGCTTTGGCCACAATCTACACAGGGGAATGAACAAGACCATCTAGGGAAAAAATGATATGCTTATGTATGAAGATACCTAACCCAAATAGATTTATCACAGGATTACTGCTCGTTGTTTTTTCATGTGCCCATAACGTCCATGAGTTTTAACTGCAATAGAAACAGAATCTAGGCATTTGCAATTAAAGTCAAGAGAATAGGCTCTCCCACACATCCCTAGCTTTCATTCTTCTAAAAACCTGTAGGTGGTTAGCCCTTTTCATTAATGACTTTTCTAAGAACATCCATATGTGTATAAATGCAGTCAAATATAAAAAGTAATACACAAATTGGAAATACTTACCCTTGGTATTCACAGAAGCTTTTAATTGAATTTATGTCTTAATTCACATGGGCTTCCCTGATAGCTCAGCTGGTAAAGAATCCGCCTGCAATGCAGGAGACCCCAGTTCGAGTCCTGTGTCAGGAAGATCCTCTGGAGAAGGGATGGGCTACCCACTCCAGTTCTTGTGTTTCCCTGGTAGCTTAGCTGGTAAAGAATCTGCCTGAAATGTGGGAGATCTCGGTCCAATCCCTGGGTTGGGAAGATCCCCTGGAGAAGGGAATGGCTACCCACTCCGGTGTTCTGGCCTGGAGAATTTCATGGACTGTATAGTCCATGGTGTCGCAAAGAGCTGGACATGATTGCATGACTTTCACTTCACTTTTATGTCTTAGTTCAAATGTAATTTTCATAGTCAAATTTTGAAATTTTAAAATTCTTATTCTATGGATTATATTTTTATTTTTCTGTTTATCGTATTCCACAAAATTGTTTCTTCTTATTTCAAGGTAGGCCAATACACCATTAGTTTTACTGGTAGGAGTCATAAGGATAAATAAAAGATTAAGCTTTCATAAAGATAGGAGACATAAAGGTAATTCCTTAAAATGGTCCATGAAAAGACATGTAAAAGCTTTGAAAACATAATATGCTTCTAACTAAATTTATTCTCAACTAAATTGTGAGCCCTCAACTTTTCATTTTAAAAGTTATGACTGATTTATTACTTTGATTTGTTTTATATTATGATAGAAAAAAAGTGTAGATTTTTTGGTAAAACTTTGTCGTAATTCTGTATGTGGGGTCCAAATATTTCATTGCATAAAATATGAGTCATGTTTTTATGAGGTTAATGAGATGAAAATTGACACAACAAGAGAACAGAAGCCAATCATGTTATATCGTATTTTGAGTTATTACATGCCCATTATCATGGGGTCTGTCCATGCTCCTTTTTCCCTTAATTACAATGGTTATATTTTAGTAATAATACTGAAATACATCTCGGCAAGCAAATGAGTTTGTTTTCCTAGTATTTCTTTACATCTGGAATAAAGAAGTATCCCCTGATGGATAAGTAAGTGTTCCTTTACAATGTCATTTATCCTGGTCACTTCATATTTTTCCAGGAATGATCTAGAATTAGAAATTGCTGTCAATGTGTTTCTTTTGTTCTTTGACTCTTATTAGAATACTAAGACAAGATCTAGACAGGCAAATCCAAGGGGGTTCTAGTAATTTTACAAAAAAGTTGCTTCAAATGAATTCCATGGATAATTACAAAATACTTTAAAAAGTGTAGGATCAGGGATCTTAGTGTGTGTTTTTTGCTGTTCCCGAGAATATGTAACTGTTTGCAACAGTGCACTTTTTGTTTTCCCAGTTGGAAATATAAGCAGCTCTTAACAGCATCAGCTCTTGTCAGACAGCCTATGTTAAATTCTGTCGCTTCTACTAACAGCTCTATGATGTTTTCCGTGCTTAACTTCTCAGTGCCTCTAATTCTTTGTCTCTGGAATCAGTATAGTAATACTTTCCTAATAAGGTTTCTGTAAAGATTGAATGAGATAATTAAAACAGCGCTAATCATATATTAAGTATTCAATAAATATTTACTATGATTCTTGTATCCTTAAAAGATAAGTTGTTTTTCTGGCAGGCTAACCAAATAAAACCTGCAGAGCCTCAAAACTTCAGTCCTACCTGAATCATCATCCCATGAGGTGGGTTTATCTTCAACAGGCTTACCTTGAATTATGACAAAACTGCCTTCCCACTGGTTCAGCAGTAAAGAATCTGCCTTCCAATGCAGGAGATGCAGGTTCGATCTCTGAGTTAGGAAAATCCCCTGGAGAAGGAAATGGCAATGACAACCCAATCCAGTATTCTTGCCTGGGAAATCCCATGGACAGAAAAGCTTGGCAGGCTACAGTCCGTGGGGTCTCAAAAGAGTCAGATACAACTTACTGACTGGACAGCAACAACATGTTGTATAGAGGCCAAGGTTCCCAGCACACATCTCTGGTGCCTCTGTAGGTAGGAGCATAATTGTTAATGGGAACTTTAGGGTCCCTAAATCTATTGCCAGTTGAGAGCATCTCTTATTTTAAATGTTCTATTTTGCTGCTGCTCCTTTAAAAATGTGTAAACCACTGTGTTTCTGAGAGCTAGAAGTTTCATTTTGTATTGATAAATGTTCTGTTATAATAATAGGCATTGTCAAATTTCTGTAATGCAGTAGGATAACTACAGAAGCTCATTAACTCTTTCATTCCTGTGAGAGTTATTTAATAGGACTCTACATTATTCATTGGCACAAAGATTTTAAAACTATATTGTGCTCAAAGCCAAAGAATTCTAATTGGAGAGCTATTGAAGAGTATTATGTTAAGAGAATCATGGTAAGGTTTAGATGTACTTTTAAAAGATTATTTAGAGGGAAGTAAGAAATGAAAGATTTTTCTACTTGCTTTGTTCTTTTCAGGACTTCTGAGAATAAATCTACAAATGGGAAATAGGAGGTGGTAGAAAATGATAAACACTGCCCCAATCTTATGAGTCTGGGGATAAAGTCCTGTGAATTCAGAAAAATACTGTATATATTCAAATACAAGCAACCTCAAATATGAGGAAAACCACTCTTCCCAGTAAAAAAAAATGCTCCCCTCCCCAGTTGTTTGTTATTGGTCATTTTAAATATATAAAGTTTGCTAGTTATTTACTTATTCACAACTTGAGCCACTGTTTAAATAACTTAATCCAGCTTTCCAAAGCACATTATTTTTACTTTTATCTAACTTGTTTAACATAGAGCAGTTTTGAATCCTAGAACAGTGATGTCCCTGGAGTATTATACAAAGCCACATGAAATTCTTTACATTTAAAAGTGTTTTTTTTTTTAATTGAATTCCTCCTACAGTTAAATATTTGTGATCTTTGCAGAGTTCCCATGTGTGTATGCTTTCTAGTGTGCTTTCTAAAAGGATATTTTACAGGAATTTTTGCAATGATATCCGGCATTTGTAGTTATAGAGTCATAAACAGGAAAAAATTTTAAATTCAGTCATAAGACTTTCATTAGCATTCAGTATCAATACTGATTAAAGTGACTAAAGGCCAAGGTGTTTTCTCCATAGCTTTTATTCAAAATAAAGCACTAAAGGAAAAATCCCATAATGTGATATTTTGTAAAGACCATCACATAACTATGGGAAAATGGCTCCATTGCTACAAATATACATATATATATGTATATTTTTTCTGTGTATTCTATTCTAATCTATTACATTTGTGGTATTTTCTATAATACTTTCTCCTATCCCTCCAATACCAATTTAATGAAACAAATATAAGGTAACATTTTAAAAATTGCTGTTTGCAAAATTAATAATAATCTTTAGGGTAAATCATATTTAAAACAAAAATACATAATCAGAATTAATTTACACTAACCCACTAACCTAATTTTCAGAATAAAGCCATTTCCAATTACTGCACTGTACGAGATCCATATTGTTGTTGTTTAGTTGCCAAGTAGTGTCCGACACTTTGAGACTCCGTGGACAGTAGGCCACCAGGCTTCTCTGTCCATGGGATTCTTCTCCAGGCAAGAGAAATGGAGTGGGTTGCCGTTTCCTTCTCGAGGGGATCTTCCCGACCCAGGGATTGAACCCGTGTCTCCTGCAGGCAAATTCTTTACCATTGAGCCACCAAGGAACCCCCAGAAGGTTGCAGAGAGATCCATATACATATATGAAAAAATGCTTCTATCATTTGAATATATTGTATTTAGGAAGTAATATCATCAGAAAGTGGTCACTAATTGGGTATACATATAAGAAAGTCTAGATTGTTCTCACTTCAGCTTTTCTGGACCTACCACCTAGTGATCAGGGGAGAATTTGGGCTGAAGATTTTATATTTATGAAAACTTTCAAAAAGTACTGTAATTAAGTTTATCTCTTTAACTTTTAAACTGTATCAATTTGCATGTATAAATTTCCCTTAAAGAAAAGTGAACACTGTGGTTCTTATACTAAGGATTTTCTCGAAAAATTGTTGATGCTAGCTACTTTGCTTATTCCATCTTACAACCTCTTATATTTAAATGTGCTATTTTTGAATGTCAGCAAGCATCTGAAGGATGTATTTCCCTTCAAACAATAAGTTCATCAACATTTCTTAAAGCCGGCTTTTGTCTGCCTACTTTAGTCCTATTTTCTTAAAAAACTCAGGGTTACCTCTTTTATTTTTTCAGAGTCATTTTTTCCCCTACATTTCTACTACTCTTATGTTAGCATGGAAAGATTAGATAATCCCCCTTGAATAATATTTTGATTTTTTACAAGTCCTTATTTTGTTTTTATTTTTCTTGTTGCCTTCCTATTATTTTCCCTGTGCTGCTCAGATTTGTGACAATTTCTGATTTAAAATCTATTTGCTTTCCACGTAAACAAAAAAACCAAGTCTAAATAAATAATCTTTGGACTGATTGCCATGCACAATGTTTATGAAGGCTTATTTTGTACTACCATTCAAAGCTTCTTAAGTTGTTATTAGGTATAAATAGACAGTAATGTGCTGATGAAGTTGAACAGCCAGGCTATCTGAGTGGGCAAACTCTGATTTGTAACCTTTCCCCATTTCCTGGTATAACCCTTTCTCTACTCTGTGCCCCAAGGGTGGTTTCAATCTGCCTGTTTGAGTTGAGAAGTGATCTAATAGCCTTATGAACAATACAAATCAGTTCTAGAACAAAACTGTATCTTGTAACACTATACCCTCCATAAGCATATGAGCTTCATATTATTTAAAATAATAGTGTGCTTGGAGCATTTTCAGTCATAGTACATTCACATATTTGGATGTCTTGTTGAAATAATATCATTTGAACTCTGCAGAAAGTGAAACTTTCAGGGCAGGACTACTTCTGGGTAACTCAGAACTTCTTTTTACAACTTGAGGAATTCATAAATGTACGGAAAAATGTGTACATGCACAGCAATATACAGTAAAATCATTCCATAACATCTTCCCTTTTGAAAACCTCTGGGATGACATTAAAATATTTTCCATCTGTTGCACCCTGGGTGAACTTAATTGCTGCTCCCTGTTGCTGAATTAACTAGTAAAATGTCATCATACCCTGAGCTTCATGCACCCCTTAACATGCTTAATATTCATGGATGTTTTGGAAAAAAAAAAGTAAGTCTTTCGCATAGCAGTGTGCTTTACTATTATCTGGATAAATCACTTTGCCTCCTGGGCAGTTCATTTTATTCTAGTTGAACCTCAGTCAGTAATATTTTAATATCATTTTGGCTATTAGGTTATAAAGGCAATAGAAGAAGGTTATCGTCTGCCAGCACCCATGGACTGCCCAGCCGGTCTTCACCAGCTGATGCTGGATTGTTGGCAGAAAGAACGTGCTGAAAGGCCAAAGTTTGAACAGATAGTTGGAATTCTAGACAAAATGATTCGAAACCCAAATAGTCTGAAGACACCCCTGGGAACATGTAGTAGGTAAGAAATAGCTAAGGAAATGAAATCTGGGCGAAATTCAAATATTCACATGAACCATTTATCTCCACAGCTCCCACACCAACAGCATATTGACATTTGTGTTAAATTATTCAGGTTCATATTAAATTTATTATTTTAATAAAAGTTATTTTTTTTTTCTTTTCAGATGATTAACTTAGTTAAATCAGTTTGAAAGAGACATTAATTTTTATTGCATTTTGAAAAATTTAGAATCAATATCACTGGTCATCATTTTAGAAAAATTTCTCAACTGGATGTTTGTGATTTAGTGGCATTTTACATTTTCAAACCATTGCTCTTACGTGTATTTTTATTGCTGTTGCGTTAGTTTATTATTATTATTATATCCATATTATCTGTTGGATTGTTTGGTTTCAAGTTTAATAGTAAAATGATTCCATGAAGTTAAATTTTATAAAGCTAATTCAATTCATGATTTAAGAGGTATGCTCATTAAAAAGAGCCTAACCACCCCATTTATGTTTTACATTTGGCTTGCTCCATGGTAAGGTAGATGAGTAGTTATTCAGCTCCAGTTGTCAGGTAAACCTGTTGCACTGTATCTGTAGTGTAGTCAAGCCCTTATGAAGGAGTATGAACTCACAAGGTGCTTACAAGAGTCCCATTAGTACAGTGGGTGCATTTTGTTCTCAAAAGCACCCTCTGAGAAAGTCTGTGTTTTCTTTGCACCCAGTTAGTTTCAGAGAAGCAGATTAATAAATATTTGCTGGTTACAAATATTGTTGGCTGTACTTTGAAAAATACTTGGAAGATACTATCTGCTAGTCATCATATCTAAATAAAATATAAATTTTGGAGTTAGTTTTTTTTCTTAATTTATTTCATTGATGTATAGTTCATTTACAGCGTTGTGTTCATTTCTGCCTTATAGCAAAGTGACTCAGTTATACAAGTATATACATTCTTTTTCATATTTGTTTCCATTATGATTTATCACAGGCTATTGAATATAGTTCCCTGTGCTATACAGTAGGACTTTGTTGCTTATCCATTTGGAGTTTGTAGTTATTGGCCAACCTTTACACGTTAGATTTTTATTAGCATATCTGTTTATTTGTTACTATAACATCAATTAAAATATGTAATTTTATTTCAAATATCCTTATTTTTCTGGGGACCAAGACATGCTTTCTTTAGTAGTTCATAGAAAAATTTGCTTTTCTGTTTTATTCTCACCCAGGCCAATAAGCCCTCTTTTGGATCAAAACACTCCTGATTTCACTACCTTCTGTTCAGTTGGAGAATGGCTACAAGCTATTAAGATGGAAAGATATAAAGATAACTTCACAGCAGCCGGCTACAACTCCCTTGAATCAGTGGCCAGGATGACTATTGAGTAAGCTTCAACTTCTAAAATTTTACTTGAGAATGTATCAGGTCAATTCAAGCATTATACATTAGGTCATCTTCCATCTATTAAAGACATATGAATCCCAAAAGCAGGAAAAAAATTATCTAAGTGCCTACCATGTCCCTGGCATTTTGATAATCAGACTTCTGAACATGTTATCTTTTTCAACCTTCATGGTGATAATTTTATTGTCAGTAGTTTTACACACAACAAGGCTAAGGCTCAGAGAATTTAAATATTTGCCCTAAACTGGCTCAATAGTAAGTGGTGTCTAACTTGTCTCCATAGTCAGTATTTTGCACATCACCCAATGAGATTTCCTCTTTTATTATTTAGATTCCTAGTCACTGGGGAAATTTTCTCCATTGCAAAAGAGAATTTTTTTTCACCATGTTTGTATCAAACATTAAAAAATCTCGAAGTTTCATTAAGTACATTATGAAATTCAGTATGATCACTTTCTGAGAAGTTCAAGGGAGCTTAATTCAATTAACCGTAATAAGAATTTAACTTAAGCTTTGAAAGTTATGTGATTGATTGACTCATTTGTTTAACTTGAATAATGATCTGATTAAAGAAAATTTGAAATTGCTATGAAGTGGAAGTAAAAAAGAACCAAATTTTTCTTTCCAGCCCCATCACTGATTATGTAGAAATACATTTAGTATCTCTGGACCTCAGCTACCGTGGCTGCAGCATAACTCTTGTGGGCAATGCAGTTCCTCTCAGTCAGTGTGTTTGAAAATGGGAAACAGTTATGAAGGTTCTATTAGCAGGATGCTATTTATATACTGTGTGAGAAGTGTTTCACATTTTTTCACATGAGAAGAAAGCCGGCAATAAATGCTGGAGAGGGTGTGGAGAAAAGGGAACCCTTTTACACTGTTGGTGGGAATGCAAGCTAGTACTGCCACTATGGAGAACAGTGTGGAGATTCCTCAAAAAACTGGAAATAGAACTGCCATATGACCCAACAATCCCACTTCTGGGCATACACACTGAGGAAACCAGAATTGAAAGAGACACATGTACCCCAATGTTCATCGCAGCACTGTTTATAATAGCCAGGCCACGGAAGCAACCTAGATGTCCATCAGCAGACGAATGGATCAGAAAGCTGTGGTACATATACACAACGGAGTATTAAAAATGAATACATTTGAATCAGTTCTAATGAGGTGGATGAAGCAAGCCTATTATACAGAGTGAAGTAAGCCAGAAAGAAAAACACCAATACAGTATACTAACACATATATATGGAATTTAGAAAGATGGTAACGATAATCCTGTATGCAAGACAGCAAAAGAGACACAGATGTATAGAACAGACTCTGTGGGAGAGGGTGAGGGTGGGATGAGTTGGGAGAATGGCATTGAAACATGTATATTATCATATGTGAAATGAATCACCAGTCCAGGTTCAATGCATGATACTGGATGCTCAGGGCTGGTGCACTGGGATGACCCAGAGGGATGGGATGGGAAGGGAGGTGGGAGGGGGATTCAAGATGGGGAACACATATACACCTGGGGCGGATTCATGTCAATGTATGGCAAAACCTTAGCCTTCAATTAAAATTAAAAAAAAAAGAATATCAATTCACTAAAAAAAAAGAGAGAAAAGAAAATAAAGTACAAGATAGACTAATGGATTTTAGCATGAAAAAAAAAAAAGAAGAAAGCCAGCAATCAGGTAGTCTTTCCTGGCATGTTAGGAAATGGCACATACATGAATTTTGGCATGTGCCTGCTCTCTTAGTTGGTTTTCTGCTAAGCACCATGTGGGTAGAGCTGATGTATTTACACCTGTCTCTTTAAAGCAGTCTACTCACCTGAAAAATGTGCTTCTCAAAGTCTTTTTAGACCATGTATAGGAAATACCACAGTACTCTACTGTTGCTATATTTTAACTACTTGTAGATACCTAAGTTCAGTCATTTGGCCTAGTAGGAGAGGTCTGTAGCACAGTCCATACACAGAAACAGCTGGCTTATGTCAAATTTAAACTATCAAACACAGGTATTGTACACTTTAAGGAATATTTTTTTCCCAAAATGTAGTCAAATGATTGAACTAAAGAATACAAGCAATAATATGCTCAGAATTACAACATGCTAAATAAACTCAGATAATACTTTGCTTGATCATTGGTGATTCTTGATCTGCTAGAACCAAAAAATGTTTCCATTCATACTGTATCCTATTTTAACAATTAAACGTTTTAAACTTCACATAGGCTTAAGAATACTACATTTCAAATAATATTTCCTAGAAATGGTATGGACCTAACAGAAGCAGAAGATATTAAGAAGAGGTGGCAAGAATACACAGAAGAACTGTACAAAAGATCTTCACGAGCAAGATAGTCATGATAACGTGACCACTGACCTAGAGCCAGACATCTTGGAATGTGAAGTCAACTGGGCCTTAGAAAGCATCACTACAAACAAAGCTAGTGGAGGTGATGGAATTCCAGTTGAGCTATTTCAAATCCTGAAAGATGATGCTGTGAAAGTGCTGCACTCAATATGCCAGCAAATTTGGAAAACTCAGCAGTGGCCACAGGACTGGAAAAGATCAGTCTTCATTCCAATCCCAAAGAAAGGCAATGCTAAAGAATGCTCAAACTACCGCACAATTGCACTCATCTCACACGCTAGTAAAGTCATGCTCAAAATTCTCCAAACCAGGCTTCAGCAATATGTGAACCGTGAACTCCCAGATGTTCAAGCAGGTTTTAGAAAAGGCAGAGGCACCAGAGATCAAATTGCCAACATCTGCTGGATCATGGAGAAAGCAAGAGAGTTCCAGAAAAACATCTATTTCTGCTTCATTGACTATGCCAAAGCCTTGACTGTGTGGATCACAATAAACTGTGGAACATTCTGAAAGAGATGGGCATACCAGACCCCCTGACCTGCCTCTTGAGAAACCTGTATGCAGGTCAGGAAGCAACAGTCAGAACTGGACATGGAACAACAGGCTGGTTCCAAATAGGAAAAGGAGTACGTCAAGGCTGTATATTGTCACCCTGCTTATTTAACTTCTATGCAGAGTACATCATGAGGAACGCTGGGCTGGAAGAAGCACAAGCTGGAATCAAGATTGCTGGGAGAAATATCAATCACCTCAGATATGCAGATGACACCACCCTTATGGCAGAAAGTGAAGAGGAACTCAAAAGCCTCTTGATGAAAGTGAAAGAGGAGAGTGAAAAGGTTGGCTTGAAGCTCAATATTCAGAAAACAAAGATCATGGCATCTGGTCCCATCACTTCATGGGAAATAGATGGAGAAACAGTGGAAACAGTGTCAGACTTTATTTTTTTATCTCTAAAATCACTGCAGATGCCGATTGCAGCCGGGAAATCAAAAGACGCTTACTCCTTGGAAGGAAAGTTATGACTAACCTAGATAGGATATTAAAAAGCAGAGACATTACTTTGCCAACCAAGGTCTATCTAGTCAAGGCTATGGTTTTTCCCGTGGTCATGTATGTATATGAGAGTTGGACTGTGAAGAAAGCTGATCGCCGAAGAATTGATGCTTTTGAACTGTGGTGTTGGAGAAGACTCTTGAGAGTCCCTTGTACTGCAGGGAGATCCAACCAGTCCATTCTAGAGGAGATCAATCCCGGGTGTTCATTGGAGGGACTGATGCTAAAGCTGAAACTGCAATACTTTGGCCACCTCATGCGACGAGTTGACTCACTGGAAAATACTCTGATGCTGGGGAAGGTTGGGGGCGGGAGGAGAAGGGGACGACAGAGGATGAGATGGCTGGATGGCATCACCGACTCGATGGACATGAGTTTGAGTGTACTCCGGGAGTTGGTGATGGACAGGGAGGCCTGGTGTGCTGTGATTCATGGGGTCGAAGAGAGTCGGACACACCTGAGCGACTGAACTGAACTGAACCTTACCTTATGGCTCAGCAGTAAAGAATCTGCCTGAAATTCAGGAAATGCAGGAGATGTGGGTTCCTTGGGTCAGGAAGATACCCTGGAGTAGGAAATGACAACCCACTCCAGTATTCTTGCCTGGAAAATCCCATGGACAGAGGAGCCTGACAGGCTACAGTCCATGGGGTCACAAAGAGTCAGACACGACTGAGCACAAACATATATATGACTTGACTTTAAGTTAATAATACCTTTAGGACTTTGATACTCTCTTTTCTTTTGAAAGCTGCCAAAATATGTTGTAATGTGAAAACCACAAGTTACAGAATAAGTTATACTATATGGCCCTATCTGTATACAACATTAATTGTGCATACATATATGCTTATGTACAACAAGAAAAAAATGTTGAGATACACACACACACACATACACACAAAGATACCATCCCAAGAGGCTCTGGGAAATGGAATATAGGATACTAGAAAAGAAACTTTTGCTTTATATTATTCTATAAAGACTTAAAATAAGGACAGGGAATTTAGGAAAAAATTTTTGTCCACAGCTGTACCTTGAATTTGTTGTGGGAACTCAGTTTCCCTATATTGAAAGTGAAGGGTTGAACTTTATGGTCCCTAAGTTTCTTTCAGTCCAAGAATTGTAAAATTTTACTTTTCTGTCATCAATTTGATTTTACTGATGTTGGGATTACCTTGTATTTGAGACATCCACAGTCAGAACCTTAGGGAATATATATTTAATTAGAATGACACTGGTTTTTTTTGTTTATTTTTAATTTTGTTCTCTTTTATTCCAAAGAGTACTACAGACTTGTAGTAAAAAAAAAAAAAAAAAACAGAATTAGGACTGTATAGAAGATAATTTCTTATATAAAAGGTCAAATCAGTTTAAAAATGACTTATCATTGACACATTGAGAGCCTGAGCAGTAGATTTTTACAAAGGAGAATGTGGATGCAGGTTGCCAATCCAACCCAGTGAAGGAATAGAATCCTAATATCCAAGGACTCTAAGATAAGATCCTGTTCCCCTAAAATAAACAGATTAATTAAAAAGTTAATGACAGTTGAGTAGGAAATAATATGTTTGTACGATAACTAACAATAAAATGCATTTGTCTTTTTCAGGGATGTGATGAGTTTAGGGATCACACTGGTGGGCCATCAAAAGAAAATCATGAGCAGCATTCAGACTATGAGGGCGCAAATGCTCCATTTACATGGAACTGGCATCCAAGTGTGATAAGCGTTTCTCCCTTATGAGGGAGATTATGGACCACAAGAGAACAGTACTGGCCTTCAGTATATGCATAGATTGCTGCTAGCAGACAGTTGATGTCCTGGGTCCTTCCTGCAGTGAACTGAAGATTTAAGAAGCACCTATAGACTTGAACTCCTAAGTGCCACCAGAATATATAAAAAGGGAATTTAGGATCCACCACCAGTGGCCAGGAAAACAGCAGTGACAATAAACAAAGTACTACCTGAAAAACATCCAAACACCTTGAGCTCTCTAACCTCCTTTTTATCTGATAGACTTTTTAAAATGTACATAAAGAATTTAAGAAAGAATATATTTGTCAAATAAAATCATGATCTTATTGTTAAAATCAATGAAATATTTTCCTTAAATATGTGGTTTCAGACTATTCCTTTTTAAAATCATTTGTGTTTATTCTTCATAAGGACTTTCTTTTAGAAAATTGTTTATAGCTTGGACCTTTTTAGTGTTAATCTATGACACATTACTACACTGGGTACCTTTGAAAGAATCTCAAATTTAAAAAGAAATAGCATGATTGAAGATATATCTGTCAGAACATTGGTATCCCTTTTATGTCATTTAATTTTGTTTAATCAGTGCTGTTTTGATATTGTTTGCTAATTGGCAGGTAGTTGAGAAAATGCAAGTTGCCAAGCTCTCTGATATTTTTTAAAAGAAATTTTTTTGTAAAGATCTGACAACACTATCTTTTCAATGAAAATAGCAATAATGATCCATAAATACTATAAGGCACTTTTGACAGATTGTTTATAGAGTGATTTTACTAGACAGAATTTAATAAACACTCAAATTGTAGGTTTATGATTATATAAAAAAAGATAAGTCACTTCATCTAAAGAATGTTGGTGAAGGCAAATCTCTGAAAGCAAGAACTATCCAGTGTTATCTAAAATTTAATCTGAGCACATCACGATTTTTTCAATATCAAAACATTTAGGAAATTTAGGAGAAATAGTTGGCATATATTTTATATCCTATTCTGTTTAATGCAGTCCAAACACTAAAGGGAAGAATTAAGTTTTATGTTAGAAATCTGAAGCATGATAAAAGGGGCAGTTCACAATTTTCACCTTTCAAAAACAAATTTTCTACACAGAATATCACCATTGCAGTTAAAAAAAAAAGTATTTTTATTTGTGAACACTGATGCAAGAAGTTTGTTTAATGAAAGAACTCTTTTTACCACATCAGGAAGAGGTGAAGGATCTGGCTTTTTTTAAAGCTTTATTTATTAAACCATGTTATTTGATTACTGTGTTAGAATTTCATAAGCAATAATTAAATGTGTCTTTATAGCTATTTCAGGAATGTATACCTATTGTGAGTAATGCTTTCAAAAGTTACGAAAATCATGAACTACCCCAGAATTGAACTGTTGTATTTCCAAAGAGAATTGGGCTGTTTATAATAATTATTTTAATAGAGAAAGATCCCAGGGATCGGTCATAATTGGTCTTGTTTGATAATGTGGGCACCCACAAACAAACAAATAACAGAAACTAAACCTGTAAATGTTCCTTTGTAAAACTTGTAAATTTTATTTATACTGTCTTGTTTTGTACACACATTTCTCTGTAGTGGGCTCTGAATACATTGAAAATGCACTATATTTTTCTATTTTACTTGCAGAGCATCACAAAAGAACAGGTATTTTCAGTGCTACATAATGTGTTTTCCCACATTTAGGACCAAAGATGGCTATAGAAAAACTCAAACTGATTGCTTCCCAAGCCCCTCCCCACCCCCTTTTTTTCCTTTTAAATCACTGTACAGTGTTATTTGATATTTTAATTTATTTTTTGATTGACTAGAAAAAATCATTTTAATTTCACTAAAATGTTTTTTGTCCCTAAGGAAAAATAATCTGTAAAATAATTTTAATTAGCGTAATACAGTCACCTAGACACTTCCATTTGTAATCTTTGTAATAGACTGTAAATATATTTTTGGAACTATAACACAATGTGCTTGAGGGTTATTTTTCAGTGTCTGCAGTGTATACAAGTGTTTATACTAAGTACAGCACTTTACAATTCTAATCAGTAGCATTGGCCTTTGTGAGAATGAGTGAAAGAGTTTGAGTGAGTGTTCTTAATTCCATTTGGATTCTAGACTCACTAATAATGAAGTTCTTTTCTTGTTCATAGCTTAAGGTGCTTATTTTTTCTATTAACTTAACAAAAAGCCATTCTAGAAATAGAAGACATAGTAGGGTACATGCAAATGGTGTCTTTCCTGCTTTTTTCTAGCACTAGATTTATAGTTGAGTAGTCTTTCTTGAGTAGAAGGGCAGAATAAAAGTTTTTTTGATTTTTTTTTCAAAAATAACTTTTTCCTTCAGCAATATACCTCATCTGCCTTAAATTTTTTACAGCTCTTTACAGGGAAAGGGAGAAGGGATGGGAAAGACACACAGCACAATAGGAAGGGTATGATGCATCACTCTCTCGTTGGTAGGTTTCTTTTTGCAGTCAACATTTTGATTTTTAAATACATGTATGTGAAACAGATATTCAGAGAAAAGTAATTAACCTTGTAATACTGATTGTAATACTGTCTTCCAGAAAGAGATGAAACGGTATAATGATAAGAATGTACAACTTGCACCTTGAAATCTTCTTCTTCTTTTTTTTTTTTTGATAAATTAGTGCTCAGGGGAGGAAGGGTAGAGAAAGCAAATGTCGGCAAGAGAACTCAAACATTATAAAAATGCAAAAGGAAACGGCCTCCTTGCTTTAACAGAGCCACCTTTTTTAGAATGCTGTCTTCACATGTGACTTGTGTTTTGCATTCAGGACTGAAATAAAAGTAACTTTTATTACATCTGGATCTAACATTTTCTCAGCAGTTGATCTGGGCCTTGTTTTCTAGGACTGGTGGTTTATGCTTGTCAGAGCACTCTGAGTTGAATCATATTGTATACTTATGTAATCTACATTAGCTAGTACTATTTAGGACGCTATTTTAATTGCTCCTCCTATCCGTGTTTTAAAGACAATTAAAATGGTGTAATTCACCTCTCTTTTTTTATTTAGGTAATGCTGATATTCTCCCTTTTGTTTCCTGAGTAGCCTGGAACTGTGCTACTCACTGATGTGCATGTTCAAATAAATTACTGATGTGTATTTTTTTGCTCTATGTAGAGAAATCATGGGGAACTCGGGGCGAGATGTGCTTTTTGTTGGTTGAATTTGTCCCTCCTTGCCTAAGAATTACTACAGGGGTCATCCTTTTATAAGGACAAACTGCTTTTGAACAGTGTCTTCAATGTATCAAGCACAAATAACTCTTTCTTCAACACGAATCATAAGTCTCTTTTTACCAGCTTACAATAATAAACGAGTCTATTAGACAATGTAAAGAAAATCCTGTCTCCAATCATTGGTGGATTCCTTTATGTCCCTTATGCATTCTTTATTTTTTTTACACATGAAAGGAGATGTTTAGAGTAAAGGTTTTATTGAAATATTTCAGGGGGCTAATCAGAATACAAGGAAATTAATATCCTTTGCATCTCCTCCTTCTGCACACAGACTTAATTCCACTCTAATTATTACAGAATAACAAGTTAAGACTATGTCTTCAAAGAGCTATACTATCAAATATTTTAATTAAAGCTCTTTTGTTCCTTATTGAATTTACAATGGCATGGTGCTAACAAGAATATTTGCATGGGAAAGGTAATGTTTTGTCATGGGACCCTGACAAATATACATTTAGTATCATGCAGCAACTTGGAGAGTCTCTGCGTTTAAGGTGCTGCAGGAGACAAACACAGAGTCCAGAGAAAATGGGAAAAGTAATCAATCTGGTTGTCTGATTGTTTATCAATGACACTGACAGTGATCAGACCAGCTTGCACCTGAAATGAAGAAAACTAAATCGTCCCTTTTCTCCAACATTACCATTGTAAGGTCTACAAACATTGAATAAATATCCAAACATATTTCAAAAAATGAGACTAGACAGATACCAGGTGATGTGCTATCACTAGTTATCACGCTCCTGATGGTGAGGCTCAGGGTAGGCTACCCTGAAATTGAAAGATAATTGTGAAGTCTTGGCTATCCCAACTCTTCAACAATCAAGGATGCACTTGCTTAGCTCACACAGTGATAATAACATAGCCTGAAATGTTGACTGGAAGTCAAATGATCTCTTAAAGTCCTGGATCCATAAGTGGTACAAAAATACACTATTCCACCAATACTCTTCTTTTCCTCCAAAAGAATAAATCCATTATGACGAATATACAAGTTCTGTTGCTAAATAAAAATCAGATTGTAATACTTTCAATAATCAGTAACAATTTTTTTCTTAAAGCATTTTTATCTCCTACTGTTACCCTTTGTTTCCTGCTATTGTTAGCTGCAATGAAAACTCAATACCAATTTCGAGAGGAATTTCTGAGAGAAATCAAAGAGGTGATCAAATTCTTAAATTCAAATCAAAACATTATAGCTACTGATATTAATAAATGATAAAAGACAGTGCATGGTGACTGCAGACATACAAGCTGCTCTGAAGGGAACAGCATGTTCTTGGCTTTATGGCCGTGGCCTTCAGTAGCCCCCACCCAACTGCTCTATTATCTAATTCATCACAGCACAGCTTGAAGACTATGAACAGGAGACTAAAATATTTCAGTAGGATGCTTCTGTAAGTCTCATTAGAGTGAAGTGCTGTAAGGGTTTTTTTTTTTTTTTTCAAGTTCAGTGATTGAATGTAATTAAATGTATAATTAAATAATAAAAGACCTCTTCTGATTGACCTTGAGGTTAAAATAAATGTAATTAATCGATCTAATTTAATTGGGCCTATTTTACAAAGTTTGGTAAGTAGCAATAAAGTAGCTCTAGTCTAGTATTCCATGGGTCTGTGACAGCACTAGAAATCCCTTAGGTATGGAACAGTAGTAGGGATTCTCAAATTTCAGGCATTTGATGATTTGGGGAGAGTAACAAGTGAGGGGTCTATTCCAAACTTCCACGAATAACAAAAGTTCCATAAGACGTACACTGTAACATATATTTCATTATTTTAGATATCCCAGGCTTGTACTACTGAAGATTATCTTTATTTTCCCTTTGAAGTTCATGGACTTTAATTACGGATATTTGTAGATTTTATATATAACTAAAGAAACACAGTATGTTTTTAATGAATGATTGATCGTAGATCTTAATTAAAGATGCTCAGAGGAAAAAACAAAGGAAGCATTTGTTTTTAAGTAATGCTGATTCTAGTTTAACAGAAGACAAACATTCACTGTTCAAGTCTCACCATTTCACTATGGAACCAAAACTAAATAAAATGAATGACTGGAAAACAAACTCGAGAAAAACAAATAGAGATAAATAAGCTTATGTAGGACTAGCATTCATACAGATCATAGTTTCTACATTTTGCAATTCACAGAAAGGAGGCAAACAACTCACATACTTTTTTAAAGTGACATGAATTTGCAGACACTTATTACACAGATGGTAAGACCTATAGCAAATCACAAGAGAAAATTCTAAAGTTAATCTGGTGTCCCTCTGTCAGTTAGCTAGAAATAAGCACTGTTAAGAGAAAACCAGATGAAATATGAGGCTAAAATGTCATCTTTCCATACGAAAGAGACCCACATCTTTCTTCAGCTCTGATATTTGCATACAATGTTTTAGGGATCTACTGGGCAGGGTATCTGCTGGTCATGTGTTACTGTAATTTCATGTTTCCACTTAAATTGTCACCACTTGCACGCTGAGCTCCAGGTGTATTCACTGGAACCCAACTTACAGAAACCACAGGAATCTGACTCTACAAACAAACCTACTTAGCTTGACCTGAGAAATAGGCTCCTGCGGCTATTTCAATGGCTGCACTCTTCATAAAGGAGCAAATACCTGTGAGCTTAGGTGTGATGCAGGGCCAGCAGAGAGGAGCAATTAAACCTCTTCTGATCTAATTGAAAAACAAAACCAGCAAACACCAAAGAATATCATCCTTCAGATTTGAAAAGGAGCAAGTAAGATATATATAAATTCAGGGATGGAAACTTCCCTGGGAGTCCTGTATGGTTAAGTCTTCACCTTCCAATGCAGGGGGAGCAAATCTGATCACCGATCAGGGAGCTAAAATTCCACATGCCTCATGGCCCAAAACCCGAAACATAAAAGCAAATATGCTTTTATAACAAACTCAATAAAGACTTTAAAGATGGTTCACTTTAAAAAAGAAAAAGAAAAAAGGCAGGGATGAACTGCAGGAAACCTGGAGAATCAGCTCAGAGAAGCTGAGTCTAATGGAAGAGGCAATAAAGACCTATTAGCAATTCTGACCAGAAAAAAAGGATGTGGTGGGAATGGAGTTTATAGAACCAAGGTCTGGCCATGATGCTTGAAGGATGAATTAATTATGCTCTATTTCTGAGTCAGAGCAATAGAATTGACTTCTTTGCTTCCATAGCTTTGCGCTACTTTTCTCACATTCTTTCTCCACTTTCCTACATAGGGGAATTCCCTCATTTCAACACACAACTCAGAAGCTGTTTTCTTCCAAGCCTTCACTGAACACCCAAGAACCAGAATTCTATCTTCTGTGTTTTGCTTCTGCTGGTGGTGCAGCGACTCCCCGACTGTGTTCTGTCAGATTTTGTATGTGTGTGTCTTTCTCACTAGAACAAGCATTCTTGGAGGGCAGAAGCCAAATGGAAATCTTTGCTTTGTGTCCTTTGGGACTCAGCTGTTTCTGGCACTTGGTAGACACTCTATAAATATTTTAGAATCCTTGAAGTGCAAATTAATTCAAATTGTTTTTTTTTTCTCAAAAGGTAGTGTGGATCAGGTGCTTTGAAGGATAAATGGGGTACAGTGAAGGTGGTAGTAAGACGGCTGTTGAGGGAGAAAACTAATTGCTCAGCACGGATGGATGCTTCTGTGATAGGCTAGGGCAGCAGGAAAGCCCAGGAGACAGAGCAACAGGGCACAGACATGGGGACCCAGGTGAAAAGGGGAGGCAGGGATGAGATAATTAGCAAACAAGACCAAACAGCAGCACCTTCCTGATGCTGAAAAGAGTAGGAGGTATCACTGGTTGTAAATAACCGAGAAAGATTAAAGAAGAATTTGAAATCAAGTAGAAGAAATTGGACTTGATGTGAGAAACGAGGAAGGGCTATTTACCAATACCTGGTTAGACGAGGCAAAGACATGATGAGAATGTTTTTTAAGGAACAGTAATCTGCAGAAAGATAGGAGCTGTGATTGTGACATTTTAAGATTAGACCTGCTGCTGCTAAGTCACTTCAGTCGTGTCCAACTCTGTGTGACCCCATAGACGGCAGCCCACCAGGCTCCCCCATCCCTGGGATTCTCCAGGCAAGAACACTGGAGTGGGTTGCCATTGCCTTCTCTGAAGATTAGACCTAGACAAGGGGAAAAGAATATTTTTTTTCTTCTGGAATGAAAAAGTCTACCACTCCAGCTCTCAACCTCGACTATATCAGTAATTCTATAGTTAAATAAAAATAGAATAAAGTGGGATTTTGTGGGCCAACAATGTGAGTCTGCTTACCATTTACAGCTGGAAGAGGCAGCGTAGTGTAGTGGGTGATGGCAGAGGGTTTGAATACAGGCCACTTGGGGCTAATTCTATCACTCTGTTTGTAATGCAAAGGACGCAATTTAATTTCTATGTTTCCTCTTCTGTGTTACCTGTGAAATGGTACTAAACATTAATATGCCCCCCTTCTAGAGTTGGTGCATTCATTAACTGATGCTTGGAAAGCACTTACAACAGGAATAAGTGCCCAGTACAGTTTAGCTCTTATTATTTCCCTGGGAAGTATTTTTGTCTACATTTCTATCTATTTAACACACATACAAACACACCATTGTGAATTCTGAAATAATTCACTTACAAATAAATTTTAGAGTTTAATTTTATATTTTCCTCCCAAATTTTATCCTTATCTTTTTTCTCAGTTCTCAAAAAAGGTGACTACTGATCATATCTCTCAACTCAGTACTCAGAGAGTCAAACTTCACTCATCTGGCCATAAACAATTATTCACTACCTCCAACTGATTTTAGCTCTCTGTTATCGCTGGAATCTAGCATCATTTTCACAGACACTGCCCTAAATTACGTTTTCATCATCTCTCACCTACACTAATGTTACATCCTCCAGTGTGTTTCTCTTTCTCTAATCCTTTTTAATTACGACCTTCAGAGTCATTTCTCTAACACGTATCTGATCATGTTTTCCTCCAGTTTAAAAGACTTTAATGGCCCCTTCTTGATCAGAGAAGTGAACTCAACTATATAACATAGCATCAACAGTTGGGATCCTGCCTTTTTGATCTTCACCATTATCCCTCCTGCTGGATTTCATAAACCACTTGTGATTTTGACATACAAAGTTCTTTCACACTCCCTGTCATTATGAGTTTTCTGAGAGAAGCAACTGAATGTATTTTATTCCTGTTAGTATCTACTGAGCCCATCACAGATTTAAAAACTGGTGGTAGATTCAATGCCTGTATCTTTAAAACAAATCCTGGGCAAAAATTGAAATTTGAGGAAAAATACACAAACCCCCTCAATTCATAATTGATATCACAATGTAATTTTATCACTTTTTATTCACCTTCTTTAATGACCAGAACACATATCTAGAGAGTACAGAATACACATCTAGAATCTACAAAACAGATTATGTTGTTAATAAGCAATGCATTCTAAATTATAATAGAAAGTTATATATCTATGTGTTTATGTGAAAATTTACATTTTCTGTTGTTTAAATATGTGCTTTAAATTTTATCCTTCATTGCTGCTTTTTAGAGAAGTGGTGAGGAGCAGTCCACATGACTTTATTTTGCCATCTGATCAAGGAGTCAGAAAACCTTCCCTCATTTTCCATTACCAAATGATGTTATTTAATATTTTACACTGTTTCTTTATCTGTCAGTGATATTGCCTCACAGATAGGAAGCAGAATTTTCGTGTAATTCACATTTCTATTCCAAAGCCTGGCACAGTTCCTAGCAACTTGCAGATTCCTAACAGCTGTGTGTTGAGTGGTTGAGAGTCATGTGATTCTCAAGCTCTTCATTGCCTCAAAAGAATCTAGTGTATTAGCAGTAGGTCTTAACCTAAGGCATGAAGACCACTCTACCAAACTGAATCATTCTCCTTCAATTGAAGTGTCTCATTTCAGTGTCACAGATGTTTCCAGATGCGGGGTTATGACATGCCTCATGCAATCTTCATCTTCATTGACCTGAGAGATATATGTAACCCCATCTGAAGACTCCAGTCCACAGTATCACAATCATCTACACACCTTGTCCACCATGTACTCCAAAACACATCAGCAACTGATGCGCACAACTTAATTTCTGATTGGAGAAAACATCATATTTATATTCCACTAACTGCTCACAAAGTTCTTTGACTGAAACACAGACATGGAATTGTAACTTCATTCCAAAACAGCATTCTGATTGTTTAAAATATTGCCACTCTCATACATCCCTTCTTCTCCTCATCTTTTTCTAAATAATCGAGCTAAAGATTTTACATATTTTCCTAGCCTTATAGCTACTCCTCTCCTTTAGCAAGAGGTCTATATGACCTTGGGGCTTCCCTGGTGGCTCAGAGGTTAAAGCGTTTGCCTCTAATGCGGGAGACCTGGGTTCGATACCTGGGTCGGGAAGATCCCCTGGAGAAGGAAATGGCAACCCACTCCAGTATTCTTACCTGGAGAATCCCATGGACGGAGAAGACTGGTAGGCTACAGTCCACGGGGTCGCATAGAGTCGGACACGACTGAGCGACGGGACGGACGGACGGACTATATGACCTTAGCACAAAGTGATATCATACTTAGTATTTAGCCTGTTTTCTTGACTTTAACATTCTTTTTAAATTAATTTTTATTGAAGTATAGTTGCTTTACAATGTTGTGTTTGACGTTAACATTCTTAAAATACATACCTTCACGCTTTACCATTTGTTTATGCGGGTTCTGGAATTCTCTGTTCATTTCAGTTCAGTCACTCAGTCATGTCCAACTCTTTGCAACCCCATGGACTGCAGCACACCAGGCTTCCCTATGCATCGCCAACTCCTGGAGCTTACTCAAACTCATGTCAACTGTCGGTGATGTCATCCAACAATCTCGTCCTCTGTCATCCCCTTCTCCTCCTGCCTTCAATTTTTCCCAGCATCAGGGTCTTTTCAAATGAGTCAGTTCTTCACATCAGGTGGCTAAAGTATTGGAGTTTCAGCTTCAGCACGAGTCCTTCCAATGAACATTCAGGACTGATTTCCTTTAGGATGGACTGGTTGGATCTCCTTGCTATTCATGGGACTCTCAAGTCTTCTCCAACATCACAGTTCAAAAGCATCAATTCTTCAGCACTCAGCTCTCTCTATAGTCCAACTCTCACATCCATACATGACTACTGGAAAAACCATAGTTTTGACTAGATAGACCTTTTTGGCAAAATAACGTTGCTGTTTTTTAATATGCTGCCTAGGTTGGTCATAACTTTCCTTCCAAGGAGTAAGCATCTTTTAATTTCATGGCTGCAGTCACCATTTGCAGTGATTTTGGAGCCCAAGAAAATAAAGTCTCTTGCTGTTTCCATTGTTTCTCCATCTATTTGCCATGAAGTGATGGGACCAGATGCCATGATCTTAGTTTTCTGAATATTGAGTTTTAAGCCAACTTTTTCACTCTTCTCTTTCAATTTCATCAAGAGACTCTTTAGTAGCTCTTCACTTTCTGCCATAAGGGTGATGTCATCTGCATATCTAAGGTTATTGTTATTTCTCCTGGCAATCTTGATTCCAGCTTGTGCTTCATCCAGCCCGGCATTTCTCAAGATGTACTCCACATATAAGTTAAATAATCAGGGTGACAATATACAGCCTTGACGTACCCCTTTCCCAATTTGGAACCAGCCTGTTATTCCATATCCAGTTCTAACTGTTGCTTCTTGACCTGAATACAGATTTCTCAGGAGGCAGGTCAGGTGGTCTGGTATTCCCATTTCTTTCAGAATTTTCCACAGTTTATTGTGATCCACACAGTCAAAGGCTTTGGCAGAGTCAATAAAGCATAATAGATGTTTTTCTGGAACTCTCTTGCTTTTTCGATGATCCAGAGGATGTTGGCAATTTGATGTCTGGTTCCTCTGCCTTTTCTAAAACCAGCTTGAACATCTGGAAGTTCATGCTTCATGTACTGTTGAAGTCTGGCTTATAGAATTTTGAGCATGACTTTACTAGCATGTGAGATGAGTGCAATTGTGTGGTAATTTTAACATTATTTATCATTTCCTTCGGAGAAGGCAATGGCAAGCCACTCCAGTGCTCTTGCCTGGAAGGTCCCATGGATGGAGGAGCCTGGTGGGCTGCAGTCTGTGGGGTCGCTGGGGGTCGGACACGACTGAGCGACTTCACTTTCACTTTTCACTTTCACACATTGGAGAAGGAAATGGCAACCCACTCCAGTGTTCTTGCCTGGAGAATCCCAGGGAAGGGGGAGCCTGGTGGGCTTCCATCTATGGGGTCACACAGAGTCGGACACGACTAAAGTGACTTAGCAGCAGCATCATTTCCTTTCTTTGGGATTGGAATAAAAACTGACATATTCTGGTCCTGTGGCCACTGCTGAGTTTTCCAGATTTGCTGGCATATTGAGTGCAGCACTTTCACAGCATCATCTTTCAGGATTTGAAATAGCTCAACTGGAATTTCATCACCTCCACTAGCTTTATTCATAGTGATGCTTCCTAAGGCGCACTTGAATTTGCATTCCAGGATATCTGGCTCAAGGTGAGTGATCACACCATTGTGATTATCTGGTCATGAAGATCTGTTTTGTATAGTTTTTCTGTGTATTCTTGCCACCTGTTCTTAATATCCTCTACTTCTGTTAGGTCCATACCATTTCTGTCCTAGAAGTCTCACTCTGCCTCTATTCTCTGCTTCCAGAGCAGCAGAGCAGCAGCAGAGCAGCAGCAGACCTTGCTCCCTGCCTGGGTATTATGTTTGGGAAGAGGGCTGAAGAGGGTTCCTATCTATTGCTGAAATGGAGCAAGACCTTGTAGTCCTTGCCCACCTCAAGTCCTCCACCTGCCTTTTGTCTGTGCAAAAACTTTGGTGAAAAAACAAGTTTAATCAGAGAAGTGACAAAACAGAGAAACAAAGGATAACAGTCAAAGGAAACCAAATAATAATAGTTTAGTCATTAAGCATAGTCAAATACTTTCATTTTCTTCCTAAGGGCTATAAATAATATCTGAGCCATAACCTGTGAGCTGTCTTATATATTCTGAAATCTGCAATAGGTAGAAGAAGTTATCTACATGATGACCAGGCAATAGCTGTGACACAAGCTGTCATAATTCCAAGAACTGGCTTGAAGTAAATGGTAACAACCAACTCTGGAACTGAAGATTAACTGTACTTAAAACAATCAAGATGACACTGGTCAGACCCCCCACATAACCAATTTCAAGATAACTGTTAGAGATGACTATGTGTTTCTGCATGTAGCCTCCTCACTTCATGCATAAAAGCCCTTGCCCACTGGTTGTGGTGCGGGGTGGGGTATAGTCAGTCTTTGGGCAGCAGTCTGCCTCCCCACCTTGTGCCGTTGTAGGCATCCAGAGTAAAGCAAACTTTCCTTTCCACCAACCTCATCGCTTTAATGGCATTTGAGTGCCAAGTAGCTAGACCCCACTTTCAGTTACCCTGCCCTCACACATTCAGTGTGTTAACAATAGGAGCCAAAATCTGTTTTAAAAGACATGCATTTTTCCATCATTCAGTAGAAAACATATCATCATTTTTTTACTTTCTTTCCTTACATGAATATTCAATTTTCCATTATAGCAGTACAAATGTTCTCTATGCGTGAGCTATGGCCATGGAGTTATTGTAAGGAATTTTCCTTTCCATATATTTTCTGGCACTGCATTTGGGCTGGCTTACGTATGGTAGGTGCATAATCTATAATTTTGACTGAATGAATAACTGTGCCTGCAATTGAAGCTAAAAAATAAGTATTTCATAGATAACTGAAATACAGTCTTTCATATACAAGGGACTCAGGTTTGACTACAGAGTTTTAACAACCATCATGGATATCTCCATATGTATTTACTATCAAAGAAAAATCTTTACACTTAAAAAGGATACAAATAACTAAGGTAGAGGGAAGAGTTAGAAGCTCTCAGTATTAGAAGTTCTCAGTTATAGAAGTGTTAGTCCTGGCTCCACCATTACTAATTCCTTGACACTGGGAGAACAAGTTAACTCTGTGAAACTCAGTTTTCTGATTCATCAGATTGGGAATATCTGTTTTGCTTTTTATACACAGTAACTTTAAGAAGAGCACATGAAATTAAACAGACAAATGAACTTTAAAAAATATAGAACAAATGTTAAATAACATTATGTAAACTATTTTTCTTTGAAATGAAATTGCAGATTTCATTCATCTTCTTGCCAAATGCTTTTCCATAGCTTCAGTTTAACTTCATAAAATTCAAATATAGGCATGTAGGGAAGGATTTGATGCTTTCTTATTTTCAATGATTATGGGATACGGGCTTCTCATCTGAGCCAGTATTTTCTAACTTCCTTATCATTTTTTTTTTTTTTTTTTAATGTGGACCCGTTTAAAAGTCTCTGTTGAATTTGTTACAACCTTGTTTCTGTGTTATGCTTTGGTTTTTTGGCCACAAGTCATGTGGGATCTTAGCTTCCCAAATAGGGATTGAACCTGCACCCTCTGCATTGGAAGCCAAAGTCTTAACCACCAGACTGCCAGGGAAGTCCCTTCCTTGTAGTTTTTCAAGCTTCATGGCCCGTAGTCCAAGAATTTGCCTGTTTGGCTTACTTTCACTTCAGTGGCCTGCAGGCAGGCACAATGTCAAATTCAGGTTTTTCTTTGTAACTTCTAAAGCTTCCTTCAATCTTGCATCATGTAACCTGCAAGGCCTCTTAATCCCATAAACTCTGAATCACATCTCCTACCCTCTAAACTACATACCATTTTTCTGCTCTTTCAGCCCCACCTGGAGTTTCATGGGTGAATTCTCTGTGTTGGCCCCTAGGTTACAAGTGGTGGGTGTTACTCAGCACAGGAGTAAGCTGCCTGAGTTAAAGACCTGCAGCTTCTGCATGAATAAATGCTGCTTGCTCTTCCTGTAGTGCTCCAGGGTATAGTAAATTTTGATTTCTTTATTTTAATCTTGTTTGTACGCATGTCTAATTACACTTGTTGGTTTAGCTCTGTGTAGAGAGTGTTGGGTAATGTTATTATCCAGGGTTTACTCATCTTGGAATGTCAGCCAGAGGCCTAGAGTTGAAATAACATTACTAAGGTTGGGTCAGCATTGCTGTTAGGGTCTGTGTAATTTTAGAGATTTATATGTTGGATGTAAATATTCACAATGGACTCAAGGAAGACAGGAATTTTCTCACCAGGTTTCAGGTGATTTGAAAAACAGATAAGAAGATGACTGGCATTTTAGAGACTGTTTTTTTGTTCTCAGGATTTAAACAAATTTTATTGCAGTATAATTGATTTAACATGTTAATTTCTGCTGTGCAACAATTTTTTGGATTTTTAAATGAGTCACTCCCTTTAAAATCAAATAGATTGCATTAGTTTTTTCTGATTTTAATATATTTCAGACAGGTAGAAATATGTATGCATATGTATAAATAGCAATGCTTTAAAGCTAACCACTTCAAAACTATTATGACTGAATAAATTAATATATAACTGCTATTGAGACTAAAGAAATACATTTCAAAGAGTTACTGAAATAAACTCTGACTTTCTCCACCTTTGACAATAAAATTACAGCTGCTATCATGTGTAAATTCATATAATTTTTTAATAATATATGACACATTGTGTCTTGATTTGCATTTTACTCTTTCCCAAATCACCTGTAATTCAGTTCCCCAAACTCACACCTTTTGTTATCAAGTTTCAGCATCTTTTGTCAATTTAACTTTTCAAAATCTGATGGCAAATGGTAAGAGTACTCCCCATTTCCATTTCAGAAGAGATGTGTAAAGTTGTTACCTTCCTGCTATTCCAATGTATGATAGCTGCTGCTACTGCTAAGTCACTTCAGTCGTGTCCGACTCTGTGTGACCCCATAGATGGAAGCCCACCAGGCTCCCCCTTCCCTGGGATTCTCCAGACAAGAACACTGGAGTGGGTTGCCATTTCCTTCTCCAATGTGTGAAAGTGAAAAGTGAAAGTTAAGTCGCTCAGTCGTGTCTGACCCTTAGCGACCCCATGGACTGCAGCCTACCAAGTTCCTCCATCCATGGGATTTTCTAGGCAAGAGTACTGGAGTGGCTTGCCATTGCCTTCTCCGGTATGACAGCTAAGCCTCTTTTATCCTTAGGAAAACTACAAGTTTGAGCAAGGTAGGCATCTACAAATACTTGAACTCAGCTGGAGGAAAAGGTGAGTAATGTTTGTTCCTTCCTTAAAATCCTAGTTCTATCAATTACTAGTGGTATGACCTTGGTTAGCATTTTGCCTCATTTTCTGTTTTGTTGAATGGAAATGATAAATAGTACCTGGTTCATCAGGTTGTACTTAGAATTAAATAAATTAAGCATTGTGTTGGCCAAAAGTTCTTTTGGGTTTTTTTCCATAACATCTTATGTTTTGGTCAACCCAATATGTAAAGATCTTAGGAGAGCACCTGGCTATTATTATTTCAGTCATTAAGTTCTGTGATGAAAGACCCCTCAATGTTTGTAAGTTAAATGGCAGGAGTCCATTGGAGGATGGTCTGCCTCATTTTAAACTTATAAAAAGATTTTCTGAACAATAAAGAGCACCTGTAGCAGAGCAGATGGAAGATAGAGTAAGAAAAAATAAAAAGATTTGTTGAAAGCAACTTAAGAAAGAAAGAAAGTGAAGTCGCTCAGTCGTGTCCAACTGTTTGGGACCCCATGGACTGTAGCCTACCAGACTCCGCCCTCCATGGGATTTTCCAGGCAAGAATCCTGGAGTGGGTTGCCATTTCCTTCTCCAGGGGATCTTCCCAACCCAGGGATTGAACCTGGGTCTCCTGCTTTATAGGCAGACGCTTTACCATCTGAGCCACCAGGGAAATACTAAGCATTTTGCTAGATCTCTGAAACCCACGACTATAGAAGAGAAAATGTAAAGAACTCAAAATAGCTTTAGAGCAGTTTTGAAAGAAAGATCTATACCTGAATACACAGATTTCCAGAGTAAAGCAAGGACTCCAGAAAGAATGGGAGAAAACCAGCTTATGATCTGCCTTAGGGCACAAATATGGACTGTGGATTTCTTAAATCCCTTCCTAATCAGTTGCAAATGAGACAGTTCCACACATGTCGGAACAAGACACATTTTTGCTTGCAATGCTGACTTGGCTGCTCACTAATTGTGACTTTGAGGAAACCTCTCAAACCTTTTAAATATGTTTCATCACTAGTCAAATGAAACTAAATACTTGGTTCATATCTGTGAGTCTAATCTGTTTTGTTATATGCATTTGTTTGCTCTATTTTTTAGATTCCACGTATAAGATATCATACAGTATTTGTCTTTGACTTATTTCACGTAGAGAGCCTAATACTCTCTAGGTTTAAGAGTTACCAGTGGGGAGAGGGGAGGGGAGATAAGGGTGGGAGAGAAGGGATTAAGAGACACAAACTACTATGTATAAAATACATAAGCATCAAGGAAATACTGTATAGCACCAGGAAATACAGTCCTTACTTTGAAACAACTTTAGTGGAGTATAATCTATAAAAATATTGAATACTGCGTTGTACACATGAAACTAATATAATATTGTAAATCAGCTATACTTCAAGAAAAAATAAAATACTTGCATAAGAGTACTGCCTTGAGAAAAAAAAAAAAGCACACTGTCTGATAATATAGGACAACGTTTTCTTCCCTTTGCTTGACCGTGCCAAGGGCTCACTAGGACACAGTGAGGTAGAGAGTATGCCTTTTCCTTGGTGTACCAGGTGTCTGTCCCCAAGGGTAAAATGCTGTAGCCCAGGAAATTGTGGTAGTGACTGTCTTCACAGTGAAGAAACTCCAGCTAATCTCTTTTTCCCAAGGAAATTGAAGGATCAAATGTTTTCAATTTGTCTCCACCCAAATTAGCCTTCCTAGTTAAGGAGTGGGCAAGGTGTGATACAGGCAAAATCTCTTATAATTACCATGCTTGATTTTTGTTTTGGCTAGCAGAAATCTTTATGGCGAGAAGGGGAAACAAAACATCCAGTCCCCACCAAAGGCTCCCAAACCCAAGGTATAATCAGGCTACCAAAATTTTAATGATGTAGCAGAAGTATTTTAATTATTCAGAATTAACACTTAGTGTAGTGCTTCCCTGGTGGTTCAGTGGTAAAGAATCCACGTGACAATTCAGGAGGCACAGGTACGATCCCTGGTGTGGGAAGATCCCCTGGAGGAAGAAATGGAAGCCCACTCCAGTATTCTTGCCTGGGAAATCCAAGAGACAGAGGAGCCTGGGGGGCTACAGTCCATGGACAAAGGAGTTGGACACTGCTGCTGCTGCTGCTAAGTCACTTCAGTCGTGTCCGACTCTGTGTGACCCCATAGACGGAAGCCCACCAGGCTCCCCCGTCCCTGGGATTCTCCAGGCAAGAACACTGGAGTGGGTTGCCATTTCCTTCTCCAATGTGTGAAAGTGAAAAGTGAAAGTGAAGTCGCTCAGTCATATCTGACTCATAGCGACCCCATGGACTGCAGCCTACCAGGCTCCTCCATCCATGGAATTTTCTAGGCAAGAGTACTGGAGTGGCTTGCCATTGCCTTAGCAACTAAACACAAACAAACAGTGTATTTTAATACTCAGTTGACACTACAAACCACAAATGTATGGAATCTATGCAGAAAAAGAGGGAAAAAAAAGTCAAGGTGAAAGATTAAAAAGCTAATTGGTTGTTGAAACGGAGGTACACACTATACACACACACACACACACACACTCACACACAAGAAATCCTCATTGAATGGAGCATTTGTGGGTACACATGAGAGCCCAGTGCTTACAATCATAAACTGATCCACAGAGAGTGTGGATAAAATAGTTTAACTATCTCTCAAAACTTGGCAGTATTTAATACCAAAAAAATGTAAGGCAAAGAAAGAGAAATAACTAATTATTATTTTCATAACTTAACTTCCTTTTTTACCCAAATTCCCTTTCCATTCACTTCCACAACCTGATGAAAGTTATTTTATTTTTAAGAAAGTGTTCTGGCAGCCTACCTTTCTAAAACTGCATAGGTTTACAAAACCCATTTCTTTCCTATTTTCTAAATAGCTGCAGGCAGAATCATGAAAATTATAGAAAAACACAATCTTCTACTTTATCTTGATATGCATTCTATATTGTGTCACCGGTGGGAAAAATAATATCTTGCCTTCATGCACAGTTCAGCATATAAAAGGCAATCTATTTGAATAACTATGCAAAGAGCTACAGCTAAGCAATAAAATACAAGTCAAGAAAGTATCTATACACCATCCTTTTATGAATGTTTTAAAATGGGATCACGTATACTTCTAGTCTGATCACAAGAGTCATTAAAGTTACTATCCTAGCCAAGTTCATGTTGTACTGGGCAAAAAGCTTAAAGTTTGTTTTTCAACTTCCAATAGTTGGCCTTCTTAGCTTTTACTAAGTAATATACAAAGTGTTATCATGACTTCTATATTGCAGAATTCCAAAAGGGAGTTCCTATTTATTTGGAAGCATGAACGCTTAGTTGGTAAAGAATCCACCTGCAATGAAGGAGACCCCAGTTAGATTCCTAGGTTGGAAAGACCCACTGGAGAAGGGATAGGCTACCCACTCTAGTATTTTGTGGCTTCCTTTGTGGCTCAGCTGGTAAAGAATCCACCTGCAATGCAGGAGACCTGCTTTTAACTCTTGGGTTGGGAAGATCCTCTGGAGAAGGAAAAGGCTACCCACTCCAGTATTCTGGCCTGGAGAATTCTGTGGACTGTATAGTCCATGGGGTAACAAAGTGTTGGACATGACTGAATGACTTTCATTTCACTTTACTTATTTACCCAACTTTCGTTATGGTGTGTTATCTAATTCCTTTCTTTAATTTGGAGGGTAGTCATTGAGGTTTGCTTGAAATGATTTATTTAAATAATTTATTTTTATAAAACTGTCAGTGTCTTAAATATTTTTCAGGGAATGTTTGTTCTATTTTAGCTGTAGGGATCTTAAAAATGAAAAAGAAAGAAAAGCTAGTCTTGTAGTTTTAATTTAAAAAAAAATTCACACAAAACAATTAAATCACATAGTATTAGATAACCCAAGGGACTCCCCAAGTGGCTCAGTGGTAGAGAATCCACCTGCCACTGACTCGATGGACATGAGTTTGAGCAAGCTCCAGGAATTGGTGATGGACAGAAAAGCCTGGCATGCTGCAGTCCATGGTGTCACAAAGAGTCGGACATGACTGAACGACTGAACTGAACTATCAATGCAGGAGACACAAGAGATGTGGGTTTGATCCTTGGGTTGGGAAGATTCCCTGGAGAAGGAAATGCCAACCCACTCCAGTATTCTTGCCTGGAGAATTCCATGGACAGAAGAGCCTGGTGGGCTATAGTCCATGGGGTTGCAAGACTGAGCAGTTGAGCACACACACACAATAAATGATAACCTAAGATCATCTTGAGAGAAGTACAATTTCCGTTTTACCTTACATAATTTTCATGGCACTCTCAGGAAACATTTGAAAATTTCTTATCAGTCTTTAGAAATAAATAGAAACGTGATTGATCCAAACTTCTCTGATGAGTGGTGGGAGGGAGGCTCAAAAGGAAGGGGATATATGTATCCACATAGCTGATTCATGTTGTTGTACAGCAGAAAGTTGAAAAATCACAACACTGTAAAATAATTGTACTCTAAAAACAAAACAAAAACAGAAACTTTTTTATTAAGTAGCACTTTCTCACACAATCTCATCAGATTGGGTATCATTTGTCAAAAACCTTGAGGGACAGTGGAATGTAAAACAAGAAAAAATTTTGCTTCAGAGAAATCTGAATGGAATAGCTTTTTGTGCATATTTGGAAATAGTGTTTCCATTGCTTAACAAGGTATGTTAAAATTATTTTGCATAACTATCAGTGTAAGGACTACTTTTCCCAGGCACAATCTAAACTCCCTCTTTTAATGATCTTTCTGGTCCCGTCACTGCTGGCACCCCACCCACTTTGTAGAAATCCTGCTTGTGTTGCTCACAAAGTTTGAAATCTTGCCAGACATACTGGTATCTTTTAAAAATCCCCACTGTACTTAAGTATTACTTCATAGAAAAGCCAAAATTCATGGACATGAGCCAACCCCAGATGGTTTTGCCTAAATATTTGCTTTAGTGTAAAAATCTTTAGTTAGCAAATTGATGTTATATATAAGAAAAGAGGGCAGAGTCCAGGGCAGAGGTCTGTAAGCTCACACTTAAATCAGTAGTCAGTTTAAACTTGGACACACAGAAGAATATGCTGAAAGTCTTTTAGAAATACTGATGCCTTGCTCCTACCTGTAACATTTTGATACAATTAGTATGGGGTGCAAGCTGTAGATCACAATCTTTCTTTTCTTAAGTCCAGGTAATTTAATTGTGCAGCAATTCTGGGGGTCACTGACTTGCCCTGTAGCTTTTACACACTTTGCTGCTGCTGCTGCTGCTAAGTCACTTCAGTCGTGTCCGATTCTGTGTGACCCCATAGACGGAAGCCCACCAGGCTCCCCCGTCCCTGGGATTCTCCAGGCAAGAACGCTGGAGTGGGTTGCCATTTCCTTCTCTAATGTGTGAAAGTGAAAAGTGAAAGTGAAGTCGCTCAGTCATGTCCGACCCTTAGCAACCCCATGGACTGCAGCCCACCAGGCTCCTCCATCCATGGGATTTTCTAGGCAAGAGTACTGGAGTGGCTTGCCATTGCCTTCTCCATACACACTTTGAGATGGGCCCAAATAATACTCTTCTAGCTCTTTGCTCACTTAATTTTTTTTTATAAATGATGATTGCTCACAAGTCTCCTTCCCACCTCCATCCCTCATAACCTCAGGAAAAATGAAATGGTTGCCTCTATCTCATGATTTTTCATAAAGCTTTAAGACATGTCTACAATAGGGAAATGTACAGGAAAGGATATTCATCTTGATTATGTTAATCCTCCTTAGCCAAGAAATGGGAAGTTGAGATCATCCCTCTGGATCAACAGAGATATGTTTATCATTGCCTTAAAATTTTTGGAGGTAATTTGAATACATCCTTTGGGTTCGTAAAAGATTCATGAAATGCAGTATATTTCCCTGTGGGTCACTCTATACCATGTAGAATACTAAACGCTGTGACTTTGCTTTTTATTTTTCCAAATGCTATTATTTCAGAGTTCTCAGTGATTCAGTATGAGTACACCAATTTAACTCTATAATAGTCATCATGGTTTTGCCTCTTCATGTAAAATATTTTCAGCTATATCTCTTCAGCAAGGCTTTAAAATAAATGGTAATTTGCAAAGAGGTAATAATAGTGTTTAGCAATATCTTCACAAGAAAAATTTAGAAAATGCTTATAAAGTTTGATTGACTCTTATTGGACACCTGTGCATTAAGTAAATATGTTCAGGGCCCTTTTGCATGGGCTAAAAGTGAAAAGGTTGGCTTGAAGCTCAACATTCAGAAAACAAAGATCATGGCATCTGGTCCCATCACTTCATGGGAAATAGATGGAAAAACAGTGGAAACAGTGTCAGACTTTATTTTTTGGGGGCTCCAAAATCACTGCAGATGCTGATTGCAGCCATGAAATTAAAAGACGCTTGCTCCTTGGAAAGAAAGTTGTGACCAACCTTGATAGTATATTAAAAAGCAGAGACATTACTTTGCCAACCAAGGTCCATCTAGTCAAGGCAATGGTTTTTCCCGTGGTCATGTATGGATGTGAGAGTTGGACTGTGAAGAAAGCTGATCGCCGAAGAATCGATGCTTTTGAACTGTGGTGTTGGAGAAGACTCTTGAGAGTCCCTTATACTGCAAGGAGATCCAACCAGTCCATTCTAAAGGAGATCAATCCTGGATGTTCATTGGAGGGACTGATGCTAAAGCTGAAACTGCAATACTTTGGCCACCTCATGCGGCGAGTTGACTCACTGGAAAGGACTCTGATGCTGGGAAAGGTTGGGGGCGGGAGGAGAAGGGGACGACGGAGAATGAGATGGCTGGATGGCATCACCGACTCTGTGGACATGCGTTTGAGTGTACTCCGGGAGTTGGTGATGGACAGGGAGGCCTGGCGTGCTGTAGTTCATGGGGTCGCGGAGAGTCGGACACGACTGAGCGACTGAAGTGAACTGAACTGAACTGAAAACGAGGCAAGAGGTATTTCCAGAGATATCATAGCACTGACGTTGGTTGTGACTACTAATATTTTCAGTATTAGAAGTCTTCTTTAGATATACATAATCAATGTTGCAAATTTAATTTATTGTCTACATCAGGAACTCTAGAGCTTGTTATTCTTCTTTATTCTTAAACATTTTTCTAAATATATTTAAATACTTAGTAATACAAATAATAATAGTTAATGTATTGTTAGTAATAATAACAGGTAACTGTTTGCCAGAAATATGCTAAACATGGTATGGAATTATTTTAATTAAGTCTTCTGAAGCTCAGTAAGGTGAGAATTTTGTTATCCTTACTTCCTAGATGTGGAAATGGGGTTGCTGAGGCTAAATGGATTTCCCTCAGTTACACAGAGCATAAACTGTGAAAGCTAGGATTCACACTTAGGTTGATTATCTCCAGAATCCATGCTCATTATAATGTAACAAAATTAACATCAGAGTTTAGCCAAGTGAGTGACATTTAAACATCCTGAAGAAAAGTTTAAAAGCCAGTCGGTAGTTATTGGCCAATGTAATGTGCTATCCAGATATTTAGAAACATGAATGCATATTGATTTTATTTTATTTTTAACCAAAAACTTGGTGCCATTTACATGCATCTTTATTTTTACATAAATGGATTTACAATTAGCAAAATCCAAAATGTTTTCAGAATAAGTATATCAATGTTTGAATATGAAAGACTATATGAATTACCACCATCTGGATATTAATTAATGAGGCTTTCTTTTCTTAAACATTTTGAATGAGTTAAACATAAGGAGAATACTCATTGCCTATTTTGAGTATAAACCTTATATCCATCCTTTATCATCTAACTTACAATCACACTGGTACCAAGGGTCAGGCTCTTTATAACATCAAACTCAAATAGCTTAGCACATAACTGTTTTCTTTCAAGGACATCCCATAAATACCCCCAAACAACATTTAGGTTTTCCTAGTCGCTACATTCACAAGGTGATAAGTGTTCTGATGTGCTTAGGCAATACCTAAAATTGAACAATTCCCTTGTAAATAACTGTCATTCCATAATTGCAGATAGGAACTGGCATACTTTTTAGATGGAATGTCTCATAAACTGTCTATAAATTTTAAGAAGATGAGTTACCATTTAAAAGTGAATATATGGAAACTTGGATACAGTTTGAAAAACATATTGGAAATATGAATAAATATAAACAGAATTATAAGAATAAAAACTGTCCCCAAATCAGAGAAAATGAGGGGATAGTCAAGGGTGCTGAAAATACAAAAACCTGCACACACACACACATACACCTACATATATGTGCATTCATATATGTTAGGAACACTCATGTAGGATTATGTATCTTTTGATGAGAATAAAAAGCCTGTGAATCTAATAGCTAAACTTGAATGGATATTTACTGCTGATATCTGTACATAATAGCTATCGATATGGATGATATTGCTAGACTCAGTATGTGGTGTCTTTTTATTCATTATGGTAATTCTGTGAAGCAGATATTACTATCATCCTCAGTCCACAAATGGGAAAGACAACTTGCAGAGCAACTGAGAAACAGCCAGTGTCTTATAACCTTCGTGGCTATGTTTGACTCTGAAACACCTGACACTTTCCTAACATAGTGTGTGTGTGTGTGTGTGTGTGTGTGTGTGTGTGTGTGAGTCAGTCAGTCACATCTGACTCTTTGTGGCACCATGGACTATAGTCTGCCAGGCTCCTCTATCCATGGGATTATCCAGTCAAGAATACTGGCATGGGTTGCCATTTCCTTCTCCAGGAAAATGCCACATTAACTGAAATTAATTGCTTTTCTTTTTTCTTTTGCTTTCCTGGTTCTAAATGGCCTCTTGCATGAAGAGGAGAGAAATCCAGGTATATAGCTATAGAATCTTGCCATAAATATTTTCCAGAATCATAGAATATGGTTATCTCACGTTGTCTGTTATATGGTTGAAAAGACTGTTAAGTTAAAACAATTATTTTATTCTAAATGACCCTTATTTCAGGCTTATTTAGTCATGGGTTTATTTTTTCAATTTCCAATGATAAGTAAAAGTTAGTAAAAGTTAGCTTACAGTTCTCAAATTAGAAGTATAACTTTAAAATTCTGAAAGAAGATTCAGTAAAATTCAATGACCACCATGAAATATTTTGAAAAGTGAAAAAATTAAGAAAAATTATTTTATTTCTTAGTATATGTTCTAAAAACCATCTAGACCTAGTCTTTCAGGTGCTCAGAGGCATGATGCTTTATTGCATTTGAGAAAGAGTATAAATGGCATAAAATATGAGAAAAATTACAAGCAACTTAAAATTTTAGAGAGTAATAAAAGACTATATTAATACATATAATTATGAGTTCATTAATTCATTTGCATGCTCAGCTGTGTCTTGATTCTTTGCAACCCTATGGACCATAGCTCCCCAGGCTCCTCTATCCACAGGATTTACCAAGCAAGAATACTGGAGTAGGTTGCCATTTCCTCCTTCAGGGGATCTTCCCCACCAAGGGGTAGAACCCGAGTCTCCTGTGTCACCTGCATTACAGGCAGATTCATTAGCAGGCAGTTCCCAAATAATACTGATGATGCTGGTCTAGAGACCATATTTTGGGAACCAATGAATTGGATGACCTGTAAGTTCTCTATTATGTCTAACATTCTGACTTTTCTATGGGAAGATTTCAAAATATTTCCCCCAAATTTCCTTCAACAATATTTTAATCTTGATCTTTTCACATTTCTATACGTAAATAATAAAATAGACACATCTTTATACTGGACACCCATTTGCTTCATAGCATTTTCTAACCTTATTTTTAAAGGAGAATGAAATCTACACTGTATCTAATCTATTCTCTTTTGTCTATTGTTCTTATTATTGACATTTTAACAGATATGAAGAAAGAGAAGTTAACATCCTCAAAAGCTTGCTAGTGAAAACTCTCAGGTTTAACTCAAGTTCTTTTCTCCTGGGTCACTAAATTATGCTTTAGTTCAATCTTGTTTTAGAGATGTGCTTGATATTATATCTTCTACTGAGGAAGGATTTTGAAATTATTTTGGTATCTCTCTATGCTCTAAATGTGAATAGATTCAAATCTGAATCAACACAACAATCTCAAGGTGCAATTTTTCTGGGTAATAGTGTGAACACAATGATACCAACCGTCAGAATAATTATCTTCACAGCCCAGCTTAGTAGTTTGAATGTGTATCTGATGTGTCAGCTTTGATATGAGTTCTGGGTATACATATCAGTTCCATAATGCTTTTTTTTCCCTTTCAAAAAGACAAGTTCAACAAGAGCTCTTTAGCAGTCATGAGGCTGGGACAAGGTTATATAGTTGCCTGATATCTCAGCCGCTCTCTTGTCACCCGGCTTGTACTGCAATACTTAGCAAATAATTGTCAGCAAGGAGCTAGAAGAGGAATCCAAGGGCAGACCTACATTCCAGGAGTGTTCCTCTCTCATGGCAGCTGCAGAGTTCAGGATGCTCTGGTCAGTTTGCTTACAGCAGATCCAAATTACCTTTTGCACATGTATAGGTCAACATGAAAATATTACATTGCATTTTGCCCTTTCTACAATCAATCCACACAAATTGTTGATGTCTGAATTTAGACAATCTTATTTCTACATGAGGAACTCAGGTATAATTTAAGATACTGTCTTATCAGGGGAAGAGTCTTTTTATCGCCTAATATTCTGAGGCAGCTGTGAGATTTTGCTTGTGCAGCCCCATATCCTGGCTGGCTCTGCCAGCAGGGCTGAGTGGGAGGGGTACCACCCTCCCAGGAAGTTAGAAAGTAAGAAAGCCTTGTGCCCTCAACCAGTCTTTATGTTGCCCTTGTACTTGATTTGACATTGCTGTACCCTACTCGGGCCCCTGAGTGCTGACTTGGACATTTATTCTTAAAGTTTGGTGTCCATGGGTTTCCGTCTGGCCTTTGCCATAATTGTCTGCTGCTGGTAATTTGGTAGAATTCCTGGTTATAAATAACATTCTAATAAATAATGAAAAATGAGAAGTAAAAACTGATTGCTGGTGATTTCAGACACACTGTGATAATTTGGGAGGGGGGGAATAAACAGGTTCTGACCTCAGGATGGTAGCACAAATTGCGAAGAGTCAAGGGTAATGACAGTTCCACTCATGTTGCTCAGTGTCAGGATATACTCCTATTAGATTATCATCATATGAGTAAAAACACAGTAATTGCCTGGCATGGAGCAAATGTTTAATAAGTGAGGCCAATTACCATGCTTATCCAATTAAGTATATAAATTTATTTGTAATGAAAGTCCTCTATAATCAGGCTAAATATCACCTCTGGGCACAGTCCATGCTTCAGCCAAACATGTTTCCTGCAAAGGGCCCCTGGACTAGAATGCTCCCATTCCCTTTGTGGTTGTCATATGCATCCTGAACATTCTGGTCTTGCAAAAGTGCTTCTTCCTTCTTAACTGGATAGCCTCTACCTCCTGTCAACAGCCCCCAGGACATTTCGTTCTTCTCTTACAGGCATTTAAATAGGGTTTTTCAAAGTGACTAGTTCAATTCTCAGCTCTACCACAAACTAGCTCTGTGATCGAGAAATTCATTTAGCACTTCTGAGTCAAAGTTTTCTTTTTCTTTTTTTAATTTATTTATTTTAATTGGAGGCTAATTACTTTACATTTTTGTATTGGTTTTGCCATACATTGACATGAATCTGCCCCAGGTATACATGTGTTCCCCATCTTGAACCCCACCTCCCACCTCCCTCCCCATCCATCCCTCTGGGTCATCCCAGTGCACCAGCCCCCAAGCATCCTGTATCATGCATTGAACCTGGACTGGTGATTTGTTTCACATATGATGATATACATGTTTCAATGCCATTCTCCCAAATCATCCCACCCTCGCCTTCTCCCACAGAGTCCAAAAGACTGTTCTATACATCTGTGTCTCTTATCTGAAAAAATGGGGTAATAATACCTGCCACACAAGGAATTAAAATTAAGGTTTATAAATTATCTGCATAGAGCACAATAAACAGATGTTTTTTATTATTAAGAATAATGGATATGAATAATGAATGACTCAATGGACATGAATTTGAGCAAACTCCAGCAGATAGTGAAAGACAGAGAAGCCTGGCATGCTGCAGTCCATGGGGTCGCAAAGAATCAGACATGACTTAGTGACCGAACAACAAGTTATTAAGAAAAACACAGTAGGGCTTGATTATAAAGATTATCATAGAGAGTGGCAGTACTGAATAAAATAGAGACTTGACTAAGTGGATCTTCTAATTTAAAACCCTTTGCAGATTCCCCTTCATGTTCGAACTGTACTAGTTAGAGAATTATTATCTCTGATTATCAGCATATCAAAGGTAAATCTAGTCATAAGTGAATGCATATGGGTATAGACACATGATTTTATGGGGTTTTTTGTACTAAGGAAAATTCATATCTGAAAATATTTCCCTTCTATACTTTCATGAATATTCTAGCAGTTAGTTTAAGACTGATGGACATTCAGTCTGCAGCTTCCTATAAGGTTTATGACTCCAAGCACTTTGGGGATATAACACTGAACTAACAAGCACACAGTACCTGTGACCCACTGTTAGAGCCTTTCCCTGAGCAGTTTTTCATAGAGAGATGGCCGAGGGAAAAAGCATGATGACAGAGTATACATAGGCTTGGGACAAAGAAGGCAAGAATTCAATATTCGCACACTTCAAGTTTTGTCCAAAAATGTTCCGATATCCCTCCTGAGGATAATATCCTACCTTGTTGAGTATTTGTTAATTGCTTCATCCTCCTGTCATTCTATTTCCAAGAGGAAGGCCCTATTTACTTAAACTTTTTCATCTTATCTTATATTTGAACTTTAGGTACACAGGTTTGCATTAATAATCCTTGACTTTTGATGCACTAGTTTCATTGATCTGAGCATGGTCCACCTATATACATATACTTACTTAATACTGTAATAAGAACCCATGAACCCAACATCTCAAAGGCCTAATTATGAATCTGTTATTATCTTGGTCTTTATAAAAATTTAAATAAATATATGTATTATACCATGACCACCTGAGCACCAAAGAATTGATGCTTTTGAATTGTAGTGCAGGAGAAGACTCTTGAGAGTCCTGTGGACTGCAAGGGGATCAAACCAGTCAATCTTAAAGGAAATCAATCTTGAATATTTGAATACTCATTGGAAGGACTGATGCTAAAGCTAAAGCTCCAATACTTTGGGCACCTGATGTGAAGAGCTAACTCATTGGAGAAGACTCTGATGTTCAGAAAGAGCGTGGGGAGGAGGTGAAAGGAATGACAGAGGATGAGATGGTTGGATGACATCATCGACTCAATGGACATGAGCTTGAGCAAACTCTGTTAGATGGTGAAGGACAGGGAAGCTTGGCACACTATAAGTCTATAAAGTAACAAAGAGTTGGACACAACTTAGAGACTGAACAACCACCTGATAAAATAGGTGACAGTAGACAAATGACTTATATCTTCCTACTGCCCACAGTTCTCCTTGGGGGAACTGACCCCTGTCTAATTCCTGTGATCCCAGAGGTCTGCCAATCCAAAGAACCCACACAACTAGCTTTAGTTCTCAATGAGCTCAAGCCATGCATTGATTTTTTTTCCCTTGTTGTCACTTGTCTGCCTTTTGACCTTATCTACACCCTAACCACCTACAAGTACTTAGGAGAGAGATGGTGGTAGTATGGAGCTCACAGTGGTGGAGCTGGTAAGGAGAATCAGATTATGGATATATTTGAAAGACAGAGGCAACACTATTTACACTGAATAGAAGTAAGGTGTGAGATAAGGAGACAGAGCAGTAAAGAATGGCTTGAAGGATGGAGCAGTTGAAAAATAGGAATGCCCTACTAACAGGCAGGGATACTAATATTGGAAGAGGAGTCTGTTTGGAGCTGGGTAGAAATAAGTTAATTTTTGAAGATGTTAACTCTGGGGGGCTATTAGATATCCTTAGATACCCAAGTGGAGGTGGCAAGTAGTTTGATCAATGGGTCTGTGGTTTAGAGCACACAGAGGCTGGGATTTAAGTTTGGAGGTGCAGCATGTAGATGACAGGCTAAGCCATGAAACCAGACGAGATCAGCAGTAATGAATGGAGATACAGAAGTGGACCAGAGACCAACCTGGGGCAATTCTGAGTCCAGAGAAATAAAGAACCATCCAAGGAGATCAAAGAGTATTAAGAAGGTGGTGTTTCCTAGGAGATGGGGCAAAGGGGGCTCCATGCAGGAAGGAGTTAACAGCTCTGTCCAAGTCACTGATGAGTCACGTAGTATGAGAACTGGGAATTGACCAGGAGTGGACTTGATAAGGGCTGTTTGACAGAATCAGTGTAAGTAATAATGATCAGATATGCAGATGACACTACCCTTATGGCAGAAAGTGAAGAGGAACTCAAAAGCCTCTTGATGAAAGTGAAAGAGGAGAGTGAAAAGGTTGGCTTGAAGCTCAACATTCAGAAAACAAAGATCATGGCATCTGGTCCCATCACTTCATGGGAAATAGATGGGGTAACAGTGGAAACAGTGTCAGACTTTGTTTTTTTGGGCTCCAAAATCACTGCAGATGCTGATTGCAGCCATGAAATTAAAAGACGCTTGCTCCTTGGAAGGAAAGTTATGACCAACCTTGATAGTATATTAAAAAGCAGAGACATTACTTTGCCAACCAAGGTCCGTCTAGTCAAGGCAATGGTTTTTCCCGTGGTCATGTATGGATGTGAGAGTTGGACTGTGAAGAAAGCTGTTCACCGAAGAATCGATGCTTTTGAACTGTGGTGTTGGAGAAGACTCTTGAGAGTCCCTTGTACTGCAAGGAGATCCAACCAGTCTATTCGGAAGGAGATCAATCCTGGGTGTTCATTGGAAGGACTGATGCTAAAGCTGAAACTGCAATACTTTGGCCACCTCATGCGACGAGTTGACTCACTGGAAAAGACTCTGATGCTGGGAAAGGTTGGGGGCGGGAGGAGAAGGGGACGACAGAGAATGAGATGGCTGGATGGCATCACCGACTCGATGGACATGAGTTTGAGTGTACTCCGGGAGTTGGTGATGGACAGGGAGGCCTGGCGTGCTGTGGTTCATGGGGTCGCGGAGAGTCGGACACGACTGAGCGACTGAACTGAACTGAACTGAACTGAATAATGATCAATATCGTACTAGTTTCATAGTTGCTGTTCAGTTGCTAAGTCGTGACCAACTCTTTATGATTCCATAAACTACAGCATGCCAATCTTCCCTGTCCTTCACTATCTCTTGGAGTTTGCTTAAACTCATGTCCATTATGTCAATGATGCCATCCAACCAGCTCATCCTCTGTCACCTCCTTTTATTCCGGCCCTCAGTCCTTCCCAGCATCAGGATCTTTTCCAATGAATTAGCTCTTCACATAAGGTGGTCAAAGTATTGGAGTTTCAGCTTCAGCATCAGTCCTTCCAATGAATATTTAGGGTTGATTTCCACTTAGATCTTTGAGATTTGGGGTGCATGGTGAAATGTTCATTGGTATAGATTCAGGGGAGAATGAAAGAAGAGAAATTGTTGATAGTATTGATGTTCAGTTTCCCCCATGAAAGGTCCAGCTTAATCTTTTTGGAAAGATTTATTTGCTTTTAGACACTTTACTAAATGTAAAATTTACATGACAATTAATTTAATAAATTCCTTTCTAGCTTCTAATGAAATATCTGTGCCTTTTTGTCCACTGTTATGACTGAGACGTATGGTATGCAATAAAATTATTAATAATGTTATCCTTTCAAATGAGAATCTATTCCTTGATTCACACCATTAAATAACCTAATCTGTGAGTCAAAATGTCAACCAATACCTTGGACTGGGTCCTAAGGATATTGGTGGGTAAAGAACATTCCTTTCCTGGTTTATTTTTTCTTCAGTATTAGTGCTAGCTTGACTCATTTCTATATCTGTTGTAAGATTGCTTTTTGCCCAGGAATTTGAAAATAATTTAGCTGGAGCATTTCTAACCAGATGTATGTATATGCTTCTTATTAAATTCTGGCTAGAATCCGTCAGTTCTGGAGCTGTATTGTTTTACAGATTTTGTGACTGGTTTGTCACAGAAAGTAGAATAAAATCCAATCTTTTTCTTTGTTTCTGGGTATCAGTTTCATTTGGCAATGCCAATATTTCCATAGCATCTACAAGATGATTGATGTTGAGTTGTGGCTGAGTCTGAGGGATTGTGATAACACACATTCATGGGCCTGAACCCAGTGTATCACCAGACAGACCAAGAAAGGTCAGCTCTTCTCAGCAATGTGTCCCTAGCAATCTACTTGGTTTGAACTTCCAAACAAACAGATGGGTTTCAGTAATAAACACAAAACAGACCTACAGCTTGAGGATGAATATTTACTTTGTTACCTAAACTGTTGTGGTTAAGCATTAAAGTTTTCCACTTAAAATAATTAGTAAGGACAGACAAAATTATAATTATATAGGTTGTAAGAATTTCAACACAGGTACTTTAAAATATAGGCATTTGGTGATCTCAAACTATGTGATATCTCTGTTATTTCTAGGGAGTTTAAGATGTAAGCATAGATAATTTATATATATGTAACATTCATGAGCAAGTGAATAAGTGTTAGTCACTTATTCATGTCTGACTCTTTGAGATCCCATGGACTGTAACCCACTAGGCTCCTCTGTCCATGGGGATTCTCCTGGCAAGAATACTGGAGTGAGTTGCCATGTCTTCCTCCAGGGGATCTTCCCAACCCAGAGATTGAACCCAGGTCTCCCCCATTGCACACGGATTCTTCACCATATGAGCCACCAGGGAAGTCCAAGTATAACATAATTATTTTAAAAAGAAAATCACTATTATGAGAAATATAAGGTCAGAATGTAGAATTTTACCTAAATCTGTATAATCTTCTCTATTAGTTTGCTAGAACTTCTATAACAAATACCATACTGGGTGGATTAAACTACAGAAATTATTTCCCTACAGTCTTGGAAGCCAGCAGTCTTAAGATGAAGCTGTTGGCAGAATTGGTTTCTTCTATGGCTTCCCTCCTTCACTTATAGATAATCACCTTTTCCGTGCATCTTCATGTGGTCCTGCTTCTGCATGTCAATATTCTCTTCTTATAAGGACATCAGTCACATTAGTCACCTTATCTTAATTACCTCTTTAAACATCATATAACCGAACAGTGATATTCTGAGGTGCTGGAGGTAAAGAATTCAACATATCAGTGAAAGGAAAATTCAATATAGGTCTTAACATTTTCTATCATATTAGACAGTTTAAAACTCACGTCTAGAGCAATGGTTATTAAATACATTTGAGTGCATAATCTATCAGAAAAAATGTTTTCAACACATACCTATATACAGGCAAAAATTTCATAATTATATACATGTATATATTATGAATTTTATACATATTAATAATACTTTTATTGACTGATAAATTGAGACATCTGAAACATAATAGTGGACAATTTAAAAAATTATGTGAATTATTAAAATATTGCAATTTTTAAAATATTTTCTCTTTTTCATGGTTCATACTATCATTATCTAAGTTTTCAGAGTAATATGCATGTAGGGGGAAATCTGTCATGTCAATAATGAATATAATTTTATATTTCAGATAATTTTGTTTCTTTTATTCCGGTGAAGCAAATAAATTATTGTTTTCATGTCACAGTGTGGATGGAGTACCGCTCTAGGGGAAAGTCACTGCTTTAGTAACGAGATTTGAACAAAATTTCTGGCTTCATGAAGCTTACTTTTAGCAGGAATAGAGATTAAACAATAAACAAATATATATACAGTTGACCCTTGAACAATGTGTGGGTTTAGGAGCACTGACACTCAGCAGAATCAAAATTCTGAGTATAACTTGTAGTCAGTGGGCCCCCTTGTATATGTGGTTCTTCAGTATGCTTGGTTCCGTATCTGTGGATTCAAACAACCCCAGATTATGTGGTACTGTAGTATTTCCTATTGAAATAAATCTGCATATAAGTGAACTCATGAAGTTAAAATGTATGTTGCTCAAGGGTCAACTGTGGGTTTTAATTTTTTATTTACTTTTAAGAAGCACTTGCTGGAATCAAGATTGCTGGGAGAAATATCAATAACCTCAGATATGCAGATGACACCACCCTTATGGCAGAAAGTGAAGAGGAACTAAAAAGCCTCTTGATGAAAGTGAAAGAGGAGAGTGGAAAGGTTGGCTTGAAGCTCAACATTCAGAAAACAAAGATCATGGCATCTGGTCCCATCACTTCATGGGAAATAGATGGGGTAACAGTGGAAACAGTGTCAGACTTTATTTTTTGGGCTCCAAAATCACTGCGGATGCTGATTGCAGCCATGAAATTAAAAGACGCTTGCTCCTTGGAAGGAAAGTTATGACCAACCTTGATAGCATATTAAAAAGCAGAGACATTACTTTGCCAACCAAGGTCCGTCTAGTCAAGGCTATGGTTTTTCCAGTGGTCATGTATGGATGTGAGAGTTGGACTGTGAAGAAAGCTGATCGCCAAAGAATTGATGCTTTTGAACTGTGGTGCTGGAGAAGACTCTTGAGAGTCCCTTGGACTGCAAGGAGATCCAACCAGTCTATTCTAAAGGAGAACAATCCTGGGTGTTCATTGGAAGGACTGATGCTAAAGCTGAAACTCCGATATTTTGGCCACCTCATGCGACGAGCTGACTCACTGGAAAAGAGTCTGATGCTGGGAAGGATTGGGGGCGGGAGGAGAAGGGGACAACAGAGAATGAGATGGCTGCATGGTATCACCGACTCGATGGACATGAGTTTGAATGAACTCCTGGAGTTGGTGATGGACAGGGAGGCCTGGCGTGCTGTGATTCATAGGGTCGCAAAGAGTCAGACACGACTGAGCGACTGAACTGAAAAATTTTTTAAATGTATTTGTTTTTAATTGGAAGATAATTGCTTTACAATATTGTGTTGGTCTCTGCAATACATAAACATGAATCAACTGTAGGTATACATATGTCCCCTCCCTCTTGAACTTCCCTCACATCTGCCACCCCTTTCCACCCCTCTAGGTCATCAGAGAGCGCTGGGTTGAGCTCCCTGTATTCATATGGTCATATGATTCATTTAATCTGGTCCATATGGTAGTGTATATGTTTCCACGATACTCTCTCCATTCAGCCCACCTTCTCCTTCCTCCACTGTGTCCACAACTCTGCCTCTATGTCTGCATCTTCATTGCTGCCTGCAAATAAATTCATCAGTACCATCTTTCTAGATTGTATATGATGATGCAACAAGTGCAGAAATAAAGACTCAGCAAGATAGAGGAAAAGAGCTGTTTACTTGGAATGTGCATGGAGGACCTCTGTAAGGTTACATCAGAGCAGAGAATAAAGCGAAGGACAAAGCCTGGGGAAGGTTCAAGCAGTGCTTGAGGATGGCAGTTGGTTTGCTATGTGATCTATCTCCTCCCTCATGAAACTCTAAGTGTCACAGATGTAGGACATTTGGGCCGTTAGTCTCAAGGCACATACCTTGGTACCTTAGCAGTGCCTGATACAGAGTTAAAAAAAAAAGCAATACATAATTTATTAAATAACTCTATGTTCTTTAGCTTTTGAAAAGCAGTTTAGTGTGATGATAAGTTAGGGAAGAATTGTAAAGTTGTGATGGACAAAGATTCTATGTGAACAATAATATGAAAACAATTCTGATGTAAGCAATGAGAAATCTGCAGAAAATAAGTGGAACATTGATGATTAAAGATACAAGGAAACAAAAAGTAGACAACTAAATAAGCAAAAAAAGAAAAAAAAGAATAGACACCCAGTTCATTCAGTTTCTGTGGGAGTGGTTTAGTCCCTAAGTTGTGTCCAACTCTTGTGACACTATGGACTGTAGCCTACCCCAGTCTGCATTGACCATGGGATTTCCCAGGCAAGAATACTGGAGACAGGCAGTCTCCTGCATTACAGGTGGATTATTTACAGCTGAGCCCACCAGGGAAGCAAAACCCAATTTCCAGATCCAGGAGATTCCTTCTGTGTCATTTGAGTTCCAGGAAGCAGAGGCCGAGCTGAAGTTAGGAGTTCACAAGCGTTATTGGGAGGTAAGGCTTGAGAAATGTAGAAGAATAATGAAGCAAGACAGCAAAGAAATCCTTCAGACCTCAGTGCAGCAGTGCCAGGCCGACTCCTGGGGCAGGGGAGGAGTAGGTATGGAGATGGAAGGTTGGGAGAAAGAGGATTGAGCAGGGGGCACCTCTGAGCAAGTTGTACATCTGGAAGTGTCTCTACCACCCTAGAGGGCACACCAGAGCAGAGATTGCCCTTGGAGAGGGATTGCATTGGGCAGAAATAGCCAGGCCCTATCCTCTGGCAGTGCTCTGTTATTGCTGGGCCCCTGGGGGAGAAGAGAAGCAGACCTTACTGGAGGAATGTCTGAAGGCTGTTAGCTCCTTGCAGCCTCAATGCAAGCTCTTCCTTAAGAGGAGACCAGAGAGGTGCCCCATGTTCACCACTCTGACAGAGGCAGCAGCTGCCCTGATGGCACACTGGGTGGCCTTCTAGAGGACTCACAGGAGAGGTTTCATACCCTGCATTTTTGTTCTCTTGTGCTGTCATTATTAGTTTTAACAGCAGTTAGACTTATCTGTCAGATATCTTTTTAAGCTCCGTATTTTGTGTGTATTGATTTTTTTTAATTCAAAAATTTAGGCAGTTATCCAGTGTTAAGCTGCAAATATTACAAATGGCTAAAACAAGGGGACTAGTTGTGGTGTCTCATCCCACCTTACCCTTTTCTCAAATTCCTCATATAATCTCCATCAAATATGCTTCTCCTGTTACAGAACCAGACTTGGGTCCCTTTGCCCACATGCAGTGAAACAAATCTACTGACACCAGGTTATGGTGCCGGTGTGGTGTTTATTCCAGAGTCCAGGCTATTGTTGTTCAGTCACTAAGTCATGTCCAACTCTTTGAGACACCATGGTACTAGCTCACCAGGCTTCTTTGTCCATGGGATTTTCCAGACAAAATAACTGGAGTGGGTTGCCATTTTCTTCTCCAGGGGATCTTGCAGATCCAAGATCAAACCTGCATTGGCAGGGGGATTCTTTACTGCTGAGCCACCAGGGAAGCCCTAAAGAGTCCAGGTAACTCATGCTTAAAGGACCCAAATTCCATGAAGGTTTTCAGGGAAAGGTTTTTAAAACCAGGGTGAAGGGGAGTGATGTGGTGTGTGTGATCAGCTTGTGAATGTTCTGATTCGTTGGAGGTGAAGTAATCAGGAGTCAACATCATCAACCTTCTGGTTCCACCTGGCCTGGGGTCTACATGTTTGTGGGCAGCATACAGTTAACTTCTTCCACACTGTGGGGATTACAGGATCTGCAAAACCACTCAAAGGATATGTCTCAGAATATCATCTTTAGCCCTTGAGGAACTAAAAGTTTAATGGCTAAATTATTATTATTTTGTCTTGCTTGACTGTTTCCTTTTCTGTATTTTCTCACTTCTCTGATTAAATTTACTCTTTGGAAACTGGAGAAGGCCTAAGAGGCTAAAATTTTTCTACAGACAAGAGGCAGGTGGAGGATGTGGGGTTGAAGGGTTGGTTCGGGAAGGGCCCATAAGGTCCTGCTAGGTTACACTCCCACACTAGAGGAGTGAGGGGGTTGGTTCAAGACTGTATGGATATTGGCAGAGCCTATTTCCTTTGTCCTTTTCTTATTTATTAAGATGCACACACATGCAATGGGAAATTCTATTTCCTCTCAGTGCCCATTTGGAGCGGAGAAGGCAATGGCAAGCCACTCCAGTACTCTTGCCTGGAAAATCCCATGGATGGAGGAGCCTGGTGGGCTGCAGTCCATGGGGTCGCTAGGGGTCGGACACGACTGAGTGACTTCACTTTCACTTTTCACTTTCACACATTGGAGAAGGAAATGGCAACCCACTCCAGTGTTCTTGCCTGGAGAATCCCAGGGACGGGGGAGCCTGGTGGGCTTACATCTATGGGGTCACACAGAGTCGGACACGACTGAAGTGACTTAGCAGCAGCAGCAGCAGCAGCCCTTTTGGAGAGTGGGAGCCATCTATGACAGGTAATGAGGAGATGCAGAGGACGTGGAAGAGAATGAATAGGCCTTGGGAAGGCAGGATTCTGTGAAGGGTTTTGCTCCCTGCACCCGTTGGCTGCTGATACCAGAGGGAATGAGCACAGATCAGAAGCTACTTTTATCCCTGGCTCAGGTGACTGTTCATATGACAGTTTAACTAGCAGTTTTTGAGGGCTCAGTGCATGTCAGAAACCTCTTATATATTATTTTGGCTCCAAATATAGTAGGACTGAAAAGTGAAAGTGTTAGTCACTCAGTCGTGTCTTATTCTTTGTGACTCCATGGACTGTAGCCAGCCAGGCTCCTCTGTCCATGGAATCCTCCAGGCAAGAATACTGGAGTGGGTAGCCTTTCCCTTTTCCAGGGGATCTTCCCAACTCAGGGATCAAGCCTGGATCTCCTACACTGCAGACAGAGAGAGCCCCATAGTAAGATTATTTCCTCCATTTTGTAGATGATAAAATTGAGATAGAAAAAAGCGATTAAATATCTCATGCAAATTCACACAGCTACCATGTGACAGAGCTGAGATACAAATGAAGCAGAGATTCCAAATTTCAAGTTCTACCCACTAATTATTTCTCAGAATGAGAACTTACACAGCTTTCTCAACTATTATGTTAAAAAAAAAACAAGAGTATTACTTTTCATCTATAGATTGCATATGAGGAAAGATGCAAGTATTTTCCTTTGTTTGGAGATTTTTTTTCTACCTCATTACTTTATATCTTGCTTGTGATGGGCAGGTCCTCTCTCTAGGCCCTATTTATATTTCAAAATCTCTTGATTGCTGTGATATTGAGAACAGGTTTCTCATTAGTATTCAGGTGACAATAAGAGGAAGCTACCAAACAATGCACATGATGGAAGAAGGCTGTCATTATAAACTGAACTTATGAGAAATGCCAGTCAATACTGGTTGCTTGTAGGCTGTTCTTTCCTTCCTTCCTTCCTTTTTTTTTTTTTAAAGGAATCATTTAGAAGCAGCCTCTGCCTGCATAGTAACCTGCCGTGAGAAATGGGAGTGTCTGGTTGGGTTGAAACCAGAGTAGAGAGCTTAGAAGAGATTTAGGGAGCATGTCAGGTCCACAGAGCTAGGCTCTGAATCAGGTAGGGGCACAGTTGACTTTCATGGAGGGCAACAAGCCCTGGTCTCTTTATTCTTGACAAAATTACTCAGCAGGCCATGTTCATGTTCCTGTTCCATGTTCAGAAATCCCTGGAGAAAGTTCTGCTTCGACACCCTGAAAAGAGCAGCTGTTTCTAACGGCTCAGTCTTCACTGAGGGGACAGGGAGCTGGACCCAGAGCAGCGCTAGCTCCCCACCAGGTCGTGGGGATCTGCTCATGCTGAGATGTGTGATTTCTCAATGCCAAGCAGCAAGAGCTCTCAGGGAACAGGGATCTTAGGCTGGCCTCCATTGGCTCCTTGGTGCTTCTACAGTGGATGAGGATTCTTCTGCCATCCATTTGGAAACTACTGGGTGGCCATCTTGAGATGAAACAAAGGCAGGTGGAATGGCCCCCTGAATTGGGGGCAATTGTCACAGCCACAGAACAACTCTCTCTGCCCACCCTTCAGTATCTGTGCAAGCCTGTGTGGCTGGTGATTGGCATGCAACTCAATACCTTTGCTCTAGAATGTAAATTGTGTGAAAAGAATGACTGGGTCAGTACCTATGTCTCTATCCAGAGTACCCTGGTGTTGACTTCATCATGTTATTATCCAGTCTGTAAGTTGTGTCTGACTCTTTTGTGACCCCATGGACTAAAGCCCGCCAGGCTCCTCTGTCCATGGATTTCCCAGGCAGAAATACTGGAATGGGTTGCCATTTTCTCCTCCAGGGGATCTTCCCAACCCAAGGATCAACCCATGTCTCCTGCTTGGCAGGTATATTCTTTGCCACTGAACCATTTGGGAAGCTGAGTTCACCATAGGCAGTTGATATATAATTATTTTTATGAATAGATAGGCTGAAGGAAGAGCTTTTTATCTGTGCTGGATGGTGAACTGGGATTACCCACGTGACAGGTTACCTCCAGAACTGCCTGGAAACCCTTGCAGATGTACATAAGGGTCTCCTCTGCTAGCCTGGCATTCACCACTCACCTGGCTCTTTCCCTCACCCACATATCACTGGCTCTCTGTTACCATTTGTGTCTCCTCTGGCTCTTGCTGATCCTTTAGTCTTTGCCTTCCTGCTCTCTCTAAACTCTCAGTCCCACGTTTCTTAATAATCTGACCTCTGCTTCCACAATCTGCACTTTCAAGGATCCCCCAGGCCTTTTCATGACATTTTGTGATTTGAAGCTGAGTGACCAAAGCCAGTTTTGCCTTGAACAACCACCTTCCTGTCACTTCTCCTTTCCTAACCTTCATTTGTATCTTTTGGGTGGAATGATGTCATGAATGCTGGGAATTTTCTTTGGAAGAAATGATTCTTGCTAATGTGCCATCCTTCTCTGGGAACAGAGACTATCAGGTAAGCACACATAAAGAACACTTGCCCAAGGTAGAAATAAAATGCAGTGTGACTTTCCATTCTCTGTATTTTGAAGATATGCTCTCAGTCAGCTGCTGTCTGAACAGCTATTTTGAACGCATCACTGGGTCAGGTTCTGGGAGGAATACAAAGAAGCAGGTTCCTCATCCTTCAGTGGCCTGAAGGAAGAGCTGTGTAGTTGGGCATACATGGCAAATGCCAGGAAAGATAACAGGATGTGGGGTGGATGTCAGCACTGCCAATGTAGCAGGAGTTTTAGGAGCAAGAGCACTGCTAAGAATCCCAAAGACCACAAATAAGTGGTTTACCTCGGGCTGCTTTGGTTTCAGGCCTAAAGAACTGCAGTCATCCTGAAGAGTTTTCATAGGCTGGAAACATCCAGTGGGGCAAATCCTAAAACCTATTGGATTTCAAAAAGAGAAATGGAAAGTGTTTCTTTTAAAAGGTGTGCATTAAAATATTTGCCTTTCCAACACCTTATCCTGAAAATATTTTCCCCATGTGTTTTCTATACATATCTCACTTTAAAATAAAAATCGAGGAAAATGACCTTAAAATATATTATTTTTATTTCTAGGAATATTGAATATGCAAACATTTGCACTACTCAGACCATTAGTCATGTGAATAATTCAATTTTTCTTTATTTCTTTTTGCAACCTGTGTAAGTGTTGTTTTCCATACTGCAAAGGATTTGGCTCCTTAGTCAACTGAAGTCCCAACTGGGTTGAATATCCATGATGGTTCCCTCACATCTCCCAGATTTAGGCTGGCTGTGAGCTGAGAGATCCTCCAGGGTCTTGACAGGAACACATACACATGGACTTTTGATGTAGCTTTGGGGATCCCAATAGCACAACTCTTAAATTCTTGGGGGGATTATAACCATTACATATAATTTATGATGGTTATCTATGGTATGCATTATATGTGATTATATTATTACACATATTATATAGTATATTGTAACAACCATTTTCCTTGACTGCCAACTTTTTATGTCAAGAATTTGGGAAGAACTTGGGTGGGAGGTTTGTCTCTGATCCACATGATGCCATGTGGGGCTGATTCCAAGAAGCTCAAGCAGCACTAAAAGGCTTCTTCTATTCTAGCCTCAGAAGCTCCAGAATGTCAATTATTCTCTATTAGTCAATTAAGCCACTGGGACTAGGCCATCATATTTGAAGAGCAGGGAATTAGACTCCACCTCTTTATATGAACAGCAGCCTATGTTCATGCAGGGAATCTACCTACCAGTCTGTCCCCTGGTCATTGCGATTCACATCTCTCCCTCTCCCACTCCCACATGTAAAACACACTCCTGCCACCTCAAAGCCCAAGGTTCTCTTTCCAACATGACAGTTGCTCAAAGTCCAGGAGCTCGCCATCTAAATTAGGTCCAAATGTGGCAGAGGTTTCCCAAGTGTAGTTACTCTCAACTTGAGACAGTGAACTGGAGAACAGTTTTCTCCCTTCCTCACACCCAACATACAATGCTGATGCAAGAGTAGGATAAAGTAATACATGGTCCAGAGCCCTAAGTGGAGGGGTGTGAGATGAGATGTATGTAGCATCATTGTCCTAAAGCATTTCTGAGAATTAACCAGGCACATGTTGGCTTTTTCTTGGCACAGGTTCTGATTCCACTGCATGAGAAACATTCTCTGTGGATCTAGATAGAATCTGCTCTCTGGACTTCTGCTTTCTGTTTTCAGTTGTGTGGTTTTCTCAGCATACTTCCAGCCCTGGAAGACTGAGGACCCAGAGGTCTTTCTTTCTTTTTTTAAATTGAACTGTCTTTTTCAATCCAAACTAACAAGTAAAACTCTCTGACAAACCATGAGTTGCTTAAAAACAACATCGGGGTTCACTTTATTAGACAAATTCAGATCTGTCCACCTATTAGATTCAAGTTCCTCAATTCCAAGAGTCAGGGTGCTGTTGGAAAATGCCCTTAGAATCCATAAAAATCCTTCTGTCTAGCTGAGGATATACAAGCCATATCTTCAAGATTCTTAATGGCCCCATTGTTTATTTCTAGAGAATCTTTGAGAAGACCCTTAAATCTTTCTGAATTCTCAACAAAGGGTCTTAGTGTTATATCTTTTTTTTTTTTCTTTTGTGGTCCAAGCATTTTACTTTTTATTTTTATTTTTTTATTGAAGTATAGTTGATTTTCAGTGTTGTGTTACTTTCAGGTATACAGCAAAGTGATTCAGTTATACCTACACATATCTTTTTTTTTCTGATTCTTTTCCTATCTAGGTTATTATAAAATATGGGTATAGTTCCCTGTGCTATACAATACGTTTATGTTGGTTATTTATTTTATATATAGTAGTGTGTATATGTTAATCTCAGACTCCTAATTTATCCCTTCTCTTACCCCTACCCCGTAGGTAACCATTGTATCCTAAACTTTATCATTACGCTGAGGCCATTTCTCATTTTGATAATCTTTTCCCTGGCTAAAAAGACTATCTTGAAGCCTCTATAATTCCATTTTAAACTCATTTCTCTATCATGAATCCAAAAAAAGTTGGTGCTTGCATCATTCTGCCCGGAAAATCTCCTTAGCAAAGCATGGCTGCTGCTGCTGCTGCTAAGTCACTACAGTCGTGTCCGACTCTGTGTGACCCCATAGACGGCAGCCCACCAGGCTCCCCCGTCCCTGGGATTCTCCAGGCAAGAACACTGAAGTGGGTTGCCATTTCCTTCTCCAATGTGTGAAAGTGAAAAGTGAAAGTGAAGTCACTCAGTCGTGTCCGACTAGTAGCGACCCCACGGACTGCAGCCCACCAGGCTACTCTGTCCATGGGATTTTCTAGGCAACAGTACTGGAGTGGGGTGACATTGCCTTCTCCAAGCAAAGCATGGCAGGTAGGTATAATTCTATTTTCCACGTTGTCAGAGGTGACAGTGTTGCCACATATTCACCCATAATATTGGAATATTATTATGACAGAGGGTATTTCTAACAGAGGGTGTCTTTCCTCCAGCTCTGATAACAATGTTTTCATTCTTTACTAATAGTCTTCTCAAGGCTCTTTTATCTTCTGCCTGTTTTATAGACTCGATGAAAATGCTATTTGTTTCAGAACCTCATTTCAAGACGTAATTTGTTTCCATTATTTATTGCTGGCAAAAACATTACTTCAGAGTTTACTGACTTAGAACAGCCATTTTACTTTGCTCACAACTTTGTACATAGGACCTTTGGAAGAACTTAGTTGGAGGTTGGTTTTCGGCATTCTAAAGGAGATCAGTCCTGGATGTTCATTGGAGGGACTGATGCTAAAGCTGAAACTCCAATACTTTGGCCACCTCATGCGACGAGTTGACTCACTGGAAAAGACTCTGATTCTGGGAAAGGTTGGGGGCGGGAGGAGAAGGGGACGACGGAGAATGAGATGGCTGGATGGCATCACCGACTCTGTGGACATGAGTTTGAGTGTACTCTGGGAGTTGGTGATGGACAGGGAGGCCTGGCGTGCTGTGATTCATGGGGTCACAGAGAGTCGGACACGACTGAGCGACTGAACTGAACTGAACTGAATGTTATCTCAGGTAGCTGGGCTAAAAGATGTGCATCCAAGATAAGTTTTTCCCACATGCATCTCGTATCTCAGCGCTTCTTATTCTTTCTCCCTCTCCATGTGGTTTCTCACCCTTAAGGGTCTTAACCAACTGACTTGGGCTTTTTAAAAAAAAAATCATTTTACATTGGAGCATAATCGTGGGCTTCCATGATGGGCTTAGACAGTAAAGTATCTACCTGCAATTCAGGAGGCTTCGGTTCGATCCCTAGGTCAGGAAGATCCCCCTGGAGAAGAGAATGACCACTCCAGTATTCTTGCCTGAAGAATTCCATGGATAGAGGAGCCTGGCAGGCTACAGTTCATGAGATCACAAAGAGGCAGACATGACTGAGTGATTAAACACATAGTTGATTAATAACGTGGCACTAGTTTCAGGTGTACAGCAAAGTGGTTCAGTTATACATATACATGTGTCTATTCTTTTCCTGTTTAGGTTATTACATAATATTGAGCAGAATTCTCTGTGGTATATAATAAGTCTTTGTTACTTGTCTATTTTAAATATAGCAGAGTGTACACGTCAGTCCCAAACTTCAATCTATCCCTCTCCCCAACTCTCCCCACAATAACCATAAATTTGTTCTTTGAGTCTGTTTCTGTTTTGTAAATAAGTTCATTTGTATCACATTTTTTTAAAATTCCACATATAAGTGATATGGTTTGATATTTGTCTTTGCCTGGCTTTCTTCACTTAGTTTGATAATCTCCAGGACCATCTATGTTGTTGAAAATGGCATTATTTCATTCTCTTATATGGCTGAGTATTATTACACTATATATCTTCTTTATCCTTTCATCTGTTGATAGACATTTAGGTTGCTTCTATGCCTTAGCTATTGTAAACAGTGTTGCAATGAATATTGGAGTGCACATATCCTTTTGAACCATGTTTTTCTATACATATACGCCTAGGACTGGGATTGCTGGATCATATCATAGCTCTATTTTTAGTTTTCCATAGTGGCTGTACCAATTTACATTCCCATCAACAGTGTAGGAGGGTTCCCTTTTTTCCACATCATTTCTAGCATTTATTGTTTGTAGATTTTTTTGAGGATGGCTTTCTGACTAGTGTTGAGGTGATAACTCATTTTAGTTTTGATTTGCGTTTCTCATAATCAGTGATATTGAGCATCTTTCCATGTGCCTCTTGGCCATCTTTATGTCCTCTTTGGAGAAATGTCTGTTTAGGTCTTCTGCCCATGATTGGGTTATTTGGTTTTTTGATACTGAGTTACAGGAGCTGTTTGTAAATTTTAGAGACTAATTCCTTGTCAGTCTCATCATTTGAAAATATTTTCTCCCACTCTTGAGTTGTCTGACTAGGGAGTTTTACAGCATGGTGCTCTTTGGTACTACCACTTATTACATGGTGCATGGCTTCTAAGAGAAAGAAAGCAGAAGATCTTCTGATGAGGTCAAAGCCTGGAATTGGCACGTCATTATTTCTGCAATTATTTGTGTTTGTAAAAGAAGTAACAGGGCCCATGGTGTTCTATGAAGTGGAGAAATAGTCTCTACTTTTTGGTGTGCAATGTCAAAGTGTTATTGCAGAAGAGCATGTGGGTTGGGAAAGAGACTGTGGGCATGTTTGAAAGTACAGTCTGCCACTTTCTATGCTGTTACTACCAAAACTGCACTCCATTGCACTTTGTGGCCATATTCTTCCACTTTTAACCCTGCTCAATGCTGTACTGAAAAATTTATGTTATCTTACCCCTATTTGCATGAAAACTGTTGCATGAAAACTTTCATGTCACACAAACATTTTATTGTACTTAAAATTGCATTTTTTAGTAATACAATTTGGTGTTAAAAGTAGGTTCTGTGCTCTATCAAATACTTGCTTATCTGCAATTCCTCCCAAATGTGATGAAACATCAAGAAACACAAGGAATATCAGTTTAACTGAGACGAGATGAGGTCTTTTCTTGACCTTAGATATATGCAGTGTTACTGTAATATGTAAAACAGTATTTACAAACTTCTGTATGAAAAGGGAAATGTACAAATTCTTTGATAAAACTTGGCCATCTGCATTTATTTCTGAAGAAATTTTAACAATCAGAAGATTGCCAAGGAATCTGTGAAATGCACAATATTTAGCATATATCTGCATATTTTATTGTAACTTCATATCCTGGTTTTTAATTTTTCTCAACTTTTGATCTGAAGAATAATTTATTTAAACAATGATACAAATTTTCCATAGAAACAAAGTACAGTTTTGGACTTGAGGAGGATGTTACTATGAAGTGGACACAAACTAACTTTCCTCTGTTTCAACTATAATATTTTGATAACATTTTATAGCATTCAAAGAATGAAAGAAAATGTGCTTAAACTTTTGTCTTTTTTCCATTGATCAAGATTCATTTATACTTGCTCCAGTATCTAGATAATATACATCTGTTGTTGCTACTTAGTTGGTAAATTGTGTCTGACTCTTTTGCAACTCCATGAACTGGTTCCTCTGTCCATAGGATTTCCCAGGTAAGAATACTGGAGTTAATTGCCATTTCCTTCTCCAGGGGATAGTCCTGACCCAGGGATCGAACCCATTTCTCCTGCATTGGCAGTCAGATTCTTTACCACTGAGCCACCAGGAAAGCCCAAATAATACATATAATTTTCCTTATTTTATATTTGCTAGTCCCAAAACCTAATATTCTTCTGGGGCACTTTCTTCTGAAAACTGCATTTCTGTAGGTGTCATCTAAAGAAAATTAGAATGTGTAAGGTATGTTGATTGGAATTTGCTTCTTTATCATAGCCTCCATTAGTAAGAATAATTTGTACACAAAAATGCTAGGCTGATGTGCACCATCTAAAAAGCAAACTTAACTTTGCCTGGTTCAGTACAAGACCAGGCTATTATAATTTTAGGAAGTAAAATTTCATAGAGAATTTAGTAGCTTTCGGAGGAGCAATGGATCAGATAGCTCTGTTGTATAGTGTAAGTAGAGACCATCTGGGATCTGGAAAGCATAATACCAGACACGTGCCTGTGTGCTCAGTCACTCAGTCATGTCTGACTCTGAGACCCTGTGGATTGTTGCCTGCCAGGCTCCTCTGTCCATACAACTTTTCAGGCAAGAATGCTGAAGTGGGTTACCGTTTCCTTCTCTAGGGTATCTTCTCGACCCAGGGATCAAACCCGCATCTCCGGTGTCTCCTACACTGGCAGGTGGATTCTTCACCACTGAGCCACCTGGGAAGCCCATAATGCCAGACATTCTACCCTTTATCTTACTGAGTCAAGAGTATTTTTTAAAGGCCTTTTTTTAAAGGCCTTCTGCCTCTTCTCTTCTTCTGTCTTGCAAGGTTTTAAATTTTTTTTTTTAAATAGTTGAATTAATGCATAATTTACATACAATGCAAATTTACATAATTTGTACTTATTTAAGAAAACTAAGATCAGATGCTGATTGCAGCCATGAAATTAAAAGACGCTTATTCCTTGGAAGGAAAGTTATGACCAGCCTGACAGCATATTAAAAAGCAGAGACATTAATTTGCCAACAAAGGTCTGTCTAGTCAAGGCTATGGTTTTTCCAGTGGTCATGTATGGATGTGAGAGTTGGACTGTGAAGAAAGCTGATCGCTGAAGAATTGATGCTTTTGAACGGTGGTGTTGGAGAAGACTTTTGAGAGTCCCTTGGACTGCAAGGAGATCCAACCAGTCCATTCCAAAGGAGATCAGTCCTGGGTGTTCAATGGAAGGACTGATGCTAAAGCTGAAACTCCAATACTTTGGCCACCTCATGCGACGAGTTGACTCACTGGAAAAGACTCTGATGCTGGGAGGGATTGGGAGCAGGAGGAGAAGGGGACAACAAAGAATGAAATGGCTAGATGGCATCACCGACTCGATGGAGGTGAGTTTGAGTGAACTCCAGGAGTTGGTGATGGACAGGGAGGCCTGGTGTGCTGTGATTCATGGAGTCACAAATAGTCGGACATGACTGAGCGACTGAACCGAACTGAACTGATGAAGGTATAAAATGTGAAAAGTTTGGTAGATGTATACATTCATGAAGCCATTATCACAATAAAAATAATAAATATTGCATTACTCTAAACTTTCCCCCTTGTACCTTTGTAACCCCTCCAAAACCCGCCTCTCCTTCCATCTCAGGCAAATACTCATCTGATGTTACTATGATTAGTTTGCATTTTCTAGAATTGCATCAAAAAGGAAACATAAAGGTGGCCAAGGTGGTATTAGAATAAGAATACCCTGAATGCCCCTCACCCCAGGGTCAAAACTACATTATAACTATTTACAGAGCAACTATAGATGAGAACAATGTGAAGACTAGCAGAAAAGATCTTCTGCAACTAAAGATACAAAGAAGGAACCACATGACCTTCCTTGGTTGCTCAGTGGTAAAGAACTCACCCACCAATGCCAGAGACTTGAGTTAGATCCCCAATCCAAGAAGATCCCACATGCCACGGAGTAACTCAGCCTGTTGGCCACAGCTATTGAGCCTGTGCTCTAGAGCCCAGAAACTGCAACTATTGAGCCCACATGCCACAACTACTTAAGCTCTGTGCCCCGGAGCCTACTGTCTGCCACAAAAGAAACCACTGCAGTAAGAAGCCTGATCAATGAAATGAAGAGTAGTCCCAACTCACAGCAACTAGAGAAAAGTCCATGCAGCAACAAAGACCCAGCAGAGCCAAAAATAAACAAATAAAAAAAATATATTAAAAAAAAGAAGAAACCACAATGAAATGGGTAGAATGTTGGAGATGCGATATAGTCAAAACCTACACCCTTAGGTAAGTGACCCCCAAACAGGAGAATAATTACAATTGCTGATGTCCTCTGCAAAGAGTAAAAGGTCTGAGCTCCACACTGGGCTTCCCAGGCCAGGAATCCTGCATCAGGATGATGAAAGCCTAGAATGTTTGTTGCTGAAGTCCAGTGGTGCTTATTCTAAGGAGAGCCAGAGACCTGTGAGAAATAGAGACTTCTGTTGTGTAAGAGCTCACACAAAACCTCACACTTTCTAAGACCCAAGGCGAAAGCAGTAATTTGAACAAAGCCTGAGTAAGACCCACTTGGAATGTTTCCCTGGGAAGCAGGAGGCAACTGGGACTAACTCTGAGGACCCAGACTTTGGGAGCAGCCACTCCAGGGAACTCATCCTGCCATGAAGACAGTGGTGCTGGCAAGTACCATTTTGGAATCCTCCCTGTAGGTTATAGTGCCTGGACTCAGTTCTGCTCACCAGCTAGTCTTCACTGGTCCTGGGACATCCCAGGTCAAGTGGCCACCTGGGCTGGCACACAGTTCCATCCACCTGCAGGTAGGATGCCACAGGACCCCCCAAACCCTAATCACCCTGGGACCAAGCCCTACCCACAAGAGGGCCCAGGACCTGGCCGCACCATCCAGGGGACCAATACTAGCTCCAAGACCTTCAGGGTATAGCAGTCATCAGACACAACCATCAAGTGTACTAATATTTGCATTACAGAATCACAGAAGAGAGAAAGGGGCAGAGGACAAATTTGAACACATAATAGCTGAAAACTTTCCTAACTTGGGAAAGGAAATAGACATTCAAATCCAGGAAGCACAGAGAGCTCAAGAAAGAATCAACCCTAAGAGACCCACACCAAGATACATTGTAATTAATATGGCAAAAAAGAGCAAATATTAAAAGCAGCAAAGGAAAATCTACAAGTTGCATATAAGACAACTCCCATAATATTGTCTGCTGACTTCTCAGCAGAAAATCTGTAGGCCAGAAAGGATTGGCATGATCATTTTAAAGTGATGAAAAGGAAAAACCAACTAGGTAGAGAATACTCTACCTGGCAAGGATCTCATTCAGATTAGAAGGAGAGATCAAATGTTTTATAGACAAGCAAAAACTCAGAGTTCAGCACCACCAAACTAGCTTTACAAGAAATGTTTGAGTGAATTCTAAAGAAAATTCTACAGCTAAAACTATGAGAACTACCAAAGGAAAAATATCCTAAGTAAAGGCAAATATGCATTAAAGATGATGCATGCTAAGTCATTTCAGTTGTGTCCAACTCTTTGCAACACTATGCACTGTGGCCCTCGAGGCTCTTCTGTCCCTGGGATTCTGCAGGCAAAAATACTGGAGTGGGTTGTCATGCCCTCCTCCAGGGGATCTTCCTGACCCAGGGATCAAACTGAAGTCTCATGTGTCTTCTGCATTGGCAGATGGGTAGTGATCAACCATTTATAAATCTAATAGGAAGATTAAAAGACAAAATCAAGTTTGCCTGAGCACTGGGTCCTGTGCTCTTTAGGCTTTTTATGTGTTTCTTTCTCTGCTATTGAGTAGTTTTCTTACTCAGGTAGTATATTAACATCATGTTATGTAACCAAGGATGCCCTGTTTAGATCTCCAGAATTCTCCCTTGTGAGGCATTCTCTCATTTACCAACTCTGTCTGACATGCTGGTCTCCAAACTCTCAGCTTGATCTCTCCATCTCAGGAAGTCTGCCAGGCTCTGCCTGCATTCCCCTTTCTTGGACAGTAGCCTGCAACTTTCTAAACCAGAATACTGGGAAAACTATAGGCTAGAAGGAAGTGGCTTGATCATTATTTCCATGTCTTATAGATCACTGTTCTTTATGGCCTGATGTCCAGTGTCTTGAAATCCATTGTTTCATACATTTTTCCACTGGGGGGTTTGCTTCAGTAGAAACGTAAATCTGTTCCCTGCTGTTCCATATGGACCTGAGTGGAAGTGTTCACGTTTCCTTTTACAAGTTAGAATACAATGCCCACCTCTATCCAGTGCAGGCAGATTGTCGTTTATCTGTTTTCGACTAAGAAAACACATAAATATAAACCTTAGTATTACCCAATGTTTAAAAGAGAGTTTTAAAACATTTTGATCATCTTAAGAGAAATCTGGGAGGAACCAAACATGGAACTCCATTTATTACTGACTTACCTCCTTGAAGTCCCCCTTCGGCTGAACACCAACACCCAGCACAAATTCTGACCTGGAACCATCTGCAGACTCATGCTGAGCAGGATCTTCTCTTTCTTTCCCCACCTACGATGTTTGATGTGCCTGCCTTTCTAATGGAAATAAATAAAGACTTTCCAGTCTTCTTTCAAAATTGTCTCTGCTTCCTCATTGATACAGATTAAAAAGACCTGCCTTCAAAAAAGGTAAAAACAGAAATCTCCTGATAAAGTGCTGTGTGTATCTGTGTGTATGTTCATAAGTTTGTGAGAAAAAATTTATGAATATATCTTCTCTAATTTTTATGTATCCTATACCTTAAATATAGAAGAGTAGCAAACTTAATTAACCACTTGTAATTAGACACATAAAAAGTTTGCTGATTCTAGTTTCTTGATTGGGAAGATCTCTCCCAGATTTAAACGTTTTTTTTCTCACTGGATGCCTTCCAATCCTTCCATGTGGTTCTGAAGGTATTTTTCAAGGACTGGAAATCTGGAGTGACAGGAAGTATTTCTGTGGGGCATGACAGGAAGGCAGGAGTCCTGAAAGACCATTGCATATTTCCCCCTAAGATCACCTTACCTGGGAGAGGTGCACCTGTGTTCATGGCTGGAGGAACTCTCTAGTTTAAAGGTAAAGTCAAGAGTCAGCAGGGGAAGTGTAACCTTGCACTTGGCTGACAGTCTGTGAAATAAATGGCCCTGGCCTGGTCTCTGACACTGAACTCAGCAGGGATAAAAACCTACTTAAAATGAACAGTCACAGGCAGCTAAGGTGTCGAGAAACCTTTCCTGGGAGGAACACCTGAGAAGGCAAACAGGGTTGTCATCCTGAAAGCTCTCACATGATTTTATTTCTGTCTTAATATCTGTGTCAAGACTTTTCTACAAAAGAGAATCATCAAACTTGAAAGAGTAAAACAGGCAGTGTTAAGAGTAAATTGAAATTCAGAACAGGAAAGAAAAATATTATGCATGATGGTAAGACAGCACTTAAATATTTTAAATTCATGTCTTTAGGCAGAAACAAATTAAATTCCAGTTTAGTTGTAACAAATCACTCATTGATTCCAGAAATATTTATTGAGTGCCTACCAAGTGCCAGCACTGTTCTCTGCATATGTTCATGGAGCTGGAAGAAAAAAGAGACAAAGATCCTTTCCTCTAAGTGCTCTTATTTGTAATTGTGATTGCAAAAACCTTATCTTAACTCTTTGAAATGTCATAGGGAACAAGAAACTGCCGGTTGACAGGTTTGCCAAATTCTTTCTTAATATTCAAAGAAATGGCAGAAGCAGATTTCAGAAACTCTGTGCCAATGACAACCTTGGATAAAATTAGAAAATAAATTTGAGTCCTTAACACAAGAAAAAGGAATTACCATACACCCAGCTATATGAAGTCATGTGAACAGCCTTGCTTCACTGCGTCATTGAGTTTTTAGACAGGTAAATCAGGAGAATTTTATGTGAAAATTATATCTTGATTTCCGTAAGACATTTTTTAGCTGTTTCATACCACTTTGAGAGTTGGTTAGAAGGGTTTGGACTGGCTGGAATCTAGATTTAAAGGATTGATATCAAACTGCAAGGTGATTTATAATTTCAGATGATATAAATATACTTTCCTATAATGTAACAGGGACTCTTGACCTAAAAAAAAGGAATATTAGAATATTTGTGAACTGTAGGTATAGGTACGAAGTGAAATAAAAACATTTACTTCAAAAGTTAATATGAGGATTAAGGGTGGACGTGTTTGTTACAAAATAGAAACTCCATAAATATCACTCTGATCTCTCGCTCCCTGGCTCAAAACATAATGTTTACTGTTCATCCTGTTGCTGAAGATATGTTTAGATATCACCATCACTAAAGCAAAATATATGCATACTATGGTTCTAACTTTGCTAATATTTGCTGTTCTATTAGCTTAAAAATGAAGTAGAACCACTCTCCATATTTTATACTACATAATGTTATTTATTTACATTTTGAACGTTGCTATATACTTATTTTTGAAACACAAACAGCTTAGTCACATTTAGCAATTAATATTTACGCTTTTTGATGAGAGAAAATACAAAAACAACTCACTCTTTTACATACATACATTTTCTCATAAAATGAAAATTGAAAGCATATCTAACCATGTTCTCATGACATCTATGTCTTTGGTTTCTCTTTCTGTGAATCTTAACTGCAGAATGATGGCCCCATAAAGATAAATGTACAAGAATGCTTTTATAGCCCTGTTTGAAATTGGAAAAATAAAATAAAATTGTGCTTTTAGGGGAGTGGTTATATAAGTTACAGTACATCTATACAATGGAATTACATGTAACAGTAAACAATAAGGAGATGAGCCTATAAATATTGACTTGGTGAGATCTCAAGACAGCTTAGAAAATAAATAAAGCCTTGGTACTGTATACTTCCAATAATATAAGTAAAAGGACAATGGGCATATGAAAGTAAGTGTGTGTGTGTGTGTGTGTGTGTGTGTGTGTGAGTGAGTGCATAGGAATAGGGGCTAGAAGATGCTACTTACTCTATTTAAATTTAATTTTACCTTTTACATTTTTCACTGAAGTATAGTTGATTTACACTGTTGTGTTATTTCCTTGTGTATAGCAACGTGATTTTGTTATATATATTCATTTCTGTTTATTACAGAACATTGAATATAGTTTCCTGTGCTGTACAGTAGGAACCTATTCTTTATTTTATATATAGCAATTTATATCTACTAATCCGAAACTCCTGATTTATCCTCACCTCCCTTCCCCCTTTGGTAACCATGAGTGTGTCTTCTGTGTCTGTGAGTCTGTTTCTGTTTCATAAATAAATTCATTCAGTACTTACTCTTTTGATAGTATGATCTCTGATGAGAGAATAGGGAATCAGTACTAGTGAAATGAATGGGGACACTTATATTTTATTATTATTATTTCTATATTGATCAAGACTTTTAAACAAAAATGCACAAATGTGTATCTAGTATAAAAATAACAAATAATGAAAAATAATAATGATATTATTTGTGGAAGTTTAAAGTAAAAATTGACAAACACAGGGCTTCCCTGATGGTTCAGATGGTAAAGCGTCTGCCTACAATGCAGGAGACCCAGGTTCGATCCCTGGGTTGGGAAGATCCTCTGGAGAAGGAAATGTCAACCCACTGCAGTATTCTTGCCTGGAAAATCCCATGGATGGAGGAGTGTGGTAGGCTACAGTACATGAGTTTGCAGAGAGTCGGACATGACTGAGCGACTTCAGTTTCAATTTCAGAGTCATTGGTCAAGAGATGGATTCTTCTTTAAGCCAAGTCTCAGAGAGCATGATAATAACCAGAAGAAAAAATGCAGATTCAAATCGAAACTGCAATTTGTTTGTTTAAAGAGAATAATGAAACAATATTCTCATGATTAAAATTTTCTTTAAAAGTCTAATTTGCCTGTACAAAGAAGCAGTTTTGCCATTTGCAATTAGTCTTCTTTAAACACTAAAGAGCAAATATAATTACTGAATTTCCTTTTTTGCAGCCATTCACATGAAAAGATCTAAACCAACAATATAAAAGAGGAAGATTCATTAACTAGGTTTTATATTATATTATCATTGTAATTAATTTGTCTAGATTGACCCCTTCAGAATAAGAGCTCGTCTTCTACTTTTGATATTCACAAGAGGGATTCAGGCTCTAACGTTGATTGTGATCATGATAGTCTCCTCTTCCACCTCCGGTCCCTCTTCCTCTTTTCCCCATTATCTTCCTCCTTCTTTTCCTCCCCTCCACTTCCTCCTGCGTCTCCTTTTTTCCCTTCCACATTTTCAAATGGTACTTTTTGTTCATTTAGTTACCAAATCAGAATGCATAGAATGGATTTGCCTGTTAACTGTACTAAAGAACAGGCATCAGTGAAAAACATCTCTAAACATTCATTCAAAGAAATCTTTGGAGAGAGCATCCTCAAGCTCAGTGTCCCCAGGAATACCGCAATCACATAGTCCAACCTTTACATTTCCCATTTTTGACCCGTGCAATTTCAAAGACTTCATGGTGTAAAATAAGAGGTCTGCTGCCAATCAGTCATTGCACTTGCATTTAGATACATTCCAGAGAACTAATTGGTCTTTCTTTAGGGCAATACTTTGATGTTGCTGGTGTCAAAAACTTCACCCCCTCCTGCTAGAGACCAGTATCCTTCTTAACAGGTCATAACTTCTCTGTCTATCTTGGCAAGTTATATCTGCTTTTAAAGAGGCTGTCAGTTTGGTCATAGGTCACTTAAAGCACTTATTTTGTAAATTGCGGGTGTTTGATTCTCTCAGAGGTGTCAGAGCACTTTGTTCTTATTTCTTTCTAAATTTTGCCATGAAGAAAAAGAGCTGTCATAAATCACCTTCTTTGACTTTCAGTGGGTAAGGACTGTGTCCTTCAAATTCAAGAAACAGTTACTACTACATGAATTTCTTTGTTCTGCCTATTAGAAAGAAATAGACAAATATCTGTAAAATCATATGTAACCATCTGTATAATAAGCTCATTCCTAGTACAGTAATTATGTAGTGATACAGGCTAGCCTGGGGCTTCCCAGATGGCACCAGTGGTAAAGAACCCACCTGCCAATTCAGGATACATAAGAGAAGTAAGTTCAGTCCTTGGATTGGGAAGATCCCCTAGAGAAAGCCATGGCAACCCACTCCAGTATTCTTGCCTGGAGAATCCTATGGACAGAGGAGCCTGATGGGCCACAGTCCATAGAGTTGCTAAGAACTGGACACAACTGAAGTGACTTAGCACACACGCACACCATGCCAGCCTACACGGAGAAGGCCACCTTGTCCCATTCAATAGGGGTAGAAACAAGACCTCTCCATTTTTAACATCTCATCAATAAAGACTCCAACAAGGTTCTTTGTTTTCAATACACTTTTTTATGAACCCAGATGTAGAAGGGAGAGACATTCTAGATTTTAAATTGACATGTATTTATCTTTGTTTAGGTTCCATTTTGTTGTTTATTTTTTTCTCCTTCAGTAATTTATTTATTTATTTATTTTTTCCGGGTGTACATATGTTCCCCATCATGAACCCCCCTCTCACCTCCCTCCCCATCCCATCCCTCTGGTTCATCCCAGAACACCAGCCCCGAGCATCTTGTATCATGCATTGAACTTGGACTGGCGATTCATTTCACATATGATAATATACATGTTTCAATGCCATTCTCCCAAATCATCCCACCCTTGTCCTCTCCCAGAGTCCAAAAGACTGTTCTATACATCTGTGTCTCTTTAGCTGTCTTGTGTACAAATAGGAAAAGGAGTACATCAAGGTTGTATATTGTCACCCTGCTTATTTAACTTATATGCAGAGTACATCATGAGGAACACTGGGCTGGAAGAAGCACAAGCTGGAATCAAGATGCCGGGAGAAATATCAATAACCTTAGATATGCAGATGACACCACCCTTATGGCAGAAAGTAAAGAGGAACTCAAAAGCCTCTTGATGAAAGTGAAAGAAGAGAGTGAAAAAGTTGGCTTGAAGCTCAACGTTCAGAAAATGAAGATCATGGCATCTGGTCCCATCACTTCATGGGAAATAGATGGAAAAACAGTGGAAACAGTGTCAGACTTTATTTTTGGGGGCTCCAAAATCACTGCAGATGCTGATTGCAGCCATGAAATTAAAAGACGCTTACTCCTTGGAAGGAAAGTTATGACCAACCTAGATAGCATATTAAAAAGCAGAGACATTACTTTGCCAACCAAGGTCCATCTAGTCAACGTTATGGTTTTTCCCGTGGTCATGTATGGATGTGAGAGTTGGACTGTGAAGAAAGCTGATCACTGAAGAATTGATGGTTTTGAACTGTGGTGTTGGAGAAGACTCTTGAGAGTCCCTTGTACTGCAAGGAGTTCCAACCAGTCCATTCTAAAGGAGATCAGTCCTGGGTATTCATTGGAAGGACTGATGCTAAAGCTGAAACTGCAATACTTTGGCCACCTCATGCGATGAGTTGACTCACTGGAAAAGACTCTGATGCTGGGAAATGTTGGGGGCAGGAGGAGAAGGGGACGACAGAGAATGAGATGGCTGGATGGCATCACCGACTCTGTGGACATGAGTTTGAGTGAACTCTGGGAGTTGGTGATGGACAGGGAGGCCTGGCGTGCTGTGATTCATGGGGTCGCAGACAGTTGGACACGACTGAGCGACTGAACTGAACTGAACTGATACAGGGTTCTTTATATCATCTTTCTAAATTCCATATATGTATGTGTTAATATACTGTATTGGTGTTTTCTTTCTGGCTTACTTCACTCTGTATAATAGGCTCCAGTTTCATCTACCTCATTAGAACTGATTCAAATGCATTCTTTTTAATGGCTGAGTAATACTCCATTGTGTATATGTACCACAGCTTTCTTATCCATTCGTCTTCAGATGGACATCTAGGTTGCTTCCTTGCCCTGGCTATTATAAACACTGCTGCGATGAACATTGGAGTACATGTGTTTCTTTCAATTCTGGTTTCCTCGGTGTGTATGCCCAGAAGTGTGATTGCTGGTTCGTATGGAAGTTCTATTTCCAGTCTTTTAAGGAATCTCCACACTGTTCTCCATAGTGGTTGTACTAGTTTGCATTCCCACCAACAGTGTAAGAGGCTTCCCTTTTCTCCACACCCTCTCCAGCATTTATTGTTTGTAGATGTTTGGATAGCAGCCATTCTGACTGGCGTGAAATGGTACCTCGTTGTGGTTTTGATTTCATTTCTCTGATTATGAGTGATGTTGAGCATCTTTTCATGTGTTTGTTAGCCATCTTTATGTATTCTTTGGAGAAATGTCTGTTTAGTTCTTTGGCCCATTTTTTGATTGGGTTGTTTATTTTTCTGGAATTGAGCTACAGGTGTTGCTTGTATATTTTTGAGATTAATCTTTTGTCAGTTGCTTCATTTCCTATTATTTTCTCCCATTCTGAAGGCTGTCTTTTCACCTTGCTATAGTTTCCTTTGCTGTGCAGACGCTTTTAATTTTAATTAGGTCCCATTTGCTTATTTTTGCTTTTATTTCCAATTCTAGGAGGTTGGTCAAGGAGGATCCTGCTGTGATTTATGTTGGAGAGTGTTTTGCCTATGTTCTCCTCTAGGAGTTGTATAGTTTCTGGTCTTACATTTAGATCTTTAATCCATTTTGAGTTTATTTTTGTGTATGGTGTTAGGGAGTGTTCTAGTTTCATTCTTTTACATGTGGTTGACCAGTTTTCCCAGCACCACTTGTTAAAGAGATTGTCTTTTCTCCATTTTATATTCTTGCCTCCCTTGTCAAAGATAAGGTGTCAATAGGTGCATGGATTTAATCTCTGGGCTTTCTATTTTGTTCCATTGATCCATATTTCTGTCTTTATGCCAGTACCATACTGTCTTGATGACTATGGCTTTGTAGTAGAGCCTGAAGTCTGGCAGGTTAATTCCCCCAGTTCCATTCTTCTTTCTCAAGATTGCTTTAGCTATTCGAGGTTTTTTGTATTTCCATACAAATTGTGAAATTATTTGTGCTAGCTCTGTGAAAAACACTGTTGGTAGCTTGATAGGGATGGCATTAAACTTATAAATTACTTTGGGTAATATATTCATTTTCATAATATTTATTCTTCCAATCCATGAACACGGTATATTTCTCCATCTATTAGTGTCCTCTCTGATTTCTATCACCAGTGTTTTATAATTTTCTATATATAGTTCTTTTGTTTCTTTAGGTAGATATATTCCTAAGTATTTTATTCTTTTTGTTGCAACGGTGAATGGAATTGTTTCCTTAATTTCCCTATTTTCTCATTATTAGTGTATAGGAATGCAAGGGATTTCTGTGTGTTGATTTTATATCCTGAAACTTTACTGGATTCATTGATTAGCTCTAGTAATTTTTTGGTAGAGCCTTAAGGTTTTCTGTGTAGAGGATTATGTCATCTGCAAACAGTGAGGGTTTTACTTCTTCTTTTCCAATTTGGATTCCTTTTATGTCTTTTTCTGCTCTGATAGCTGTGGCCAAAACTTCCAAAACTATGTTGAATAGTAGTGTTGAGAGTGGGCACCCTTGTCTTTTTCCTGACTTTAGGGGAAATGCTTTCAGTTTTTCACCATTGAGGATAATGTTTGCTGTGGGTTTTTTCATATATAGCTTTTATTATGTTGAGGAATGTTCCTTCTATTCCCACCTTCTGGAGGGTTCTGATCATAACTGGATGTTGAATTTTGTCAAAGGCTTTCTCTGAATCTATTGAGATAATCATATGGTTTTTATTTTTCAATTTGTTAATGTGGTGTATTACATTGATTGATTTGTGGATATTGAAGAATCCTTGCATCCCTGGGATAAAGCCCACTTGGTCATGATGTATGATCTTTTTAATGTGTTGTTGTATTCTGATTGCTAGAATTTTGTTAAGGATTTTTACATCTATGTTCATCAGTGATATTGGCCTGTAGTTCTTTTTTTCTGTGGCATCTTTGTCAGGTTTCGGTATTAGGGTGATGGTGGCCTCATAGAATGAGTTTGGAAGTTTCCCTTCCTCAGCAATTTTCTGGAAGAGTTTGAGTAGAATAGGTGTTAGCTCTTCTCTAAATTTTTGGTAGAATTCAGCTGTGAAGCCGTCTGGACTTGGGCTTTTGTTTGCTGGAAGATTTCTGATTACAGTTTCAATTTCTGTGCTTGTGATGGGTCTGTTAAGATTTTCTATTTCTTCTTGGTTCAATTTTGGAAAGTTGTACTTTTCTAAGAATTTGTCCATTTCTTCCAAGTTGTCCATTTTATTGGCATATAATTGCTAATAGTAGTCTCTTATGATCCTTTGTATTTCTGTGTTGTCTGTTGTGATCTCTCCCTTTTAATTTCTAATTTTATTGATTTGGTTTTTCCCCTTTGTTTCTTGATAAGTCTGGCTAGTGGTTTGTCAATTTTATTTACCCTCTCAAAGAACCAGCTTTTGGCTTTGTTGATTTTTGTTATGGTCTCTTTTGTTTCTTTTGCATTTATTTCTGCCCTAATTTTAAAGATTTCCTTCCTTCTACTAACCCTGGGGTTCTTCATTTCTTCCTTTTCTAGTTGTTTTAGGTGTAGAGTTAGGTTATTTAGTTGGCTTTTTTCTTGTTTCTTGAGGTATGGCTGTATTGCTATGAATCTTCCCCTTAGCACTGCTTTTACAGTGTCCCAGAGGTTTTGGGTTGTTGTGTTTTCATTTTCATTCATTTCTATGCATATTTTGATTTCTCTTTTGATTTCTTCTATGATTTGTTCGTTATTCAGCAGCGTGTTGTTCAGCCTCCATATGTTGGCATTTTTAATAGTTTTTCTCCTGTAGTTGAGATCTAATCTTACTGCATTGTAGTCAGAAAAGATGCTTGAAATGATTTCAATTTTTTTGAATTTACCAAGGCTAGATTTATGGCCCAGAATGTGATCTATCCTGGAGAAGGTTCTGTGTGTGCTTAAGAAGGTGAAATTCATTGTTTTTGGGTGAAATGTCCTATAGAGATCTATTAGGTCTAACTGGTCTATTGTATCATTTAAAGTTTGTGTTTCCTTGTTAATTTTCTGTATAGTTGATCTATCCATAGATGTGAGTGGGGTATTAAAGTCTCCCACTATTATTGTGTTATTGTTAATTTCCCCTTTCATACTTGTTAGCATTTGTCTTACATATTGTGGTGCTCCTATGTTGGGTGCATAAATATTTATAATTGTTATATCTTCTTCTTGGATTGATCCTTTGATCATTATGTAGTTTCCTTCTTTGTCTCTTTTCACAGCCTTTGTCTTAAAGTCTATTTTATCTGATATGAGTATTGCTACTCCTGCTTTCTTTTGGTCTCTGTTTGCGTGGAATCTTTTTCCAGCTCTTCACTTTATGTGCATGTCTGAAAATCATTCTTATGTTAATTTAGCTCAAAATCTATGCCATGGCTCATCATAGATCTTTATGTCTTGAATTTGTCTTGCTTCCAGCCCCTGACACAAATTCAGTGAAAAAAAGTGCTACATGACTGAGGTTAAATTTTCAGCCAACTCATTTGAAATCAGAATTTAGTGTAGTTAGAGAAGATAAAGTGATGCTTTATGCTCTCAACAAATATTTAGTATCTCTTTTGTTTTAAGCACTTTTCCTGACTTTTGAGAAAGCAGATAAAAGCACTTTTTGCATGGTTCCTAAGAACTAGCTGTCAAAGCAAAGGAATTCAAGTCCTAGGTGGTGGGTGTGCTCCTTCATGTGCCTTTTATATGTTGGCCAAAGGCCAGGATAAGATTAGGCTGTTGCAGAACATTAGCCCATAAACAAGAATCATCAGCTTCACAAAGAAGGTCAATATCATGAAAAAGACATTAAAAATTCCATGGAATGCCCTATGAAGCAGAGTTAATATGCTAAGCACCTCATTAAACAGACTTAATAGGCTAAATACTGAATAAAAAGGAGAAATATCTTAGGTAAGAAAGATATATAAAATATAAAAATATGTAGAATTATATGTCAAAATTAAAAATATGGGTAATTTTTGGAGAAATAATACAATATTCAAATTGGTGCAAGAAAAAAATTTTAAATATGAATAGATTGAAAATAAAGAAATTTGAATGTAATAAAAAGGCATACCCCTCAAATAGTTATAGGCATAGAGAATATTACAGGTAAACACTGATAAAATGTCAATAAGTAGATTTTGTGTCTTTCTCAACATTTTTCTGTAAGTTAAATCCATATATTAAGTTGGGCAAAATGTCCAGTCCTTTTAATTATGTACATGATAATCTTGCTGATTGCTGAAGAATTGATGCTTTTGAACTGTGGTGTTGCAGAAGACTCTTGAGAGTCCCTTGGACTGCAAGGAGATTCAACCAGTCCATTCTAAAGGAGATCAGTCCTGGGTGTTCATAGGAAGGACTGATGCTAAAGCTGAAACTCCAATACTTTGGCCACCTCATGCAAAGAGTTGACTCACTGGAAAAGACTCTGATGCTGGGAGGGATTGGGGGCAGGAGGAGAAGGGGATGACAGAGAATGAGATGGCTAGATGGCATCACTGACTCGATGGACATGAGTTTGAGTGAACTCTGGGAGTTGGTGATGGACAGGGAGGCCTGGCATGCTATGATTCATGGGGTCACAAAGAATCGGACACGACTGAGTGACTGAACTGAACTGAACCTTGATACTAAACTAAGAAAGCAAAATTATAAACAAATTTCAAAATAGACTGGTACAAAAGTAATTATGGTTTTGGACCCTGATTTTAAATCATTTTAACTGGGCTCAAATACTTCTTTATTAATCAAAACAAGAACCATTACACAATCAACACAAATCTGCCAATGAGAAATAAGTTTATTTATTCATGTAGCATAAAAATCCATAGCTTCACAGGTGGTGCTAGTGGTAAAGAACCTGTCTGCTAATGCAGGATACATAAGAGATACAGGTTTGATCCCTAGGTCAGGAATATTCCTTGGAGAAGGGCACAGCAACCCACTCCAGTATTCTTGCCTGGAGAATCCCATGGACAGAGGAGCCTGATGGACTACAGTCCATAGGGCTGCACAGAGTCGGACATAACTGAAGCGACTTAGCACACACAAAAGTCCATATTTCAGGATTCAGTGAACTCTTAGGAAGATTTTCTGTGTCCTGTTGGTTGTGGAAACATTTTACCTGCAAAAAGTTGTTGAGATGGCAAGAAACCAGGTGAATATGGAAGATGAGGCAAAACTTGGTGGCCCAATTCATTCAACTTTTGAAGTATTTTCTGTGTGACATTTGGTGCTAGTGATAAAGAACCTGCCTGTCAATGTAGGAGACTTAAGAGATGCAGGTTTGATCCTTGGGTCTGGAAGATCCCCTGGAGGAGGATATGGCAACCCATTCCGTATCCTTGCCTGGAGAATCCCATGAACAGAGGAGCTTTACGGGCTACAGTCCATGAGGGCAAAGAGTTGGACACAACTGAAGCAACTTAGCACAGCACAGAACATTGTGTGACCTTTGATCAGGTTTTATCATGGAGAAATGAGACCTTTCCATGGACCAATACTGGGGTTGCAGAAGTTGCAGTTTTCAGTGTATCTCATTGATTTGCTGAGCATGCTTCTCAGATATAGTGGTTTCCTCAGGACTCAGAAAGCTGTAGTGGATCAGAGCAGCTGCAGACAACCAAACAGTGACCATGACCATTTTTTAGGGTGCAAGTTTGGCCTTGGGAAGTGCTTTGGAGCTTCTTTTCAGTCCAGCCACTGAGCTGGTCTTTGCTGGTTTTGTATAAAATCCAATTTTCATCACACATTATAATCCGATCAAAAAACTGTTCATTGTTGTGTAGAATAAGAGAAGATGACACTTCAAAACAATTATTATTATTTGTTTTTTGATTTGTCATAAGCTCATGAGGCTTCCCTGGTAGCTTAGCTGGTAAATAATCTGCCTGCAATGGAGGAGACCCCAGTTGATTTCTGGGTCAGGAAGATCCATTTAACAAGGGATAGGCTATGCAGTCCAGTATTCTAGGGCTTCCCTGGTGACTCAGCTGGTAAAGACCCACCTGCAATGTGGGAGACCAGGGTTCAACCCTTGGGTTGGGAAGATCCCCTGGAGAAGGGAACGGCTACTCACTCCAGTATTCTGGCCTGGAGAATTCCGTGGATTGTATAGTCTATGGGGTTGCAAAGAGCTGGACATGACTGAGTGACTTTCACTTTAATGAGGCACCTACTTATTGAACTTTTTCACCTTTCCAATTTGCTTCAAATGCCAAATTACTGCAAAACAGTCAACACTGAATTCTTGCACAGCTTCTCATGTAGTTGTAAGAGGATCAGCTTCAATGATTCACTCAGTTGGTCATTGTCAATTTCCAATGGCCAGTCCATGTGCTCCTCATTTTCAAGGCTCTAGTCTCCTTTGCAAAACTTCTTAAATCACCACTGTACTGTACTTTCATTAGCAGTTCCTGGGCAAAATTCATTGCTGTGAGTTGTCTCTGCTGCTTTATGACCCATTTTGAACTCAAATAAGAAAATTGCTCAAATTTGCTTTTTGTCTAATATCATTTCCCTAGTCTAAAATACATAAAAAAATAAACAGCAAATAATAATTCATTAGCAAAAACATAAAGCAAGAAATGTGCATTTTAATGATGTACAACAAAACCACATTTAAGAATATATTCCAATATCAAATGGTGAAGTTCAACAATGCAAAACCGAAATTACTTTTGCAACAATTTAATAGATACAAAGCTAAAGCTGAAACTTCAATACTTTGGCCATCTCATGCGATGAGTTGACACACTGAAAAAGACTCTGATCCTGGGAAGGATTGGGGGTGGGAGGAGAAGGGGACGACAGAGAATGAGATGGCTGGATGGCATCACCGACCCAATGGACATGAGTTTGAGTGAACTCCGGGAGTTGGTGATGGACAGGGAGGCCTGGCGTGCTGTGATTCATGGGGTCGCAAAGAGTCAGACGACTGAGCGACTGAACTGAACTGAACTGAATAGATACAAAAACTCTAATTTAACACTAGCTGATATACATTATAATTAAGTATATTTTTTCTTGGAAATGCAAGGGTAATTAACTAGCAGAGTAATTCCCAGTATTTTTCAACACATTAATGGGAAAAGAAAATCATATACTTTTTCATACATGCAAAAGTCATTTGAAACTTTTCTGCACATATTGTACCTATAGAAATTAGGCTTATAGAAAGCAAGAACAGGCCAGAAATTCCTTAACTTGGTAAAAGTTGTATTTCCAAAATCCAAAAAACTGGACAAGGAATTTTAGAAGTATTATCTAAGGTTTGGAAGAATAAATGGATCCTTGCTATTGCCCTTATTTTACAATATATTGTGGAAGGTCTCAACAAAAGGTAGTATGATAACCCATATAGAATAGAAAAGATTATGTTGTTATTATTTCTAGAAAATTTGGTGGTTTTATCTAGAAACCAAAGGTGATTAACAGAAAAGCTATTAAAACCAATAAAATACTTCAACACCAATATTTGAATTAAAAAAGTGACCCAAAGTCAGCAATATCCTCCTACATCAGCAATAATCAGATAATATAATAGAAAAGGTACAATAAACATGTGACATTTAATCTAACAAAATTCTATTAAAACACATTATATAAGGCCTGGATAAATGGAGAATAACATTATGCTCATAAACTGGCCAATTTAGCATCAAAAGAAGTGAATTTTTTTGGAAGTAGGGAAGGCTTTTTAAAACAAACCACAGTAGTACAAGTAATGAAAAATCTGCATTTATTCTACCATACTAAGCAAAATGCCCCATTTAAAAGAAAAATCTAAAGATAAGTGACAATTAGAAATTATCTGTAATACAGATAACACAAAGAGTCAATATTAATACAATATAAAACTTAAATAAGTAAAAGAAAGCAATCTGTTAGAAATATGGTCAAATGGTATAAATAGCCAGTTGCAGAAGACATTAGAATGCCAATAAGCATATGAAACTATGGTCAACCTCACTAATATTTAGAGATACTAATTTTAAGAATATATTTTCACCTATCAGATCACCAAAAGCTATAAATTCTGATATTATTAATGTGTTGGCAAAGCTATAAGGTAGTGATTCTCAAACACTGCTGTACATTGAAATCACCTGGGGTCTTTGAAGCATCCTAGTGCCTGGTTCCCACCCCAACATTCTGATTTATGCGAAATAGACTTTCACATGCATGCCTATGATTTCACCTTGTAGAGAAATATCATGTGTGATGTGCTATAAAATTTATAATGTTCAAAGGAATATTAAGAGGAAGATTAGATTGCCTGTTGCAAATCTATTAGGGAAACAATTATTAATAATTGGGGTAAGCAGAGACACATTGGGAAAAACTTTGAGAAATAGTATCCAAAGAAAGAAGGACCTGTTTCATGATATAGAAAGCCACATGTTAGTGGAAACATTAAAGCACGTGGTGGACAAGCACTTGGTACAGTTTGTAGAGAAAAATTCAGGTTATTAGATTGATAGATGGAATAGATGACCTTACAATGACCCGTGAAAATGTGATACTAGGACAGCTGCTAGCAGTTCAAACTGAACCTTCCTTTTCACCTTTTTTTTTTTTTCTTTTTACCTCTAAGAATTCCTGACTCAAGGCTTTCTCCTGAAAAAAATAAAAAAATAAAAAAAACCCATCATAACCCAGAATCTGGCTGTGCGTTCATTGCTTGCTTCTACATGGTTTTATTGATCTATCCAACTATGGACTTGGAGAATAGGAATATACTATTCAGGGTGCATTTAACCAAATACTTTCCATCTTGGGACTGAGTGGAGATTTTCCTTCACATTGTAGACTATACCACACTTCTGCTTTAGAGCTCAGGCATTTAGTGGTCCCTCTGTCATTTAGTTATTTCAGAAGCTTTGGGACATTGTGGCACATCCTCCTATGGGCCTGAGGTTTGGCAATATGCTGTTTAAAAAGCCCCACGTTTATGATGCTTCAATTATTTACCAAGAACAAAGATGACTAAATTTTCTGATCCTATATGCTGAAACTTTTACTTGGGGTCTGGCAAGAACAGAGGTTTCAAGGCAAGTAAGCATATGCCATCATTCAAACAACCCATCGTATTATATACACACACACACACACACACATATATATATATTTCAATGATTATATAAATAATGATTTTCCTACTAAGAACATGGAAAATTCCTTATAATACTTAGTGAAAAAAAAGATTACATTTGGTCCACATGTGTGCATGTATATTAACATATGTATAATGCTCTGTACATATCCCTTTCCTGATGATAATTAACACCAGGTGGTTATAAATATAATTATGGGCAGCAGAAAGAAAATAAGGTATCTGTGACTACCAAAAGAAAAACACTCAAGCTTTTGAAATGGGTTATGAATCAGCAGGCAGTGAAGCTGAGTCGATTTACTTTTGACTATCATCTTTAAAAAAAAAAAAATTAGGGGGACTTCCCTGGCTAAGACTCCCAGTGGCTAAGACTCTTCCCAGTGCCTAAGACTCCATGCTCCCAGTGCAGGGGGCTCAGGTTCATTTCCTGGTCAGGGAAATAGATCCCACTTGCTGCAACTAAGGGTTTGCATGCTGCAACTCAGAGTCCGTTGCCTCAATTAAGGCCCAGCACAGTCAAATAATAAATAAGTAAACAAAGAAATATAATTAAAAAAATTTTTCTTGGTCACATCACGTGGCACGTGGGATCTTATTTCCCAATCAGGGGTTGAACTAGTGCTCCTATATTGGAAGGGCAGAGTCTTAACTACTGGACCACAAGGAAAGTCTCTTGACTATCTTGATTCCCTCATCTATTCGATCATTCAGTAGCTCAGTCGTGTCCGACTCTTTGCGAGCCTATGGACTGTAGCCAGGATTCTCCATCCATGGGATTTTCCAGGCAAGAATACTGGAGTGGGTTGCCATTTCCTTCTCCAGAATATCTAGTCAAACCGGTCAACACTACAGGAAGTCAATCCTGAATATTCATTGGAAGGACGGATGCTGAAGCTGAAGCTCCAATATTTTGGCCACCTGATGTGAAGAGCTGACTCATTAGAAAAGACCCTGATTCTGGGAAAGATTGAAGGCAGGAGGAGGAGGGTGTGACAGAGGATGATGGTTGAGTGGCGTCACTGACTCAATGGACATGAGTCTAAGCAAGCTCTGGGAGATGGTGAAGGACAGGCAAGTCTGACGTGCTGCACTTCATGGGGTTGCAAAGAGTGGGACATGACTGAGCAAGTGAAAAAGAGCAATATCTAGTTTACCTAAACTTCCCACTTTCCTCATTTTTAAAGACAGTAACCTCAAGTTCTTGGCTAGGTGAAAAAGAGAGACAGGCAGAGGAGGAGGAAGACTAATCGGAGAGAGCTTTCAACGTGAATTATACTGCAGTGGGCATTTGCAAAAACTTCACAACAATTTTTTATTGGAACCTTACAACTCCTCCATCAGGTGTTACTATTATCTTCCTTTTACAAGAGGAAGGTGAAACTCAGAAAATTAAATGATTTGCCCAGTATCACATAGGGTATAACAAAGTGTGGTTTGAACCCAAAAGATCTGACTTTGCCATGACTCTATTAGTCTATAGGAATTTGTTAAACATCAGTAGGAGAGAAGTTTGAAAAAGCTCAACAATACCTATAAAAAGAGATGGAACCGAGTATTTATCAAATAAATTCAGTTTTATGTGAAAATACTTTATAAAGGAGTTTTTATTGAATTTTATAAAATAACAGTGACATAAACCTGAACTCAAATGCTGAAAGATATCACAGATATATAATACCTTAATTCAAAATTTGTAATTAATTATACCTAAGCCAGATAAAATTTACCTGTGCATATTTTGAAGAAAGGAGCATTATATGTAAAATAACCATAAGTGATATCTTTAACAAAGTTAAAGAAACTCTTTGTGTGTGTTTCAACATACTCATTTGCCACCAAATGGCACTGCTAAATTCAATACATTTTATTAAATTTAGGCCTGACATGATCTTCTTTTGGAAACCTATAACAACTAGTTCAAATTATGCTAAGTACTTTAAAGTAATAAAATATAATTCATTGGAAAATATTTAATAACTCAGACATTTTTCAAAATCAAATGAAACTTCCATTCAGTAATTTTAAATTAATGAGGTTTTATTACACCTATTTGAATGAATGTCTATAATTTCTATTACTTTTGAAGAGATACTGGGGTTTGTTAAGATGTCTCAATTGTAGGATGCAATAAATGTTCATTTTCCTTTTAATAAGCATTTCATTTTATTAGTCAAAGATAATGTTACAGTATTTCTTCATTTTCAGTTTTCTATTCAAATTGGTTTTAAGTCCACTCATCTGAGACCAAAGCTACCTAGTATTCTTAAACTCCAAATGATACAGAAGTTTCTAAATTTGGAACATGTTGTTCTTCCTCCCATTTGGGGGATTCTGTTTTATAGATATGCAATAACTTGCCACAGCACTTGAACAAAATTACTAATGCCATATCCAACGATGTTCTTATTATGTTATACCCCTGACACCAAAAGCAATTGTATGGGCTTAGGCACAGCATAGGTGCTTGTTCTCAGGCTGATCAAACAAGCTTAATTATGACCTCCAGATAAAGGCACTGCCATTAAGCCATTGAATTATCACAGATAAGGCTGAGTCTCCGTTACTGTCTGATGATAAATTGCAGCTCACAATGGGCAGAGAAGTCAGAGCTCACACAGTTAATCCTTTGAGGGTTTGGATGGGCCCGTTCTCCTACTGTTTTGAATCTATTTATATTGCACTCAGAACCCCCAAATGGCCTCTGCTTATCTCCAGCTTTAGATAATTTATGCTTTTTGGTGTGTCACCTCACTGCTGAAGCTGTTATCAGGAATGAGGAGGTTTAGGAAATCGGATCCAGTGAAATACTAATCCTCCTGCCAATTACTACACAAAAACAAGTTTTCTGCACTGATTTGCTTTTGTTTATTTGATACTGCAAATGTGGATTTTATGATTACAGTTTAGGACAATTGTTTAGCTCCCAAACAAAATAAGCATTTAATTTGACTAGCTTCCTCTTTTCACAAGAGTGGTTGGGCAATTTGCACTGATTCAAATGGCCAGATGGTTTCCCCTCTGTTTGTCACTGACTAAATAGATGTGTAAATATTTTTATTTTCATGGAGGGTTGGTCTTGAGAAGAGCATTTGTTGAAACCCCTCTCAATGGTGGACTTCTGGTCCAAGATGCACCCACCCTCATTTAGATTCTTCCATGTGAAGTGTCTTCTATGGGAAACTATTTCACATAGAAATATGATGCCTGTCTTGGAACTGCATTAAGTTGAAAAATTTTTTCATCCCTTACTGCTGTCCAAGTTTTATGAAAGCTTATCTCTGAGAATTTTATGAGGTTGTTTGACTAGTAGTTAAATGTATTACTTTCAGTGATATGAAACATTCCTAAATGAGTAACTACCAAGCTCATAAAATTCTCATGTGCTTATTAGCATAGTATAATGAAAATTTGAAATGCAAGTTTAGACCATACTTTTAAACAGGCAAATTAAATTCATACTGAACATAGCTATGTTTGTCTCTTCACTCCTTTCTAAACAAGATCTCTAAGGTTTTAAGGTTTGGGGAGGATGTAGTCACCTGGTTGTCAAGATTGATCACCAATTATTCAACTCTTCTTGTGTTCACTATTGATGCCAGTTATTGAGATAGTAATCTTTGGAGTGATAAGGGAAGCTACAAAATTAATTCAACCTTGAGATTCCATTACACTTAATGTCACCTAATAGAACATTTGATATTTTTAATCCTACTTAAAGACTTTCTCCCTGAGCAATTGCTGATGGCAGAAATGAAGGAAAAGAAAAATATCTGAATTTATAACTTCTACAATTATTTTTTTTCTGGGTATATTTCTGGGTATAGTATATATGTAGGTGGCTTCTCAAATGGCGCCTTGATTCTTCTATAGAAATGTGAGGTGGGTGTCTGTATTTCAAATTGAAAATGAAATGCTCATTTTCTCTCATATATGAAAGCTTCTTCTCTTAAAAGACTTGTTTCTGCAAGGTGTCCTAAACTTTAGCTGAGAAACTTTCTTACCTTTTTCTTCTAAAGTACCAGAATTTAAAACAACAATAAAAGAAAAGAAAGGAAACCTGGACTAGTAGATCCATGCCATTCCAGAAACTTAATAGTTTTGATTTCAACAAATCAAATTTAGGTAAGATTTAATTTATTAGCATGTACTTTAAAGATTAAGTTATCAGCCAAATAATAAACTTCATTGTTTTTTTATATTTATCAGCTGTCACATTCCATTTGAAGTAGTCATTTTTGGGAGTTTTTATTTTGTTTATTTCTCTCCCATTTAACCATATTTTCGGTATCAAGTTCAAATTCTTCAAGGACCAACAGACTGCACTGTGAACTTTTATACACGGTTTACTGGAATCTATGGTCATATAGCTTATTGCTCTTTGTGGAAACACATAATAATTAAATGGAGCTGTCACAGTGTTTACTTCTCTATACCTGGAATGAAGTTCAAGGACAAAAGCAAAACCCCTCTCCACTTTATGGCACAAGTAAATGATGCTGTGAGTGGGAAGTTGAGATTACTATGATTTTAGAAATAACAGCATCTGTTGCCTCATTTGGCTGTGACTCAAAAAAATAGAAATTAAGTAGCATTAAGGAATGTGTGTGGGCTTCCCAGGTGGCGCTAGTGGTAAAGAACCCATCTGCCAATGCAGGAAACATCAGACTTGGGTTTGATCCCTGGGTTGGAAAATCCCCTGGAGAAGGAAATGGGAACCCACTCCAATAATCTTGCTGGGAAATCCCATGGACAGAGGAGCCTGGCAGGCTATGGTTCATGTGATCATAAAAGAGACACAACTTAATAACATTTAAAGCAGTGATAATAGGCTATCTATATATTTGGGGATAGATTGAGATGGAAGGATCAGAACTGAAGATCAGTGGACAGTTGCTCAAAGGTGGTGTCTGCAGGACATTCTGCAGTCTTGGGCTCAAGGATGATACATGTCTACAAGAGGAGCTTAAAGGAGATGGTAATAGAATACATTTTGATTTTTCTGATAGATCAAGTGATTAGACAGCAGAGAGGTGGAAAACCACTGCAGAACTGTTTAGGACATATGACTCCCTTCATAGCCTGTACAATTTAAACCCACAGCCACAAGTACCTGAGACAAAACATAGAATTCTTACTCAGACACTTCCTTAGTATTTCCCCATAGACACTTTTGGCAATTCAAAATAGAGCTGTTGTGTGTTATGCAAAAATACATAACTAAGAATAGAGACCTTGAAAAGTATATTTAAACCAAGAGGAATGGGAGCACAAATTTTGGTATCAGCCACAGAGAGTGAGGGTTTTTATCATAAATGTTTGTACCCAGGTCTATAGAGTTGCAATAATCATAAAGTCAAACAAAACCAAATGACAGCATGTTGTGGTCTGAGTTAAACAAACAGGTATGGAAAACATGGAAATCATCAGATATCTATGTCCGCTTGCATTTTGTTCTGTTTTATGCACGTATGTTCATGTGGGACATTGATTCTGTCTTATGAAAGCCTGCTGAGAAAAAATATATATATTTTGGCTTTAGGATTTTATGAGTTTTTTTTTCAGAGGCAAGAAGTCCAAACCTTTTACAAATCCTGCCAGCCTCTCTAAATCTGTGAAAAATATTAGCATACTCTGGAGCAAAGGTGAAAGTACTTGTGTTTATTTTTTTTTCCTCCTATTTTTCAACAGGGAAACCTCAAAGGCAAAGATATTTCTCTGCCTCTCACGTTAGTGTTTGGTACATTGGTACGGAGCAAGGACTGTTTCTCTGGAGACTCTGGTTCCCTTTTCCAATCTCTCCCACATTTGTTTGCAGGAGATATCAAGTTAAAGAACAACCTTGAGTAGAGGAAAGGACAAAAAAAAAAAAAAGACACCAAAACTCAAAAAGGCAAGCAGAGAAAAATGAAGACAGGAAGAGGCAGCCAGTTGGATGGAAAGCTGGAGCTGGAAGGAACTTCAGCAAACTGATTCCCTGACTTTACAGTGAAAGAATCTGAGGTCCAGAGTCTATAAGTAACAAGCACACTCATGCAAGTACTCAGTCAGTGACCAAGATGAAACAGGATCTCATTTTCTTAGTTCCTACTTTTAAGCTTTTCTTCTAAATCAGGTTATCTTTCTCCTTTCACTGATGTGTGAAGGAGAGAAACCACACAGTTTAGAGCATCTTTTAGATTTTTAAACTCTTTGCTTTCAGAAATCTGAGCTCTGCCTCTACTCGTCACTGCTAAGAACAAGTCTTCAGCCCAACTGATGGTCAAACCACATAATTCACTCTTACCTAAAGAAAATTTGGACCACAGGCAAAACAAAGAATACTGGTAACCTGTGGAGTGACTACAGATTAGTTTGGAAAGTGAATTTACGCTTGCTTATCCCTCCTGAAATAAGAAACAGACTGTGATGTGTTGTGTTCTGTAAATAGCTCCAGAGCTGGTCTGTGTGTTGTTCAGGACTGGTAAGCAGGTGTTTAGACCTGTTTAGGGTAGCAGAGGGAAAGCAGTGTCGAAAAGGGAGGCTTGGCAGCCAAGTCTCCCTGGACATCAAGACATAGAGAGTTGATAAGGTAGCTCCTCATGCTTCTGTATTCCAAAAACTCATGGCAGTGAACAGAAAAGATGAACTTTTTTTGAGCCTTTAGCTCAAAATGGGAGAACATGTAAAAAGATTGCACTGACAAGCTTGTGTGATAGTGCAGAAAGAAGCATATAGTCAAATCTTTGCACAGCATGCCTAGTCAATTTCAGAAGAGATGGGATAATATAATGAACCTTCATCTCCAGCCTAAGTGAGAGATAGCTGACCAAGTCACCAATATTTTAAGCATTTACTGTCTTAGGTGCGTGGGCTCAAAGGTAATAGAAAGCCAAAAACTCATGATCACTTATCTTTGTGCATTAATGTGTGATGTGGCTGCATGCATCTTTCTGATCTTTAAAGCAGATGGAGAGGAAGGTGCTGCCTCTCCTTGCCTTGTGAGCACTCTGGCACCAAAGCCCCTGGGTCGTGCTGTGCCTGATGTTAGCTGTGTGCCTGATGTTAGCTGTGTGCCTGCAAGTGCTGCTGGGGTGTAACCAGATCAAACTACCCACAAAAGAAAGAAACGCCAGTTCTCTTAGTGCTGCCTCACTTTGATGCTTTGTGAATGGTTATTTGTTTTTAACTATTTTAATTGTTTTTATTACAAACATTATGAAATACGTATAACAAATCATGAACACTTTTTCTAACCCTGCCCCAGATATCATGGTTTGGTATATACACATTTAGCCTTTTCCGTTCCGTTCCTTCGCTCAGTCGTGTCCGACTCTTTGCGACCCCGTGGACTGTAGCCTACCAGGCTTCTCCGTCCATGGGATTCTCCAGGCAAGAATACTGGAGTGGGTTACCGTTAGGAAAAATGAGACATAAACTTTTCTTTGTAATTTATGTTTTCCTTTACAATATTATGGATAGCTTTCTAGATCAGTATATCCCCATGTGCTTTATTCTTAATATTGTTTGAAATTTTACTGAGAATGAAAAGAAAAAAGTTGCTCATGATCACACCATGATTATTTTTAAGTAGAAAAAAAAAAAATCCTGGTTAACTCTCAGGTGAAAGTTTGCTCTCCGCTCATCCAATCCACATGTGCTTTCCATCACACATTCATGCTATGATAGTAAATACGAGTAACAGTTGGGAGAGTACTCTTCCAGATTTTGACCACATTGATACTGACATATCTATATACACATCTGCATAAATATGCATTTTTAACATATACCTGTATTTCATTTTAAAATGAAACAGGATTTTCTTAGTGAAAAATAACATAGTAGGTTTTCTTTGGTTTTAAGTTTGCAAAATAATTTGATTATCTGTCAATATGAAGGCACCCTAAACCCAAAGAAAAGAACATCATGTAAAAAGGGAAATTTCTCTTTAGTGTCTGCCTAACAAAATTTTCAGACTTATGGAAATTAAACATGGAAGCTACATGGGACCAACAGGAAAGTATTTCCTCAGTCACTCATTCATTTACTTGTCTGTGTTACTATCTATTTGATGAGCCACATGTTAGATCTCACCCAAAAATGAGATCTGATAGGTGTTTCACATTAGGATTAAGACATGTAAAATGAGTTCCTGTGTTTTCTGTTCCTTGAAAAAAAGACAAATGTAAAGTCATAGGGACATCGGTTATGTTTCCTCTCAAAAGTACATTTCCTCTCTCTCTCTCTTAAAGGAATCCCTAATCATTGTTTCATGTCGTGTCATTGAAAATGATGCTAGGGAGTGGAGAGGAGGAAGGAATATTTAATGAGCATCTGCAATGAATTCTGACTCCAGTTTTGATGTCTGGTTGCTGATAGCTTTCAAAATCCTCTCTTTTGCTTTCTTGCCTCACTTCTGGGAAAATCAATAAAAAGCTCTCAAGCTGCCTGTCTTGTACCAGTGGGAATTTCGGACTAGCAAACTACCTGCCTGTGCTTGGGACCCCACAGCCAAGACTCACCCGACAAGTCAATTGTCCTTCTCTGCTCTCTAAGTCATTTTCAAACTTGCTTAGCAACACCAATTCTCCCTGGAAAGCCTCATGATGAGATAACAAACTTTTTCAAACCCTCTCGCTGCATGCATGGTGTCATTTGCTTCAACATCTGAATAAAATTTGGGGTGAGGAGTTGAACCACTCACCCCATGGGGGCAACCACAAGGTAGTATTTAATACATGCAGGCATCTATGGAGTTTTTTATAAACTATCAAACATAATAGTTATCACAAACCAATGAAGTAGGCAAAAGAGCAGATGATGTGATCAAATAAGTAGCAGAATTTCCATTTAAATTTAGATCTGATCCAACATCCATATTCTTTTTATATAACATGTGTTATAGACAATATTTTTAGCAGCAAGGCTTAGAGGATCCATACAAATGCTCAGATAATAAAGAGTTCACCGAAGAAGAATAGAACCAAAGTTGATAAATTCAGGAAGTATTTGCAGGAGACACAATGATAGCTTATGAATAAGAGGGACTTTTCCCAGCCTGTATCTATTTTTATCAATGAGCAGAACTTTTCCAGAAGCCATTAAACAAATTTTTCCTCCCAGAAGAGGAATCACATTTGCAAGCCTCAACCAGATACTGGCAGAGGAACTGACACCACCTTGCCTAGCCCACTTAGGCAATGGTCACCCCGGGAGGAAGAAAGATTCTCTACACCTATTATGTGCCAGGGTAACCATTTGAGAAAAATAGAGGCTTTGGCATCAAGGAGGAAAGGGGAGTGCTTCTCAGACATGGAATCCACTGTGCCCACTATTCTGTTTTATTCTGCCTTTATGTGCCATACTCGTGTGAACTCTAATACTCTAGTTTATTACATATTTCATATATTTCAGTGTATTTTAAATGACATTTTTACTAGCTCCTATCTCCTCAAGTTAAACAATAACAATAACAATGAAGGAACTTAAAGACCCCCCTTTCCTCAAACTCTCAGTTTCAAACCATTTGTCATTCTGAGCCTGGTGGCTGCTGAGGTTAGTAGGTGCCCGGGTCTGGCTACATCTCTGGCTCTGTGTGGGTCTGTCTCTTCAGCTACTCCAGTGACTGAAGAAAGATATCAAAGCCCAAAGGATGCATAAGAAAGTGGGGGGTCTTAAGACCTTGGCGTGTGGGAACCCTTGGACTCTGTCAACAAAGAAAGTTGATGATCACTCCTTTTAAATGATCCTGGTCAACTTGAGCCCTAAAAGCCAACACTAGATTTTTGACTGATTCCTTCCTGATCCAGCCTATGTGAAAAGGCAGGGAAAACAAAACAGAGGGACTGCTTTGTGCATTTTGGGAAGAGGCTGATAGCCTGCTATTAAAGATAAAACAAGATAAAAATAAATAAGATAACCCTTTGGCCTTTTGTCCTGTGGAGAATCCCTATCCTAAATAAATTCCAGCCATCAGGGATGAACTCCAGTGAGCTGCTTGAGAAAATAGCCACCCATTCATTTAAGGAGCCATAGCAGCCAGAGAGAAAAGGGTCAGGTTGAAATACAGAATACATGCCCAGCGACCGACGAGCAAATGAGAAACTGTACTGTTTTTAAAAGAAAGGAAGGAAGGGAAGAAGGGAGGGAAGGAGGGAGGGAAAATGCATAAAAAACATACAGATGCAATACTACACACCAACAGAAACTAAATTCTGGATTTGGCAACTAGCAAACCAAATATGTTAAAACAGATAATAGTTACTGTTGAGACTGAATGAATTAAGTACAAGAATATCTCAAAACACAGGAAAGAAAGAGAAAGAGAAATCACAAAGAAAAGAAAATACACAAGAATAGCTTTAAGAGCAAGAACAGCGAAGGAGGGGATGGGAGTGAGGTCATTATGAAACAACTTCTAGACATAAATTTTCCTGAACTGAGAATACATTTGATTCTAACAATTAAGAGGGCTGAGTAAGTTACAGGCTGATCTAATAAGAAGACCTACAACACTATGTAAATCCTTGCAAAATGTGTGAACTCCAAGGATAAAAGAAAAAAATAAATGTATGTTTCCAACTTAAGAGAATAAGTTGCCAGAAAGGAAAATAATCACAGTGGCATAGGCATTATTATTTGACATTGGAAGGTAATAAATAATAAGGTTATTTTTCAAGAGAAATAAAACCCAGCATGCCAAGAATCTCATACTCAGTTACTTATTTTCTTGTAATGACTGAAATATCCATTATTCACTGATATTTGGCTGAGGCCACTGGAAAAGATTGCACTTTGAAGTTTAGGCACGGCAACTGGCTTTTTTGGTCAGTGAAATGTGACAATCTGTAATATGTGTCACTGTGGAGGAAGTATTTATTGCTGCTAAGTCACTTCAGTCGTGTCCGACTCTGTGCGACCCCATAGACGGAAGCCCACCAGGCTCCCCTGTCCCTGGGATTCTCCAGGCAAGAACACGGGAGTGGGTTGCCATTTCCCTCTCCAATGTGTGAAAGTTAAAAGTGAAAGTGAAGTCGCTCAGTCGCGCCCGACCCATAGCGATCGCATGGACTGCAGCCCACCAGGCTCCTCCATCCATGGAATTTTCTAGGCAAGAGTACTGGAGTGGCTTGCCATTGCCTTCTCCGGATTTCTCTCCTTCTCGGCCATGGCAATTGTGGAAACGGGTTTAAATACCACCACTGTCGGATGATGGAAGCTCCTGGGGGGCAAAGTCAGTGGTAAGACACCTAGACAAACCCATCTTTTGACCCACTGTGGTCTTAGAGCATGAGAAAGGAAGAAACCTGTTTTTTTCCAGCACTGAAGTTTGGGGTTGACAGTGACACCTCACCTATTCTGAATGATTCAACCAGCCATCAAAGGGTCAGTCTGCATGGGGCCCTCAGACCAGACTGTTGTCTTCTGATTCCAGGACAAAAGTGAGGTCCTGGCAAATTAGATTGCCTCAATGAACAGGGAAGAAAAAGAAGGGGAGAATCTGAGAGCAAGCACATTTTAAAAGATGAGAGACAGAGTGTTAAACCAGAGGCAACTGTGTTCATGAATTAGCGAGATTAAATTTCTCAAGATCAGCAGAAATGGAGACAAAGAATAACATTCACTGAGTTACAGGAAAATAAAGGTCATCTCCACCCATCCTATTTAGGCATTAATCTGGCCATGAAACATTATAAAGTATCTATAGTAAATCATATTGCTTAATGACATGATTGATTTAATTCAACTGTATTTGTTGTAGAGTAAGTCCTGCCAACTTTTAAGAACAAACTATTAGAGTGAAATTGTGATATTATGATAACACATTGTTACTATTTGGCATTAAGTGACTTTCTTTAGCAAAGAAAAAACCTTTCAATTGGGCTCCCTTGTTCATAATCAAAATACCATGTCCAGGAAAGATAGTTTAAAACAAAAGAGTATGTAGAGGAGCAGAGAAAAAAAAAAAGTTACCTTTTTTTTTTTTTTTAATGAATGAATGTTGAGGTCTAAATTTTATATTATCACTGGCTTAAAAGTGTTAGAAAATGGTGACTATGTAGTCAGCAATGGGCTTACAATAAGGAACAGTACCTATAGTGACTGGCATAAAATAGGCAGCTGTCCAGAATGCCAGGAATATCCACATTGGTGGGGCAATTTCAAGGTTAGTAATTTCTCTCCTCCTGTCATCTTTTACCAAATAAACATGCTCACTGTTGCTGTAATTACAAGCTTTATTGGATATACAGAATTTCATCTAACATTTTCTATTAGAAATATTATTTTTTATACAAATATTTACTATATGTTTTTATCATAAGACTTCAGTTCAGTTCAATGGCTCAGTCGTGACCAACTCTTTGCAACCCCAGGGATTGCAGCATGCCAGGCTTCCCTGTCCATCACCAACTCCCGGAGACTGATCAAACTCATGTCCATTAAGTCAGTGATGCCATCCAACCACCTCATCCTCTGTCATCTCCTTCTCCTCCTGCCTTCAATCTTTCCCAGCATCAGGGTCTTTTCAAATGAGTCAGCTCTTCCCATCAGGTATGTGGATCACAATAAACTGTGGAAAATTCTGAAAGAGATGAGAATACCAGACCACCTTACCTGCCTCTTGAGAAACCTGTATGCAGGTCAGGAAGCAACAGTTAGAACTGGACATGGAACAGCAGACTGGCTCCAAATAGGAAAAGGAGCACATCAAGGCTGTATATTGTCACCCTGCTTATTTAACTTCTATGCAGAGTATGTCATGAGAAACGCTGGGCTGGAGGAAGCACTAGCTGGAATCAAGATTGCCAGGAGAAATATCAATAACCTCAGATATGCAGATGACACCACCCTTATGGCAGAAAGTGAAGAAGAACTAAAGAGCCTCTTGATGAAAGTGAAAGAGGAGAGTGAAAAAGTTGACTTAAAACTCAACATTCAGAAAACTAAGATCATGGCATCTGGTCCCATCACTTCATGTCAAATAGATTGGGAAACAGTGGAAACAGTGACTGACTATTTTTCTAGGCTCCAAAATCAATGCAGATGGTGTTTGCAGCCATGAAATTAAAAGATGCTTACTCCTTGGAAGGAAAGTTATGACCAACCTAGATAGCATATTAAAAAGCAGAGACATTACTTTGCCAACAAATGTCCATGTAGTCAAGGCTATGGTTTTTCCAGTGGTCATGTATGGATGTCAGAGTTGGATTATAAAGGAAGCTGATCGCCGAAGAATTGATGCTTTTGAACTGTGGTGTTGGAGAAGACTCTTGAGAGTCCCCTGGACTGCAAGGGGATCCAACCAGTCCATCCTAAAGGAGATCAGTCCTGGGTGTTCATTGGAAGGACTGCTGTTGAAGCTGAAACTCCAGTACTTTGGCCACCTGATGCGGAGAGCTGACTCATTTGAAAAGACCCTGATGCTGGGAAAGATTGAAGGCCAGAGGAGAAGGGGACGACAGAGGATGAGGTGGTTGGATGGCATCACCGACACAATGAACGTGGGTTTGGGTGGACTCTGGGAGTTGGTGATCGACAGGGAGGCCTGGTGTGCTGCGGTTCATGGGTTTCCAAAGATTCGGACACGACTGAGTGACTGAACTGAATTGAACTAACATCAGGTGGCCAAATTATTGGAGTTTCAGCTTCAACATCAGTCCTTCCAATGAGCACTCAGGACTGATTTCCTTTAGGATGAACTGGTTGGATCTCCTTGCAGTCCAAGGGACTCTCAAGAGTCTTCTCCAACACCACAGTTCAAAAGCATCAATTTTTCGTCGCTCATCCTTCTTTATAGTCCAACTCTCACATCCATACATGACTACTGGAAAAACCATATCCTTGACTAGATGGGCCTTTGTTGACAAAGTAATGTCTCTGCTTTTTAACATACTGTCTAGGTTGGTCATAGCTTTTCTTCCAAGGAGCAATCGTCTTTTAATTCCATGGCTGCAGTCACCATCTGCAGTGATTTTGGAGCCCAAGAAAATAAAGTCTGAAACTGTTTCCACTGTTTCCCCATCTATTTGCCATGAAGTGATGGGACCAGATGCCATGATCTTTGTTTTCTGAATGTTGAATTTTAAGCCAGCTTTTTCACTCTCCTATTTCACTTTCGTCAAGAGGCTCTTTAGTTGCTCTTCACTTTCTGCCATAAGGGTGGTGTCATCTGCATATTTGAGGCTATTCCAGCTTGTGCTTCATACGGCCTGGCATTTTGCCTGATGTACTCTGCATAGAAGTTAAATAAGCAGGGTGACAATATACAGCCTTGATGTACTCCTTTCCCAATTTGGAACTAATCTGTTTTTCCATGTCCTGTTCTAACTGTTGCTTCTTGACCTGTATACAGATTTCTCAGGAGGCAAGTAAGGTGGCCTGCTATTCCCATTTCATTTAAGAATTTTCCAGTTTGTTGTGATCCACACAGTCAGAGCCTTCAGCATAGTCAATAAAGCAGAAGTAGATGCTTTTTCCTGGGATTGTCTTGCTTTTTCAATGATCCAGCAGATGTTGGCAATTCAGTCTCTGGTTCCACTGCCTTTTCTGAATCCAGCTTGAACATCTGGAAGTCATGGGTCACGTATTGTTGAAGCCTGGCTTGGAGAATTTTGACCATTACTTTGTTAGTGTGTGAGATGAGTGCAATCGTGGGGTGGTTTGAACATTCTTTGGCATTGTCTTTCTTAGGGATTAGAATGAAAACTGACCTTTTCCAGTCTTGTGGCCACTGCTGAGTTCTCCAAATTTGCTGGCATATTGAGTGCAGTGCTTTCATAGCATCATCTTTTAAGATTTCAAATAGCTCAACTGGAATTTCATCACCTCTACTAGCATAAGCCCTCTTGGAGGAGGTTGTCATTAACCCTATCATATAGCCACTGAGCAGACAACCCACAAACTGCAGAATAATTATAATACCATGTATGATGTAATAATAATTATCAATAAAATTATCATTATTATTTTACATTATTGATAAATTTAATACTCCTCATTTGAAAATAATTTGCCATGTATACATTTAAACATTTCAAGACACAAATGAAAAATTAAAAAGAAAAATCTTAAAGAATGAATATTATAGAAAGCAATAGAAAACTGACATTTGTGACAACATAGATGTTCCTTGTTTGCATTGTACTAAGTGAAATGTCAGACAGAAAGACAAATACTGTATGATCTCATTTATATGTGCAGTCTAACAAGGTTGAACACATTGAAACAGAGAGAAGAATGGTGGTTACCAGGGGAAGCAGGGAGATGCTGGTAAGGGGATACAAACTTTCAGTTATAGGAGGAATGGTGACTATAGTGAATAATACTCTATTACATACTTCAGTTCAGTTCAGTCGCTCAGTCGTGTCCGACTCACCGCGACCCCATGAATCACAGCACGCCAGGCCTCCCTGTCCATCACCAACTCCCAGAGTTCACTCAAAGTCATGTCCAGACTCGGTGATGCCATCCAGCCATCTCATTCTCTGTCATCCTCTTCTCCTCCCGCCCCCAACCTTTCCCAGCATCAGAGTCTTTTCCAGTTAGTCAACTCGTCACATGAGGTGGCCAAAGTATTACATACTTAGAAGTTTCTAAATGAGTAAATCTTAAATGTATTCACCACCCACATACACAGGAAATAACGTGAGATGATAAAAGTGAAAACTAACCTTATTATGGTGATCAGTTCAAAATATAAATATATGTATTTGTATACATATATTTCAAGTCATCAAGTTGTACACCTTAATCTTACACAGTGTTACATATCAAATATATCTCAATAAAACTAGGTGGGAAAAAGCATTTCAATACATACTCACTCAAATGAAAACTCCCAAATAGAATTGTGAAAGCCATGGATGGCAAAAAGGTAATTAAGAATCTGTCTTTAGTTTAATGAAAATATCATCATTCACAGTCCGCAAATATTCATCACTGAGCAATGTACTTGTTGCTTTCGGTTAAAAGTGTCCTGAACTTAATTTCTTAAACATAGTACTCCATATTCCATATTTTGGTGGCATATGTAGTTTTCAGTTCAGTTCAGTTCAGTTGCTCAGTCGTGTCTGACTCTTTGCGACCCCATGAATCACAGCACGCCAGGCCTCCCTGTCCATCACCAACCCCCGGAGTTCACTCAAACTCATGTCCATCGAGACAGTGATGCCATCCAGCCATGTCATTCTCTGTCGTCCCCTTCTCCTCCCGCCACCAATCCTTCCCAGCATCAGAGTCTTTTCCAGTGAGTCAACTTGTCACATGAGGTGGCCAAAGTATTGCAGTTTCAGCTTTAGCATCAGTCCTTCCAATGAACACCCAGGATTGATCTCCTTTAGAAGGGACTGGTTAGATCTCCTTGCAGTCCAAGGGACTCTCAAGAGTCTTCCTTCTCCAGCACCACAGTTCAAAAGCATCAGTTCTTCAGCGATCAGCTTTCTTCACAGTCCAACTCTCACACCCATACATGACCACGGGAAAAACCATAACCTTGAGTAGACAGACCTTTGTTGGCAAAGTAATGTCTCTGCTTCTTAATATGCTATCTAGATTGGTCATAACTTTCCTTCCAAGGAGTAAGCATCTTTTAATTTCATGGCTGCAGTCAGCATCCACAGTGATTTTGGAGCCCAAAAAAATAAAGTCTGACACTGTTTCCCCATCAATTTGCCATGAAGTGATGGGACCAGATGCCATGATCTTTGTTTTCTGAATGTTGAGCTTCAAGCCAACCTTTTCACTCTCCTCTTTCACTTCATCAAGAGGCTTTTGAGTTCCTCTTCACTTTCTGCCATAATGATGGTGTCATCTGCATTTCTGAGGTTATTGATATTTCTCCCGGCAATCTTGATTCCAGCTTGTGCTTCTTCCAGCCCAGCGTTCCTCATGATGTACTCTGCATATAAGTTAAATAAGCAAGGTGACAATATACAACCTTGACATACTCCTTTTCCTATTTGGAACCAGTCTGTTGTTCCATGTCCAGTTCTAACTGTTGCTTCCTGACCTGCATATATGTTTCTCAGGAGGCAGGTCAGGTGGTCTGGTATTCCCATTTCTTTCAGAGTTTTCCACAATTTATTGTTCCATAGATACTGAGAAATGATCCATTTTAATAGTTAACTTTGGTATAAAAATATTCATTATATGAAGAGTGGCATCATGTTATTAATTCTAAAAATTTCTTATTTTAACATAAATTTGAATGAAAGCTAAGTGTGTGCATATACATGCATGTATTAATTGGCATACAGAAAAGGAAGAAAACATATTTGTTGTCTGAAGTCAACTATCTTTATTGTTTATTTTGATTCTACTAAAAATGTGATCTATGAATTATCGTGCCTAATTGCTGGTAACATATTTACAAAAATTGAGAGCAAGAGTTTAGATACTTTCATGTTTTGGCACTGCTCATGACATACAAACACAAGATCAGGGGACTCATTTCACAAAACAAGATATAGACTAGTTTCTATTTTGTTTAAATTCTGTTTGAGTCACAAGTTAGATCAGTCCAAGACAGACGGGGAAAACAATTAAAAACTGATTTTTCACCTTGAATAATTTGAGCAGCACTGGTCTTCATCACCTAAGTTGGTAATCTGAGGTCAAGACCGTTTACTTTTTGTTATTAGCATTCATTTAAATGATTCTCTCAACTAAACTGTAGCTGATTACCAATGAGTAAGGAGCTTTACAAAATGCTGCCTATATTCCTTGTAAATAATTGGTGTATTCTTGAATATAGTTATCAGTGAATTTATCAAGTTATACATGAATGGTTTTAATAACTAATAATAATAATAAAGATAATAAAAATAGCCAGTAATTATACAGTACTTACAACATGCCAGATTAAACACTTTAAAATCATTATGTCCTTTACTCTTCACAATAACCTTAGATGTTAAGTACTACGTGTGAACCATATGATCCTCTAATTATTTCGGAGTAAAGCACAGAACAGTTAAGTGAATTACAGAAGGTCACAATATTTAGGAGGTGGTATTCCTGGGGTTTGAATCTTAGTAATATGTAGGTTCTATACCTCCTAACAGTGTCTCTAAATCTTAGCAGAATTATTAGAGAGATCCCTAGTCCAGTAAGTCTGGAGAGGTTCAAGAATTTGCATTTCTAGCAAGCTCTCAGGAGATGCTTGAAGATCACATGGTGAGAATGCCATGGTTTAGTCAGAGAGCATTATAGGATATTCTGCTAGAAAGAAGCTGAGCAGTCAGGGGTGTCTTTCTCTTCTTACCAGATGTGCTACCCATTGTCAAAAACAATGAGACCATTACACAAGGCCTAGAATAAACAGCACAAAGCAATTTATCGCAGAACTATGTCAGTCAGGTACAGTCTCTTGGAGCAGAACAGAAAACTCATCTCATATGACTTTAAGGGAAGCATAGAGTATGCCTGCCTGCTGCCTTGTAAGTTGCTTCAGTCGTGTCTGAATCTTAGTGACCCTATAGACTGCAGCCCAACTCCTCTGTCCATTGGGATTCTCCAAGCAAGAGTACTGGAGTGGGTAGCATAGAGTATAGGCACTGACAAGCATTCACAAATGCAAGTGGGTTGACAACATCTTAGATGCTTGGTTAGTCCTTACTTTTAACCATGGCTACAGAATAATCAGACTTTTCCTCAATCTGTGGCAACTTTTTTATTTTCACTACCAAATCTATATTTGCTTATCATAGATGTACTGTCATCAAATTCAACCATGAATGATCTTCTTCATGCCACTGTCCCTGATTTTTGCAAATGCAGTTGATAATTGAACCTAGGGTGGCACACAGCTAATTTTATGACTCAGTTTTTCAATTCAGTTCAGTTAAGTCATGTCTGACTCTTTGATACCCCATAGATTGCAACACTCCAGGCTTCCCTGTCCATCACCAACTCCTGGAGCTTACTCAAACTCACACCCATCGAGTCAGTGATGCCATCCAACCATCTCATCCTCTGTCATCCTCTTCTCCTCCCACCTTCAATCTTTCCCAGCATCAGGGTCTTTTCCAATGAGTTGTTTCTTCACATCAGGTGGCCAAAGTATTGGAGTTTCTTATAGAGTTCCTTGTAGATTCCTAGTAGATGCTCAATGCATGCTTATCGAAGTTATAAATCGGGTGGAATTTCTGAAACAAAGTAGGATTCCCGAGGCTCAAATACAGGAATCAAAGAAACATCCACAGGCATACTCACAGATACAAGAAAATGAAGGATCTTCCAGAAGCTATTTGTATATTTCATAATTCTATATCTGGAATAAATTTAAACATTTTTATTCTTCTGTTCATTACCAATATAATCACTGATGTACTCAGGATGCTCTATAAATATATGTATATTTATACATGTGTATATATATGTATACATATAAAACATATGAAATGATGGAGAACAATTTATCATTTATAGCTTATGCTATTTTTATTCTCCTTGAAGTCGAACATTGAGACTTATGAATGAATTATTTTGTTACTGAATACTTGAATACTAACTGAAATATTAACAATGCCATAGAAATTCTGTGTACCATGTAGTTAAGGTTACTAAATGGCATCACTGATTTGTTCTAGTTTTTCTTACAGATATAACTGTGTAATGGGACTTCCTTTTAGGAATGTAAGACCAATGTTTGAAGGTGACAGATAAGTTAACTCATAATTTCTATAACTACATGCTTTGCTGTAAGACTAATCATTTTCTCTATGAATTGTAATTTTGCAATTATTTTCTTATTTAGTACTCTGTGACTGATTAAATGTTTTTATGTGTCTCATGCAAGGATTACCCTGGAAACAGATATCCAGAGAGAAAACTTACTGTAACTAAAATACCAATTTATTCATAGCTACTTTGGTAATACTGCCATTTCACCCATTCTGAACAGGTAAAGAGAAAAAATGTAATGTAATTTGTAGACCATCAATAAGTAATTATTGAGTGCAAGGCTTCTCTATTTGTTTAAATTCTGCTTCACCAAAGAATTAACAGGGATAATGCATCAAAATTTTCTGTAGAAATAATGTGTTTTATTTGTTTATGGACACTGGGGCTTTATCTCAACAGCCCAACTAAAACTATGATTTTTATCTATATTGAGAAGAGCCTAGAGGAGTGTCGGCAAATACTAAGTGCTCATGTAATGAATGAGTTATTGAATGAACTTAGGAGTAGTCACCTATGAGAGCCTAAGCCACAGAATCCATGAACACAAAAGCAGGCCCGTTATGGAGAAATCAGAATGGGTTTATTTAGCCATGTGCTTCTCATACTTTAATATGATTTATAAATAACCTGGTGGTCTTGTTAGACTGTAGATTTGGATTTAGTAGGTCTGGGACCAGGCTTGAGAATGTATTTCTAATAAGTTCTCAGGTGATGCCAACATTGCTGGAACCTGAGCCATAATTTGAATAGTGATGGTTTAGCCACTGCTGCTTGACACTGGTCCTTATCCTCACTTTCACAGCACCTCTGGTGACTAACTTCATTATAAAAAAAAATGGCAACTAAATTCTATGCTGGGGATATCAAAGTAAATTAAATGCAACACTGCGTTACTGTTCATAGTTCTTTTTGTAAATCTACTTGTTTGAACTTGGTAGTCTTGAAGATTGACTTACATGCACTGCCATGTATAAAACAAATAGCTAGTGGGAACTATTGTATAGCACAGGGAGCCCAGCTCAGTGCTCTTTGGTGACCTAGGTGGATGAGACGGGAGAGAGATGGAGTTAGGGGTGGGAAGGAAGTGCAAGAGGGAGGGGATACATGTATACATGTAGCTCATTCACTTTCTTGTACAGCAGAAATTAACACAATATTGTAAAGAAACTATATGCCAATTAAAAAAGAAAGCCATGGAGAAAGAGTACTCTTTCTTCCAATGAAGGGATATGAGTCCTGACTGGAAAATATTGGAGCTGCTGTCAGCTGAGTTAATTGATGGTTCATACTGGAACCTGCACATTTCCTTGGTGAGCTGAGTGGAAAAAAAAATCATTGTTTTAATAAATACAGTTGATTCACACTTTCAGTCATCATTCACTTTTTCTTCCCACAAACTCAAAAGTTTGTGTAACTTGTGCTTCATTTCCTTTATCTCTTTGAATAAGAATTCCTTATTTAGGAAGTTTTTAGAGAGTGTAGACAGTTGGCAGAGCTGGCCAAAATTTCTTTTGTATGAATGTAGAGAAAGTAAATGTTTTGTGTTGGCAGAACTGTACCCATTCCAAACTTATGGAACAAACAAGAGCTGTAAAATATAGTTGTCTGGAATGAAGTAATCGTTTTCAGCATGTAATATGCCAAGGAGGAATCTCTGAGCAGGCTCTGTGAAATGTTTGATCATCCTAAAAACAGGATTTGAAAACAACACTATAACATCCTGCTGCGTTTAAAAGTATGGGTGGCTTGAAGATACAGTTTATTGAACAATACACCAGATAATCCTCTAGCTACCTCTTTTTCAAGGTCAAGTCCACACTAGCAATTACAGTAATGTTTGTTGAAGTTACTTGAATGGCAGGTATAAAGGCTGCCATTTAACCAAACTGGTTGATCGGGTGACTTTGTTTGTGAATTTTGCTCCTCACCTTTGCTTTAAAAGAATCACTTGTGTGGAAAAGAAAACAAGTTATCAGCCTAACCCAATTAACCGTAAAACTAACAGTTACCTGCAGATAAACCCATCAAGCATTCTCACAGAATTAAACAAAATCCATTCACATTTAGTTGAACACAATCTCTAGATTCTCACCATACTGACACTCCAAGATTTAGGAATAAAAATAGTCACTGGTGTTCTTGTAATTATATCAACTAAAATAGGAACCAATGAGAACTTGAAACAGGGGATTAGATTCTTAAATTTGGGAATAGACAGGGTTTTCTTTTGTTTGGGACTCTAAGTCCTGACATTTTCTTTTTTTCTCCCTGTCAACTCTTAGATGCCTATATCTGTTAGAAGATCGGGGAGTAAAACGTACCCTGATTAGCACCTGGCATAAACAAAAGAAAACAAAAAAATAGTAATTTTTGGAAACTACTACTTTTCCTGCATAATTTTATGTCAGGAACAATGATATTTTAATAGTGATCTAAATGAGAAAAATGAATCTTTGAAACAAATTTGACATTTCTTATGCGTTACAATGTTTATTTTAATATAATTTACTAAAGAAACTATAAAATAAGACTTGATTATCAATATTATCACAGATCATCATTTGATGGAATAGATTTTATAGGATGTCTATAAATATTTATCCATTACTAAAGCAAACATTTGTTCTGAATGTCAGCGTTCATTATATGCTTTGTTAATATGAAAGATGTTAAATTCTTCTTGAGATAACCAGAAGATACTGTTGCTTGTGAAAGCAAGTTGTAGATTAGTATTCATACTATCATCTCAATTTTGAAGAAATAGAAATAAAAGTATTTGTATATAGTCTTTGTCTTTCTCTATATGTATGTTATATACATAGGTATATTAGAATAGCAAAGATTTTTCTAGACTAATATGTAATCTTTAAATCTCAGTGATTTAAAGCAACAAGAATTATTACTTACTGTCATAAGCTCATTGTTGTGGTCAAATCTATAGTGTAGTTGTCCTTCCCACTGACTTGGTGATCCTGACCATTTAATCCTCTGTCTTCTCTGCTACCTGAACAATAGGCTTGATTGGTTGATCTAAGCAGGAGGAAATCAGCCACTGAAGAATTGAAAGGGCTTTCAATTCTTTCAATTCACTGACTTTACTTAAAAGGGACACATTATTTCTCCTTATATTTTACAGACATAATCAGTCAAACACACTTGCGAAATACAAGGAGGCTCAAAAATGCAGGGGAGCCCAAGGAATGCTTGGTACCCTGTATTTCCTCAAGAAGAAAGGGTTAAAAGGAGGCCAGCCTAATTGTTAAAGAGTAGACAAGTTTGAGGAGTGGAAGAGAAGTGGTAAAGGATGACCACATTTTATTTTATTCAAATTTAAATACTTATTTTTTCAACAATGCTATATTTTGTTTGATTTGATTAAAATATATTTTAAATTTTATGAATTCTTAAAATCACTACTTAGAGACCAGGAGAATCCTCTGGCTTAACTTTTGTAATAAGGTTGAGACTAGTTCAGCATCTGGTAGGACATTTAGACCTCTTTTCATTCATCATTCTCCTTTTAGTTATCTTTCTTACTTAACATTTTTGTAATGTTATCAGTTCTCTTTTGGTAACTAAAATGTTCTGAGCTTTGCTTTCATAGGTCAGTGATTTTCAGTATCCAATTTGCTCCTAAGTCCTTAATAAAATAATCAGAAAGTAGACGCCTCTAGTAAAGCCTCCATTAATTTCAATGTAGTTCCAGCAAAATAAAGAGTAGCCTGTAATCATGGAGGTATGTTTCCAATGATAAAAAGTTTCACATATATTTTATAGATATTGTGATTAAAAAAAATGAGAATCTAAAATTGTCTAAGTTGGGTAAAGCCCTAGGAAGCCATAGGCTTTCACATGCTCACAGTAGGGAAGAGAAAGCTATTTGGTGATTTGCTTAGAAAATGGCTTCAGGGAAATCCCTGTTTGTCTTTGGTTAGCTAATTTAGGAGTGTGTGACCTTTTCTGGGCTTTTATGTTTCCCTGGATCACTTTGAAGGTATATAATTTGTTATTCTTTTAGAAACATATTCTTCAGATGTGAACAGTTTCACATGGATGTAATTCTTAACAAGTGCTACATAACCTTAGTTATTTTAGGTATAATATAATTATTAAACAATTGCCACTCCCAAGCTTTAAAAAATATATATAAAGTTGATAGGACAGCTGAAGGTAAAACAATCATGAAGGAAATTTGAGAACTCAGTGTTCTTCAAAGGATTATTTGCATGAACAAAAGGAATATTAAGCTGAAGTAACCATAGGAGGAAGCGTAGGATGCATTCAAAAGCAAACCAAGACCTAAAAGTGCAAGCAAAATGCAGACTAAAAGCCTGCACTTAAAATAAGAGTGTGACTTGAAGCCTGATGTCTCCCTGACCACTGGATAAAATTATCAGGTACAAATTTTCATAGAACCATATTCATTGCCGAAAACAGACTTCATTGGAGCTACTATAAGAAAAAAAGGGCTATACAGTTTACAGAATCTTTAGAAGACTCAGAGAATCAAGTTTAAACACCAGAGCTTGAAGTTACACAGAAAACAACACAACTAGAAGAAATGCCCAACAACCCAGAGAAGTGGCCCTCAAGGTGCTGTGGACCAGCCACTAATCCACATACTGTTGCAAGTCTGAGGTGAGAAAACTGCTTGCACCAGAGTACAAATGGACCATGTCACTAGGCGCACTAGTTTAGTTGACAATCTTTTTCATAGCAAGATTTCCTCAAAAGAGAAGCAGCACGTCAATGTATATTCAAGTGTAAGCTCTTGTTGTCTAAATAAGGACAAGAGGCAGCACTGTTTCTTGGGTGCTCCAATGCCTTCACCATTTGCTGCATGTCGCTGATGCTTCTGCAAAATGGAGACTAGAACACTTCAACCTAGCAACCCCAGGAAGAACCATATGAGTCTATCACCTTATTCCCCAGAAGATTCAGTCCTCTTTTGAGCTACAGAAGTTACCCAAGGCTCCCTTCAGCTTCCAGGTCTGATGACAAATAAATAGTAATAAAACATAAAGACTACTGGTTTGATCAAATATTTTGAGAAATGAAAAACCTATCATCTAGAACCTTTTTCAGGTCATGAATTATTTTGAGACTGTGATAAGAACCATGGATACAGACTTCTCCGGTGTTCTGGTAGTAAAGAATCCAACTACCAACGTAGCTGACACAGGTTCTATCCCTAGTCTAGGAAGATTCTGCATGTCACTGGAGCAACTAAACCCTCACACTGCAACTACAGAGCATAAGTGCTGCACTTAGAGAAAGCCCACAGGCATCAATGAAGAGCTGGTACAGCCAAACAAAAAGAACCATGGATGCTTATTCCTAGCAAACTGACACACATGCAATTGTACATCGACTTGTAGAAGATTTATGCACCCTGCAAAGACTGTCTTCAGACTCTAGGTTAAAAAATCCTGATCCAGAGTAAAGTAGAAATTATCAACTTTATCAATAATTTGATTTTAATATATAACTCTCTATTTTACATAAAATGATACTTCAATTTGTAGCTGAAAATTGCAATTTGATTTACAACTCTTACTGGCAATATAATCTAGGCAAATAAACTCTTTGGATCTCAATTATCTTACTTGTCAATTGAAGATAATAATAATTATCTCATAACATTACTGTATTTCCTTTGGTATGTATCTAGAATAGCACTTGTCACAAAAATATTTAATAAATGTTCATTTACACATTCATTCTTTACTAATTTTTTTTGATGTATTAATAACATTGCTTAGAATCTCCTGATTATTTTCTGGTTTTACAATTATGTTCAACACATATTTATTAAATGCTCACTTTGTACCAGAAGCTGTGCTGCTGCTGTTGCTAAGTCACTTCAGTCGTGTCCGACTCTGTGTGACCCCATAGACAGCAGCCCACTACGCTCCCCCATCCCTGGGATTCTCCAGGCAAGAACACTGGAGTGGGTTGCCATTTCCTTCTCCAATGCATGAAAGTGAAAAGTGAAAGTGAAGTCGCTCAGTCGTGTCCAACCCTTAGCGACCCCACAGACTACAGCCTACCAGGCTCCTCCGTCCATGGGATTTTCTAGGCAAGAGTACTGGAGTGGCTTGCCATTGGCTTCTCCGAACTTACAGTATGGTGGCTTGTTAAGGGAAACTGATATATTGTAGCAAGTGATATAAGAAATGAGCATAAGATTTTATGGGATCCCAAAAAGGAGCAATGGAACAGATAATGAAGATTTACTAAACAATTCATGATGGATATGACAGCAAGTTGTGCCAATAATATTAACTAAATTTTCTAATTGCTTTCTGTATGTTGACTATTTTGCTAAATATTATTAAATACTAAATATTTAACAAATATTTAAATGATGTTAAATATTAAATTTTTTTAACTTAAGAAAATTTAAAAACTTAACAGATGTGGCTACTAGGCTGAAACAGAATATCAATGAGAGATTTGGAATTAGCTCTGCTTTCAAATCTATGTTCTTTAACAATTAGTTTAAGAAAGTGGAAATATTGTTTCAGTCAGGGAGAAGTAACTTTAAAAATTACTGGAATGGAAATATGGAATGCTTTTTGTATGAAAGAAACTACACAGAATACCAATGATAGCAATTGTTATGAACACAAACAATAATAAATTATAAAACATAATTAAGAGATAACTTAGCATAATATCAAGTTTGATTGTAAAAATAAAAAGAAAAAAGAGCAAGTAGTCATAATTGAATTACAAGTATCTAATTTGTGAATTCTAGATCTAATGGGGCAGGAACTAGATTAGGTGTGAGAAGATGATGCATTCAGGTGTTAAGAAAATTAGGATATCAAGAGGTAGTCAGAGATATATGTTTTTACTCCAGAGACATGGTCAAAACTGGAAAATAATTTGGTTGACAATAGTCTAAAAATAGCAAAAAAAAAAAAAGAGGAAAGATCATTACAGTGTATAAAAACACCCAGTAATATATAAGGAACATGGGGCATTTTACTGTGCTTATTTTGAACAAAATATACCTGCATTTCAAAGCATACACATTGTAGTTTCTTATTCACTTATGAATTCACTTCACTCAGTTAGGTTTGACTCTTTGTGACCCATGGACTGCAGCATGCCAGGTTTCTCTGTCCATCACCAACTCCTGGAGCTTGCTCAAATACATGTCCATCAAGTCAATGATGCCATCCAACCAATCTCATTCTCTGCTGTCCCCCTCCCCTTCTGCCTTCATTCTTTCCCAGCATCAGGGTCTTTCCCAATTTGGAACCAGTCCGTTGTTCCATGTCCAGTTCAAACAGCTGTTTCTTTACCTGCATACAGATTTCTCAAGAGGCAGGTAAGGTGGTCTGCAAGGAGATCCAACCAGTCCATCCTAAAGGAGATCAGTCCTGGTTGTTCATTGGAAGGACTGATGTTGAAGCAGAAACTCCAATACTTTGACCACCTGATGCAAAGAGCTGACTCATTTGAAAAGACCCTGATACTGGGAGAGATTGAGGGCAGGAGGAGAAGGGGATGACGGGGGATGAGATGGTGGGATGGCATCACCAACTCAATGGACATGAGTTTGGGTGAACTCTGGGAGTTGGTGGTGGACAGGGAGGCCTGGCATGCTGCAGTTCATGGGGTCGCAGAGAGCTGGACACGACCGAGCAACTGAACTGAACTGAAGGTGGTCTGGTATTCCCATCCCTTTAAGAATTTTCCACTGTTTCTTATGATCAAGGGCTTTGGCAGTCAATAAAGCAGAAGTAGATGTTTTTCTGGAACTCTCTTGCTTTTTCTATGATCCAACGGATGTTGGCAATTTGATCTCTGGTTCCTCTGCCTTTTCTAAATCCAGCTTTATGAATTAACTAAAAATTATTTTATATTGTCTGTTTTCAAAAAATATGGTAAAACTATAATCTATAGCTAAGAAAATCTTTAGTTGAAAATTAGTAAAATTAGCAAAGTAACAGCTTATGCAATAAGACTATGCTCAACAAGGTGAACGCTCTATAAATGAGTTTATTGAAGTTCATATTATAATAAATACCAATTAAAAAAACAAAACAAAAATAAAACTAGCAACAGCAACAACCACCAAACTCCCTGTGCTTTTTACTTGGAATTTAAACTAAACTCGTGATTGACAGCTTTTTTGGAGGAAGGGGTGCAGGGAATCAGTTGTGCCCAAATTTATTTAGATGACAGAGTCAATATTTTTATTTATAAATCTCTTATGATCTTTTACAAATTTTACCTTATTTTTAAGAATATCTGAAGGTCCTATCTAGTGGCTGAAAGAAATCTGAATTGCTTCCTAAAAGTTCCCTTAGTAGAATATCCTATTTACCAGACAGTTTGGTTAACAAGACAGGTTAATGGTTAATAAGTGTTTTCTGTTTTTATAGTTTAATTAGATGTCAGAGAAGATCATGTGAATAGACAGTTTTTATTTTACCATTGTATTTATTTTCAAACAATCTCAATCTTATAGCAGTCAACCTCATTGAAACAGAAATATAGATGACTTGTAAAGAAGACATGTTCTGTGATTGTATGGTTAGCTTCATTCAAACTTACTAATCATTTCAGACACATGTGTAGGTCCATTGATTGAAAATTCACTGCACTGTTAAATAAGCAGATGTACAGTTATTAATCTTGGATGGAATCCATATGTATCTTCAATAGAGATCGAAGAAGGCAATGAGAACACATCATTGTATCCTGTGTTAATTCTTCAGCAATGCCAGGGCAAGACAGATGTATGCCTCAAAGTACCAGGAAGGAAAATCTGTCATCATTTTTTCTTTTCTATTAATTTTTTAATCCTAAAGCAAAAATTTCATCTGCATAAGTAGTTCAAACATATATGTACTAACTAGAACTTTGCCTGTTTACAAATGTATAATTTGCATGTTTGCTAATGTATGATTTCTCTTCAGCTTCTTAAAATTTTTATCTTCTAACTCTCAAGTTGTCCCATGGTTTTTATTGTTTGGGCACAGGGAATGGGAGGAAAAAAGATGATTGATTATTCTGTCAATGTATAAGAGAAGAAATTCCAAAATCAGGTGAGAAAGACATTAAGCCAAGACTAAGTACAACTATTCCTGAGGTTATTAAAAAGAATAAATAAAAAACGAAGACCTCAGTGGCAGGTAAGTCTCTTTTATGAGAGGTTAGTATTTCAGATAGGAGATCGGCTTCAGAGGTAGTGTGATAAGTACAATGCTATGTACCCAGAAAGCCCCAAATGGAAACTTACTGAAAACATGTTGAGTGTGCATTTATAATAAAAATAAAGTAATCAGTATGTTTTGGGCAATGTTAAATATTCTAGCTGGGAAACACTTTTAACAATGATACTATTTTCTTGAGTCTTAATATAGCTAAAAGCTGTTTGTGTGTTTGAATTATGAGTAAAAAAATCAAGAGAATGTACCTTATTTACAATGTTGATTTTTGGCTCTTCAGCAGTCTGACACAGTGCAGGAAACTGTGGTGGCACAAATGATTGGCAATAATTAGAAGATAAGCTGACTTTTTAAAAAATTGTTTGATGCTTTAGACACAAAGTTAATTACACTTTTAAGCATTTATTTCTTTTATATGTTTTTAATCTTTCTGCTAACAAAGTTCCCACTGAGATTCATGATTAGTGGAATATAATCCTAAAAGAAGAGGTCAGGGAGATTAATTTGTGTGGAATCATCTCACTGGAGATCTCAGTGGCAAAAATTCCAAGCTGAGAGACAGGTTGTTTATCCCCCAAATATGCATGTTCTATTTCAGCTTCTTGGCTACTTAATAGAAAAGGGCTGTGCATAAAAAGAAGGATCCAGAATAGGTAATATTTGTGATTAGATAGACCTGTGGCTTGATACCAGTTAATTAAGGTTGGGCACTCAATGGGAAAGCCGATTATTTAATAGCTATTAGAAGCTACTTCCCTGGTGGCTCAGTGGTAAAGAATCTGTCTGCCAATGCAGGAGACGTGGGTTCAATCCCTGGATTGGGAAGATCCCCTGGAGAAGGAAACGGTAACCCACTCCAGTATTTTTTGCCTGGGAAATCCTCTGGACAAAGGAACCTGGCAAACTACAGTCCATCGAGTTGCAAAAGAGTAGGACATGACTTAGGAACTAAACAACAATAATTTAGACTCTGAAAATCTTATCTGCTAAGAAACTAAGGTGCGAAAATATCTAAAGTCTCAACAATAGACAAACATTATCTGTTCAGTTCAGCTCAGTCACTCAGTCGTGTCTCTTTGTGACCCAATGGACTGTAGCACGCCAGGCTCCCCTGTCCATTACCAGCTCCTGAAGCTTGCTCAGACTCATTTCCATCGACACAGTGATACCATCCAACCATCTCATCCTCTGTCATCCCCTTCTCCTCCTGCCCTCAATCTTTCCCAGCATCAGGGTCTTTTCCAAGGAGTCAGTTCTTTACATCAGGTGGCCAAAGTATTGGAGTTTCAGCTTCAGCATCAATTCTTTCAATGAATATTCAGGACTGATTTCCTTTATCTGTAAATTGTCTGTAATAAGCTTTATTACAGAACTTCAATCTTTATTGCTTATATTTAATACAAATAACATAAATGTAATGACAAATATCAACTATATATATATATTAATAAAGATATCCTACTTGTATAAGGTGTCTATTAGTGTTTAGAGTTAGCTAGCATTATATGATTCCACCTACTCTCTCGCCACTCCCTCCCCCATCAAAATAGAAGGGAGTAATAACTAAAGGGTTTTTACACATACGTGTAGAGTTTCTTTGTAGAAATGTAGAGACAAGTTTATGAGCCGGCTGCCATGGACAGCACAAAGCGTGGCCGAGAGGAGCTACCGCAAGACCAAGGTCAGGGCGGCGGCCTAGAAGAGCAACCCCACATCCAGGTAGTGGCGGCTGCATGGGTGCAAGAGGGCCGAGAGGAGCTACTCCACATTCAAGGTCAGGAGGGGTGGCCGTGAGGAGATACCCCACAACCATGGTAAGAGAAACCCAAGTAAGATGGTAGGTATTGCGAGAGGGCATCAGAGGGCAGAAACACTGATATAATAATCACAGAAAACTAGTCAATCTGATCACATGGACCACAGCCTTGTCTAACACAATGAAACTAAGCCATGCCCCATGGGGCCACCCAAGACAGGCGAGTCATGGTGGAGAAGTCTGACAGTATGTGGTCCACTGGAGAAGGGAATGGCAAACCACATCAGTGTACTTGCCTTGATGACCCCATGAACAGTATGAAAAGGCAAAATGATAGGATTCTGAATGAGGAACTCCCCAGGTCAGTAGGTGCCCGAGATGCTACTGGAGATCAGTGGAGAAAAAACTCCAGAAAGAATGAAGGGATGGAACCAAAGCAAAAACAATACCCAGCTGTGGATGTGATTGGTGACAGAAACAAGGTCCGGTGCTGTAAAGAGCAATATTGCATAGGGACCTGGAATGTTAGGTCCATGAATCAAGGCAAATTGGAAGTGGTCAAACAGGAGATGGCAAGAGTGACATAGACATTTAGGAATCAGTGAACTAAAATGGACTGGAATGGGTGAATTTAACTCAGATGACCATTATATCTACTACTGTGGGCAGGAATCCCTTAGAAGAAATGGAGTAGCCATCATGGTCAACAAAAGAGTCCGAAATGCAGTACTTGGATGCAATTTCAAAAATGACAGAATGATCTCTGTTCTTTTCCAAGGCAACCCATTCAAATTTAAAGTATTCCAAGCCTATGCCCCAACCAGTAACACTGAAGAAGGTGAAGTTGCACAGTTCTATGAAGACCTATAAGACCTTTTAGAACTAACACCCAAAAAAGATGTCCTTTTCATTATAGGGGACTGGAATGCAAAAGTAGGAAGTCAAGAAACACCTGGAGTAACAGGCAAATTTGGCCTTGGAGTACGGAATGAAGCAGGGCAAAGGCTAATAGAGTGCCAAGAGAATGCACTGGTCATAGCAAACACCCTCTTTCAACAACACAAGAGAAGACTCTACACATGGACATCACCAGATGGTCAACACCGAAATCAGATTGATTATATTCTTTGCAGCCAAAGGTGGAGAAGCTCTATACAGTTAGCAAAAACAAGACCAGGAGCTGACTGTGGCTCAGATCATGAACTCCTTATTGAGACTTAAATTGAAGAAAGTAGGGCAAACCACTAGACCATTCAGATATGACCTAAATCAAATCCCTTATGATTATACAGTGGAAGTGAGAAATAGATTTAAGGGACTAGATCTGATAGACAGAGAGCCTGATGAACTACGGATGGAGGTTTGTGACATTGTATAGGCGACAAGGATCAAGATCATCCCCATGAAAAAAAAAATGCAAAAAAGCAAAATGGTTGTCTGGGGAGACCTTAAAAATAGGTGTGAGAAGAAGAGAAGCAAAAAGCAAAGGAGAAAAGGAAAGATATAAGCATCTGAATGCAGAGTTCCAAAGAATAGCAAGGAGAGATTAGAAAGTCTTCCTCAGAGATCAATGCAAAGAAATAGAGGAAAACAATAGAATAGGAAAGACTAGAGATCTCTTCATGAAAATTAGATATACCAAGGGAATATTTCATGCAAAGATGGGCTCGATATAGGACAGAAATGGTATGGACCTAACAGAAGCAGAAGATACTAAGAAGAGGTGGCAAGAATACACAGAAGAACTGTACAAAAAAGATCTTCACGACCAAGATAATCACGATGGCATGATCACTGACCTAGAGCCAGACATCTTGGAATGTGAAGTCAAGTGGGCCTTAGAAAGCATCACTACAAACAAAGCCAGTGGAGGTGATGGAATTCCAGTTGAGCTATTTCAAATCCTGAAAGATGATGCTATGAAAGTGCTGCACTCAATATGCCAGCAAATTTGGAAAACTCAGCAGTGGCCACAGGACTGGAAAAGGTCAGTCTTCATTCCAATCCCAAAGAAAGGCAGTGCTAAGGAATGCTCAAACTACCACACAATTGTACTCATCTCACACACCTGTAAAGTCATGCTCAAAATTCTCCAAGCCAAGGCTTCAACAATACATGAACCATGAACTTTCATATGTTCAAGCAGGTTTTAGAAAAGGCAGAGGCCCTAGAAATCAAATTGCCAGCATCCGCTGGATCATGGAAAAAGCAAAAGAGTTCCAGAAAAACATCTATTTCTGCTTCATTGACTATGCCAAAACCTTTGACTGTGTGGATCATAATAAACTGTGGGAAATTCTGGAAGAGATGGGATTGCCAGATCACCTGACCTGCCTCTTGAGAAACCTGTATGCACGTTAGGAAGCAACAGTTAGAACTGGACATGGAACAACAGCCTGGTTCCAAATAGGAAAAGAAGTACGTCAAGGCTGTATAGTTTTACCCTGCTTATTTAACTTATATGCAGAGTACATCATGAGGAACGCCGGGCTGGAAAAAGCACAAGCTGGAGTCAGGATTGCTGGGAGAAATATCAATAACCTCAGATATGCAGATGACACCACCCTTATGGCAGAAAGCAAAGAAGAACTAAAGAGCCTCTTGATGAAAGTGAAAGAGGAGAGTGAAAAAGTTGGCTTAAAGCTCAACATTCAGAAAAATAAGATCATGGCATCTGGTCCCATCACTTCATGGGAAATAGATGGGGAAACAATGGAAACAGTGTCAGACTTTACTTTTCTGGGCTCCAAATTCACTGCAGATGCTGATTGCAGCCATGAAATTAAAAGACGCTTACTCCTTGGAAGGAAAGTTATGACCAACCTAGATAGCATATTAAAAAGCAGAGACATTACTTTGCCAGCAAAGGTCTGTCTAGTCAAGGCTATGGTTTTTCCCGTGGTCTTGTATGGATGTGAGAGTTGGACTGTAAAGAAAGCTGATCGCTGAAGAATTGATGCTTTTGAACTGTGGTGTTGTAGAAAACTCTTGAGAGTCCCTTGGACTGCAAGGAGATCCAATCAGCCCGTTCTATAGGAGATCAATCCTGGGTGTTCATTGGAAGGACTGATGCTAAAGCTGAAACTCTGATACTTTGGCCACCTCATGCGGAGTTGACTCACTGGAAAAGACTCTGATGCTGGGAGGGATTGCGGGCAGGAGGCAAGGGGACGACAGAGAATGAGATGGCTGGATGGCTTCACCGACTGGATGGACGTGAGTTTGAGTGAACTCCAGGCGTTGGTGATGGACAGGGAGGCCTGGCATGCTGTGATTCATGGGCTCGCAAAGAGTCGGACACGACTGAGTGACTGAACTCAACTGAACTGAATAAAGGGATAATGTTATAGATCAGGAGGATGTTAGCAAGCTAAATAGTACAATTTTATATATTACATTCCTTAGTAATTAATAGACTTTGTTTTGTCTCTCTACCATGATATGTAGTCATTATGATATCCCATCCACTAGAAATCTCTTACCCTCTATAATTGGACATAAAACACTTGTGTAAGTCATTGGATGTATAAATAGAACATATTTGCTTGGGACTTTAACTTAGGTGTTTATTGATTTGTTTTCCAGTTTTATTGAGATATATTGACATATGACACTGTACAAAATTAAGGATTACAGCATCATAACTATTTGATTTACATCATAGAATGATTATCAGATAAGTTAGGTGAATAGTCTTTGTATAGATCTAAAACTGAAGTAGAAAAAAATTTCCTTCTAATGAGAACTTAGGATTTACTCTCTTATCTTTCATATATATATATATATATATATATAAAACTTATCTTTTGCATATAATATATATATAGCTTACGGCAGTATTAATTTTATTTACCATGTTGTACTTTACATCTCTATTACTTATCTTATAACTGGAAGTTTGTACCTTTTGAATCTCTCTTTCTTCCCACCACCCTCATCTTATAACCACAAACCAGAACTCTTTTTCTATGAGTTTTTTTCTGAAGTATAATTGACCTATAACACTCTGTTAGTTCCTATTACACAACATAGTGATTCAATATTTCTATATACTTCAAAATGATCACAGTAATAAGTTTAGTTATGATTTGTCACTATATAAAAATATTATACGGTTATTGACTATATTCTCCACACTCTATTTTTCATCCTCTTGACTCTTGTAACTGGAAATTTGCACCTCTACATTTCCTTCATCTTTTTATTTCCTCTCCCAACCCTCTTCCCCTCTGGCAATCACATATTTGTACTTTGTATTTATAACCCCTTTGCTTTTGTTCTTTTTTCATTTGTTTGTTTCTTATATTCCCATATAAGGAAATCATGCAGTATTTGTCTTTGTCTGACTTATTTTACTTACATAATACTCCCTTGGTCTATCCATGTCATTGCAAATGGCAAGATTTCATTCTTTTTTATAATGGCTAATAGTCGGACACGACTGAGCGACTGAACGGAACGGAACGGAGTAGTCCATTGTGTATGTATACATATCTTTTGTTATCCATTCAGCTACTGTTGAGTACTTAGGTTGTTTCCATATCTTGACTACTGTAAACAATGCTACAATGAACATAGGGGTATGTATGTTAGAAAAGATATACATACCCCTATGTTCATTGTAGCATGCAGAACCACAGAGTTCCAATAATCTAGGAAATATTTGATCTACTAAATATATATAAAAGCGTTTCTTCAGCATCTAGATTAATCAAATTTTGCTTCATGATTTTGAGACTTTTCAGACAAACCTAGTTCCTTACCCTTTATAACTTCTTTCTAAAATTATTCATTTATTTATTTTTGGTTGTGCTGGGTCTTCATTGCTGCATGAGGTCTTTCTCTAGTTGTGGCCAAATGGGCTCCTCTCTAGCTGTGCGGTGCTTCTCACGCAGGTGACTTCTCTTGTTGCAGAGCACGGGCTCTAGGCACTCGGTCTCAGTAGCTGTGGCACACAGGCTTAATTGCTGCATGGCATGTGGTGGGATCTTCCTGAACCAGTGATTGAACCCCTGCCGCCTGCATTGGCAGGGGGATTCTTAAACACTGGACCACCATGGAAGTCCTATAACTTCTTTTTTCAAAGTATTTGCAATGGTTTCAACATCCTTTCGATGTGCAAGTTTATCTTTTCTCTATGTTTAGCATCTCCTGATCATGAAGTTATTGCTTAAAGTCTGAGCCATGAACTGTCTACGATTAGAAAGGATCACAAAGGCAAGAGCACCAACATTCTTGCTTTGAATCTGCAGATAAGACAGTAAAAGCTAAATTACCACTGCAAAGAGAAAGTAGAAGAATATCCTCAATTTGTTTTAGTTTAAATTCTTCTTAGCAAACCATAGGGTTATAAAACTAAAAAACAAAAAAATTAAAAAGGAGATTGCAATTAAGACTCTATGAACAGCTGACTAATGTAAATATTTTAAACAATATGATTCCCAGAGATACATTTGGGCACATCAATTGCCTTGAATAGCTGTTTATTTATAGTTTGTTTTCCTTCAGTCTCTTAAGTGAAAAATTGGAATGCATATTTTGGAAGGAAGGAGATTTGTGTAAAATTTGGGACATGTCTGATGTCACAAATAAAGATGTGAAATATTTTTCATTATTTTTATTAAGATGTGAGATATTTGTTCAATGTCACATTTGAAAACCAAGGGTTTTCTTTAAGGAGAAATGCATTAATTATTCTTAAACTATTGTTTTACACTAGAAGAGTCTTATTTATGTAGACATAGACAAAATGTGTAAAATCTTCTATCTTTGTAACTGTGTAATCCCTGTACTCAGCTTTATATATAACAATTTATGTGTGACCATATGACTCTCTAATAGATTTTTCTTGCAATCTAATGGGAATACGTTGACAACTGTAAACAGCTTCAAAGTTAAATCTCTGTAATAACGATAGGTAGTAAAGTTTGGTGATTATAATCTCTATTGTTAGGAAAGGCTGTTATCTTTTACTAAAACCACATTTCCCTAAAAATTGTAAAGAGAGTTTATTGTTAATTTAAATAATGTATTAGCATCCATTAAATGTAGCAAATAAACTTTGGGAGAATTTCTCCCTATATTACCCCCTACTTTTTTACTCTCTTGCTTTTTAAACATTATTCCAATTGTTCTTCCACAAAGTTTTTTTCTGTCTAAATTTGTCCATTTTGAAATAGTCATTTTAGTGGAGGTGAAATTTCTTCATCTTTCTTTTTAAAAAGATATTTAATTAAGAGAAAGTAGTCAAGAGTTGGAAAGTAAGTGTGTCTGGTTTTCCTGTGTTTGACTAATACCACTGTCTGGCCTGGGGATGAGGCCAGTCAAGAATCATTATACTTCTGAAAGCAGACCACAGCCATGGATTTCCATTATCTAGCACAGCATCTCTCCCTATGCATGCTTCTTAGACTTTAGAGAACACAGACTTATAAATAGAAAATTCTAATCTAAAAAAAAAGACTAACATCAATTAACAGATGCACAATCTGAGTGACTTCAAACCCCCAAAAGATATGTAATTTAAAATATTTATATCAAACAGTTGAAATAGTTGACCAAAGATCTATCCTAACATAATGCTGTGATTTAAATCCTTGCATTTAGTACATGAATATAGATGCTGTTACCTGCTAACAAATTAAAATATTTTAAATCTATTAATATACTTTTTATACTCTTTATCTATTTTGCTCCTTTTCTCTTTTATGGGATTAATTTTGTTTACCTATTCATAAAATATCACAGTTTTAAGACGAAAGAGCTATATTTAGGTGTTAATTATAGTGTAATGCATAAATGTACCAAACCAACATGTTGTGCACCTTAAAAAAACATTACATTTAGCCCTTCTTTCATAAAAACCATTACTATCTACTATCTGCTGAATAAATTGTAGGACTGTGTTGACTGTGGGAACAAGCAAGTTATATAAGGTGCAGTCATTGCCATAGAGAAATTTATGAATAGAATGAGTCCTAACCAAAAGGAATACTTTTTATATTAACTCTTAATTTTAAATGTAGTTCTGTAATTTTCTTCACCAAAGAACTAAAACATAGAAGTGGCATTCAGAGAAATCTTTTAGGACTACAGAATAATTCTTGATCCTTAGTGTGACATCCTTGTTCAAGGCTACTCTAACTTGTTTTAAAAACATATATAATGATTTAAAAATTGTATAACACATTTAACTTTAAGGTTAATGATACTATTCTGATGAAGTAGGTGGATACTGAATATGGATGCTTCCATTACCTATTGCTTGCATATAAGGTAAATGTGAATGCAGGGTTGACATTGTTGAGAAATCTCCAGTGCCTGATAAATTGTTATAAGTGGTTTTGTTCAACTTCCTAGAAAAGTATTTCATTCTGTCATCACCTCTACATTCTTTCATCCTGCCTAACTGACATGATAACTCCTGGGAAAAAGGTGGAGATATTTCAAATAGAGAAAGATGTAAAATGTGATTTAAAAAAAAGCATTTAAAACCTACGATCCATTATTACCTATCAAATCATTGCCTTTCATTAAAAATGGATGCTTAGTTTTGTATATTTATGGTATCTAATGAATAATAAAAAGCTATGACTCACTTAATAGACATACTACTAGACAATTTCAAATGAAAATCCCTGCAATGCTCCAAGTAGAGTAAGCCATGATGGAAACACAAAGACTCAAGTTCTCCAGTCCTCTCTAGGTAGCTTCTGATAATTGAATCATTGGAAAAGTGCCAAGAGGTCATCTGGCTGGCTGCATTCAAGAGTATGCTGACCTGCACTGCTGCTGCTGCTGCTAAGTCACTTCAGTCGTGTCCGACTCTGTGTGACCCCATAGACGGAAGCCCACCAGGCTCCCCTGTCCCTGGGATTCTCCAGGCAAGAACACTGGAGTGGGTTGCCATTTCCTTCTATAATGTGTGAAAGTGAAAAGTGAAAGTGAAGTCGCTCAGTCGTGTCCGACCCCCAGCGACCCCACCATCCATGGGATTTTCTAGGCAGTAGTATTGCAGTGGCTTGCCATTGCCTTCTCCATGACCTGCACTAACTAACTACAAAACAAATAGCTTCTTAAACTTACAGTCAGGGTAGTTCTCTTGATCTCTCTTAACAAAAAATGTATGAAGTCAAATAGCCAGTATCAGTATGACTGTTCTATGGTGATTATTCTATGATAAAAACTAAGCAGGTTTTCAAGGCACAGACGAAGACAAAAGTGATACTGGTTTTTCTTCCACCTGATGCAATTTTTGAGCCAGTCTCCTGGCACAGTTTAATGCATGAGATTCTGACTTGTGTGCTCATTTCCTTTGCATATGAGGGTAATTGTAATGCAAGTTACCTTCCTACCGACGTCATTTGTGAGCCATATGTAGCTCATGGTGCCAGCACCCTAAAGAATGCTTGTACAAATAGGTTACTGATGCTTCCTCCCTTTTGAGATGTTGGTTGATGCTATGTAAAGCAGAAAAATGCTGTGAAAGAAAGCAAACAATTTCATAGGAAGAATATAATTTCTCATCAAATAAACAATTATTCTGAGGGGGTAGCAATAACTGGTAAAACTGAGCTAATCAGTTAAGATTCTAACTATTCTAACTTTTCTTTTGCAAATCCCAGTATCTCACATACTTTTTATTCTAGTCCAGATTTCCCTAACAATTATTTAATGGATCCACAATCATCTGTACCATAAGACACTATGGTCCCACATATTTATTAAAATAACTTTAAAAGCCCTATTCTACTCTCATTTCCTATTTTCCTTTGTTCTCTTTCCTACATCAGGTGGTTTACACTTTGTTTATCTGATAAGGCCTGACTTTCTGTTGAGAGAACAAAAATTAACAGTATATTCTGTGTCTTTTTTGTAGCCTCCATTATCAACTTTCTTCTATTAATGGATGGCACAGTGACTTTTTCACTAATAAACCATTACATGTGGAAAGGCGGTTCTTCAATAATAACATATGTTGTCTTGTATTGGGGAAATATAAGGGATAATATGAGATAAATGAATATGAGTTTTCAGTGTGGAATAAACTGTCTGAAGATGTGGGAAAATGACTAGAGAAGGAAATATGAGAGGCTGTGAGCTTGGAGATGTAGAAGAGATCTTGAAAAACAATTTGGATTTGATGTAAAGAAACATAGTTTTCCAGCTGATGTGGAAAACAATATCCTTGAGCAGTCAAGGACAAGCATTTTGTCAAAGAGATCAGGACAAATGCATTGTTCATTAAAAGAACAGGAGGAGAGGACTTGTGTGTCAGTCACTCCCCAAAGCTCTGTGAGTACATAAGGCTAAATTAAACACAGTCTGCTCTCTGTCTTCTAGAGGGAAACAGGCTTATCAATAAGTGAAACAAATGAGAGCCCAGAAGGGAGGTGTGAGTCATTGGGAAGGGTTGGTTATAAGGAATCTCCCTACTCTCAAACACCTAGTAGGTCTTCAGGAGGCCAAAAGTAATCTAAGTTTCTTCTGAGAATTCAATCAAGCTTCTTTCAGAACTTCAAGGGGGTGAAGTGAGAACATTCCCCTGACATACAAAAAAAAAAAAAAAAAAAATCTAAGACCCCAAGTTACTAATTTAAAACCTGAACTATATGTTTCAGGATCTTTTGACTATTATAGTCTATGGAAAAAGAAGTATGGAAAGTGTTAATCACTCTGTTGTGTCTGACTCTTTGTGATCCCATGGACTGTAGCCTGCCAGGCTCCTCTGTCCATGGAATTCTCTAGGCAAGAATACTGGAGTGGGTAGCCATTCCCTTCTCTAGGGGATCTTCCCAATACAGGGATTGAACCTGAGTCTTCTGTATTGCATGCCAATTATTTACCAACTGAGCCACAAGGGAATATAGATTTGACTAAAAATTTTCAGGTAAAATCTATGATAAATTCACTTAAACCCCAACTCTAAGAGTTAACTCAAAATATTCAGTTCAGTTCAGTCGCTCAGTCATGTCTGACTCTCCGCGATCCCATGAATCACAGCACGCCAGGCCTCCCTGTCCATCACCAACTCCTGGAGTTCACTCAAACTCATGTCCATCGAGTTGGTGATGCCATCCAGCCATCTCATTCTCTGCCGTTGCCGTCTCCTCCCACCCTCAATCCCTCCCAGCATCAGACTCTTTTCCAGTGAGTCAACTCGTCGCATGAGGTGGCCAAAGTATTGGAGTTTCAGCATTAGCATAAGTCCTTCCAATTAACACCCAGGATTGATCTCCTTTAGAAGGACTGGTTGGATCTCCTTGCAGTCCAAGGGACTCTCAAGAGTCTTCTCCAGCACCACAGTTCAAAAGCATCAATTCTTTGGCACTCAGCTTTCTTCACAGTCCAACTCTCACATCCATACATGACCACGGGAAAAACCATAGCCTTGACTAGACGGACCTTTGTTGGCAAAGTAATGTCTCTGCTTTTTAATATACTATCTAGGTTGGTCATAACTTTCCTTCCAAGGAGTAAGCGTCTTTTAATTTCATGGCTGCAATCAGCATCTGCAGTGATTTTGGAGCCCCTAAAAACAAAGCCTGACACTGTTTCCCCATCTTTTTCCCATGAAGTGATGGGACCAGATGCCATGATCTTTGCTTTCTGAATGTTGAGCTTCAAGCCAACCTTTTCACTCTCCTCTTTCACTTTCATCAAGAGGCTTTTTAGTTCCTCTTCACTTTCTGCCATAAGGGTGGTGTAATCTGCATATCTGAGGTGATTGATATTTCTCCCGGCAATCTTGATTCTTAAGACAGATTTTATGTGTATGTAGAATTAATCTTCTTCCTTTGCATTCCTGGTTATGGCTCTCCTAAATAAGTCATTCCCAGTTGAAACCTCTTATTTCTATTACTACAGAAATGAATTATGATTTAAAATATTCTCATGTTTTAAAAACAAAACAAGCAAAAAGAATGATAGCCTAATTTTCAGTTTTGCTCACCAGGCTTTGTCTTACAACAAGCTTACAAGTCTGAATGAGTTCATAAGAAACCATTCATGGGGACTTCTCTGGTGGTTCAGTGGTTATGAATCCACCTTGCAAAGCAAGAGGTACCTATTCAATCTTTTGCTGGGGAACTAACATCACAGATGAACCAGATCATCACAACTAGAGAGTCTGTGTGCCACAAGAAAAGGTTCTCTGTGTTTCAATTAAGACCTGGTGCAGTCAAATAAATATTAAAAACTAAATAAACACATCTGCAACAACTTGACTAAACAGCACAACTACACAATGAGATATTATTGCATTTTCAGTTAAGATCTTGCCTTGTGTGCTCAGTTGTGTCAAACTCTTTGTGTTCCTTTGGACTGTAGCTCACCAGGCTCCTCTGTCCATGGGATTTTCCTGGCAAGAATTCTGGAGTGGGTTGCCATTTCTTCCTGCAGGAGATCTTCCCAAACTAGGGGTCAAACCATGTCTCCTGCGTCTCCTTCATTGCAGGCGGATTCTTAACCTGCTGAGCCATCAGGGAAGCCCAACACAACTGCAAACACCCTTTAAAAAAAAAGAAACTATTGATAAAAGAACATGTATCTGTCCACTTAAAGGGTTAAAAAAGTAAAATGATATGGCATCCTGAAATGAATTTATAACATGCTGACTCCTGTCTTTAGTGACTTTGTATTTGGCTGTATGTTTGTGCAATTCTTGAGAGTGAAAAGAGGGATAGAAAAGAAGAAAAATAAAAGGATTAGAGCCTTGGGTCACAATGAAATTGCAATGCTCCTTTTAGTATGTTGACCAATTATAGACATCTGAAACCATGTGTACGATATTATAGAATCATTAACATGTTGAAAATACTGGCAAGACATTAAAGATCTAGTTTGTGCCTGCACCTGTCTATGCCTGTTTATTTGCTAAATATTAGGAGGAAATAAATTATTTAGCCTAACTCTATCAGGCTACTTTTCTCCCCTCCAACTCTTTGTCAGTAAAGGGATTCAAATGAGTGTAGGCAGTTGTTTTAAGCATTTTAAGGAAGATATTTAATGTCTAAAAAAATGTCTTACAATTACTGTATTAAAAAGCTGAGAGCATTTTCTTAAAAAGGAATAATGATTGAATACATTTTGCATCAAAGTGAAGGATTAAGAGCAGTGAATAAAAGTTTTCTACAAAGTTTTGTGCAGTGTGCCACAGAAATTCATTTCCTTCTTTTTGCTCTCTCAGATGTGTTGGCTCCTTGCCCTTTATACAGCTAACACATTTAGTATTGCCACACTGCGGAAAGCACAGTAGATCATTTTATATGTGAACTAATTTCTGTGGAAAAGTGTATGCTCTTTTGTTGTCCCACAATAAAAGTCCTCCACTTGTTAGTTATTTTTTTGCAAGCTCTTGCATTTATTGTTTATGTGATGGGTAGAATTTCATCATTGAAATGGAAATTTTCAGTATTATTTTCTGAGATATTTAGAGATGCTCACTGGACATTTTAAAGGCTTTTATATGGTCTGATTTACTACCTTCAGATAATTTATTTTAATTAAAAGCAGATGGAACTTCAACTCAATGGATGGGAGAGACATTTAACTGGAAAAAGTCTGAAGTAGTCATTTTTAACTATACCTAATTTTATTTCTATGAATTTAAAATTATGACTGTATTATTCAGGGTTTTATATATAAAATTCCCATGCAAGAGAAAATAATAATTTATCTCACTAGGTGTGAAATAAAAGCATTTTTGCAGTGAGACAAAACTTCTCTTTCTGGTTAAAGATGTAACAATTTAAAGAAGATGATCCTTTTTTAAGACTACTTTGGTGTTCCCAAAGAGTCTATTGTTTAATCTGCCAAGAAATTCTGTTCCTGCATCAATAGACATTTTAAAACTCCAACACGACCGTACTATTTCCTCAGTAATAGCAAGGGAATTAACTTTAATGCAGTAAATTCACAAGAAACTCCTATGATAAAAAGATGCCTCTTGCTCCTATTATTTAATTGATCTTTTTGGAACAGTTCATTTGTACTCCAGAAAAAAAAATAATTAAGTGGGTTATTAAGTTCTTTCAAATGTATGAAAACAATGATGACTAATACCCAGATATCTTTTTATGAAAGGCTTTTGTGTTTGAACTTTCTAACTTCTAATCTCTAATAGGTGGTTCTAGGCTTACTATTATTATTATTTTAAGCCTAAAACTTCCTTAGTAGAATTGAAATCAATTTGGTTTAAATTCCTTTTATTCATTTAAGATCTTATGAAATGGATTTCACTTGCACAATGTGAAATATGTTAAATTTCAAAGCCTTATACTTTACTCTTCATTTCCTGCCTAGTCATTTAGAGAAAACCACACCGTGTGGCAGAAAAAACACCACTTGAGCAGTTAGGAGGCATGGGTTCTAGCTATTTGACCTTGAATTAAACTTCAATTAACTTCTCTGTGCCTCAGGGTCCATATCTGTTACATAAAGGAGCTGTCAGGGTTGCAAATCTGCAGTTCTAGCTAGATTCAGTCCTCAGATGTTTTGCTTGACCCGCATGGTAATAAAAAAAAATGAATGAACATGGTTGTATCAACTTACATTCCCATCATCAGTGCATGTGAGTCACTGTTGCTCTGTCTTCTTATCAGTACGTGGTATTGTCAACTTTTCTCATTTATATATTTTGGTGAGTGTAGTTGTTTTTCACTATGAATTTAATTTGTATTGTCCTGGTGACTAATAAAGTGAAGTGCCTTTTCATTCTCAGCCATTTACATAGCTCCTTGGGTGAGGTGTCTGTTTGATGTTTGGGCCTCCTTTTTTAAAAGTTGGATTGTTTGTTTTCTCTTATCAATGTGTTAATGAGTTTTCAGATATTTTGGATATGAGTCTTTGGTTGGATAAATGAATTCAAAGCATGTTCTCTCTCTGTGTCTCTTTACTCTCTTAAAGGTGACTTTTGATAAACTAAAATTCTTAATTATAAGGAAGGTCAACTTTTCAAACTTTTCCTTTGTATTTAGTGGCTTATTACAATTTTAAAGACACTTCTGCTTCCCATAAAGTTATAAAAATATACTCCTTCTACACAAACCATTCTCGAAAGTAGTATCTTCAATATGCTGTCTTCTAGAAACTTTATCTATAAACCATCTTGATTGATATTCCTAGTAGACTACTCCTTGAAACAACCTCCTCAGTTCAGTTCAGTCACTCAGTCCTGTCTGACTCTTTGTGATCTCATGGACTGCAGCATGCCAGCCTTCCCTGTCCATCACCAACCCCCAGGGCTTGCTCAAACTCATGTCCATTGAGTCAGTGATGGCCATCCAACCATCTCATCCTCTGTCGTCCCCTTCTCCTCCTGCCTTCAATCTTTCCCACCATCAGGGTCTTTTCCAATGAGTCAGTTCTTCGCATTAGGTGACCAAAGTATTGGAGTTTCAGCTTCACCATCAGTCCTTCTAATGAATATTCAGGACTGATTTCCTTTAAGATTGACTGGTTGGATCTCCTTATAGTCCAAGGGACTCTCAAGAGTCTTCTCCAACACCAGTTCAAAACCATCAATTCTTTGATGCTCAGCTTTCCTTATAATCCAACTCTCACATCCATACATGACTACTGGAAAAACCATAGCTTTGACTAGATGGGCCTTTGTTGGTAAAGTAATGTCTCTGCTTTTTAGTTTGTTGTGATCCACACAGTCAAAGGCTTTGGTGTAGTCAGTAAAGCAGAAGTAGATGCTTTTCTGAAACTTTTGCTTTTTCGATGATCCAACAGATGTTGGTAATTTGATCTCTGGTTCCTCTGCTGAAGCCTGGCTAGGAGAATTTTGAACATTACTTTGCTAGTGTGTGAGATGATTGCAATTGTGCGGTAGTTTGAACATTCTTTGGCATTGTCTTTCTTTGGGATTGGAATGAAAACTGATATTTTCCAGTGGTGTGGCCACTGCTGAGTTTTCCAAATTTGATAGCATACTGAGTGCAGAACTTTCACAGCATCATCTTTTAGGATTTGAAATAGCTCAATTGGAATTCCATCATATTCACTGGCTTTATTTGTAGTGATGTTTCCTAAGGCCCAGTTGAGTTTGCATTCTAGGATTTCTGGCTCTAGGTGAGTGACCACACCATCATGGTTATCTGGGTCATGAAGATCTTTTTTGTATAGTTCTACGGATTTTTGCCACCTCGTCTTAATATCTTCTGCTTCTGTTAGGTCTATACCGTTTCTGTCCTTTATTGTGTCCATCTGTGAATGAAATACTCCCTTTGTATCTCTGATTTTCTTGAAGAGATCACTGGTCTTTCCCATTCTATTGTTTTCCTGTATTTCTTTGCATTGATCACTGAGGAAGGCTTTTTTCTCTCTCCTTGCTATTTTTTGGAACTCTGCATTCAAATGGGTATATCTTTCCTTTTCTACTTTGCCTTTTGTTTCTCTTCTTTTCTCAGCTATTTGTAAGGCTGCATCAGACAACCATTTTGCCTTTTTTGCATTTCTCTTTCTTGGGGATAGTCTTGATCACTGCCTCCTGTACAATATCATGAACTTCCATCTTTAATTCTTCAGGCACTCTATCAGATCTAATCCCTTGAATCTATTTGTCACTTCCACTGTATAATCATAAGGGATTTGAGTTAAGTCGTACCTTCATGGTCTATTGGTTTTCCCTACTTTCTTCAGTTTAAGTCTGAATTTGGCAATAAGGAGTTCATGATCTGAGACACTGTCAGCTGCATGATTCAGTAATTCAGTTTCAAGGGATTTGCTCAGTAGAAGTGCATATACTTGTGCACCAAATAACATGTACAAAAATGTTTACAGCAGCATTATTTATAATAACCAAAATTTGGAAACCTGTATTTATCATTTATTAAATGTATTGTAATATATTCATGCAATGGAATAGCAAGAAGAAGGAAGTCTTACTGTTATAAGGTTTTGAAGCTATGCACTGAAGAGTTAAAGCTGTGTGATTTTATCTATATAGAATGCAAAACCAAGCAAAACAATATGGTGATGATAACTGATTCAGTTCGGTTCAGTTCAGTCGCTCAGTCGTGTCCAACTCTTTGCGACCCCATGAACCACAGCACGCCAGGCCTCCCTGTCCATCACCAACTCCCGGAGTTCACTCAAACTCATGTCCATCGAGTCAGTGATTCCATCCAGCCATCTCATTCTCTGTCGTCCCCGTCTCCTCCTACCCCCAATCCCTCTCAGCAGCAGACTCTTTTCCAGTGAGTCAACTAGTCACATGAGGTGGCCAAAGTACTGCAGTTTCAGCTTTAGCATAAGTCCTTCCAGTGAACACCCAGGATTGGTCTCCTTTATAATGATAACTGATTAGTGGAGAAGAAATATGGTATGACATCCCTTATATGCAATATCTAGAAAGAAATGATACAAATGAACTGATTTACGAAACAGAAACAGGCTCACAGTCTTACAGAATGAACTTAATGGTTGCCAGGGAAGAATTGGGGAAGAGATAGAGAGTTTGGGACAGACATGTCAGTCAGTTCAGTTCAGTTCAGTTCAGTCGCTCAGTCGTGTCCGACTCTCCGCGACCCCATGAATCACAGCACGCCAGGCCTCCCTGTCCATCACCAACTCCCGGAGTACACTCAAACTCATGTCCACAGAGTCGGTGATGCCATCCAGCCATCTCATTCTCCGTCGTCCCCTTCTCCTCCCGCCCCCAACCTTTCCCAGCATCAGAGTCTTTTCCAGTGAGTCAGCTCGTCGCATGAGGTCTTACAGAATGAACTTAATGGTTGCCAGGGAAGAATTGGGGAAGAGATAGAGAGTTTGGGACAGACATGTAAACTCTGCTATATTTAAAATGGATAACTGACAGGGACCTACTGTACAGTGTAGAGAACTACACTCAGGGTTATGTGGCAACCTGGATAGGAGGGGAATTTGGAGGAGAATGGATATATGTATATGTTAATATATGGCTGAGTCCTTTTGCTGTCCACCTGAAACTATTACAACATTGTTAACTGGCTATACTCCAATATAAAATAAAAAGTGAAAATTCAATAAAAAATTTTTAAAATGAACACTTTTGTAGAAGGGAAGATTAATGCTGTGAGGCACCAGGATTTCTGAGGGGCTGATAATGTCCAATACCTGGACCTGGGTTGTATGCACACAGGTTTGTACACTTGGTAGAATTCATCAAGTTATACATAATACCTGCCCTTTCAATCATTATTAATTATTAAGAAAATAAAATATTTGATGGAGTCAATAGTTTCAGTTCAGTTCAGTACAGTCGCTCAGTCGTGTCCTACTCTTTGCAACCCCATGAATCACAGCACACCAGGCCTCCCTGTCCATCACCAACTCTCAGAGTTCACTCAAACTCATGTCCATTGAGTCGGTGATGCCATCCAGCCATCTCATTCTCTGTCGTCCCCTTCTCCTCCTGCCCCCAGTCCTTCCCAGCATCAGTCTTTTCCAGTGAGTCAACTCGTCGCATGAGGTGGCCAAAGTATTGCAGTTTCAGCTTTAGCATCAGTCCTTCCAATGAACACCCAGGACTGATCTCCTTTAGAATGGACTGGTTGGATCTCCTTGCAGTCTAAGGGACTCTCAAGAGTCTTCTACAACACCACAGTTCAAAAGCATCAATTCTTTGGCGCTCAGCTTTCTTCACAGTCCAACTCTCACATCCATACATGACCACGGGAAAACCCATTGCCTTGACTAGACGGACCTTTGATGGCAAAGTAATGTCTCTGCTTTTTAATATGCTATCTAGGTTGGTCATAACTTTCCTTTCAAGGAGTAAGCGTCTTTTAATTTCATGGCTGCAATCAGCATCTGCAGTGATTTTGGAGCCCAAAAAATAAAGTCTGACACTGTTTCCACTGTTTCCCCATCTATTTCCCATGAAGTGATGGGACCAGATGCCATGATCTTCGTTTTCTGAATGTTGAGCTTCAAGCCAACCTTTTCACTCTCCTCTCTCACTTTCATCAAGAGGTTTTTGAGTTCCTCTTCACTTTCTGCCATAAGGGTGGTGTCATCTGCATATCTGAGGTTATTGATATTTCTCCAAGCAATCTTGATTCCAGCTTGTGCTTCTTCCAGCCCAGTGTTCCTTTTGATGTACTCTGCATATAGGTTAAATAAGCAGGGTGACAATATACAGCCTTGACATACTCCTTTTGCTATTTGGAACCAGTCTGTTGTTCCATGTCCAGTTCTGACTGTTGCTTCCTGACCTGCATACAGGTTTCTCAAGAGGCAGATCAGGTGGTCTGGTATTCCCATCTCTTTCAGAATTTTCCACAGTTTATTGTGATCCACACAGTCAAAGGCTTTGGCATAGTCAATGAAGCAGAAATAGATGTTTTTCTGGAAATCCCTTGCTTTCTCCATATCCAGCAGATGTTGGCAATTTGATCTCTGGTGCTTCTGCCTTTTAAAACCTGCTTGAACATCTGGAAGTTCACGGTTCACATATTGCTGAAGCCTGGCTTGGAGAATTTTGAGCATGACTTTACTAGCGTGTGAGATGAGTGCAATTGTGCTTGCCTTGAGAACTCCATGAACAGTATCAAAAGACAAAATGATAGGATACTGAATGAGGAATTCCCCAGGTTGGTAGGTGCCCAGTATGCTACTGGAGATCAGTGGAGAAATAACTCCAGAAAGAATGAAGGGATGGAGCCAAAGCAAAAACAATACCCAGTTGTGGATGTGACTGGTGATAGAAGCAAGGTCCGGTGCTGTAAAGATCAATATTGCATAGGAACCTGGAATGTTAGGTCCATGAATCAAGGCAAATTGGAAGTGGTCAAACAGCAGATGATGGCAAGAGTGAACATAGACATTCTAGGAATCAGTGAACTAAAATGGACTGGATTGGGTGAATTTAACTCACATGACCATTATATCTACTATTGTGGGCAGGAATCCTTTAGAAGAAATGGAGTAGCCATCATGGTCAACAAAAGAGTCCGAAATGCAGTTCTTGGATGCAATCTTAAAAACGACAGAATGATTTCTGCTCGTTTCCAAGGCAAACCATTCAATATTACAGTAATCCAAGCCAATGCCCCAACCAGTAACACTGAAGAAGCTGAAGTTGAACGGTTCTATGAAGACCTACAAGACCTTCTAGAACTAACACCCAAAAAAGATGTCTTTTTCATTATAGGGGACTGGAATGCAAAAGTAGGAAGTCAAGAAATGCCTGGAATAACAGGCAAATTTGGCCTTGGAGTACGGAATGAAGCAGGGCAAAGGCTAATAGAGTTTTGCCAAGAGAATGCACTGGTCATAGCAAACACCCTCTTCCAACAACACAAGAGAAGACTCTACACATGGACCTCACCAGATGGTCAACACTGAAATCAGATTGATTATATTCTTTGCAGCCAAAGATGGAGAAGCTGTATACAGTTAGCAAAAACAAGACCAGGAGCTGACTGTGGCTCAGATCATGAACTCCTTATTGTCAAATTCATACTTAAATTGAAGAAAATAGGGCAAACCACTAGACCATTCAGATATGACCTAAATCAAATCCCTTATGATTATACAGTGGAAGTGAGAAATAGATTTAAGGAACTAGATCTGATAGAGTGCCTGATGAACTATGGATGGATGTTCATGACATTGTACAGGAGACAGGGACCAAGACCATCCACATGGAAAAGAAATGCAAAAAAGCAAAATGGCTGTCTGAGGAGGCCTTACAAATAGCTGTAAAAAGAAGAGAAGTGAAAAGCAAAGGAGAAAAGGAAAAATATAAGCATCTGAATGCAGAGAACAAAGAATAGCTAGGAGAGATAAGAAAGCCTTCCTCAGTGATCAATTCAAAGAAATAGAGAAAAACAACAGAATAGGAAAAACAAGAGATCTCTTCAAGAAAATTAGAGATACCAAGGGAACATTTCATGCAAAGATGGGCTCAATAAAGGACAGAAATAGTATGGACAGAAGCAGAAGATATTAAGAAGAGTTGGCAAGAATACAAAGAAGAACTATACAAAAAAGATCTTCACAACCAATATAATCACGATGGTGTGATCACTGACCTAGAGCCAGACATCTTGGAATGTGAAGTCAAGTGGGCCTTAGAAAGCATCACTACGAACAAAGCTAGTGGAGGTGATGGAATTCCAGTTGAACTATTTCAAATCCTGAAAGATGATGCTGTGAAAGTGCTTCACTCAATATGCCAGCAAATTTGGAAAACTTAGCAGTGGCCACAGGACTGGAAAAAGTCAGTCAATATTTTCGGCATATATATTTAGATTAGAACATCATTTATATATGAAGCAGAACTAAGCGATTAGTTTAGTAATTTCTACTCACCTAATTGAACAGAAGGTTTCTAACCAATATTGCATCTTTTACTTTTCCTGCACAATGAAAGCAGGAAAGTTTTGAAAAACGCCCACTTTTGAATATATTGCTTGCCTATTTAGAAATCTTTTATAATTCCCCTCTACCTAGACAATAAACTGCAGATTTTAAACATTTAAGTTATCTGTAATGGGAACTAATTATATACCATGTCAGACATGACTGAGAGACTGAACTGAACTGAACTGACACTGAATTAGTTACTTTACTGAATTTAACCCTTATATCAAATCTATAAGTTAAGTAGCATTATGCCATATTATAGGTGGAAAACGCTAAGTTCCTGAAGTTAGTTAATTGGGAGAAGCAATAAGATAAAAATATACATCTCTATGACTCCAAAGTACATACTATTTTTATTGTACCATGTTGCTCCCACAGTCACATATATATTTCCTCTCTACTTTATCCAATTTCTTATCTTCTTACACCCTCCATTCGAGACCAATTTAGCTCAAAGTCTGCCTCCCTCAATCAACTTTACATTTTCTAATCCTCTAATTTTTCCTAATCCTATTCCTTTAAATCTTTTTCTATCTGCATACATGTTATTCCTTCTTTCACATGACTTTTAAAGTCTACCTTTATTTTAAAACTTTGTTTAGCCACCACAGTCTGAATAATTGTTTTCTCCTCTGAAACCTTAAATGCAATTATTGTTGGTTACAAATCATTCATGATGTGTAACATGGTGACATTTTTCTATGTTGCCTTGAAATATTTAATTTTTTCCTTAATGTTTGCCTTATTTCCATAATTATGTTACAAGCTCCTGAGTACAGAGAAAATATTGATACTTTTTCATCTTCTCCCTCAGAAGTATTAAATATAATGGAGATTGAAGTATAGTGTAAAAAAATATGAGTTTGTAGGATTAGGATAAAAATAAATTTTATGAGGGTTAGTCTTACAAGAGTACCATTAGGCTCTTTGTTCAGATAGATATATGAATGTACATGATAAATAGACTAAGATCCTAGAGATTTTTCTAATCTATTAAAAAGCAATTTTTCCTAATTTCCTATTTATTCTCTATTTTACTCCCATTTGTCTTTGACCCCCACCATTATGCTGATGTAGATTTCTCTTCTCAAGATCAAAAGCAGGACTTCTCTGGTGGTCTAGTGTCTAAGATTCTGAGCTCACACTGTAGGGGGCCTGGGTTCCATCTCTGGTCAGAGAACTAGAGCCCATGTGCCACAACTAAAGATCCCACATGCCACAAGGAAGATTAAAGATACCACCAGCTGCAAATAAGCTCTGTCACAGCCAAATAAATAAATAAATATTATTGAAAAAAGAAATGTGTGTGCTCAGTCATGTCTGATTCATTGTGGCCCTATGGACTGTAGCCTGCCAGCTCCTCTGTCCATGGAATTTTTCAGGCAAGAATACTGGAATGGGTTGCCATTCCCTGCTCCAGGGGATCTTCTAAGACCCAGGAATGGAACCCTCATCTCTTGTGTCTCCTGCATTGGCAGGCAGATTCTTTACCATTAGCAGGACCTGGATAGCTCCTCTCCAGAAAAAAAGAAAAAAGATAAACAGCAAAGACCACATTCAGTCAGTTAGTTCAGTCACTCAGTCCTACATGACTCTTTGGGACACCATGGACTGCAGCACACCAGGCTTCCCTGTCCATCATCAACTCCCGGAGCTTGCTCAAATTCATGTCCATTGAATTGGTGATGCCAGCCAACCATCTCAACCTGTACTGTCCTCATCCCCTTCTTCCTTAAATATTTCCCAGCATCAGGGTCTTTTTCAATGAGTCTGTTCTTCACATCAGCTTACCAGAGTATTGGAGATTCAGCTTCAGCTTCAGCATCAGTCTTTCCAATGAATATTCAGGGTTGATTTTCTTTAAGATTGATTTCCTTGCAGGTTTGATTTCCTTGCATTCCAAGGGATCTCAAGAGTCTTCTCCAATATCACAGTTTAAAAGCTTCAATTCTTCATTGTTCAGGTTTCTTTCTGGTCCAACTCACATCCATACATGACTACTGGAAAAACTATAACTTTGACTAGATGGCCTTTGTTGGCAAAACTTTTTAATATGCTATCTAGGCTGGTCATAGCTTTTCTTCCAAGGAGCAAGTGTCTTTAAATTTCAAGGCTGCAGTCACCATCTGCAGTGATTTTGGAACCCAAGAATATAAAGTCTGTCACTGTTTCCATTGTTTCACCATCTAGTTGCCATGAAGTGATGGGGCCAGATGCTATGATCTTAGTTTTTTGAATGTTGAATTTTAAGTAATTTTTTTCACTCTCCTCTTTCACTTTCGTCAAGAGGCTCTTTAGTTGGTCTTCACGTTCTGCCTTAAGGGTGGTGTCATCTGCATATCTGAGGTTATCAATATTTCTCCCGACAATCTTGATTCTAGCTTGTACTTCATCCAGCTGGACATTTCACAAGATGTACTCTGCATAGAAGTTAAATAAGCAGGGTGACAATATACAGCCTTGATGTACTCCTTCCCTAATATGGGACCAGTCCATTGTTCCATGCCTGGTTCTAACTGTTGCTTCTTGACATGTATATAGGTTTCTCAGGAGGCAGGTTATGTGGTCTGATATTTCCATCTCTTTAAGAATTTTCCACAGTCTGTTGTGATCCACACAGTCAAAGGCTTTGGCGTAGTCAATAAAGCAGAAGTAGATCATCTTACGGAGAAGGCAATGGCAAGCCACTCCAGTACTCTTGCCTAGAAAATCCCATGGATGGAGGAGCCTGGTAGGCTGCAGTCCGTGGGGTCGCTAAGGGTCGGACACGACTGAGCGACTTCACTTTCACTTTTCACTTTCACACATTGGAGAAGGAAATGGCAACCCACTCCAGTGTTCTTGCCTGGAGAATCCCAGGGACGGGGGAGCCTGGTGGGCTTCCGTCTATGGGGTCACACAGAGTCGGACACGACTGAAGTGACTTAGCAGCAGCAGCAGCAGATCATCTTACTTGACCCTTTAGTAGTTTTCACCACATTGAACTACTCTTCCTTTTGAAAAACTTTCTCTGCATTTTCATTGGAAAAACACTTGATTTTTCTCCCATACACTACTTTTATCAAAGTCTCATTTACTTCCTACTCTTTCCTAATTCTTGTGTTCATTCAATCATTAATTTATTCCTTCATTCAAAAATCCTTACTAAAAACCTATTATGTGCCAGACATATAGGCAGCGGAGACACAACAGTGAACAATATTTGTAATATCTTACTCCCATGAAATTTTGATAAAGGGAGACAAAAATAAAATAATTAATTATGATTATTTAGAAGTTGATAGGCATTGTGGAGAAATAACTATACCCAGATGGAGGGTAAAGAAAATGGAGTGGATTAGAGCTGTTGGTTACAGAACTGATTATGGAACTTCTAGGATCCAGAGCAAAAATGAAAATACAAGGCCTTTGTTCAGATATTGTTCAGCATTTCAAGACAACAGGAAAACATTAATCCAGAATATGAGCCCTTTTATTATTCTGATCCTGTATAACAACAAAGGTGACACCCCTCATAAAGCTGATCTTGAGAGGGTGCAGAAATCATTGAGTTCATAGATGAGTGGCACATACAATTCTAGAAGAGTGCTCCAGGCAGACGAATACTAAGATCAAAGGCTTGGAACAGGAGCACATCTGGTGGATTTGGGCAGTAGTGAGGTGAGCAGCATCTCTGGTTGGAGCAGAAGATCTAGGGGAGCATAGAAGGAGATTAAGCCCAAGATCTAACTGTGGGCAAGACCAGGCAGGGTCTTACTGGTTACTGTCTGATCTTATTTTTTCATCTGAGGAGAGTTTGGAGCACATCTGACTTAGTTTTCCTCAGGATCATCTTTTACTTGTATTTTGTTACCCAAATGTTATTGACTGGAGTGTGTTTCAATATTCATATACATAACAAATTGCCAGCCAGTCACAGGTGTTAGTTTCTGCAAAAATCCCCTGGTCAATAAAGTATTAAATAAATAATAATTATAGGTTGTAAGAAAGAAGGGTAAAAATAGGTGGGAGATGATTTGTGGTTTGAAATAATGCAAGTGAGAGATGACTATGGTAGCAAAGATTAGGTGAAGAGAAGTGGTTGTATTTGGGATATAATCTGAAGAACCTTGATGTCTGGCTCCAAGACTTCTTTTCTTCTCTACGTCTACCTGATAAGACCTCAGTCTCATGGTCTGAGGTATTTTTTCAGGATTTAGCAGTTCTCATGCAAGCCAAACATGTCAAGTCCTATCTGACACATTCATTTGGATTGCTCATAGATATTTCAAATATAACATGTCCAATAAATAAATGCATGATTTTTTCTCATTTTTTTCTCTTCCATCTTCCTTTTATCAGAAAAATGGTTATCAATATTTGTTTTGTTGTTTAAGCTGGAAACCTTGATTGTTTTTCTTCCCTAATCCTACATGATTAATTAATCAGAAGCCCTATGACTTAAGTCCAGAATAGTGATCTCAAATCCATTCCCCTGTCCATCTTTACTTCCAGTTTACTACTCTAGCCACAGGTTTCTCCTCACTGCAATGACCTCCTAACACAGCCCTCTATTTCTGTTCATGCTCTTTGTAGCAGTTCAAGTATTCATTTCAAGATGCAAATCTTAAAAGTAGATCTTTCTCTACTTAAAACCTTTTAAGAGTATCCCACTGTGTTTGGAATATAATTAAAACTGCATGCCATGTTTTGCAAGGTTCTTCAGGTTCTGTTCTTTTGCCCATCTCATGGCCATCTCTGTTAGCAAACTCATGCTCCCATTCAAAGTGCTCTTTTAATATCTTTTACACAAATAGAAAATCTACAGCAATAGTAGTGATTTATAGCAGGTAAAAGCTAAGAGAACATTTTTTTCCCCCACAAATATCTGGCCACATATTTAACCATTTAAAAGACTTAATGGTAAGAAGAAACATCTCTCATTCACCATTGTATAACTAGTCAGTTTAAAGTGAGTACCATATTGGAAGGATTCTACACCATACAGGGACTGAATAAATAAATGAAGAGGAAGTGCTTATTAATTCAAACTTCAGTTCTTTCTGAGGCATGTTCTATTACATCAAAGTAATACACTTATTTTATGTCTAAGTCTTTAATTTGTGATATATTTTTCAAATTACAGAGCAATACAGCAACAATATTCTCTTTAACCTCATGAATATCTGATCTGCTTAAACTGCCTAAAATATTTGTCATAGCTAGTTTTCATTTCTGAACCTGAGAATAGTTTAAATGGCAGTAGATTGGTTTATAAATAAAATATTTTATAATAACTATCTTTTTCAGTTCAGTGATCTGGGGACATGAATAATCAATATCCCTGAAATGAAATACACTTTTGTGATATAACAATTAAGTTTTATAATAAAGAACTGCCCTTCTCTGGTGGCACAGTGGTAAAGACTCCATTTGCCAATTTAGGCGACGCAAGAGGCGGAAGTTCAATCCCTGGGTCAGGACGATCCCTTGAAGGAGGAAATGGAAATCCCCTCCAGCATTCTTACCAGAGGATCCTGGTGGGCTATAGTCTAGTGGGGTCACAAAGAGTTGGATATGACTGAGCAAGCACACAGACAGTAAAGAACTAGGGAAAAGATCATTCCAAATATTTTCAGATTAGCCATAAATTCAATAACAGAGTATCATACTTATGGATGTAATTTTAAATTTGATCTGTAAAATTCCCTTCCTTTCCATTTTGAGTCCTTAGATACCAAAGAATACCAAAGGGGGAATTTTAAAAGTATTATAAATAAAGCTGAAATAACTTTGTTTTTTCCCCAGGAGTAGGGGAGTATGGAGCAGGGTGTGAAACTACATCCTGACCTTTTGCTCTTGCCTTCCATCTCTATTTACATATACCTTTAAACACTGGAAGGAAACACAAGGCAACAAGACACTGTGATATTAAAGCCATAGGCTTGTTTGTTCCTCAGCAAATCTGGTATCATTTAATTGGATGGTGACTCTAGTCTGTGGTCATTTCATGTCACTAGTGGTCTTGAAAGGTAAAGATACACTGAACAGATGAATATGCCCAATATCTACCTCTCATACATTCTAAAACACCTGTTAGCAAACTGGAATGTTTAAGTGGAAATGTTTCCATTTGTGGATCAGGATTAAAAACTTTCAGGAAAGTTTTATCTTACAACATTCAGCAAACTTTTCCCATACCTACAATAGCAAAAGAATTTGAGAATTATAAACATTAAAAACACAGCTAGTGCCCTTGAAGAATTCTCAATCTAATAGGGAATGGGGTTAGCAAAAGTTGCAATGGTAATATGGTTTAGTACCTAGAATATACGACAGAGGAGAATCTATCCCAGTCTGGGGAGGGTAACTTGAGGTCAAGAAAGTCTCTGTAATGAGATAATAGTAATTAAAAAAAAAAGTATGAAGAAAAGGAAAAAGAGAAGTAGAGAAGGAAGAGCAGGCATTGCAGTGAAAACCACATTAATAGATGGTCCTTGGGGATGAGAGATCAGGACATGTTTAAGAAAGCAAACTTTGACTGACAGGTGAGAATGTGGTGATGATAGAAGATGGAAAAGAGATCCCAAAAGATAAGGTCTCAAGGTCAAGCTGCCTACTCCATATCCAAACAGCCTCCTTTTTGGAGCAGATAAACCGTATCCTCTTAATGACACTCCTGTCTTTGCTTTCTTAGAACAAGGGTGATATGAAAAATGCCCTTATTTATTGCCGCCCGGTTCAGAGAGGATGAAATTCCAGTTACAACAGTATCTGCAGGCCCTTTTTGTTCTCCTATAGCTCCACTTTGATAGTTTCAATTTTTTTTTTTCCTACAATGTCTCTATTCTAATACTAACAAGTCAGAACTTACACTAAAAAGGATATTTTACTGTTGCAAAGTCTGTAATAATAAGATTATACATTTCAACACCTAAATATGACACCTTCCAAAAAGAATTTCAGTTGGTCTTTATTAAAGAATCACACTAGGAAAAAAAGGAAATTTGAATGCCTCATTTTTTTAATTTTCTCATGCTTTTTGGAAAGGATGCTACACTTTCATTGAAAATTATCCTTTGATCTTCAGTGGAGTGTAGATATTCTGTACCCCATTTATGCTTAAGACAATGAAACATGTTTGTTTTGTCATTAATACTAATCTTGCTTTGATTTCTTTGAACTGTTGGCAACAGGTAATTCAACTTGTCTTTTCTAGACAGATTTTGTTCCTTGTTGGATGATGAAATTTCTCTGGTGTTAACACCTAAAATAGACTGTCTACTTTCCCTTTCCTCTAATTATCAGATATATTGTTAGACTGCATCCAGGAATTGGATTTAGCATTTAAACTGAGGAAGAACATACTCATTTAAACAAGTTCCTGACCTTTCCTAAAAATGAAAATTCAAAACGCAATCAAAAATTTAAGTCAAAAGTATTAGGATTTTAAAAAAAAGCTTTTTAGCAGATATTTCTGGGTATAATCACTCATACGTCTTTTTCTTCATTTTATATTTAATACTGTTGTGCTATAGATACACCAGAAACTTCCAATGTAAAATATCTTACAAATGAATCGTGGTCTTGGTTAAAGTATCGATGACTTGGCAAACATGTACTCTTGTAGCCACGCGTTCTGGGAAACAAACTCACTCAGAAGGACAATGCAGATAGTGAAGTGCAGTTTATTACACCGGCGGGCCCGAGGCAGAGTTTCCTCTTAGCCAAGGACCCCGACCAGCATTTGTGAAAATCTTTTATACTCCGTGTGTATGTGTCTGAACCCACCACTCCAAATTCCTTGAGACTTACATAAACCAAGGAAAATACAATCCAAATAACTCCAGCATTCACGTGCTATGTGCTCATGTGCTCAGACAGTCAAACAGTTAGCCAATAATCAATAAACCCGAGGTTACACTCTGATAGATACAGAAAAATTTACTGCCTGTCTGGAGGAAGGAGTGATTAGTGTATGTTTTCTCTTAGGCGATGAGTAACCTAGATACGATCTTCAAGGTTGCCCTGTCTGGAGGTGTTCTTATCCTTCTGTTGTCGTTTTCATAGGCACTAAACACAGAGTTCAGAGTCCATTGGAAAGGTGGCCGAGCATGATCAGCCCTAAGATGGAGTCCAGGACCTATTAATTCCTTCTTCAGTACAATGGTGAGCATGGATAAATATGTTTTCAGGTTTTTCTAAACCAGTCCTCTTTACCAAAATGAAGTCTTAATAAATGTCAAAGTTAAATCTCATTTGTTCTTATGATTTCCCAGGCACTATATATTTGCAAAAACACACAGCAAATTTCTAGATACTGTATCACAAAGGTAGGTGTGGAAGAAATTCATTAACTTCTAAGCATGTATGTCTGCCAGAGCTTTGATACCACAGACACTTATTCCTGACAGCAGCCATTTATTCCTTGCCAGTTCATAAGTGCTTCCTTATAGCAGAGAATTGCATTTCCACTCGTATTTGAAACACTGGCGACCATATCACTGTATATTAGAATACATGCTCAGAGATTGCTATCATTCCAGAAGAGCAGAATAAGAGCTGCCATTTCAAGATGGTTGTTGAGCTAAAGGTCAACAAAGGACTCTTGGCGTTAGGGAAAGAATTCTAACAGGGGAAGGAAGTACATTTACATCCCTGAAGGGCCACTTCTTGAGTATTTGATTATAGACAAAAATAGGCTTACTTAAAAGGTCTTTTATAAGGGCAAGATAGGAGTCAGTCAGTCTGATAACAGAAAAACTTCTGCTTTCTACTTTGGGGTTTCTCTATAAGCAACTGGAAAATGTTCCACAGTTTCTTCAAGTGGCCATGTAAGCAAATGGTTATCATGGAAACTATTTGTAGATATGACTTAGGTGCCAGGAAGAAGGCTTGACAAGGAATTGATTTGCTTCAAAGTGACCCTAAACAAAGAATATAAGAAGTCCATTGTTCTGTTGTCTTTCTTAAGTTCTCTTTCATGCTCTGTCTGTTTTGAAGAGACTGATGCTCTATGACTAAAGTAACTGGATGCTTATAGAATTCCTTATTTGTAAGAATGGCATAAAGAAATTTGTAACAAATGGGAACAAAGAATATATATATGTATATGTATGTATATATTTCAGTGTTTAACTGTAAAAATTACTTGTCACAAACCATGATTAAAATAATTAGGCAGTAAAAATAAAAGTATATGTACCATTAGTGACCAAGTCTGTTTCAGTCATTTTTTTATTCCAGAATATATGCTGAAAGCGCATGAAACCAATTTGCTTCTATCCTTGTAAAGAGTGTCATCTTTTGTGTACACTCTCCAAATCATCCCAGAAAAAAAAAAAAATCTCTTTTTGGCCTCTCTATGGTTTAGTTACTTAGAAAAATCATTACAAAAGCACTTGTAATAGTGTACATATATTCATTTGTATACAGTAGTTCTGGTTATTTTAAAGTTAAGTAATGAAGAGATTTCATGTGTGACACAATGTTGAATTTTAATGAGTTAGTAATGTCTACTGTTGTCACTAGATGTGAAATAGCTAGTTAAATAAGATTTGGCTTGACACATGAAGTACAATGCTATCATAAATTATCTTGGACTCACTAGGGAGGTTTTGCTTATATCGAATGCCAAAATAACCAGTCATGTAAGTAAAACAACTGTCAATTTACTGAAAATGCCAGTCAAAATTGATGTTTGCCTCAAATTATGTAGCAAATTAAATAAAAACACAACCAAATAGAATTCAATTACATATTGATGATGTACAGATCAAAACTCTCTCACAAATTAATGCTAGCATATAAATTGGTTGCCATGATGAACATCAGAAAGGTCCTAGAAATTTATTTAAAATCTAATCCTTGAAGAAATCATTTATGAATTTTGCTCCCACAGACTGGATCAGTTCTGCCTCAGGAATAACTGTGTTATGTACCCGTCTCTCAAGGGTACAGGAATATGTATTTTGGAGAGACATTTAGGGACTTTTTAAAAATTGGGAGTATAGTAGGGACTTTTAAACACCAGAGGTGATGCAATTACTTCATTAGTTACAAAGTAAAAGAGAAACATATACAAAAGTCAGAATTTTGTTTGGTGGAAAGTTTCATATAATGAATTGTAGAAGCTGGTCTTAATTTGTTCATAACTCAGAGCCACTTCAAATTTTTATCTCGGTTTTCAAGTGAATCCCTTTCTGTAGAATATTTTACAGGAAAAACAAAACACTGTCTTAGACCTAGGATTCTAAGACTAGACAAAAAAGCATGTCAAAAAGTTAAAAATTGGAATGAAAAGTAATTTAGATATTGTCTTTGTTCAGTGGCTCATTTGTGCCCGACTCTTTGCAATCCCATAGACTGCAGCATGTTAGGCTTCCCTTATCTTCTCTGTCTCCCAGAGTTTGCTCAAACTCGTGTTCACTGAGTCAGTGAAGCCATGCAGTCGTCTCATCCTTTGTCATCCCCTTCTCCTCCTGCCCTCAATCTTTCCCAGCATCAGGGTCTTTGCCAATGAGTCAGTTCTATGCATCAGGTGGCCAAAGGATGGGCAGTTCAGCTTCAGCATCAGTCCTTCCAGTGAATATTCAGGGTTGGTTTCCTTTAGGATTGACTGATTCGATCTCCTTGCAGTCCAAGGGACTCTCAAGAGTCTCCTCCAGCATCACAATTCAAAAGAATCAATTCTCCAGCACTCAGCCTTCTTTATGGTCCAACTCTCACATGCATAGATAACTACTAGAAAAACCATAGGTTTGACTATATGGACCTTTGTTGACAAAATGATTACTCTGTCTTTTAATATGCTGTCTAGGTTTGTCATAATTTTTCTTCAAAGGAGCAGGCATCTCTTAAATTCATGACTACAGTCACCGTTCACAGTAATTTTGGAGCCCAATAAAATAAAATCTGTCACTGTTTCCATTTTTTCCCCAACTATTTGCCATGAAGTGATGGGACCAAATGCCATGATCTTCATTTTTGAAGGTTGAGCCTTAAACCAGCTTTTTCACTCTCCACTTTCACCTTCATCAAGAGGCATTTTAGTTGCTCTTTGCTTTCTGCCATAAGGGTGGTGTCATCTGCATATCTGAGGTTATTGATATTTCTCTTTGCAATCTTGATTCTAGCTTGTACTTCAGCCAGCCCGGCCTTTAACATGACATACTCTGCATAGAAGTTAAATAAACAGGGTGACAGTAAACAGCCTTGACGTACTCCTTTCCCAGTTTGGAACCAGTCTGTTTTACCATGTCTGGTTCTAATTGCTGCTTCTTGACCTGCATACAGGTTTCTCAGGAGGTAGGTAAGGTGGTCTGGTATTCCCATCTCTTAAAGAATTTTCCAGAGTTTGTTGTAATCCACACAGTCAAACGCTTTAGCGTAGTCAATGAACCAGAAGTAGATGTTTTTCTGGAATTTTCCTGCTTTTTCTATGATCCAACAGATGTAGGCAATTTGATCTCTGGTTCCTCTGTTTTTTCTAAATCCAGCTTGAACATCTGGAAGTTCTTGATTAACATACTATTGAAGCCTAGCGTGGAGAATTTTGAGCATTACTTTGCTAGTGTGTGAGATGAGTGCAATTGTGTGGTAGTTTGAACATTCTTTGGCATTGCCTTTCATTGGGATTGGGGTGAAAACTGACCTTTTCTGGCCATGTGGCCACTGCTGCATTTTCTAAACTTGCTGGCCTATTGAGCTGCAAACTTGCTGCACATTGAGTGCAGCACTTTAACAGCATCATATTTTAGGATTTGAAACAGATCACCTGGAATTCCATCACTTCTACTAGCTTTGCTCGTATTGATGCTTCCTAAGGCCCACTTGACTTTGGACTCCAGGATGGCTGGCTCTAGGTGAGTGATCACACCATCATGGTTATCTGGGTCATAAAGATCTTTTTTGTACAGTTCTTCTGTGTATTCTTGCCACCTCTTCTTAATATCTTCTGCTTCTGTTAGGTCCATACCATTTCTGTCCTTTATTGTGCCCATCTTGTCATGAAATGTTCCCTTGGTATCTCTAATTTTCTTGAAGCGATCTCTAATCTTTCCCATTCTCTTGTTTTCCTCTATTTCTTTGCATTGATCGCTGAGGAAGGCTTTCTTATCTCTCCTTGCTATGCTTTGGAACTCTGCCTTCAGACAGATATATCCTTCCTTTTCTCCTTTGCCTTTCACTTCTCTTTTCTCAGCTATTTGTCAGGCTTCCTCAGGCAACCATTTTGCCTTTTAGATGTGGTAAGTTCATAAATAATTTCTAAAGGTGGGTTCATATGTAATTTCCAATGTGACATATCCCCATAAAGAGATGATGACTTGAGACATTTCCATAGAGGTTTTTAACATTTAAAAAATCATTTTCATGTTCTCTGTTCAAGTGTCCCAAATTCTATCCATTATAAATAAAACTGGTCATCAGATGATGGGAAATTTGGAGTACCTCTGACTTCAAGAGATCTTCTAATCCTTTCATTGTAAGGTGCAAACTGTTGGAAACTGCAGGTTTCCTTTTAAATCTCAAGGTACCTGTGCTATTTAGCTCCAGCTTCCTTACTCTTGCTGCTTATTTTTGTTAGTATTTTACTTCATTTACAATGTTTATTTATTTGGCTGCATTAGGTCTTAGTTGCAGCATACAGGATCCTTTGTTGTGGCACACAGGCTCCAGAGAGCAGGTTCAGTAGTTGCTGCACATGGACTTAGCTGCTCAGAGTCATCTGGGCTCTTATTTCCCAATCAGGATTCATACCTACATCTCCTGCCATACAGGGCAGATTCTTTAACCACTGGACCACCAGGGAAATCCCCACTCTTTCCGATTATACTGAATATAGTTAGTGTTCTATCATTTCATATTTCATACTCCAACTCCTCTCAGAAGATAAATTTACCTCTAATTCTCCCAAGCAAATGAAGGGTATGTAATCTGAGCTAAATCAATGTCTGTCTTCCATAACTATTTATTCTTCAAAATCTATTTTGTTCCTCTTTTCTCCTCTTTCATTATGAGCTTCCCTGGTGGCTCAGACAGTAGAGTCTACCTGCAATGCGGGAGACTGGGTTGGGAAGATTCCCTGGAGAAGGAAATGGCAAAACACTCCAGTATTCTTGCCTGGAAAATCCCATAGACTGAGTTGGCTGTTGGGCTACAGTTCATGGGGTCACAAAGAGTCAGACATGACTGAGTGACTTTCACATATATACATAATTTGAGCTAAATCAATTTCTTCCTTTCTAAGCTATCTATTCTTCAAAATCTATTTTATTCCTCTTTTTCCTCCATTTCAGATGAAGAAATTGTTAGTTTCCCATGATAAGCTAATGCATTTACCTGCATTTGACTCAGTCTCCCAAAGGTATCCTGTTTCATAATTTATTTCCTTCCAGTTATCTTTCCAGTTTTCAATATTTCACTCTGTGTTTGCTACTTGCTTCAACATTGTTAATTGTCTCAGGGTTCTTTTTTTTTTTTTTAACTTCAAGGGACAATATTAAGCAAAGGAAGAGCCCTTACCATCACCACTGAAATGAACAAGTCCTATGACAACAAAATTCTGACCCTTATTCTGACCTTCTATCTATGGTCATTTCTACCCATAACCATATTCTCATTGTCTGGGCCATCTCAAACCTGTTAAAATTTGGCTTCTTTCTTTGACTTCAAAGAGATTGCTTTGCTGCATATATCCCAGAGGATCTTTTTATTTTGCATGCCTTTTCCGAGTTGACTTATTTAGTCCCATAATTTCATTAATAATTCCAACATTATCAATTTAATCTCCAGAACCAGACATATACATCCAACTAGTTGTGGATATCTTTGTGCCCCATGTGTGTGTCAAATGAATACATTTGTGAGACTGAGCTCATCATCTTTTGTCCCAAACCTGCTCCTCTGCCTGGGTTCTCTACCTTAGCCAACAGCCCCACTTTTTTACCCAGTAACCCACATGAAAACTGAGCCTCAGTCTTCTTTATTTATTTTTTACTCTCTAAATCTAATGAGCCTTCAGGTCTTGAAGATATGACCTCATTCACATACCCAGTACCCCGTCTTTCCTGTTGGGCCTCTACACTGACGGCAAACTCCTCTTTCTGAAAAGTTCCTAAAATTTCTTTAGGCTAATCTCTGCTCGAAACCAACAGTATCCACACCACTTACCAGAAAAAGCACTCAAACACTGATAACGTACCATTTGCTGATCTCAACCTTTGTACCTTAGCACAATATTCTCTTTGATTTTAAGCTTCCCCTACCCAATACATTCAGTTTTGTACGTTGAGTACAACTGTTTTTAATGCCCAGCTCAAAAGGCACCAATATCACAAAATCCAATACAAAGAGACTACTTTTAAGAAATAGACCCAAATTTTAAACACAGTTCTGCATCTTAATGGTTTTTTAAAAAATGTTTTCTTAAAGTTTATGAAACTGTTTCCTCATCTCAAATGGAGGAATTGAATGGTAAACGGAATAGTATAAGTAAAGTATCTGTTAGCACACTTGATATCATGGAACACATACTAGTTTTCACTTGACTCCCTTCCCATAGTGATCTCTCCCCACACACATATTCAAGTCTCAGCCTTTCCTGCATGATCCTGGCCAAGTTACCTAATCTTTCTGCATCTCAGTTTCCTCACCTATGATGGTGGATAGTAAAGGAAACTGCCTCAGAGAGGTGTTCTGAGATTTAAATGATATGATGAAAGTATACCCATGGGTTGTGCTTAGCATGTAGAAAGTACTATATACGAAGAGCCTATATTCTCATAGGTGTATGGTACTTATATATTTTCTCTTTTAATTGTAGTTAATTATACAAATATTATTTTTGACAGCCCTTGTCTGTGGTGATGCCATGTAAACTAATATAGAATAAATTGTTTTGATGAGTGAACCTGAAGCAAACAGTATAGTTAAAAATGATTAGAAATAAGTTACATTTCATTTTTTTGTCCTTTCTTTCTTTCTTTTTAAAATTAATAATACACAGAAATAGAGTTGAGCCAACAGGGGGAAAGTTAGCTAGATAAATGTTGGAGACAAGCAGGATTTTGTTGTCACAAGGGAAATTACCTCATTTGTGATCAATGGAGGTAGTCAGAGAGACTAGTCAGAGCAAAGCACAGAAAAAAGCTATCAGGAAAACTTTGAAGGTCATATTAGTTTATGAAGGAAGAGTAAAAGCTTGCAGCAAAATTAACAGAAATATGGTTCAAGATGAATAAAATTAAAATTACAGAAAAAATACATATGTGTGTGTAGATAGGTAGACATTAATACATAGAAAGATAAACAGATAGGTAGGTGGATAGAGAGATCAGTGTAAATACCTAAGCTCTTCAGATTTGTGAAGGTCTCCTCCTAAGTATCAGATACTGGTGTGCATTACACATAAGGCTCTACATTGTACAGTAGGTACCCGGTGGTGGTGGTTTAGTCCCTGTCATGTCTGACACTTGTGACCCAGGAACAGTAGCCTGCCAGGCTCCCCTGTTCATAGGATTCTCCAGCCAAGAATACTGGAGTGGGTTGCATTTCCTTCTCCAAGTTGGTGCCTAGTTGTCTAAAGTAATTCTTGCTAACTAGTTTACATAGCTACATAAAGGAATCCTTAAAGCTAGTTATACACCATTAACAGGATGAAAAGGCAAAAAGATAGGATATTGAGAGATGAACTCCCCAGGTCAGTAGGTGCCCAATATTCTACTGGAGATCAGTGGAGAAATAAATCCAGAAAGAATGAAGGGATGGAGCCAAAGCAAAAACAATACCCAGTTGTGGATGTGACTGGTGATAGAAGCAAGACTCGATGCTATAAAGAGCAATATTGCATAGGAACCTGGAATGTTAGGTCCATGAATCAAGGCAAATTGGAAGTGGTCAAACAGGAGATGGCAAGAGTGAACATCGACATTCTAGGAATCAGCCAACTAAGATGGACTGGAATGGGTGAATTTAAATCATAACCATTATATCTACTACTGTGGACAGGAATCCCTTAGAAGAAATGGAGTAGCCATAATAGTCAACAAAAGAACCTGAAATGCAGTACTTGGATGCAATCTCAAAAACGACAGAATGATCTCTGTTCGTTTCCAAGGCAAGCCATTCAATATCACGGTAATCCAAGTCTATGCCCTGACCAGTAACGCTGAAGAAGGTGAAGTTGAACGGTTCTATGAAGACCTACAAGACCTTCTGTAACTAACACCCAAAAAAGATGTCCTTTTCATTATAGGGGACTGGAATGCAAAGGGCTTCCCTGGTGGCTCAGAGGTTAAAGCATCTGCCTCCAATGCGGGAGACCTGGGTTCAATCCCTGGGTCAGGAAGATCCCCTGGAGAAGGAAACGGTAACCCACTCCAGTATTCTTGACTGGAGAATCCCATGGACGGAGAAGCCTGGTAGGCTATAGTCCACGGGGTCGCAAAGAGTCGGACACGACTGAGCGACGGAACAGAACGGAATGCAATAGTAGGAAGTCAAGAAACACCTGGGGTAACAGGCAAATTTGGCTTGGAGTACATAGTGAAGCAGAGCAAAGGCTAACAGAGCTCTGCCAAGAGAACACACTGGTCATAGCAAACACCCTCTTCCAACAACACAAGAGAAGATTCTACACATGGACATCACCAGATGGTCAACACCGAAATCAGATTGATTATATATCCTTTTCAGCCAAAGATGGAGAAGTTCTATACAGTCAGCAAAAACAAGACCAGGAGCAGACTGTGGCTCAGATCATGAACTCCTTATTGCCAAATTCAGACTTATATTGAAGAAAGTAGGGAAAACGACTAGACCATTCAGGTATGACCTAAATCAAATCCCTTATGACTATACAGTGTAAGTGAAAAATGGATTTAAGGGACTAGATCTGATAGACGGAGTACCTGATGAACTATGAATGGAGGTTTGTGACATTGTACAGGAGACAGGGATCAAGACCATCCCCCCAAAAAAGAAATGCAAAAAAGCAAAATGGCTGTCTGAGGAGGCCTTACAAATAGCTGTAAAAAGAAGAGAAGGGAAAAGCAAAGGAGAAAAGGAAAGATATACCCATTTGAATGCAGAGTTCCAAAGAATAGCAAGGAGAGATAAGAAAGCCTTCCTCAGCGATCAATGCAAAGAAATAGAGGAAAACAAGAGAATGGGAAAGACTAGAGATCTCTTCAAGAAAATTAGAGATTCCAAGGGAACATTTCATGCAAAGATGGGCTCGATAAAGGACAGAAATGGTATGGACCTAACAGAAGCAGAAGATATTAAGAAGAGGTGGCAAGAATACACAGACGAACTGTACAAAAAAGATCTTCAAGATCCAGATAATCTCGAAGGTGTGATCACTCATACTCACCTAAGCCAGACATCCTGGAATGTGAAGTCAAGTGGGTCTTAGGAAGCATCACTATGAACAAAGCTAGTGGAGATGATGGAATTTCAGTTCAGCTATTTCAAACCCTAAAAGATGATGCTGTGAAAGTGTTGCACTCATTATGTCAACAGATTTGGAAAACTCATCAGTGGCCACAGGACTGGAAAAGGTCAGTTTTCATTCCAATCCCAAAGAAAGGTAATGCCAAAGAATGCTCAAACTACCGCATAATTGCACTCATCTCACACGCTAGTAAAGTCATGCTCAAAATTCTCCAAGCCAGGCTTCAGCAATACGTGAACCATGAACTTCCATATGTTCAACCTGGTTTTAAAAAAGGCAGAGGCCCCAGAGATCAAATTGCCAACATCCGCTGGATCATGGAAAAAGCAAGAGAGTTTCAGGAAAAGATCTATTTCTGCTTTATTGGCTATGCCAAAGCCTTTGACTGTGTGGATCACAATAAACTGTGGAACATTCTGACAGAGATGGGAATACCAGACCACCTGATCTGCCTCTTGAGAACCCTGATGCAGATCAGGAAGCAACAGTTAGAACTGGACATGGAACAACAGACTGGTTCCAAATAGGAAAAGAAGTACGTCAGGCTGTATATTTTTACCCTGCTTATTTAACTTCTATGCAGAGTACATCGTGAGGAATGCTGGGCTGGAAGAAGCACAAGCTGGAATCAAGATTGCCAGGAGAAATATCAGTAACCTCAGATATACAGATGACACCACCCGTGTGGAAGAAAGTGAAGAAGAACTAAAGAGCCTCTTGATGAAAGTGAAAGAGGAGAGTGAAAAGGTTGGCTTGAAGCTCAACATTCAGAAAACAAAGATCATGGCATCTGGTCCCATCACTTCATGCAAAATAGATGGGGAAACAGTGGAAACAGTGTCAGACTTTATTTTTGGGGGCTCCAAAATCACTGCAGATGTTGATTGCAGCCAGGAAATTAAAAGACGCTTACTCCTTGGAAGGAAAGTCATGACCAACATTGATAGCATATTAAAAAACAGAGACATTACTTTGCCAACAAAGGTCTGTCTAGTCAAGGCTATGTTTTGTCCATTAGTCATGTATGGATGTGAGAGTTGGACTGTAAAGAAAGCTGAGTGCCGAAGAATTGATGCTGTTGAACTGTGGTGTGGGAGAAGACTCTTGAGAGTCCCTTGGACTGCAAGGAGATCCAACCAGTCCATCCTAAAGGAGATCAGTCCTGGTTGTTCATTGGAGGAACTGACGTTGAAGCTGAAACTGCAATACTTTGGCCACCTCATGCGACAAGTTGACTTATTGGAAAAGACCCTGATGCTGGGAAAGATTGAAGGCAGGAGGAGAAGGGGACGACAGAGGATGAGATGGTTGGAATGCATCACTGACACAGTGGACATGGGTTTGGGTGAAGTCCAGGAGTTGGTGATGAACAGGGAGGCCTGGTGTGCTGCGATTCATGACGTCACAAAGAATCAGACATGACTGAGCCACTGAACTGAATATATTCCAAATGGTGAAACAAGTCATATGTATCCTCTTGCCCATTTTTTTCTCTCTTGCTCCTCCCCTATATATGTTCTCCTTTATTAAAAAAGGCGGCTCCAGAAGGCCTCTGCAGGCCTGTGGGATTGAATATGGCCTCACACTGCTGATGTGGGAGAGAAATCAGCTGTGTAGCTGCATTCTTTCCCCTAGTTTAAAGACAACTACTTTCTCTTATTTATACTCAGAAAAATGTTCTTAGGAAGAAAACTCACATATAACTTAGAGTCCAAGTTAGCAATACTTAAAAATTATCTTTTATATCATTAAGTACCACTGGTTCCTAATTGCTGAAAGAGACACAACCCACACATCAAATCTTAGCCTGCTGTGTAATATTCAAGAGCGAAAAATCTTACTGAGATAAGTTCAGCCGAGAATTTCTGAGTTCATTTCCAGCAGGCACCCCACAGATTCAGCGATAGGAGCCACAGAGTGCAAACCAAGATTTAGTCGGAAGTATACTGAAAATTTAGCTATCAGATGAAATTTACCCAGAACATACACCTAATTTCTGAACCTGTGGACAGAATTTTGAGATTGAAAATTACCACTTCACTGAGTCACTTTTGAATATCCTAGCTGATTAAAAAAAGGTTTAGCAATGCTGTCAAATAAAATCTAAAATAATTATTTTCTTTGGAAAGATTTGGTCCATTAATTAATTAATCATCAGGGAATGAAATGTGCAAAGTTTGCTCAGGCATAGAATGTGTTGGTGGAAATTCTGGTGTGCTCAGTACTGGAATAATCCTGATAATGACCACTGAGGACCAAAGGGAAAATTTTTAGCTACAGACTCCGAAGCTGAAAGTGTTAGTTGATCAGTTGTGTCTGAGTCTTTTGAGACCATATGTACTATAGCCTGCCAGGTTTCTCTGTCCGTGGAATTCTCCAGGCAAGAATACTGAATTGGGTAGCCATTTCTTTCTCCAGGGGATCTTCTCTATCCAGGGATTGAAACTGGGTTTCCCTCATTGCAGGCAGATTCTTTACCATCTGAGTCATCAGGGAAGGACTTCTAGGCTGAAGGACTTCTAAGTCCTTATTCCAGAACTTTCACTGCAGGTTGACGAGGGCCAGGAAGCTCACAACAGAAACAAGGCTTTTGTACCACTGAGTAGTAGGAATGCAATTACTGAGAACAGAGTATCTTGTTCAGGCCAAGTTTCTCACTAGACTTGGTGGAAACATGGGACATGAGGATTTCACTGTAGAATTCATTTCAGTACAACAAGTATGTTGTATCATTTACTATGTACCTGACAAGTGATATAATAACAAACAAGTAGATTCTCAGCTGACAAGGCTTTTGACTCCTATAATTTTAATTCTTACTAAAGAAAAGAAAGGCAGAAATAAAGCAGATTTGAAGAATGCATCCTCTATATGAGAAGACATTTTGGAGAAAATAAAACTTGCCCCATAAATGTTTGGGTTTGGTCACTGGTTCTTGGAATCTGAACAAATGAAAACTAAAGAGTTAGAAGTCAGAGAGTGAAAGCAGAGTAAACGAAGACACACGTAAAGAATTAGGAAATCATTCACCCCAATGTTCATTGCAGATCTATTTATAGTATCCAGGATATGGAAGCAACTTAGGTGTCCATCAACAGAGGAAATGGATGAAGAAGACATGGTACAGATATACAATGGAATATTACTCAGCCATAGAAAGGAATGAAATTTGTGCCAATGCAGACTTGGATGAACCTAGAGATTGTCATACAAAGTGAAGTAAGTCACAAAGAGGAAAACAAATACTGTACATATTAATGCATGTATGTGGAATCTAGAAAAATGGTATGGAAGAACTTATTTGCAAAGCAGAAATAGAGACACAGAGAATAAACATGTGAACACCAAAAAGAGAAAGGGGGGAGATGGGATGAATTGGGAGATTGGGACTGATATATACACTGCTATGTATCAAATAGATAACTAATGAGAACCTACTGTGTAGCATAGGGAACTCTACCCAGTGTTCTGTGGTGACCTAAATGGGAAGCAAATCCCCAAAAGAGGGGTATATGTATATGTATAGCTGATACAATGTGCTCTACAGCATAAACTAACACAACATTGTAAAATAGGTATGCTCCAATACATTTTTTTAAAAAAGGAAATCATTCAAAGATTGGTTTGTTTGGGGAAAATAACAGAATTAAAGAGAGATACAGGGTTGTAAGACAACTCTGTCTTACACTTCTGAGTGTAAGACAGGGTTGAGCACAGCAAAAATAGACCCTGTTAAGCCATAACTCCTGGTATTTATGCATTTTAATGTTCCTGAACCCCTTCTATCTAGGTTGGGCCTGTGACTAGCTTTAACTAGTAGAATACGGAGGAATATGTTGGTTCTAGGCTATGACCTAATAAAACCTCACAACTCCCACTTTTGAACTTTGGGGAACCCTGAGCCACCATGTAAGGAGTCTGGCAACCCTAATTGAGAGATTATGAGAGAAGACTACATGGAGACAGTCCCTGAGATTATGTTGACGTGGAGAGAGTTTTGTCCATTAAGCATCCCAGGCAAATGGCCAGACGACTTCACCCTCAGCTGACATCTGAGTGCTCCCCCCATATGGCCCCAAGTAGAACAACAGAAAACTGCCTACGTGGACCCAGTCAACCCATAAAACTATAAGAGTTAAGGAAGTTGTTGTTTTCAGATATTAATATTAAGTTTTAACGTTGTACCTCTTTTGGCTGTACAACTAAAAGAATAGCATTTTGTTATAAGAAACAGAGGCAGAATAGTGACATGCTAGTTAGATATAATCCTTTTGGATATATTCTATTTCTTCTGAACTACTTTCAAGTGGGAATGGAGTTGGTTTACTAAAAAAAGTTCATACAAACAAAAAGCAATGAGTCTTTAGAAGAACTTTAAAAAGACATAAAATCCATTTAGAGGTAGGCATTGTTTTATTTTTCTCTTTTTATTTGTAGTTTAAAGGCTTTGAACCATATATACTTATGATAACTTAAATTCAAAAGAAAGACACATTAAAAGTTGACCTGTTTTGATCAAGCGATACTGTAGCCTGCCTACAGGTCCACTCCTCCCTCTTCATAGAACCACTAAGATGCCACAGAACACAAATTAAAACCACAAATTTGGAAGATAGAAATAAATATTTACACTGGGAACCTGGGGTTAACTTATTTAAACCTAGATTAAACAACAAATGTTGGTTACCCAAATCTACTTCCCATATTATAAAAGAGAGGGAACACAACATGTTACAAATCATTGACTGATGAAAAGAAGGTTTCAAATTTGTCTGAAGGAACAAGCTTGAGCTGGATTGAATTTTTTAATTATGGGAGGATTCTGTAACATATATCCTTTGTAAAGACCATATGTAAGTCGTGTATAACTTGACAAAAGTGATTTTTGTTATAAGTAGATAAGTTTTGTCAGTAGCCAAAATCCAAATCTCTCCTTGAATCTTGCAAATAAACCATTAAGAACAACAGAAGAACAAACAGAATCACAGAAACACTTTCAGTATAATCAAAAGACAACAAAACTAAAGACTTCAAATTACTTAAGTTAAAAAAAAAAAAATTTCCAGCAGAGCTAATTCTGGAGCTCCTGTTGCAAACATTTACAGATTGCTGAGATGGGTTTGGAAAGCTATGTGGCAGAGAGAAGACACTGAATAAAATCATATTCAAAAAAAGTTAACCTTGAGTGCAAAAATACTGAAAAAAAGAGTCCTGGTAAACTAGCACTCTGACCATACGGAAGGGGCTTAAAAGTTCCTTGTGATTCAATAAATTAGTCTTGATAAGATGATGCTTCTGATGAAGAAGGTAAAATGAAAGGAATAGGCAATTTTGGAGACTGCTTAAGAATATGAAAAAAGAATAATTGTATGCTCTTGAAAGATACAAAAGTTAACTTAAAAGATATCCCTTGTTTTGAATCTGATGACTCAGCATCATAAAGATGGCATATCTCTCTAAGTTAGTTTGTACATTTGACAATTCCCGTTAAAAACAACAACCAAAACCCCTAGCTTCTTATGAACTCATAGCTGATATTAAGGTTCTTAGGGAAAATAAACATTCTAGGAGAGCTAGGAAAACAGTGAGAAAGAAGAACTCTGAGGGTGGACTGGTTTCGGTAGATATTAAATATACTGTGAAGGCTCCATGGATCAGTGTCATAATGATGCATAAATGGATACAGATTAGTGGATTTTTTTTAAAGTGCAAAAATAGATCCAAATACATAAATTTTAGGGCTTTCCAGGCAGTGCAGTGGTAAAGAACTTGCCTGTCAATGCAGGAGATGCAAGAGATATGAGTTTGATCCCTGAGTGGGGAAGATACCCTGGAGAAGGAAATTGCATCCCACTTCACTATTCTTGCCTGGAAAATTTCATGGACCATGAAGCCTGGTGGGCCATAGTCCAGGAAGTTGCAAAGAATTAGACATGACTGAGCAGAAACACACATGTACACATCTAGTTATTTATTATAGCTCACGGTTATTTATTATAGCATAGTTATTTATTACAGCACAAACACATACATATGTATGTGTGTATATATATATATATTCAGATATTTATTGCAGCATTACTTAGAATTGTAAAGTTTGGGAAACCACCTAAATACCCATACATAGAAGAATGATGGAATGAGCTATTATAGAATGGAGTATGCCACTGTCAAATAGAATGAGGAAAATATCTATGAACATATAAATAATAGTTCCCAGGTTATATTAAATAGAATAGAGCAAAGTGGATAAAAATACCAATAGTAAGCAAATTTTGTGTAATAGTGGACAGCATATACAAATATATATATATTTATATACACACACACATATATATACATATATATGTATATGCTGCTGCTGCTGCTAAGTCACTTCAGTCGTGTCTGACTCTGAGCAACCCCATAGATGGTAGCCCACCAGGCTCCCCCATCCATGGGATTCTGCAGGCAAGAACACCGGATTGGGTTACCATTTCCTTCTCCAATGCATGAAAGTGAAAGTGAAGTCGCTCAGTCATTGACCCCATGGACTGCAGCCCACCAGGCTACTCCGCCCATGGGATTTTCCAGGTAAGAGTACTGGAGTGGGGTGCCATCGTTTTCTCTGCCTGGAACTATAATGTTATATATATTCACCACCAGCACCACCAACAGTAATACATCCACAAAGGTAGGGAAACTCTAGTATTAAATACCAATAGATAAGAATAATTCTAACTCCATTTCAAAATAATTATATAACCACATTGAAAATGTAGGAAAAGAACCAAAACTAAGACAAATAATGTTAAAAAAAAAGTATTTTATACACACTTGGGATAAAGGCAGAAAGAACTATAAGTAAATATTCAACTCGAGTCAGTAAGTTTGATTTTTGCCAGTTTTGAAACTACTTTCAGTGTATTCTACGATTGAGCAAACAAGTAAATCTATTGATGATAACAAAAGCCTGGTTTCACTGTCAGAGATGGGAGAAATAAATATTAAGAGAGGGCAGGCTAGCATAAACTTTCCAGTGTCAGGTTGGAACTGGAGGTATCAGCGTGTACTTATGGTATAGATAGATACATAGATAGATGGATGGGTGGATAGATAGATAGAAGAAGTTAAAATAATAGATACACTTGTACTTCCCTGATGGCTCAATAGTAGACAATCTACCTGCAAAGAAGGAGACTCAGGAGACCTGGGTTTGATCCTTGAATTGGAAAGATCCCCTGAGGAGGAAATGACAACCCACTCCATTATTCTTGCCTGAAAAATTCCATGGACAGAGGAGCCTGGCAGTCTACAGCCCAAAGGGTCATAAAGAGTTGGACCCGAGTGAGTGGCTAAACACACATGTGTTAGAGAAAGAGAGAAACCAGTTTAGAATTACTGGCTCTGACCTCTGAGAGAGTCTGTAATCAATGTCTCTGCAGTAACAATGAGCAAACTTACTGCTCACATCTTGGTTTCTAAATCATTCTCTGCCACAAGAAACCAAGGCTATTTGGAGAAATGGCTGATACCAGGCTGGCATGAGAAAAGGACAAGATGGGCCTGTAATATCTTGAAATGAAAGATATGCTAAAAAGAATGATGAGCATGTCAAAAAGACTCAAGGGTCTGCTTGAAGGAAATTCTACTAACTAAATCTGTGACAATTTGAATCTTGAACTAGTAATAGAGTATAACCTATGAAAGAAAACAAAAACCCATAACTCCATACTGATATAAATTAATGAATGGGTAATAAGAAAAGCTCTTCCTTATGGTAAAATGCAAAGTAATGAATTTAGAGGAAATGATGATTAGGAAAAAAAATCACCATTTAGCCTTCATTATACCAATACTTTATCAATGCAAACTAAATAAGGAATAGAATATTTACATACCTCAAAGCATCTCCACCCAAAATATGATTATTTGCAAAACTAGCAATTTTATAGTAAATAAATATGGCAGACAATAAGGAGTTCATGATCTGAGCCACAGTCAGCTCCTGGTCTTGTTTTTGCTAACTGTATAGAGCTTCTCCATCTTTGGCTGCAAAGAATATAATCAATCTTATTTCGGTGTTCACCATTTGGTGATGTCCATGTGTAGAGTCTTCTCTTGTATTGCTGGAAGAGGGTGTTTGCTATGACCAGTGCATTCTCTTGACAAAACTCTATTAGCCTTTGCCCTGCTTCATTCCATGCTCCAAGGCCAAATTTGCCTGTTACTCCAGGTGTTTCTTGACTTCCTACTTTTGCATTCCAGTCCCCTATAATGAAAAGGACATCTTTTTTGGGTGTTAGTTCTAAAAGGTCTACATAGAACCGTTCAACTTCGGCTTCTTCAGCATTACTGGTTGGGGCATAGGCCTGGATTACTGTAATATTGAATGGTTTGCCTTGGAAAAGAACAGAAATCATTCTGTCGTTTTTAAGATTGCATCCAAGAACTACATTTCGGACTCTTTTGTTGACCATGATGGCTACTCCATTTCTTCTAAGGGATTCCTGCCCACAGTAGTAGATATAATGGTCATCTGAGTTAAATTCACCCATTCCAGTCCATTTTAATTCATTGATTCCTAGAATGTCTATGTTCACTCTTGCCATCTCCTGTTTGACCACTTCCAATTTGCCTTGATTCATGGACCTAACATTCCAGGTTCCTATGCAATATTGCTCTTTACAGCACCGGACCTTGTTTCTATCACCGGTCACATCCACAACTGGGTATTGGGTTTGCTTTTGCTCCATCCCTTTATTCCTTCTATAGTTATTTCTCCACTGAGCTCCAGTAGCATACTGGGCACCTACCGACCTGGGGAGTTCCTCATTCAGTATCCTATTATTTTGCCCTTTGATACTGTTCATGGGGTTCTCAAGGCAAGCATACTGAAGTGGTTTGCCATTCCCTTCTCCAGTGGACCATATTCGGCTGTGGTCCATGTGATCAGATCAACTAGTTTACTGTGATTATGATTTCAGTGTGTCTGCCCTCTGATGCCCCCTCGCAATACCTACTGTCTTATTTGGGTTTTCTTACCTTGATCGTGGAAAATCTCTTCACAGCCGCTCCAGCAAAGTGCAGCCACTGTACCTTACCTTGGACGAGGGGTATCTCCTCAAGGCCGCCCCTCCTGACCTTGAACGTGGAGTAGCTCCTCTCAGCCCTCCTGCGCCCGCGCAGCCACCGCTTGTTGGACGTGGGGTAGCTCCTCTCGGCCGCGCCTCTTTGCCTGGTCAGTTGTGCTGGGGCCGGCGTCTCTCGCGTCTGCGCCACCAGCGAGATGGAGAAGCTCTATACAGTTAGAAAAAACAAGACCAGGAGCTGACTGTGGCTCAGATCATGAACTCCTTATTGCCAAATTCAGACTTAAATTGAAGAAAGTAGGGAAAACCACTAGACCATTCAGATATGACCTAAATCTAATCCCTTTGATTATACAGTGGAACTGAGGAATAGATTTAAGGGACTAGATCAGATAGAGTGCCTGATGAACTCTGGACAGAGGTTCATGACATTGTACAGGAGACAGGGACCAAGACCATCCCCATGGAAAAGAAATGCAAAAAAGCAAAATGGCTTTCTGAGGAGGCCTTATAATAGCTGTGAAAAGAAGAGAAGTGAAAAGCAAAGGAGAAAAGGAAAGATATAAGCATCTGAATGCAGAGTTTCAAAGAATAGCCAGGAGAGATAAGAAAGCCTTCCTCAGCGATCAATGCAAAGAAATAGAGGAAAACAACAGAATAGGAAAAACAAGAGATCTCTTCAAGAAAATTAGAGATTCCAAGGGAACATTTCATGCAAAGATGGGCTCGATAAAGGACAGAAATGGTGTGGACCTAACAGAAGCAGAAGATATTAAGAAGAGGTGACAAGAATACACAGAAGAACTGTACAGAAAATATCTTCACGACCAAGATAGTCACGATAACGTGATCACTGACCTAGAGCCAGACATCTTGGAATGTGAAGTCAAGTGGGCCTTAGAAAGCATCACTACAAACAAAGATAGTGGAGGTGATGGAATTCCAATTGAGCTATTTCAAATCTTGAAAGATGATGCTGTGAAAGTGCTGCACTCAATATGCCAGCAAATTTGGAAAACTCAGCAGTGGCCACAGGACTGGAAAAGGTCAGTCTTCATCCCAATCCCAAAGAAAGGGAATGCCAAAGAATGCTCAAACTACCGCACAATTGCACTCATCTCACATGCTAGTAAAGTCATGCTCAAAATTCTTCAAGCCAGGCTTCAGCAATATGTGAACTGTGAACTCCCAGATGTTCAAGCAGGTTTTAGAAAAGGCAGAGGCACCAGAGATCAAATTGCCAACATCCGCTGGATCATGGAGAAAGCAAGAGAGTTCCAGAAGAGCATCTATTTCTGCTTCATTGACTATGCCAAAGTCTTTGACTGTGTGGATCACAATAAACTGTGGAAAATTCTGAAAGAGATGGGAATACCAGACCACCTGCCCTGCCTCTTGAGAAACCTGTATGCAGGTCAGGAAACAACAGTCAGAACTGGACATGGAACAACAGACTGGTTCCAAATAGGAAAAGGAGTACGTCAAGACTGTATATTGTCACCTTGCTTATTTAACTTCTAGGCAGAGTACATCATGAGGAACGCTGGGCTGGAAGAAGCACAAGCTGGAATCAAGATTGCCGGGAGAAATATCAATAATCTCAGATATGCAGATGACACTACCCTTATGGCAGAAAGTGAAGAGGAACTCAAAAGCCTCTTGATGAAAGTGAAAGAGGAGAATGAAAAGGTTGGCTTGAAGCTCAACATTCAGAAAACAAAGATCATGGCATCTGGTCCCATCACTTCATGGGAAATAGATGGAAAAACAGTGGAAACAGTGAGAGACTTTATTTTTTGGGGCTCCAAAATCACTGCAGATGCTGATTGCAGCCAGGAAATTAAGACGCTTACTTCTTGGAAGGAAAGTTATGACAAACCTAGATAGTATATTAAAAAGCAGAGACATTACTTTGCCAACAAAGGTCTGTCTAGTCAAGGCTATTGTTTTTCCTGTGGTCATGTATGGATGTGAGAGTTGGACTGTGAAGAAAGCTGATCGCTGAAGAATTGATGCTTTTGAACTGTGGTGTTGGAGAAGACTCTTGAGAGTCCCTTGTACTGCAAGGAGATCCAACCAGTCCATTCTAAGGGAGGTCGATCCTGGGTGTTCATTGGAAGGACTGATGCTAAAGCTGAAACTGCAATACTTTGGCCACCTCATGCAACGAGTTGAGTCACTGGAAAAGACTCTGATGCTGGGAAAGGTTGGGGGCGGGAGGAGAAGGGGACGACCGAGAATGAGATGGCTGGATGGCATCACCGACTCTGTGGACATGAGTTTGAGTGAACTCTGGGAGTTGGTGATGGACAGGGAGGCCTGGCGTGCTGTGATTCATGTGGTCGCGGAAGAGTCCGACATGACTGAGGGACTGAACTGAACTGAAATATGGCAGACACCACCTTAGCAAGTGATCAAAATCGACATCTTCAGTAATAGCCAAATCCATGCTTCTGTCTAGAATGTGTAAAGAAAGACTCATCACTTCTGTATTACTGTCAAACAGGCATATCTGTATCTGAAAGTCAAAGTGAAAGTATTAGTCACTCAATTGTGTCCGACTCTTCGTGACCCCATGCACTGTAGCTCTTCTCTGTCCATGGAATTGTCCAGGCAAGAATACTGAAGTGGGTTGCCATTCCCTTCTCTGGAGGTCTTCCCGAGGGTTTGAATCCAGGTCTCTTGTATTGTAGGTACATTCTTCACCGTCTGAGCCACCAGGGTGTATCTAAGAATAAGGAAATATCAGACAAGCTCAAACTGAGGAACATTTACAAAATAATTACTCTATATTGTTCCAATATATCTAAGTCATGAGAATCAAAGAAAATCTGTGGAACTGCTTCATCTTAAATGAAACTAAAGACTGAACAGTTGAATCTAATGTGATACTGGATTGGATTCTGGACCAGATTTTTAAAGAAAAAATAAGACTCTTGAGAGTCCCTTGGACTGCAAAGAGATCCAACTAGTCCATCCTGAAGGAAATCAGTCCTGAATATTCATTGGAAGGACTGATGCTGAAGCTGAAACTCCAATACTTTGGCCACCTGATGAGAAGAACTGACTCATTGGAAAAGACCTTGATGCTCGGAAGGATTGAAGGCAGGAGAAGAAGGGGATGAGAGAGGATGAGAATGGTTGGATGGCATCACCTATTCTATGTACATGAGTTCGAGTAAGCTCCAGGGGTTGGTGATAGTCAGGGAAGCCTGGCGTGCTGCAGTCCATGGGATTGTAAAGAGTTGGACATGACTGAGCGACTGAACTGAGCTGATGAAACACAATATTACTATGACTTAAAAAATTTGAATAACATCTCTCTATTACATAATAGTATTGCTCTAATGTTAACTTTCTGACTTTTAGTGTAGTTTTATAGTTAGGCCTCCCCGGTGTCTCAGACAGTAAAGAAACTGACTGTAATGTGGGAGACCTGGGTTTGAACCCTGGGTCAGGAAGATTTCCAGAGAGGGGAATGGCTCTCCACTCCAGTATTCTTGCCTGGAGAAATCTATGGACAGAGGATCCTGGTGGGCTATAGTCCATGGGCTCACAAAGAGTGGGACACAGTTGAATGAGTAACACAACAACTATAGGAAAGTATCTTTCTATTTACAAAATGTACATAGAAGTAGTTAGGGTTCAAGGAGTACCATGTGGCCTTCCAAACTTCAAAAAGTGTGAAGAATGTTAATGTCATTAAATCTATCTCAAAACAATAATAGCCTAAAAATCTAGATGCAACTAAACATTTAAATCAGAATTAATTTCCTAATATAAAAAAAAGCAAGCAGAAGATATTTTCTAGGATGTTGAACAAGATGCATCCTTCTTTGCAATATCAAAGTAAATAATAAATAGCTTGTAAAAATATATAAAATGTTAAACGTTTTACCAGTGTTCAATTTCTGTAAAGCATGAGCTTATATAGGTGATATATCCACCTTTTTCAACAGGGCCAATAATATCTATTTTGACACCTATGTTAATAGCTTTTCTCTGCTTTTTTCATGCAGTGTCTTCCTGTTATGTTAACTGAGATTTTCTTGTTAAGATTTAATTTAAAATTCACAAAACTATCCTCACAGAGTAAAATCTTGTGGCAAAGCAAATATTTTCCTCTTAAGTGGCAAACGGAGAGTTGGAAGATGCTGTCATCTCATGTCATAATGGAACATTCTTATGATTTTTTCACAGCCACTTAGTAAAATTTTATTCTATAGAGGTATTTACTTACTCATGCATTCAACAAATACTATTGATCTGATGTAAAATGAAACAGGTATTTAAGCAAAGGGGAAACTTAAGACTTCCCTTCACTTAAAAACTTAAGCAAAATGAGTCTCAAGATTCTTATGAAAAAGGAGCTCTTACTAGAAATCTATGAAACTGCTTTATGTAAAGGCTATCAAAAAGACCAGAATTCTAATCCCGAGGCAGCTAATGCAATCTGCTTTATTGGTGGGTGCTGTGAAAAGTCCATCTCTTTGTGACCCCATGAACTGCAGCATACTAGGCTTCCCTGTCCTTCACTATCTCATGGAGTTTGCTTAAACTTATGTCTATTGAGTTGGTAATGTCAACTGGCCATCCATCCTCTATCACCCCTCCTTCTCCCCAAATCTCTTAAGAAGGAAAGGATTTCAGAATCTGTATCTTGAAATTCTATGTATATAAAGACATACTGTCCATAAGATTGCAATTAATTTATGATATTGTTGAAATAAGAAATAAATGACAATAGAAAGAATTTAATGTGTTGAAAATAAAAATCTCTCTATATATACATATCTAGACTATATATCGGAGAAGGCAATGGCAAGCCACTCCAGTACTATTGCCTAGAAAATCCCATGGATGGAGGAGCCTGGTAGGCTGCAGTCCGTGGGGTCGCTAAGGGTCGGACACGACTGAGCAACTTCACTTTCACTTTTCACTTTCCACTTTCACACATTGGAGAAGGAAATGGCAACCCACTCCAGTGTTCTTGCCTGGAGAATCCCAGGGACGGGGGAGCCTGGTGGGCTTCCGTCTATGGGGTCACACAGAGTTGGACATGACTGAAGTGACTTAGCAGCAGCAGCAGCAGCAGACTATATATACTTATATTGCCTTGAAAGCCAGGAATAGATGACTAGGGCTTGCATAGTGGCTTTCCTTGTGGCTCAACTGGTAAAGAATCTGCCTGCAATGTAGAGACCTGGGTTCCATTCCTGGGTTGGAAAGATCCCCTGGAGAAGGGAAAGGCTACCCACTCCAGTATTCTGGTCTGCAGAATTCCATGGACAGTATAGTCTTTGAGGTCACAAAGAGTCAGACACGACTGAGCGACTTTCACTTCACTTGCATAGTAAGAACAGAATCCTGGGCTGAGGACCTAGGTCAAAAGAGTCAATTAACACAAGGAAAGAAAAAGCCATCTATTCATATTCCTAACATTAAGATGATGAACTCTGCTAAATTGTATCAAATCAAAGACTAAGCTGCTTAAACAAAGGGATTTTAAACTGTGGTGTCTTAAATATGATTAAACTTTCTCACACATCAACCTAAAGATGACTGATCCAGCTCAGTGGGGTTCCATGTTCCCCATGATCATTTAAGGATCCAGATTTCTTCTTTTGCTGATACAGGTTTTCCTAAGGTGTTTCTTTTGTTTGGCCCAAACCATGGGCTGCAGCCAGATAAGAAGACAAAAATGTGAAGTCCAGGTATTTCACTGTACCCATTACTTTCATATCTCATTGTCCTGGACTTAGTCAAACGACCACATCTCATAAATATGATGGAAAAATGGAGTTTTAAACTGTACAGACGTGTTTCCAGGAGATCCTACAGCCAGAAGGGAAAAGAAAACTATAGATATTAGAGACAATTAGTAATGCCTGACTCAGTTTATTCCATAAGGTAGAATCTTATAGAAATGTTAGTTCAAAAAACTCAAAGTGGGAAAGAAAGTAAATCCAACAATTTACTTTCACTCTTCAAAAGGAACTTAAGTCCTGGAATCAGACAAAGGGGAAAATAAATGAAGATACCATGTGAGCGTTATTAGGAAGTTTGAAAATTATTTCAGCACCCATAATTATTTGGTATAATGACTTACTGAAATTTAAGTATCTTAAAATAACTCCTTTAAGTACTTTTTTCTCTTTTCACCTTAATTAAGCTTATTACTAGATCTAAAAATTCCAAAATATTTTTTAAAACTTAAAAAAAAAAAAATCAAGCTCTCCCACCTGGTGAATCTGCTCCATAAAACTTGTAACACTTGGTATCATTCAGATTGAACTCACATTAACACATATTTTTATAGGTACCACGCTGATCATGTAAATGCAGTTAGCTTTCCGGGGAAAAAAAGAAAAAAGAAACCACCCAAATTGGAACTGATTAGATGCTACTGCAATCATACAGAATTTAGTCTTTTTGGAGGAGGAGGGGATTGCACGTTATTTCTACAGGAATATAGATAAACTTCACTTTACTTAAAGATTATTTTGTCCTTATAAAGGAGAATGAAAATGTGGAGAAGGGGTTTCATGCGTTATAACTGCGCCAGCCTTCTCCTTGAGGAGGACAGTCATGATGCAAGCATCAACAGTCTGGTCTCAAGTACATTCTATTCAATTCAACAAATATTTATTTAATTCCCATTCTGGACATGGAATCTGAAAATGAAAAACTCAGCTTTCCACCTGTATAGGGAAAACCCAGTTCTTCCCTACTGTGTGTTTCTTCCCCGTGAACCTCTTTTACTATTCACATAAACTTCTGCTCACCAAATTGTGGACCAAGCAGTTTTCTGTGGTCTCAACTAGGAGTCCTAAGATTCAACTCGATTCTGACACTTTCTAGGGTTTCAGGAGCTCTGTATCGGGAACAGAAGTCAAAGACCAGTATTAAAACAAGAGATGCTCCTAGTGTTCTTATCACTTAGGAAATTACACGTGTTTTATGAGCTCTGTACCAGAACTGGGAGTAGAGGCCAATATATATTTTTGATTATCTCACAGCCCAGCCCTGGTCTCTGGCCAAGGGCATGGTATAGCAAAACAACATATAACTCAAAAGATATCGGCACTTTACTAGAATCCCGTGCAGTCATTAATGATCATTTTAGCTCCTCCTCATATAGAAAAGAAAGACATATCGAAAATGTCTCTGAGGGAAGGTCACTCATGTTTGTAAGTTGCCATTCCATTTTGACAGGTTCCAAAAGCAGGAGTGGTCCAGACAACCCCATAGATTCACCCTTTCAAGGTACTTGATATAATTGAGCTAAGGGACAATATCATCTCTTTCTCTAACCTTCTTTTGAGGTATTAATTCAATATTGGATTTCATTTTCCTTATTATAAAACCCATTTATTTGTTATTTTACTCAGCGCCTATTCTTCCTTCTCATCATTTATATTCTAACTCTTCCATCTTTAGAATAGGCATTAGGTTTGACCACTGTTCTGATCTAGCTTGTTGGTAGCAATACTAATCTACAAGTATTTACCCTTGGTCCACTCCTATTCACATAGGGATGGTGATCGCAGCCGTGAAATTAAAAGACGCTTACTCCTTGGAAGGAAAGATATGACAAACCTAGATAGCATATTAAAAAGCAGAGACATTACTTTGCCAACAATGGTCTGTCTAGTCAAGGCTATGGTTTTTCCAGTGGTCACGTATGGATGTTGGACTGTGAAGAAAGTTAAGCGCTGAAGAATTGATGCTTTTAAACTGTGGTGTTGGAGAAGACTCTTGAGAGTCCCTTGGACTACAAGGAGATCCAACCAGTCCATCCTAAAGGAGACCAGTCCTGGGTTTTCATTGGAAGGACTGATGCTGAGGCTGAAACTCCAATCCTTTGGCTACCTCATGCGAAGAGTTGACTTATTTGAAAAAACCCTGATGCTGGGAGGGATTGGGGGCAGGAGGAGAAGGGGATGACAGAGGATGAGATGGGTTGGATGGCATCACCGACTCGATGGACATGAGTTTGAGTGAACTCCGGGAGTTGGTGATGGACAGGGAGGCCTGGCGTTCTGCAATTCATGGGGTCGCAAAGAGTTGGACACAACTGAGCGACTGAACTGAACTGAACTGAACTGAAGGTTACACAGGGCAAGACTGGTTGCTTTTACTCTTACACCAATTTTGCCAGAATGCTAAAGGCACAACATGCCCCATCAGGCCTTTAGGAATTCTGATGTAAGATTTAAAATATAGCTACAATCTCTTGCTTAAGAATTATTTTTATTTCCAGCCCTGGAAGTTGCAGCCCTGGTCCTGTGACCACTGATCAAGTAGGGGAAAATGTTGAGATGATATAAAGAAGAAAGTATACCAGCATCTTCCCCACCCACTCTTTCCTAGATCCAACAGAAAAACAGAAATATCCAGCTAGGATATTCCTTAATTCTGCTCATGTTCATGTTGAGTGCAAGCACACACTCATGAAGGTATGTGTAGGCTAGACCTTCCTGCCTTTATCTCCCACAGTTCTAGAAGACCAGTGTTTCCATTGCCCATTCTAATTCTCTATCGAGCTAATACTGTGAGAAGGATATCTCACTCTCATTGTTAGACATTCTGGTTTGCAAGTTGTGTTCTTTAGCCAGAAGAAACGATGGCCAGTTATCCAGATTGGGGCAATATTTTCTATTCTGATTCTTTTATAATATTCTGAGCATTTGCATCTATCACTGGGTGAACAAAGCCTGGTCCAGAGTTAGTGTCTATTTCTGCCTGGGCCCAGGGCCACCAGCATCAGTCTCACTTGCCAGCTATGAACAGGACCTTCCCCCTTAGAAAACTGCCACAGAGGTAGCTGCAGGCTCTATCAATTTTGTTGGTAAATAGAATAGATTTTATTAGAATCTGTGCCTCAAAGGGGCAGAAGGACTGTGTCTAGATTCAGCTCATTTCTGCACTGCTGCAGTATCTTCAGGTCCACTCATTTCATGGACCCAGGTGGCCACCTTAAGTGAGCACAAAGGGATAACTGTTGATTCTGTAGGAAAAAAAACCTTTTTCCTTCTCCTGGTTCTTTGGCTGACTGAATAATTAAATTGACATAAGAGAAAAAAACACAAATTTTTATTTTACAAGTATGGTATCTCATAGAAATGTGAGACTCAAAGTGACCAAAGCAGCAATTTTTATACAAAGAAACAATACATTTGTCAGGAATTGACATGACAAAGATGTCTAGAGCTTGGGGTTGAAATTAGTGAAGGAGTAACAAGGTTTGTTTAAACAGGCTTCTCAGCCTGAATTCTCTATCTCCAGTGACAAGGATGCCTTCTCCCTTCTGGTACAAGGAGGGTACATTTTACATGGGAGATTTATTTCCTGCTTTCCGGGGAACAAAGGAGGGCCAGAATGTCCTTGTACTGGTTGCTTCTTAGGTAACTTTAGTTCAAAACAGCTAATATGCCAAAGTAGCATACTTGGGGGTGGCCTGCCCTGGACCCCATCGATTCTGCTGCTGCTGCTGCTGCTAAATCACTTCAGTCGTGTCCAACTCTGTGTGATCCCATAGACAGAAGCCCATCAGGCTCCCCTGTCCCTGGGATTCTCCAGGCAAGAACACTGGAATTGGTTGCCATTTCCTTCTCCAATGTGTGAAAGTGAAAAGTGAAAGTGAAGTCGATTCTAATCATCTTCTAAATCTGGATGGGCTATTTTGGATGAGCATTGTTATGACCTCTTTTAATGCACCCTCCAAATTCCTACGGAGGTTTCTGTAGGGATGTGCCCCAGATGGACCAGGTTTACATTGTCCTCCTGCTGGACCATATGGCCATGCCAGTGACAACCACCCATGAATCAGTGGAAACCCAAACATAGGGGTTTTTCTTTTCCACTATTGGATTCTTCCATCAGTGCTAGGAAAACAGCTTGAAGTTCAGCCCACAGAGCTGAGCTGATTTGTTTTACCTTCTTTGATTAGAATGGTGACTTTTCAAATAAGCTATCCATTCACTGTGGAACTGCCATCCACAGTTGGTTAGTTGAAAGCTGTTTGAAGGACACTATTCAAGTGACAATAGACTTTAGTAGCTCCTCCTACAGTTCTAAAGTCAGTCCTAGGGGAAGTGACCCCTTGCTCGTGAGTATCTCTTCCTTGCCTTTCCTCAGGCTGCATGTTGTTTGTTGTTGTTCAGTTGACAAGTTATGTCTGACTGTTTGTGACCCCATGGACTGCAACATACCAGGCCACCCTGTCCCTCATGATCTCTCAGAGCTTGCCCAAGTTCATATCCATTGAATCTGTCATGTTATTCAACCATTTCATTCTCTGCTGCCCTCTTCTTCTGTCTTCAATCTTTCCCAGAATCAGGGTTTTTTCCAATGAGTCAGCTGTTAGTATCAGGTGGCCAAGATACTGGAAAGACCATAGCCTTAACGACACAGACCTTTGTCAGCAACATTACTCTGTATAAATAATTTCCATTATATTATGGAACTCTTTGGGGGTATTTCCATCCCTATTAGAGTGTTTTTCTGATATTGCCCTAAACATTATGAGTATTGCAGATATCAAGATCATTTTATGTCTTTCAGTCATTGGGTAGCTTCAATTAATGTCTGATAGTGAGGTAGAATGGGTATTCCTAGTGGCTCAGTGGTAAAGAATCTGCTTGCAATTCAGGAGCCACAGGAGACACGGGTTCAACCCCTGGGTCAGGAAGATCCCCTGGAGGAATCCATGGGAACCCACTATAGTATTCTTGCCTGGAGAACCCCATGGAGAGAGGAGCCTGGCAGTCTACACACCACAGGGACGCAAAGAGCTGGACATGACTGAACGGCCTTAGCATGCACAGTGAGGTAGAAAATACCTCTCAAATAAAAATGCTCTAATTCAGAGTTCCAGCAGTAGTTGCTGAGAGGTACCCACAGGCTTCTGCCATAAGCTTCAGTCAGGGCTCCAGGTAGCATTATCATGTATGAGAATTTGTCCCTAACCACCTCCCATCCAGTTCTCCAGCTTCCAATCCACACTGTGAGAGCTCAACCAATCTTACTAATTTCTATTTAGCATGTCCTAGCCTGTCCAGCAGCAGCAGCAGCCTGTCCAGTTGGAGAAGGCAATGGCACCCTACTCCAGTGTTCTTGCCTGAAAAATCCCAGGGACGGGGGAGCCTGGTGGGCTGCCATCTATGGGGTCGCACAGAGCCAGACACGACTGAAGCGACTTAGCAGCAGCAGCAGCAGGGGAAACTTTCCCCAAACACAAGTTTCATCCATGAATATAATCAAGTTTAAAAAAAAGATCCAACCACTTCACTTAAAGTCTATCCAAACATATCAATTCTCCCATAAACTTTTACTATAATTCCATCAACTCTTATATTCCTTCCTAACTGTAGCATCTATTAGGATTTCATCAACAGGGTTTTGTTTTACAATATTAGATAGATGATGAGTTTCCCAGCCAGACCGAGTATCTATCCCCATAAAAGATTCAGGTAAGGAAGACACAACCACTTCACATAAAGTCTGTTGAAACATTCCAACTTATCAGGATACAGAAGTCTTATTGGCTCTCACATTTTTCTGTTTTCTCAATCCAGTTTTAGCCTGTGCTAGGGCTTCACCAATGGCTTTTGGTACCACAGTTTGAGGTTCCTATATCAAGGAGTCTTGGAAAGTCCTTCTTTGTTCCCTCTGACTATTTTACCCACACTTGCACAAAAGAGTTTGGGTCCCCAGTTAGGACTCAAGCTAAGGGACCACTGGATCATTTATCAATCTTTAACTTGATTCTTCTCCTCAACCCCTGCCACAAGTACAAATGACTGTTGGTCAGATTTCTAATTGTAACCCTTGTATTCAGGCTTTTATATTTTTTTCCAAACTGGGAGAAATGAATTGGACTTGTCTGAAGCATTTTAATACTGGGGGACAAGTTGGGCTCCCTTCAACCTTCTCAACCTTTGGTTCAGTTCAGTCGCTCAGTTGTGTCCGACTCTTTGCGACCCCATGAATTGCAGCACGCCAGGCTTCCCGGTCCATCACCAACTCCCGGAGTTCACTCAACTTCATGTCCATCGAGTCGGTGATACCATCCAGCCATCTCATCCTCTGTCGTCCCCTTCTCCTCCTGCCCCCAATCCCTCCCAGCATCAGTATTTTCCAATGAATCAACTCTTCGCATGAGGTGGTCAAAGTATTGGAGTTTCAGCTTTAACATCATACCTTCCAATGAACACCCAGAACTGATCTTTAGAATGGACTGGTTGGATCGCCTTACAGTCCAAGGGACTCTCAAGAGTCTTCTCCAACACCACAGTTCAAAAGCATCAATTTTTCAGCCCTCAGCTTTCTCCACAGTCCAACTCTCACATCCATACATGACTACTGGAAAAACAGCCTTGACTAGACAGACCTTTGTTGGCAAAGTAATGTCTCTGCTTTTTAATATGCTATCTAGGTTGGTCATAACTTCCCTTCCAAGGAATAAGCGTCTTTTAATTTCATGGCTGCAGTCACCATCTGCAGTGATTTTGGAGCCCAAAAAAATAAAGTCTGACACTGTTTCCACTGCTTCCCCATCTATTTCCCATGTAGTGCTGTACTTAAGCTTTTTGTTTTAACTCCATCAGTGTGTGTTTTATTTAACCCGATTCTTAATAGTCATTTAAAAATTTCCACCCTGTTGGGGTGAGTCTCATGACTCTTTTTCCTCTTGCTTCATTCCCATAAATATTTGCTTTGTTACCTTTTTTCTTAATAACCATTTAAAAATATCCACCCTGCTGAGGCAAGTCTCTTGATTGTTTTCTCTGCCTTCACCTATTATCTTATTAATGAGCCTATGACTCAGTGAGTAAAGAATCTGCATTAAGTGCAGGAGACACAGGGGATGTGGGTTCGATCCTTGGGTGGGGAAGATCCCCTAGGGAAGGAAATGGCAGTATCTGTTCCACTCCAGTATTCTTGCCTGGAAAATCCCATGGACAGAAGAGCCTGGTGAGCTACAGTCCAAAAGGTCACAAGAATCAGACATGACTGAACTCAAGCACAGAATGTTATTATCTGTAAGACCCATGAGGGAAAGATGAGACCACAAATTCTATAAGAATTCCTCAACTGTCCTTCAGTTTTGCAATAAAAAAGTTATAGAGGGTGCCCATGTAAAAGAGGCTCCATTAAGCACAACACTTATTAATATTGTGACCTGATAATGGGCATATTCAGGGAAACATTCTGGTCATCATGAAGCCAGTCCCATAGAGCTTTTGTACAAAGCATATCAGCTTCTTCCTCTGGAGTACTGCACTTGGCATTCATAGGGGGAGGTGGACAGTCCCTCTTCTCAGAATGAATAGACCATATAGTGGCTTTTTATCGAGACTGGAGTACCAGGCTGGTTATACCTGCAAGAACAGCCTTCTCTGGGTCTGGATCATGCAATATCTGTGATTGTTCACTACTGAGCTGTGGGACTTGTATCAACCCAAACATTCTCTTCCACTCTGCAGCATCCCAAACCAATCATTCAGTCCCCAATTGGTCATTCTCACAGCCCATTTCCTTAAAGGTTCTGCAGGAAGCTGATTTTACTGACAAACAAAACGAAATAACTCCTTCACACTATTCCCTCAGGTTTCAATAGTTTCTTGGTATTTTCCCCTGGCCTTGGTTATCTTCTTGGTAACCAGAGTTCTCAGAAGTGCTTTTTGTTCTCCCAGCACTGTTTCTACCTTGGGCGTGGGGGTGACTTTGGGCTACTGGTTAAAGCTCATGCTCATTGAAATTTGAATCTGGTCTAATATTGAGATCCAGCTCAGCATTTTGTTTACTTTCAAGTTACCTATTACACATAATAATAGCCAAGTGATAGGTTATTTTGCCTTTTTATTATTAGTTTATATTTTCATATGCACCAAATGAACCAACTCCCCTGAAGTTGGACCCATGTCTAAATTTCATTAATAACTTTTACCTTTAGTAAATGATTACAACACAGCTGCTGCTCCATAGCCTGGTGATTGTGAAGGAAATACTCAGTTTTTCTTTTCTATGTAGGGAAAAGTAGGAAAAACCTACCAGGGATCACATGTGTTTTTCAACTCCTCTGGATGAAGCTTGTTTATATAGTCAAAATGAGACATTGGAAAATAAAAGTAGTGACTTCATTTTTTGAATGGCTGTAACTGCAATACTTTGGCTACCTCATGCGACGAGTTGACTCACTGGAAAAGACTCTGATTCTGGGAAAGGTTGGGGGCGGGAGGAGAAGGAGACGACAGAGAATGAGATGGCTGGATGGCATCACCGACTCTGTGGACGTGAGTTTGAGTGAACTCTGGGAGTTGGTGATGGACAGGGAGGCCTGGCGTGCTGTGATTCATGGGGTCTCAGAGAGTTGGACACGACTGAGCGACTGAACTGAACTGAACTGAAGAGTAATGCAGTAGTTTGAGCGTTCTTTGGCATTGCCTTTCTTTGGGATTGGAATGAAAACTGACCTTTTCCAGTCCTGTGGCCACCTTATGCGAAGAGTTGACTCATCGGAAAAGACTCAGATGCTGGGAGTGATTGGGGGCAGGAGGGGAAGGGGACGACAGAGAATGAGATGGCTGGATGGCATCACTGACTCGATGGACACGAGTTTGACTGAACTCTGGGAGTTGGTGGTGGACAGGGAGGCCTGGCGTGCTGTGATGCATGGGGTCGCAAAGAGTGGTACACAAAGAGTGACTCAACTGAACTGAAGAGTAATGCTGTTGGAGTTACTGAGCATGAGTTAATTAAGTGTTCAGTTCAGTTCAGTTCAGTAGCTCAGTCGTGTCCGACTCATTGCGACCCCATGAATCACAGCACGCCAGGCCTCCCTGTCCGTCACCAACTCCCGGAGTTCACTCAAACTCATGTCCATCGAGTCAGTGATGCCATCCAGCCATCTCGTGTAGGCTTTATTTATTAATCTATGAATCCGACATAAATTTACTGAACATTTAATATATGCTCAGCACTAGGCAAATTTTTTACTCTTGCTATTACATTCAAGGGTTGACACTGATCCAACAGAGTTAGTATTCTACATTACGATGCTGTGAATTCTTGTACTCTTTACTGATCCCATTCCTTCCTCATTCTTTCAATAGATTTTCACTTTCATTATTTCCAGTTATCTCATAATAAATCAAAACATTTTGATAGAATAAATTTGAGATAGATGGAAGTGAATGAATCAGACATTCTGATTTCAAGGAATCATTAATCTTGAAAAGATAAGGAATAAAAAGAAGAGGGTATATGATTAAATGCTAAATGCATTAGGTGACATGAAACTTTAGAATAGGAGTGAACAGTGTACATTTAAAAAGCCAATGGAGTCTGAGCATTTTGAAGGATGGGGAGGATGTGCACGGAAAAGGACTGAGAGTACATTTCTTTTGAAATCAACACATGCAATTAAAAAGAATTGAAAACGAAGTACACATTGGCATAGAATACTGAGAAAATAACTTGTCCAGAGAGGAGATTTATCATAATGATTTCTCTAATTCATCCATCAATAAAGAAATTTGTCTTCAGCGAATATTATAAACAAGGTGGCATGCAAGGATCTTGAGGTAAAGTTATGGAACTAATATTCCAGCCAAAGAAAAACTAATTAAACAACTAATGCAAATTAACTGAGATTGGAGGGCGGGGGGGAAATAGCTAACTATAAAGGGCAAACCAGATGAAACCCATTGGTTTCCAAATATACCTTAGCAGCTACCTAATGTGATTATGTAAGATATAACAATAATTTTTGAATACAGGTTTGTCTTTAAGCAGTTTTAAAGTTCACTTTCCTATTTTTTTCCTATCTTTTCTTCCCTGTGAAAACATTTGCCAAAGATAGCCAGTCATAGAACAGCTTGATGTCTGTAACAGTTCAATATATTGCTGCATTTTGTTGTTTCCACTTTGTCTAGAATTCCTTTAGGTTGAAGGGATATTTTTCAGAGTTTTTTTTTTTTTTTTCCTTCTCATTTAGTACTAGTTGTCAGAAGGCTCTGGTGGAAAAGAGGAAGCACTTTGGACTTGAACTTAGATATTGACCAGATTTCTTCATGTGAACAGCCACCTGATCATCCAGTTTTTAAACATGAGCTTCAGTGGGTATATTTGTAAAATGAAATAAAATAAAAAATGGGAATTAAATGTATTTGAGATAATACTTTTTTACTATAAAGGGTTAAATAATTATACATGTAGGGAGCTGCCAGTTCTATCCCTGCCACTCTCTGCTTAAATTTCTTCTTTGACTGCTTAAGCTGGTTTCCTTAAGACTGCTCTGCTCCTCTCCTTGCTCTGTGACTTTTCTTTACCTACTGTTACAGCGTTCTGGTAAAATGTAGGCATCTAAGGACCAGGGAGCCCACAGCAGTAAAGGGGAAGAAATTCATTCAGGCCATCCTAGGACAGGGTTACAAGGTCATGACTTAGTATGTGATATGTACAGTGAATCAACTCAAGAGAGTTGGGGTTAGAGGGAGAGGGGAAGCAGGGTTTGAGTTTAGCTACCATTTGCTAAAGTTTCGGCTGAGTGAAGGGGGAGCCTGTTAGACAAACATTTTTATTGACTACTCTACATTGCAGGTACTTAATCAGATGGGGAAAAAGGGAATTATGAAATCAATGTAATTGTACTAGGTGCAAGGTCATATTAGGTAGCTAGGCTATAGAAATGGTTTATTTTTCTCTCGATATTATTTTTGGCTAGAAATTATTCTTTAGTGAAAAAGGAGAGTAAGTGAAATTAAAGACAAGTAACTATGGCTCTGATCTTTCATAGCTCCTACCACTAAAAGATAAAACAGAAGTTAAATGGCAAAAACTAGGCTCACTATATTTATTCTAACCAACAGAAAACTAACATGTTTTCCCCTGTAAAGACTCAAAGTAATGTTGCTTACTTCTGAGAATTTACTGTAGTTTAGCTTAGAGTTGCCATCATTAGCATTAAATAAACAAACCAAAAAAAAAAGGACACTGTTTTGTTTGATTTAAAATAAACAACAAACACACACACACATACATGCATACACAGGCCCAAATATTACATGAGCATACTTATACTAAGTCTATGTTTCTGTACATATGTATATGTATATATATACATAAATATAGTATGTATTTGTAGGTTTATGTATATATATTTAATATAACTACATCTCATGGAGTATTGGGAGCATATTTACATTTTATTCCTTGTTTATCTGAAATACAAACTCAGCTGTTTGTGATGTATTTTATCCAGCAAATCTAGACCAGCATTCTGTCTTTAGTTCTCTAGGCTGATAAACAGAATGATGTTGGCATATTGACAGCAGATCAGGTCCTCGGGGGGACGCCTCACATTAATAAGTGCTCAATATTGATGCGTTCAAGTGCAGTTCAGATTTATCACTTGTATGATGAGAAAAATAGCAGTAACAGGAATCCTAATACTCTTGTTTGCTTTACCTTTGCAATCCATCAGTATGTCCACTGGTACCAACTTGGTTCAAGTCACCATAATTTCTCACTTGTAATATTCAGATAGTGTCCTAGCTCCCTGCTTCTACTTTTCATTTATTTATATATTCAGTCAACAGGAATTTAGCAGGTGCCTGCTATGTGCTTGGCACTATTCTAAACTGTGAAGATACAGAAATGAATGGATGGAAAGGTGTTTTAGTCATGGAGGCTATTTTTAAGTTGGGAGAGACAGGTAAGTAAAATGCATAGTATGATAGATGGTGAAAAATAGAATAGAAACCAAATGGCAAGTGCAGTTGGGGGTATCCATTTTAGACGGTGATCAGTGAAGGCCTTCCTGAAAAGATGACATTTGAATGAAGCCTGGAAGGAAGAAAGGGAATGAGCCATGCTGCTCTCTGGAAGAATAATATTTGAGTTTGGGAAAACAATTAGGCTAAAATTCTCTACCAAGAACATTCTAGGAAGAACATGGCATGTACCAAGGAGTAGGTTGCATGAAGAAAGTAGAAGATGTTTTTTATTTTAAGCTATTGTAAAGAATTTGGGCTTTACTCTGAGTAAAGTTTACTCTGCGCTTTACTGAATTTACTCTGAGCTTTCTCTGAGCTTTACTCTGAGATAGACAGGGTGGGTTTGAAATAAAGGTATGATGCTATCTGACTTATCTTAGTTATCTGAATTAATTTAATTTGGATCGTTTCAGCTACAGTATTAAAAGACTATTGCAATAATCATGAAGAATAGGTGGTTAGCCTGGACCAGGTAGTAATGGTAGTAGTGAAGTAGTAATGAGAATTGGTTTCCTTCAGAATATACTTTGAAGATAGAACCAAATGATATGCTGACAGATGTGGATTTTGTGAGTGGGAGGAATGGAGAAACCCATATGACTTCAAAGGCGGTAGATAAACCACTGCAAGGATAGAGTTATAATTTGCTAAAATAATTAAGACTATGAGAAGAGGGTTAGGTTTTGTGGGGGAAATATCAAGAGTCTGATTTTAGGTCAAATAATTTTTAATTATGCTTTATTCTTCCAATTGGAATGGTTAAGACTAAAAAACAAATAGCCCTGGGCTGGAGATGTGAGGTTGGAGTCATTGATGCATATTTGGTACTTAAAGCCCTTCAGTTCAGTCGCTCAGTTGTGAACGACTCTTTGCGACCCCATGAATCACAGCACACCAGGCCTCCCTGTCCATCACCAACTCCTGGAGTTCACTCAAACTCATGTCCATCGAGGCGGTGATGCCATCCAGCCATCTCATTCTATCGTCCCAAAGCCCTTAGGCCCACCAATGAGTAAAGAGATGACTAGATTTTAAAAGACTAACAGATCAGGAAATGAAACTTGTCATTTTCTAGCATTAGAGTTGTAGGTGTGAGGGCTAAAAAGGGCCCAACATTGTCAGGTAGAAAGGAACCAGGGAAATATGATATCCTGGAAACTGAGTGAAGAAATGTTACATGAAGGAAAAAGGGAGATTAGGCCAGAATTTTAAGAGAAAGGTTGAGAAGAGGCATGAGATTTACCAATTTGGAAGTCATAGAGGATCTTGACAAGAGCAGGGTTGAGAATCTCTGAGGATGAAAGATGGGCTAAGTATGCATGTATGCTGTCGCCTGAGTTGTGTCTGACTCCTTCCGATCCTGTGGGTCATAGCCTGCCAGGCTCCTCTGTCTGTGGGATTCGCCAGGCAAGAATACTGGAGTTGATTGCCATGTCTTCCTCCAGGGGATCTTCCCAACCCCAGGATCGAACCCGCGACTCATGTCTCTTGCATTGGCAGACAGGTTCTTTACCACTAGCATCACCTGGGATTTATGAGTTGACAATAAAGGAATTGAAGAAAGACAGTATCAGTGACTCTAGCTAGATGTTTTACCGAAACAGGGAAAAAAAAGGTGGTGTGATAACTGGAGGGGGAAGTAGACCAAGAGATTATTATTTACTCAAGAGATTATTAAGTGAATCAAAAGATTATTACTTGCTACCACATGTGCACATGCTGGTTTCCTTTATTCACAGATTTTGAGAAGCGGTCTTGCTGAAGAAAACTAGCACTGACACACAATGTTCACATGATAATAGTATCAGAGACAGAAATTTGGCTGTACAGATCACCAGTTTAGCAGATAGCAAAGAATTTGTTGGATTCCTGCATAATTAATGAATCAATGTTAGAACATTGTTCTTTAAAATTATTGTTTAAAGAATAAATATCTTTTAAAATTATCTTTTAAAATCAACTAAAATGATTTTAGTTGGTGAATAAAACTTTTCTAAAGCTGTAGTCTTGGTCTTTGTTTAAAATGTATGGGTTCAACTCTATCTCCATGGGTCTAGGGTGATATGTTCTCATGACTGGACACTCGATTCTGATAAGACGGAGATGTGCCTTTTTTATCAGCATTCAGTATAACACCCCAGCTCTATCCTGGCCCAATTCCCGGGATTTCTAGTGTCGAGTAACTTTTAAACAAATACCAAGAGCATCAACAGGCTAAATTTAGACCTGTCTCACTGGGGAGGGAGTTTGAGCCAGGGCTGGCAGCAGTAGCATGGTAACTCACCTCTGCCAAGCCTTCGATTTCCCAAAGAATATTAATAACCAGGCCAAGGACTCGACAGATGGAAAGCGGCTATTGAGGAGGATAAAAGAGGAAGACAGGAAGGGAGATGGTTGGAAGAGGCCAAAAGGCAAATGTTATCTTGTCCTTACAGCCCTACAGGTCTAATTGTGTATTCTATGTAAACTTAGCATCTATATTTGCAGGTTTGTCTCTAGAATTATAGTTTGATTTGTTCTCTTCTTTCTAAGCCTGGGAAGAAGAGTTTGGCTACAATAATCCAGCCACACTTCCTCCCAAGGAGGATGAACTCCCCTGCCTGGCAGGAATCATTCTGATAGAATGAACATACTAAGTGGGTCTGAGAGTATTTGTGGGCTCCAGAAAAGAACTGCACTGGATTACCAGCTTGGCAGTAAAAGAGTCCACTTGTAAAGACATGCAGGGGTTTGATCACTGGGTTGGGAAGATCCCCTGGAGGAGGAAATGACAACCCACTCCATTGGGTTGCCTGGAAAATTCCATGGACAGAGGAGCACAGGCTATAGTCCATGGAGTTGCAAAAGAGTCAGACATGACTTAGCAGGGGAGTTCATCTTATCATGCATCTATTTTAAAGGCTAGTCAAAAACACAGCAATTTGTCCAAATAAGTTATACTTTTTCCCCCAATAAAATGAAGAGGAATTTGTTTAGGGTATGTAATGGAAGAAAGGATATCTGAAAACCAAAGAAGGAAACGTGGGGTTAACTTTACAACTGGATCCCACAGAATACAGCACTAATTAAATCATCAGCAATAGGGTAAAGATTAAGTGAATTTTCTTATCTTCCTATTACGTAGCAATCTGAAATTGTGCTTTATAAAAGAATAAAGCAACACAGGAAATAATATCTTAAGGGAAATTGACCGAGTGTAGAGTTTCATGTTATTTTATCTTTAATCTATAAACAAGTTTTTATATAAAAACCTGTAAAAAGTACTCAAAAATGATCTAGTAGTTACATTACATGGAAAATTAGTACAGAACATTGTCTTTTCTTTATTGTTCAAATTGCTGTAACATAATACTTTTTGGAAGGAAATGTATCTAGGAAACAGAGTGGGTTACGCAAAATTTTTTTTCTTAAGGACTAAAATCCTTTGTCTTATCTAACCTGAATAACGGAACTATCTTATAGTCAACTAATGCTTAATGCATCTCAACTCCCAACAAACAGAAATGACCCAGGCTTGTGTGAAGGCTTTATGGAGCTGAGCAGATGTCTGAAGCAGCTGACAAGACAGAAAGTGCCTTCTAGCAGATAACAATACCAGAGAACACTGTTTAGAAATGTCTTGTCTCACTCTGCTCCGCCAGCAAGTTCAGGGAGTTAACAATCAAAACTGCCTCATGTATTTAAACTTTGTGCAGTGGGTCATATAAACATTCTTTGAGTTAAATGGTGTAATAGATCTAAAAATCTCATACCCACTTTCCTTTCTTGCTTAGATTTATCATGCTGCGACATAAATACCCACAGTATTTTACAAGACAATGAACTTGGCTTTTTCTAGGGCCAGTAATTTTTGCTGATGAGTGGAAATCTAGAGAGCTGTAAAATGGCTGTTTGACACAATCTTGGGGCTTGTAAACGTGCATCCTTAGAATATATTTTAAATTACAATATGATCATATTTCTAAAACTGAAAATATCTGAATATGAATAAATAGTCATAGGAAGGATAAAACATACTAAACTCCTAAGTTTTAAGGAAACTTCTAAACCCTGACTGTAGCTGATCCAGAAAACTTGTAATATTTACTTATCTTCATCTGTTTATTTCTCAATTCATATCCTTCTGGGGGATGGGCCGGTTGGACTGAATTTGGAAAGGATGGCTTAAAAGTCATTTCAACATACTCGCCCCAAATGTATTGATAATTTGTCATATATGTGTCCCTTGCACTGTTGCCAATACTAGTTGTGTTCCTCTGGGGAATTTCACGGTTTCTGGGGACTTTTTTCCTCTTCCTTTTCTTCTATTTGTTTCAACCCAGAACATGCGATGTCATCACAGCTCCATTAGCTCTACCATGACAATAAAAGCACATTATCATAATAAACGTGCTCTGGTGCTCATTACCATGGAAGTGACTCGGTTCAGGAGTTGCCTCTTGTTTGTGGAGACTATCCCTGCCTGTCAGGTCTCTCTGGAAGGAGTCCTGGAAAATGAAGACATCAAACGCTGTTGGGATCCAATGGCATTCCTCTCCTCAGTCCTCACAGACTGGGCTTGAAAAGCAAGTCTCTACTTATTTTGGTTCCAACAAAGACGGAACAATGGGGGAGCTCTATGCAAAGCCTTTTTTTCCTGTCCGATTTATAGGCATTATCCCAGGCATCTCCATTCAAAGGAGAGTAGTGCGCGGGGCCTTGCTTCTTGTTTAGACTAAGCTCACTCTGTCTTAGGTCTCCTCTCATTTTCTTTTTGGCATTCTAATCCTCAGACTTACAGAGTTACTCAGGAATTAAATAAACCAAATAAGAAAAATACTGATGTAGCCAAGTCATGAAATTATAATGAGGTATCTCTTTTTTGTTTTTCCTCCTCCAGATGCTAACTGTATTTGTGTTAAATATGTTCAATGGAAATGTGAATGATCTTTAGGGTCATATCTTCCTTGCCAAATATTATCTAAACATTTTTATTTTTAATTTACTCTCATCTGGCAACAATTCTCTTTGTGGGGAGGGAGTTTATTTTACAATTAAAAAATTGGGTTTTTCTCTAACAAAAGATGTGATGATGTTTTCGAGGAAGTCCCTCATTATATATATGAGTTTTTAAAGTTTGGTTTGTCAATACTGAATTTTCTGACAGAAATAAGTATGTATATTTTTGTAGGTGAAGAGCATGGAACAAAAGTTGCAGCTTTGGGAAGCACTGTTACATTTATAAAATAGCCAACACATCTATAAAAAGAATTTCAAGTATGTACTTAAATGGTTGAATTTAGAAGGTAAGCTGTCCATCAGCTGATATAGTAAATAATACATAATTATAAAATGGACTATTCTGGAGATTGAAAGTAATAATAGCAACCCAGAGTTTGGCCAAGCATCTATTACTGATTTAATTATAACTCAGTTTCTTTTGGAAAGTTTTCTGGGCTCTTGATTATTAACTTAATAAGCTATGAATCATTCAAGGCAAATTATAGACTATATGGATTCAATGAACTCTGGGTATGTCCTCTTTCTATAGGCACTTAATCTTTGAACAAAAGAAGAATGACTCTAAAAGTTTGGTGAAATTACAACTCAGATTCATGCAGAATAAGATTCGCCACTTAGATAAGTATTTAGCACCCTAAATTTTGGAATTTATATAAAAATATTTAGGAAAGAGCATGGAAGTATTTGATTTTAGTATAGATTAGGCATTTTCTGGGGGAATATCTATTTGTCTTTAGTTCTTTTGTCTTCCACTCACATGGATGGTTGAAAGTTGACTCTAATAAGAATGGGAATAAATCATTAAAATTTTGATTTCAAAATAGTGCTTATTTTTATAGTGCACAATCTTAATTGTTGGTCTCCATAGGAATTATTTTAAAATGTGGGAAAAAAAAGTTATCAGCTTGACATGCCTCAGTTTTTATGTGTGGAAATGAATAAACCTCTAAAGAACCATTTTTTGTTCTTCAAAAAATTCTATTCTATTTGTATTGGCTGTATAGGAGAGAAATTCAATTTAAAATAGTTTAATTGAAGAGGAAGAAGACAAAGAAAAAGAAACAGAAGTAGGAGGAAGGGTAGAAGTGGTGTGGGAGGGGAGGAGGAGGAGAAAAGCAATTTATGAACCTAAGTAAAAGTCCTGAACTAAGTAACTGAACCTAAGTTCTGAACCTAAGTAACTGAAGTGGAAACAGTGGCAGACTTTATTTTCGGGGGCTCCAAAGTCACTGCAGATGGTGACTGCAGTCATGAAATTAAAAGACGCTTACTCTTTGGAAGGAAAGTTACGACCAAATTAGACAACATATTAAAAAGCAAAGACATTACTTTGCCAACAAAGGTCTATATAGTCAAGGCTATGGTTTTTCCAGTGGTCATGTATGGATATGAGAGTTGGACTATAAAGAAAGCTAAGGGCCGAAGAATTGATGCTTTTGAACTGTGGTGTTGGAGAAGACTCTTGCGAGTCCCTTGGACTGCAAGGAGATCCAATCAGTCCATCCTAAAGGAAATGAGTCCTGAATATTCATTGGAAGGACTGATGCTGAAGCTGAAGCTCCAATACTTTGGCCACCTGATGAGAAGAGCTGACTCATTTGAAAATACCCTGATGCTGGGAAAGATTGAGGACAGGAGGAGGAGGGGATGACAGAGGATGAGATGGTTGGATGGCATCACTGACAGGATGTACATGAGTTTGAGTAGGCTCCGAGTGTTGGTGATGGACAGGGAGACCTGGCGTGCTGCAGTCTCTGGGGTTGCAAACAGTTGGACACGACTGAATGACTGAACTGAACTGAACTGAAGTCCTAAGGTAAAGCTTGTTTTAGTCAAGGTTGGTACAGGTCCTCAAAGCTTGCCTTCTACCTCTCAGCAATACTCTGGCTGTATATTCGCCTCATGCTCTTCCAGTACAGAATGCCCTGCAGTAAAGGAAATTGATAAACGGCAACTGCAGATTTCCATAATTTGTAAATTTAGGGAAAAAGAATTTATTTCTCTTGCTTTAGTACCTGTGTATCGGTGGCAGGAAGGAGAGCATAAGGGCCACCTTCTGATGTCAAAGAATATAAGGTTCAATGATTACTCAAGATTATGTCACATGGACCTCCTTTCTGGTGTAGAAAGACACTTTTAACATTGTAAAAAGGTGGAGAAGACAGTATGCATAGGATCCAAATTCAAGAGCATCTTCTAATAAGTCACATTATGAATCTAAATAACTGTGGAAAATTCCTAAGAGTTTATGTATAGATCACTTTCCATTTTGAATTAGTCTTTGCCATATGACATGCAAAGATAAGACTCACCACTTAGATAGGCATCTAGCATCTCAAATTTAATAAGTTTAATACTGAGATTGCCCAAATATGCCCTTCCCACAATCTCGCTTTTAGTAGATGCCTGCAACATTTCCCCCTAGATATTTAGACCAAAATCCACGTGGTCATCCTTAACTCTTCTTTCTCATGGCTAATCCATCAGCAAAATCTATAGGCTCTATCAGAATCCAGTGATCACTCACTATTTGCACCAGCACCACCCTAAATGAAGGCATCATTATTTTATGTTTGGATTACTCTAATAGCCTCACAACTGGTCTGCCTGCTCTTGGTCCCCTTCAATCTGTGTCCACCACACAACAGTCAGGATGTTTCTTTAGGGCTTCCCTGATGGTTCAGATGGTAAAGAATCTACCTGCAGTGCTGGAGAACCACATTTGAACCCTGGGTCAGGAAGATCCCCTGGAGAAGGGAATGGCTACTGACTCCAGTGTTCTTGCCTGGAGAATTGCCTGGACAGCTGACCCTGGTGGGCTACAGTCCATGGGGTTGAAAAGAGTCAGACATGACTGACTGACTGACACTCTTCAGTCATTTAATTCCTCTGCATAAGACTCTCCATCTCATTCAGAGTAAAAGCCAAAGTTCTTCAATGACCGAAACAGGTCTTTTAGGTACTTGTTCCCAGGGGCTTTTCTGACCGCATCTCCCATTCACTCCTTAAGTCCCCTCTGCTCCAGTCCCATGGGGCCTCTGGTCCTTGAACATAGCAGCCTTGTCCCTGCTCCCATGGCCTTGCATTTACTGGAATTTCTGACTGAAATGCTTGCCCCTGCAAGTAGTGATTTCTCTGCTCCATCAATTCCATAAGATTCTTTACTTTCTTAACCCATGTACTGCTTGGCTGCTCTATTAAAATCCCACCCCATCAGTTTCTGATCCTTCCTTACTTAATTTCTCCCCATAGCACTAACCAGTATCTGACATTCTGTGCCTTTTACTTAATTATCTTGTCTCTTTAATTTAGGTACCATATCTAGAATAATGCCTACTAGTCCTCAATAAATATCTGCAAAATAAAGGTCTAAGTAAATGAATAAAAGGCTGAGGGAGAGGTGTTGAAGACAGTTAAAATCAGATGGGGTTAGGCCACTGGAACAGGAATTCACTTCACAGTGAACCACATGGCTCTGGCCACAAGGCACAGGGGACAGGTGATGAAACTGATGCATGTACAGTGTACAGTGATAGACAAACACTTATATGGCTATACTTGTCCTTCTGTTTCTTTTTCTTCCCTATTCTTGATGTTTCTCAGTGATGTTTGATGGAGAAAATTTCTGTTTTGATCTGGTTTTGTTTGTATTTATTTACTGCAGCAAGTAGGCACGTGTAGCATTTATTGTTGGAGAAGAATGTGAGCAAATATGAATGGAGAAAGTAAATTTGATAAAAATTTTATAGTTGTAAAAAATTGAGGTTATGATGTTGTTTGTAAGGCTGATCTAACTATACTGTTTTCATTTAAACAGGGAAGTGGGGTGCTATTGTAACTATTGTTGTTCTGCTCTTACGACTTTCAAGAACATCTCGAAAAGTTTTCATTGGTGTGTGCGTGCTAAATCACTTCAGTCATGTTTGACTCTGTGAGATCCTATGGACTACAGCCTGATAGGCTCCTCTATCCATGGGATTCTCTAGGCAAGAATACTGGGGTAGATTTCTGTGCTCTCCTCCCAGGGATCTTCCCAACCCAGGGATTGAACTAGCGTCTCTTGTGTCTGTCTGCATTGTCAGGTGGGTTCTTAACCATTAGCGTGCCTGAGAAGCTCTTAATCATTGGTAGCATATGTCAAAATAAGGGCAGTTTTATTTTATTTTCTTATTTTCTTCTTCTTATTTTTCAGCCACTGTGTGGTATGTGGGATCTTAGTTCTCTGACCAGGGATCAAACTCGTGCCCTCTTTAGTAGAAGGATGAAGTCTAAACCACTGGACCACCAGGGGAATCCCAAATAATGACAATTTTAAAGACTAGTGAAATGGTTTCAAAAATGAATTGCCTTTCTTTATTTTAAAGTTTGTGTTTTTTTTTTTTTCCCTTGGCCACACTGCATGGCATGAGGAATCTTAGTTTCCTGACCAGGCATTGAACCCATGACCCCTGGAGTAGAAGCATGGTGTCAACCATTGGACTGTCAGAGAAGTTCCTCACCTTCCTTAATTTCCATTTATTATTGAACTTTTCTTCTGGTAGATGTTGTCACCATAGTTAACAGAGAACTAACAATACTGCACACCCATATAATCTCTATACTTTGCTACAGCTCACTGACCATTTCCATGCATGGATCAGTTTGAGAACTGCAGCTGGTGTACCTTAATCTGCAGCAGCTTTTCCGAGGATATTGACTTAAGAGCTTTGCAGAACTCTTTTGATTCCTAATTTCATCCACCCTCACAATTTGCCAAGTTACATTCTTTTATATTCTGGCAAGTACATAGTCTACTAGCTCTGGGCCCCTACCCCTGAACCCCCATGCTTTAAAAATTGTCCCTTGACCTCTGTTTTTCCAAAGTCTTACTAAGATGTACCTAATGTGATCTTCTTTATATTTATCCTATTCAGGTTTTTAGGGCTTCTTGTTTCTGAGGTCTGATATCTTTTGACAGCTGTGGAAAATTCTCAGCCAGTGACTATTCAAATAGGATTACTGTCTGTTGTCTTTCTCTTCCTCTTCCAGGACTCCAGTGATATTTCTTATTGGAACATTTTATTAATACTCATATATCTCTTACCTCTTTTGCATATTTTCCATCATTTTTGCTCTCTGAGTAAGCCTGATTTTTCACTGACCTATTTTATTTTTTTATGTATGCAGGCATCTTTATTACAATTCATGAATACATTAGAAATTGACATGGATTTCTATTAAGACATCGAGATTCTCACAGGCATCTGCTTTCATTAGAAAATCCACGGTTTACTTGAGAATGGCAAAAAAGGCCAATATCTTCATGTCATTATGACAAGTTTTCACCTCATAGGATACCTGAAAGTGTCTCTGGGCCTCCCAGCTCACTATACTGTCTTAATAGACCTGCCCATACTCAAGTGTCTTCAAGAATTCCTTATAAATCTCAAAGGGCACCTGGGCAACAGAACATTCTATTAGTCTGCTGGTTTTTAAGGTGAAGTTCCAGGGCTAAATATTGTGCCCAAATGTAATATTTTTAAATTGTCTAGGCTTATCTTCCAAAAGGTCTTCCATGGTGGCTCAGAGAGTAAAGAATCTGCCTGCAATGCCGGAGACCCAGGTTCGATCTCTGGGTCAGTAAGATCCCCTGGAGAAGGGAACAACAACCCACTCCAGTATTCTTGCCTGGAGAATTCCATGCACAGAGTAACCTGTTCAGCTACAGTCCATGGGGTCGCAAGGAGTCAGACCCAACTGAGCAACTAACACACATACACACACACGTTCCAAAAATAGTGTATTATTCACTTTACCAACTCTCCCTGCAAAATAAAAGACCCCAAGGCATTAAGTGTTCACCACAAAGAAGTTAGGTGAGACTCCTCTTCCTCCCCCAAATCAAGTTATTTGATTGACCACACAAATACTAGCACCACAAACACAGTCTTTCCTGAAAAAATCTTGACTGACATATTTTAAAGCTCAGCAATCCTCTCTTCTGCAACTGAACCCATTTCCTGAGTTTTCTGTTTTATTATTTTTTAAATTTTTTCAATTTAAATTCTTCAATTTTAATTTCTATTTCTAGAGTTTCCATTTCATTTTTAACTTCTATATCTGTCAGCTATTTTCTTAAACACATGAATTAGAGTCTATATCTGATAACTTCAGTTACTAGGTTAGCTAAGTCCATTAGGTCTGCTAGGAAAAAAACAAAAACCATGAACTAGGTATCTTATAAATAACATAAATTTATTCTGCATAGTTCTGGAGGCAGAAAAGACCAAGATCAAGACATTGACATGGTCAAGTATTGTTAAGGCCCACATCCTAAAGTGCACCTTCTTGTGTCATCAAGTGGCTTGAGAAACAAGGAAGCACAACAGAACCTCTTTTATGAAAGCACTGATCCCATTCCTGAGGGCCCTATCCTCATGACCTAAACCCCTCCATGGTCCCACCTCCTAATGCCATCACTTTAGAGTTTAGGTTTCAACATATGCCCAAGGGAGATTACATTCAGACCGTAACATGAGTCATCTATAGATCTGTTGATTATTTTTCCCTTTGTATTCTGTTCCTTCACATGCATAGTAATTTTTAACCAAAGAGCTAATGTGTAGATGCATGCTAAGTTGCTTCAGTCATGTCTGAATCTTTGTTACCCTATGGACTATAGCTTACCAGGCTCCTCTGTCCATGGGATTCTCTGGGCAAGAATACTGGAGTGGGTTGCCATGCCCTCCTCCCGGGGATCTTCCTGACCCAGGGATCAAACCCACATCTCTTACATCTCTGGCATTGGCAGACAGGTTATTTACCACTAGCGCCACCTGGGAAGCCCCCCAAAACTAATATTATATACAAAAAAAATGTAGAGACTTTGAATGGCACGATCTTTCCCCAGAGAGTTCATTCCCTTCTGACAGATAGTGTGGGGGCTCTATCTACCCAGATTGGTGTAGGGTTTTCCTAAGACCCCATCAAAGTCTGTTTTTCAATAGGGTTTTGTTCTCCAGGGATTCCATTAGGGAGCCTTCATTATGACACCATCTTTCGGGCATTTCCTGAAAGGCCAGCCTTTACTTCCTTAGAGTCCTGAGACAGCCAACAACTTCATTCTACTTTTCAGACACTTTCTTTTTAAATTTTTACTCTGCTGCCTTTATTTTTTTTTTCTTTTCTTGTTTTTTAATGTTTATTTTTTAATTTTTAATTTTTTTTTAATCTTTCTGGATTTAATATTAATTTTTTTTTTCAAAAACAATTTTAGGAATCTTTACTTAAAAACAACCTTATCTTAAAATGGAGTAACTTTGGTTTTATGAGCAGCAAGCAAAGTACAGAAGCAAAAATGCATTACAGGAGCATTAAGTTCTACATTAGGTCACAGCGTCTAATCTGAAATCACACCCATAATATCATTTTTCAGGATATCTGGGAAATAGTTATTTCCCAGGATGTCTGAACCATAGCTACTCTATTTTGACTTTTAATTGTAAAAAAAAAAAAAATTTTTTTTAATAGCCAAAGCAGATTTCACCATTAATAATGTCAGTGTTTTTCTAGGTATGAGAAGATGCAAGAATTGGAACACATAAAACCTTTTTCTGAAAAGATCTATCTGAAGGCCTGTTCTGCCAGTTTTTTTTTTTTTTTTTCAGAGCACACAGTTTAAGAATCTGGCAAACACTTGGACTGGAAATTGACTAGAGTTGGGCCCACTTCTTTATCATTCCTTTCTCCCCAAGATCTTGGATTTCAAATCCTAGATGCTTGGAAGTTCTAAATCACAATTTTTGTTTTTGCAGTCTTTTAAGATGGTCAAAAGCTCTGTGGCCTTCCTGTCTCCCAGCAAAGGTTGTGTGGCTCCCTGATGCTTGTATATTTCAGTTCTCACCTGCACATTGGCCATTTTCCTGGGACTCTACTCTTGAATATGTGTTGCCTCATTATATCTCTGATGTCTTCAAACACCTTTTTTGTTGTGGGGTGAGGTGGGGAGACATAATAAATTGGTTTCCATAGTTGTTCTTAACAAGAGAAATACACCACTAGATTTTTAAAGTAAGATTTTGAGGTTAAATTTCTCTAGGGAATTCACTGGTGGTTCAGTGGTTAGGACTCTGCACTTCTACAGCAGGGAACTGGGTTCAGTCCCTGCTCTGGGAGTTAGGATTGTGCAAGGTGTGTGGGGGCCCCCCCAAAAACAATTTTCTCCACTAAGTTTTTATTTTAAAATTCCATTTAATGTGGAGGTTTTTTTTTTTTTTTAATAACAGCAATGTTTCACTTATATTAGTCTAGAGCAGCCCTATTCAATAGAAATAGAAGTCATATATGCAGGACATATGTAATTTTCTATTTTTAGATGGACAGGGAGGCCTGGTGTGCTGTGATTCATGGGGTCGCAAAGAGTCAGACATGACTGAGAGACTGAACTGAACTGAACAATTAAAAAAGGTAAGCAGGTGAAATTGATTTTATGTTTTATTGAACCCAAAGTATTTTCAACATGATATCAATATAAAAACCATTCATTTTACTTCACAATAATATAATTTACATCCTTTTCTTCAAACGAAAACTGAAATACGGCATGTCTCTTACTCTTAGTTGGATCTCAATTTGTATTAGCCATATCTTAAGCACTCATTTGCTGCATGTCGTTAAGGTGGCTATTACCTGTGACCATGTCGATCTAGACAGAGAAGAATGAGTAGATTCACTCAAAACTGGGGGGAGGATAGTTAATTTTATTTTGAAAGAAATTTGTTACTTTTGGTGCTATTCCAGTGAGCTAATTTGGAGTTTTATGTTCTCCAAATCTCTTAGAAGCTAGAGAAAAAAAGAGGTAGAATTTTTTGAAAACCTCAAAACTGGAATAAGGATGATGAGAAAAATGTAAATGAAAGAGTACAAAATAAAAATCTTTTCTTGTCAAACATTAAAATAATTATTTTTGGAAAACACAGGCTGATCCTTATATTTTAGTGCTTTGATATCTGATTTCCATTCCTGTAAGTGCTTGGACTGGGCAGGCCGTATGTGGAGGTGGAATTAGTAATGTAGGACTGTCTACTATGTAACATGAAATCACACCTCTGGGCATGAAATACCTTCCCAACTCATTCGGAGCTGCTGCTGTATCTGTGACAGATGGCAAACCTTTAATTGAACAATTAAAGGGGGGAAATACCCTCAAGAGTTAAATAGCACTGAGAGAGGTAACACACTGACTTAAAATTCTAGGAGAAAAATGAATCCATTTTGACCTTTCTTCTTTACACTTGTGGATGGTGATACAGGATGATCAAGTATTTAAATAACTGGCTATGGAAATAAGAGGGAGCCTGGCCTGGTGAAGACAAACTGTCAAATGATGTTTGCTAGTATTTATTTGGGCACGTGCAATGCCCCACCTTATATTTTAAAATTTGACATTGTCTTACAGGTTCCTAACAATCTCTAAGAGAGGCACTATAATTATTCTTAACCACATTCTGAAAATGAAGAAATCAGAACACACAAAAAGGTACTTGTTTAAAATTCCACAGAGAGTAAGGAAAACGGAATTTTGGCTGAGATTAACTCATTCCAAAGTCCGATATCTGAATTACATTGCCTTACTCTTCCCTGCATATAATATATGATTTTAGATCACCTAAACCTCTTAGATTTCATATGAATCATTATATTTTAGCTTCATGATTTTAAGGAATATTTGAATTTCACAGGTATTGAGAGAGAGAGAGAGACAAGGAGTGTCAGTCTCTTGAGTTCTAAATGGATAACTGAAAAGTTTTTCCTGTAATTCAGGGCTCTCTGACAGTTAAATCAGTATTAAAAATATTAGGGTTAATATTCCTTGTCCTGTAGTGCTTGAGAGGATGTTATGTAGTAAATGATTCTACATTTATTCTCCAAGATATTCTGTTATCAGGAAGATTCAACTATAGCCATCACTTCCTTAAGATGTAGTGGCTGTAAAGCTAACCACAGCCTGGTCTGCAGAGTGTCAGTAGTGAAACGCTTCTCTTTTTTGCTAAACTTTGTTCATGTGCCTTGGTCTTGTATTTCATCTTAACATTTCATAAGTCACTCCAGCATTAGTAATGAGTGCTTTCAACAGAAACGTCACTTTAATTTTCCACACTGTGCTGCCTCCTGTATCTTCTAGAAGTCTCATTTCCACAGATGACTGCTATACACAATCACTTTCTAATGAAGATCCTTCTCCATCTCTCATTTTCGGGTGGATTTTGTGCCTGTGAAAGGTGCCAGACTGACAGATGACACAAACCTCTTTGTCTCCCGAGTCAATAGAGGAGGCAGACACCCGTCTATGTGGTAGCCTGCCAGCAGGACTGCCCTTGGCCAGAAAGAAAAGAGGCTCCATCGTCGCCTCTTTGCCAAAGGTATCTTAGCAAACGCCAACTGTAATTATGTGTCTGCTAGTCTCAAGCTCCAGGACTAATACAGAGGCATAAACTAATAAACAAAAGGCTTCCCTGGACTCCAGTCTGACTATCTTTATGACCTCCTGCCTTAACAAAGCATCCTATTTTAGAAACACTGCCAGTTCCACAGCTGGCCCGACTGCTGTTTCACACCTGTCTCTTCAGAAGAATAGATACCTCCTAAGACTGTAAAGCTGGCTCTAAGCGCTGACTTTTAAACTGAAGAGATGCTAAAAGAAACCTCACTATTTATCATCAGTGAGTACTTCTTTATTTGACCTCTTTTGTGAACTGGAAGAAATTATTAAACACCAAGAAGATATGAGGTCAGCTTGTTTTTAAATAAAATGCCAAGAAAGAACTTGAACTATACATTGCAGGCTTACTACAGCAGGGTAGCACTTGCAAACTAATTCAGTACTGAGATAATTGCATCAACACGAAGCAGTCTCAGAATGGGAGAACTTGGAACACAGTGTTGTAAAATCAGTTTTTCTTTGTATGTAACTATGAAATGGACAAATAAAATGAAAGTCAGTCAGGTGGTTCCATAAAGATAGCAGTCTCTTTGGTAACATATAAAATATATCTTATGCAACTAAACATGTGTAAATACATCAGAATATATTTTAATTCTTTGCAAGAGGAAAAGTTGGAACTTCCCTCATGGTCCAGTGGCCAGAACTCCATGCTCTCAACGCAGGGGGCCCAGGTTTGGTTCCTAGTGAGGAAACTATATCCCATATACCCCTACTAAGAGTTTGCCTGCCAATGAAGATCAGAAGTCCCAAGTTCCACAACTAAGATGTGGCACAGTCAAATAAATGAATATTAAAAAAGGAAAAAAATAAGGAAAAGTTTGGGTATTATTGGAAAATTTAAAAAAGTAAACACAAACATATATACACACACACATATGCATATATATACATAAATTTTTCCAAAAGGGGGAAATCTTCATTTAAAAGGAAAAGAAAGATGCATTCCATATCTTTTAAACAACAATTTCATCTTTAGGAATCTATCCTATATGTAGAAGTATGCTGCTGCTGCTGCAAAGTTGCTTCAGTCATGTCTGACTCTGTGCGATCCCATAGACAGCAGCCCACCAGGCTCCCCTGTCCCTGGGATTCTCCAGGCAAGAATACTGGAGTGGGGTACCATTTCCTTCTCCAATATAGAAGTATATGTGACACATAAATATACATAAAGGAAATATTTTAATGTAGCCATGTTATAAGTAAAAAGAGGAACATTCTCAATATTCTTCAATAGGAAAATTGCTGGAAAAATCATTATATACCCACTATAGAATATATTTTTGCCTTTTCATACTGTTTATGGGATTCTCAAGGCAAGAATACTGAAGTGGTTTGCCATTCCATTCCCCGGAGTCACCCTGCTTATTTAACTAATATGCAGAGTACATCATTTGAAATGCTGGGCTGGATGAAGCCAAGCTGGAATCAAGATTGCAGGGAGAAATATCAATAAGCTCAGATATGCAGATGACACCACTCTTATGGCAGAAAGTGATGAACTAAAGAGCCTCTTGATTAAAGTGAAAGAGAAGAGTGAAAAAGTTGACTTAAAGCCCAACATTCAGAAAACTAAGATCATGGCATCCAGTCCCATCACTTCATGGCAAATAGATGGGGAAACAGTGGAAACAGTGGCTGACTTTATGTTTTTGGGCTCCAAAATCACTGCAGATAGTGATTGCAGCCATGAAGTTAAAAGACACTTACTCCTTGGAAGCAAAGTTATGACCAACCTAGACAGCACCTTAAAAAGCAGAGACACTACTTGGCCAAAAAAGGTCCATCTAGTCAAAGCTATGGTTTTTCCAGTAGTCATGTATGGATGTGAGAGTTGGACTATAAAGAACGCTGAGCACCAAAGAATTGATGCTTCTGAACTGTGGTGTTGGAAAAAAATTCTTGCGAGTCCCTTGGACTGCAAGGACATCCAACCAGTTCATCCTAAAGGAAATCAGTCCTGAATATTCATTGGAAGGACTGATGCTGAAGCTGAAACTCCAATGCTTTGGTCACCTGATGCGAAGAGCTGACTCATTTGAAAATACCGTGATGCTGGGAGAAAGATTGAAGGCAGTAGGAGAAGGGGACAACAGAAGATGAGATCATTGGATGGCATCACTGACTTGATTGACATGAGTTTGAGTAAGCTCTGGGAGTTGGTGATGGACAAGGGAAGCCTAGCATATTGCAGTCCATGGGGTCGCAGAGAATCAGACATGACTGAGTGACTGAACTGAACTGAACTTATTTGATAGAATATTTTGCAGTTCTTTTTATATATTAGGGAATCCCATTTTGATAATTACAATGATTAAAAAAATAACCCTTACAATCACAATCCCTTTATGTGGTCAAACAATGTCCTTATCTGAGAATGGCAAAAGACATAGAAGGATACAATACAAGTATAGAAATAGCCATGTAGAGAAGATAATAGAACTTAGGGAAAATCAAAAATTTTTTTATTAAAAAATAAAAAAACCAAAAAGATACTTCCATGAGAAGACCATCTGCATGCTGGCATCACAGAATTTCTTAAATATTGCCTGTCAAAATATCTTAATTTTCCACTGCTAGAATAAAGTCATTGATTTTGTTAGTCTATATGTGCAACTCTATCTTTGAGTCATTAGGAACACTCTGTTTTTATCACAGTAATCTGTCATGTAGGTAAGTGAGATTAAGAATATCTTCAACATAAAGTGTTCCTGGGAGGTCAGTCCTAGAATCAGAGGCACCTGGGACAGATCCAAGCACCTCAACCTCACTTGAGGACTTTCAAAATAAGATGAATATTCAGCTGATATGCCTTTTTAGAAGAAAAAAATTCCCAGAATGTGTTTCTAACATCTTATTGGCCTGGTTTGCATCACATCCGATACTAAACTAGAATTGTCAAATGAAATGGAATTATCCTGATTTGCTTAGGTTAATTAACATCCTACCCCTGGAGCTGGGGGAGAGGGGGTGTGTATGAAACAGATGGCTGCCCAGTATCTGAACTAAATCAGAGGGCTTAGTAAGAAACACTGCTGCAGTAAATCTGGGGTATTTTCCAACACTACCAAGCAAATCTCTAATTCTTAGTGGACAGCCCACTCAGTGTCTTACAAATTTAACTCAATTCTGATACTGTCTACCTGGATATGGCATCTGTTTCTGTTGGTTAAGGGCTCAGTCCTGCAAAACTGCCCCCCACTTAGAACACCAGTTGCAAGTTCAGGTTCTCACTTGTACTTTTGGCCTATGAACTATAAATTTGGTTCCCACATTCTCATCTCGGGTTTGACAATGATGCTGAGCAGGGCACTGTGGGACAACTGGGCATGGAGAGCTTTTTTGTCCCCCATTTCTCATAGGCAACTTCAGCCTCCATAATTTTCCCTGAGTTTGAAAGGGCAGATTGGAACAAGGGTGAAATAGCCAGGAAACCACCTGAGGCCAGAAAGGCTCATCAAAACACGGAGACCTGACCACCGAGGACCCTGCATACATGCTAGTCCTGTCAACAACCTCATGCTTTTGGATCTTCACAGAAGAAAGAAGAATGCAAGGCTGTTACTGCCTTGATCCTCATCAAATACTCCTTATGGTTATTGTTCAGTCACTCATTCCAAACCCACTCTTTGCAACCCCGTGGATTGTAGCATGCCAGGCTTTCCTGTCCTTCACCATCTCCTGGAGTTTGCTCAAATTCATGTCCATTGAGTCGATGATACCATCCAACTATCTCATCCTCCCTTCTATCTTTCCCAGCATCAGGGTCTTTTCTAATGAGTCAGCTCTGCATCAGTTGGCCAAAGTTTTGGAGCTTCAGCATCTTTCAGTGAATATTCAGGGTTGATTTCTTCTAGAATCTAGATTTCTTTTAGAATTTGGTTTGATCTCTTTGCTGTCCAAGGGACTCTCAAGAGTTTTCTCCAGCACCACAGTTCAAAAGCATTCATTATTTAGTGCTCAGCCTTTGTTATTGGCCAGCTCTCATTCCTGCCTGACTAACTAACCTCTCCCTGGGCTTCTCCGGAGTCTCAGTGGTAAAGAAACTGCCTGCCAATGCAGGAGATGCAGGTTTGATCCCTGGGTTGGGAAGATCCCCTGGAGGAGGAAATGACAACCCACTCCAGTATTCTTGCCTGGGAAATTCCACTGTCGGAGGACTCTGGTGGACTACAGTCCATGGGAACACAAAAGATGTCAGACATAGCTTAGTGACTGTTGGCTAAAAAATAATGTGCAACATGAGAGTGAGGACTTCAGCCTGGGAGACAGTGCCTCAGATAACTCTGAGAGACTTCTCCAAAGAGGCAGTGGGGAAAGGTCAATGTATAAGGTTTTGGTGAAGGCAGAATTCAATGCAATCAAGAGCTACTTTACAAAGGTTTCTGCTAGTTACCCTGAAGGGATTCAGTGCGTCTCGAGATATGAAGAGATACAAGGACTGGGATCATGAAGTCAGTTCCTGAAAATATCTAACTATCTAAAACCCTGTTCCACCAGTTTCCCTGGAGCACAGAGTGTCTCACTCTCCACCCTGAACTGCCTTCAGGGCCTGTTGAAGGTCAGCAGCTACAGCAGCACAAGGTTCAATCTCTGCAGAGACAGATGGCAAATCCTATGGCAAGCACCAACACGACTAAACAACAAATTTCACCAGGGAGGGGAGCACGATTCTTGAGATGCTAGCCTACTGTGTCCCACCTTCAAGGAAATAAAGCCACTCTTTGTTCCTCCTCCATAACTCTGTCTTCTATTTGGCAGTGGTGCACAGACAGCCAAGATTTTGGCAACAATAATTTTCTAGAATGGCTCACCTAGACCAGGAAATTGTTTACATATTATTCAGTTCAGTCAATTCAGTCGCTCAGTCATATCCGACTCTCTGCGACCCCATGAATCACAGCACGCCAGGCCTCCCTGTCCATCACCAAATCCCGGAGTTCACTCAACCGATGTCCACAGAATCAGTGATGCCATTCAGCCATCTCATTCTCTGTCGTCCCTTCTCCTCCCACCCCCAACATTTCCCAGCATCAGAGTCTTTTCCAGTGAGTCAACCCGACGCATGAGGTGGCCAAAGTATTGGAGTTTCAGCTTTAGCATCAGTCCTTCCAATGAACACCCAGGATTGACTTCCTTTAGAATGGACTGGTTAGATCTCCTTGCAGTACAAAGGAATGTCAAGAGTCTTCTCCAACACCACAGTTCAATAGCATCAATTCTTCGGCAATCAGCTCTCTTCACAGTCCAACTCTCACATCCATACATGACCACGGGAAAAACCATAGCCTTGACTAGACAAACCTTTGTTGGCAAAGTAATGTCTCTGCTTTTTAATATACTATCAGGGTTGGTCATAACTTTCCTTCCAAGGAGTAAGCATCTTTTAATTTCATGGCTGCAATCAGCATCTGCAGTGATTTTGGAGCCCAAAAAAATAAAGTCTGACACTGTTTCCACTGTTTTTCCATCTATTTCCCAAGAAGTGATGGGACCAGATGCCATGATCTTTGTTTTCTGAATGTTGAGCTTCAAGCCAACCTTTTCACTCTCCTCTTTCACTTTCATCAAGAGGCTTTTGAGTTCCTCTTCACTTTCTGCCATAAGGGTAGTGTCATCTGCATATCTCAGGTTATTTATAATTCTCCCAGCAAACTTGATTCCAGCTTGTGCTTCTTCCAGCCCAGCGTTCCTCATGATGTACTCTGCATAAAAGTTAAATAAGCAAGGTGACAATATACAGCCCTGACGCACTCCTTTTCCTATTTGGAACCAGTCTGTTGTTCCATGTACAGTTCTGACTGTTGCTTCCTGACCTGCATACAGGATTCTCAAGAGGCAGGGCAGGTGGTCTGGGATTCCCATCTCTTTCAGAATTTTCCGCAGTTTATTGTGATCCACACAGTCAAAGGCTTTGGCATAGTCAATGAAGCAGAAATAGATGTTTTTCTGGAAATCTCTTGCTTTCTCCATGATCCAGCAGATGTTGGCAATTTGATCTCTGGTGCCTCTGCCTTTTCTAAACTTTGCTTGAACATCCGGAAATTCACGGTTCATATATTGCTGAAGCTTGGCTTGGAGAATTTTGAGCATGACTTTACTAGTGTGTGAGATGAGTGCAATTGTGCAGTAGTTTGAGCATTCTTTGGCATTGCCTTTCTTTGGGATTGGAATGAGACTGACTGCTCCAGTCCTGTGGTCACTGCTGACTTTTCCAAATTTGCTGGGATATTGAGTGCAGCACTTTCACAGCATCATCTTTCAAGATTTGAAATAGCTCAACTGGAATTCCATCACCTCCACTAGCTTTGTTAGTAGTGATGCTTTCTAAGGCCCACTTGACTTCACATTCCAAGATGTCTGACTCTAGGTCAGTGATCACGTTATCGTGGCTATCTTGGTAGTGAAGATCTCTTTTGTACAGTATCAAAGGGAAAAATGATAGGATACTAAATGAAGAATTCCTCAGGTCGGTAGGTGCCCAGTATGCTACTGGAAATCAGTGGAGAAATAACTCTAAAAGGAATGAACGGATGGAGCAAAAAAAACCCAATACCCAGTTGTGGATGTGACTGGTGATAGAAGCAAGGTCCGGTGCTGTAAAGAGCAGTATTGCATAGGAACCTGGAATGTTCGGTCCATGAATCAAGGCAAATTGGAAGTGGTCAAACAGGAGATGGCAAGAGTGAACATAACATTCTAGAAATCAGTGAATTAAAATGGACTGGAATGGGTGAATTTAACTCAGATGACCATTATATCTACTACTGTGGGCAGGAATACCTTAGAAGAAATGGAGTAGCCATCATGGTCAACAAAAGAGTCCGAAATGCAGTACTTGGATGCAATCTTAAAAATGACAGAATGATTTCTGTTCATTTCCAAGGCAAACCATTCAATATTACAGTAATCCAGGCCTATGCCCCAACCAGTAACACTGAAGAAGCCAAAGTTGAACAGTTCTATGAAGACCTACAAGACCTTTTAGAACTAACACCCAAAAAAGATGTCCTATTCATTATAGGGGACTGGAATGCAAAAGTAGGAAGTCAAGAAACACCTGGAGTAACAGGCAAATTTGGCCTTGGAGCACGGAATGAAGCAGGGCAAAGGCTGATAGAGTTTTGCCAAGAGAACGCACTGGTCATAGCAAACACCCTCTTCCAACAACACAAGAGAAGACTCTACACATGGACATCACCAGATGGTCAACACCGAAATCAGATTGATTATATTCTTTGCAGCCAAAGATGAAGAAGCTCTATACAGTTAGCAAAAACAAGACCAGGAGTTGACTGTGGCTCAGATCATGAACTCCTTATTGTCAAATTCAGACTTATATTGAAGAAAGTAGTGAAAACCACTAGACCATTCAGATATGACCTAAATCTAATCCCTTATGATTATACAGTGGAAGTGAGAAATAGATTTAAGGGACTAGATCTGATAGAGTGCCTGATGAATTCTGGACGGAGGTTTGTGACATTGTATAGGAGACAGGGAACAAGACCATCCCCATGGAAAAGAAATGCAAAAAAGCAAAATGGCTGTCTGAGGAGGCCTTACAAATAGCTGTGAAAAGAAGAGAAGCGAAAAGCAAAGGAGAAAAGGAAAGATATAAGCATCTGAATGCAGAGTTCCAAAGAATAGCAAGGAGAGATAAGAAAGTCTTCCTCAGCGATCAATGCAAAGAAATAGAGGAAAACAACAGAATAGGAAAAACAAGAGATCTCTTCAAGAAAATTAGAGATTCCAAGGGAACATTTCATGCAAAGATGGGCTCGATAAAGGACAGAAATGGTGTGGACCTAACAGAAGCAGAAGATATTAAGAAGAGATGGCAAGAATACACAGAAGAACTGTACCAAAAAAATCTTCACGACCAAGATAGTCACGATAATGTGATCACTGACCTAGAGCCAGACATCTTGGAATGTGAAGTCAAGTGGGCCTTAGAGAGCATCACTATGAACAAAGCTAGTAGAGTTGATGGAATTCCAGTTGAGCTATTTCAAATCTTGAAAGATGATGCTGTGAAAGTGCTGCACTCAATATCCCAGCAAATTTGGAAAAGTCAGCAGTGACCACAGGACTGGAAAAGGTCAGTCTTCATTCCAATCCCAAAGAAAGGCAATGCCAAAGAATGCTCAAACTACCACACAATTGCACTCATCTCACACGCTAGTAAAGTCATGCTCAAAATTCTCCAAGCCAGGCTTCAGCAATATGTGAACCGTGAACACCCAGATATTCAAGCAGGTTTTAGAAAAGGCAGAGGCACCAGAGATCAAATTGCCAACGTCTGATGGATCATGGAGAAAGCAAGAGATTTCCAGAAAAACATCTATTTCTGCTTCATTGACTATGCCAAAGCCTTTGACTGTGTCGATCACAATAAACTGCGGAAAATTCTGAAAGAGATGGGAATCCCAGACCACCTGCCCTGCCTCTTGAGAAACCTGTATGCAGGTCAGGAAGCAACAGTCAGAACTGTACATGGAATAACAGACTGGTTCCAAATAGGAAAAGGAGTGCGTCAAGGCTATATATTGTCACCTTGCTTATTTAACTTCTATGCAGAGTACATCATGAGGAACGCTGGGCTGGAAGAAGCGCAAATTGGAATCAAGATTTCTGGGAGAAATATCAATAACCTCAGATATGCAGATGACACCACCCTTATGGCAGAAAGAGAAGAGGAACTCAAAAGCCTCTTGATGAAAGTGAAAGAGGAGAGTGAAAAGGTTGGCTTGAAGCTCAACATTCAGAAAACAAAGATCATTGCATCTGATCCTATCACTTCATGGGAAATAGATGGGAAAACAGTGGAAACAGTGTCAGACTTTATTTTTGGGGCTCCAAAATCACTGCAGGTGCTGATTGCATCCATGAAGTTAAAAGATGCTTACTCCTTGGAAGGGAAGTTATGACCAGCCTTGATAGTATATTAAAAAGCAGAGACATTACTTTGCTAACAAAGGTCCATCTAGTCAAGGCTATGGTCTTTCCCGTGATCATGTATGGATGTGATAGTTGGACTGTGAAGAAAGCTGATCGCCAAATAATTGATGCCTTTGAACTGTGGTGTGGGAGAAGACTCTTGAGAGTCCCTTGGACTGCAAGGAGATCCTACTAGTCCATTCTAAGGGAGATCAATCCTGGGTGTTCATTGGAAGGACCGATGCTAAAGCTAAAACTCCAATACTTTGGCCACCTCCTGCGATGAGTTGACTCACTGGAAAAGACTCTGATTCTGGGAAAGGTTGGGGGCAGGAGGAGAAGGGGACAACAGAGAATGAGATGGCTGGATGGCATCACCGACTCTGTGGACATGAGTTTGAGTGAACTCCGGGAGTTGGTGATGGACAGGGAGGCCTGGCGTGCTGTGATTCATGGGATCGCAGAGAGTCGGACACGACTGAGCAACTGAACTGAACTGAACTGAGTGCAAAGTTTTGTAGGGTCCCCAAGCACAGGAGCTTCTGTTCACATGAAACTGGGATACATCACCATACCAGCATATGGATATATTCACCAACCCAGAAGCTCATCAAATCTCATTATTCAAGAGTCTTTATGGAGCTTAATCTCCAGCCCCCTTTACCTTTCCACAAAGATGGTAGGTGGGGATTAAATACAACCCACTAATCACTTGGTCTTTCTGGTGATCACCCTTTGCTGAGGCCACATAAGGGGTCCCATCTTAAGTCACCTCATTCACAAAAACTCAAGTGAACTAAGTTTATGTTAAAGTGCTGCATTCAATATGCCAGCAGATTTGGATAACTTAGGTTCTTGATGTCTCATCAGAGAAAGAATTCGGTGACAGACAAAATGATACGTAGACAGTGTATTTATTTAGAGAGAAACATACTCCACAGAGTGTGGGCCATCTCGGAAGGAAGATAGCCTTGAAATATGCTATGGTTAGCTTTTATGGGATGGGTAATTTCATAGGCTAATAAGTGGGAGGATTACTCCAAGTATTTTGGGGAAGTGGGCAGAAGTTTCCAGGAGTTGGGCCAATGCCCACATTTTGACCTTTATATCCATACTTGGAACTGTTGTGGTGCCTGTGGGTGTATCATTAGCTTGCTGATGGGTAACAATGAGTTATTCTGAGGCTCAAGGTCATTTTTAATCAGTTTATGTCTTTCCCACCATTCTTTAAAAGTGTGCCCTGCCCTCTTCCCTCCTGTTTCAGTAGCAAGTCCTCTTCCTTTCTCCATCACAGTCAAGAGTCCCACTGGTTGAGCCCTGCAAATTTCCCAGCCATCTCTATGGAGAGATATCAGACTAGAAGCTCTCATGAAGCGACCTACAGAGCTGGGGTTTGGGGGCCCATTGGCTGTTCCTCCTTGAGTTCTGTTTTCCTATTGGAGGAGCCAGAGGCTTAGGAGAGACTCTACATGGCACTGTGCTGAAATGGGGGAGAGGCAAGATGGTTGATGCATCCTGCCTCTCTTACCCTTCTAATGCAGTCTGTCTCATCTCCATGACGCAGGGGGCATGCTTCAGCCTCACCCCCATGCTCTAAGAGACTGTCAGTGGTGTCTTGTTCTTGAGTGATGTTAGTTGTTCTTCTTGGAAGGGGGAGTGAAATCAAGAATGACCTATTGTGCCATTTTGGTGATGTCATTGTCTAACAAGTATTCTTTTCAAGGTTATATCTGGGCATTTAAATTACTTACCATACTTAGTCTCATAATTTGCCAGGATCCTGATAACTTCCAAGGAGGGCCTTTATATGAGTTCTGACTTCTAATTTAAAAATATGGGATAGCTAATGAGTTTTAATAACAAAACAAATACTGGATTAAGCTTTAGATAAATGGTTTTCAGAGAAGTCAAAATACTTATCTGTGCAGAGCTTGCATCATATTTACTTTTGATATAAGTTTTAAATCAATATTTATTGCATTTAAGTTATGCTAATCTTTATTTTGAAAGCCAAATAATAAAAAATAAAAATAGCTGACAAAAGCTCATCTATTTAGATAAAGTGCGGTGGGTGGAAAGTTGTTTTAAATGTTTTTCAGAAAATGGAAGCCAAAATTATAGTATTCTGTGTGTATATTTTATAAAATAAATTTCATTTGAAACATGCAAATGATACAAAAATTTTTATTTAAATAAAAATAGTTAAAGTGGCACACTAATTAAACTTTCTCTTGATTCTTTTTTATGAAAAGCATGTCGTGTTTTAGTGCTTTCTCCCTCTCTCTGTCTTTATTTATTGGTAATCTTGTGAATGGTAAACTTGGATATGGGTAATGGGGAAATCCTTAGTTTCTTAGAACATATCTACTTAGGAAGAAACAAAGAGAGGGTCAAATCTTTTGGAATTCCGAATGTTAAACCATAAAAATATGTCACATACTACAATACAGACTAGCTGAATTCTAGATTCTTGTTGAAAGTATAATATTGAATTCAGTGGTTTCCAGTATCTAACAAAATTCCACTAAAAGAAATAATATTTATGTCAGATCACCTGAAAGATATACAGTACATCTATTGTTTTAGAGAGTAAACGATATACTCCTGAATTAAGCCAAGCCATCCAAAGCATACTGACCCACTTGTGGGTGGCATTTACTGAACTGGGTCTTGGAAGGAAGCCATGAGACTAAAGAGAAGACACGTATGACAAATAAAGCTATAAAGTTCTTAGTGGTGCTTTCTTTGTGGTAACTGACACTCTTGAATAAAATGATACAGTGTCTTTATTTTTTTTCTCATTCTATGACCACAGATACCTGTGTTTCCTTACTACTTGCTTTTGCTCTTTGCAAAAAACCAACGAGAATGTCATCAGATGACCAGAAAAACTCTTTTTATCCTACTGAAGGTCAGTTTACAAACAGCTTTTAGGAACTGTGTTGGATAATGGCTTTCATTTTTCTTTTTAAAATATTTTTAAATTTGTTTATTTGGCAGCCCCTGGTCCTAGATGCAGCACGTGGGTTGATCTTCATTGTAGCACATGGAATCTTTAGTTGTGGCACATGGGCTCTAGTCCTCTGACCAGGGATGGAACCTGGGCCCCCTGCAGTGGGAGCTCAGAGTCTTAGTCCCTGGACCACCAGGGGAGTCACAACTTTCATTTGTCAGGGTTTTCATTTCTACCTATTGTTCTTTTCCTTGGCTTCATTTTTTTGTGTACTTGTAATTTACCTTATTTTTTTAATTTATATTTTAAGTTTCTTTAGATTTATTTTGGATAAAAGGGTCAAGATATATAGTTTGGGAGAGGAGAGTTAGAAGGAGGAGAATTTGCTTTGCATTCCTCATAGCATGAGGCAGAGTACTTTGCAACAGAGGGCAGAATAGAAATAGAATTGGTTGTTCTTCCTCCAATTTGCAATAAGCATATTTTCTCCTATGGAAACTCTAAGAATGTCAATTTGTTAAATGATACTGAAATTAACTTTTGAGAAAGCTATGAGGTTGGATCAAAACAGTTGGAGTTTCAGATGAAAACAAAACTGGAAGTTTTAGTAGTTAATGAATAGGCTTTATTAACTATGGGTTTGGACAAGCTAAACTTTGGAATTAAAAGTCAGTGTGAATTAGATGAAATTTATGCTCTTAAGCAATATCTGGATAATTTTCAGTTTTGGATTCTGTCCTCTCTTTCTGTTTGTGATTTTGGCTGTAAAAGAATCTGAATGAAAGGTTTTTCATTGAAACCCATCACCATACTGGGGGAAAAATCTTTTAAGAAATTGTTGAAGTATATGACCTTTTAACAAGATACAAAAAACAGCAATTTATTAGTTAATTGCTAGCATAAGATTTACTGATAACTAAGATTAAAAAAAAAGACAAATGGTTTTGTTTGGGTGGGATCAAAATGTATTTTAAGCAGTTTATATTTTTTCCCCAAGACTGGAAAACCTTGGCCTGGTTCCAAAAATGAAAAAAAAAAAAATCAGCTACAATGTTCAGTCCTAAAGCATTCATGAAAGAGATGCTGTCATTTGAGAAAGCTGAGTTCAAAACAGGAGAAAATGAAAACCACAACCTTTCAGACCACTCCCTCCTTCCACCTTCTCATATTGCAAATACAATATTTCCATTATCAGAAGATCCATTTTCAAGTAAGAGCTGCTGCTCAAACGGCCTAACGGGGGGAAAAAAATAGTAAAACGGTAAAAGAAATGCTTTGTAAATCATCCTTCAAAAGCTGTCCTGGGAGGAATGTGATATACCTCAGCATCTTAAGTGTTTAGCAAATAATTTCAGCTGTGCATTCTAAATGGAGCTCTCCCTCCTTTACCTAATTACCGAAATATGTGCTGCAGTTTGCAGAACTTTGCCACTGTCATAACTTTTCTTGAAGTTCAGCCAACCAATGATAATAAAGCTGTCACGAGATTAAAGGGGGCTGCAAGTCATTGCTTCTGACATTTATATGTAACATGGGAAATGCAAACAAGTATGTGGAGTTATTAGTAATATTATGGGCTTTGAATCCTTAAAATAGAGTGCTTAAGACATCTGCCTCGCCAAGGAGAGTGAAAGTGAGGTAAATCCAAATCGCGTCCTCCTTTTGTTTAGATCAGGCAACCAGCTCTGAAAAAAGCAGAGGGAGCCATTTATTTCATTTTCTGCATGTAGCATCAGTTTGAAGCATATGCCTCAGACGCCCACCCTCAGAAGGAATCATCTTGAAATCTTTCTTACCATCAAGAAAATTGTAAAACTTTATGAATAGCCCTGGGGCCCTTATCTGGAGCCCCTTCCTGGTCTGGTGTTCTGTCCTGGATTTCAACACCAGCTCTGGGCTTGGAGCAACGCAAACGAGCGTAGGGGAAGCAAAAAAGGTCTCCTATGAGTTTTACTGCTGTTTCAGTTTCTCAGGTTTGTTTTTGGTAATTGAAGGATACTACATTACGAAAGAGAGTTTAGAGGGAAAAAACTGTGTTTTAAAAACCCTGGGGAAAACTCCAGTTTTACCCTTGTTTTTAAATCTTATTCTTACGTCTCTTCTTCTTAAGTTTGAGATTCTCTTCAAGAAGAGAACCACTGAAGGTCTGGACCATTTGTCCTTTGTTCTAATATGCAAAAGAGGCAACAAATTTCATTATCTATGATGATGATAGATCGCCAAAACGTAGGATTAGGCTGATTTAGAGTTTTACTTCAATGAACACAATAAGAATACTTTAACTTTTAAAATTATCTGGCACTGATTCAGTTCAGTTCAGTTGCTCAATCATGTCCTACTCTTTGTGATCCCATGGACTGCAGCACGCCAGGCTTCCTTGTCCATCACCAACTCCCAGAGTTTGCTCAAACTCATGCCCATCAAGTCAGTAATGTCATCCAACCATCTCATCCTGTCGTCCCCTTCTCCTCCTGCCTTCAATCTATCCTAGCATCAGGCTCTTTTCCAATGAATCAGTTCTTCACATCAGGTGGCCAAAGTATGGGAGCTTCAGTTTCAGCATCAGTCCTTCCAATGAATATTCAGGACTGATTTCCTTTAGGATTGACTGGCTTATCTCTGTGCAGTCCAAGGGACTCTCGAGAGTCTTCTCCACAGTTCAAAGGCATCAATTCTTCAGAGCTCAGCTTTCTTTATAGTCCAACTCTCTCTCACATCCATACATTACTACTGGAAAAACCATAGCTTTGACTAGATGGACCTTTGTCAGCAAAGTAACGTCTCTGCTTTTTAATGTTCTGTCTAGGTTTGGCACTGATATTCAGGTATAAATTTGGCTTCTGGAAATAAGCCAGTTGAAGAAGAAGAATGACTACTTGTGGTTAAAACCGAGTAGGACCCTTTGAGAAACTCCCAGGCACAAAAGCCCCTCTGTGTCCCCCATTTCTTATTTGCAGAAAATGTATTTAGTCTCCTAGGCCTTCCCTGAGTTACAGGGAGCTGAACAGGGAGTTACTGAGTAGGAAAGTGAGGGAATGCAAAAAAAAAGGAAAATAATTCAAGCAAGAAAAGTAATGATAATAGTTCAGTGATAAAACAGAAACCTAAACCTAGTTCTTTCTCAGGGAATATATAGAACAATCTGACACTTATCTTTGAGTAGTTCTTCGGGAGCTACAATACCTCTCTAGCCACCACACACACACATCCAGGTGGAGGAAGGTGACTAAATGCTGAGCATAAGCATGAGGAACACAGACAGTTTGGAACCAGAAGGTTGATGATTAAGATTCCTGAAACACCACCTTGTTACTTCCTTACCACCAAGCAATCAGGAGAAAGTCATGCATCCTGCAGCCCTCACCTCCAAATGCTGCCTTTAAAAATGCTTCCCTGAAAACCATCTGGGGAATTTGGTTCTTTTGAGCATAAGTCACCCATATTCCTTCCTTGGTGCCTGCAATAAAACACTATACTTTCCTTCACCATAAACTTGTGTCAATAAATTGATTTTGCTGCACAGCAAGTGGGTGAACCCAAAGTTCTGTCCGGTAACATAGTTGAAAAATAAATATTTGAAATAAGGTCCTTTTCAAGAAGGCCCATGATAAGACATGGAAGTCTTTCTGATTTGTTTATCACTTTCCTGGTCCTGGAAATTACAGTTTGAGTGGGATTAGATCAAGGATGATACATTGCAGTGAACAAGGTGCTGGAGGTTTATAAGGGGAAATGGGATGTGGGGAAAGGGACTGGGAATCCTGAGCATTTGGGCTCATTCTAATTCTGCTAATAACTATAATTGTCACCAAGTGAGAACTTGCTACATGCGAGGCACTGTGTTGGTGCTCCCACAAATGGAATTGTATATAATTAGGACTTAATTTTTATCTGCTATGATCTTATTTTAAAAAGTAGCTATTTTTTTTCTTCAAATAATTAAACATTGCTGAGAGTAAGTTTTGTTTTAAATCTAAGTTCAGGACTAACTAGTTTCATTTAGGGGATTAAAACAAATCTGAGTGATTGGACATAATGTTTGTTTTATAGCCTACCTATTGAGATGAATGAACTATAATGGACTTGAGTCTACCAGTGATCAAGGAGAACTTATTTGTAAAAGTCTATGAATTGTTCTCATAATAAATTATTTCTAGTCAAATAAATGTTGTACTATGTCAATGATATAATTTAGTATGTGTCTTTCTAGAAAAACTATTGAGTATAAAATAGATGAGACTAACAGGAATGTAGCAATTTCTTATAACATAGTGAACATACTGATACCAAGCAGGACCCTGTGGGGCTCTCCTGGGTACCAAAGGTCCTTTGTATCCCCTATTTCTTATTTGTAGGAAAAGGCTTCAGCCTCCTAGACCTCTCCTGAGTCTGCAAGCACAGATTTAAGTAGTTACTAACTGGAGAAGGCAATGGCACCCCACTCCAGTATTCTTGCCTGGAGAATCCCAGGAATGGGGGAGCCTGGTGGGCTGCTGTCTATGTGGTCACATTGAGTCGGACACTACTGAGTGACTTCACTTTCATGCATTGGAGAAGGAAATGGCACCCCACTCCAGTGTTCTTGCATGGAGAATCCCAGGGACGGAGGAGCCTGATGGGCTGCCGTCTATGGGGTCGCATCGAGTTGGACACGACTGAAGTGACTTAGCAGCAGCAGCAGCAACTAGGGATGGAAAGGAATACAGAAACAAAGGAAAAGCAGTCAAGAAACTATAATGCAGCAAGCACTAAAGCAGAGTTCTAGTTCCTCCTCCAGGGATATACAAAACAATAAATCTTTGAGTTCTTCGGTAGGAACTAAGAGCCGGCTTCCCAGGTGGCGCTAGTAGTCAAGAACCCACTTGCCAATGCAGGAGGCATAAAAGACATAGATTTGATCCCTGGGTTGGAAAGATCCCCAGGAGGAGGGGATGGCAACCCACTCCAGTATTCTTGCCTGGAAAATTCCATGGACAGAGGAACTTGGCGGGCTACAGTCCATAGAGTCACAAAGAGTCAGACATGCCTGAAGCGACTTAGCATGTACACACATAGGAACTAATACCCTCATCCAGGTGAAGAACAGTAACTTCAAGCTGAGCACAAGACTCCTGGTGCACCACCCTATTACCTTTACCAACAACCAATCAAGAAAGTCACACAACTGCAGCCCTCACCCCAAGGTAAATTTGCCTTTAAAAATTCTTCCCTAAAAACCATCGTGTAGTTTGTTTTTTTTTTTTTTTTTTGAGCATAAGCTATTTGTTCTTGGTTGGCCCTTGCAGTAAACTTTTCTGTGCCCTAAAAGCTAAAATTTTGGTTTGTTTGGCCTTACTGTGCATCGGACATGCTAACTTAGGTTCAACAACAATAGCATAATTGTTATGTTATCACCACTGACTTTGTTGACTTGAAAAAACACACATAATGTGAGAGCTATATTTGGGGGCTTGCTGAGGACAATGCTGCTGCTGCTGCTGCTGCTAAGTTGCTTCAGTCATGTCCGACTCTGTGCGACCCCATAGACGGCAGTCTACCAGGCTCCCCCGTCCCTGGGATTCTCCAGGCAAGAACACTGGAGTGGGTTGCCATTTCCTTCTCCAATGTGTGAAGGTGAAAAGTGAAAGTGAAGTCACTCAGTCGTGTCTGACCCTCAGTGACCCCATGGACTGCAGCCTTCCAGGCTCCTCCGTCCATGGGATTTTCTAGGCAAGAGTACTGGAGTGGCTTGCCATTGCCTTGTCCGGCTAAGATAAATCCTCTCAGATAGATACCTCTGAAGAGCTATTCTGAAGAGGTGCAGGAGAGGTCAACATATGTGTAATTTACATGAAATCAAGCACACATCTCAGTAGAAAGTTGTGGCTGGCTATGAAGAGCAGATATCTTCGTTAATGGTTTGAGGGCATTTCTAAGTCTGGGAAGATGCACGAATTGGAGTTCATGAAAATACTTCTCCTGAAAACGTCTATTTGAAGGGCTGTTCTGCCGATTTTCCCAGAGCACAGAGTGCTTCATTCCTGATCTCCACCCTGAAGTCCTTCCTTTCATGGTGTGTAAAAGGTCAGTGCAAGGGCTTATGACTTCATTCCCCTAGAACCAGTTGGGAAATGACGTGTTCTAGTTGTCAGTTTAGTGTCTGAGATTGAAATTTGACTATGGTCCAGAAAAACTGGGGAGGTGAAATGTAGATAGCAACTGCTGGGAAGATCCTATTGCTGGTGGGCTTGTTAAATGACATCCTGCAAGCACACCCTTCTCCCACCATAAATTTACACATCTTTCTCCCTCTGTGGCTCTCTTCCTTCAACTCTCTGTGTGAAATGATGGTCAGTGCACATTGTACTCTACATACATTTTAAATTAATCCACACTGCTTTGTTTTATGAATTTATTATTTTTAATTGAAGTATAGTTGATTTACAATATCATGTTAGTTTCAAGTGTACAGCACAGTGATTCAGTTATATATATAGTCTTTTCCAGATTGCTTTCCATTATAGGTTATTACAAATTATTGATAGAGTTCCCTGTGCTTGTTGGCTATTTATATATAGTAGTGTCTCAGTTCAGTTCAGTTGCTCAGTCATGTCTGAATCTTTGTGAGCCCATGGACTGCAGCATGCCGGGTTTCCCTGTCCATCACCAACTCCCAGAGCTTGCTCAGATTCATGTCCATCGAGTCAGTGATGCTATCCAACCATCTCATCCTCTGTCGTCCCCTTCTCCTCCTGCCTTCAATCTTTCCCAGTATCAGGGTCTTTTCCAAGGTGTCGGTTCTTTGCATCAGGTGGCCAAACTATTGGAGTTTCAGTATTGGAGTATAGTAGTATCTACACTATTTTTATTTTATTTATTTATTTTTGGCTTCTTTGATGACTCAGAAGGTAAACCATCTGCCTGCAATGTGGGAGACTGGGGTTCGATCCCTGGGTTGGGGAGATCCCTTGAAGAAGAAAAAGGCAATCCATTCCAGTATCCTTGCCTGGAAAATCCCATGGACAGAGGAGCCTGGTAGGCTACAGTCCATGGGGTCACAAAGAGTTGGACACGACTGAGCAACTTCATTTTTTCACTTTACACTATTTTTAAAAAGTGATATTGAACCTGCAGCGTGTTACTATGTGAAGAAACTACTGTCAGATGCAAAATTTCAGGGAAATTACATGTACCTTTGAATTCAGATTGTATCAAGGAGAAATGAGGTGGTTCAATAAAGTTTGCAAAATGACTGAGAACTATCAAATACTAATTTTCAACAAAGTTATAGCCAGTTATGTTTTTGTGCCAATTTAAGTAATTTAACAAGGTTCTCGGGTCTTAGAGGAACACTGAAATGTTAAGACTTCAAACTTTTAGAGCAAAAGCCCTCTGAGTCCTCATTCCAGCAGCCAGGCCTGTCTCTCACATGCTTAATGTGCATTTTCACATGACCTTTTCAGGGTTAGAACTAAGACTAAGAAGTTTTACCAATAAGGGAGAAGAAAAGAGTCAGGCAGAGGAGCAAAGCAGAAGTGTAAATAGTGAATAAGGTTTGGAATGAAGATATTTGAATCTGAATGGTGAGTTAATGATTCAATTAGTTTTTCACTTTGTTAAACTACATTAATCCTCCTTTACCAGGTCTCCATATTGAAACCCTTTGAAAAGAAAAACGCAAAGGATCTTAAGAAGAAAAATTCTAAGAACCAGAGCCTTTTAAAATCATTAATGCTTCCCAAATACATGCTGCCTATTGGAAACAATGTGGATGCAGGGCAGATATTGTTTTAGAAGTCTCAAGACTTGAATAAGGATAGTTCCAGTGGTCATACAGCAGTGGTGAAGCTTTTCTATCTGAAGGAGCCTTGTAAAATATGTGCTCTGTTTTTAACCCATGGAAGGAATCAGTTAAGGTAAAAAAAAACACACACAAAACTGGGGGAGAAAGTAAAGGAATATACCTATAATCAGAATATTTCAAAAATAAATAACTACTAAAATGGAAAGGCACAAATGACAGTGTTAAGAATTTTTTTCCCTTTTTTTATGTTCTGTTCTGCCTTTAGATCATTTTAAATTTATAAAGTAAATCTATTGATTTAAAACCTCAAACTCAGATTATCACTGTCATTTTATCATCCTTATAGTCATCATATCAAGTATTTTATTAATCATTCAGGCATTCCCAATACTAGTCTAACAAGTGAATAGGAAGTCCCTATCTTGAATATTTACAGTTAAACAGATGTTAAGTTGATTCACTAAATATATTAAGGACATGAACAGAAATGGAAATTACTGAAGAAAATTACCCATAGGATAGTGAAACACAACCACAGCAGTCTAATGATATGGGGTCAAATTGCCAGTTGGAATTAATTGAGATTCTTAATTTTTAACAGAAATGGGTCTTATTTCATATTCAAATCTAAAACTCCAACTCTGTTAACAAAGATATGGCAATGGTCTGTTGAAATCCGTTTTAGCTTGGTTACTTTAAATTATGATATTGTTGTAGGAAAGGGGACCCCTTCCAGGGCCCAAAACTGGGCTCTTGTCTAACACTCGGAAATGAATTGTCCGAGGAGACGCATGTGCTGACAAGGCAAGAGATTTTATTGGGAAAGGGAACCCGGGTGGAGAGCAGTAGGGTAAGGAAACCCAGGAGAACAGTTCTGCCACTTGGCTCATAGTCTCGGGTTTTATGGTGATGGGATTAGTTTCTGGGTTGTCTTTAGCCAATCATTCTGACTCAGAGTCCTTCCTGGTGGTGTATGCCTTGTTCAGCCAAGATGGATGCCAGAGAGAAGGATTCTGGGAGGTGGTCGGACCTGTGGTGTCTCCTTTTGACCTTTCCAGAACTCTTCTGGTTGGTGGAGGCTTATTAGTTCCATGTTCCTTACCAGGACCTCCTGTTGTAAAACAACTTATGCAAATGGTTACTATGGTGCCTGGCCAGGGTGGAAGGTTTCAATCAGTGTGCTTCCCCTAACAATATAGTTGGCTCTATGTTTTTGTGTAGATATGTGTATTAGACAAACCTTCTCTGTCTTTTAGTATGCTGAGCATTTAAGTGAAATACTGTCAATATCACTTATTTCCTAAGTTATTATTTCAGTTAACTGGTCTATAGGTCAGTCCAATCCCATTCTAAAGGATCATAAATTTGAATTTTGATTATTTATGATAATATGGAAGCAGCAAATAAATTAATAGGTAGAGGATAGAGAGAAAGAAAGGGAAAGAAAGGAAGAAGAAAGAGAAAGGAAGGAATAAATAGAATGCAAACTATGAAATTCGCATATTTTGAATAAGAGAAGAAAATCTCTTACTTTTTAAGGGAAGTTTTATGTGTGTGTGTTTTGCTTTTATTGTTTTAATCTATTAGCTAGAATATAAGAGTTTCTTTTGAATGGAGTCAATTTTACAGTGTTTTTCCATATAATTTTCATATATACTATCTGATCTGGGAAAGTATTTTGTATTCCGTGAGGTACAAAGATATTAAATGATGCTTCATTGGTGTAAAGGCAGATGAGGGAGGACATGCAAAGGCAGACATGCAAATAAGGAAATTGAATAAAATTAGAAACAGTTTAGGTGAAGTGTGTATCTACATGTGATTCATAATTAATGCAAGTAAAAGAAATAGTGTCTCTGATTTTACAAAACTGGAGACTGCAACTAAAAATACGGATTCTGAAATCTGCCATCTTGGTGGATATTGAGCAAGTCATTTATACCATCTTTGACTCAGTTTCCTCATCTGTAATGTGAGGATAATTATAATCTACCCATTAGACTTGTTCTGTGTATGGAAGGAGATTACAAATGTGGAGTTCTTCAATCCGGGTCAACAACTTATTGATTGCCTGATAATGTCAGCTGTTATTATCTAGATTTTCTTGAACTAAATATACCATTTCTTATTTTAGGAGTGAAAATTATGATTCCAATAGTGTATGTGTTGGAAGAGTGAAAGGAGCAAATTCTCCTTTCATTTTTGTTTCCAGAAAATTCAGTGGAAAGTTCTGTGAGTCTTTATCAAATATATACAGACAGCAGGTACGAGTTCTGAATTTAAATATTAAGAAGTTCTGCTACTTCATTTGTTATGTTTTGGGAAATAAATTGTTCTGCTCTTCTCAGTATCTTAAGGACTCTAACTATCATGTTTTTCATTAGGTGTTTTTGATTCTTTAAAATGTCACCATTTTTTTATGCAAACAAGAAATAATTTTATAAGTTTAGATCTGTAAAAAACTTTAAGCCAGACAAAAGGCTTTACTCTTCAATGATTAAGTTTGGGAAAAGACTGTTAATCTAAAACTAAGCTAATATATGCGATTTGTAAATATAAAAAATGCTTTCCAACTTTCTCATAAACTTTCTAATTATATTTGCCAAGTTAATTATGTGTTACATTTGTTTTTGGTTGTTTTTCCCCCTACTGATCATATAGTTCCTATATCCTCCATTTTATAAAACTGACTGGAAATCAATTTTGTTCCTTTTTCCTGGCTCAAATATGGGTTATTGCACTCCATTTTTGCCTCATAACAGCTTTTTGGGGGATCAAGCTACTTTTCTTGTGATCCCAAAATACAGCATAAGATGAGTAAGTAACATGTCTTTGATCCCTACAGAGCAATTAGGCTTACAAACATCAGATCCTGTAATTCTATCAATGTAGAGTGTGGACCATAGTTTATAATACATGGGTCCAACAAATCTTACCAGAGTAGTCCCTGGAAACTCCAGCACCAAACATTTACAACTTTCACCAAATTAATAATCCTTAGCTTCTTTGAGAAAACAATTAGAAATGTGGAACTGATTAACTTGCAATCGGTTTTTATCAAAGTGACTTTAACCAAGACTGAATACTTTCTTTGGAAAGAAAAAAAAAAAAAAAAAGACTGGAAACAAAACAAAGGATACAAAAATCTATAATTGTGAGTGTTCTTTGAAACACTGTAATAATTCATCAAAAGTTAACTTTCCATAGACTGCCATTTGCTAAACATTAAATCATTGCTGAAGAGTTTTGCAAACAATATGAATGTTGAATATTTGTTTTTCTGGCCCAAGGCAAACACTTTACATCCCTGCTAACCTAGCCCAGATTACAACAGTTAAAAAAGAAAACACAAGCCCGTCTTTCTTTTTCAAAAAGGAGAAACAACATTCTTTCATTGCTGCAGAGTGATCCTTTCAGAATTAAGGGAAGAAGATCAAAAAGTCTCAAAACGAGATAACTTCAGATGCGACCTTGGAAATTATCCTTTCTTCAGACCCTTGCAATCCTAGTTCCAAGTACTAAAAGCGCCAGTCACACCTGTAAATAGCAAATGCGTTTCAGTCTAACTCTGGAGTTATCACATATGTAAAAGCATCCCCCACACAAAAATTCTATCAGAACTTTCCTTTCCCATCGTCCTCAGGGTGGTGCCCCAGAAAAAAAAACAAAAACAAACAGGCTTTACTGACAAGATTGTTATCTCTGCTTTAGTGCTTCCCAGGTGAGACCCTGAATTGTGGCTTATCTTAACAAAACCAAAACCTTATTTGCATTTCAGGAATACCTCTTCAGCATTTCTTGATATCCATGCCTGTTTTTGGAGAAGGAAAAGGCAACCCTCTCCAGTATTCTTGCATGGAGAATCCTGTGGACAGAGGAGCCTGGTGGGCTGCCTTCTATGGGGTCGCACAGAGTTGGACATGATTGAAGCATGCTGTGATTCATGGGGTCACAGAGTCGGACACGACTGAGCGACTGAACTGAACTGTACTGAACTGTACTGAAGTGATTTAGCAGCAGCCGCAGCATGCCTGTTTTTGGCTTCTGCATGTTCAGCCAGTTAGTTGATTAGAGTCGATATGTTTAAGGCTGATCTTTCCTGTGTGACCTTTGGTAATGAATTCTCCTTTATAAATAATATTCCTTTAGAGGTAGACATAGAGAAAGAACAGTAGGCATCCCTTCTATAAATGGAGCTTTTTTTAAAAAAAATTTTTATTGGAGTATAGTTGATTTATAATGTGTTAGTTTCTGCTGGACAGCAGCGTGATCAGCTATACTTATGCATAAGTTCAGTTCAGTTCAGTTCAGTTCAGTCGCTCAGTCGTGACCAACTCTTTGCAACCCCATGAATCACAGCATGCCAGGCTTCCCTGTCCATCACCAACTCCCAGAGTTCACTGAAACTCATGTCCATCGAGTCGGTGATGCCATCCAGCCATCTCGTTCTCTGTTGTCCCCTTCTCCTCCCACCCACAATCCTTCCCAGCATCAGAGTCTTTTCCAGTGAGTCAACTCATCGCATGAGGTGGCCAAAGTATTGGAGTTTCAGCTTTAGCATCAGTCCTTCCAATGAACACCCAGGATTGATCTCCTTTAGAATGAACTGGTTGGATCTCCTTGCAGTCCAAGGGACTCTCAAGAGTCTTCTCCAACACCACAGTTCAAAAGCATCAATTCTTCGGCGATCAGCTTTCTTCACAGTCCAACTCTCACATCCATACATGACCATTGGAAAAACCATAGCCTTGACTAGATGGACCATATTTGGCAAAGTAATGTCTCTGCTTTTTAATATACTATCTAGGTTGGTCATAACTTTCCTTCCAAAGAGTAAGCGTCTTTTAATTTCATGGCTGCAATCAGCATCCACAGTGACTTTGAAGCTCAAAAAAATAAAGCCTGACACTGTTTCCACTGTTTCCCCATCTATTTCCCATGAAGTGATGGGACCAGATGCCATGATCTTTATTTTCTGAATGCTGAGCTTCAAGCCAACCTTTTCACTCTCCTCTTTCACTTTCATCAAGAGGCTTTTGAGTTCCTCTTCACTTTCTGCCATAAGGGTGGTGTCATCTGCATATCTGAGGTTACTGATATTTCTCCCAGCAATCTTGATTCCAGCTTGTGCTTCTTCCAGCCCAGCGTTCCTCATGATGTACTCTGCATAGAAGTTAAATAAGCAAGGTGACAATATACAACCTCGACATACTCCTTTTCCTATTTGGAACCAGTCCATGTCCAGTTCTAACTGTTGCTTCCTGACCTGCATACAGGTTTCTCAAGAGGCAGGTCAGGTGGTCTGGGATTCCCATCTCTTTCAGAATGTTTCACAGTTTATTGTGATCGACACAGTCAAAGGCTTTGGCATAGTCAATGAAGCAGAAATAGATGTTTTTCTGGAAATTTCTTGCTTTCTCCATGATCCAGCGGATGTTGGCAATTTGATCTCTGGTGCCTCTGCCTTTTCTAAAACCTGCTTGAACATCTGTAAGTTCATGGTTCACATACTGCTGAAGCCTGGCTTGGAGAATTTTGAGCATGACTTTACTAGCATGTGAGATGAGTGCAATTGTGCGGTAGTATGAGCATTCTTTGGCATTGCCTTTCTTTGGGATTGGAATGAAGACTGACCTTTTCCAGTCCTGTGGCCACTGCTGACTTTTCCAAATTTGTTGGCATATTGAGTGCAGCACTTTCACAGCATCATCTTTCAAGATTTGAAATAGCTCAACTGGAATTCCATCACCTCCACTAGCTTTGTTCGTAGTGATGCTCTCTAAGGCCCACTTGACTTCATATTCCAAGATGTCTGGCTCTAGGTCAGTGATCACGCCATGGTGATCATTTTGGTCGTGAAGCTCTTTTTTGTACAGTTCTTCTGTGTATTCTTGCCATCTCTTCTTAATATCTTCTGCTTCTGTTAGGTCCACACTGTTTCTGTCCTTTATTGAGCCCATCTTTGCATGAAATGTTCCCTTGGTATCTCTAATCTTCTTGAAGAGATCTCTTGTTTTTCTCATTCTGTTGTTTTCCTCTATTTCTTTGCACTGATCGCTGAGGAAGGTTTTCTTATCTCGCCTTGCTATTCTTTGGAACTCTGCATCACATCATCTGGTGATGTCCATGTGTAATGCTTATGCATATATGCCCTCTTTTTTGCATTTCCTTCACATTTAGGTCACATTCTCTTCTATACAGAAGGTTCTCATTAGTTATCTAGTTTATACATAGTGTCAATAGTATATGTATGTCAGTCCCAATCTCCTAACTCATCTCACCCTAACTCCCCTTCCCCAGTTGGTGTCCATGTTTGTTTTCTATGTCTGTGTCTCTATTTCTGCTTTGCAAATAGGTTCATTTTACCATTTTTTTAGATTCCTCAATACCTCATTTCTTTTAAACAGTTGTCTTCACAAATAATATTTTCTGGTATTAATCTGTTCTACACTGTGATTAATTTTCAGTAGAATTCTTTGTAGTCTTGTAAACTTACACTGGCTTTTCAGTTATCTCCCAACAATGAAATATTTGGGTCCAGGCATAGTGGCTTGCTGTTCCATGTACAACTGTGCGTCTTGGAGCAGTGGGTGTGTTTGCATTACTTTAAGGACATGTAGTGGGGGCGGCTGGAGAGGTGAGTAAAGCAAGATGTATTTCAAAGGAGCTCTTGAATTCCACTTGGAAAGCATTTTATTTCTTATTAATTATTTCAAACCTTAAGGCACATGTTCCTCCTTACCACCAGATAAGACTGACCCCAAAAGGGTAGTCATCATCAATGACTGCACTTTATAAAAATGCAAAGGTCACAGGGAGTTAAAGATCCATCACAGCTCTTGAGACAGAGAGGAAAGGTGGACAGGAGGTGAGAGGGAGGGGGTTCCTCATGCCTACCAAGCACTTTGAAGATAAAAAGCCCTAATGAGTGTTAACGATGCCAGTGATAACCAAAATAACACATTCTTAAACATTTAGTTAGTTACCTCCTCCATAACATTTTTGGGTTGTGGAATAACGTGGTCTTGATTTTTTTTTTCTTTTTTTAATCGTACAATGGCTGAAGAAGAAAAAATAGATGTACTTAAATCATTAATAGGTACCCAAGCCAAAGTCTCAAGGACCCTTAATGTTCAGCTTCAAAGAAGTAAGAAAGATAAGCAGGAGCAACTGGATAAAAGGTAAATTAAGCAACCGAACCCCTGCCTACTCCAGTGAAGTTACAAGGAATGAAGGAAACACTTGTCATGTTTCATCATAGAAATATTTTTTATTGTTATGGCTGAACATGGGTATCTTTATACAAATGACTTTCATATCATTTATAAGTAAAAGGAGAAGCATATGTTTTTGTATCCTCTATTAGTTTTAGCTATTTACAAAAACTCCCACTATAGCATTAGCCTCCAGGATAATTACTAACTGATCATTGGTAGGATCATGTCCACTTAAGGGTGCTGTAGGATTCAAACATTAATTATATCTATTAAAAGAAAAGCCTATTATAATTAAATTCAAATATGCAAGTTAAAAGAAAAGTGAGTTAATTGATGCTTTTGAACTGTGGTGCTGGAGAAGACTCTTGAGAGTCCCTTGGACTGCAAGGAGATCCAACCAGTCCATTCTAAAGGAGATCAATCCTGGGTGTTCATTGGAAGGACTGATGCTAAAGCTGAAACTCCAATACTTTGGCCACCTCATGCAACGAGTTGACTCACTGGAAAAGAGTCTGATGCTGAGAGGGATTGGGGGTGGGAGGAGATGGGGACGACAGAGAATGAGATGGCTGGATGGCATCGCCGACTCGATGGACATGAGTTTGAGTGAACTCCGGGAGTTGGTGATGGACAGGGAGGCCTGGCGTGCTGTGATTCATGGAGTCGCAAAGAGTCGGACATGACTGAGCGAATGAACTGAACTGAACTAAACTGAACTGAATGAGTTAAAAAAAAACAGTTGCTTTAGCTTAATAAACTTAAAACAACTTAGCTTTTAAACTCATAATTATACCATTGAATTTTAATAAAATGTAATTGCTCATGATAATAATGCTTATTAACATTTTATTTCTGGATTAAGTGTTTTGAGTATGTGAGTACATCCTATTGGCCAATTTGCAACTGAAGTGATTTCTGTGGGTCTATTTTTTTTTTTTTTTAACAAATACATTTAAAGGAAAGGGAAGGAGTGATCCTTTCCTGGTCCGAATAATTACTTTCCTGAAGAATAACGTCTATTAGTGGATCTCTCTCTCTTACCTGGTGAAGTAGACAGAATATTGTGGAACTCAGGAAACATGGGTTGAGTTACACTGGTCTCAGGAAAAGAGCTACTATTGATGAAGAGAACTTTGTCAAACAGTTTTCTACAGCTTGATCTTGAACTTCATAGATGCCAGCCTCTTAATATATATACTCAGGCTCTCCTGGAAACTTTGCAGACCCAAGCATGCTGCACAAGCTACAATAAAAGTGAAGTCAAGATCTAATGGGTAAAGGTCCCTTTTCTCTATAGGTCTTTATGTAGATGGTACAAAATTTATTAATTTTAAGCCACAATGATGCTGAGTTCTGTGTTGAAGTAGAGCACAGAGGATATTCTAGAATGGAGTTGTTAGTGTCAGGCACCGGTAGGCAGGACATATAAGAAATGGAAATCAAGGTTAGTTAATATACTGGTAGAGAAAGAAAGACACCTCCAAGATGACTGGTCGCCCTGTCAGATTTATAAATATTTCAAGATATCTCCAATATAACAGATACTATTCTTAGAGGAGGCATGCACCCTCCAATTTTCCCCAGATAGTGGAATAGCTATTGTGCAAAAATTAAATCTTGCTCAGAGAATTCTCCCAGTTAAATAAATTCACAGGCAATTAGCGAATACTGACTAGCATCCTCCTGAGGCTATAACCAGGAAGGTTTTTCTTTGTCCTACTTCACTAAAACACTTCTGAGTCATTGCTAGTCTTTGGAAACATATGTGTTGTCTTTTAGGAATATCACTGCCTCCTGGATAATCACTTTGGACACCGGGGAATGACTTCCTTTGAGGCCAATACTATGATTATCTTGCACATTCCATTAATTTATTGGCGTTTCTAAAAAGTGTGACAGAGCAGAGGTTCGGCATTGGGTGAATTCAAATTCTGAAGTCTTTAAGGAAGCACATTTATTTCCACTGAAGATGGTGTAGTTGCATAAGAAACTTCAGCTTCACCTAAGCATTAAGTATCTCTATGGTTGAAATAGGATAATAATAAAATGGGTGTGTTTGTGTATGTATGTGTGTTTAATACCTTGGACTTCTAGCTCATAACAGGAAAATAATTTGTATGTTAGTTTCCTTTAATCTTTGAACTTGGTCTTATAAGTGTTTTTTAAACTTGATCTCTCAGAGAATATGAAAAAGAGAGGTGTTTTATTCAAATGTGGAGCTTCTTTCTGATTCTGACATCATTTTATTGTTATATTTATCATATTATTGTTGGAATGTCTCTATGATATTATGATACTTCATATTATAGAACTTCTAGTGAGAGATAATGAAAAACGCAAATAGATATAATTTGGGATTCGAAATAGAGCAGACAATGCAGTTTAGCTTTGGGTATAAAGTGGTCTTGTAGTTGATTTAATGTACTGTTTAAAACTAATAACTTTTGAGGGTAAGTCTGTATTTTCCTTAATATTTTCCCCAAGAAAACACCAAGGAAAATAGGGATTGGCATGAACCCAAAAAGGTCCCAAGGAACCTGTCCCAATAGTCTGTTGTTCTCCATTCAGTCCCCCAGGGTAATGGGCACCCCTTGGGAGATAATAGGCAAAATGAGGCTAAGGCTTAATCAAAGGGTTAAACTGGGAAATCCTAATTAGTGATGCACTTAATTCCACTGTCAACAGTTCCTTACACCTAAAAACATACATTAGTATAATCCTGGGTCTCTCTCCATCCCCTCCCTCATGCCTTCCCTGGCTATGAGGAGATACTAGGAGATACTACAGGTAACTCAAAGAGAGAAAGTAGTCAGGTCCCTCTCTCTTTCCTTTCTTTAAGAGTAAGCTCCTACAGAACACTCCTGCTCTGCCACACACTGAGCCACTTCACAGCTGGTGGTGGAGGTGACAGAGAGTTCAGAAACCAGGAAGGGCTGGGGATGCACGCGAGCCAAATAGCATCAAGAGGTTCAATTATGTACATCATATTCTTTAATCTTTGCTTTACCAGTAACGAAGGTCTCCACTCCATCTTCCTTATTTTCTTTATTTCTTAATTTGCTTTCAGTCTGGTAGGAGAATAGAAGTATTATTATTATGGGGGCCCTCAAACCTCCAACATTATAAATGTCGTATTGAAGATGCTACCAATCTTTCACTAGTATTCAGTAACAGAGCCAAGATAGGAAGCCTGTTACTTAGTTTTGGTGTTAATAAGTGGGTTCTCCTACCAAATCTATGAAGTAGATCAATGGCCAAGGTTAGAAATATATTGATTACAAAAGAGGAAGACTATTTAGTGATAAAATCGCAACCTTATTAGAATAAGAGAAGCGGAATGCCTTCCTCTGATCATATTTCATTTCGTTTAATGGCTTTCTTTCCAATACAGGAAAAAGAGGTGATTAAGAAGTTGATTCCCAGGGTTTAGTGGTTCAAAGTAAGGAAAAAAACCTGAAAAATTGATGGAATATTTTGGTAATGCTGTGTCCCCCATCTATGAGTTTTCTCCTGTTTAATTCCCTCCCTCCACACACACACTATTAATATTAGCGAATGTGTATGTGATTCTGATCATGTTCAGACAGCATGCTAAGTGCTCATACATATATCACCTCACTAATTATCACAATTCTTCAAGTAGGTACCATTTATTTTTCAAATGAGACACCTGAGGCTTCGAGAGGTTACATAAATTGTCTGTGGTTGCAAATATGGTAATTGACAGAGCTATATTCAAACCCAGGTTGCCTGAATCCAAAGCCCAAATACCAAACCCCTCAGCCAAACTGCCTTTTGGATTCTATACCAATGAAAATCAACATGTGCAATGGCTGCAGCTGAGATTTCTTGCACCACCTGTGATGTTATTTTTTTCAATTACTTTTTTTATCTACATAATATGCTACTGAAGAGAGAGTTCAGCTTTTTTTGATAAAAGTATACATATCCACCTAGTATCTCAAGTCCCATTTCTTCTTGGCTCATAAAGGTTCAGATTTCATGAGTTCTGTCTCATGCATTTTTTTTTTTTTCAGCCAGAAGAAAACAGAGATTTTATGTATACCCTGTCATTTACTAAAATAAATCAAGGACAATTGTCTTGACTAGTCTGACATAAGATCTGATCACAAGGACATAACTGTGTAAAATGATTAAACAAGAACAACTCCTGAAAAAGAGATGAACGATTATACAAAAACTTTTCGAAGGTTATTATAAAGGAAGTAGAATAAAATCAAGCAGAATCAGCATGGCACAGGCAATTTGAGCTCTCTCCCATTTGTCCAATAACCAAATTTAATAGAAATGTAGGACTTCCATTAAAAATTTAACTTCACATGTTTCATTCTATCTTGAAAATGCATTTGCTCATCATATGCAGACTAATGGTATGCATACAAAATGCAGTTTATAATGTATTATGGAATACCACTAAATGCTTTATACTCTTAAAAATGTTTCCTTTTAATAATACAATCCAGCATACATAATTTAAACTCAATGCCTTTGCTAAGTGTATACAGTTAGCTTTAATTTAGATTTGTCACCTAATAGAGGACACAAAGAATTTTGATATTGAATCAATTAAAAAATTATCTTATATGTCATAATACATTGCAACATATTTTATTTTGTCTATCATTTATTGCCTATGTTGCTAATCATATATCAGAAACAAGGTGTCATTAAACATTTCCAGCAACATTTTGAGATACATTTTCTTTACTATTGTTTATAGAAAATAAAGACTTTATTTCAGAGAAGTGATATGAAAATGAGCAATGTCATACAGCTGGTTAGCATCCAAGAGGATCCACAAAGGGCACATAGTTTATGCTTTCATTTACTAGGCTGTCTTACCTCCCCAAATGCTAAGGATTGAATCTCATTAACCTTTTCTTGGTAGTCTACAGTTGCTACTTCTTTCATTTTTTAATTGCAGAGTTTCAATCCTTATGAGGTTTTTAAGTGTAATTTCTTTTTCAGCTTTTTATCTTTCAGTTCTATCCCCAGAATCCTTGTAACCACTAAACTGGATTAAAGACTTGAGTCTAGATGAGATTAAAGATTAAGAAGCTTGAGGATAACAAGATAAACATTTAATAACTTTTGTCTTCAGAGTAGAAATATGGAAAGCTTAAGAATGCAAAGAGATGGACAACAACAAGATGGCAGCTGCTTTGGGCCTTTTGTGAGTGTAGAACTATTTCAGTATCTTAACAATTAAAGCCATTATCTCAGGCTGCAATTCAGTCTCTTAGAATCTGATAGATTTCTGCACAAGCCTAGCATCAGTGAACTTAATCTCCTTAAGAGAAAAGTAATGATTGCCACTTAGAAATGATTTCCAATTGTCTTAATCCTGTAGGAATGTAGCATAGATATAAAAACAATTCTCCTACCCTTATCCATAGTTTTCCTTTCCTTTCTTTATTTTCTCTCTACCTAAAGGAAAGAATCAGTTAAAAAGCCAGCTGATAGTTCTGCTTTAAATTCAGGAGGTGGTTTTATGAGAACCCAGGAACTAATTTTTTTTAAGTTCTTAATTAAAAAAATACAAATTTTATCTACTCATTCTCATGAAATATAGTTAAACAATTATAGCAGATTAGTTTATAATGTTTAACTGTGGCAAAAGTGAAAGTGAAAGTCACTCAGTCCTCTCCCACTCTTTGCGATCCACCCCATATACTATACAGTTCATGGAATTCTCCCGGCCAGAATACTGGAGTGGTAGCCTTTCCCTTCTCCAGGAGATCTTCCAAACTTATGGGTCAAACCCAGTTCTCCTGCTTTGCAGGCAGATTCTTTACCAGCTGAGCCACAAGGGAAGCCCAAGAATACTGAAGTGGGTAGCCTATCCTTTCTCCAGCGGATCCTCCCGACCCAAGAATTGAACTGGAGTCTCCTGCTTAGCAGGCAGATTCTTTACTAACTGAGCTATCGGGGAAGCCCAATTGTAGTAAAGTCCAAAAATAATAGCAGTTTTTCTTTATTTTATTATATCCATTGTTTAGAATTGTTGCATTGTTTTCACCTAACATCTTTAGACCTTCCAGAACAATGTTGACTAGTAATGGCAATAGGAAGCATCATCAACTTGTTTCTTTTACTTACAGCTTCCTAAGAGAGCATCAGGCTTCCCAGGTGGCTCAGTGGTAAAGAATCCACCTGCCAATGCAGGAGATGTGGGTTTGATCCCTGAGTTGGGAAGATCCCCTGGAGAAGGATGTGGCAAACTTCTCCAGTATTCTTGCCTGGGAAATCCCATGAACAGAGGAGCTTGGTGGGCTACAGTCCATGGGGTCACAAAGAGTCACACACAACTTAGCAACTAAACAACAACAACAAAGTGAGTATTTCTCTTTCTTTAAAATTAGAAATGGATGTCAAATTTTATCTAATACGTAATCAATATCTATGAAGATAACCCCTTTTTCACCTTATATGGTCACAGAGTTGTGCATTACTGAACGACTGAGCATGCATGCACATCATAATACAGCAAATAGCCATATTGAAATAATTCTCTATTTCTGGAGTAAATCAACCCTGGCCATGAAGTATTAATATTTTAGTATTTTCTTGGATTCTAATTGATAATATTACATTTAGCATTTTTTCTACAAACATTCTCATGAAATTTGGGCCAGAGGTATGTGTGAGTGTGTGTGTGTGTGTGTGTGTGTGTGTGTGTTGTATTCATCACCACTGATTTTCACAGCAGACTAATGTTGTTGCTGCTTAGTTGCTCAGTAATGCCCAGCTCTTTGCGACCCCATGGACTTTAGCCTGCTGGGCTCCTCTGTCCATGGGATTCTCCAGATACTGGAGTGGGTTGCCATTTCCTCTCCAGGGGATCTTCCCAACCCAGGGATCAAACCCATGTCTCCTGAATTGGCAGGCAGATTCTTTTACCAATGAGTCACCAGGGAAACCCAGACTAATGTTAGGATGAGTCAAAATATTAAATAATTTTTCTATGCTATGGAATAATTGAAATGATAATTAACCATTGCCTGAAGTTTTAATAGGCCTTACCTATACATTACCTGGATTTTATGTCTTTTATACTAGATCTTTGACATTTTACACTTCTTCTCTAGTATTGGTTTGATTAACTTTTGTATTTTCATTTTTTTTGGTCCAAGTTTGATCACCTACATTTAAATGCAAAATCCTTCAATTTTTTTGCTTTTCAAATACACATACTGAAGTATATCTATTATTCCCAGAATTTTAAAAAAATCTCTTATTCATCTCTAGCTTTGTCTCTGTTCTTCTTAATGATATGCTTATGTATTTTTTTTATATATATTACCTGGTCAGGGAACTGAACCTGGTCAGAACAGAAAAAAAAAAAACCAGGAAAAAATCAGCTTTTGTTGTTTTCTATGTTTTTAAATTTTATTTTTAAGACTTCCCTGCCACACTTTCTTAGATTATATAGTTGTGTCATTACATTCATTTTTATCTTTCTTGTTTTCTAATAAGATTATAATATATCACTTCCCTGCTCTTCCATCAGTTGGCTAAATTCCATGCTTAATCTGGAGTTTTAATTCTATTTTATTGTGTGCTTCTTAGTTTATTATATAAAATTATTTTATATATCTTAAAATTATAATTTATTGCATATTTTATATTTATTATATAAATATATATTTATTACTTATTTTATTGATTTATATACTCTTTATACTTAGTTGGAAGTTTCAGTTTATTTTTTTGCTTTCATTTTATTTTTCTCAGTATTATTTCTTATAATCCATGCCTTCCTTTTTCTGAATTCATATTTAAATTTTGATTTGTTTTGTTACTCTTTTAGAATTGTGTATTTGTATGAAATGTAAGTTCTTTCATTTGAAGAAAATATCTACAATTTATCTTCACATTGAAAGCTAATTTAACTGAACATGGGATTTGAGATTCAAATTTACTTTGTCTGGAGCCATTGTTTCTCTGACTTATAGCCTCTAGTCAATGAGAAACCTAGGCTTAATCTGAATATTAATCTTTAGTAGATAGCTTTTGAATTTTTATCTCATTACTAAGCTATTATTGTTTTTATTATTATTGATTAAAAATATCCCACTGGTATATTTTAGTATTGGTCAGTTATAGTTTTCATAGAAATTGATGAGCCTTTTGATCTTTGCTATCTCTTCAACTCTAGAATGTTTTTATTAAATTGTTTTTTTTATTTTTGGCTGTGTTGGGTTTTCGTTGCTGCAGGGACCCTTCTCTAGTTGTGGCAAGCAGGGGCTGCTCTCTAGTTGCGGTGCAGTTTTCTCATTATGGTGGCTTCTCTTGTGGAGCACAGGCTCTAGGACATGTGGGCTTCCATAGTCGTGTTTCCAGGGCTCAAGAGCACAGGCTCAATAGTGTGGCCCATGGACTTAGTTGCACTAAAGCATGTGGGATCTTCCCACATCAGGTATTGAACCCCTATCTCCCGCATTGGCAGGCAGATTCTTTACCACAGAGCCCCCAGGGACGTCTGACTCTAGAATATTTTTTCTATTATTTTACTTTTTACTCTCTTTTCCGTCTTGTCTATATTCTTTCCTTCTGGAAATTCTATTATATAGATTATATAGATTTATTTTCTGACTCTTGAATTTTCATATATTTTCATATATTTTTTCATCCCTTTTTGAAATGGAGGACTGGCTATCTTTTTCCTTACTAACTAGCTTTTCTGTTGTCCCACTCTATTTTTAAACTTGTCTTTGACTTTTTTCTTACTCATTTTGCTAATCAAATAATTTTATTTCCAATATCACAATCATTTCTGCATTATTTTATGGAAACATTATCTCTCTGAATGTCTCTGAAGAAAGCATTGATTATTTTTGCCTTTTTAAAATGTATCTCTTGGGCTTCCCTGGTGGATCAGTGGTAAAGAATTCATCTTTCAGTGCAGGAGATAGGTTTGATCTCTGGTCTGGGAAGATCCCACACACCTCAGGGCAACTCAGCCCGTGTGCCGTAACTGCTGAACCCACGGACTCTTCAGAGCATAAGAGTTCATGCTCTGAAACAAGAGAAGGCACTGCAATGAGAAACCTGTACACCACAACTTGAGAATACCCCCTGCTCACCACAAACAGAGAAAGCCCTAAGGCAGCAATGAAGACCCAGCACAGTTAAAGAAAAGAATTAAAAATAAACAAATGGAATGTATCTCTTTAAAAAAGTATTTTTAACTTTTGTGCTTCTCTATCTTGATGCTGGCCCTCCTTCACTATTTTCTGGGGCATGGTTATCTGCTAGTGTCTTGTGTGTAAAGACCTTTTGCCTATCTTTGGATGCTGGATACAAGGATGGCATTTACCTTGTTAGTTGAGGAGAAAGCACAGGCATGTATGTTGTGACAGGGACTGATAGTGGATGTTCTGAGTTTTTGAAATTCTTGCAGGGTCTGTGATTACTCAGGCACGTTTACTTAAACATACTATTATCTTTACAACAAAAATTTGTTTTATTAGCGTGTACACAGTCACAATATCTACTGAAGATAATTTAATGGATCAGAATACAAATATAACTTAAGATTTATTTTGTCCTATAATCCGATGTTAAAGCAGAGTTTATTATTCAGTATCCAGGTAGACAATCTCCAGACTTTAGAACTGAAAATAATTGTCTGAATCCTAATCCTAATTTTTTTACATTACTAGCTATGAGAATTTGAGCATTACTTAACTTTTCTGGGTCTGTTTTCTTGTCTGTAAAATGTGGTTATAGTAGTAATTAGTCAACACTATGTATGAATATGAAAATCTATAACAAATGTAACATCCAGAATAGTGCATAGAACATATCTGTTGCTCAGCTGACATCAGTCACCTTTCCAGTGTGCAGTTAGGTAGATGAAAATAGCATAATCTAGTATAAGAAAGTGAGCCAGTTTGGGAATAGGGACAGCTCTTCTATTAGGAATTTAAGATTTATTAAACTCATAGATATATCTATTTTTACATGGAGAAAAGTGCTTACTTTTTTCTTTACCACTTGTGACTGGCTCTTTGAAATAATAAAAAGATAGCTATGCAAACACCTGTCAAAATTCAGCTGTCATTTATTGAAAGGTAGTTTCTAAATATTAGAGACATTCAGCAAATAGTTGGTAAATGAAAATTATGTTATAGATACTATTCTAAATTTTGGAAATTGGAGTATTAGTAAATATGTTGATTTAATTAAGATACTTTGTAAAGGAAACAAAGTAGATTTAGATTCTAGGTTTGCCATTATTTCTATTCACATTACGTGTTCAGCTATCCAGTATCATATGATGACTGCAGGAAATGCTTTCTCCAAAATATTATCCCATAATATATGTATATGGTCATTTATATATTAAGATTTCTGTAGAAAATAGTGTGAGCTCACCCCATTGCATTGTCTTGCAGTTACAGGTTCACAGTATTCTTTATTCTTTATTATTTAGTGAAATATTAGTGAAGGCATTTAGTAATCACAGGTTAATGCTAATTGATTTGTCACTTAATTATCTTTCTTTATGTCAGCAGAGACCTAGGGAAGCCTGAAGGCATTACATTTTTTTGAGGAAAAAAGAGCTGAAAATTTGTAATGAGGTGAACAAAGGAGTTATAGCACGGCCTTATGATGGTTTGAGGATTATACTGAATACAGATTTTACCCAATTCTTAATTGCTTTGTTGAATTCTTTGGAATGCTGAATGCATGTAGGGTCCACATATGAGCTTCTTTCCATACATGAGCTTCCATTTCTTGCTCTTGCCTGATAGGGCTCCTGAGGGGTTTTGAGGTCCCATCCTGATATTTAACCTTTTATCCTTTTTCAAAGCATATGGGTTTATTTACCCCTTTAGAGTTTGCCAAAACAAAGTAAAAAAAGTCCCTGCTCTGTGCTCTAAAACAAGAGATTTATTAGAAAGGATACCATGTAGCAGAGATAAAATATGTGATTAACAGAGGGCAAAGTGATTCCAGATGCTGTTCTATTGGCCATTTGGCCTCCTTGATGGGTCACTCATGGGTTTCTGCCACAGTTGTCCTGGCCTTGCCATCACCCTATGCAGTTTCTGCAAAGGGCAGTCAGAGGGCTGAGTGGACAGGTGACATGCAGATCTAATTCATAATTTTGGTGAGTCTCGATTGGATCTCTTTGGGGTCTCACAAAGCAAAATTGTCTTTGCCTTTGTTTTTTCCCTACTCCAACCAGTGTCACTTGCTTCTCCAGGTATGCACTATAGTCATTCTTCAAATCAACAATGTGTGAGAATTGGGCCCCCAAAGACCAATATTTTCTGGACTTTTGAAGTAAGGACTCTGTGATCAGTTGCCTTCTACCCAAGCAGCAGCTTCTCAAACAAGCATGAGGCTACAAGGAGGTGCTAGGAAGCTAAGATTGCACAATTTATCCAAGGAACACAAGGTCTAGGAGAACAATAAATCATTGTTCCCATAATCACCTTCAGACTAAAACCAGGGCTTTTCTCTGTTTGCAAAGGGAGATTTATCTGGTAAAGGGCAAGAGGATGTAGCATAATGAATGTTTTGAAGAAAAATGTCAGAGTGTGTATTTGTTAAGTATTTCAAAGAGGCCTCTTGGACTACTTCAGGTGTGTGGTTCACCAACTCTCCTTGTCCGGAAGGAAGGACATATCAAGGATATTCCTTTCCAAAGAGGAGTGATGTTAATATCTGTTAGTTAAATTTACTTAAGGAACATTTCCTTTCATATGGTTTATAGTTTTGGCTTGGATATTCTAAAATATTCCATAGTAATCACAGATTTAAAATAATTACTTATGATGACTCACTTTTCTTGTTTGCTACATTCATTTTTTTTTTTTTTCATGTAATAATATGTACTGGGTACGTGAGTCCTAGGTTATGCTGCCTAACTGAAATCTCAAAGACTTTGGATACTAGAGCTCATGCAAACTCTGCTGTATATCAAAAGGCTTCCCAGGGTAGCTTTCAAGTGAGAACTCAGGAATCCTCCATCTCTGGCTCCATGGTCTCAACCTGTGGCTTTGTGGTTTCCATAGCAGGAGAAAAGAGTATGGGACTCACATTTCCTCTTAAATGCTTTGACTCATAAATGACACACATTATTTTTGTACAAAGAAATGATCACATAACTCTACCTAACTGAAAGAGGCTGGAAAATATGGAGCAACATATAGATACTTAGTAATTGGTAAATCCCTCTATCTTATTGAGCAAGCTGTTTTTCCTTTCCTTCCCGGTATTTACCATATCTTTAAATCCTATTCCATGTTAGTCTCCTTACTATTTATATGTGGACAAATGATAAGTAGTAAACTTGTTCATTCAGTTTAAAGAGACAATCAGGACTAGTGACATTAGTAATAGGATGATTTAGAAAACACGTTTCTATGTGATTCTATCATACAAGATATATGCTTCCTCAGAATAGAGATGAATGATGACCATGAAGGACATCTGGGAAATTTATTTTGAATAATTAAGTTTAGGAGAATACCTTTCAAGGAATAAGTTTCCATTGCCCTCTTCAAAAAAAAAAAAAAACAAAAAACCCAAACCAAATACATCCTGCTCTAAAATTTCCTCGTTCATTGCAGTCTGGGCAACTTCCTATTACCCATCCTTCTTGATCACTCAACATTTATGTGAATGATATCTTGGTTCCCTAGTTCACTGCCATCACATTGCCAATGATTCTCCAACCACATTATCGACATATCTCCATGGTCTCATTCAGTGTATTGTCAACACCAGAATGTGCACTACATTAAAATTCATGAATTTAAATATTCTTCAGTAGTCATATAATATCCAATTTGGGAAAAATTTGAGAATGAAAGGATATCCTATTAATTTTTACCAATCATATGCAGAAACAACAGGAATAAACAAGGATTATTCTCAATAAGAAGGAATATCATCCTTCTAAATACGTGACTCTGACTCCATCTTTCTGTCTCTTCAGTTCAAGTGCAAGTGCTGACTTATATAATCTTAGATCTTAGAAACAGAGTTAATTTATTGACTTCTTTTTGTTCTTAGTATTTGACATGGCTCAGACAGTAAAGCGTCTGCCTACAATGTGGGAGACCCGGGTTCAGTCCCTGGGTTGGGAAGATCTTCTGGAGAAGGAAATGGCAACCCACTCCAGTCTTCCTGCCTGGAAAATCCCATGGACAGAAGAACCTGGTAGGCTACAGTCCATGGGGTCTCAAAGAGTCAGACACGATTGAGTGACTTTCACTTTCTTTCTGTCTTTAGCATCCTCCTGCTGTTGATTCTCTTTTCATTGCTCTTACAGTCCATGGTTCATCATTGCAATTATTTCATGTAAAATATATTCATTTCCATTATCCTTATTTTTCTCTATTTGGAAAAATCCCAAAATCTGTCTTCTATGGGTCTGGTCAGTTGTACAACACATATGGACATTACGTCATGATCTCTAACCTCAAAGACGGCTTACCACTCTATTCAACAGTGCTCCTTTTCATTTATTTTAGAACATCTAAATATTGCTAATTCCAACGGGCATTTCCCTCACCATCTGATTCATCTTCCCTTTTCTTCGCAACAGCGGACAACTCCATGGGGCCACTCCAGATTCAGAGGTCTCTGTGGGGACTGCAGAGGCATCCACTGAGACAGTATCAACCCAGTTTCTCCCTGCAACAGTTCAGCACACTTGCTTCCCCGTATAGATGGTGACTTTCTGGATGCCGATCTCCAAGTCTGCTTTCCAGAGAACACAATCTGTGTTACTAACTTAACCTCATTTTTCAGGTATCAGCTTAAATGTTATTTCCTATCAACAGCACTTTCCTGTCCTCTTCTCACATAGACTCAAACCCCTCCCCATAGAAATGCTCTCGTGTGGAATTCTATTGTTTCTGCTTATAGTTCTTATCATACTTTGTTACTGTATATTTATTATTTACTATATATTTGCTTCTTGAGGAAGAGGGCAGGAGCAATGACTGTTTTGTTTGCCAAAATATCTGTCCCGAGTACTTAGCATAACGCTTAAATAATTGGGAGAATAATTAACCCATCATTGCTGCTAGCTGGTACCCAAAACTTTTCTTAAGAATATAACATTTTAAAGAAAATATATATTATATACACGTCAACATTATATATTTAAATAAACAACTAAGAATGTATCTAGTTGTTTACCTCAGGATAATTTTTTTTGGACATAATGCAAACTAAAATCTTGCAGACCACTAGGGCCTTAGTAGCAGACTTTTAGCAGCACTTAATTGACTCTCAAAGCAAATGCTATATTCGAATATTCAGACTGTGAACATGACTATAATCTCTTCTGAAGAATTAAGGCTATACTTAGTAAAGGTATACTCAAAATTCTCCAAGCCAGGCTTCAGCGATATGTGAACAGTGAACTCCCAGATGTTCAAGCAGGTTTTAAAAAGGCAGAGGCACCATAGATCAAATTGCCAACATCTGCTGGATCATGGAGAAAACAACGGAGTTCCAGAAAAACATCTATTTCTCCTTCATTGACTGTGCCAAAGCCTTTGACTGTGTGGATCACAATAAACTGTGGAACATTCTGAAAGAGATGGGAATACCAGACCACCTGATCTGCCTCTTGAGAAACCTGTATGCAGGTCAGAAAGCAACAGTCAGAACTGTACATGGAACAACAGACTGGTTCCAAATAGAAAAGGAGTACGTCAAGGCCGTATATTGTCACCTTGCTTGTTTAACTTATATGCAGAGTACATCATGAGGAATGCTGGGCTGGAAGAAGCACCAGCTGGAATCAAGATTGCTAGGAGAAATATCAATAACCTCAGATATGCAGATGACACCACCCTTATGGCAGAAAGTGAAGAGGAACTCAAAAGCTTCTTGATGAAAGTGAAAGAGGAGAGTGAAAAGTTTGGCTTGAAGCTCAACATTCAGAAAACAAAGATCATGGCATCTGGTCTCATCACTTCGTGGGAAATAGGTGGAAAAACAGTGGAAACAATGTCAGACTTTATTTTTTTGGGCTCCAAAATCACTGCGGATGCCGATTGCAGCCATGAAATTAAAAGACACTTACTCCTTGAAAGGAAAGTTATGACCAACCTAGATAGTATATTAAAAAACAGAGACATTACTTTGCCAACCAAGGTCCGTCTAGTCAAGGCTATGGTTTTTCCCGTGGTCATGTATGGATGTGTGAGTTGGATTGTGAAGAAAGCTGATAGCCAAAGAATTGATGCTTTTGAACTGTGGTGCTGGAGAAGACTCTTGAGAGTCCCTTGGACTGCAAGGAGATCCAACCAGTCCATTCTAAAGGAGATCAGTCCTGGGTGTTCATTGGAAGGACTGATGCTATAGCTGAAATGCCAATATTTTGGCCACCTCATGCGACGAGTTGACTCACTGGAAAAGACTCTGATGCTGGGAAGGATTGGGGGCAGGAGGAGAAGGGGATGACAGAGAATGAGATGGCTGGATGGCATCACCGACTCTATGGACATAGTTTGAGTGAACTCCAGGAGTTGGTGATGAACAGGGAGGCCTGGCATGCTGTGATTCATGGGGTCGCAAAGAGTCGGACACGACTGAGTGACTGAACTGAACTAAACTGAAGTAAAGGTAATATTTGCCATATGTGCTTTATGTTGGGAAGTTTTTTTTGTTTTTTTTTTTTTAAACCAGCTCCCTGCATTTGTGATTAGTTGGATCTTTTTGAGTAATTAAATACTTACTTACATTAAGTAAAACATACTAAATTCCATACAGCAATGACAATAAGCTTCACAGCCATGAGGTAATAGATTTCAGTGAAGTAACTCATATCTTGTCCTTGATTGATTAATTAGTAAATGACACAAGGAATTTTAGATAATTTGTTACAGAAAAAATGGAAAGTAAAACATTCCTGGACTAGTTGGATCTTCTTGCAGTCCAAGGGACTCTCAAGAGTCTTCTCCAACCCCACAGTTCAAAAGCATCAATTCTTCCTTGCTCAGCTTTCTTTATAGTCCAACTCTCACATCCATACATGACTACTGGAAAAACCATAGCTTTGACTAGATGGTATTGTAACAACTAACTCATTGTTGAATCTCAGACTAAGCCCAATATCTGGCCCATAGTTGGCATGCAATTAATGTTTATTGAATGAATATAGGAACATATCAATCAAAATTGTATAAATAAATGTGCTTTCACATGCCTTATTGAAGTTTATTGTAATAAACTATGAAACAGGCAGCAGATTTGCTATAAAATCCACTTGACAATGAGACAACCAAGAATCAGATCACTTAAATTCAATGTCTTAGTCAGGCATTGTTGGTTGAAATGAAGAGAAACTCACTAAGTGTAACTCAGAAAGAAATGAGAACTTTTTCCAACAACACAAGTAAATATCATGGAATAGTGAAGTTGAGAATAGAGCCAGGACTCAGAAGAAACTGGAAAGTCACAAGACAGTTAATCACATGCTCTCTCTGTCCCTCTGCATCTCCCTACCTCTTTCTTTCTCTCTCTCTCTCAGCTATATAGTCTCTTCTCTCTCTCTCTGCTTCTTAAATCTTTTTCTTTCTGTAGAACAACTCCTGCTTTCTCTTAGTTTTGCTACTCAATGATGTTGGCATCCTGGTATATTTGCCTTGCCATGGTTCCAAACTGGGCTTTGGTGGACTCCATATGGGCTTCCCTGGTGGCTCAGAGGTTAAAGCGTCTGCCGCCAATGCGGGAGACCCGGGTTTGATCCCTGGGTTGGGAAGATCCCCTGGAGAAGGAAACGGTAACCCACTCCAGTATTCTTGCCTGGAGAATCCCATGGACGGAGAAGCCTGGTAGGCTATAGTCCATGGGGTCGCAAACAGTTGGACACGACTGAGCGATGGAACGGAACGGAATATGACTAGAAGCTACTACCATTTGAATAGAACTTTTGATTTTAATTATGATAAGAAAATACATGACCTTTAGATTAGACAATGAATGTGGGGCGTGTACCATTGGTCTATAATTATAGGGCTGGAATCTGCAGCAGTTCCCCTTTTGTGGTCTGAGGATAAAGTACACATAGTAGTCCAAGCTGACACTCCTAATAAGTAATCAAGTAGAACCTGAGTGCAGAGATTTTAATTCCTGGTTCAGTTCTCATTCAAATATAGCATATATTAATGAGCAGCAGCTATGTGCCTGTAACTGTGCTAGGCCCCAGGATATAAGTCTACTTCATTGACTACACTAAAGCCTTTCTTGTGTTACTCACAGTGAACTTGTGGAAAATTCTTAAAGAGATGGGTATACCAGACCACCTTATCTGCTTCCTGAAAAAGCTGTATGCATGTCAAGAAGCAACAGTTAGAAATGCACATGGAACAAGGGACTAGTTCAAAATTGGAAAGGAGTACATCAAGGTTGTATATTGTCACCCTACTAATTTAACTTGTATGCAGAGTACATCACAAGAAATGTCAGACTGGATGAAGCACAAGCTGGAATCAAGACTGCCAGGAGAAATATAAACAACCTTAGGTATGCAGATATACCACCCTAACAGCAGAAAGTGAAAAGGAACTAAAGAGCATCTTGATGAAGGTGAAAGAGGAGAGTGAAAAAGTTGGCTTAAAATTCAAAATTCCTAAAACTAAGATCATGTCATCTGGTTCCATCACTTCATGCAAATAGATGGGGAAAAAGTGGAAATAGTGACAGATTTTACTTTCTTGGGTTCTAAAATTACTGAGGATGGTGACTACAGTCACAAAATTAAAACATACTTGTTCTTGGAAGAAACACTATGACAAAACTAAACAACATATTAAAAATCAGAGACATCACTTTGTCAACAAAAGTTCATATAATCAGAATTATGATTTTTCTAGTAGTCATGTACAGATATGAAAGTTGGATCATAAAGAAGGTTGAGCACTAAAGAAGTGACGCCTTTGAACTGTGGTGCTGGAGAAGACTCTTGAGAGTCCCTTGGGCTGCAAGGAACTCAAACCAGTCCATCCTAAAGGAAATCAGTCCTGAATATTCATTGGAAGGACTGATGCAGAAGCTCCAATACTTTGGCCACCTGATGCGAAGAGAGATTATTGGAAAAGACCCTGATGTTTGGAAAAATTGAGGGCAGGAGGAGGAGGGGATGATAGAGGATGAGATGGTTGGATGGCATCAGTCCCTCAATGGACATGAGTTTGAGAAAACTCTGGAAGATAGTGAAGGACAGGAAAGCCTGGAATGTTGCAGTCCATGGGGTTGCAAAGAGTTTGATATGACTTAGAGAGTGGACAGCAACAACAAAGTCTATAAGCATGAGCCAAGCCAGACTCTCTTTTTATATTCATGAAGCTTATAAGGAAGGTAGAGAGTAAAAGTGAAATAAAAAAGATAAATATGGTAAGTGTAACGAAGAAAAAGTACGTGTGTGCCTTGTGATAGAGCCAAAGTTGACAGTTACAGTGTTTATAGGAAGGGATGCTTGAACTGACATCTAGGTATAGGTAAATATTTGAGAAGTGAAGATATTTTAGAAAAAGTAAGAAGACAAAAGGTAAGCAATTTGAGAATTTGTCCTGAGGGTCTTAGATAATGGTGTATTTTGAATGTGGCAGCATTTGTATCTTGGAAAGGTCACCGTGAATTCATCTGAAGGACAAAGGGAAGGTCAGCAAGCAGGATGCAGAGTGTGAGGGTTACCTGAGTGGTAATGGAGATTTTTAGATGAAGCTTTGCAAATTAGTTACAGTTGGTGAAAGACTGAATGATTTCCAAATGATGCCATGTGTGCAATATTAAGATCGCCGACTCGATGGAGTTGGGTTTGAGTGAACTCCGGGAGTTGGTGATGAACAGGGAGGCCTGGCATGCTGTGATTCATAGGGTCGCAAAGAGTTGGACACGACTGAGTGACTGAACTGAGCTGAACTGAATACATAATCTGGTTTATGTTCTTTTCCCTATTAAGTGATTATGGATTTGATAATTGTTATTATTAATGAAGTGATATGAAAGTGAAGTGATATGAACAATCTGCTAAAAAAGCTCTTATGTATAATGCAGAAGGCAACTAAATCACAAATTCCTTGATGAGGAGGAAGAATGTTTCATCAGTGTTAATGGCAATAGAATTTTCATAATAAAGGACTTGACTCCTCTTATAAACTCAATTTTCAATGCCACCAAATAACTTTTAATGAAGTTATGTAATGTGTTTAGTAACTCAGTTTTGCCCAACTCTTCTGCGACCCCAGGGATTGTACCCTGTCAGGTTCTATGGAATTCTCCAGGCAAGAATACCGGAGCAGGTTGCCATTTCCTCCTCCAGGGGATCTTCCTGACCCAGGGATTGACTATGAGTGTTTCTTACATTTATTTGCAGTTATTCATTATATATAAATATTCTCCAAGCCAGGCATCAATAGTACCATGAACAGTACTGTGAACTATGAACTTCCAGATGTTCAAACTGGATTTAGAAAAGGCAGAGGAACCAGAGAGCAAATTGCCAACATCTGTTGGATCATCAAAAAAGCAAGAGAGTTCCAGAAAAACATCTATTTCTGCTTTATTGACTATGACAAAGCCTTTGACTGTGTAGAGCACAACAAACTCTGGAAAATTCTTAAAGAGATGGGAATACCAGACCACCTCACCTGCCTCTTGAGAAACCTGTATGCAGGTCAGGTTAGAACTGGACATGGAACAACAGACTAGTTCCAAATTGGGAAAGGAGTACATCAAGGCTGTATATTGTCACCGTGCTTATTTAACTTATATGCAGAGTACATCATGAGAAACACTGGGTTGGAAGAAGCACAAGCTGGAATCAAGATTGCCGGGAGAAATATCAATAACCTCACATTTGCAGATGACACCACCCTTATGGCTTAAAAAGAAGAAAAACTAAAGAGCCTCTTGATGAAAGTGAAAGAGGAGAGTGAAAAGGTTGACTTGAAGCTCAACATTCAGAAAACAAAGATCATGGTATCTGGCCCCATCACTTCATGGCAAATAAATGGGGAAACAGTGGAAACAGTGGGAGACTTTATTTTGGGGGGCTCCAAAATCACTGAAGATGGTGACTGCAGTCATGAAGTTAAAAGACACTTACTCCTTGGAAGAAAAGGTATGACCAACCTAGACAGCATATTGAAAAGCAGGGAGATTACTTTGTCAACAAAAGTACCAAACAATGTTACTCATTGTTTGGTACTATTTTTCAAACTGGAGACAAAATAGAAATAGTCAAAGCTATGGTTTTACCAGTAGTCATGTATAGATGTGAGAGTTGGACTATAAAGAAAGCTGAGCGCCAAAGAATTGATGCTTTTGAACTATGGTTTTGGAGAAGACTCTTGAGAGTCCCTTGGACTGCAAGGAGATCCAACCAGTCCATCCTAAAAAAGATCGGTCCTGAGTGTTCATTGGAAGGACTGATGTTGAAGCTGAAATGCTAATACTTTGGCCCTTGATGCAAAGAAACGACTCATTTGAAAAGATCCTGATGCTGGGAAAGATTGAAGGCAGGAGGAGAAGGGAATGACAGAGGAAGAGATGGTTGGATGGCATCACTGACTCAACGGACATGAGCTTAAGTCAACTCTGGGAGGTGGCCATGACAGGGAGGCCTGGTGTGCTGCAGTCCACGGGGTCTCAAAGAGTTGGACACAACTGAGCGACTGAACTGAACTGAACTGAAATATATGTAAATTACAGTTTTTCAATTAAATCTGGTGTCTTCCTGAGTTACAGGAGAAATGTACTTTCCCCAAAGAATATCTTCCAAAGGGTCAGTCTTTTATTTCTCTATAGAATTTTTTTCCATGGACACATAAAACAGATTGCTTATTGTTGTTGTTGCTAGTAAACATATTGTAAGCCTTCACACTACTCACAGAAGAATTATGTCAGTTTCCTATCTAAATAATAGAAAAAGCCATTTCAGTATTTTGGGTCAAAAGCTTTATTATTAAAAAGTGGCAGAATATGGGACTCCAGAATTAGTAACAGCTGCAGTTGTTATTCCTTTTTCAGGCTAATGGATAAATAATCTGTTGTCAAAATTAATTCATATATAAGCATATGTATTTAAATGATAGACTGAAGTGACTTTGAAGAATTATTTTGGTCTACTGGATAATTAATACTTTAAAAAATTGGCATAATATGCAAAACACATAGATCTAAATGGCTAGCAATATGCTTTAATCTTGGCTAATTTGGTACATGTTAATATGTATATTTGGAGAAGGCAATGGCATCCCATTCCAGTACTCTTGACTGAAAAATCCCATGGGTGGAGGAGCCTGGTAGGCTGCAGTCCATGGGGTCGCTAAGAGTTGGACGTGACTGAGTGACTTCACTTTCACTTTTCACTTTCATGCATTGGAGAAGGAAATGGCAACCCACTCCAGTGTTCTTGCCTGGAGAATCCCAGGGATGGGGGAGCCTGGTGGACTTCTGTCTATGGGGTCGCACAGAGTTGGACACGACTGAAGCGACTTAGCAGCAGCAGGAGCAGCAATATGTATATTGATATTTGGCCTTGTCAGTAGGCTCTAGAAAGGCCAGTAGAAAGGTATGGGAATAGAAAAAAATTTCCTGTCAAAGTTAATTTAAAATTTGAAATATACTAATTGAGTTGCATAAGATCAAGATGACAAGCAGAGATAAAATATAAGCAAGATCAATAAGTCAATCAGCAAATGGTTATTGATTGACACTTCTTTCCCTTGTTTGTTACCCTATTGTTACCCCTTGTTTGGTACTATTTTTAGAACTGCAGATAAAATAGAAAACACCAAAAGTAATGAGGTTTTAATGTGTTCCTAACTTAGTGGTGACTAATCTGACTTAATACAAATCATATTCTGTGAGGAGTTTATAAGAAAATCTTGAGAAAATACTTTATAGGAGGAATTACTATAACTGTCAAAGATAAGGATTTCTGAGTGGAAGCTACATACAAAATAAGAAATTTTGTATTATGAAAGAAGTTCATGTTATATTGAAACTTGGTGTGATTTTGCTCCTTTATTCCTTAAATAATTGTGTTTCTGCACATTTTTCTGCATTATTTCCAACTGTTCATCATAGTGTTATATTAAATGGTTCTATGTCAAGGCTTCCTCACCTTCCTCGAGAAAAATAAATTCAAACATTGTAGCTTTCTCTAGGGAAAAATAATTAATTTCTTATTAATAATGAATGAAAGTTTTATGTATCTCTAATGTGCCCAGCACTGTGAAAGACCTTAAGCACACAAAAATGGAAAAGCATCTCTTCTCTTGAAGGTGTTCAGTGGACAGAAATTCTACTAAGAAACCAGTTTTTCTATACAGTTCAGGTCTTAGATTTATGTTTTCATAGTCATATGACTTAAAATGATTTACCTCTTGGTCACCACTTTATTTCAGGCTTGAGAGAGTTGGGAACTCAACTCACCTGATGCTCTCATAGTCCCATGAGCTTCATATGCTCTAATCATCATCTTTATAAACTAATATCCTGCTCATAATTCAGAATACAATAGTATTCTGTAATCTTATGGAAAATCTGAACAAATTTTTTGGCCAGCTCAATAAAATCCTCAACTTCCCTTATGAATTCCTAGAAAACTTTTATAAATGTGAATAAAAGAAGAAAAATTGTAGTGAATTGTTTAATATCTGCCTCTGCTGCAGTTATGAAACACAATGCTTCATAAGGGCATTGATCATGCCTGTGTTAATTTCCTCCAATTCCCTGGTTCCTAGCTCAATGCTAGGCACAACATAGGTGCCCATTAAACATTTGATAAATGGACCAATGATAAATGGAACAGAACCTGGCTCAGACCACATAAATAGAAACCAGATTTTCATAAAAGGCAACATGGTTTTGATTATTATTTGCAATACCAAAGAAATTGCAAATAAACTCCTAAAACTGAAGTAGAATGCAATTGTTTGAGTAGCTGATTGAGCTCATTAGTTTCACTTAGTTGTCTTATATTTTAGCATTTTTTTATTTGAGTATTTATTGAGCATTCACCATGTGGTGTGCAGTGACGCTGAGAAGATGAATAAGGTTAACTCTAGTAGTTCACGAGAAACTCAAAGCCTGGTAAAAGAATAAAAATCATTACAAGTTAAGACAGAAACTGCTGTGGGACTCATATACAAATTATTGTTGGACCCAGAGGAGCTAATAATAAGTCTGAGCCTTGAATAATCAGAAGGATTTTACTGGTCTAGCCATGGTGGAAAGTAGACTTTAGGCAGAGAAAACAGCATATGTGCAGGCATGCAGGTGTCTTCTGTTTTTAAGACTATGTGCTCAGTTACAGAAATGCTTTAAAAAGGAGCATGGCAGGAATATACACTTTCAAATAGGTGAAGGCAGCTTCCAATGTGATAAATGTACAACAAAGCTATCAAAGAAAGAGTACAATAATGTTAAAATGTGATTCAAATAAGTGATGGGCAGAAAATCCAGAAAAAAAGAACTGGCTACAAATAAGCATAAAACTTAGCTCTGAATTTTGGGGCAGCAAAATAAAAATATAATAATTTAAAAGGAAGGGAAGTGATATTTTATATATAATGTTATTAATTAAATCGTCAGGAGAATCTGGCTTTTCACTAGTATAAATTTAAAGAAGAAGGTATGACACAAATCTTTATTCATATTTTTTAACGTAAGAGTCTAGATCTGCAAATACAATTCTTAGAGGTTGTGATAAAGTTCTCAACAGGCATGCTTTAAAAAAAAAAAAACTTCCTTTAAAAGGTTGCCTTCATTTTTTGATTATAAACTAATGCAGGCCTGCTATAGAATACTTGGTAACTATGAAACGATAAAGAATAAGGAAAGAAAGTAAACCCCTAAAGTCATACCATTTAGAGAGATCACTGTCAACATGTATATGCACTCACTTCCTGTCTTTCTTCTCCCTAAGTTATTACTCCATGAAAGTCTCCATTATCTAAATGAGATTTCCTCTAACCTCACGGCTGCTTTACAGACTAACCCCAATGACAACTTTTAGAGAAATGCAGAACGCTTTGCCATAAATGTATTTATAACTTAACAAACGCTGATGACCTCACCAGAGATGGGTCTCATTGCACAGGGCAAAGCATTCTACTCAGTACATTCACAGTAATGTCTTCTACCAAAGGTGCTCCTATCACTCATTGCCCGATTCTATCTTGATGTCTAACACCCAAGGTCAAAACCCACTGCCACAAGATGTATACACATACATTTGGTCAACGCACCAGAGGTTTACAAAGTGTGAGAAATTATAAAGATATTAATCCACATTTTTGAATCACCAACTCATTGGACATGAGTTTGAGTAAACTCCAGGAGATAGGGAAGGACAGTGAAGATGGGTGTGTTGCAGTCCACGAGGTTGCAAAGAGTTAGGCAAGACTTAGAGACTGAAAAATAACAACAATCCATATTTCTACTTTCTCATCTTCAAAGATAGACTTTCAATATCTATATAACACAATAGGAATGTACAAAATATATATTAGCCATTCTCTTATTCTCGAGAATTGTGCAACAGAGACTGTGTATGTGTGTTTTCCTTACAGTAATAAATACCATTTCATACTGTTCATGGGGTTCTCAAGGCAAGAATACTGAAATGGTTTGCCATTCCCTTCTCCAGTGGACCACATTCTGTCTGCCTCTTGAGAAACCTATATGCAGGTCAGGAAGCAACAGTTAGAATTGGACATGGAACAACAGACTGGTTCCAAATAGGAAAAGGAGTACGTCAAGGCTGTATATTGTCACCCTGCTTATAACTTATATGCATTTAACTTATATGCAGAATACATCATGAGGAACACTGGGCTGGAAGAAGCACAAGCTGGAATCAAGACTGCTGGGAGAAATATCAATAACCTCAGATATGCAGATGACACCACCCTTATGGCAGAAAGTGAAGAGGAACTAAAGAGCCTCTTGATGAAAGTGAAAGAGGAGAGTGAAAAGTTGGCTTAAAGCTCAACATTCATAAAACTAAGATCATGGCATCTAGTCCCATCACTTCATGGGAAATAGATGGGAAAACAGTGGAGACAATGTCAGACTTTATTTTTGGGGGCTCCAAAATCACTGCAGATGCTGATTGCAGCCATGAAATTAAAAGACACTTACTCCTTGGAAGGAAAGTTATGACCAACCTAAATAGCATATTAAAAAGCAGAGACATTACTTTGCCAACCAAGGTCTGTCTAGTCAAATCTATGGTTTGTCCAGTGGTCATGTATGGATGTGAGAGTTGGACTGTAAAGAAAGCTGATCGCTGAAGAATTGATGCTTTTGAACTGTGGTGTTGGAGAAGACTCTTGAGAGTCCCTTGGACTGCAAGGAGATCCAACCAGTCCATTCTAAAGGAGATCAGTCCTGGGTGTTCATTGGAAGGACTGATGCTAAAGCTGAAACTCCAATACTTTGGCCACCTCATGTGAAGAGTTGACTCACTGGAAAAGAGTCTGATGCTAGGAGGGATTGGGGGCAGGAGGAGAAGGGGACGACAGAGAATGAGATGGCTGGATGGCATCACCGACTTGATGGATATGAGTCTGAGTGAACTCTGGGAGTTGGTGATGGACAGGGAGGCCTGGCATGCTGTGATTCATGGGGTTGCAAAGAGTCGGGCATGACTGAGTGACTGAACCGAACTGAACTGAATAAATACCATTATGAATAAATTCTTGTGTATAAAAGTTGAAGGCAGTTCTGATTATCTCTTTAAAGCTCTTCACTACTTGTTAGAAAGATAGGATGTAGCATTTTTTCCAGCATTGTATAGATTCCTCTTCTTATAAATTTATGATAATACATATACACAATCATTGATTTAACTTTTTACTGCTGAAGAGGATAAAGTTCTTTTATCCATGCATATTTCATCTGTATTCCATTTATGCTTCATCTTATGTGAATTTCCTGGTTCTTTCCCTCATTTACTTTTGGGATGTGCAGTGTTTTGTCTAACCTAGGTTCTGATGCTATAGTTTTCAATGACAAAGCTTTTTGTTTTGTTTAATTTTTTTCATTTGTGCTACCAGTCCTGGTGGGTGGACAAGGATTCTGCTCCACGTCAATCTTGCTATCATGCTGGAACCCAGCTGACAGAGCAACCACAATCTGAAACTGTCCCTTGTTGTTCAGTCTCCCAGTCATATCCAACTCTTTGTGACTCCATGGTCTGTAGCATGTCCCATACCATCTCTCAGAATTTGCTGATGTTCATGTTCATTGCATCAGCGATGCCATCCAGCCATCTCATCCTCTGACACCCCTTTCTCCTTCTGCCCTTGATCTTTCCCAACATCAGGGACTTTTTCAATGAATCATCTATTCACATCAGATGACCAAAACACTGGAGCTTCAGCTGAATATTCCTTCCAGTGAATATTCAGGGTTGATCTCCCTTAAGATTGACTGGTTTGATCTCCTTGCTGACCAAGGAACTTTCAGGAGTCTTCTCCAGCACCACAATTCAAAGGCATCAAATCTTTGGTATTCTGCCTTCTTTATGGTCCACCTCTAACAATCATATGTGACTGGGAAACTCTCCCTACTTTACATCTAATAAATAATAAATGTTATTTGTACTCTCATTTTATCTTTATGTAAATATTTATAATTATAATATATAAATATTAATTAGAAAAACTAAAAAATTAACTTAAAGTAAAATTTTGTCTATTTTCAAGAATATATTTCATCCAGCAGTGAAACTACTTTGTTTCCTGGGGCCTTTAGTGCTGCTATCCCTAGATCAGATCAGATCAGTCGCTCAGTTGTGTCTGACTCTCCGCAACCCCATGAATCACAGCACGCCAGGCCTCCCTGTCCATCACCAACTCCCGGAGTACACTCAAACTCATGTCCACAGAGTCGGTGATGCCATCCAGCCATCTCATTCTCCGTCGTCCCCTTCTCCTCCTGCCCCCAACCTTTCCCAGCATCAGATTCTTTTCCAGTGAGTCAACTCGTCGCATGAGGTGGCCAAAGTATTGCAGTTTCAGCTTTAGCATCAGTCCCTCCAATGAACATCCAGGATTGATCTCCTCTTGGAAATTCCTAGAAATACTTTTCAAATAGGTAAGTATGTTTCTCTCTAATCAAGAAGGAGAGCTTTCCTGGTGGTTCAGTGGTAAAGAATTCGCTTGCAATATGGGAGATGTGGGTTCGATCCGGGGTTGGGAAGATTCCCTAGAGAGGAAGTGACAATCCACTCCAGTATTCTTGCCTGGGAAATCCCATAGACAGAGAAGCCTGGCAAGCTATAGTCTATGGGGTTGCAAGAGATATGATTTAGTGACTAAAATACACCAAACAATCAAGAAGGAACTGTGTGTTGGGGAGGGAACTTGCCTAAGCTTTTCAAAGATTCCTGTGAAAACCTTCAGAAATGGAGCTCTTAGAACCTTAATTCCTCTCTCCCAGTTGAAGCAGGTCGAAGCCACTCCAAAGGCTTTCTCACAGCTTCCTTTCCTGCCCTTTCTTTGGATTCCCCTCTTGCCTATGTGTCACATTTCTTCCCCTTATGCCCTTCATAGTTGACGTTTGCTCCACTTGGCTCCAAAGACAGACTTCACAGTAGAATAAGGCAAGAGGGAACAGGTATCATTACTTGGAGCCAATAATACTTTTTCTTCCCCACTATGCCACACTATGCCCAGAAGAAATATGGTAAAACAATTAGAAACAAAAATAACAAATTATTTTATGTTGCCTGTTTCTTTGCTGTCCTGAGATTCTGTTGAAGAAGGTGAGATCAATCGGTCTTCCATCAAGTCTGCATGTTCAGCTACCCATTAAATGACACTCCTCGAAGTATTTTTTTCCTAACTTGAAGTATTCATATTGACACACACATTACTTGATCATTGTTTATTTTCTTTATGATTTACTTTAAATTGGTTTAATTTAAATTGATTCAGTTTAAATGATTAGTTACAATTTATAAAATTTTTAAATGCTCTGGTACAAATAGCTCATTTCTAAAAGTTTATTCTATGGAAATAATTTATATATTGGGTTCCTCATTGTGATTTTATTTCCAGTAGTATAATTAAGCAAATAACCTAATGATTCAATAATTAGAACTTAGTTTAGAAAGCAAGGCACACATCTTTACAATCATTTAGAATGACGAAACAATATATCAATCAGTATACAGCAAAATGAATAATATTGCTCTCAAAATATGCGTGCTCTGAAACCATACAAAAACACAAGTTTAGAGAAGCATGGATAGTTTATTATGCTGCTGTTTAGGCGGAAAGTCATGTCCAACTACTCTGCAACCCCATGGACTGTAGCCTGCCAGGCTCCTCTCTCCGTGGGATTTCCCAGGCAAGAATACTGGAGTGGGTTTCCATTTCCTTCTCCAGAGGATCTTTCTTACCCAGGAGCTGAACACAAGTTTGTTGCATTGGCAGGCAGATTCTTTACCACTGAGCCACCAGGGAAGCTCAGGAAGTTTTATAGAAATAGTAATTTTTTATTTCTGGTGTACGGTATTTCAAGTAATTTTTTTTTTTAACTGTCTTAAAATGAAAAACATCACTTTGGCAAACAACAGAAGATAAAATGACAGTAAATGTCACTAACATTACTTCTCCGTGTATATGAATGTATGTGTTTATATAAACGTATAGCAAACTTTCTTTCAAGCCACATTTTCCGAGTTATAACAAAAAGAGTAGAGGAAATAAAAGTCAATGTAGTAAAATTATCTTTAGGGATACTTTTCATCTCCTTTTCGTTCACCTCCATCCAGATCATAATGACCTTTTTGAAACACTCTGCCATGGTTTTATCAAAATTAATATTTTCTAGCTAGATATCTTTTTTATCTTCTTCCTCCCTTCTCCCTCTCTTTCCTTTTTTCTTTCTCTATTTCTTCCTTTCTTTCCTAGCTCTTTATTTGTGTTACTAACTATATGTAATAACTACCTTATATTAATAACTAATAATTTTGTTATGTGCTTTAAGTATTTAATGCAATTTTATCTTCTTAGTAACTCTGAGATTTTTATATTCTCCCCAGTTTATAGATTAGAAAAGTGAGGATCAGAGAGAATAAGTAATATGCCAGAGTTATGCTAGTATTTATAAACTGTAATTTGAAATTAAACCCTATTCAAACTCATTGCAAACATTTGATCCATTACTCGTGTTTCATGTTAAATGTGCTTCCCTATTCTTTACTAAATGTGCATATATCAGAGCGTTGAGACTTTACTTGTGTGCTTTTCTCATTGTATTTTTTTTTCACATAAATCATTTATTTCCATGGCTTCACCAACTGTTATAGATTCTTAAAACTTAAGGCTATGCAATAAGATTATCATCAAAAATATCCACAAACAATAAACGCTGGAGGGAGTGTGGAAAGAAGGAAACTGTCCTACACTGTTGGTGCTAATGTAAGTTGATACAGTCACTATGGAGAATAGTATGGAGGTTCCTTAAAAAACAAAAAATAGAGTTACCATATGATCCTGCAGTCCCACTCCTGGGCATATATCTGAAGAAAAGCATTGTCTGAAAGGATACCTGAATCCCAGTGTTCATTGCAGCACTGTTTACAATAGCCATGACATAGAATCAAGTTAAATATCCATTTGCGGAGGAATGGATAAGAAGGTGTAGTACATATGCACAGTGGAATATTACTCAGCCATTAAAAGAAAGAAATAATGCCATTTGCAGCAACATGAATAAACCCAGAGATTGTCATACTGAGTGAAGTAAGTCAGAGAAATAGCTCTTAGCCCACACAGTCTAATGTGTATTGTGATGATGAACTTTCAATTCAGGGATCTTATGAATGACCACAGATTACTTTGAGTCTATCAGCCAAGACCTCTACACTGTGCTGGGTACTGGGGAAACAGCAAATGTAAAAGAAGTTTCCTGATCTCATGTAGCTTCAATTTACAAACCTAGTAAAGGCAATAACACGTGCATTCATCCCAGGTCCTTCTACCCTCCAGGCCAAAATCGGACAGGCAACAATTTGTGTTACTTTTATGTGCCTTCTTAGACCTTGTACATAGCATAGACTGAGATGACTGCCCCTGAAGCAGGCATGGCTCATTTCATAGAGATTGTTTATTTATTGGCAGCTAATTAAATTATATTATTGTGTATTTCATGAAGTTCCCTATTTTAGCTGGGTTTTTTTTGGACAGCAAGGAGATCAAACCAGTCAGTCTTAAAGGAAATCAACCTTGAATACTCATTGGAAGGACAGATGCTAAAGCTAAACCTCCAATACTTTGGCTACCTGACGGGAAGAGCCAACTCACTGGAAAAGACCCTGATTCTGGCAATGATTGAAAGCAGGAGAAGAGGGTTTCAGAGGATGAGGTGGTTGGATGGCATCACCAATGCAATGGATATGAACTTGGGCAAACTCTGGGAGATAGTGAAGGACAGGGAAGCCTGACGTGCTTCAGTCCATGGGGTCATGAAGAGTCGGACACGGCTTGGTGACTGAACAACAGTAACATAAAATAAAGAATTTACCCAAATATTTCCTCAAATTTTGATATTTGTCAATGACTATGGACAACTGCATTCTGTTCTTATTAACACTTTTTTCCCATAATTAACAAGCAGTTTGAGAAAAGTGATGAGCCATTTATTGGGGTATCTATAATGTTCCTTGGGATTCCTTGATAGCTCAGTTGGTAAAGTATCTGCCTGCAATGCAGGAGACCCTGGTTCAATTCCTGTGTCAGGAAGATCGGCTGGAGAAGGGATAGGCCACCCACTCTAGTATTCTTGGGCTTCCCTTGTGGCTCAGCTGGTAAAGAGTCCGCCTGCAATGCGAGAGACCTGGGTTCAATCCCTGGCTTGGGAAGATTCCCTGGAGAAGGGAAAGGCTACCCACTCTAGTATTCTGGCATGGAGAATTCCATGGACTGTATAGTCCATGGGGTTGCAAAGAGTCAGACATGACTAAGTGACTTTCACATAATGTTACTTAAAATGATATTTCAGACTTCCTTGGTGGTCCAGTGGTTAAGAATCCTCCTGCCAGCGCAGGGGCTATTCGCTTGATTCCTTGTCCAGGAAGATCCCACATGCTGAGGGGAACTAAGCCTGTGTGCTACAACTGCTGAGCCTGTGTACCATAACTATTGAAGGTCATGTGCCTAGAAGCTGAGAGCTGCAAGAAGATAAGCCACTCTGATGAGAAGCCCATGATCTGCAACTAGAGAAACCCCACCTATAGTAACAAATACCTACCACAGTCAAAAATAAAAACAAAAGATAAAAAGAATATATTATTTTAAAAAAAGAAAATATTTCGAGAATCAATAATCTTTTTCAATAGCACAACCAGATCAGAAACTCATGCCATGGACTATTTCCCTTATTTTCATATTTCACAGACAAATTCTTCTTCTCTTGAAGAATTAGCATTCCTCTTTAATTCTTAGAAGTTACCCACTGTCAGAGACAAATGAGAAGGGCTGAATTTTAGTGGTTTTTGCTTGTGTGTGTGTGTGTTGTTCATTTTGTTTTTGACAGAGCAGACAGTATTCTTTATTATTAATTGATGAATATTTCGGTTCAACATTAATCATTGATTCACCCATTATAAAGTAGTTGTGTTCATTACATAATGCTCTTAAATCAAATGAATATTGAATAGTACTGTAGAGTAGAAACTTGTCATTAAAAGTTCTTCTATTTGGATGGAATGGTCAAAGAGTTGTTATAAACTGCTTTCTAAGACAGACTGAGAAAAGGTTGGACAAAATAACATGAAAAATACCAACAAAGGTAGTTAATTGCAGTTTTAATCCCATATTCCTCAAATAAGTATTTTTTCTTTCTTTTCTCCCTTTCTTTCAATAGTATTGTGATTCAAAGTAGATATTTAAGTTAAAACACACATAATAGATTTAGTGATCATTTGCATTGCAAAACTCCTACTTAAAAAAAATATATATATATCTGTTGGAACTTTGCTACAACTCAATCCTGGGACTGTTTAATAGGTGAAAGGCTCTGGGTGAAATAAACAAGCCATTGTTCTCCCCAACCCCTTTCTTCAAAACTTGATGGAAATACAGGTGTTGTGAAATGGGAAACAAAGAAATTTGAAATTATAGCCTTTGTGTAGAGTAAAGATAAGCTTTGTTGCACTGGTTTAAAAATATAGGATATTTTCTGAATAAGATGTAAAAATGGCAAAACATTGTAGAAATATTTTCTAACCACACAACTTGTAAGTATGAAGTAAGCTGACATATGATTTTTTGGGTCTGTTCCTCAGATATAAGAATCCACGTATCTTATGGTTATCAGTATAAGGTGGAAATTGCCCTTTAAGTTCTTTAAAATGAATACTAGGAAATCAGCATTTGCATGAGTATCATTAACAAATAAATAATTTAAAATGATAATAGAATAAATATTCTATTATGTTGATCTATAACATTTATAAAGTTGGAAGGGAGGACCTATTTCTTTCTCAGCAGGAGATAGTTTGAGGCTCATGAAATACATATTTCAATAAGTTTTTTTGTGGCATGTATTTTCTTACACGTGTGGTGGTGATGCCATAAAAACTGATCCAGACTTTATCTCCTCTAGGTAAAATTCCACTTCAAAAGAGATAAATAAAATATAACTGTATAGAAATTGCTTCAGATCAAATTCCTGATTTCCTTAGATCTACTCTGACTTTTTTCACTTTAATTATTTGAATATTTGTTAATGGCTTTGTATGGGTATGTTTTCTATTGTGTACCATGTGGCTTTTCAGGGCTTCCAGGATCAAAGCATTGCCCATGACAAAATTCCAACTCCAGCAGTGTATATATTTTAGATTATATACTAATAAATGCACACATCAGTTCATATATGTGTATAAATATGAATATATTAACAAATATATCTACATGGATATATGTGCATATACATTCGTGTACTTTAACATAACAATCTTCAAAAATATAAAAAATAATTTCTACAATGTTCCCCTGTAAATAAGTGTATTTGAAATACTAAGGAAAATTAAAACAGTTCATTGGCCATCATCAATCATGCTGTTTCTGTGAACTTCCAGAAACAGTGGCCAGTATTTCAAAGGTTTTGAGGAGAGGTTTGAAGATAAATTGTGCAATTGGAAGAGATGCACACATCTTCAGATTTTAACCCAGTTCATTTTACTTTTCTGAAGTGTTTTCTTGCTTAGCTATGCCTATGGGTAAGGGACATTTAACCCGGCCAACTCTGGTAAACCAAGTAACCAAATTTCAAGGGAAGGGGAGTGCCCAGGATTAATATGTGGCTCACATAAAGACATTTTTCCTCTTCTAAGTTTGCCTTTTAATTAGAGAAATATAATTTGCTTATTTTTTGTTTTCTTTTCTAATTTTCTTTTGTTTTTATTCCTTAGAAGTTGTTGATTTCACTTTGGAAATTGGAGGAGGATAAAACTGGTTTTAGTTAAACATGGAAAATTTCTTGTAGTTAGTTTCTAATATACAAGCATTTCTGTTTATAAGTCCATAAGATCAAGGTTTCTTGGTTTCTTTCCTTTACCATGTTGATATTATAAGAGTTTTTCATCTCTTTCTTTTAGGGAGAACAGCTTTCCCTTTTCCCCATATTTTCTAATTTGTCATGCAAAGAAATGTCTAAAGAGAAATAAAAATTGAATTAGAAACCTTTTTTCTTATTTTTGATAAAGTTTAAGAGCCATTTGTTTTATATTTTTGAATAAGACATTGCTTTAGGGTTAAATGAGTTTTGAAAGGGCGTAACTAATCATAAAGGCAACATTAAATGTGGAATTTTATTTGCACTCTTTTGACCTTTATTTTATATTAGTATGTCCTGTGTTTTTTCACTTTGTGCCTCAGCCATTTTACTAGCTGTATGACTGCGTGAAAGTTAATAAACACTTCTAAGCTTCAGTCTCCAGTTTCCTCAGCTGTGAAATAGAGATGACATTATGATATAATGCATGTAAGAATATAAAGCATGATAAATTCCATGTGTGCTTGCACGAATGCCTTACATATATGTATATATAGTGCGTGTATTCACTATACATATATAGTGAATATGTCTGTATATGCACATACAAAAACATATACTCACATTTATAAGTGTATATTTATATGTGTGTGTATATATATATATGTCATTTATTGGCTTCATTTATTTTTCTTAGTTTCATTTGTTTTTCTGGTGATCTTATCTCCAATTGTTTCCTTATATTGCTATTTAATAAGGTGTTTGAAAATGATTATATTCAATTAAAGAATCAATAAAACACTTTAAATATATTATACTCAATATACACTTTCCCTTTATTGGGGGAAAATATGTGGCTTTTGTTATTGGAGATTTCAGTTTTAAAAGATTTTCTGAGAAATTTGAAGTGATAGAGAATGATGGCCTGTAGAAAAATAAAAGACTCTACAGACTTTTGAAACTAAAAGAATGTTTCTTCAACTTGGTGGTCTTTCTCTCTCTTAACAAGTTAAAAGGAAAACATAGAAAAAGATAGGAGATAAAAATAAAAATTTGTTAAAAATAATAAAATTGTAAAAATAGTAAGGAGTCCTTTCCAGTCATCACTTCAAATTGAATTACTTTCTAATTGAAGTTGAGAAATCTTAGGAAGTAGCCTACAGAAATTCATCCTCAGACTGAAGCCAGGCAATCTTTGCTGATTTAGGCCCTTAATTAGGCATAAACTAATCGTGCTGTGAACTCTAGAGAAGAAATGACACATAATTGTTAGTACTAATTTCTTAATTGTTAGAAAGTGATGCTTCAGTGTGTGCTTTATCCAGCAAGAATGATCTGCAATGTGGCATCACTTCTCTCTACATGCCAACAATTTGCATTTAGAATATATCAAAGGAAGAACACTTAACAATGCACTTAATTTTCTTTACTGTGTCTTCAAAACAAATATGATGTTCTAAAATATAACCCCCTTTCATTCAAGGAACAGTTGATGTGCCTTTTCAGTTTTGAGAATGGGAAATCCAAACAAAACGTAGAAGCTCTTTTTCATATGAAAACCCTAGTGCTAAATTATCCAATGTTAAGTTCAAATGGCATTAGGAGACAGAAATATCTATTGGACACATCAATTTTTCTAACTTTTCTCCATGTACATTCTCCTGAAGACAGAAACTTGGATAATAATTAAAATCATTATTAATTCATATTCATTCTATGCTGCAACTTTAAAAAGGTTAAGAAATCAAACACATAATGGAAATCTGTTTTCCTTCCTTTGAAAGAGAGTGGGATTTCAGCAAGACTATAGCCATTATAAGAAGTGCTTTACTTGCATGTTCTTGAATAAGTAATGAAAACTATGGAATTAAAAATTCTAGAAAAGGGCAGTTAGAAAAGTGAGAGTGACATGTAAACAAAAACAATATTGTCATTGCATTTGATGGTTAATAAACAATGAGATCTTTCTAATAGGAACCAAGTAAGAGTTGTTCTTGTGCTCTGGCCCATTTAGTTGGCATAAACATAGAGGTGGAACCATATATGCTTACTGGAGAAAAACTCTGTCTTATATTATCCATAGAAACCCTCATACAAGCTCATATATGGTAATATATTCCCCTTTTCCTTCCCAACTCTGACACATTTGTGCTACTGAAAGGACCTGAAAGGAATGAAAACAGCCTAGCAGGAAGTCGGTTTTTATATTAGACTGAAATTAAAAGGAAAAAACAGACTTTTAGGCTACATTATTAGTAAATTTTAATACATTGTGGTTTGCAAATATAGAATTGTTGCTATTTTTTTGTTCAAACTTCATTTCAGTGAGCTTTTGCCTTCACTAACAGGACAACAGTGTGCATCCATCTGGTAATAACAATATTAGAGAGCACATTGAGATTTCTGAAGGCCAAATATTCCAAGTCCCAAGAGAAGTTCAACCCAGCTCACAGCAGGCAAGAGTCTGAGTATAGTCTGTGTGCCCGGACTAAGATGCAGAGATGGGCTCCTAGGGGTCTCTAGGCTTGAGACGTGCCTTTTCTCTAGAGTAAATGATAGTTATGAGAACCACACAAGACCTACCTGCACAGTGTTCAGCGAGTAGAGGCAAAGGGGAGACACTTGTCTTTACATATCCTTATCCATAGCACACCCAATGTCCTTACAATGTGTTGTCCCACTTTCCCAACTTCCTAACAAACAACTAACCTTGTATATGAAAATATTTTCATTTCAACATCGATATTTCTTATCTTTCCTAATTATTTACCACTACTTTATGATCTTTTCTGTTTTAGAAAGCCTATTCTATTCTGTACAGAAGTCCAGTTAAAATGTTTCACTTTAGCAGTCTTATAGTATGGGCACATTTCCTATGAATTCACTCCAATTTGATCCTGATGCATATTTTCCAAGAAATAAGATCCTCTCCTTTGTACTTATTTTCTTAAAGGTTATATCTTTTAAAACAGTATTGATAATATCTGAGATGATGAATCTGAAGCATTCAATTAGAGCCATATCTAGGTAGCTCTTAGACTTTCATGGGAACATAACCTGTCTCTAATTTCCACATATTTCAAAAAAGTATTTCTTAACATTAATAATATGTGTAATGCTCAGTGATATGACATATTCCAGATTATAGACATAGTAACAGAACAAATTGTGGTGGTCTGCCCAGGCATTCTCCTATCTGAGAAAATTAATAAACCATGGAAAATAATGGAGTTAAAATACATAAACATCATGAAAATCTGGATATAATGAACAAGGTATGTGTTTTTGGAAGATTAGCTAAAGCAAAACTTAGATATAATGATGTAAAATGCATTCATAGTTTTAAATAGCATGTTTGTGTAACACATTAATGCCCCCAAAGAGCTACAAACCTCATTATCAGTAATATTATAATATATTCAGACACAACATATCACCATAACATTTCTTTCCTCTAAATAGGCTAGTGTGATCTGTGTATATATTCTGTACTATACTTTATAACAAGTTCATTTAGGTTTTATAAATAAAGCAATGATATACTTAATAATGATTTACAAATATGCATTAATTGTGTATTTATGCAAAACTCTACCAGATTTCCACTTATTGAAATCACTGTCTACGCTAGATATTTACTCTATTAACCAATTAATCCAACTAAAACGAGATCTGGTTAAAAATCATCTTTGCATACTTCCAGAATCTGATGTTTGAAACTATATGCAATTTTTACTTACTCACAAATCACTACATTGTTCAATTGGATTATTAACTTTTATAATTGATTTTAAATCTAGTATATCTTATATCTGAAATCTATATATTCATTAATTGTTGACTGACTTCAAAATTAGTTGAACACCACTCAACTGTTGTTTTACCATAAGGACTGGTTCATGTAGTAAACTGTAACTACAGGCTTTCAAGAGAAGCCATTTCAACTCAAGTTGATCAATCTTAACAAATATTTCTTAAGCATTCCAGAGTCTTCCAGAGGCTAGGTGAATAAAGATGGATAAATTTTAATTCCCGTCTGTAAACATGTTTTAAACAATAACGTTAAAAGAAAAGTATGATGCTGCAGAACTATTATTTAAAAGCTGAAGCAATCGTCTGTCTCTGGAAATGGAGATTGGAATTTACCTTTGGAACAGAGCTCCTTCAAGGTTGACAAAACTGTGGGGCCCTGTTACACATGTAGCTATAGAGAAGACATCTCATTTTTCCTGAAGGTCTTCCCAAATGCAGGTACTGAAAAATAAGTTATATGTTCAGCTTCATAAGGTGAATTGGGGGCTTCTAATGATTTAGGAGATCCAACCAGTCCATTCTAAAGGAGATCAATCCTAGGTGTTCATTGGAAGGACTGATGCTAAAGCTGAAACTCCAATACTTTGGCCACCTCATGCGACGAGTTGCCTCACTGGAAAAGAATCTGATACTGGGAGGGATTGGGGGTGGGAGGAGATGGGGACGACAGAGAATGAGATGGCTGGATGGCATCACCGGCTCTATGGACATGAGTTTGAGTGAACTTCGGGAGTTGGTGATGGACAGGGAGGCTTGGCGTGCTGTGATTCAAGGGGTCGCAAAGAGTCGGACACGACTGAGCGACTGAACTGAACTGAATGATTTAGAATTATTTTCCTTTTTTATATTTGGAATTAGACTTCCCAGTGTCTAAAGACTTTTATTCTTAGAATATACTTTAAAACTTTTGTCCTTAATTGTCAGAGATTGGAAGCTAGAACCAGAAATGCTAGTGAGGATTAAATTTTTTAATCTCATCCTTCAGAAAAGCCCATGAAAAGAACTGGGTTGGTTTGGGTTCCCCTTGAAGCAGACTTGGAAATAAAGCTTTTTGAATCTAAGTAGTTGATTTAGGAAGTGATACCACGTGTGACAAAACATCAATAGGAGAGTAGACATGAGGCACGGGGTAAAAAAAATTAGAGGATGAATGAGGAAGACAGTGAACACAGAGGGCAAGTGGAGCTCAACCTTGTTGGCAAAATGTGAGATGGTATAGACAATGCCTGAGAGTTACCTAAGTAGGTAGAAGTTTAGATGTTTACCATTAACATCTTCTCTGTTAACAGTCTAGGGGAGGTTTGGGAATATTAACTCTTTGGTATTTTCAGCTCACCTTGCATGTGAGTTGAACATGCTTCATGGCTGAGGAAAAGCTTTCAAGACAAAACAATCATGGTACTCACAGGGAGCAGCCTTTAGTATGCAGATGTGTACTCAAGAAAAATAAAAACTAGAGAAACCAAAGATTGAACCTTGGGAGGAAAAAAAAAGAAAGAAAGTTTTACTGCCAAGCAGAAAAGCTCATCTAATGTGGAGTTCAGGAAGACTTCTGAAGAGAAGGAACAGGGAGGAGGTGGGATGGGTCTTTTAAACCCCCAAATTCCAAACTGTTTCTGTCCCATATTAGGGAAGCAGAGTCTCTGACTGTGGCTGAGGGGCCAGTTGTACAGGAGTTTGTTCATTATTTAAGCTCGGAGTTAGCTGGAGATGGTCGACTGTGCAGTGCTTACTTTGAGATGGTCGTGTCCAGGTGATTCTGCTTTGTATGTGAGGTCTCCACTGTGCTGATTCTGCTTTGGGTGGAAACTCCCAGAGTAGGGATTACAGTGCCAGTCAAGTCTTTCCCAGTATCAGTAAACAGTTGTTATTGTTTGGTTGCTAACTCGTGTCTGACTCTTTTGTGGTGCCATGGAACTGTGGCCTGCCCAGCTCCTCTGTCCATGGGATTCTCCAGGCAAGAATACTAGAGTGGGTTGCCATTTCCTTCTCGAGGAGATCTTCTCAACCCAGGGATTAAACCCAAGTCTCCTGCATTGGCAGGCGGATTCTTTACCACTGAGCCACTGGGGAAGCCCTCATCAGCAAACTGAGAATTAATCAGGTGAGTGCCAAGGAGAAAATAACACCATTTTCAAGAAGGGCTGTATTAACTTAGATAGCATCTGGGGAATAGGCCACATCCTTCTTGATAGAATTTGCAATTGGTCCTGAAAAAAAATGGTGTCCCCATAATTAATTATCGTGGGACTTGGAAGTTTCAAGGAAGAAACTACATGAGATTTTCTAAGTCTTAATTATGTGATTTCTAGAAATTAAATGTTGGTAATGTGAAATCTTTCCATATTGTAGAATTCTGGGATAAAACACAGGTAACTACTTCTGTATGGAGATAGGTTTAACAAGTTTTGGCCTAAAAGCATTTAATTTTTTTTTTTTTTTGGTCTACAAATTTAGCAAAGATTAAGATTAGTGTAAGGATGATGATGGGAAGAAAGAAGATAGCACCAATGAATGTTTAATAGATACATATACACATTAGTAAGAATATGGGAGAAAGACACATATTTTCTCTTATATATACAATAAACCTAATTATATAGATTAAGAAATATGCATTTCCCAAAGACTTAGAGATAAAAATTTAATCCAAGCCCCTCAAATGCCAATCTGAAAATTTTTATAATTATACCACACTACCTGACATTCCAAATAGACCCAGAAACCACAACAGCTGTACTTCAGATGTTCTATCAGTTTAGTTAATTTTGCATTTCTTATAGTTTCTGAATCAGAAGAACCTGTAGGGCCAGTGAGATTCTGAGCCTGTCAGCAAACAGTTATGGATCAGACCTCCATGTGTTCTGGTTGAAAAGTGCAGTTTGTGTAGAACCATTCAGAGAGAGGGTGTCTCAGATAACTTTATCTTATTGAATATTCCATCAATTAAATATTATCTGGATCCATGTAGCTGAAATATTCAATGGCAAGGATGAAAGTCCCTTCTCATTTCTAAAATCAAAAAGTATATTTATAATATGAGAGATCATTTCCTTGTGTTCTGTTTAAACAGATAAGACCCAGTGGTCTTATAAAAACAATGTTTCTTTATATTGCAAAAAGTTTTTTTATAGTTAAGTAATTTCAGTTTCTGTGTCTATTTTTGGAAAAGAAATATAAATTAAAAATGAAAGAAAACTGAAGAAAATGCAAGTTTATTTCAAATAAATCTTAAGCAAACTGAAAGAAATGGTAAAAAATAAATCCAAGTAGTTTATGACTATATTTCAATCTTTAGTGGTGTCTTGTTGGGGAAAATTGCAAGCAAATTTTGACCTTTTTTACAGTAGAGACTTTTTTTCTCTATTAATGGTATGGGCATAGCAACTCTGAAACTGTAAGATATATTATAGGGTTATACAAATAAGTAAATATGTTGATGTTTTAGAATTCTCACTATGGGAAAAAGAGCACCTAAATAAGAAATATGGGAAAGCAAAAAAGAATTTTGTGAGGGTGGCATAGAATTCAAAGTATTGGTATGGGCTCATGATTCTCAAATATATGTATGTGCATATATGTGTGTTTATGTGACATGTATGAAGATAACATAGTGTATAGTTACATATGTTAATTACACATGCATCAGTTCAGTTCAGTTCAGTTCAGTCGCTCAGTCATGTCTAACTCTTTGCGACCCCATGAATCACTCCAGGCCTCCCTGTCCGTCACCAACTCCCGGAGTTCACTCAAACTCACGTCCATCGAGGCGGTGATGCCATCCAGCCATCTCATTCTTTGTCATCCCCTTCTCCTCCCCCAATCCCTCCCAGCATCAGACTCTTTTCCAGTGAGTCAACTCATCGCATGAGGTGGCCAAAGTATTGGAGTTTCAGCTTTAGCATCAGTCCTTCCAATGAACACCCAGGATTGATATCCCCTAGAATGGACTGGTTGGATCTCCTTGCAGTCCAAGGGACTCTCAAGAGTCTTCTCCAGCACCACAGTTCAAAAGCATCAATTCTTCGGCGATCAGCTTTCTTCACAGTCCAACTCTCACATCCATACATGACCATGGGAAAAACCATAGCCTTGATTAGATGGACCTTTGTTGGCAAAGTAATGTCTCTGCTTTTTAATATGCTATCTAGGTTGGTCATAACTTTCCTTCCAAAGAGTAAGCATCTTTTAATTTCCTGGCTGCAATCAGCATCTGCAGTGATTTTGGAGCAAAAAAATAAAGTCTGACACTGTTTCCACTGTTTCCCCATCTATTTCCCATGAAGTGATGGGACCAGATGCCATGATCTTTGTTTTCTGAATGTTGAGCTTCAAGCCAACCTTTTCACTCTCCTCTTTCACTTTACATATGCATAATTCTATATATTTACATAACTATTGCTATATATGCATAGCTCTAGTTAGCAGCTAGTTCTAAAAGCAATAATGCTCCAACAGTGATGAGTATACCCACTGCCCCACATCTCTCTCTTTAATAGCATCCATCTCCCACTGAAAGGAAGCAATACTCCTGGACTCCAAGACTCCTAGACTGGGGCAAGATGGGTGTAAGATGAGGCTGGAACAGCTTCTTATGCCAAGAAAATTAGGATGTGCTCAAAAAAGTCATGGGCATCTCACAAAAACACTGGGCCACTTTGAAAAACTGCCCCCTCCCCCAGCCAAATATAATCTGTGCCCAAAATAATTAATGACAGTAATGAACTGTTAGATGATTTCTGGAAAGTAAGCATTCATGATTCTAACCCAATAGTAAGTAGACAGGTAAATAACTGAGAGAGAAGAGCAGGCTTTCCTTACTGTAAAATGCCAAGGGCCAACTGGCAGTTCTGGACAAGTGCTAGAGCTGGTTCAGGAAAGCATCAATGTACGCTAAACTGAGAGAGAAATGCTGAAGAGGTGTAGGATATTTGTATCATCGTGAGGCATCTTCCCAGAGATTGTTCGGTAACTCAAGAGGAAAAACAGTATAAGAAATGGGATGACACTGACAATTTTGTCCAAATTAGCATCAGCAAAATCCTGTGTACCTCCCATCTAATGCCCCAAGAAGGATACTTCTCACTATTACAACATTGCAGCCCATATGCATCTGAGTCTAAATATGAAGAAATCTCAGACAGACCTCTAATGAGGAACACTCTAAGAAAGGGGAGGGGGAAGCTATATTCCTCAAAAATACCAATTTCATAAAAAACAAAGACTGTGGAAAATGTTCTAGATCAAAGGAAAAGATACAAACATGCCAACTAAAGGCATACCTGATTCTAAATTAGGCAGAAATTTTACTATAAAGAATGTTACTGAGTCAACAGAAAACACTGGAATATGGTTAACTTACATAAACCTTTGTTAATATTAAAATTTACTGAAGTAGATATCTGTACTGTGGTTATTATAAGAGGGTATCCTTATTCTTAGAAAAGATATACTGAAAAATTTAGATTAAATGGCCATTACATATGTACTTTTCTCTCAAATGGTTCAGGAAAAATATTATATATAATATATAAACTTTAATATATAAGTATATACTATATTAATATAGAACATAAATATACATATAATATTTAAAATCAATACTTACATGCTATTAACATAGTTAATATATGTTTATTGCATGAACAGAGAGAGAAAGAGAACATGGCAAAGCAAATGGCATGAACTTAACAAGAATTGAGTCTGGGTATAGGGTACCTGAGTATTCTATGTGCCTTCTTATTTTTGCCACCTTCCATATATTTGCAACTACTTCAAAATAATACAAAATAATCAAAAGTTTTGACTCAAAAAGAAGCAAGTTGGAATCCTGAGTGGTCTTAAGTCTGCTACTTTATTTTCTCTATATCAATGTTCTGTTCTTTGAAACAGAGATAATCACATCCCTTCACAATATTATCATGAAATAAAATGAGCTCCTCTTTGAAATGTAGCAAATAGGTGATCGGCAATGACTAGCCCTTCCCTCAGAGCGTGAATTTCTCTCCCAGATAGCTATCATCATTAAATCTAGTTTCCACAAGATTGATTAAATTCTCAGGTCTTTTAAATAACTTTTACCTAACAATTTAAATTTAATTTAACCTAATAATGCTTTTAAAATTACACAGTGGTAGAGATTTTAAGTCTAAATTACAGTCTTACTCTGATAGAATAGGAAGTCTTTCAAGTTCAGCTATATTTTGTATTCATGTTGGCATTCCTAGCAGTATAATTCTTGGCACTTAATAGATGCTCATTGTGTGTTTGTTGAAGTGAGTTCAATAATCTATGCAGATATAACAAAAATTTGACATAATTATAGGATTGAAAAGATGATATTGTTTCCGCATTGTAATATCTGCATCTGAATGCCTTCATGATTGAAGAGCCATGTGGCTGGTCTGAGGTGACCTGAATTGACTGAAGTGCCTTCTTTAGTTTCTGCTCTAACCATTCAGATCTATACCACACACCAAGCCATTTTTCTTTCTCCTACAACCCATACTGTTTCTTTCAAAGAGACTCAATGCCAAGCATTTTATGCAGTCTGCAAGTCTCATTCCTTAGAACAGCTTGCTTCTAACATTTTCTTAAACTTTCTTTCTTTCTTTTTTTTTTCTCGAGGCAAGCAATGTTTAAATTGAAATCAGTCTTTGTTTTTCTATATCTCATTTGAGTCCAGGAAATGTTTTTAAATGGAACCAGTGAAGGCAAATATTGATTGAAGTTGCATGTGTTTGATAGTTCATTTAATACAGAAGTTCTTAACAAGCATGATTCTGCCCCCAGGAAACATAGGGTAACTTTTGGAGACTTTTTTGACTGTCAGAACTAGGGGTGGTTTTGACGCTGGCATCTAATTGGTAGAAGCCAAAGATGCTGCTGAATATTCTACAGTGCACAGGACAGGTACCAACCAGGAAGAGTTAGCTAGTCCCAAATGTCCATAATGTTGGAGTTGAGAAATCCTTAGATAAGTGAAAAGATTGCCATTATGACATTTAGGCAGATTCAGATTTGATTTTCAAACAGAAATGAAACTTCAAATTACTGGAGTCATACTTGTGTTTGTAGATAAGTGTAATTACATTTCAGCCTTCCATTTTGCCATTATAACACATCCAGCACAGATGCTTCCAGAATATCCATATATCACATGACAGTGATGCTTTCCATTTGTAATAGCTTTCCTAAGCCTTGTCCTGCTGTTTTTCGGAGCCATCTAGAGTTTGAAACTCAAATTCATGTGACTTTTTTGGAAATTGTTTTAATTTCTCATTGATTTCCAATATTTCCCACATCTATACAGCATTTGATGAAGTTTTCTCTTTTCTCACCTTAGTATAGAGGTTCTCAACTTAGGATCTATGTTGGAATAACCTAAGGAGGTTTGAAAACTCCTAATGTCTGAGTCTCACCCCAAATATTTTGATTTGCTTGATTTGGGGTGAAGCCAGGATGTTGGTATTTTTAAGAAGATACTCAGCTGATTATGCACAGCCATATTTTAGAAACATCCTTTAGAATAGTCTCTTCAACTTATTGCAAAAAGAGCATTTTAAAGTCAACAAAATAAAATAATACATTGTGAACAGATTCTGAGAAATAAGTCCTTAACTACCAGGGTCTGCTCTTGTTACAGAAAAACTTAATTTTTATTAGCCCTTTCCTCCATCATGTTAATGAGTGTGGGGATGATCCTACTAGACTGAGCTCCTAAAAGAAGCTCTAATTTTCTTTGAACCTTAAGTTTTTATCTCAGTACCTGATTACTTTATATACACTAGCAATATCATGGAGCATATACACCACCTGAAGTTAATTTATAATTCTTAAGCATGTTGTAAATTTTATGGCAAGCATTTATGGACATAATGTCATCCTGTTCTCAGACTATCTCGGTGAGGTGGTCATTATTTTCCTCCTTTACAGGTGAGAATTGTTTAACTTGCAACACCTCTGTTGCCTCTGACTAGATCCAACTAGATTCCTCATCCCTCTTTTCACTCTTATCTTTCTAGAAGTGTTGGAACTAATACATCCAGATGTCCTTTCCACAGAAAGCCCACATCTGAGATCAAGAGGGCAAGTCACTATAACCTCTTCTGGAGCTGATCTGAGCTTCCACACGGTTCTTTGTGCCAAGAACTTGTATATGACCTCTCGGGCTTTCCCTTTTGTATGGCTTCTTTCTGATCATTTGGTTTCTATCATTCTTCCAGACTACCAATTTAGCCCATGATGACATTTGCCACTTGCCTTGGCCTATGTATCTAAACGCCCTTTAGACTTTGCTATTGACCCTTTTTCCAATAAGTAAAGCCAGAATTCATCCCCTACCTGGTCCTATGAGGAATTGTGATTCTAGAAAAGGCCATGAAATTACTCGCTAAGTATTCCCTGTACCTACTATCCCAACGTCTTTCCCTGATGGGCAAATCATCTCTCTTAGGTTATATGTAGCTTTTGCAGCTGACCTGGAGAAATTCCACCACAGACAAGATGTTTATTCAGCCAATCATAGTGCGATAGAGCCAACAGTCAGCTTTATGTATCTTTTTCTTTTTTTTCTAATCTGGACTTTAAGCAAAAATTTTAAATATTCATTTATTTATTTGGCTTCACAAGGTCTTAGTTGCAGCATGAGGGAGCTTTGATATTTCATTGTGGCATGTGAACACTTAGTTGTGGCATGTGGGATCTAGTTCTTGGACTAGGGATCGAACCCAGGCCCCCTGCATTGCAAGCATGGAGTCTTAGTCACTGGACCACCAGGGAAGTCCCAAACAGGCATTTTAGAAATATATGAGGACTATAACCTGGGTCTCTAGCAATACAGGCAGATTCTTTACCATCTGAGCCATCAGGGAAGCCCCCAGAACAAAATTTATTGTGTCATAGCCACAGAACTTTTTCTTTTTCTGACAAATGGAATGAAAAGATTGCAAAACTGAAGAGTTACACAGTAAAGTGAGCAAAGTGTCTTGGAGAAATCTCTCCTGTGGAAACCAGAAGGGTTTTCTCTAGTGTTCAAACTTGACAGCACTGTGGAATGGGCAGCCCAAACAGGCAGTCCAGGTCACCCTCAACTTTGTGGCTTCTTTCCAGTGGTTCTTTAGTAGTTCTAGAAATTGTCTTAAGTGGCTCTGTGGAAACATGGGAATCTGTGGGCAACTCTAGGAAGGGAGTTTGTGTAGGAACCTTGACAGCCAGGTCCACGGAATCTCAGGGGTGATACAGTGACCCTCCTGAGCTATGCTAGCAGCTACCTTGCCTTCAAGACAATTCTTTGAAAAGTCCTACTGTAGAATTGGTCACTATTCATTCACTGAACATCAAAAGAAGCATTTGGGTGGTGTGTAGAAGCCATGCTTTGTGGAAAAGAGGTAATTTAAACATCAGATTCATCTCTAGAGTGGCAAGTTGTTTTCACTGATATTGGGACACATGCTTGTGGAATAGAATGCCTAGGGGGTGATGGCTGAGAATATGCCTAGCATTTAATTTCTTCTATAAAATTTAAATGTATTGAATATATGTGAATTAGATATCACACATGAATTAGATATCACACATGCATGCATTTACAACTATGTTGAGGAATAAGTCTTGCTCCCCGAGATGGAACCGTTTTTTAAACTGAATTTTTAAGAATGTCTTTTCCTCTAAATATGCTGGGTAGCCATTTTAACACATAAATAGTGGCAAAAGTTACTTGCTTTAGCTCTCTTGGGAGTACTGCATAAGATGAGATTTGGCTTTTTTGCTTAGGTAGGCTAATTAGATGAAGAAATAAGGAAAAAGTAAAAACCCACTGACACATCCATGTGTGAGCAGGGGTTGTGGGTCGGATCTGATGCATGTGATCGGAGCCATCTGCCCGCTTCCTGCCATATAGGTCAATTCATTTTGATAGCCTTTGACTTGCAGGTCTGTAGGTAACTTTCATCAACAAAAACCTACATTTCAGGGTTCAGATTAAATAAATTATGCACTATTTAAAAAAATTGTCAATCCAGATTAAAATGGCAAAATAGAATTTTTTACCTCTGGCTATAACTTTATTCTCTCTTATTTGTGTTATGCTTCAATTCTACCTTTTTGAAAATAAGCTTTATTCCCATTTTCACCATTTTTAATGGCTTATAGATTTGTATGCAAGCTATTTGAATAATACCTTGCTGTAAACCTGCTATAAATTCAAACGAAAAATAGCAACAGCAGCCCCAATTCTTCCTTTCTTTTGAAACTTTGCTCCAGAATTTTGCAGTCCAGAGAGGTCATGACATCTAGAGAATGTTTTATCATTCTTTATTCCAAAGGATAAGGAGAAAGAATACAAGGTGGAACAAAACAGAATTTCAAGTAGGGCCATAGAGCTAGAAGAGGTCTGGGAGGGCAGAATGTCTTGGAATCTTTTCAGAAACCTGTTCCAGCTCCTTCCTGAGAGCAGTTACTGTCCCTGCACATATGTGAGTACACAGGGCTGCAGAGAAATGGCAGGACAGGGAAGACCTATAATTATGCTGCAGACACAGACTTATAAAGGGACTTCTTTAAACTATTCCTTGGGGTTTGATTAATTATTGGCTTATTGCTGGAGACAGTATAGAGTGACCAGAACTGGGATTTCTAATGGAGAAAATGAAAGAACAGTTGGACAGTTCTTAGTAGGGGAGAAACGATGCACTAAAGATGTAAATGTTTTGGATTTGTTTCCTTTCTCTCAACTCCCAGCTCCAGGAGACCTTGAGGTTTCCTTGGCTGCTGTAGTTTGCAATGAGACATTCAGTGCTCAGATGAGAATGCTAATCCCATTTGTTACATTCCATTTTAAAGCTATTTGAGGCAGCTAGATTACCAGACAGTAATCATGCATAGTTTACCACCATGTGGTTTTAATAACCCAGGCATTTGTGTTTATGAGTTTAGTGTGGATTAGACTATATTTCAGCTGAATATTAATGGATTTAATCAATCCTTTCTTAATTCATGAATTTTTTTACACTTGTAAGTCACATTTTGGCTTTGACTTTCGTCCAAGACACTTTAGAAAAAACTAACTGAGAAGAATAATTTTATTATATCATCATCAGTGTCATCGTCGCATGTTCTTATTTAATTTATTATAAGCATGGATATTACTCTATTGTTCTGGCTGCTGTGTGAGCATCTACAGATGCTTTGTTTTTTCTGTCCCCTAGATCATGAACAGAGGCCTCATTTATACTTCTGGTCAGGCTTCAAATAAATATGAAATATTGGCCTAAAGCAAGAAATCTTTTACTATTAGAGAAGGAAAAAATACAAACACCCTCTGCTAATAGAGAGTGGACACACATATACATTCACACCCATTCACGTAGGCATACAAGTCAGAAAACACCACACAGAACGTGCAAACCAAAAATTATATAAGAAACATTGTTTACTTAGTTTTCTATTACCTTGTTCAAAGCAGTGCCACAAATTCTGAATGAGACTCATTCAGTGCCAAAATCTGGGCCAGGTTTTAGGAGTAGAAAGAATAATCAAGCATGGATTCTAGCTCTGTAGACCTTTAAGTGTCATGTGTATTTAGGAAATGAGGAACTTGGTTCACTGCTTGAGAACTGCACACACGCTACAGTTATTGGTATTGCTCAATAACAATATTGGTTTTTCAAACTAGTGACTTGGGGAAAGTAAACAGAATAGAACACTGTGGATGAGAATGGAAGAGATGTTCATTTTATGGTAGGTAATGAGTTGACTCACTGGAAAAGACTCTGATGCTGGGAAAGGTTGGGGGCGGGAGGAGAAGGGGACGACAGAGAATGAGATGGCTGGATGGCATCACCGACTCTGTGGACATGAGTTTGAGTGAACTCCGGGAGTTGGTGATGGACAGGGAGGCCTGGCGTGCTGTGGTTCATGGGGTCGCGGAGAGTCAGACACGACTGAGCGACTGAACCTAACTGAACTGAACTGAACCTTACTTCATTAGCAAAACCCACTTTAAGTTCTTCAATACTTAGAAAAATGTCCAAAAATACACAGTGGATAGTTCTTGCTATATCCTACAAAAGAATTGGTGACTAGCCTTATTCAGTGATTCAGTTAATGCTAGACTAACAGATTCTGTGTGTGTGTGTGTGTGTGAATGTGTATTTCCAAGTTACTATCCATACATGGCCATTTGTGTCCATTTCCTATGATATTAATATCTGTGATAAATTACCGCAAATTCAGTGGATTCAAGCAACACAAATGTATTATTTCTCAGATCTAGAAGCCAGAAGGACTAAAACCAAGGTGTCAGTAAGATTATGCTCCTTGTGGGGCTCTAAAGAGGGATATGTTTCCTTGACTTTTCTAAATCCTAAGGGAATCCTGCATGCCTTGGCTCATGACTACTTCCTTATCTTCAAAGGCAATTGGATCTGCTATCCCAAACTCCCATAGCAGGGGCAAACTATTATGTGCAGGATGGATAGACAATAAGGTCATACAGGTAACTATATTCAATATTCTGTGACAAACTATAATGGAAAAGAATATGAAAATATATTTATACATGTACCGTGACTGAACTAACTGAACTAATGGAGTCATAGAAGAAATCATTAATAATACAACATTGTAAATCAACTATACTTCCATAAAGTAAAAAACAAACAAAAAACACAAAGCCAATCATAGTATCTTCAAATCTCATCCTCCTACTCTTCTTCCATCACTACCACTTCTTCCCTAACTCTGACCCTTCTTCCTCCCTCTTATAAGGACCCTTGAATTAATTAATTACATCAGTCTCGCATGGATAATCCAAGGTAATCCCTCCATATCAATATCCTTAATTTAACCACATCTTCCAAGTTTTTTTTCTCTGTATGTAAGGCAACATAGTCACAAGTTTCAGAGACTAGGTTATGGCCATCTCTAGGGACCACAGTTCTATGTATGACACCTAAAATATTAATGGTGCTCGTATTTTTCCCCTTCTATATCAGGTCCTTATTTTTAATTGCAAAAAGTTTTCTTTATTGTGCACTTGTCCAACATATAAACTTTTAGGATCAAATCTTTGTTATTTCTATATTTTCTTTAAATATGCTTCACAAATTGATAATTATATATTTTATCAGCATATTCTGATGGTTCAGACAGTAAAGAATCTGCCTATAATGTAGAAAACTTGGTTCAATCCCTGGGTGGGGAAGATCACCTGGAAAAGGAATTGGCAGCCCATTACAGTATTCTTACCTGTAAAATCTCATGGACAGAGAAGCCTGGCAGGCTACAGTCTATGAGGTGTTAAGAGTCGGACATGACTGAGCATACGCTCTATCTGGTACTAGTAGCACACAGGATGAGTTCTCCATGGCTGTCAGTTTTGACTCCCTACTTGGAAGCAGCTTCTCCTGCAATAATTGACAACCTCTCTCTTTGATTTCTTTAATCCTCATTGGCAGGAAGAAACACGGTGATTGGAGCTTGTTCTGAAGAACCTACATATTGCACAGTAGCAGGCATGGTATTGATTCTCTCCTCCTTGCTCCCCTGACCATACTATCTGCAGCATTCAAAAGAGAATGGAGAGTTACTGAGCACTTAATATTTCCATTTATTGTACAGCACACTTCAATAGTATGAACCCACTGAATCCCTACAACCTTCTGTGAGGTAAGCACTGTGGTTGTCTTCCCTTTGTAATAAGCCAGTAGTCACGTATGGCTGTGAGAGTTGGATTATAAAGAAAGCTGAGTGCCGAAGAATTGATGCTCTTGAGAGTCTCTTGGACTGCAAGGAGATCCAATGAGTCCATCCTAAAGGAAATCAGTCCTGAATATTCATTGGAAGAACTGATACTGAAGCTCAAGCTCCAATACTTTGGCCACCTGATGTGAAGAACTGACTCATATGGAAAGACCCTGATGCTGTGAAAGATTGAAGGCGGGAGGAGAAGTAGGCAACATAGGATGAGATGGTTGGATGGCATCACTGACTCAATGGACATGAGTTTGAGTAAACGGAGTTGGATATGGACAGGGAGACCTGGGGTGCCGCAGTCTATGGAGTTGCAAAGAGTCATGCATGACTGAATGACTAAACTGAACTGACTGAAATTCAGATGATCTTTCTCCAAGGATCATGTCTGCACTGCTATATTCTGCTGCTGCTGCTAAGTCACTTCAGTCGTGTCCGACTCTGTGCGATGCCATAGACGGCAGTCCACCAGGCTCCCTAGTCCCTGGGATTCTCCAGGCAAGAACCCTGACAGCCTCCTTATTTTAGAATGTTACCATTTAATCAGTTTATGCCCTTCTTAGTCATTTTATTTTATAAAGTAAATAGCAAGAAAGCATATCCATAGACAAAACTCCTATTTGGAGCAGTAGCCAACAACTTTAATACTGGACAAAAATTAGAACTTGCCACTGTTTGCCAACATTCCACTATTAGGTAGAATTTTCCTTGTTTTCTTGACTCTTTTTCTTTAAATTATGCTTATAGTTCACAAAGATAGTGTGAAGATATTCAATTTTTAGTATTGATAAAGAATAAGAAGATAAGCAAATATATTAACCTTAAGATGAACTTACCCTTTTCTTAGCCATGATTATGGTCTTTGGTTTCCCTCTCGCAAACCATTTTGCTCACTATCATCTCTTTTGGGAACTTTCTCTAGAAGGAGGCAGAGGAGCGTCTCTTTTGCTCACATTTCATAAGGAATGACCTTAAACACAGACTCACTTGACAGTTCCTTTGTGTAGCAAATGGAATGGCAAGAACACTAGGTATTACATCAACCAAATATAAAACCACTTTAAAGAGAATTTAAATAAGAGATTGGGAGACTACCAAACTTTTGGGATGGGAAAAAAAGAGAAAACCTGGCAAAACCATACACTGCTTTAGATATTCAGTATTTGTGAGTTCTGAGGGATTTGCTGATGGTGTAAAAATTTTCTTAACATTAAATATATTGAGCTTATTTTAAAATAAACAATTTTTAATGAGTATTAAATAAGAATAAATACATGGATCGTTTAAGGGGAGAAGCCACCTGCTAATTTAAGATACAGGTGAAGAAAGAGAAGAAAGAAACATTTCCAGTTATTTTTTATAGGCATATGCAAATGAGTGACAGGAACTAGTGGTTCATGCCAAGAGGAGTGAAATGAGCCAAAGAATTGTCTTGGTATGAAATTTTCTTCACATTTTTTATCCATAAGTGGATTTGGTGACATCAAAGATGACAAGCATGAAAAATGAAAGTAAGCAATGCTTTATCTTTTGCTATGTTTGTAAAATGCAAAAGAGATTATAAAAATAGATCCATACTTTTAAATTTAAAAATCTTAACTTTTAATATAAGAAAACTGATATGTTAAAATGAAAACCTTAGGATATTGATCTATCACATATATATTTGGAGTGAGAAATGTCAACTGGAAGATACATCATTACTCACATATTAATTTGTGACTAGAAAGTATAGAAGCGAAAAGAAGATTATTTGAAAAAATATAGATACTAAAGAAATAGATGAGTCCATTGGTGCAGCTGAAGATTTCAACACTCTTTATCATAGACAGATTCAGCAGGCAGATCAATAGGACATGAATGAGCTGAACCAACACAGTACTTCATACATCTACAGAAGAATAATCATTCTTCTCAAACTCACATGGAATATTCACCAAGATAGAGTACATCCTGGGCTATAAAACACACTTTAATAAATTCAAAAGAATAGAAATCATAGTGTATTTTCCCAGACCACAGTGGGATTAAAATAGAAATCAATAATAGAAAGGTAACTGGAAAATATCAAAATACATAAAAAAACCACATTACTAAATAACACATAGGACAAAGAAGAAATCTCAGAATATGGTGGGAGAAACGTCAGAGTAGGAAGATTTTGGACTCACTTCCTCCAACAGACATACCAAAGTTGCAACTATCCATAAAGAAACTATCTCTGAGAATGACTTGAAGACTAGCAGACAAGATTTTCCACAACTAAAGATAGAAAGGAGAATCCACACTGAGATGGGAAGGAGAGGCAGAGATGCAATCTGGCCAGGACCCACACCCCTGGAGCAGCAATCTAAAGGCAGGAAGGATATCACAGCCCTGGAGGTTTCCCCTGAGGAGTGAGAGCTCTGAATCCCATATCAAGCATCCCAGCTGTGGGAAATTGCATCAGGAAGATGAGGCCACATAATATCTGGCTTTCAAACCAGTGAGACTTGTGTCTGTGAGTGTTGGAGGTTTTTATATTACCTAGACTTTGCTCTGAAAAAAAGGTATACACAAAAGCTCACTTGCTCTCAGTTCTAGAAGAAAGATTTACTGATATTTGAATTATGTGTCCATAAGGCAGAGAACTGTTGGAGTTTTTTCTAGGTATGGAGAATCTAGTGGGTGTTAGCTTTCTGTTTGCTTGTGGCTCACCCTCTACTAGCCTGGTACTTCAGTTCAGTTCAGTCACTCAGTCGTGTCCGACTCTTTGCAACCCCATGAATCACAGCACGCCAGGCCTCCCTGTCCATCACCAACTCCCAGAGTTCTCTCAAACTCATGTCCATTGAGTTGGTGATGCCATCCAGCCATCTCATTCTCTGTCGTCCCCGTCTCCTCCCACCCCCAATCCCTCCCAGCATCAGATTCTTTTCCATTGAGTCAACTCTTTGCATGAGGTGGCTAAAGTATTGCAGTTTCAGCTTTAGCATCAGTCCTTCCAATGAACACCCAGGATTGATTTAGAACAGACTGGTTGGATCTCTTTGCAGTCCAGGGGACTCTCAAGAGTCTTCTCCAACACCACAGTTCAAAAGCATCAATTCTTCGGCGATCAGCTTTCTTCACAGTCCAACTCTCCCACACATGACCATGGGAAAAACCATAGCCTTGACTAGACGGACCTTGGTTGGCAAAGTATTGTCTCTGCTTTTTAATATGTTATCTAGGTTGGTCATAACTTTCCTTCCAAGGAGTAAGTGTCTTTTAATTTCATGGCTGCAATCAGCATCTGCAGTGATTTTGGAGCCCCCCCAAAAAAAGTCTGACACTGTCTCCACTGTTTTCCCATCTATTTCCCATGAAGTGATGGGACCAGATGCCATGATCTTTGTTTTCTGAATGTTGAGCTTCAAGCCAACCTTTTCACTCTCCTCTTTCACTTTCCTCAAGAGGCTTTTGAGTCCCTCTTCACTTTCTGCCATAAGGGTGGTATCATACTAGGAGGCACCATTTCTAACTCTTCATCTCTAACTTATTAGCATCACTTGCCCCACCCTGCATTCATGGGCAGACTCAACACTCTAAGTACCTGGCCCTCTCTGCCAGACCTGGCAACAGCACTTAACCAGCAGCAGAATCCCCTAAAGTAGTCCCCAGGCTCATCAGACCTGGTGGATCCCCTTGGTTAGCACCAGAGCCCTTTGAACATAGCCACTGCCTCACCACTCCCAGTGGATGCCCTTTGTTGGCACAGAGATCCTCCAAAGCAACCCCCCACCACACCAATCCCAGCAGAAATCTTCAGCCAGCACTGGAGCTCCTTGATTTTCTGCCCCGAAAGACCCAGTGGATGCCTTCAGCCAGACTTGCATTCCCCAAAGAGAGTTCCACCCAGGGACTGGCTGCACACACCACAGTTCCTGCCATAATTACAACCAGACCCATGGCCAGCTGTACCAGGGGTCAGCTTTACCAGCAAACACAGTCCAGTCAGAACAGAAGGACATAGACAGCTCACACAGGGGACAGTCTTGGAGCACCTGGCTCTGGTGACCAAGGCAGACCACGCTACTGGGCCGCAAAAGACACAGTCTACACAAAGTTGCTCCTTCAAGACCAGGACACATACTTGATATATCTAATATACAATGCAGACACAGAAAGTTAGACAAAATGAAGACAAAGAAGGTAGGCAAAAAGACAAAGAAATAGGTCTTAAATGAAAGGATGAGACAAAACCTCAGGAAAAGTACTAAATGGAACAGAGATGAACAACTGTCCAGATAAAGAGTTCAAAGTATTGGTCACAAAGAAACATAATGAACTCAAGAGAAGAATGGAGTAACACAATGAGAACTTCAACAAAGAGATGGAAACTATAAAAAAAGAGTTCACCAGTGGTGAAAAATACAATAATGCAAGTGACAAATACACAGGAGGGAACCTACAGAAGATTAGATGATGCAGAAGAAAGAATCAGTGAACTGTGAAAATCATCCAATCAGAATAGCTAAAAAAGAAAAGAAACAAAAGAAATGAGGATCATTTAAAGAACCTGTGGGACAACATCAAGCATGTTCATATTTGCATTATTGGGTCCCAGAAGCAAAAAAGAGAGAATGTGACAGAGAACATATTTGAAGAAATATTGGCTGAAAACTTTTCTAACTTGGTGACAAAAACAGACATCTGAGTCCAGGAAGCACCAGGAGTCCCAAACAAGGTGAAACAAAAGAGACTTACACTAAGACACATATTAAAGTGTCAAAAGTTAAGGACACCTTGAAATGAAAGTCACTTAGTCATGTCCAATTCTTAGCGACCCCATGGTCTATACAGTTCGTGGAATTCTCCAGGCCAGAATACTGGAGTGGGTAGCCTTTCCCTTCTCCAAGGGATCTTCCCAACCCAGGGATCGAAACCAGGTTTCCTGCTTTGGGGGCAGATTCTTTATCAGTTGAGCCACCTACAGAGAGAATCTCAAAGGCAGCATGAGACAGCTAGTTACATATAAGCTGGTAGAAATGGCTGGTAGAAATGCATAATAGTACCACCACTTTGGAAAAGATTTCTTACAAAACTAAATATACTTTTACAATATGATCCAGGAATGACACTCATTATTATTTACCTAAAGAGGTTAAAAATCTAGGTCCATACCAAAAAACTGCATACAGATATTTATAGCCAGTTTGTTTTTAATTGACAAAATTTGTAAGCAACTAATATGTCCTTCAGTAAGTGAACTGATAAATAATCTGTGGAAAATTATTCAGCACTAAAAAGATGCTACCTATCAAGATGAAAAGACCTGAAAGAAGCTTGAATGCATGTTACTAAGTGAAAACGGTCAGTTTAAAAAGACTACATATTTTATTATTTCAACCATATTCTGGAAAAGGAAAACTATGGATATGTTAAAAAAAAAAAATCAGTGGTTGCTCAAGGTTGATGGGTGGAGGAAGGATGAACAGTAAAGCATGGAGGATTTTTAGAGCAGTGAAAATACCTTGCATGACACCATAATGATGAATACCTGTCATTATACATTTCTTCAAACCCACTCACTGTATGATATTAAGAGTGAAACATGGTATAAACTATGGTCTTTGGGTAATTATGATATGTCAGTGTACGTTCATCAATTTTAACAAATGCACTACTGTGGTGAGAGATGTTGATAGTGGGGCAGGTTATGCATGTGCAGGGCAGGGGCTATGTGGGAAATCTCTGCACCCTCCTCTCAGTTTTGCTGTAAACCTAAACTGATCTAAAAAAGTAAGTCTTGGTAATATAAAACAGATACTGTATTTTGATGCAAATTGCATTATTTTCCTCTCTGAGACTGTGAATGAGAGTTCAAATAAGTGTATATTTAAGAATTAAAAGCAACCATAATAACCTCTGGCAGGGGTGTGGGAAAAAAATCATAGTTTCTTGTGTAGGAGAAACCAGCCTCCTGGCTTAAGCCTGAGTTTCCAGTTTTGTGTAAGAAATTGGTGAGAAAGACATTTATAGAATCTTCTACAAGGTTTAGGTAAAGTTGAATGCTTGAATGTTCAGACAAAAATGTTACATGGCTTATGAGGGAATTGTAATAAGTCACTCACAGGAATTATATTGCTATCATCTTTTGATCAACACTTACCACAAACTGATTACATCTGATTTCCTACAAGGTGGGAAAGAAATACTAAGGTATTAAAGAAACAATTGGAAGTCTTAACAGAGATTGATTAGATAAGTTGTTTTCATTTGTTTGGTAAGTTGGATTGCATTAAATTTTTAGGAAATAAATTATTCTAATTTAATATGTCCTTACATATCAAGGACAGCTAAATATTTAGCAAATTAATAGCTAGACATGAACAAGTTTATTTCCAAATCACTTCCAATTTCGTATATATTATATTTTAATGAAAGAACCGAAGATAAAAATATTATTTTAGCAACTGAAAGATAAATATTTAAAATATTCTTGATATATGCAGCTTTTTCAACTGTAAGGTAATTATTAAAAAATATACATTTGTCTAATTGTTAGCCTAATGTTTAAAATGTGTGTATATATACATATATATATATATACATAAGACCATATTGCAATGTTATTGATGACCTGAAGAGGGAAAATGGGAGCAAGTTATATTTCTTTCTTTACCTCTGCTGCTATGCTTCTCTTATTGTCATTGAAGCATTCAAAAAAATAATAATAGTAAAATGAAAATGTATTTCCTAATTAAGAACACCACATTTTGGCTACTGCAACTTTATTTTAAACTACAGAAGAGATTCATTTAAAATCTGTCCTTAGAATATTATTAATTATTTAACATAATTATTATATAAAAAGTGCTGGACAGGGTGAATGGAAATTATGGCACAAGTAAAGTGCAGCATCTAGATAAAGGCATTGATTTCTCATTATAACTGTGGGCATAGAGGTTTGAATTTTGGTTCTGAAATTTACTAGCTATGCAACACTGCATTATCTGTTCAAACTCTCTGACTCTACTGTTGTCCTCTGTAAACACCTCACAAAATAACATTGTGCCGTATAAGGCTATTCAGTTCAGTTCAGTCGCTCAGTCGGGTCCAACTCTTTGAGACCCCAAGAATCACGGCACGCCAGGCCTCCCTGTCCATCACCAACTCCCAGAGTTCACTCAAACTCATGTCCATTGAGTCGGTGATGCCATCCAGCCATCTCATTCTCTGTCGTCCCCGTCTCCTCCCACCACCAATCCCTCCTAGCATCAGACTCTTTTCCAGTGAGACAACTCGTCGCATGAGGTGGCAAATGTATTGGAGTTGCAGCTTTAGCATCAGTCCTTCCAATGAACCAGGACTGATCTTTAAAATGGACTGGTTGGATCTCCTTGCAGTCCAAGGGACTCACAAGAGTCTTCTCCAGCAACACAGTTCAAAAGCATCAATTCTTTGGCGAACAGGTTTCTTCACAGTCCAACTGTCACATCCATAAATGACCATGGGAAAAACCATAGCCTTGACTAGACGGACCTTAATTGCAAAGTAATGTGTCTGCTTTTTAATATACTATATAGGTTGGTCATAACTTTCCTTCCAAGGAGTAAGCGTCTTTTAATTTCCTGGCTGCAATCAGCATCTGCAGTGATTTTGGAGCCCAAAAAAATAAAGTCTGACACTGTTTCCACTGTTTCCCCATCTATTACCCATGAAGTGATGGGACCAGATGGCATAATCATCGTTTTCTGAATGCTGAGCTTCAAGCCAAACTTTTCACTCTCCTCTTTCACTTTCATCAACAGGCTTTTGAGTTCCTCTTCACTTTCTGCCATAAGGGTGGTGTCATCTGCATATCTGAGGTTATTGATATTTCTCCCGGCAATCTTGATTCCAGCTTGTGCTTCTTCCAGCCCAACGATCCTCATGATTTACTCTGCATATAAGTTAAACAAGCAGGGTGACAATATACAACCTTGACGTACTCCTTTTCCTATCTGGAACCAGTCGGTTGTTCCACGTCCAGTTCTAACTGTTGCTTCCTGACCTACATACAGGTTTCTCAAGAGGCAGATAAGGTGGCCTGGTATTCCAATCTCTTTCAGAATGTTCCACAGTTTATTGTGATCCACACAGTCAAAGGCTTTGGCATAGTCAATGAAGCAGAAATAGATGTTTTTCTGGAACTCTCTTGATTTTTCCATGATCCAGCGGATGTTGGCAATTTGATCTCTGGTTCCTCTGCCTTTTCCAAAACCTGCTTGAACATCTGGGAGTTCACGGTTCACATATTACTGAAGCCTGGCTTGGAGAATTTTGAGCATGACTTTACTAGCGTGTGAGATGAGTGCAATTGTGTGGTAGTTTGAGCATTCTTTGGCATTGCCTTTCTTTGGGATTGGAATGAAGACTGACCTTTTCCAATCCCATGTCCACTGCTGAGTTTTCCAAATTTGCTGGCATATTGAGTGCAGCACTTTCACAGCATCGTCTTTCAAGATTTGAAATAGCTCAATTGGAATTCCAACACCTCCACTAGCTTTGTTCATAGTGATGCTTTCTAAGGTCCACTTGACTTCACATTCCAAGATGTCTGGCTCCAGGTGAGTGATCACGCCATCGTGATTATCTTCGTCATGAAGATCTTTTTTGTACAGTTTTCTGTGTATTCTTGCCACTTCTTCTTAATATCTTCTGCTTCTGTTAGGTCCACACCATTTCTGTTCTTTATCGAGCCCAACTTTGCATGAAATGTTCTCTTGGAATCTCTAATTTTCTTGAAAAGATCTCTTGTTTTTCCTATTCTGTTGTTTTCCTCTATTTCTTTGCATTGATCGCTGAGGAAGGCTTTCTTATCTCTCCTGGCTATTCTTTGGAACTCTGCATTCAGATGCTTATATCTTTCCTTTTCTCCTTTGCTTTTTACTTCTCTTCTTTTCACAGCTATTAGTAAGGCCTCCTCAGATAGCCATTTTGCTTTTTTGCATTTCTTTTCCATGGGCATGGTCTTGGTCCCTGTCTCCTGTACAATATCACGAACCTCCGTCCAGAGTTCATCAGGTACTCTATCTATCAGATCTAGTCCCTTAAATCTATTTCTCACTTCCACTCTATAATCATAAGGGATTTGATTTAGGTCATATCTGAATGGTCTAGTCATTTTCCCTACTTTCTTCAATTTAAGTATGAATTTGGCAATAAGGAGTTCATGATCTGAGCCACAGTCAGCTCCTGGTCTTGTTTTTGCTAACTGTATAGAGCTTCTCCATCTTTGGCTGCAAAGAATATAATCAATCTGATTTCGGTGTTGACCATCTGGTGATGTCCATGTGTAGAGTCTTCTCTTGTGTTGTTGGAAGAGGGTGTTTGCTCTGACCAGTGCATTCTCTTCGCAAAACTCTATTAGCCTTTGCCCTGCTTCATTTCGTGCTCCAAGGCCCAATTTGCCTGTTACTCCAGGTGTTTCTTGACTTCCTACTTTTGCATTCCAGTCTCCTATAATGAAAAAGACATCTTTTTTGGGTGTTAGTTCTAAAAGGTTTTGTAGGTTTTCATAGAACTGTTCAACTTTGGCTTCTTCAGTGTTACTGGTTGGGGCATAGACTTGGATTACTGTAATATTGAATGGTTTGCCTTGGAAACGAACAGAAATCATTCTGTTGTTTTTAAGATTGTATCCAAGTACTGCATTTCGGACTCTTTTGTTGACCATGATGGCTACTCCATTTCTTCTAAGGGATTCCTGCCCACAGTAGTAGATATAATGGTCATCTGAGTTAAATTCACCCATTCCAGTCCATTTTAGTTCGCTGATTCCTAGAATGTCTACGTTCACTCTTGCCATTTCCTGTTTGACCACTTCCAATTTGCCTTGATTCATGGACCTAATTCCATGGTTCCTATGCAATATTGCTCTTTACAGCATTGGACCTTTCTTCTATCACCAGTCACATCCACAACTGGATATTGTTTTTTCTTTGGCTCCATCCCTTCATTCTTTCTGGAGTTATTTCTCCACTGATCTCCAGTAGCATACTGGGCACCTACCGACCTGGGGAATTCCTCATTCAGTATCCTATCATTTTGTCTTTTGATACTGTTCATGGGGTTCTCAAGGCAAGTATACTGAAGTGGTTTACCATTCCCTTCTCCAGTGGACCACATTCTGTCAGACCTCTCCACCATGACCCGTCCGTCTTGGGTGGCCCCACACGGCATGGCTTAGTTTCATTAAGTTAGACAGGGCTGTGGTCCATATGATCAGATCAACTAGTTTTCTGTGATTATGATTTCAGTGTGTCTGCCCTCAAATGCCCCCTCGCAATACCTACCGTCTTATTTGGGTTTCTCTTACCTTGGTCGTGGAATATCTCTTCACAGCTGCTGCAGCAAAGCGCAGCCGCTGTACCTTACCTTGGACGTGGGGTAGCTCCTCTCGGGCTCGCTTCTGTGCATAGTCGGTTGCGCGGAGCCGGCGTCTCTCGCGTCTGCGCCGCCAAAGGCTGTTGCTGCTGCTGCTGCTGCTGCTTAGTCACTTCAGTCATGTCGACTCTGTGTGACCCCACAGACGGGAACCCACCAGGCTCACCCATCCCTGGGATTCTCCAGGCAAGAACACTGGAGTGGGTTGCCATTTCCTTCTCCAATGTGTGAAAGTGAAAAGTGAAAGTGAAGTCGCTCAGTTGTGTCCGACCCTTAGCGACCCCACGGACTGCAGCCTACCAGGCTCCTCCATCCATGGGATTTTCTAGGCAAGAGTACTGAAGTGGCTTGCCATTGCCTTCTCCCCGAAGGCTGTTAAGAAGTTTTAATTAGATAATGCCTGTTGAATATTTATTCTTGTATCTTGTACCTAGTAGGTAATCAAATAATGTTATTTCTGCCCTTAGGAGCAGAAGCATTCTTCTTTCCACATCTTATTCTTTATGGGTGAAATTATAGTTGTTTGATAAACAATTTGGTGCTGATAACTTTTAAAAAAAATGAAAAGGGACATGATATTTTGATTGTCTTAAATTGTGCAACTCCATATTCCTTGAGACAGTGATGAATTTCTGATTTCAGAATTCTGTTTTCACTACAGGTTAGAACTGGAACATTGATATATTAAATTGGATTTTCTTTATTTAATCTTTTCGTCGGCAGCAGCAAAATATGCTTGAATTTCCCTGTTGAGAATAATGTACACTTGCTCTGCTATTTACTTGCCTAGGAAAGACATTAAAGTACTTTTGCTTAGCAAATGTTATATTGTTGGATTAGAGGCAACCCTACAGATACACTGTAAAATATAATTTAATATCAGAATGCAATAATACCTACTCCAGTTCACCACCACGTGGCTGTTTCTACACAAAGCCTCTTAATATGTATTGCAAACTGGCAGTCCTTACTAAGGAGTCGGACATGACTGAGCAACTGAACAACAACTAATGATCATACACCACAGACTCGGCACCCGTGACAAGTGACTCCTGCTTACTCTCAATCAAGGTGCCTTCATTTGAGAACTTCAAACCCAAATTTCTGTTGGAAGGTACTTAATTGAGGTCAATTCCTGGCAATTTTCAATCTCTAGTTCAATAAACTCAGGTAATTTATCCATGGGTGTCCCAGGTAGCTCAGTGGTAAAGAACCTAGCCTGCCAATGCAGGAGATGCAGCTTCCATCCCTGGTTTGGGACGATCTCTTGGAACGGGAAATGGCAACCCACTCCAGTATTCCTGCCTGGAAAATCTCATGGACAAAGGAGCCTGGTGGGCTGTAGTCCATGGGGTCTCAAACAGTCAGACATGACTTAGCAACTAAACAACAACAATATGGTGAGAAAGACATTTATAGAATCTTCTACAAGGTTTAGGTAAAGTTGAATGCTTGAATGTTCAGACAAAAATGTTACATAGCTCATGAGGGAATTGTAATAAGTCACTCACAGGAATATATATATATATATAGTATCTATAATATTTGTAATACATATGTATAAAATCTACTATATATATTATGCATATATAATGTAGAAATAGACTTTATCATGTCATGGCATGTCCTCTGGTCAAGTAATTACAAATGCTTTCCTATTGCCACTTAATTTCTATAGAAAACCAGGTAGAAAAGTTTTGACAAACATTTTAAATTAACATATATACATTTCCAAGGACATTAAGAGTTTGGAAGAAAATCGAAAACCTTAATCCCCAAAATGCTCTGGTGGAAAATCTTGGGAAACTTGAATAATGAGAATATAAGAAGAGACCAAACTCCTCATATACTGTTTAAACTTCTGTGTCTCTATTACCATCAGAGCATAGATTCTTTTCCTTTGCTTCTCGGCAGGAAACAATAAATTCTAGCTTTGTGAAAGATTGGAGCAGAAGGTATTAAGAACTTCAGCTATGGAATCATAACACCTGGCTTTGAGTTTAGTTCTGCCACTGCATCAGGGTGTATATTTGAATTTGAGCATAATTCAAGCTCTTTAAATCCCAACTTTTTTGTCTGTGAATTGGCACAATAAGGCCCACATTTCAGGACAGTTCCACACACTAGATGAAATAAAGTGAAGAAAGTACATGCTGTACAGTAAATGCTCTCAATAATGATTGCTGTCATTGGCTGACAGGATGAGTCATAGTGAAATAATAAAATGGGGCTTCCCAGTTGGCTCAGTGGGTAAAGAATCCTCCTGCAATGCAGGAAACTCAGGTTTGATCCCTGGGTTGGGAAGCTCCCCTGGAGGAGGGCATGGTAACCCATTCCAGTCTTGCCTGGAAAACCTATGTAGAGAGGAGCCTGCCAGGCTACAGTCCTTAGGGTCACGAATTCCAGAAAAAGTTAAATTTTTAATATATTTGTTAAACATTTAAAATTTTTTAATTTCAAGTTTGGTTTTAAAAAATCCAGCTGTTCATTGTATTATCTCTTTGCAGTAGAACACAACAATGTTCTCCATGAATGGTTTTTTTCATTCGCTATTTAAGTAATTACACGTGTGAATGTATGAACGTGAATGTAATTACATGCGTGAATGCAGAACCTGCATTTTACTCCTAGTCTACAGTCTAGCTAACGGAGGAGCTCCCTAGCATCCTTCACTGAGGAAGGATCAATCCAGCCACAAAGAAAATAATCCCACATCCATATGCATGTATCTGTTCCTCTCTGAAACAGAAGCTTATTTTACCCAAACTGCCTTTGAGACTTGCTGTTTCAGAACTTGATATGAATTCTTTCCTCCTTGGAAGTAATCCAAAAAATCTAGTTATAAAAAATTCCAGAAGGCCTTAAAAATCAATAACAGTGTATATATAGCATTTTCCTCTGTGCTTGGTTGACTATTTTCTCTAGTCATTTTGGGGTTTTTAAAAGCACTTTTATTACTAAATAGTAATTCCTACATTGGATGTCCATTTCCAAAATGTTTCCCATAAATTTCCAGTGTTAACTATCCCAACAGCACTTTTATGAACCAGGTTTAGGATGGAAATACTAAGGCTATGATTTCCTTTTACTTCATATTATCCCAAAGTGGGTAGAAATACAAGCATTTCTTTCAAAGATTTTAACTTTCCCCCACTGATTGAAGATTTACATAGGCAACTTTACATAAAACTTTTCCTTTGCAGAAAATGGGAAGATGAGTCAGAGCAGGGTGGGTGGGGTAAAAGAGGAAGACAGGTGAGGCATGGTCCAGAGTTACACAAGGGAGGAAACAGGACTTCCCTTATGGTTTAATGGTTAAGAATACTCCTGCCAATGCAGGGGACGTGGGTTCGACCCCTGGTCTGGGCAGATCCCACATGACATAGAGCAACTTAGCCCGTGCACCACCACTATTGAAGCCTGTGCTCTAGTGTCTGTGAGTCACAAGTACTGAGTGGGCACACCTAGAGTCTGAGCATGGCAACAAAAAGTAGCCCTTGCTCACTACAACTAGAGAAAGCCTCTACACAGCAGTGAAGACCAGCACAGCCAAAAATTAAATAAGCAAATAAATTTAAAAAATCTTTTTAAGGGAGAAAACAGACACTTTAATTTTTTCTGTTAAGAAGAAACATTGATATTCTATTACCTGGCACTTCTATTATCCTGGAATCTCTACTTACCAGTTACTGGATGAATCTAGACAGGTAGGAACTGGTTTCCTAAAATCCATCACTTTAGAGGAAGTCTCTGTTGTGGTTCTTCAGCCAGCTGCCTGGTCCCAGAACGAGGGCCAATTCCAGATGTAGATTTGAAGCACATGCCTTCTTCAGAGTCTGGCCCTAAACGTTGTAACTGGGGCGTTACTAGTTATGACCACCCACCTTTAAAATTCTTGAGAAAATGTTTCTACAATTCTCTTTAGATGAAAGCAGCCTATGTAAGTTTAACAACTTACCTGACTTGCCATTCATATTCCATTACAGTGAATTGAGCCTCTACTAAAATACACTTTTTGAATTTTAAAGCAAAGAGTATTGACTGCAGCACATACAATTCTGAAAAGATACAAAGCTGTAATAATAGTAATAATGCTTTACCTATAATTTTTGAATCACATTTTTATATACTTCCATTAAACTTTTTTCTCTATTTTTAACAACTAAGCCCATCTTCACATAGCATCAAGAATCTAGCTCATTATGATCATTCTTATCAGTATTTTGCCAATATATCATTTTGTTTCAGATGGCTGTATAGAATATATATGTTATACATATAATTTATAATTTGTTTGTCTTGCAAATTTTCAAGCAACTTGCCTTAGCACTTTTTTCTATGTGGATCATCTTAGCCTTATACAAGCTGATTTAATTTCAATTTTTCTTTCTTAAATAAGTCATGTACCTTCAGAATCATAGCATTTCAGAATGGAAGTGAATTTAGTTGTCATCTAGTTCAATGAACTATTTTAGGGAGAAGAGAGTGGAAATGAGGGTATAAATTCTAAATCAATGACAAGATCCCTATTGGGATTTCCACAAATATGGATGTCAAAAGGTTATTAAACTATTTGATTACTTATTTTTAACTAGTCAAGTAAGTTAGCCCTAAATTCAGTGGAAATCAGTACATAAGATGATTAACATCAGCACCTGATATAGAGCCATTAATGAATATGTGCTGTAAGTTATACAAAAATAGTATGCGTATCACCTTTATCCTCAAAGAAAGCAATCAAACAAGAAGAAAACTTTTGCATTTCAAGCCATTAGAGAAAGAGTTGGTTTATGTACTCATAGCAAATAGAGCAATACTAGAAAGGGAAAATCTAAGTGGAGCAGAATATCATGGAAGAAGAAAGATATAAAGTGATTTTTTATGGACTGGAAATTTTTGATAGATAAATGGGTGAGAGGAAGTAATTTTTATAGCCAAGTGAGTGAAATAGGTTTTATATATTCCGTGTATTGTGCGTTATATTCAGCTGGTAATAAACGTGCGTGCATGTGTATATGCTCAGTTGTGTCCGACTCTGCTACCCCATGGACTGTAGCCCACGAGGCTTATCTGTCCATGGAACTTTCCAGGCAAGATTACTGGCATGGGTTGCCATTTCCTCCTCCAAAGGATCTTCCTTACCCAGGGATGGAAGCTGCATCTCCTGCGTTTCCTGCATTGTAGGTGATTTCTTTACCACTGAGCCACCTGGGAAGCCCCATGGTAAAAGTTCAATCTGTATAGTATTAGTTGCTCAATGGCGTCCGACTCTTTGAGATCCTATGGACTGTAGCCCACAAGTCTCCTCTCTCCATGGGATTCTCCAGGCAAGAATACTGGAGTGGGTTGCCATTTCCTTCTCCAATAATCTCTATATTGGGGCGTAATAATGAAAAATAATATTAATGGCAGGAAAACCAACAATGTAAAATCATCACACATTCTTGAGCAGAGAGTTGATCCATTAAAAATAATTATTTTTTTAAGAAAACTTGCTTAAGTGAGAAGTTTAGAGATAAGTGATTTCAGGATACTGAATTTAAGAAGAGTAAATAGGAGAACACCAACTGATTTGAAAATGTGGTGATGAAGAATGGGGCAACAATGGACAGAAATATGGCAAAAAATGGAATACATAATTTAAGAGAAATAAACTAAGACCCTGTTTCTATACATGTATGTGATTAAGGTGTGAAGGAGATAAACTATGAATTCTTAATTAAAATGAAAGAATGGATGTTTCTCTTGAGATGAAGGTGGTTTTCAAGAGTTGAAAAATTTCTTTGTTAGTCACAATTTTAGGACCAGAATGCCCTTTAAAGTCTACTGAATTGGAGATGATAGTAGACATATTCAATAGCACTGGAATACACGTATGAGATAATGCTGCTGCTGCTGCTAAGTCGCTTCAGTCGTGTCCGACTCTGTGCGACCCCATAGATGGAAGCTCACCAGGCTCCCCCGTCCTTGGGATCCTCCAGGCAAGAACACTGGAGTGGGTTGCCATTTCCCTCTCCAAGGCATGAAAGAGAAAAGCGAAAGTGAAGGCGCTCAGTCGTTTCCGACTCTTCGCGACCTCATGGACTGCAGCCTACCAGGCTCCTCCGTCCATGGGATTTTCCAGGCAAAAGTACTGGAGTGGGGTGCCATTGCCTTCTCCGATGAGATAATGAGTGATACCTAAATTTGTCAGTGACCTAAACAGAGGTGATAATTGAAGTCAAAAAAGTGTATATATTTTGATGTGCCTATTTAACTTTAGATTTCAATGTTCATTTTCCTTTCTTCTTCCCTGGTGTTATTTTGCATAGTGCTGCATCCTGACATTCTCCAACTCCACCCCAGGCTAGTCAGAAATGTATCCCAGTAGAGTTGACTGGAGTCCAAGGTGCTCTTGGGTGCAGTCTGAATCTATCACCACTCTCTTCAACTATGAAACCCAATTCTTGGGGGGAGGAAAATTGAGAACCATCATGTACCCCTTATTAAAAATCTTATCTAATATATTCCCAGAACCATTAATATTTATATGTTAAGCTTTATCTGTATATCTGTCCCCTGGTAAATTCACTTCAAAGATTTCTGAGAAGCCAGGTGTAGCCTAGGAGGGGTGCCTCTGAAATCACACTAGTAGTAAGACAACCCATGTTTCACTCTGGGCCCACGATGGATGACTCCTATAGAGCTAACTGTGAGGTAGCAAAGAGATGAACTATCTTCTGAATTATTGAATATTTATTAAAACGTGCTTAATGCATTTTCAGTGGCTATGTATTTTGACGCTTTGAAAAATACTATCTTAACAAATTAAAAGTAATTGAACAGAAAAATCCCCCTCTGTTTTTATGCCACAATATTTGCTATGCTTCTTTCAAAGGTTCTGTAACTGTATATTTATAAATGAAGGTCAAAGGGTCAACCACTTGTCCATATTTTGATTCATAGTTACTATTTTTTGCCATTGATGTGTCAACACTCAATTTCCCTTATTTTAATTTTATCTTAGTCTTTATGGCCAATCTTGGTTTGACACTTTTTCACATGAAGCCTGATTTTCTAAAGAAAAAAAGGTTTAAAAAATGTTCTAGTGATATATGGTGTAATCTAGTGAATTGTTGTAACTTTAAAACTGATTTCTGTTATCATAAAAATGGCCACCATAGAAAAAATATGAATATTTTCTACATTTTTGCTATATTCAACATGAAGAATTTTCTATTCATAATTTCACATAAAAACTTAAAGGACCTTGCTTTTTTTGATAATTTACAGATGTAAACACAGATATATATTTTTGATTAAGTATTTTTCTCTAAATTTTTCACTGAGCATCATTTCTGGGGATTGCATAAAGAAGTTTTTCTAAATAAACTAAAACAACTCTATAGGATGCCTGCGGCATATGTAATCTGCAAACAAAACCAACAGTTATATTATAATGCAAGCATATGGTAGCTATATTGCCTCTCAAATTATGATGTAATTTCATTACTTTCACACCAATTATACTGGCACTAAGCAAGTTCAGTGTAAAATGACTATCAAAGACTCTAACCCATTTACTGACAGGCATGCCGAAGAAGTACAAAACAATATTGAATACTAGTTTTATTTGCTACTGATATTTATTTATGGAAAGTGGCAACTATAATTAATGTAGTCAGAGTTCATAACATGTAAATGAGCTGTTAAAACACAGTGAAACTAGATATATTTCAAATATTTCCACCAACTTGCCTTATAGAGGCAGAATTGTATTGTGCACTCAACTCTAAAATGGCACTCCATGGAGGTTTCAGAATCCTTTTTGAATTACCATTACTACTTTGTATTTTCATCATTGGCAAACTGGTATCCAGAGCAGTGACATTCTTACTCTGCCATTAGATTCAGATATCATTTAATTGCAAACGAAGTCTAAAATGATTTCTGCAATAAATCTGGATCCAAGCTTCTTAGAGTCTGTTCCCTATATAAGTGAACTAACCCATTTATTTAAAGGACTATCACTTCCTACAAGAAAGCAAAGGACCATGTAGTTATTGAATAATTTGCTAAAAACACTAAATAATTCACCAATTACTTACTGAGAGCTCCTTATGTGGAAGAAAGACACCTGTGAACCTGAAGAATCGGAATGGATTCTCATGGAAATTAGAGATTGTGGAAGGCTACAAAGCAGCTAGTCTTTGCAGACAAAGACTCAAATCTTAATTTGAGCATTTGTGAAATGTATGGATGTAGTCAGCTAAATCTTTTAGCCTTCCAGATCCCAAGCTTGCTTCTCTGTCCAAAGGACATACTCGTAATAGCAAGATTTTGGTCTGAATTGTACAAGGTAATATTTATAGACTATATAACACAGTGCTTGTCAGAGTGGATGCTGAAAAAGTGCTGCTTTTGGTGTGAGTTTAATGAGATCAATGCTCATGAATGTGATACCAGTAGAAATGTAAAGGTTCATCCACAAAGAATGAAAAAGACTTTATCCTATGAAAAAGGTAAAATTGAGAAAGGAGAAGTTCAAGTAGAATAAGAAGAGTCATGAAAATGTGTAACTTTGCTTGCATTCTGGCTTTCCTACATGGGTATGATCATGCAATGTGCTTCATCAAAACAATGAGAGAATAACTTGTATGTATCACTTCAGAATAAACACATGCAAGAGTCAATACAAATATTCCCTGCTCCCAGCTGTTCCTTATGGGTGTGGTCAGCCTTCATGCCTGAATTAGGAGGACATGAAGTAGAGTCCTCTGTCAACTTGTGATGATTGTGAATAAATCTTTGTTGTTTTAAGTCACTGAGATTAAGGAGTTGTTTGTTCAGTTCCTACAATTCAACAACAACAAAAAGCAAACAACTTAATCATAAAAATGGGCAGAAGACCTGAACAAACATTTCTCCAAGGAAGACATACAGCTGGCCAATAAGCACTTAAAAAGATGCTCAAAATTACTAATTATTCGACAAATGCAAATCAAACCTATCATGAGGTACCACCTCTCACCAGTCAAAATGGCCAGCGTTAAAGAGTCTACAAACAACAAATGCTGGAGAGGGTGTGAAGAAAAGGAAACCCTCCTACACTGGTGATGGGAATGTAAATTGGTCCAGCCATCATGGAGGATAGTATGGAGGTTCCTTTAAAATTAAAAATAGAGTTACCGTATAATCCAGTAATCCCACTCCTGGGTATATACCCAGAGAAAAACATAGTTAAAGAGAACACATGCACCCTGATTGCAGTACTGTTTACAATAGCCAAGACATAGAACCAAACTAAATGTTCACTGACAGATAAATGGGTAAGGAAGATGTCATACATACAACAATGGAAAACTATTCAGCCATAAAGATAATGAAATAATGCCAAATGCAGCAAAGAATGGAACTAGAGAATATCATACTAAGTGAAGTCAGAAAGAGAAAGACAAATACTATATGATACAATTTATATGTGAAATCTAAAACATGATGCAAATGATCTATGAGACAGAAATATACTCAGACAGAGAGAGAACAATTTATGGTTGCCAAGGGACAAGCGGAGTAGGGGAGGAATGGACTAGGAGTTTAGGTTTTAGCAGATGCAAACTATTATACAGAGAATGGATAAAAAGCAAGGTCTTACTGTACAGCACAAGGAACTATATGCAATATCCTAAGATAAACCCTAATAGAAAATAATATATATGTGTGTGTATGTGTCTGTATGCATTTCTACTGTGTAGCAAAGTGAGTTGTTTGTTACTATAACGTATCCTATTCAATCCTGACTGATAAAGCCTGATACATTTGAGGAGTAGGTGTGGTTAGAATATGAGATAAAGAGATTAGAAAATAGATGGGAATGAGACTGTCATCAACTGTGAAGAAACTATAACATAATTATGAAGAGTACAGAATTTTTTCTTAGTTCAGTTCAGTTCAGTCGCTCAGTCGTGTCCGACTCTTTGCGACCCCATGAATCACAGCACCCCAGGCCTCCTTGTCCATCACCAACTCCCGGAGTTCACTCAAACTCATGTCCATCGAGTCGGTGATGCCATCCAGCCATCTCATTCTCTGTCGTCCCCTTCTCCTCCCACCCACAATCTCTCCTAGCATCAGACTCTTTTCCAGTGAGTCAACTCTTCGCATGAGGTGGCCAGGTATTGCAGTTTCAGCTTTAGCATCAGTCCTTCCAATGAACACCCAGGACTGATCTCATTTAGAATGGACTGGTTGGATCTCCTTGCAGTTCAAGGGACTCTCAAGAGTCTTCTCCAGCACCACAGTTCAAAAGCATCAATTCTTCGGCGATCAGCTTTCTTCACAGTCCAACTCTCACATCCATACATGACCACGGGAAAAACCATAGCCTTGACTAGACGGACCTTGGTTGGCAAAGTAATGTCTCTGCTTTTTAATATGTTATCTAGGTTGGTCATAACTTTCCTTCCAAGGAGTAAGCGTCTTTTAATTTCATGGCTGCAATCAGCATCTGCAGTGATTTTGGAGCCCAAAATATAAAGTCTGACACTGTTTCCACTGTTTCCCCATCTATTTCCCATGAAGTGATGGGACCAGATGCCATGATCTTCGTTTTCTGAATGTTGAGCTTCAAGCCAAACTTTACACTCTCCTCTTTCACTTTCATCAAGAGGCTTTTGAGTTCCTCTTCACTTTCTGCCATAAGGGTGGTGTCATCTGCATATCTCAGATTATTGATATTTCTCCCAGCAATCTTGATTCCAGCTTGTGCTTCTTCCAGCCCAGCGTTCCTCATGATGCACTCTGCATATAAGTTAAACAAGCAGGGTGACAATATACAGCCTTGACGTACTCCTTTTCCTATTTGGAAGCAGTCTATTGTTCCATGTCCAGTTCTAACTGTTGCTTCCTGACCTGCATACAGGTTTCTCAAGAGGCAAGGCAGGTGGTCTGGGATTCCCATCTCTTTCAGAATTTTCCACAGTTTATTGTGATCCACACAGTCAAAGGCTTTGGCATAGTCAATGAAGCAGAAATAGATGTTTTTCTGGAACTCTCTTGCTTTCTCCATGATCCAGTGGATGTTGGCAATTTGATCTCTGGTGCCTCTGCCTTTTCTAAAACCTGCTTGAACACATGGAAGTTCATGGTTCACATATTGCTGAAGCCTGGCTTGGAGAATTTTGAGCATGAATTTACTAGCGTGTGAGATGAGTGCAATTGTGTGGTAGTTTGAGCCTTCTTTGGCATTGCCTTTCTTTGGGATTGGAATGAAGTCTGACCTTTTCCAATCCTGTGGCCACTGCTGAGTTTTCCAAATTTGCTGGCATATTGAGTGCAGCACTTTCACAGCATCATATAGGCAACACAAAAACTTCAGATATACCCCATGCATTTTTAATTGAGATGATATAATAGTTTTACAAGGATGATATGTGGCACATAAAATTTAGAGTCACGAAGAAGCTTTTGTGATGGACAGTGACACAGATATTGGAATGCAAAGGGATATAGGAGGAGAATGACTACAAAATTTTCAAAATATTAGTGGAATGTGCTGGTTAAATTTATAGGAAACAAGAGAACTGAGAAACAAACAAAAATAGTGTCTATAATTTCTTGATCTGTTGACTGGGTAGGTGTTAATGATGTTAACTAAGTAACAGAGGGAAATCATTCACTAAATGCATATGATTTTAAAAGCTTAATCTTTGGAAATTTAAGGATACTTACAAATCATTGTGTTTATTGACAATAGAACACCTTTAAGTAAATTATTGGGTTTCCCTGGTGCTCAGATGGTGAAGAATCTGCCTGTAATGCAGGAGACCTGGGTTTGATTCCTGGGTTGGGAAGACCACCTGGAGGAGAGCATGGTAACCCACTCCAGTATTCTTCCCTGGAGAATCCCATGGACAGAGGAGCCTGTCAGGCTACAGTACATAGGATTGCAAAGAGTTTGACACTACTGAAGTGACTTCACACACACAAGGAAGTACATAAACCTCCTTAGTAAATATCACTTAAAATTTTTGAGCTATCAGTCATTTATGAACTATTTGTAGTGAAATTAACAGGAAAGATAGACCCAAATGGATGTGAAAGTAATTGATTATGAAGATTTTGATCATGGGGTCTGTGCCTAATGATTCCCATAATTTCATTTAGAAACTATCTGAAGTGAGATATTAAATCAAAATTTGTTATATATGTACAGAGCATTGATTTTCTAAAATAATCGATTGGTTGGACTATAATTTTTCTTCTGAAATATATATGCTATTATTATGAGCCTGCATAAGCAATTTAAATAACAGTGAATTCTTTAGTATAATACTAATTGGTTGGTTCCCAAGCGGCGCTAGCGGTAATAAACCTGCCTGCCAATGCAGGAAACATAAGAGACATGGTTTGATCCCTAGGTCGAAAAGAGCTCCTGGAGGAGGGCATGGCAACTCACTCTAGTATTCTTGCTTGGAGAATCTTATGGACAGAGGAGCCTGGTGAGCTACATTCCACACAGCTGCACAGAGTCAGAGACAACTGAAATGACTTAGCATGCATGCACACAATTGGATGGTAACAAAAATACATTTAATCAGAAAAAAATGAAATGTACATTATAAAAATCTCTAATTGTTAAAGTGTTGTTTGAATATATACTGGTCTCTCTTATTTGGCCTTGAGTTTATTGAGTTTAGGAACGATATGGTTTTCCTTCCTTGAAATTTCAGCTTCTAATAAGTACTCAATGCTTGTTGGTCACGGGAACTGACTCAGTGATAGTTTTTGATGCAAAACATTCAAAGATGTTTTCATACACCAAGCATAAATCTCCTGAGAAATAATTTCATGGTAATTTGGAGTCCATGAAAAGAATGGTAAACAATGAATACTGCTAGAAGTATCCATAGTATGAAAATATAATTATGTTCTAAAACATCAGTATGAATACTACAGTGGAGAGTCAAAGAGCTGAGCTAGTAATATGGAACAATTTTATTTTTCCTAATAATTGCCACCAAGTGCTTATGGCTACCCCCGTTTCACTTGGAGTAGCAGACTTCATTAATAATGAATATATCCATTTTTGACTCTAACTTTTCATTTTCTTCTTCTTTGTTTACTATATCAGTGTAAGTACACTTTTATGACTGTTTTTAGTCATTTAAAATAATCAAACTAATATTTGAATCACACCAGACTCAGAGCTTCAGCAGCTTGGGACTGGGTACGACTTCTTCCCTGAGACATATCTCCTTCCCTGTGTTAGCATCATCTAGAATAATTATCTATTTGTTAATTTTTATTTTTTTTTGCCAGTGAATATCTCCATGAAGCGTTTCTCTCCAACACTGGTGGTCCTGGAACTACATTTATGGACTGAAACTCACTTAGGAGCCTCATACCTGGTAGCCTCATGGGACTGAGATTCCAGGCAAGACTGGAGCCTCCAATCTTATTCACCTCCCATAGCACCAAAATTCACATACAATGAGCATAAATACAGCTCATCTTAGATATCATTTGGAAACTGAAAAATTGAAAGGGTGTCTGTATTTCGTTTTGTCCAGCTGCCCCTTCTTCCATCTCATCATCTGCTTCCAAGGCTCCATCTCTCTTTGTACTAATCTAACAGAAATTTTCTCACCTTTCTGGAAGCTCATGGTCAAGATTTGGATGCCTGCATAGTTGGGTTCTGGTAAGAACTGTCATCTTGGATTGCTGAAGGCCACCTTTTCTCTGTGTCCTCATATAGCAGAGAGAGAAAGAGTGTGTGTGAGAGAGAAGTGGGAAGAGAGAGAGAATGCACAATCTGTCTTTGGTGTCTCTTCTTAGAAAGCTACCAGTTCCATCATGAAGGTCCAAGCCTTATGACATCATCCCATCACTTTGGGTATTAGAACCTCAACATACAAACCTGGGAGGACACAATCCAGTCCACCAGCACACTGCCAGCAACAGTGTGGGTGCCTTAGCGACATTCACTCAGGCAACAAAAAGTCAATAGCTTTCGCCATAATTATTTCTTTTTTTTTTTTTTTTGTTTTTTCTGTTTAGATTTTTTTATTTTTTTTTTATAATTTTAATTTATTTTATTGGAGGCAAATTACCTTTCATTAATATATTGGTTGGTTTTGCGATATATATATTGGTTGGTTTTGCGATACCATAATTATTTCTTAATTTTATGAGCAGTTCATCTTTCTTTTGGGCTCTGTACCTGACTCTCTTACAGGGAGAGGATGCACCACATTTCCCTTCTTCATCAGGGGTGTGAGGAGAGAACATTCTCTTTCAAAAACACTACATTTGCTTAAAATGTGAGATTAATCTCCAGTGTTCTCCTCAGTTCTGTCCTGTGCTGCCCAGAGAGCTGGGGGACAGTGCTCATCTCTTGATGGGCCTGGGCTCTCAGCAAAGGCTGGTCAGTCTCTGATCTGTCTTGGACTTTGGTGCTCCTCGGGCTGCCTGTTCTCAGCTATGATCTCTGAGCAGTGATTCTTGAAAAGAGGATCCCATTTAGAATTAAACATGATTCATGTTAAATTTGAACACATGAAAATGCTGATATTTGACTTATACAAATGACAGTGCCATACAGTGTACCCCAATCCACTGGTATGTATCAGGATGTGTGATCTGCTCATGTTTTGAACTGTGTAGGGGCCAGGTAGACAGAAGAATTATTCTTAGAACATTTCCTTGTTTGGTGATTGGAATCCATGAAATACAACACTGTTGCTATTCGTGATAATACGCAGATCACCTTCCTCTACCCTGGTCCCTAACGAAGTGGGGAGCATCAATTTGCCATAGTTTGACTGTAGCAGATGTGCTACAGGTGACAAATGGCAAACATATTGGAAACTCTCTATTAGAACAATGCTGCCTCTGTGCCCTGAATTTACATCCGAAGACAGTGTCATCATCAATAGGAAATGGTATAATAACAGAACAACTGCATTCTGTCTCTACTTAAATGTCTCTACTTTAACTCAGTTTGAATTAAAGCCTTCCCCATACCAAAAATCACAGCATACTTTATAAGCTATTTCCAGATGCCACTTTTAGTTTCAGTACGAGTGAATCAAATACTTGTCAGTTTCCCTTTGGAGTGTGTTGTCCTCATGCTCGTGGCATGCAGCTGTCAGCTATCTCTCTCACAAGGGGGGTGGCAGGTCAGCTTGACTACTAAGATAGTTTTCAACTAAAGAATCACTAGGATTCTCTCTCTCTAGTCATTCATATTATAAATGGATTTCATTATTTCCAATCTTATTATTAACAAGCTGATCATTTTATTATTTTATTTTAGAAAAATCATATTTCTTGAACTAGGTTTAAAATACAATAATTTGCTTCTAAAAGAAACTGTATTTGGCAGAACATAGGAAATAAATCCCATAGCATAGGTGTTGTAGACGATGGAGAATGATGAAATCTTGATAATCATTGAAACAATACAATGACTGACGCTTTCTCTTAATCTTTATTATTCTGTTTCCCACTGAATAAATCATATTCACATTTGAACCAATTTAATAAAAATTTACAGGTGTGAAAAAAGGGGGGAATTTTCAGATAGTTTAAAAGTTGTAGTTAAAACTGTTCTTGGCTATTGTAAAACAAATTATTTCCTTGTTTGTGTACAAGCACACACCAAATTTAATAACCGTGAAACTAAAACTCTTGTAAATACCTTATGCTTTGGACCCCTCTTTCCTCTGACTTTGTAATACAATTTTTTTTTCTTTACAGATATTTTTAATGAATGTTTTCTATTCTGAGATGATTTCTATATAATTGTGATATATTTGTTCTGATCAGTTCAAGAACCACACCTACCAATTATGGTATAATAATAATGAAAAGTAATAGTACAATTCTAAACTAGAGAGTTTTCTTAAGTTCAGCCAAAATAAACTGCCGGTGATTTCTTATAAATCAGCATGAAATGGTAATAGAAATATAATTAACTGAGTGAGTCTAAAACCAGATTTCTGTTGTCTCTGTTCAATAGTACTCTGTTAGCTGAAGTTTAAACGATAAGAATAGAAGTAACTCATTTCTTTTTTATAGATTCAGATAATTCTATGTATAATAGTTTTTCTCCAATATTATATGTCAGTATTTTAATGATTATTTTATCCAATAAATTATCTCTATTTCTAGAACTATTTATAACATATTAAAGTTGAAACTATGTGTTTAAATGCCCAGATTAAGCAAAGGTTTTTGCCATATTTCAATGTACTTGCCAATATAAGCCCCATATCTATTTTATATTAATTTTTTCCTATGGCATTTCACTAATGGTTTGGCTTTGTATAATAGGTATTAACTGCTTTCTTAATGATAATTAGTTTTATTAAGATTCACTTAATAAAAAATATATTGTGATTTACTTGGAGGTCATTGGCAAAAAATTAAATAATAAAACTCTAAAAATAAAACATATATACCTTCATTATATGAAGATATAATACATAACCAGATGCTGAATTGACAATCCATAACAGTATTAAATTTTGAGACAGTATCAGAAATTGCCAAAATTTATCCAGCTTATTTCTCCATTTGCTCAAATGAAAAAACAAATCTGGATCTAGAAGTGTATCTAAGAATTAAATATGAGTAGGGGATTTGGATTCACACTCTTGACATTATCAAATATGATTAACTGTAAAATCGCAATAATTCACTTTGCTTCCCTCACGTAACTGATAATTCAGGAGGTATCCAAAAGTCATAAAATTCTGTCTAGTAGATAGGCATTCATCATAAATTGTAAATTTTGACATTGTAAAATTAATTTTAAAGAATGAAATCTAAAATTTTTCACAGAAGCAAAAGACACACTCAATTTTTTTAATGTATGTTCACCATATTTGGCCACTGGATGTTTCATAACACATGTAAACTCAGAAACAAACCTTCCATAGAAAATGAAATCAAAAGAAAAAATAGTTTGAAAAAGGAAAATGTAAAAATTTTATAACTCTTTAAAATAGTCTACTCTTTTTATTTAAGATTAATATCAATATTGAAGATAAATTTGAAATAGACACATTTTGACAAGTTTAAATACAAAGCAATCTGTCCATTTCTTTCTAGTCTGACACAAAATTATCACTATTACAAATCTAACAATAAAAAAATATTGTGGCTATTCCATTCAAAAGGTGGTTTTCTGTTAGATGTTGACAGATATTGGATGGAAAATTCAGTAAATAAAAACGGAGAAATGTAGCCAAATTGTCTCTAATTAGAGACTATCTGGGAACATCTTCTGGAAAAACAGTTCTGCATAAGATTTCCAAGATTTTATGTCTATTTGCCTTCTAACTATATTCTTTCCCTATCTCAGCTCAGGCCATGATGTTTTTATAAATACAAATATAAAATAGGTCTATGAGATTGCTCTGAATAAAATCAAGATAATTATTATTTTGTTTTATCATGAAAAATCCACTAGAAGCCTGAACAATGCTATCCCCTAACACGATCTCAGTGAGCCCTCCTACCCAAGTATTTATTCTAGGGTAGTTTAAATGTTAAGAATATTAATGACATCATTCTGATTGAAACAAAATGCAGAGTCCTCAGTGTGTAATGTCCAGAAAGAACAATACTGAAGAAAGACTACATTGTAATATATATAGAATTACAAATCTATATGGATCGATCACTTATGAACATTTGCAAATGTACAAAACTATTAAAAAATTTCTTAAAGATTATTTATGCACATTATTGAATTTTTAAAAATTCAACGTATAAAGAACACATTTTAAAAATTTCTTTCTTAAACTTACTTTAAAAAGCTCTAAGATACTTCAATGAAGAGCTTCAAATAGTTTCATTCTCTTATAAATTTGCCTATAGCTACAAATTCTAAAACTTCAAAGAAAGTAAATCTAAATAGACAAAAATTTCATCAGTTTATAAATTACACTTGTAGTATTTATTTGTAAAATTTTTATGTACTAAGCATTTATTGTTGTCAACCTAAAAATTACATTTTAGATATTCAGGTGTTATAGACAGTGTGGAACATCTCCTTTTCAACATTTGAAAACTGACTAGCAAGAAATGTAGTTACTATTTGCAATGCAAAGCACAATTTTATTACTATACTTACAGGATAGATATTGAGTTCTTTATTGCAAGTATTTTACACAGTTTTCTTTTCACCCTTCATGATCATTCATCTTTGAATAAAAGCTACAATATTTTATTCTTGCAATTTCCTAGGGAATAAAAAATGTAGTCAATGTGGTAAACTCTGAATTAAATTAGAGATGCCACATATATCTTCTAATTTAGAGAACCTGTTGGTATTTGCAATAGGTTATAGCACCTCTAGCTTGATTTTTCTGTATGTGTTTGTAATACATCTCCTTTAAGCAAATGTGAAAATATTTTTTTTTCATTTGAATTAAGCAGTTTATTGTGACTAGTGTTTGTAGCTTATTAAACTTCAATACATGGAATCTAAAATAAAAAGCTTGCATTAATTCATCTTGAATAAATCATAAAAATGCAGAGAATGGAAAATGGGAAAACCCTGCAACTTATCTAGTCTATCCCCTGAAGCTGTAATAAAATCGTTGCATGAAATACTTCCTCTAGTGCTTTATCTCCCTCATATTAAACCGTTTAATTGCCTCTGTTCAATATATGTTCTGAGTAATTGCAACACTTGACTCAGCACAAAATCACACGTGACAGAGTTATAGTCTTTAGGGACACTTTTCAGGTTGTTGGCTTATCACAGATACAAATACTACAGCCAACAAAACTCTCAAACAGGAATTTGCTTTTCAAGAAGTAATATAAACCTGTGTAGAGCAGGGGTTGGCCAACTATGGCCAGTGGCCAAATCTGATCCTGCTGTGTATGTTTGTAAACAGGCTAGTGGTTACAAGAGGGGAGAGAGAAGGGGGAGGGGCAAATTAGGAGTATAACATTAAGATATACATACTACTATATATAGAACAGATGAATGACAAAGATATAGTGCATAGCACAAGGAGTTACAGCCATTATTTCATAAAAACTTTTAATAGCATATAAATACTGAATCTCCATTATGCTGTATTAAATCACCTGAAAATAATATATTCCAAATTAACTATAATACAATCAATTTTAATGAGGAAAAGGGAAAGAGTAAAAACAGATTTCAAAAATCTTATGGTCTTATGATACTACTGGTTCCTTTTATTTCGCTATTCTGATTGGGGTACATTTAGTATTGTATATTTAATATTGTATTATAGATTTATTATTATTCATTGCTTATAAGTTTAAATAAAATAATTCATGATCATTTTTCTTGCTGATTGGGTGATGTTCGTGTGAAGAACAGCAATGGCCTTAAGCTTTGTCACTCTCCTTCCAGTGCCTAATCTTGTATTTTATACAAACAGGAACTCCATCAACATGTATTAAAGTTATGTCATTTACATTTTAAATTGATTTCTCTGATAGATGGAATTCTGGCATATTTTGCAAATAAACGTTATTTCTGTAATTTCATCAGACTTCCATAAACTATCTGGTATTTAAATAACTATTTGAAATGCAAATATCTCACTGAATAAATACAAATGGTGAGAGAAGAATGTACTTCTCTAATAAAAACTTTTGGGGGTAACAGGGTAGAGAAGTTCTGTTTTGACCTAGTCTGCAACCCACTATTCATTAATTCTCACAATCCCCTTAGATCACTTAGATCAAGAATACTTAAAAGTAGCCTTTCAAGTACTGTTGAATCCCCACAGGTTTTACCTATACTGTGATGTTTTATTATTTTTTTTTAAAGAACAACTTTTCCTTTCACTTTCCAGCAAAGTTTAATTCTTTTATTAAAAACACAAGAAAGCCCTCACTGTGGATATTACATGCATATAGCCTTTCTAACATTGTAAGGGATGAAAGTTCACACATGATGCTCACAGCGGGAGAAGTTGCATCCAGAATGGGAGAGAGAGAGGTCATGGCTCCAACCCTAGAACATTTTCTATAGGAGTCTTTGACTTGAAGTTACACCATTTTTACTTACTGTGTGAACATGTCAGCAATTGGAGAGGTTAGATGCAATGTTTCCATGCCAGTACTTTAAACTGCTAGTGTTAATACAATTCTAATGATTTCGACTTATTGTGGCTAATGTACTTTTAACTATGCAAATTGTTTTGCTTATTCAACTGCTATGATTATCTGGACACTTATATTTTACATTTTTTGCTCATTTGAACAACAAGAAAAACCTGTCCTAGGCAGATGCAATTATTGCCAGTTTTTGATGCTTACAACACAGATTAGAAGTCATTTCCTGTTACTAGGTGTGTGAGGTTCATGGGGACATTGCAAAACTTCTAGCTGCCTGAGAAGATTAGAATAGGGGTCTAGGCTTGCTACAGTCTCAACCTGCCCAGGTAAGGAGAAAATGTACATGGTATGTGATCACATTCTCACAAAGCTGAATGGATTATCTATGACATGGATCCTTTCCCTAGGCATCAGGGTTCAGAAACCGTTAACTTTTTGGGTTCCCTCTTTCCTCATTAAACAGAGGCAGAAACAGACCTCACCACTCATGTGTATGTTTAATTTTCAGTTTAAATAATGTGGTTAAAATCTAAAGCATGCTCCTCCAAATAGTAATTATAGGGACAATTTTATTTTTTAATGAAAAAAATTAACAAAATATCCAATAATAAGGCATAATTGTGGTGGATATCATAGAGTAGTAATGTGCCATTAAGTTCTCAGAACTTCTGCATTTTATTCTCAAATATTACTTTGTTGTTTAGATGCTAAGTCCTGTCCGACTCTTGTGACCCCATGGATTGTCACCCACCAGGCTCCTCTGTCCATAGGATTTCCCAGGCAAGAATACTAGAGTGGGTTGCCATTTCCTTCTCCAGGGAATCTTCCCAGTTCCAGGATCGAACCCATGTCTCTTGAATTAGCAGGCAGATTCTTTACCACTGAGACACCAGGGAAGTTCCCAATATCACTTAGGAGATAAAATATTAAAAATAGATTTAGGAAAGAAGTAAAAAATAACTGGGAGAAAAGTTCCATCTAAATTACACTTTTTTTTTTTTTTCAGGTTTAATACCCTGGTTTGTTACATTTTGTCCTAAACTTCCTAATCCAAGTACCATCAGAGGAATGAGAAACCAGGTAAGTCTGATGCTAAGTTAAGAGGAGAACGTATTTGCCTTGTGTTTTCTGCGTGCTCACTTCAGAGAATGGTCTGACATTCATATTCCAGCTAGTTATCTCTGCCAAAAAGCTCCCTAAATCTGTGTATAAACGATTCCCGAAGAAAATGACTTTCGGGGGTGTTTTCTATCTTGTAGTTCTTTTGGGGAATAAAAGAACACATTTATGGTATTTTTCTCAAATCGGACTAAGGCAGTTATTTGTTGTGAATGATGCTTTTAGAATTGCACACTGGATTGCTTCGTATTACAGGACATAGGACATAGACGGCAGTGGAGCCAAAAGCAACAAAAATAATGAAAAAGAGGCAGAACTGCGTGGCCACGCTGAATAGCACTGATACATTTTGGAACACTGGCAGGCTCTGCAAGTAAAGGCATAGAAACAGAATTATTTCCACAAATACACAGGCTCTTTAGGAGGCAACAATTGCGAGGTATTCTGAAAGCAAACACCTTCCTCTTTTAAAGGCGATGCTTCTGTGTCAACCTCAGAGTGACTCACGAAAGAGAATAGTAACCCCAAACCTTGATATTACAAAATTAAGCATTGTTTTAATAAATTTCATTCACAATTCTCCACAACAGATAAAACATGTTTATTCTCACTTAAGGTTTTTTTCCTAGAAACATTGAACAAAATAGTATTTTAGAGCCATGGTTTCCAAACTTTAATATACCTTCAGATAGAGATCTTTTTAATATGCCCAGTTGATTTTGACTAGGTAGTTCTGAAGGTGGGGCTAAGATCCTGCATTTTTGTATGTTCCCAGGTGATTTTGGAACTGTTGGTTTGAGGAATACATTTTTAGCAGCAAGATTTCAAAGGCTCTCTGAGGTCTTAGTGGTTAAAATTAGATGCCCTTGCAAGGGGTATAATGTTTCAGTTAATGCAAGATGAAAAAGTTCCAGAGATCAGCTTATAGTTAACAATACTGTGTGTGCATTCTTAGTCATGTCTGATTCTTTATGACCCCATGGACTATAGCTGTCTAGGTTCCTCTGTTCATGGGATTTTTTTCAGGCAAGAATACTGGAATTTGTTCCTATTTCCTCCTCCAAGGGATCTTCCTGATCCAGGGATCAAACCTGAATCTCCTGTGGATCTTGCATTGGCAGGCGGATTCTTAACTACTGAGCCCCCTGGAAAGTCCAACAGTGTTATACTGAACACTTAAAATTTGTTGAAAATAGATCTCATGTGATTTTTAGGGGTTTTTTTTGCCACAATACATTAAAAAAAAAAATAAAAAAGTTCCTGTAGGTCATTTTCTCCATAGCTACAAATACAAACTGATGTCTTGTCTGTTCTGGTAACTCACCTTAAGACTGGCAAAGTGAACTACAACAATTTCTAGAACAACTCTATGTCCTATTGACTATGTTCCTATAGAGCCTGAAAAATCTTCAGGCATAAACAAAAGAAGTCATAAAACTTCAATATGGTAAGTTAATCAAGGAAACATGGTTGCCTTTTTCTTACCTTTTTTGTCACTGATGTACCCTGAGGTACACACATCCTGAACATGTTGGTCTGTGTGTGGGTAGGACATGGAGATCATTTGTTGATACAGGTCAGTACATATTTGGTGCAGAGAACATTTAAAAATATAATTTTGTTTGCTTGTTTGCTTAAAGGAAGGTTTTCTAGGGACTTCCTTGGTGGTTCAGTGATTAAGAGTCCACATGCCAATACTGGGGATGTGGGTTCAATCCTAGATTCAGAAGCTAAGATCCACAATGCTGCAGAGAAACTAAACCCCCCCGCCCCCTGCTCTGCAGCTAGAGAAAGCCTGAACACCACAATGAAGACCCAGCGTGGCCAGAATAATAATAATAAATAAATAATAAAGAAAGATTTCCCAGATTTGGCAAAATCTTCCCAAACAACACAGAAAAATGACTCAATCTATTCCATGCCCTTTATATACTCTTATAATGATACTGAATATGTAGAGAGATAAATAAGACTGCTTTTGGTTTGTTTTTTTCATGATTTTTATTTAACTGATCTTTAGCTATATGGAGTACTGAATTTACTTGAAAACTTTTATGCCTGAAACCAAATTTCACATAATCAAGCTGTTTTCTTTCTTATGTACCCCATTTCCAGGTACGTATCAAGAAGTTACTCATCTTGCCAAAATATAGTTCAAAACCCAACTCAAAGTATTCTGTTATATTACAAATAGTCATCCTGAAAAATCAACAGGACATAGAACAGCAGTTTTATTAAAATAAAGTTTTAAATACCCATAAATTCTAAAGTAACCATATAATTAATTCATGTTGATAATAAAGGAATACGTATCTAGAAGGGAGTTTTATTTTGATAAAGTCAGGTGAAGATAAAAAAAGAAAGAAATTCAAATGCTGAGTATGCTCTACAAGTCATAAAACATAAGGCTTTTATTGCATAAAATGGTCATTTCTTTTCTGAGAGAGAAAAGGGCAAAGATATTTTCAGAGAAAGAAATTGAAAGTTATAAAATTTAACTAAAAATTTGAATAACCATTCAAATATGCACTACAAAAGCTGGTTTAAAAAGAAAACACAAAACATGAATACGAGTACATGGAGGTTTTAAACAACGTATATTTAGAGGCTAGCATTGTATATGTGTCGCACATGATGCTTAGTGGAAAATCACTAAAAAGAGTTTCATTCAAAATTGCTGAGGCCAAAAGTCTGTTTAATGTTATCATGCAAGTTCCATAGATCTTGCAATGGTTTCCATGATTCTGGCCACTGGGGAAAATCAGATTTAAATTCGGATGCCAATCAGGAAGTTAGTTGCTTCTCAAAATATTATAAAATATAGATCCCTTCTGTGTAGTCTGATCAGAATCATAGAATAGGAGACACTGCAGGGAGATAGGAAAGAAGCCAATATGCCCCATAAACAGAAACAGACAGGCACAAACCAGCAGAGATGAAAGCAGTGTGAGACACAGAAAACAGCAGAACTTGGAAGAAGTGGAGGACTATTCCTGGAATAAGAATGGAGAGAATATTCTTAATGTTAGTGGGTTACTCCATTATTTTAGTGAGTGACTGGGAAACATATATTGACATCAGGACTTAATTATCTATGGGTGTGAGAGTTGGACTATAAAGAAAGCTGAGCGTGGGAGAATTGATGCTTTTGAACTGTGGTGTTGGAGAAGACTCTTGAGAGTCCCTTGGTCTGCAAGGAGATCCAACCAGTCCATCCTAAAGGAGATCAGTCCTGGGTGTTTATTGGAAGGACTGATGTTGAAGCTGAAACTCCAATACTTTGGCCACCAGATGAGAAGAGCTGACTCATTGGAAAAGACCCTGATGCTGGGAAAGATTGGGGGCAGGAGGAGAAGGGGATGGCAGAGGATGAGATGGCTGGATGGCATCACCGACTCAATGGACATGGGTTTGACTTGGACTCCGGGAGTTGGTGATGGACAGAGAGGCCTGCTGTGCTGAGGTTCATGGGGTCGTAAAGAATTGGACATGACTGAGCGACTGAACTGAACTGAATTTAACAGTCAAATTTTGTTTGATATATTTATGCTTAAATTAATTGCATTATAACTGGGACAATCCTTGGGTAAACTGAGTAAGTTGATCCCCCTAAACAGATCTGAGCATTTTGAAATCCTGGGATCTGTTTTTCTCACATAATTTAGTGAGTATGTTATTATTTTTTTTTCTAATTCTAAGCTATTATTTCATTCGGACCAAAGGAAAAATGTAGAGCAGGTGATTATTCACTTTGAAGAGATAATGAGAAGGAGAGACATATTTAAAAATCCCATCAGAGTGACTTGTTGAGTTTTTGTGTGTCACTGTAATGGTGTTTCTGTCGACCATGTTGACTGGGTTTGCTTCTGTAAGCACTCAAATCCCTGCATTTTCTGTAAGGTTTAATTACCTTTTATCAAAAAGAAGCCCTGCTGTTAAGGCATCTGGCCAGTCTCTCATCTTTATAAAATGAAGGGAATACAGGATTCCAGCCACATATCTTGGGCCCAGTTGGTTCAGTAATGTGATGTTGCCATTCTGTGCAGCAACTCTGTCGCTTTGTAATTAAAACTCTGGTGAGTTAAGCCGGTCAGGCCCAGTAACTTAGAGATGATGAAAGCAAAAAAATCAAGAGAAATTTATTTCACCGCATGAGTCAAATAGCTAAGAAAGCAGTGGAACAAAGATGCAACCCTGAAACCGCACTTACCTTTCAGTGTTGTTTCTTAGAGTCACATTGATTTATTTGAGCTTGCCAGGATGTTCCTTTTTTAAAAGACCTAATTTACTAACAGTGTGGGATTTTCTAAGTTGTTCACTCCCCTCGGATTGCATTTTCATTTGCTCTAGCAATAAAGGCCTCTAATATAGAGACATCACAATTGAACTCAGTGTGGGAGTCTCTCCAAGGCAGAGAAATTCCCATATATCTTTTGCTCTTGTATGGAATCTTTTCAGTCTTTGGATCCTAAAAATGGAGAGCAATTTGGCACTTGTTACAATTTATTACTGATATCCACCTCCTTTGCTTTTTTTGTTGCTGTTATTCAGTTGAGTAAGTTATGTCCAACGAGTTTTATTTTTTAACAGACAAGGTTAAATGACCATAATAACTCATCAGAGGGGAAAAAAAGCTGTAATTGGACTTCTGCCTGCTTGACACTAGTTCCTAAAAAGGGTAAATTTCATTTCTTCATTTTGAACTTGGAGAACTCTGACATTTTATACAGGGTGTGAAAAAGTTCAAGCATGGTGGCCTCAACCAAGAATAGGGGCACTGTATAATTTGTTATCTAACCCTGGGCACTTTTCAGAGGGAAAGGGAGAGTTTTTAATAATTATCCTTGGACACCTGGTGCAAACCAAATTCATTCCAGTCAAACCAGGACTTGTGGTCACACTTGAGAACCTCTAGAATATCACAAATCTCAGTTCTTACCTGGATTAAAGGATACAAGGAAAAGACAAGGAGGTGGAGGAATTATTATTCACACTACTTATCAATACGCTCCTATAGGGCAAAGGGACATGGAATTCTATTTTTCAAACACTCGGTTTATAGAAACAAAAAGAGAAAACACATTCATTTAACAAATATTTATCAGTTACTTATCATATGCTAGGTATGGGACTAGGTTCTGGAAATATAACAGTGAGCCAAAATACAGATGGTTTGACATAATTTTTTGACTTTACAATGGTGCTAAAGGCATAAGCTTTCAGTAGAATCTGTACTTCTAATCTGAATTTTGATCTTCATAGGGTATCTATAAGTGATATGACACTCTCTCATGATGCTGAGCATTGGCAGTAAGCCACAGCTCCCAGTCAACCACATGATCTTGAGGGCTGAAAAGTGATACACTCACAATCATTCTTTATCCATGCTGCCATTTTGTTTCTCATGTTCAGCACAGTATTCAAAAAATTATGAGATAGTCAGTGGTTTGTTATGGGCTTCCCTTGTGGCTCAATAGTAAAGAATCCACCTCCTAATGCAGGATATGCAGGTACTATCCCTGGATCAGGAGAATCCCCTGAAGAAGGAAATGGCAACCCACTCTAGTATTCTTACCTGGAAGGATATCCCATGGACAAGGAGCCTGGTTACAACCCATGGGTTCTAAAACTAAAAAACAACAGTTTGTTAAAAACATAGCAAAGTATAACAAAATATAATGCTTTGTTAGGCTTTATGTTAGATGATTTTGTAGGCTACTTAAGTGTTCTGAGCATGTTTAAGGTAGCTGAAGCTATGATGTTCAGAAGGTTGTATTATGTTGTATGTTTAGTTGCTCAGTCAGGTCTGACCCTTTGCGACCCCATGGACTGTAACCCACCAGGCTCCTCTAGTCATGGAATTCTCCAGGCAAGAATACTGGAGTGGGTTGCCATTCCCTTCTCCAGAGGATCTTCCCAATCCAGGGAAAGAACCCAGGTCTCCCTCATTGTAGGCAGATTCTTGACTATCTGAGCCACCAGGGAATGCTTTTTTGATGTAAAATATATTTAATTTACTGGGGGTTTATCAGGACAAAATATCATCATAAGACTAGGAAAATCTGTGGTGTCCTTGCCTTCACAGAGATTGTAATTTTGTTAATAAGATATGAATTAATGAAATAATCACAGATGTAAATATATCCTTAAAAAATGAGATTAAAAGTCATAAACAGTAGTGCAGTCTTGTGAGAACAATAAGGGAAAGCCCAGACCAAATCTAGTGCTCTAGGAAAGGCTTTTCTGAATTGGAGTTGCATGGTTAAGCGGGTAATCATTTTAGACACTCAAAGGTGGCAGACACCCTCCTGGCCAAGCTTGGCTTCTGTTCACTGGGACGAGCTCCCCTATCAATTGCTCCCCATGGCTCTGGGTTCTGCTCACTGGACGTTTCTGGGTTTTCAATTTGTCTTCTTGTTTAATTATGAAGGGAAACTGGAAAATATGTCTTCCTTGGAGGCTGAGATTTCTCAGCCTGCTTTAAACCAGTACAGATTGGGAATGCAAAATTCCTTTTGTGATTTAGTTACTAGGTCTTTTAGTTTGATGGTTCTTTTGACCATATCAATTTTTCTAAAATAGCAACACTTTCAGTTTCTTACTGGCAACATTTTAACCCTTTGAAAGGATTCACTGGGTGTCTAGAGTCCCATGAATTCTTTTCTTTCTCCCTCTCTTCCTTTTTTTTACTTTTTTTTTTCTTTCTAGGAGTAACATGTATGCCTTGATTTGCTGCATATTTCCAGGGAGACTGAATTTTAATCAGCCATTGCTTTTCAAAGGCCTTCTTAGTTTATAGCCTTCACTTGTAGGAGATGACAACTGGTTACATCTTCCTGGAATTTCAGACTTTCTCAATTGTCTTTCAAATGTATTTGCAATCTGTTCAAGTCTTTTCTGAACTCATTTCATTTTGTCTTGTCAAAGGCAAACAATTCAAGCTATTAATATCCTATTTTCCCACTTCTGCAACCAAAGCCAAAATGTACATTAGGTACATTATTGGCTTTCTAAGAAATAGCAGATGATAATTTTCCCAGTTGTTTTGCCACTGTAAACATATGTTACCATCTTTCCAACCTTCATAATAGTTTTCTCAATACCACTATGGGATACTCCAAAGCCAATATTTTGTATTTTTCTTGCATTAGAGCAGCATTTCATTTTTGAGTATCATTTTCTGTTTAATCACCTTAGATTAATAAGACTGTAGCAATAAATGACACCCCAAATCTCAGTGGCTCAACAATAGCCATTTATTTCTCACTCATGCTGCTGTTCATCATGTATCAGTTCAACTCCTCACTCCAGACCTCAGAGTGAAAGAACATCACTCATCTTGGATATGGGCAAATAGAAGAGTAGATTGACCAATGGAATCTGCCTTTAGAGCAAGAGATCTGGGTTTGATCCCTGGGTAGGGAAGATCCCCAGGAGAAAGGAATGGCTACCCATCCAGTATTCTTAGCAGGAGAATTCCATGGACAGAAGAGCCTGGCGAGTTACAGTCCATGGGATCTCAAAGAATCTGACAGGAGTGAGCAATAAACACTTTCCTTTCACTTGGGCTTCCCTAGTGGCTCAGACCAACTTCACTTTTCACTTTCATGCACTGGAGAAGGAAATGGCAACCCACTCCAGTGTTCTTGCCTGGAGAAGCCCATGGACAGAGGAGCCTGGCAAGCTACATTCCATGGAGTTGCAAAGAGTCAGACACAACTGAGCACAGAGCATACATACACTTACAAAGTTCCATCAGGAAAGCATCAGATGTTATAGTCCAAATGAAGGAATAATTATTTCCTCATCAGCAAGGAGCTTCAAAAAAGAGAAACTTCAAATTTTACTGAAATGGGTCTATAATTTCACTAAGTGTTCTTCCCCACCAGCCCCCTGACTACCATTTCATTCTCTGCTTTTTCTTTGAGAATTGTCCCACTCTCTTTCCTTTATTCAATAAGGCAGGTTCAAGATACCATGCACAGGTTAAAATGAGTATCTTTAATATAAAAAAATTTACCCAAGCCTATTTACTGGTAGTTCAATTTCCTATTAGATGATAAAGAGCTAGAAAAGTCAATGAAATTTATATTCAGCTTTATTCTGTTCTATGAACTTTATAGACTCTAAAAGATTGGGTAGATTTATCTTTCCAATATATGTTTAGAAAAGTACAAATGTGATTCATGCATTTGGATAAGGAAAATATAAATAAATGGAGAAAAGAAAGAATATCGCTAAATACAATATGAACCAATATTTCATTAAATTGAGTGAAAATTTATAATTTTATATGTATATATGTATAAAAACTGTTTAAAGTACTTTTCTGTTTAAGCACTGCACTATTTTTAGACAGTCTGACCTTCAATTTCTCACTTCAAAAAATGGGAGCAACAATATTGACTTTATATTTTAAATTTAAGGCAAATAATATATAGAAAGCACACAGTTCCTATATGGTTCATTATAGTTGCTTAATAATTGTTCAAAACTATTATTTCAGTAAAGTTTCAGTTGTAGGGTTCATATGCATAAAAATAAAAGAAATTATAAATATTGGGCTTCTGTAGTGGCTCAGATGTTAAAGAATCTGCCTGCAGTGCAAGAGACCTGGGTTCAATCCGGATTAGGAAAGTCCCCTGGAGGCAGGCATAGCTAAACCACTCCAGTATTCTAACCTGGAGAATCCATATGGACAGAGGAACCTGATGGGCTACAGTCCATGTGGTTGCAAAGAGTTGGACATGACTGTGTGACTAAGCACATAAATACTCAGAGATGGTTAGAAATGCAATAATGTCAGGCCACAGAAGCTGTGGTGGTGTTGTTTAATCTCTAAGTCATATCCAGCTCTTGTGACCTCATGGACTGTAGCCCACCAGGCTCCTCTGTCCATGAAATTTCCCAGGCAAGAATACTGGAGTGGGTTGTCATTTCATTCTCCAGGGGATCTTCTAGACCCAGGGACTGAGCCTGTGTCTCCTGCATTGCAGGCAGTCTCCTGCATTGTAGGTGGATTCTTTACTGACTGAGCCAACAGGGAAGCCTCATAAAAATAAAATAAATTATAAATATTCAGGGATGGCTAGAAATGCAATAACATCAGGCCATAGAAAGTGTAGGACCCATGAAAAATTCAAACATGGCCATCCTTATGACTCACATACCCTTTATACAGTTTCCTTATTCTTTATCATTTCTATTGCTACTAGATACTTTGTTTCTCTCTTAATTCTGTACAACTTGTGTGTATCTCTGAGCCTCTTCTTATTTGGAACTTCTACATCTTTCAAATATATCTTTATTCCGCGTAATTTTGTCACTCAAAGAAGCTAGAGAGGGTACTTTCCTGGTGGTCCAGTGGTTAAAAATCCATTTTTTCAATGCATGGAATATAGATTTGATCCCTGGTTGGGAAATGAATATTCTACATGCCTGGGACAACTAAACTCAAGCACTGCAGTTACTGAGCTCTCGTGCGTTAGAACCCATATTCCACAACAACAGAAGACCATGTGGGGCATCAAGCTCGTGGATTTTCTTTCAATGCTTTGACTTTTGGCATAGTCACTGCAAACTTCTGCATTGATTTCCCAGGTATAGCTTCACTCAAAGTTTTTTACTCCTCTGCACTGATAGTGGCAGTGGCCTATTTTGAGCGTGTCTAATGTTTTTCCCGTGGTCATGTATGGATGTGAGAGTTGGACTGTGAAGAAAGCTGATTGCCGAAGAATTGACGCTTTTGAACTGTGGTGCTGGAGAAGACTCTTGAGAGTCCCTTGGACTGCAAGGAGATCCAACCAGTCCATTCTAAAGGAATCAATCCTGGGTGTTCATTGGAAGGACTGATGCTAAAGCTGAAACTCCAATACTTTGGCCACCTCATGCGACGAGTTGACTCACTGGAAAAGAGTCTGATGCTGGGAGGGATTGGGGGCGGGAGGAGACGGGGACGACAGAGAATGAGATGGCTGGATGGCATCACCGACTCGATGGACATGAGTTTGAGTGAACTCCGGGAGTTGGTGATGGACAGGGAGGCCTGGGGTGCTGTGATTCATGGGGTCGCAAAGAGTCGGACACGACTGAGAAACTGAACTGACTGACTGACTGAATGTAGTTACTGGAGAAGGCACTGGCAACCCACTCCAGTACTCTTGCCTGGAAAATCCCATGGACAGAGGAGCCTGGTAGGCTGCAGTCCATGGGGTCGCACAGAGTCAGACACGACTGACACGACTTAGCAGCAGCAGCAATGTAGCTGCAAGATCAAGGCACACTGTCTTGAACATTTTAATGCAAGTTTCAGGTATATCTGCATACACTACAAAGTTATATCTGTATACAATACAAAGTGATTACCACCACAAGTCTAGTCTCCATCCATCATCATACAGTGAATCTCCTTAAATAATTTTGCCCACCCTTCCAACACTCTTCCCCTCTGGTAACCACTAATCTGATTGTTGTATCTATGAGTTTGTTTTTACTTTCTTTTACTTGTTCAGTTGTATAGATTCTACATATAAATGAAATTGTACTATATTTGTACTATATTTATATTTCTTTCTTTCTATATTTGTATTTATACTATATTATACTTGATACAATACATTTTAGTCCATCTACATTGTTACAAATGGCATAATATCATTCCTTTTTATAATTTTCCATTGTGTATGTATACCACATCTTCTTTATCAGGTCATCCATCAATGGACACTTGTTTTCATATTTTTGTCTATTGTAAATAATACTGCAATGACCATGGTGGTGAATACATGTTTTTAAATTAGTGTTTTCATGTTCTTTGGACAAATACCCTAGAGTGAAATCATTGGGTCATATGATACTTCAGTTTTTAGTTTTTTGAGGAATCTCTAAACTGTTTTCCATAGTGGCTGCTGTCTGTTTACATTCCTCTCCTCCACATCTTTCCCAACACATTTGCTGTCTTTCTGATAAGCCATTCTGACAGGTGTAAGGTGACTTTTTTGTGGTTTTTGATCTTTGATTCTCTATCAAATCACTTTACTAGCATTCATTCTATTCAGATTTTCTATTTCTTCACAATTCAGTCTTGGAAGATTGTATGTTTCTAGAAATGTATCCATTATTTCTAAGTTATTCAATTTGTTTATGCATAAAGTTTTCCTATAATGCTTTGTGTTTCTATAGCATCAGTTGTAGCTTCTTTTTCATTTTTGATTTTTGAGTCTCCTCTTTTTGTTATTGGATAATCTAACTAACATGTGTCAATTTTGTTTGTCTTTTCTAAGAACAAGCTCTTAGCTTTGTTGATCTTTTCTCTTGCTTCTTTTTTTAGTCTTTGTTTAAGCTAGTTCCGCTGTGATCTCTATTATTTTCTTTCTCCTATTAATTTTGAGGTGCAGTTTTTACTTCATCTAGTTACTTTAGGTAAAAGTCTGATTTTTTATTTTTTCTTCTTTCTTGAGGTAGGACTCTATTACTACACGTGTCCCTGTTAGAACTGCTTTTGCTGCAACTCGTAGATTTTGGTATGTCATCTTTCTGTTTTCATTTGTCTGTAGGTAATTTTATTTATTTTTTTGTTTCTTTGATGGCCCTTTTGTTGTTCAGTATCATGTTGTTTAATCTCCACTTTTTTGTGGTTTTTACCATTTTTTTCTTGTGATTGACTTTTAGTTTTATAGTATCTGACTGAATGAAGAACACTTTAGGGGAAAGTTTTCTTCATGGACAAAATAATAATAGAAAGGAGAAAGTGAAAAGTGTGAACAACAACAACAAAAAAACCCTAAACTCTCTGTCTGCATTTTATTCACTTCAAAAACAGGATGGACCTGTGTAACTGGGCAGCATAAGAAAAAGACATTAGAGGACTTCTGGAATTTGGGGGCTTTTCAGGTGGTGCTAGTGGTAAAGAATCTGCTTTCCGATGCAGGAGACACAAGAGACATGGATTCACAGGGCTGCAGGAAATAAAGTTTCCAAGTTCCCCAGAGCATAGTTCACAACACAGAAGCAGGAATTTAGGGATTAGACAAACAAGGAATCCATCAAGGTATGCTTCAAACTTCTGGTACCAAAAAGAACATGAAAAGAGCTTGACCTAAGGGGATTCCTTGCAAGCACAAAGCTGGTCTTGAGAAATATAAAGGATTTATAGATTGGTTAATAACCAGGTTTTGAGTTGTCAGCAAGATAATTGACCCTCAAGAAGACTTTTTGTATGTCATGATGTAAAAATGCCTTACATTTCTTTTGTGAGAGATGTACTGAGTGGGATAGACAAGTTGGAAACCATGTGTACAAGATGGAATGGTTTTGGGCGTGGCATATTACAGTATGTCTTCTCTTTCCCACCATATTCCCTAGAAATAACTCCAGATCACAGGAAGATTAAGGGGAACATGGGAAGCAAAATACAATTTGAACACTGTGTGAACTGAAGATGCACCTTACAAATAAAAGCATAAAGTTGCTTAGCAGTCTAATTTTATTTTGCCAAGCTTCAAGTTTGTTTTGACTCATAAAATAGAGGACCCTAGGCCATCCTTGACATTGATATTTTTGTGTTTTTTTTTTTAATTTTGTACATGTGAAAGGCTTAATGTAGAATTTTGCCAGGAGCTTTAATCAAGCAGTTTTTGGCAATTTCCAGAGGTGATCCTTTGCTGCCATTGAAAAAGCAGAGCATACATGAATGTCTCCAGTCCTCTGGCATGTCTCCATTTCATAAGCAGTTTATTCATAGACTCTTTAAAAGTCTAAGAAGACAGAGTAGACCTGGCACTACAGAATTATTTGAAGTGTTCAAATGACTCCGTTATAGTCTCAATTCTACACTGTTTTTACATTTCTTTTGTGTTGCTCTAATGTCTAGATTATATCTATATAAACTCATGTCATCTAGTTTCTACATAGACCATTTAGTTAAGAAATCATGTTCAGTTTTCTACATAAATTATCCTTTCACTTTATATAAAAATATAATACATACTATTAACACTTTTCACAGTTCTCAATGCTCATCTAAATGTGATTTCTCTGCTTATGCCAATCAATTTAAGTATACTTCATTTCCTATCAGAGAAAAACTTTGATGTCATAACATATGGTACAGTAATGACTCAATTACAAAAAGATGATAAACTGTATTTTTACTCTTGAGATTATCTTAGATTTTACTCTTCCTTGTGGATGGCATCATGGACTCGATGGACATGAGTTTGAGTAACCTCCAGGAGTTGGTGATGGACAGGGAAGCCTGGAAGCCATGGGGTCACAAAGAGTTGGGCATGACTGAGCGACTGAACCAAACTGAACTGAATTCCTTGTGTTAGACTTTTTCTTAGTTTTAGAAACTAGTTTGTACAAATTAGATCCTTAATGATCTGAAAAACTCTGAGAAGAGTCAGACTTTCCTCTCTAGCAGTACTTTCTGAACAATATGGGTTTTCTGAAGTGGGGAGTGGGTGAGCTGGTACAAGGGGGAGGTGATATTTGTCAAAGAACAGTATTCCCTGGAGTCTACATGCTGTTTCCCATCAGTGCTTAAAACCAGCAGGGTTGTTAGAACTAGTTACAGTATTACAGATGTTTCAAGCCATTAACATATGGTTTAAATATCATTGTGGTAGAATTTGCTATAGATATGTTTTTTTGTCATTTAACTGGAAGTTAAATGTCTTTTCATTAATCCACAAATGCAATATTTATTTGTCCCCAGAAAAAATAAAGATTTAGTTTGCTACACTTTGTTCTCAAACATAAGAGAGGTGACAGGGTTGACATGTGTCAGTCCTTCCCACACCAAGTATGTGAAAAGATTCCCTAGGAAATTGTTAGCTGGGTACTACATCTATTTGTGAAGTGAATGATAAACTATTGTTCCTCTTGTTTCATGACCACTAGGGAGATGAATGCAATTTGCACAGTGCAGTGGTAATAACTAATGTGACATTTTCAAAGGAATCTAATCATGGATTCTAAATATTCATACCCAGGGCCTCTGCTGAGAGATTTTTTTTTTCCTTTTAAAAGTGTTCTTTGAGTAGACAAACACATTGCATGCCTTGAGATAGATAAATATTGTACTTTTAAACATATGGCTTTTAGAGCACTATTCCTGCAAGTTGCTTCGCTACATTTAGTGCTAGTCATATAAGCCTTATAACTAGGTGACCGTACAACTTATCAGGCAACCTTTTGAAGGTAGAAGCCACCTTTCATAATTATACAGAAATAAGAATCTTAAACTAGTACAGTCCTGGGCAAACCAGGAGGAACAATAAGTCTACACATAATGGATTTTGAAAATTGCTAACATTTTAGACTAATTATTTTGTGAGGATAAATAGCAGAGGATAGCCCTGCAATTCAGATAGCAAGAATTTTTACTTCTAAAGACAAAAGCATACTAAAGTAATTTGTTAAACTTCAAACTAGAAATTGTCTTTATAATTATTCTTTCATCTTATCTCCAAAGAAAAATGTGCTATTTCTAGTCTCCAATGCTGGCATTCATTCAATCTTCAAAGAGGCATTGAGTTAACACAATGTGCCACGCACTGTGTGTGCTTCCCTTCTATGGTCCATTCCTTCCTTCCTTCCTCCTGTGTTCCCTGTCTGTCTTGGTCTTCTGTAACATCTTCTCACATAATCTTTTTGTCTTTCTCCTAACTTGTGTATGTTTTTTACATATTGACTAATCCTTCAGCTGCCCTATTGATTTTTTAAAGCAACTTTTATTTCATTTAGCAAATATCATGTTCATTCAATGAACACTTATCAAGTATATATTTTGTTCCAGGTACTGGAGATACAGTAGTGAGCAAATAAATGCTGCTTCTGCCCTCATGGCGTTTATGGTCTAATTGAACAACTGTGTAATTAGTTAATTATATAAACTAATGAAATATTATAACTATGCTCACTTCAATTAAGGATTTGTGTACTGTGAGCACCTAAAAAATGGGAAATAAAGGTTGAAATAATAGCTGATGGACGATATGACCTCAATGATTAAAGAAAAAATTGATCCATCAGAGAGAACCCTTCAACATATGGGCAAATGTGGCCAAGTGTGGAGAATATAAAGAATGGACAGAAAAAACAGATGAGACTAAACAGAGAAAGAGACCACAAAGTTCAGTTCCGCTAAAAATCTAATACATTTTTTTTCATTTTTGTTAAAAATGATTGGAGGAAGCCATTGAAATATTATATATAGATAAGCTGATTAGATTTGTATTTTTAGACAAGATTCACTGTGATTGTAATGGAAAGAGTGGATTAGACTGTGTGGAAGATAGATCAGTTAGAATGATTAGGAGATGCTATGCAATATGCCTGCAATGCAGGAGACTTAGGAGATGTGAGTTCAATCCCTGGGTCAGGAAGATCCCCAGGAGAAAGGCATGGCAACCCACTTCAGTATTCTTGCCTGGAGAATCCCATGGGCAGAGGAGTCTGGTAGGCTATAGTCCTTAGAGTCACAAATAGTTGGACACAACTAAAGTGACAGCACGAGCACCAGCACATGCAACAGCCTGGGGCTGGCCCTGTGACTCAGCAATAAAGAATCTGCCTACAATGCCGGAGCTGATGAATCTACCTGCAATGCAGGAGACTCGAGTTCAATCCCTGGGTTGGGAAGACCCTTTAGAGAAGGAAATGGCAACCCATTCCAGTATTCTTGTCTGGGAAATCCCAGGGACATAAAAGCCTGGTGGGCTACAGTCCATAGGATTGAAAAGAGTTGGACAAAACCTAGGAACTAAACAACAACATGCAACACTCTAGGTTGAGAAAAGCTTATTATCTCGAACCTATATGGAGCTGGTAAAGTTGGAGTGAAGTGGAAGTAATAGAGAGATATGTAGGAAGCAAAATTCAAAGGGCTTGAGAAGGATTTACATGGGTGGTAATAATGAGAGTTGACAGGGACATACTCAAGTTTCTATCTTACTCAGTTGCTTGACAATGCTTATGTCATTTATTGGGATAAGGACCTCTCGAAGAGAAACACTTTGTATTGCACTAAAGCTCAAATTTGGATATGTTTTTGAAGTTATTTTATATAATCCCCAAAGAGATATCAAATAAAGAGTTGATCTAGAGCTTAGTGTAAAGTTTAGCACCGTAAACTTGAGGAACTGCAAATTTAACAGTTTAGAAGAGGAGGTTGGTCATGTGAAGGAAACAGAAAAAATGGTCAGAAGAAGAAAACTAAGAGAGTGTTGTACCTTGAAAACCAAGAAAAGAGGTTGTGTCAAGGAGTGAGTGTTCAAAGGTTGGCAAGCTGCTGAAAGGTTGAGAAAAAGATGGAAAAATACATTGAAGTGATCTGAAAGTCAGTGAAAGCTATAGCAAAGTCTTGGTACAGAGGTTGTGAAAGTTGCTCAGTCATGTCTGATTCTTTGTAACCCCATGGACTGTAGCCTGCCAAGCTCCTCTGTCCATGGGATTCTCCAGGCAAGAATATAGGATTAGGTTGCCATTCCCTTCACCAGGGGATCTTCCCAACCCAGGGATTGAACCCAGGTCTCCTGCATTGCCGACAGGTTCTTTACCAACTGAGTCAACAGGGAAGTCCGCTGGTACAGAAGGTTGGTTGGGCAAAAAACATTATTGATGGAGGTAAAAGAATGAGCTGCAGAGAAAAAGAAAGTAAGTACAGATAACCTTCTTTTTTATTTCTCTTAACTGATTAATTCATAAAATATTACTGAGAATTTGCTAAGTGCCTGGAAATGGCTAAGAACTAAGAATTCTTAGTGAATAAGACAGTATCTGTTCCCAAACAGCTTATAACCTGGTCAAATGTCATAAGTGAGTGAAACCTACTACTACATTTGCTTCTTCATTAATTAACTCTCAGATTCCTAGAATCTCACTTCCACTTTGAACAAATTGGTGAAACTTTTTTTCTGGCTTCCAAAGACCTTCCAGTTATCATATTCAAGATTTTCTCAGTGTTCAGTCTCATTATCATCTGGGAATATAATTTTGATCACTACATCTTTCTAGAAAAGCTCTCTAAGCTTTTGGATTTTAAACCTTCCCATCTGATAAAATGATATGCTTGTGTTTTTTTTTTCTACAGTAAAATTCTGATTTTTAAAAAAAATATTTTTCATGTCACTAACAATTTTACATCATTCTTTCTCTGTGACCAAATATTTTTGTATATATTATCCTAAAAGGTATTTTTATGAAGTGGCAAATGCTTACTATTAAAATTTAAACAATGCAAGAAAAGTGTTAAAAAGCAAAGGCAAACATTACTACCTTACCATAAATAATAACCATGCCTAATATTTAGTGAAGCAATGTTTCAGTCACTTATCTCCACAACTTACACACTGAAGTACAGATAGGCATACATGAAAACCAAATTAACAACATAAAAATGAGAGCATGCTTTAATGGATTTTAATGAAAATATTAAATTTAATTTATATTTGAAAGAGAAAAAGATGCAGATGTGAAACTCAAAGAACCTATTGTTGTTTAGTTGCTAAGCTGTGTCCAACTCTTTGCAGCTCCAAGGGTTGTAGCACACCATGTTCCTCTGTCCTTCACTATCTCCCAAGTTTGCTCAAATTCATGTCCATTGAATTGGTGATGCTATCTAACCATCTCATCCTCTGCTGCCCCTTCTCCTTTTGCCTTCAATCTTCCCCAGCATCGGGGACCTTTCCAGTGAGTTGGCTCTTTGTGTCAGGTGGCCAAAGCACTGAAGCTTCAGACTCACTCAGATCCTCCAGTAAACATTCAGGGCCCATCTCCCCTAAGATTGACCAGTGCGATCTCCTTGCAGTCAAAAAGAGCCTCAGGAATCCTCTTCAGCACCACGACTCAAAAGCATCAACTCTTCAGACAACCTAGACTGTGTTTTACCGAGAAAATATATTGCTGTCTAAAATATTTATCTTAGGGTAAGTAAAGTAATATTAAGAACATAAAGAGTTTGAGATCATTCTGGTTTTCTTTTCATTACATGTACCCTTTTAATGTACTTTTTCTACCTGTTCCCAAACTAGTTCTCAGACACATTTTCCCTCCTTCATTCCTCTCTCCAGATATAGCACAATATTTTAAAATATATCACATCTAGATTTTATTCTTCAAACACAAACATCTGTAGTTTTAAGTTCTATTTTAAAATGATTCCTGGTTTCACACTCAGCTTTTATACCATGGATTCTTCTTTCCTGAATTATATACTTTGATTCATCTATTTAACTGACTTATTTTTGCCAAGTGATATTTCAATAGGGACCCCTGGGTCGTATTTTTCTGAGTTATTTCATCTTTAGAATGTCTGTCTGTTGATTTATATCCTGAGTGACAATTTGACTAAGTATAATGCTCATGGATCAAATTGTTTTCTTCTCAAAACTGGGAGACACTGTTCAATTTTCTTTGGCATACAGAGCTCCTGTTCTAAAGTATGAAGTTTTCTTTAGTTTTCCCCTTCTTGTAGTTTATCTTTTTTCTTTCTACTCAGATCTCTAAGGAATTTTCTTCAGTCTTGAATTTGAAAAAGAAACAGGTTATGTCTCATTAATAGTTTTCTATTTTTTCATTTCTGCTTGAATGCAAGGTGTTCTTTACAGGTTCAAATTTGGCATATTTCATTCTTTATCTGTTTAAGAGAAATGTCACCTTATTATGTCTCTAAATATATTTTCTGTTCAAAATGTTGTTTCCTGTTGATTTTATCATTATATCTATCTTTTTCTCTCCACATTTGTATATATTTCAGTTCAGTTCAGTTCAGCCGCTCAGTCGTGTCTGACTCTCCATGACCCCATTATATATATTTATATACACACAAATGTTCATACATATACACATGAACAATATACATATGAATGTATCAATGATTGTCTGAAAATATTTATATTTTTCTTCTGTGCTCATTGTGATTACCTCAAGCCTTTAACCTACTTATATAATTTGATTTTTAACCATATCTATTGTAGCTCTAGCTGTCTCCAATTATTAATTAGTTTTATAATCAGAGTGTTGCATTCTAATTTTTCATCTAAATTAGTTGCTTTGTAATCTTCCTGTTTTATTGAATTTCCATTTTTGTTAGACTCTTCTTAGCACAAAGGTTATAGAAGCTTACTTTTCTGTTATTTGCATTATATTTTTAAGATTTTTCTTTTTATATTCCATATATTTATAAAACTGCAACATCATGTTTCTCCCATTCCTTATTTTGCTTAATAAGCAGATATGCTAAAATCTTTATTTTTTCAGAGATATTTGTGAATTTTCTTTGACCTACATCATGTAAAAGAAGTATTAAAATATTGTTTGGGAAGGAGCAGGTATAATTATAAATTCACTTTCTGATGCCTTGCAGGGCAAGGTGAGCGGGGGAAGGAACAATGGAATTTTGCTAGGATTTTCCTTTGCCCCATTATTTGTGCATCTCTCACATGAAGGCTTGTCCCTCTTCACCAAAACTTGATTACTGGGCTTTTGTTTTCATATTTGTGCTTACACATTTTTAATTTGGTTAATGTTGTATGCTTTTTCATTTTTTGTGCTGTTATGGTGGATTTTTGCTATTCAAAAACAAGGAAAATAAATCAATAATATTTGAAGTCATAATAATAGTTCTCCTTGGGGAAGAAAGAGGAAGTAGTGACTACAAGGCAACATAAATGGGCTTCAGGGGTACTAAGAAGCTTATACTGTTTAGCCTGGCACTGATGCCATGGACGTGGGATAAACCATTGGGTTTTACATTCCTTTTGTGAATTTATAAGTTTATACTTCAAACTAAATGGCCTTCATATTTTAAATAACTAATTTTTTTAGACTTAGGGGTAAAGATTTTAATTTGTGACTGTTAAAATAGAGCTAATAATATTATTTTCCAAATCCTGGATATCCTTAATTACTTCTACTAGCTTAACCTGCTTAGGACTGAACTTATTAAAACCCTCTATGCTTACTCAACTTCTAATCTTTATTCCATATTTTCTCCCTCCTGACAGTTTTGCCTTTATGTCTTCCAGTGCAGTGTTATTATTTGATACATTCAAGTTGTTTATGTCTGTTTTATTTTTGGTATGTATTAGCCTGTTTTTTCTTGTCTGCTTAACTGCTTAATAGTATTTTGTTCAATAGTAATTCCTGATTTATTTTTGTTTACATTTTCCTAGTATATTTTTCTTATTTTAACTTTGCTTTTTGATTTCTATTATTTAGCTTTATCTTTTTTAAAAATTACTCCTCTTTTTCACTTTTATATTTTGTAATGCTCTGGAAGTTCTAGGTCCTATTTAAAATGTATAAGTGGTTACTTACTTTTATATTTTTCAAATGCATTCCATAATTTTAATCTTTTAATTTTCAGAACATATTTTGAAATAGTATCTTCTCCATCTTTTTCCTTTCTTTTTATTACATGCTCTTCTCTTAATCTGATTCCTATTCAGTATTAAAATGTAAAACTTGGTTTCAGTGCTTACCAGTGATGAATGTATGTTCTTCACTTTTGAACTACTAATTTTACTTTACATCTTATTAGCTTAGCTTCTATTGTAATTTTAAGAAATTGTTTTAAAGAAATGTATATGAATAATTTATTTTCTGTGGGCTTAGTTATAAAAGTTATGTTTCTTTCTATGTTGGTTAATATTTGCTTCACTTTATTTTTCTGTTTATAAGTTCTTAGGTAAATAATTTCTGTGTCGGCTTGGTACTTGAACCAGATGTGGTATACTGTCTGGTTTGTTGACTTGAGTGGCTGTCAAATATTTTGGGGTTAAGAGTTGGAATAGAGTGTAATGTGCATAGGGCTTGGTCTACTCCCAGAATGCACTGCATTCAAGGCGGCTCCATTCTACCATAAGCTTTCTTTACTGTTGGTCTCCATGAGAAGCAACCTCAGACCATGTGGTGTGGGATTCCGAGTACTTTTCTTCCATCTTGGAATTACCTCCATAGATTCTGAAATAATGAATATAGGTGGGTATAGATACAGTTCTACAGTTGCTCCAGATTGTGGCATTAGATGTTTCATCCATCTCCTCAGAACGTAAGTGTTAACACAGTTTTAAAAGCATGCATTTAGCTTTCTTTCTGGATTCTCAGGGTTTTGTTGTTTTTTTTTTTCCTGGAAAATTAGGAGATGCTGTATTTTACCCTCCTATAAATATGCTATTCAAAAATAATACAAGTCTACTTTAAAAGGAAATTTATGTTTTAACCTTAGAAAGATAAATGTATCAGACAATAAGAATCCACAGAAAGAGAGGCGACAGGGGAGAAATGTCAATGTAGGGGAAGGGAGGTTGCAACTGCTTTTTGACACTTAGCAGTCAGAGTAAGTGACAATGAAAAGTAGATAATGCTTGTGACAATAACAATGCACACTGAAAATGATGGAGCCACCTGAGAAAATCTGTAGCTAGGAAGAATACAGCAAATAATTAGAAAAAAAGAAAAGAGAAACAATTAATGAACTGGAAAATAGTTATTCATAGGCTTTGCTTTTTACATACTTGCTCATATTAATTGCCCACAGTATGCTAAGTACTTATAAGCTTTATTTCATTTCCATACTAATATGGAAAAGATATAATTTCTCTGTTCTATAGGAGAGAAACATACAGTTAAAATAATTTGCTAAAAGTCAGAGAGATACCTTCATTTCCTGTCAATGATCTGGAAAATAGACTTTTCTGTAGTCAGCCTGACTCTTTCTACCTGATGATATTAATTTGAAAATATTGTTTATTAAGTATAAAATGAATCTATAAAGCATATATTTTATTTAAATTTAAGTGTAAAATGTGTGTCAGAATTATGGTATATGTCTTTGCTTTTCTCACTTATGTAGCTAAAGTAAATGAAATTGTAATCAGGTCCTTCTTGATTATTCTAGGACAACGAATCACCTGTTGCCAGCTCTCCTAGGTGAAGACAGATTTGTATAAGAAACTGAAGAATATCTCTTAGACTTTCTTAGAAGCTACATTAGATTTCTTAGAAACTAGACTAAAACTGGATTATTTCACAGCTAGAGGAATGGTAGAAATATTACTAATATAGATATTAACTTTGTAAGGGCAATAGGTACCGAGTTGTAGTTCATATTCAATTGCTCTGATTACTCATATTAAATACATTAGCATGAGTCTGGAAGCCCTACTTAATTATTAACCTTAATAGAGGAGTTGATGATATTACCTTAAGAGTTTTTGGCTAGAAAATGACACTTGGCATGCATCAGGAACTCCGTGGTCTGCCAAGAAACGCAATGTTAACACCCATATAATGAATTATAATAAGCTGGTTATGTGCTACATGCCCATATTTATACTTGAACCTCCTCAAACGAACCATAAAATCAAGGCCATTAGGAATACCTTTAACATCTTTGGGAGAGTGAAGATAAAACTCTTAATGTACTGTAATTTCCAGTTCCGTACGGAGAAGGCAATGGCAAGCCACTCCAGTACTATTGCCTAGAAAATCCCATGGATGGAGGAGCCTGGTAGGCTGCAGTCCGTGGGGTCGCAGAGTCGGACATGACTGAGCGACTTCACTTTCACTTTTCACTTTCACACATTGGAGAAGGAACTGGCAACCCACTCCAGTGTTCTTGCCTGGAGAATCCCAGGGACGGGGGAGCCTGGTGGGCTTCCGTCTATGGGGTCACACAGAGTCGGACACGACTGAAGTGACTTAGCAGCAGCAGCAGCACACATAGGGTAAAATGTGGAGCTTCTAGCAAAAGTGTCCTGTCCGTAATTGACCAAGTATTATTTAACACTGAGCACCTCTAGGTGTCACATGACACAGGGGAATACAGTCTCACTGTTGGGGTGATGTTCCTGTACCTGAGCAACAGTGAATCCATTGGTAGGGATGGAGTTTTGAATCAGGGATGCAGATTTTAAACTTATTTTGCTTTCTTCTGTGCCTGATAATAACAGCTCTACCTTCTTAATAATTTCAGAGAGGGGAAGGGGAATCTAGTTATCAGGCTAAGGGCAAAACACTTTAATTTCTACAGAAAGATATTTGTCTACATACTTTTCTTCCTATCATCTCTTTCCATGTGAACACACTGGAAAATAATACACGGATGATACCAAGAATGATTCAGGGATGCCTTGCTTTTCCTTAACCTTAGCTTAGAAAATATTTTCTTAAATCTAATAGTGTCAAAGTGGGAGGCCAAATACCAGGCATAAGTGTGCTCTCTTAAACAGGCAGTTGTACTTTCCTATCTCATCACATTGACCCTGGATTTAATGAAGAATGGAGATGGAAAGGAAGAAGGGAAGGAAATCAATGCATTTTCCACACCAGCAGCTGGTACGCATATTACCTGGACTCATGTACAACATTGAGTAAGGTTTTATTTATGTATTTATTATTCTTAATCAGTTCACAAAGGAAGGGAACAGTAAGGGGTTAGAAACAAGGATCTGTAGGGGGAACCTGGGCACAGGTGAAGTTCATTATAGCTCCTTGCTGCTCTTTTTTGTTTGTTTGTTTGTTTTGTAGCAGAGCTTAGGTAGCTGCAAACAAGAGTAATTTATGTTCAGTTCTCCCAGCAAGACCTACCCTGAGACAGACTGTCTGGTCAGCACTCCATTCCAAGGAAAAAACATCACAGAAAGGAAGAGGTAAGACTCCATTTATTTCCTAATATAGTCTTTTCTCCAAGTTTCTTACCAGTAAACCTTTAGAATGAAAGCCCAGTGGAGAAACTAACTTTACCTCATGATGTGGCTAATTTAGGAGAAGCTCAAAGGCTTGATCACTGTCTTCTATTTCTGGCTCTCTGATTTAGCAGACAGATGAAGTGCACTTATAGCTGACAGATGTGGATATCCATATATAGCCAGACAAATCTCTAGTGGCTACTGATGCAAAATAATATGAGTTGTTTCCGCAAAGGTCAGTTGAAATTTGCATTTGAATTTTTCTTCCTGGGGTGCTTTTAATGATAGGATCAGGTCCTCAGGCTCATGTAGTAAAATGTGCTCTCTAAATTTGTCAGTTATGTTGAGGTAAAATCTGGGTTGAGGAAATGCTAAAGGAAAAAAAAAACAGTGCTCTGAATATTTACAACGTACATAGAGAATGGCTGTGAGATAACTGAATGAGAATTGTGACATTAATCTACCCTTGCAATTACTCTGTTAATTGGCAACTCGATTATCAAAATTAGAGTTCATTAAAGGTAAAATGTTTCTTCTGTAAATTTCATCTCCAGTACAAGATAATACAAAATATGATGCTCAGTGGGGAGACTATTTTATCCACTTGATTCCTTTTATGGCTTACATTTCTGAATACTAAATTGTGATTATCTGTCTGATTCATTCTTTTTAAAGAACTCATCATTGCTATTGTTTTTATTTATATAAAGTTAGATTGCTTTCATAAACTATCTAATCCCAGCTCTCTGCACTGTAGAGTGTATGAGTACACTTAATTTAATTCACATTTTCACTTTTTATTACTCAAGAAAATAAAACAAAAATCCAAGATTATTAAAAGTCAATTTAGATCTATATACCATTCCATTACTGACCCAATTTAATAATATTTTGATTAGTTATTTCAATAGCTTGACTCTAGAGTTAAAGAAGTGTTGACTGCATAAAAATAAAGGAGTATAATCAATATTATAACTTAGCTTGAGTCAATTTGTTTTGATTATAGGGGGTAGTCATTATAAAACATCTTGAGATTTTGTGAAATAAAGGGTATATGGTTTTTTTTCTCTCTTATTTCCATATTTAGGACTGTTTGTTCAAAAACAAGAAAAAAAGACAAGCTACATTAATAAAGTAGGTCCCATAGTTATTGCCAGATATGATACATAAAGAAATATCTCAGGGCAGTAAGTTTAGTTGATAATCTTTTCCTAAAATATATTGTAGGTTACCTTTGTACCTCCCAGCAACCATCTCAACGTATAGTCTACAACTCATATTTCATGAGTATTTTATGAACCCATTAGTAAACATGCAAAGCAAATTCTGTTCTTTCAAGAAATAACTGTAAAGATGTTTTGTAAAGCTTGATAGGTAGTTACGGATGCATATCTGTAGATGTCTGTGCACATATATTTAATTTCTTACTGTAAAGTGTGATATTTGCTTAAGTTATAAGTGACTTTTATTAAAAAATAAACATTTAGAATCAGAATCAGAAGTTAATTCAGATGGAAAATCTGAATTCCTCTTTCTGCTGTAGGAAAACACTCTACTATAGTCTTCATTGTCCTCAGAAATTTCTAAGAAAACAGATTCTTTTTTCTTGTTAAAAAAGCATATTTCAGTTAGGGTTGAGATGCCATTCTAAATTTTTAATCGGAATTCCATCTGCTGCTCCCTTAACTTGCTTCTCCTTGTCTTGTCAGTGTAATCATAATAGTCTTCACTCATAATTACTCGTGACTATAATGACTTCAGATAATTCCTGCATTGTTCTCAGATAGACTGTGTCAAACTATGAACAACTGTTGCTTAATGAAAATCTTTTTCTTACTTTGCTAAAGTGATTTTTGTGAAAGTTGATATTTTTAGAGATATGATTTGCAAAATCTGATATAGCAATAAAAATGTAAAATTTTGATATGCAAAACCTAGGTTTGCATTAATTGTATTGGGTCAGTGATCATATTTATTTTTTGGAGAATAAGATCATGTGTAAGACTATAGTTAGATTCTTGTTTTTCTTAATTATGAGACTACTGAATATGAGGGGAAAATCAAATTTTTCTTAAACTTTTTTCTCTGTGCTTTACTGAAGTTTGGTGTTTGGAATCAAGTACTCTTAGCTATTGTCTATGAGGTATATAACACATAGCACTCTTTTATTGAAGTATAGTTGATTTGCAGTGTTAGACTAGTTTCAGGTGTACAACATAGTGATTCAATATTTTTATAATATACTCCATTAAATGTTATTACAAAATAATGGCTATATTGCCTGTGCTATATATTTCTACTGCTTACTTTATACATAGTAGTTTGTGTCTCTTAATCTCCTATTGCTATTTGACCCTCCCCATTTCCCTCTCCCCACTGATAACCACAAGTTTGCTGTCTATATTTGACTCTGTTTCTGTATTGTTATAGTCTTTGTTTTATTTTTTTGCATTCCATAGATAAATAATAACAAAGAGTATTTGTCTTTCTCTGACTTATTTCACTAAGCATAATACCCTCTAGATCTACCCTTGTTATTGCAAATGGCAGAATTTCTTTTTTTTATGAATAATATTCCACAGTACATATATACCACCTCTTCATTACCCATTTATCTACTGATAGAAAGTGAAGTCTCTCAGTTGTGTCCGACTCTTTGCACTCCATGGACTGTAGTCTACCAGGCTCCTCCGTCCATGGGATTTTCCAGGCAAGAGTACTGGAATGGGTTGCTATTTCCTTCTCCATGGGATCTTTCTGGCCCAGGGATTGAACCCAGGTCTCCCACATTGTAGGCAGATACTTTACCATATGAGCCACCAGGGGTCACCAATCTACTGATAGGCACTTAAGTTTCTTCCATATCTTGACTATTGTAATTAAGTGTGTTATTCACTCAGTTGTTTCTGACTCTTTCCAAGCCCATCGACTATAGCCCGCCAGGCTCCTCTGTCTATGGAATTCTCCATGCAAGAATACTGGATTGGGTTGCAATTCCCTTATCCAGGAGATCTTCCTGATCTAGGGATTGAACCCAGGTCTTCTGCATTGCAGGCAGATTCTTAATATCTGAACCACCATGGAAGCCCTATTATAAATACTGTTGCTATAAAGATTGGTATACATGTATGTGGTCTAATTAGTATTTTTGGTTTCTTTGTTTTCCTGAAAACCTTTGGTTTTGGTTTCTTTTGGTTTTTGGTTTCCCCAGAGTGGAATTTCTAGGTCATGTGGTAGCCCTATGGTTACCATATGCTAGGTCATATGCAGCCATGATGGAATTTTTTGAGAAATCTCCATATTGTTTTCCATCATGGCTTTTTGAGGAATCTCCATACTGTTTTTCATCATGGTTGCACCAGTTTACATCCCACCAAAGTGTACAGGGGTTCCCTTTTCTCCACATCTCTCCAATGTTTGTCATTTCTAGACTTTGATGATAGCCATTCTGACAGGTGTGAGGTGATGTCTCATTGTGGTTTTGATTTGCATTTCTCTGATGATTAGCAGTGTTGAGCATCTTTTCATGTGCTTGTTGGCCATCTGTATATCTTCTTGAAGAAATGTATATTCAGATCTTCTTCCCATTTTTTAATTAGTGTCTTTGATTTTTTTAAAAATATTGAGTTGTATAATCTATTTATTTATTTCCTTTTATTCCTAATTATTCCCTTATTGGTGATATCATTTGCAACTATTTTCTCCCTACATCTCCCCAGGTTGTCTTTTTGTATTGTCTTTTTTTTTTTTTTTTGCTATACAAACTTTTAAGTTTCATTAGTTCCTGTCTGTTTATTTCTGCTTTGTTTTTTTTTTTGTCTTAAAAGACAGTTACAAATATATGTACAATTTATGTCAGAGAGTAGCCTGCCTGTGTTCTCTTCTAAGAGTTTTATGGTTTCAGGTCTTAAATTTAGGTCTTTAATTCATTTTGAGTTTATTTTTTGCATATGGTATCAGAAAATGTTCTAATTTCATTCTTTTACATGTAGTTGTGCAGCTCTCCCAATATCACTTATTGAAGAAACTGTCTTTTACCATTTTATATTCTTGTCTCCTTTATTGTAGATTGATTTGACATAAGTGGGTGAGTTTATTTCTGGGTCTTTATTCTATTAATCCCCATGGACAGAGGAGCCTAGTGGGCTATAGTTCTTGATGTCGCAGAGTTGGACACGACTAAGTGACTAAGCACAGCACAGCACATTCTGTTCCACTGGTCTATGCATCTGCTTTTGTGCTAGTAAGATGCTGTTTAAGTACAATAGTTTTGTAGTGTAGTTTGAAATCAGGGGAGCATGGTATCTCCAGTTTTGTTCTTTTTTTTCTCAAGATTCCTTCGGCAATTTGGGGTAATTTGCGGTTCCATGTAAATTTTAGGACTATTTGTTCTAGTTCTGTGAAAAATGTCATGGATATTTTGATAGAGATTTCATTGGGTTATAATCTTATTTCTTTGTATCATCTTCACCTTCTTTCATCAGTGTCTTAGAGTTTTCATAATAAAGGTCTTTCACCTTCCTGGTTAAGTTTATTCTTAAATGTTTTATTGTTTTTGATGTAATTTTAAACAGGATTATTTTCTTACTTTCTCTTTTGATAGTTCATAAATAGTGTTTAGAAAAGCACCAGGTTTCTGTATTTTAATCTGGTTTCTTGCAACTTTATTGTATTCATCTATTAGTTCTATTAACTTTTGGTGATACTTTAGAGTTTTTTTTATATATAGTATCATGCAATCTGAAAATAGTGACAGTCTTATTTCTTCCCTTCCAGTCGGGATACCTTTATTTCTTGTGTGACTGCTGTAGCTATGATTTCCAACAACATATTAAATAGATGTCTGGGAATCCTTGTCTTGTTAATGCTTTTAGAGGAAATGCTTTCAGCTTTTCACCACTGAGCATGTTAGCTGCGGGTTGCTCATGTGTGCATACGTGCTAAGTCACTTAGGTCAGGTCTGACTCTTTGCAACGCTAAGGACCATAGTCCGCCAGGCTCTTCTATCCATGGGCTTCTCCAGTCAAGAATGCTCAAGTGACTAGCCATGCCCTCCTCCACGGAATCTTCCTGACCCAGGGATTGAACCTGTGTCTCTTCTGTCTCCTGCATTGACGGATTAGTTCACTGGTCATCAGTCAGTCAGTTCAGTCGCTCAGTCGTGTCCGATTCTTTGCGACCCCATGAATCACAGCACGCCAGGCCTCCCTGTCCATCACCAAATCCCGGAGTTCACTCAAACTCATGTTCATCGAGTTGGTGATGCCATCCATCCATCTCATTCTCTGTCTTCCCCGTCTCCTCCTACCCCCAATCCCTCCCAGCAGCAGAGTCTTTTCCAGTGAGTCAACTCATCGCATGAGATGGCCAAAGTATTGGAGTTTCAGTTTTAGCATCAGTCCTTCCAATGAACACCCAGGATTGATCTCCTCTAGAATGGACTGGTTGGATCTCCTTGCAGTCCAAGGGACTCTCAAGGGTCTTCTCCAGCACCACAGTTCAAAAGCATCAATTTTTGGCGATCAGCTTTCTTCACAGTCCAACTCTCACATCCATACATGACCATGGGAAAAACCATAGCCTTGACTAGATGGACCTTGGTTGGCAAAGTAATGTCTCTGCTTTTTAATATGCTATCTAGGTTGGTCATAATTTTCCTTCCAAGGAGTAAGTGTCTTTTAATTTCATGGATGCAATCAGCAGTGATTTTGGAGCTCAGAAAAATAAAGTCTGACACTGTTTCCACTGTTTCCCCATCTATTTTCCATGAAGTGATGGGACCAGATGCCATGATCTTTGTTTTCTGAATGTTGAGCTTCAAGCCAACCTTTTCACTCTCCTCTTTCACTTTCATCAAAAGGCTTTTGAGTTCCTCTTCACTTTCTGCCATAAGGCTGGTGTCATCTGCATATCTGAGGTTATTGATATTTCTCCCAGCAATCTTGATTCCAGCTTGTGCTTCTTCCAGCCCAGCGTTCCTCATGATGTATTCTGCATATAAATTAAATAAGCAGGGTGACAATATACAACCTTGACGCACTTCTTTTCCTGTTTGGAACTAGTCTGTTAGATAGCCTTTATTATCATTATTATGGTTTGGTCTTTTCTGATTGTATATTTCTTCCTGATTTTCAGTCTTGGATAGTTGCATGTTTTTAGTCATTTGTTTAGTCATTTCTTCTGTACTGTCTAATTTATTGGCATATGACTGTTAATGATGTTCTCATGATTTTTGTATCTCTGTGATAACAGTTGTTAGTTCTGTTCTTTCATTTTTTACTTTGTTTATTGGGTCCTTTCTATTTTAACCTTGATGAGCATAGCTAAAGAATTATCAATTTTATCTTTTAAAAAGAAACTTTTAGTTGATCTTTTCTTTCTTCCTTTCTTTTGGTCTCTGTTTATTTCCTCTTAATCCTTATTATCTCCTTCCTTCTGTTGATACTGGGTTTTGTTTGCTTTTCTTTTTTAATTTCTTTAGATGCTATTTTAGGTTGTTTATTTGAGATTTTTCTTGTTTCTTGAGGTATGTATCACTACAAAATTCCCTCATGGAACTGCTTTTGTTGCATCCCATATTTTGGAAAGTTGTGTTTACATTTTCACTTGTCTCAAGATTTTTTTGATTTCCTCTTTCATTTCTTCAATGACCTATTTTTCTTTTTTAGTGGCAGGTTCTTTAGTCTCCACTAACATAGAACTCTCTTAATCAACAGAATATATTACAGAAAAAGTAAGAAACCTCTTACTGTGTTTACTTTTCCTTTTCCAGGTGTCTTATGATTTGTTTAATGTTAATTAAGGTGTAAGGTCTCCTTTAGAATGGACTGGGAGATCAATCCTGGATGTTCATTGGAGGGACTGATGCTAAAGCTGAAACTCCAATACTTTGGCCACCTCATGAGACGAGTTGACTCACTGGAAAAGACTCTGATGCTGGGAAAGGTTGGGGGCGGGAGGAGAAGGGGACGACGGAGAATGAGATGGCTGGATGGCATCACCGACTCTGTGGACATGAGTTTGAGTGTACTCCGGGAGTTGGTGATGGACAGGGAGGCCTGGCGTGCTGTGATTCATGGGGTCGCGGAGAGTCGGACACGACTGAGCGACTGAACTGAACTGAACTGAACTGAAGGTGTAAGGTCACAATTTTTTCTATAAGGTATTTTTCCCTCTATTAGATGACAAACTCCCAGAGAACAAATGAACACAGTTCGTTTGTATATATTTGTATATACAAATATATATACATTTACATATACAACATACATTTGTACAATATGTACAATATACATGAATATATATACATTTATATATACAATATATGTTTGTATTTATATATTTGTATATATTTATATTCCATATCATAAACTACAGTACATTCCCAGTGATAAAAAATTACTTATGGAATAAAATCGAAACAAATATGTTTATTTGACTTCTATTGGTTATAGGGAAAAGAAAGTAAAGATAGTTTAAATTGGTAGTTATTTATTATAAAGACAAATGTGACAGTAAGAGAGAAGCTAATTAAAATCTTAGGTTGCAAAATATATTAGTATGTGGCCTTAGAGTTACTGCAAGTAGATGAGAGTTCTCGACCTATGACAGTTCTAGCAATTTCAACAGTAGGAATTCATAAATCTTCACTCTAGTGCTTCATTATTTCTGCTTCTTAGCAACTTGCCAATGTGTCTATCTTTTTCACTTTCTATTCTGAATCTCTTGCAAGATATTTTCAAGCTTTTTCCAGCCACGTGCTGAGAATCTTCTTCCACAGATTGTATACCTGCACTCCTGCCCATTGAAAACCACTGTTATAATATATTTTCCTTCAATATTTGATTGTTCTAGTTTCTACATAGTTTTTTAAATTGATTTTTTACTCTTCTTGCTTCGCTGAATGCAGTTTATGCATTTTACATTTTATAGCTAACTACTTGATTCTCTTTTTATTTCTATGTTCAAGAGTACAGATTAATTGGTTCCAATAACTTAGAGAAGAACTTTCAAGCCAACATGTGATTAGGCTGTTCTTGGGTCAAAATGATCTCTGTCCAGGAGGAATGAGGGGCACTAATACAAACTACTTTTGATACTCCTTCATTTGACACTATGGGTGGAGAACTCTCTCCTAGAAGCAGTGTTAAGTATGACATTTAGTCTTAATGATATGTTAAATACAACACTTCTTGTGAAATGTTCAGTTCAGTTCAGTTCAGTCGCTCAGTTGTGTCCGACTCTCCACTTCCCCATGAATCAGAGCATGCCAGGCCTCCGTGTCCATCACCAACTCCCGGAGTTCACTCAAACTCATGTCCACAGAGTAGGTGATGCCATCCAGCCATCTCATTCTCAGTCGTCCCCTTCTCCTCCCGCCCCCAAACTTTCCCAGCATCAGAGTCTTTTCCAGTGAGTCAACTCGTCGCATGAGGTGGCCAAAGTATTGCAGTTTCAGCTTTAGCATCAGTCCTTCCAATGAACACCCAGGATTGATCTCCTTCCGAATAGACTGGTTGGATCTCCTTGCAGTACAAGGGACTCTCAAGAGTCTTCTCCAACACCACAGTTCAAAAGCATCAGTTCTTTGGCCATTAGCCTTCTTCACAGTCCAACTCTCACATCCATACATGACCACGGGAAAAACCATAGCCTTGACTAGACGGACCTTTGTTGGCAAAGTAATGTCTCTGCTTTTTAATATGCTATCTAGGCTGGTCATAACTTTCCTTCCAAGGAGTAAACGTCTTTTAATTTCATGGATGCAATCAGCATCTGCAGTGATTTTGGAGCCCCCCAAAAATAAAGTCTGACACTGTTTCCACTGTTTTTCCATCTATTTCCCATGAAGTGATGGGACCGGATGCCATGATCTTTGTTTTCTGAATGTTGAGCTTCAAGCCAAACTTTTCACTCTCCTCTTTCACTTTCATCAAGAGGCTTTTGAGTTCCTCTTCACTTTCTGCCATAAGGGTGGTGTCATCTGCATATCTCAGGTTATTGATATTTCTCCCAGCAATCTTGATTCCAGCTTGTGCTTCTTCCAGCCCAGCATTCCTCATGATGTACTCTTCATATAAGTTAAATAAGCAAGGTGACAATATACAACCTTGATGTACTCCTTTTCCTATTTGGAACCAGTCTGTTGTTTCATGTACAGTTCTGACTGTTGCTTCCTGACCTGCATACAGGTTTCTCAAGAGGCAGGTCAGGTGGTCTGGTATTCCCATCTCTTTCAGAATGTTCCACAGTTTATGGTGATCCACACAGTCAAAGGCTTTGGCATAGTCAATGAAGCAGAAATAGATGTTTTTCTGGAACTCTCTTGCTTTCTCCATGATCCAGCAGATGTTGGCAATTTCATCTCTGGTGCCTCTGCCTTTTCTAAACCCTGGTTGAACATCTGGGAGTTCACGGTTCACAAATTGCTGAAGCCTGGCTTGGAATGTTACTTAAGGTTAAAAAATCTCAAACTACCTATTTACCTTGTATCTGAGTTTCTAATCATAGAATATTTACATTTTTAAAACAATGAGAGTTTAAATTACTCTCTGTGAGGAAGTTTATGTTAAAAGGTCTACTAATTCTCAAAAAATATTCTTTATTATTTTTCCAGTTTTGGCTCTTATTTTCCCAAAGGATATAAATAAATTATTAGGGCCCAATTTAGTACTTCATTTAACCATTTAATATTTTAAGGAGATTGAACATAATATTAAAAGGAATATCTGATCAAAACCATGAAAGATTTTATGATATAAATAACAGTTGCATATATAAAGAAAGTTAGAGAATAGGCCATGATAGAAGACTAGACTATGGTGAAGATATTATAATTGCATCATGTGAATTGAATTAATTTAAAATATCTCCTTTCTTCATAGTGTACGTACACACACACCCACACACCACACATACACATATATGTGGAGTTTAAATACTTCCCATAAGAGAAGTGAAACATGAACCAAGGAAGAATTAAGGTTTGCAGGAAATTTAATAGGCTGCAGAAAGTTAATAAGGAAAAAAAGAAGTCTGAGATAAGGAAAGTGAAAAAGCATTGAGGCGAAAAGATGAGGTTTTACAATCATATCAGTAAAAAAAGATAGAAAATAAGCTCACTAATAAATTAGGAGAGGTATGAAACTAAAGAAATCAATGATAACCTCAAATGACTAAGGTGCTTAACTACTTTAATAAGAAAAATGAAGAAAATTAATATGCATAATTAGAACACAGTGGAAATCTTGAAAAAGTAGAAATTTGCAAAAGCAGAAAATACACACTTGAGAAACTTGGCTAAACTGGGTAAAACATATTGACGTAATCTATTCTGCATTAGTTTCAGGAGAGAAACAGACTTCACATATATTAACCCAATAGTGCTTAAAATATTCCTTTGATTAAATTGAAATATTACCCTTTAATGGCCAGTGGAGAAAAACTATGAAATTCCAACTGCTAAAATTCCTTGACAGGAAATATAATCTTGAGTCATTAGTCACTAAGTAGATATGTTACAGTTTTGTAAATCTTCCAAATAGTTCCTATTGTCATAGCATTGATAAATATAGGAAGCTAGACATAATATGGGGCTTCCCAGGGGGGTGCAGTGGTAAAGAATCTGCCTGCCAATGCAGGAGACACAAAAGATGCAAATTTGATCCCTGGGTGGGGAAGATCCCCTGGAGAAGGAAATGGCAACCGACTCCAGTATTCTTGCCTGGAAAATTCCATGGATGGAGGAGCCTGGTGGGGTACAGTCCATGAAGTTGCAAAGAGTTGGATGCAACAGACCACACATGTATGCACAAACACACACGTATAATGGATGAATCAGTTCATATAAAGATTCTGCTATGGTGATACAAATTCATAATCAAGAAAACAAAGGGAAGAACAAAGTATGAGCCACTGTGAATGGTTGAAATGTTCTAAAGAAGTTACATTTAAAATTGTAAAAAGAGGAGGAACAAGATGGCGGAGGAATAGGACGGCGAGACCACTCTCTCCTCCACAAATTCATCAAAAGAACATTTGAACGCGAAAGGGTCGGACACGACAGAGCGACTTCACTTTCACTTTTACACATTGGAGAAGGAAATGGCAACCCACTCCAGTGTTCTTGCCTGGAGAATCCCAGGAATGGGGGAGCCTGGTGGGCTTCTGTCTATGGGGTCACACAGAGTCGGACACGACTGAAGTGACTTAGCAGCAGCAGCAGCAGCAGCAAAGTCCACAAAACAACTTCTGAATGCTGGCAGAGGATGTCAGACACCCAGAAAAGCAGCCCATTGTCTTCGAAAGGAGGTAGGAAAAAACATAAAAGATAAAAAGCGAGACAAAAGAAGTAAGGACGGAGCTCCGTCCCGGGAAGGGAGGCTTTAAAAAGAGAGAAGTTTCCAAACACCAGGAAACATTCTCACTGGCGAATCTGTGGCGAGCCTTGGAAGCTCAGAGGGCCACATAACCCTCTTTTTTTTTTTAAGATTTTTTTTAAAACCCACAGATTACCCGCCAAATGGTAACTCCCAGCGGAGAAGCAGCGCAGATGCCTGCATACGCCATTAGCAAGCGGGGCCTGGGCAGGGAGGAGCCAGCTGAACTGCTTAGAGAGAGGACTGGGCTTGAATGCCGCGAGAACAATTTGAGAGAACTGGGGAGAGCAAAGCAGACTGTGGGATAGCTTCCCCACGAAAAGGCGGAAAGCTCTAACCTATGACTCGGCCAGCCCGGCTCACAGAATAAAGGACTGAGAAGAGTGAGCCGGCTGCGGTCGGCCCATCCCCCATCCCCCGCTGAGACAGGCAGGGAGCGCAGCCAGAGCCGGAGTGGGCAACCGCGGCCCCAGAAAGGCATCTGATACAAACTGCAGACAGGCTTGTTGCTAATCAGGACTTCTTGGGCTCGGGCCGGTCGATATCCCCCTGAGAAGGTGCGCCGGTCGTACACCCAGAAAACTGAGTGGCGAGGACTGAGGAGGCGATAAGTCGCAGAGACCGTGCTCGCCAAACACCTGGTCCCCTGAGCTGCTTGGACCGGGGAAGGCACAAAACGCAGGCCCAACCAAGTCTGCGCCTTTGTGGAGTACCTGAGAACCTGAACTTGAGCCGCTCAGACCTGGGAAGTGCATACAACCCGGTGCCGGCCTCGGACAGTTCCCGGCAGAGCAACCTAGAGCCTGTGCAGTGTAGACTGGGACAGCATACGTGCTGTGAGCGGGGGCAAACCCAGTGTGGCCGAGACGCTGCGAGCACTCCCCACAGATGCCAGAGATATTCGACTGCAGCGTTCCTCCCTTCCCAGAACAGGACTGAACAACTGAGCCTTAGAAAGTGTCCACCCACCCCCTAGTATCAGGGCGGAAATTAGACACTGAAGAGACCAGCAGACAGAAGCTAAAACAGAGGGAACCACCTTGGAAATGACAGATAGAGACATCTAGAGACTACTCCAAGAATAAGACCAAAAACCAGAGGCAAGAGGCTTAAGCCCAAATCCTGAGAACACCAGAGAAGTCCTGACTCCAGGGAACATTAATCGATAGGAGCACATCAAACATCTCCATACCTACGCTAAACCCAAGGGTCAACAAGTTCCAGAGCAAGACATACCACGCAAATTCTCCAGTAACACAGGAAACTAGCCCTGAGCTTCAATATACAGGCTGCCCAAAGTCACTCCAAACCCACTGACATCTCATAACTCATTACTGGACACTTCATTGCACTCCAGAGAGAAGAAATCCAGCTCCACCCACCAGAACACCGACACAGGCTTCCATAACCAGGGAACCTTGATAAGTCACCTGTCCAACCCCACACACAGCAAGGAAACTACATAATAAAGAGAACTCCACAAATGGCCAGAAGAGGGAAAGGCCACCCCAAGCAAAGCATTATAAGCAAGATGAAGAGGCAGAGAAATACCCAGCAAGTAAAGGAACAAGATAAATGCCCACCAACACAAACAAAAGAGGAAGATATAGGGAATCTACATGAAAAAGAATTTCGAATTTTGGTGGTGAAAATGATTCAAAATCTTGAAAGCAAAATGGAGTTACAGATAAATAACCTGGAGAAAAGGATTGAGAAGATGGAAGAAAGGTTTAATAAGGACTTAGAGGAAATAAAAAAGAGTCAATATACAATGAATAATACAATAGATGAGATCAGAAACACTCTGGAGGGAACAAACAGTAGAATAACAGAGGCAGAAGACAGGATAAGCGAGCTAGAAGATAGAATTGTAGAAATAAATGAAACAGAGAGGAAAAAAGAAAAATTAAAAGAAATGAGAACAATATTAGAGACCTCTGGGACAATGTTAAACGCTCCAACATTCGAATCATAGGAATCCCAGAAGAAGAAGACAAAAAGAAAGACCATGAGAGAATACTTGAGGAGATAATAGTTGAAAACTTCCCTAAAATAGGGAAAGAAATAATCACCCAAGTCCAAGAAACCCAGAGAGTCCCTAACAGGATAAACCCAAGGCGAAATACTCCAAGACACATATTAATCAAATTAACAAAGATCAAACACAAAGAACAAATATTAAAAGCAGCAAGGGAAAAACAGCAAATAACACACAAGGGTATTCCCATAAGGATAACAGCCGATCTTTCAACAGAAACTCTTCAGGCCAGGAGGGAATGGCAAGACATACTTCAAGTGATGAAAGAAAATAACCTACAGCCCAGACTACTGTACCCAGCAAGGATCTCATTCAAATATGAAGGAGAAATCAAAAGCTTTACAGACAAGCAAAAGCTGAGAGAATTCAGCATTACCAAACCAGCTCTCCAACAAATGCTAAAGGATCTTTTCTAGACAGGAAACACAGAAAGGGTGTATAAACTCGAACCCAAAGCAATAAAGAAAATGGCTATGGGATCGTACTTATCAATAATTACCTTAAACATAAATGGGTTGAATGCCCCAACCAAAAGACAAAGGCTGGTTGAATGGATACAAAAACAAGACACCCATATATGTTGTCTGCAAGAGACCCACCTCAAAACGAGGGACACATACAGACTGAAAGTGAAGGGCTGGAAAAAGATATTCCATGCAAATAGAGACCAAAAGAAAGCAGGAGTGGCAATACTCATATCAGATAAAATAGACTTTAAAACAAAGGCTGTGAAAAGAGACAAAGAAGGAAACTACATAATGATCAAAGGATCAATCCAAGAAGAAGATATAATAATTATAAATATTTATGCACCCAACATAGGAGCACCGCAATATGTAAGACAATTACTAACAAGTATGAAAGGGGAAATAAACAATAATGCAATAATAGTGGGAGATTTTAATACCCCACTTACATCTATGGATAGATCAACTAAACAGAAAATTAACAAGGAAACACAAACTTTAAATGATACAATAGACCAGTTAGACCTAATTGATATCTATAGGATATTTCACCCGAAAACAATGAATTTCACCTTTTTCTCAAGTGCACATGGAACCTTTTCCAGGATAGATCACATCCTGGGCCATAAATCTAACCTTGGTAAATTCAAAAAAGTTGAAATCATTCCATGCATCTTTTCTGACCACAATGCAGTAAAATTAGATCTCAATTACGGGAGAAAAACTATTAAACATGCCAACATATGGAGGCTGAACAACACGCTGCTGAACAACGAACAAATCATAGAAGAAATCAAAAGAGAAATCAAAATATGCATAGAAATGAATGAAAATGAAAACACAACAACCCAAAACCTATGGGACACTGTAAAAGCAGTGCTAAGGGGGAAGTTCATAGCAATACAGGCACACCTCAAGAAACAAGAAAAAAGTCAACTAAATAACCTAACTCTACATCTAAAGCAACTAGAAAAGGAAGAAATGAAGAACCCCAGGGTCAGTAGAAGGAAAGAAATTGTAAAAATTAGGGCAGAGATAAATGCAAAAGAAACAAAAGAGACTATAGCAAAAATCAGCAAAGCCAAAAGTTGGTTCTTTGAGAAGGTAAATAAAATTGACAAACCACTAGCCAGACTTATCAAGAAACAAAGGGAAAAGAACCAAATCAATAAAATTAGAAATGAAAATGGAGAGATCACAACTGACAACACAGAAATACAAAAGATTATTAGAGAATACTATCAGCAATTATATGGCAATAAAATGAATAACTTGGAAGAAATGGACAAATTCCTAGAAAAATACAACTTTCCAAAACTGAACCAGGAAGAAATAGAAAATCTGAACAGACCCATCACAAGCACGGAAATTGAAACTGTAATCAAAAATCTCCCAGCAAACAAAAGCCCAGGTCCAGACGGCTTCACAGCTGAATTCTACCAAAAATTTAGAGAAGAGTTAACACCTATCCTTACTCAAACTCTTCCAGAAAACTGCTGAGGAAGGGAAACTTCCAAACTCATTCTAGGAGGCCACCATCACCCTAATCCCAAAACCTGGTAAAGACCCCACAACAAAAGAAAACTACAGGCCAATATCACTGATGAACATAGATGCAAAAATCCTTAACAAAATTCTAGCAATCAGAATCCAATAACACATTAAGAAGATCATGCATCATGACCAAGTGGGCTTTATCCCAGGAATGCAAGGATTCTTCAATATCTGCAAATCAATCAACGTAATACACCACATTAACAAACTGAGAAATAAAAATCATATGATTATCTCAATAGATGCAGAGAAAGCCTTCGACAAAATTCAACATCCATTTATGATAAAAACCCTCCAGAAAGTGGGACTAGAAGGGACATACCTCAACATAATAAAAGCTATATATGACAAAACCACAGCAAACATTATCCTCAATGGTGAAAAACTGAAAGCATTTCCCCTAAAGTCAGGAACAAGACAAGGGTGCCCACTCTCACCACTACTATTCAACATAGTTCTGGAAGTTGTGGCTACAGCAATCAGAGCAGAAAAAGACATAAAAGGAATACAAATTGGAAAAGAAGAAGTAAAACTTTCACTGTTCGCTGATGACATGATCCTCTACACAGAAAAACCTAAAGACTCTACCAGAAAACTACTAGAGCTAATCAATGATTACAGTAACGTTGCAGGATATAGAATCAACACACAGAAATCCCTTGCATTCCTATACACTAATAATGAGAAAATAGAAAGAGAAATTAAGGAAACTATTCCATTCACTGTTGCAACGAAAAGAATTAAATACTTAAGAATATATCTACCTAAGGAAACAAAAGACTTGTACATAGAAAACTATAAAACACTAGTGAAAGGAATCAAAGAGGACACTAATAGATGGAGAAATATACCATGTTCATGGCTTGGAAGAATAAATATTGTAAAAATGAGTATACTACCCAAAGTAATTTATACATTCAATGCAATCCCTATCAAGCTACCAAAGATATTTTTCACAGAACTAGAACAAATACTCTCACAATTTGTATGGAAATACAAAAAACCTCGAATAGCCAAAGCAATCTTGAGGAAGAAGAATGGAACTGGGGGAATTAACCTGCCGGACTTCAGGCTCTACTACAAAGCCACAGTCATCAAGACAGTATGGTACTGGCATAAGAACAGAAATATAGATCAATGGAACAAAATAGAAAGCCCAGAGATAAATCCACGCATCTATGGACACCTCATCTTTGACAAAGGAGGCAAGAATATAAAATGGAGAAAAGACAGTCTCTTTAACAAATGGTGCTGGGAAAACTGGTCAGCCACTTGTAAAAGAATGAAACTAGAATACTTCCTAACACCATACGCCAAAATAAACTCAAAATGGATTAGAGAGCTAAATGTAAGACCAGAAACTATAAAACTCCTAGAGGAGAACGTAGGCAAAACACTCTCTGACATAAATCACAACAGGATCCTCCATGACCCACCTCCCAGAATATTGGAAATAAAAGCAAAAATAAACAAATGGGACCTAATTAAAATCAAAAGCTTCTGCACAGCAAAGGAAACTATAAGTAAGGTGAAAAGACAGCCTTCAGAATGGGAGAAAATAATAGCAAATGAAGCAACTGATAAAGGATTAATCTCCAAATTATACAAGCAGCTCCTGCAGCTCAATTCCAGAAAAATAAATGACCCAATCAAAAAATGGGCCAAAGAACTAAACAGACATTTCTCCAAAGAAGACATAAAGATGGCTAACAAACACATGAAAAAATGCTCAACATCCCTCATAATCAGAGAGATGCAAATCAAAACCACAATGAGATACCATTTCACACCAGTCAGAATGGCTGCTATCCAAAAGTCTACATGCAATAAGTGCTGGAGAGGGTGTGGAGAGAAAGGAACCCTCTTACACTGTTGGTGGGAATGCAAACTAGTACAGCCACTATGGAGAACAGTGTGGAGATTCCTCAAAAAACTGGAAATAGAACTGCCATATGATCCAGCAATCGCACTCCTGGGCATACACACCGAGGAAACCAGAATTGAAAGAGACACGTGTACTCCAATGTTCATTGCAGAACTGTTTATAATAGCCAGGACATGGAAGCAACCTAGATGTCCATTTGCAGACGAATGGATAAGAAAGCTTTGGTACATATACACAATGGAGTATTATTCAGCCATTAAAAAGAATACATTTGAATCAGTTCTAATGAGGTGGATGAAACTGGAGCCTATTATACAGAGTGAAGTAAGCCAGAAAGAAAAACACCAATACAGTATACTAACACATATATATGGAATTTAGAAAGATGCAAATGATAACCCTGTATACGAAACAGCAAAAGAGACACAGATGTATAGAACAGTCTTTGGGACTCTATGGGAGAGGGTGAGGGTGGGATGATTTGGGAGAATGGCATTGAAACACGTATGTTGTCATATGTGAAACGAATCATTAGTTCAGGGTCAATGCATGTTATAGGATGCTCGGGGCTGGCATGAGGGGATGACCCAGAGGGAAGATAAAGGGAGGAGGGAGCTGGGAGGGGGGTTCAGGAGGGGGAACTTATGTAAACCCGGGGCAAATTCATATCAATGTATGGCAAAACCAACCAATATAATATTGTAAAATAATTTGCCTCCAATAAAAAATAAATTAATTACCTAAAAAAAATAAATAAATAAAAATAAATAAATAAAATTGTAAAAAGCATAACTTTTTTTCCTATTACATAAGCTTATTTGATATTTCTCCCAGCAATGGGAGAAATATCAATAACCTCAGATATGCAGATGACACTACCCTTATGGCAGAAAGTGAAGAGGAACTCAAAAGCCTCTTAATGAAAGTGAAAGAGGAGAGTGAAAGGGTTGGTTTGAAGCTCAACATTCAGAAAACAAAGATCATGGCATCTGGTCCCATCACTTCATGGGAAATAGATGGAAAAACAGTGGAAACAGTGTCAGACTTTATTTTTTTGGGCTCCAAAATCACTGCAGATGCTGATTGCAGCCATGAAATTAAAAGACGCTTGCTCCTTGGAAGGAAAGTTATGACCAACCTTGATAGTATATTAAAAAGCAGAGACATTACTTTGCCAACCAAGGTCCGTCTAGTCAAGGCAATGGTTTTTCCCGTGGTCATGTATGGATGTGAGAGTTGGACTGTGAAGAAAGCTGAGCGCTGAAGAATCGATGCTTTTGAACTGTGGTGTTGGAGAAGACTCTTGAGAGTCCCTTGGACTGCAAGAAGATCCAACCAGTCCATTCTTAAGGAGATCAATCCTGGATGTTCATTGGAGGGACTGATGCTAGGGCTGAAACTGCAATACTTTGGCCACCTCATGCGACGAGTTGACTCACTGGAAAAGACTCTGATGCTGGGAAAGGTTGGGGGCGGGAGGAGAAGGGGACGACGGAGAATGAGATGGCTGGATGGCATCACCGACTCTGTGGACGTGGGTTTGAGTGTACTCCAGGAGTTGGTGATGGACAGGGAGGCCTGGCGTGCTGTGATTCATGGGGTCGCGGAGAGTCGGACACGACTGAGCGACTGAACTGAACTGAACTGAAGCTTATTTAGTAGGTTATGATAATAAATGCAGCTTATATAGACATTATTTGACATTGTTCTGGCTAACTGAATTTAGAAAAGCCAAACATTTGATCTTCAGTTTCTTTATCTGAAAAGTGGGTTATTAGAGACCCAGTATTAATTCAAGAAATAAGAAATACATGATAGTCTTTGTTAGTTCTAATTATCAGCAACATTTTCCCAATTAAGTAGCAATCCCTCTCTTAAAATTTGGAATTTTATTACTTTTATATATATTTTTGGAATTCTTGTTATTTTTCATTACTCTTGACATTTTAACAACATTCTGCATAGTTTTTTTTACCTTTGGTTAAATTTTCATTTTTATTGTTTTTAACCATCATTTTAAACACTGAATTGAACACACTCTTTCCTGTAGTCACATGGAATCACAAAGCATATGTTTCACAGATTTTCAGTGTATAGCCAGAATCATTTTGACTATGACAAAAGCTAGGCATTGAAAAATGAAGTTAACTATTCAGGGTCATTTTAATTACTTCTAGCCAGTGCTATTTAGTGGTGGTTGATGTTTAGACATGATATCTCTATGAAAATATTCAATTTTAAATAGCTAATATCTTTTGTTAGATTGTATCACCCAGACTAACAGTACTTAATATGCCTTTGCTGGATAATGTTAAAATACTGAACTTTTAGTTTTATGTACTTTTCAATTAGATAGAAAACCACTCAGAATGATTTAGCATTTTGATTTTTTAAATTGTTGTTGTGATCATTGGATCTTCTATTATAAGCTGAATTTAAATACATTCATTCTAAAATCCTGGAGTTGTGTTAGCACCTATAAACTTAGGAAATACAGTGATCCTTGTAAACACAAATTACCCATGGCACATAGGCAAATCAGATGAACCAACTTTGGAGACTGATATAGGATCTGTAATCCTAAACAATCGCCTACAGGGGAAGATGGCGGAGGAATAGGACGGGGCGACCACTTTCTCCCCCACAAAATCAGCAAAAGAACATTTGAACGCTCAGTAAATCCCATAAAACAACTTCTGAATACTGGCATAGGACATCAGGCACCCAGAAAAGCAGCCCATAGTCTTCGAAAAGAGGTAAGAAATAGTATAAAAGATAAAAAGAGAGACAAAAGAGGGAGGGACGGAGCTCCATCCTGGGAAGGGAGGCTTAAAAAAAAAAGAGAGAAGATTCCAAACACCGGGAAACTCGGGCAAGTCTGTGGCGAGACTTGGAACCTCAGAGGGCCACATAACTGGGAGAAAAAAGACATAAATAATTAAAACCCACAGACTAAGTGCCCAGAGGAAACTCTCAGCAGAGAAGTGGTGCAGACGCCGCACCCCCTACTAGCAGGTGGGGGCTGGGCAGGGAGGCGTGGTGGCAGCGCTTAGAGAGAGGACCGGGCATGAACACCCCGAAGGCAAACTGAGGGTGCTAACGGGAGGCAGCTAAGCAGACTGTGCAGTGAAAAGCCCCAACCTAAGACTCCGCCAACCCCGCTCACAGAACAAAGGACTGAGCAGAGCGAGCCGGCTGCGGGGGGCCCATTCCCCAGCCCCCGCTGGGACAAGCAGGGAGGGAGCCAGTGCCGGAAGGGGCAGCCGTGGCCCCAGAGAGGCTTCCCATACCAAGCTGCAGGCAGGCTTCCTTGCTAACCAAGACTCCTCGGGTTCAGGCCGCTCAATATCTGCCTGAGAAAGTGCGCAGGTTGTACACCCAGAAAACTGAGCGGCAGGGACAGGGGAGGCGATAAGTCACAGCGACTGCGCTCGCCAAATGCCTGGTCACCTGAGCTGCTCGGACCGGGGAAGGCACAAAATGCAGGCCCAGCCAAGTCTGCACCTTTGTGGAGTACCCGAGGACCTGAACCTAAGCCGCTCAGACCTGGGAAGTGCATGCAACCCGGCCCAGCGCCGGCCGTGGACAACTCCCAGCAGAGCAACCCAGAGCCTGAGCAGCATAAACAGGGAAAGCACACACGCCACCAGTGGGAGCATTCCCAGAGTAGTTGAGACACTGCGAGCACTCCCCACACACTCTAGTGATATTTGTTAGCAGCGTTCCTCCCTCCCCACAGCAGGACTGAACAAGTGAGCCGGAAAAAAAAAAAAGTGTCCACCACCGCCCCCTGGTGTCAGGATGGGAATTAGACACTGAAGAGACCAGTAAACAGAAGAGCTTTTACAACAGAAGGAACTGCCTTGGAAGTAACAGAGGGAGAAGTCTTGAGCCTACTGCAAGAATAAGACTGAAAACCAGAGGCAGAGGCTTAAGGCCAAATCCTGAGAACACCAGAGATCTCCTGCTCCAGGGAACATTAATTGATAGGTGCTCAGCAAATGTCTCCATACATACACTGAAACCAGGCATCACCCAAGGGTCAACAAGTTTCAGTGAAAGGCATACCACGCAAATTCTCCAGCAACACAGGGGAATAGCCCTGAGCTTCAACATACAGGCTGCCCAAAGCCACCATAAACCACTGACATCTCAAACTCATTACTGGACACTTCATTGCACTCCAGAGAGAAGAAATCCAGCTCTACCCACCAGAACACCAACACAAGCTTCTCAAACCAGGGAACCCTTGACAAGTCACCCGTCCAACCCCACACACAATGAGGTAACTACCTAATAAAGAGAACTCCACAAACTGCCAGAGGATGGAAAGGCCACCCCATGCATAGCAATATAAGCAAGATGAAGAGGCAGAGAAATACCCAGCAAGTAAAGGAATAGGATAAATGCCCACCAACACAAACAAAAGAAGAAAACATAGGGAACCTACCTGATAAAGAATTCTGAATTTTAATTGTGAAAATGATTCAAAATCTGGAAAGCAAAATGGAGTTACAGATAAAGTGGAGAAAAGGATTGAGAAGATGCAAGAAATGTTTAATAAGGAATTAGAGGAAATAAAAAAGAGTCAATATACAATGAATAATGCAATAGATGAGATCAGAAACACTCTCAAAGGAACAAACAGGAGAATAACGGAGACAGAAGACAGGATAAAAGAGCTAGAAGATAGAATTGTAGAAATAAATGAAACAGACAGAAAAAGAAAAACGAATTAAAAGAAATGAGGACAATAGTAGAGACCGCTGGGACAATGTTAAACACCCCAACATTCGAATCATTGGAGTCCCAGAAGAAGAAGACAAAAAGAAAGACCATGAGAGAATACTTGTGGAGATAATAGTTGAAAATTTCCCTAAAATGGGGAAGGAAATAATCACCCAAGTCCAAGAAACCCAGAGAGTCCCTAACAGGATAAACCCAAGGCAAAATACTCCACACATATTAATCAAATTAACAAAGATCAAACACAAAGAACAAATATTAAAAGCAGCAAGGGAAAACAACAAATAACACACAAGGGGATCCCCATAAGGATAACAGCTGATCTTTCAACAGAAACTCTTCAGGCCAGGAGGGAATGGCAAGACATACTTAAAGTGATGAAAGAAAGTAAACTACAGCCCAGATTACTGTACCTAGCAAGGATCTCATTCAAATATGAAGGAGAAATCAAAAGCTTTACAGACAAGCAAAAGCTGAGAGAATTCAGCATCACCAAACCAGCTCTCCAACAAATACTAAAGGGTCTTCTCTAGACAGGAAATACAGAAAGGGTATATAAACTCGAACCCAAAACAATAAAGAAAATGGCAACGGGATCATACTTATCACTAATTACCTTAAAAGTAAATGGGTTGAATGCCCCAACCAAAAGACAAAGGCTGGCTGAATGGATAAAAAAATAAGAACCTCATATATGTTGTCTACAAGAGACCCACCTCAAAACAAGGGACACATACAGACTGAAAGTGAAGGGTTGGAAAAAGATATTCCACGCAAATAGAGACCAAAAGAAAGCAGGAGTAGCAATACTCATATCAGATAAAATAGATTTTGTGACAAGGCTGTGAAAAGAGACAAAGAAGGAAACTACATAATGATCAAAGGATCAATCCAAGAAGAAGATATAACAATTATAAATACTTATGAACCCAACATAGGAGCACCACAATATGTAAGACAATTACTAACAAGTATGAAAGGGGAAATTAACAATAACACAATAATAGTGGGAAACTTTAATACCCCACTCACACCTATGGAAAGATCAACTAACAGAAAATTAACAAGGAAACACAACTTTAAATGATAAAATAGACCAGTTAGACCTAATAGATCTCTATAGGACATTTCACCCCAAAACAATGAATTTCACCTTTTTCTCAAGTGCACATGGAACCTTTTCCAGGATAGATCACATCCTGGGCCATAAATCTAACCTTGGTAAATTCAAAAAAATTGAAATCATTCCAAGCATCTTTTCTGACCACAATGCAGTAAGATTAGATCTCAATTACAGGAGAAAAGCTATTAAAAATTCCAACATATGGAGGCTGAACAACACGCTGCTAAGTAGTGAACAAATCAAAGAAGAAATCTAAAGAGAAATCAAAATATGCATAGAAATGAATGAAAATGAAAACACAACAACCCAAAACCTATGGGACACTGTAAAAGCAGTGCTAAGGGGGAAGTTCATAGCAATACAGGCACACCTCAAGAAACAAGAAAAAAGTCAACTAAATAACCTAACTCTACATCTAAAGAAAATGAAGAAATGAAGAAGCCCAGGGTTAGTAGAAGGAAAGAAATCGTAAAAATTAGGGAAGAGATATGCAAAAGAAACAAAAGAGACCATAGCAAAAATCAACAAAGCCAAAAGCTGGTTCTTTGAGAAGGTAAATAAAATTGACAAACCACTAGCCAGACTCATCAAGAAACAAAGGGAGAAGAACCAAATCAATAAAATTAGAAATGAAAATGGAGAGATCACAACCAACAACACAGAAATACAAAGGATTATTAGAGAATACTATCAGCAATTATATGGTAATAAAATGAATAACTTGGAAGAAATGGACAAATTCCTAGAAAAGTACACCTTGCCAAAACTGATCCAGGAAGAAATAGAAAACCTGAACAGATCCATCAAAAGCACGGAACTAGAGGCTATAATCAGGAATCTTCCAGCAAACAAAAGCCCAGGTCCAGACGGCTTCACAGCTGAATTCTACCAAAAATTTAGAGAAGAGTTAACACCTATCCTACTCAAACTCTTCCAGAAAACTGCTGAGGAAGGGAAACTTCCAAACTCATTCTAGGAGGCCACCATCACCCTAATCCCAAAACCTGGTAAAGACCCCACAACAAAAGAAAACTACAGGCCAATATCACTGATGAACATAGATGCAAAAATCCTTAACAAAATTCTAGCAATCAGAATCCAATAACACATTAAGAAGATCATGCATCATGACCAAGTGGGCTTTATCCCAGGAATGCAAGGATTCTTCAATATCTGCAAATCAATCAACGTAATACACCACATTAACAAACTGAGAAATAAAAATCATATGATTATCTCAATAGATGCAGAGAAAGCCTTCGACAAAATTCAACATCCATTTATGATAAAAACCCTCCAGAAAGTGGGACTAGAAGGGACATACCTCAACATAATAAAAGCTATATATGACAAAACCACAGCAAACATTATCCTCAATGGTGAAAAACTGAAAGCATTTCCCCTAAAGTCAGGAACAAGACAAGGGTGCCCACTCTCACCACTACTATTCAACATAGTTCTGGAAGTTGTGGCTACAGCAATCAGAGCAGAAAAAGACATAAAAGGAATACAAATTGGAAAAGAAGAAGTAAAACTTTCACTGTTCACTGATGACATGATCCTCTACACAGAAAACCCTAGAGACTCTACCAGAAAACTACTAGAGCTAATCAATGAATACAGTAAAGTTGCAGAATATAAAATCAACACACAGAAATCCCTTGCATTCCTATACACTAATAATGAGAAAATAGAAAGAGAAATTAAGGAAACTATTCCATTCACTGTTGCAACGAAAAGAATTAAATAATTAGGAATATACCTACCTAAGGAAACAAAAGACTTGTACATAGAAAACTATAAAACACTAGTGAAAGTAATCAAAGAGGACAGTAATAGATGGAGAAATATACTGTGTTTATGGATTGGAAGAATAAATATTGTAAAAATGAGTATACTACCCAAAGTAATTTATACATTCAATGCAATCCCTATCAAGCTACCAACGATATTTTTCACAGAACTAGAACAAATACTCTCACAATTTGTATGGAAATAGAAAAAACCTCGAATAGCCAAAGCAATCTTGAGGAAGAAGAATGGAACTGGGGGAATTAACCTGCCGGACTTCAGGCTCTACTACAAAGCCCCAGTCATCAAGACAATATGGTACTGGCATAAAGACAGAAATATAGATCAATGGAACAAAAATAAAAAGCCCAGAGATAAACCCACGCACCTATGGACACCTTATCTTTGACAAAGGAGGCAAGAATATAAAATGGAGAAAAGACAGTCTCTTCAACAAGTGGTGCTGGGAAAACTGGTCAGCCACTTGTAAAAGAATGAAACTAGAACACTTCCTAACACCATACGCCAAAATAAACTCAAAATGGATTAGAGAGCTAAATGTAAGACCAGAAACTATAAAACTATAGGAGAACGTAGGCAAAACACTCTCTGACATAAATCACAGCAGGATCCTCCAAGACCCACCTCCCAGAATATTGGAAATAAAAGCAAAAATAAACAAATGGGACCTAATTAAAATCAAAAGCTTCTGCACAGCAAAGGAAACTATAAGCAAGGTGAAAAGGCAGCCTTCAGAATGGGAGAAGTTAATAGCAAATGAAACAACTGACAAAGGATTAATCTCCAAAATATACAAGCAGCTCCTGCAGCTCAATTCCAGAAAAATAAACGACCCAATCAAAAAATGGGCCAAAGAACTAAACAGACATTTCTCCAAAGAAGACATACAGATGCCTAACACACACATGAAAAAATGCTCAACATCCCTCATAATCAGAGAAATGCAAATCAAAACCACAATGAGATACCATTTCACACCAGTCAGAATGGCTGCTATCCAAAAGTCTACATGCAATAAATGCTGGAGAGGGTGTGGAGAGAAGGGAACCCTCTTACACTGTTGGTGGGAATGCAAACTAGTACAGCCACTATGGAGAACAGTGTGGAGATTCCTCAAAAAACTGGAAATAGAACTGCCATATGATCCAGCAATTGCACTCCTGGGCATACACACCGAGGAAACCAGAATTGAAAGAGACACATGTACTCCAACATTCATTGCAGCACTGTTTATAATAGCCAGGACATGGAAGCAACCTAGATGTCCATCTGCAGATGAATGGATAAGAAAGCTTTGGTACATATACACAATGGAGTATTTTTCAGCCATCAAAAAGAATGCATTTGAATCAGTTCTAATGAGGTGGATGAAATTGGAGCCTATTATACAGAGTGAAGTAAGCCTGAAAGAAAAACATCAATACAGTATACTAACGCATATACATGGAATTTAGAAAGATGGTAAACTTAACCCTGTATATGAGACTGCAAAAGAGTCATAGGTGTATAGAACAGTCTTTGGGACTCTGTGGGAAAGGGTGAAGGTGGGATGATTTGGGAGAATGGCTTTGTAGCATGTATATTATCATATGTGAAATGAATCACCAGTCCAGGTTCGACGTATGATACAGGATGCTTGGGGCTGGTGCACGGGGATGACCTGGAGGGAGGATATGGGGAAGAGGGAGGTGGGAGGGGGGTTCAAGAGGGGGAACACATGTACACCCGGGGCGGATTCGTGTCAATGTATGGCAACACCAATCAATATATTAATGTAAAGTAATTTGCCTCCAATAAAAAACAAACAATCGTCTACAGAATCTTTGGTTGTTAATTTTAAAAGCAGGAGTTTAAGGTAATGTAAGGCTTTCCAGCGGAGAAGGCAATGGCAAGCCACTCCAGTACTCTTGCCTAGAAAATCCCATGGATGGAGGAGCCTAGTGGGCTGAAGTCCATGGGGTCGCTAAGGGTCGGATGCGACTGAGTGACTTCACTTTCACTTTTCACTTTCACACATTGGAGAAGGAAATGGCAACCCACTCCAGTGTTCTTGCCTGGAGAATCCCAGGGACAAGGGAGCCTTGTGGGCTTCCATCTATGGGGTCACACAGAGTCGGACACGACCGAAATGACTTAGCAGCAGCAGCAGCAAGGCTTTCCAGTATAGCAGGTTCACATAGGACAGTCCTCAGGTGGGCGATATCAACATCACCTGGAAACTAGATAGAAATGCAAATTCTCAAGCTCTTCCCTGGACCAACAGACAGGGCCCAGTAATCTGTGTTTTAACAAGCCCTTCAGGTGGTCCTAATAGTACATCTTAATGTTTGAGAAGTACTGTATCAGTTTTTAAAAATGTAATAACATTTGGGCAAAATTATTACATTTTAAGGGCTTTCCAGTTGGCGCTAGTGGTAAAGAACTAACCTGTCGATGCAGGAGATGTAAGAGACTTGCCTTGGAAATCCCATGGACAGAGGAGCCTGGCAGTCTACAGTCCATGGGATCACAAAAGAGCCAGACATGGCTGAAGTGACAGTACAGCACCCTGCTTTTGTGTCCAGAATTTTTGGTTATCATATTTCTTTTTCACAAGCAATCACACTATATCTACATATGTCAATTTTAGATTACTACAGAAATAATTTTCTTAACCTTGAATAGATAGAATTAATTTTATTATTCAACATTTAAATTCTTAAGTAAATAACTTTCTGGTGATTTAAATACAAGCAAGAAAAATATCTTAGTGTACTGATGTCTTATAACAAATTCATAGTTTATTCATTCATTTCCTCCACATGTCTGTAAGAATCTGGCATGTGTTAGGCCATATTTTAGGTTCTGGGAATAAAATAGTACAAAATGGACTTCCTATTAATATTTATAGTAATATATATTCATTTTTTAAATTTATTTTATTTATTTTTAAATATTTTTGGCTGTATTGGGTCTTTGTTGCTGTGCCTGGGCTGTCTCTGGTTGCAGCTTCTAGTCTGTGCAAGTTCAGTAGCTGAGTTGTGCAGGGCTACCCACCCCACGGCATGTGGGATCTTAGTTTCCTGACTAGGGATCAAATTAACATCCCCTGACCTGGGAGGCAGACTCTCAACTATTGGATCACCAAGGAAGTCCCAGTAATATATATTCTTAATTCATCATTTAGAAATAAAAATTAAGGTATATTAATTGATCATACTGCTCTAATTTTCCATCTGCTTGAAAACATTTTAGTTCTAATTTACTTTCTGTCAAGTGTCCCTTATAATAGTGTTTGGGTTGGTTAAGAAAAATCTCAAAAGGACACTATTTGGACAATCATCTCAAAGGGACAATATTTGGACAATCATCTCAACAGGAAAAATGCATCTCAATATACAAAGTGAATGACATTGAAAAAGTCAGTGTTCTAAACCCCATCAATTTTATTTGCATAATGGTAGAGATAACAGCTTTGAACTTAAGCCACAAGATTACTTGAAGAGCAAACTAGATAATGAACATGTAAATTCACTGTAACTGCTATAAAGTTTTACATGTGCTGTCTGTTTTTTTTTAATTATTATAACAAGCCACCATTTATAAATTAATCAGTTTCAAGTATTGAAATTCTGGCTCTGATACTTACTTGCTCTTTGAACTTGGGTAAATTACTTTATGTCTATGTACTAGAATTTCCTCAAATTAAAATGGTAATAAAATTATGGGACTCATAGCAATGTTTTAAAAAACAAATGACATAACCAGTGTGCTTAGACTACATTTTATTATACATTCAGTTCAGTTCAGTTCAGTTCAGTCACTCAGTCGTGTTCGACTCTTTGCGACTCCATAAATCACAGCACGCCAGGCCTCCCTGTCCATCACCAACTCCCGGAGTTCACTAAAATCATATCCATCAAGTTGGTGATGCCACCCAGCCATCTCATTCTCTGTCATCCCCTTCTTCTCCCGCCCACAATCCTTCCCAGCATCAGAGTCTTTTCCAGTGAGTCAACTCTTCGCATGAAGTGGCCAAAGTATTGAAGTTTCAGCTTTAGCATCAGTCCTTCCAATGAACACCCAGGATTGATCTCCTTTAGAATGGACTGGTTGGATCCCCTTGCAGTCCAAGGGACTCTCAAGAGTCTTCTCCAGCACCACAGTTCAAAAGCATCAATTCTTCGACAATCAGCTTTCTTCACAGTCCAACTCTCACATCCATACATGACCACGGGAAAAACCATAGTCTTGACTAGACGGACCTTGGTTGGCAAAGTAATGTCTCTGCTTTTTAATATGCTATCTAGGTTGGTCATAACTTTCCTTCCAAGGAGTAAGCGTCTTTTAATTTCATGGCTGCAATCAGCATCTGCAGTGATTTTGGAGTCCAAAAAAATAAAGTCTGACACTATTTCCCCATCTATTTCCCATGAAGTGAGGGGACCAGATGCCATGATCTTTGTTTTCTGAATGTTGAGCTTCAAGCCAACCTTTTCACTCTCCTCTTTCACTTGCATCAAGAGGCTTTTGAGTTCCTCTTCTCTTTCTGCCATAAGGGTGGTGTCATCTGCATATCTGAGGTTATTGATATTTCTCCCAGCAATCTTGATTCCAGCTTGTGCTTCTTCCAGCCCAGCGTTCTTCATGATGTACTCTGCATATAAGTTAAATAAGCAGGGTGACAATATACAACCTTGATGCACTCCTTTTCCTATTTGGAACCAGTCTGTTGTTCCATGTCCAGTTCTGACTGTTGCTTCCTGACCTGCATACAGGTTTCTCAAGAGGCAGGTCAAGTGGTCTGGTATTCCCATCTCTTTCAAAATGTTCAACAGTTTATTGTGATCCACACAGTCAAATGCTTTGGCATAGTCAATGAAGCAGAAATAGATGTTTTTCTTGAACTCTCTTGCATTCTCCATGATCCAGAGGATGTTGGCAATTTGATCTCTGGTTCCTCTGCCTTTTCTAAAACCTGCTTGAACATCTGGGATTTCATGTTTCACATATTGCTGAAACCTGGCTTGGAGAATTTTGAGCATGACTTTACTAGTGTGTGAAATGAGTGCCATTGTGTGGTAGTTTGAGCATTCTTTGGCATTGCCTTTCTTTGGGATTGGAATGAAGACCGACCTTTTCCAGTCCTGTGGCCACTGCTGAGTTTTCCAAATTTGCTGGCATATTGAGTGCAGCACTTTCACAGCATCATCTTTCAAGATTTGAAATAGCTCAATTGGAATTCCATCACCTCCACTAGCCTTGTTCGTAGTGATGCTCTCTAAGGCCCACTTGACTTCACATTCCAAGATGTCTGGCTCTAGGTCAGTGATCGCGTTATCGTGATTACCTTGGTCATGAAGATCTTTTTTGTACAGTTCTTCTATGTATTCTTACCACCTCTTCTTAATATCTTCTGCCTCTGTTAGGTCCATATCATTTCTTTCCTTTATCGAGCCCATCTTTGCGTGAAATGTTCCCTTGGAATCTCTAATTTTCTTGAAGAGATCTCTTGTTTTTCCTATTCTGTTGTTTTCCTCTATTTCTTTGCATTGATCACTGAGGAAGGCTTTCTTATCTCTCCTTGCTATTCTTTGGAACTCTGCATTCAGATGCTTATATCTTTCCTTTTCTCCTTTGCTTTTCACTTCTCTTCTTTTCACAGCTATTTGTAAGGCCTCCTCAGACAGCCATTTTGCTTTTTTGCATTTCTTTTCCATGGGGATGGTCTTTGTCCCTGTCTCCTGTACAATGTCACGAACCTCTGTCCATAGTTCATCAGGTATTCTATCTATCAGATCTAGTCCCTTAAATCTATTTCTCACTTCCACTGTATAATCATAAGGGATTTGATTTAGGTCATATCTGAATGGTCTAGTGGTTTTCCCTACTTTCTTCAATTTAAGTCTGAATTTGGCAATAAGGAGGTCATGATCTGAGCCACAGTCAGATCCTGGTCTTATTTTTGCTCATTGTATAGAGCTTCTCCATCTTTGGTTGCAAAGAATATAATCAATCTGATTTCGGTGTTGACCATCTGGTGATGTCCATGTGTACAGTCTTCTCTTATGTTGTTGGAAGAGTGTGTTTGCTATGACCAGTGCGTTCTCTTGGCAAAACTCTATTAGCCTTTGCCCTGCTTCATTCCATGCTCCAAGGCCAAATTTGCCTGTTACTCCAGGTGTTTCTTGACTTCCTACTTTTGCATTCCAGTCCCCTATAATGAAAAGGACATCTTTTTTGGGTGTTATTATACATTACTTATCGAACCAGTCTATTCTAAAGGAGATCAATCCTGGGTGTTCACTGGAAGGATTTATGCTGAAGCTGAAACTCCAATACTTTGGCCACCTCATGTGACAAGTTGACTCACTGCAAAAGACTCTGATGCTGGGAGGGATTTGGGGTAGGAGGAGACGGGGACGGCAGAGAATGAGATGGCTGGATGGTATCACCGACTCGATGTACATGAGTTTGAGTGAACTCCGGGAGTAGGTGATAGACAGGGAGGCCTGGCGTGCTGTGGTTCATGGGGTCGTAAAGAGTCGGACACGACTGAGCGACTGAACTGAACTGAACTGAACTGATACATTACTTTGATATATTTAACACTTAACTATCTTCGATGTTAAACTATTTCAAAAAACCTTACCACTAAAAAGTATTCAGGTTAATCTTAATGATTAATTCTTAGAATTCTGTATTCCCTTATTCCCATTAACATGAACATTAAATCACTTATTGCAAGTTCAGTTTCATTTAAACCTCTTTGACACATTTTATATTTTGTTTTGAAGAAAAGAATAACAATTTTAGTTATTTCCTTGACTTTTTCTGATGAGGAAAGTCTAAAAGAAGATGAAGTTATTTGAATTCTTTGGTCTTTTTGATTTCAGATGAACTTTTAGCTATAGGGATTAACTAAAATCTTTCCCATAGAGACAGTTTACTTATTTTGCCCGTATATCTCAGTGATATGGATAATGAGATATACTAAGGCAGGAATCTACAGCAGAATGACTGAAAGGCAAGTACAAGTTTTAATGTTGGAATTAGATTTTTGGCCCAGTAATATAAACTTAATTATATTTAGTAATATAAACTAAGTAGTTGTACTGTTCCCTAGCTATAGGTAGCCCATGAAACCAGTCATACATAAATTATGTTAAGCCTTTTCTGGAGCTGCAGAAGGTGACTGTGAGTGTGTGTTTGTTTGGGGTGGGTGGGGTTGGGGGTTGGGAGCAGGGATTGAACGGCTATGCCAGAAAGAGAATCATCTGTCCTTTGCAGCTGCCTTCCCAGCCTCATAATCTGGTGAGCTCATGGACCACAAGAGGTATGTTTTGCTCAGTGAGAATTTTAGATCTAGCCACTGACAGGGTGCCCAGCACTGCGCTAGCCTGTGACTACCAGCCATCCCTCGATAACCAAGGAAATGACTATTTCTTGTCTCATAGAGGCAACTTATCCACCGGAGTTAATAGAGTAGCTATTTGATGGATAATGATCTGGAAGGGAAACAGCAGGAACCACACACCTGCAGTTGAAATCTCAGAAGGTTTACTGTGTTTTCCTTTTAATGGTCAATATTCTAGTGTCTATGTGAATAGGGTTTCTACCTGTCTTGAAAAGTTTAAGATTTTTGTTTGCATCAAGTTTCATCATTCTCCACTAAATTCAGCTTGTATTAATTTATTTTATTCAGATATTCCTACAAATTTCCACATCTTTTTTTGTCTTTTTCTGTAATACTATCTCATTAGAACCCAGTGAAAATGACTGCAGGCTGACTAACTTTAGGCTGAATGGAATTGGCAGAGCACTGAATTATTCCCTGTCCATCAGCAGATTTCAGCGTACTTAGGTGAATTGCCTTTGCTCTGAATGCAGTCTTAAATTGATCATATGCCGTTGGTAAGCTGGTTGTTCTGAACACACAAAGTTTGAACATACTATCATCTAAAAGTTGAGATTGTGCTCAAGTATCACAGAAAAGCGTCTCTACAATAATCAGCATGGTTTCAAACCTAAGTACAGTGAAAGCAAATGTGCATCCCCATGCAAGTACATCAGCAACAGGCAAAGCAACCCCAAAACTCTGGAAAAAATAAACCAAATGTGTACGTTAGCTTTTTTATTATTATTTTAGGATCATAATTTGGAACTTGCTATTAAAAGTTGAGAAAATAAGTATTTTCTATGCAACAATTATCCTAGCAGCTCTTTATTCCTTCAGATGAGCACAAGTTTCAGGGGGAAAATGCCTATGTTAATATTAACTGCAGTAATGTTTGTATTGGGGGAAAAATGTAAACCACCCACTGCCTACCAATAAAAATACATTAAATCAGCTAATCAAGTAGTTTTTGAAAAGAATAAGAAATGCATTAATGTATTGGTATGGAAACACATTAATATATTGGTATGTCTAAGACAGTTAAAGCAAAAGTTAGAGAAGAGTATCTTATAGAATGAGAGTGCTGAAACTATCTATCTACTTATCTCTTCATCCATATTTCTATCTAACCATTCACAAAAATACATAAAATATCAGGAAGTATGAAAAACAACAGACTATTAACAATGATACTTTCTAAAAAGATGAAGTTAGAAGAAATTCTGTGGGGAGAATTTAAGCTGTTGTTTTATGCTTTTCTACATGTGTCTGTTGTCCATTTGCTGTTTAACAAAGCACCCCAAAGCTTGGTGACTTCACATGACAATCATTTATTTGCTTACAACTCTGTGTGTAGCAGTTCAGACAAGGTTCAGCTGGGACAGTTGTCTTTTTGGTCTGTCACGTCAGCAGTGAGTTGGTAGGTTAGTTAGGGACTGCTAGTCCTTAAGGACCTCACTCTCATGTCTGGAGTCTGTACTGGAATGGCTGAGATGGCTACACTTCTCCCTGTGATCTGTTTGTTCACAGGTAGTATTTTTCCAAGAGAACAAAAAATAAACTTGTAAGCCTTCTTGAAGCCAAGGCTTGGTAGTAACCCAGCATCGCTTCTGCTATTTTCTTTTGATCAAAACAAGACCAGCCAATATACAAAGATAGGGAAATTCAACTGCATTTCTTTTTTTCTGTTATTTTTTTATGGAGTCAAGCCTTTTATTAAACTTCATTGGTAATATCTGCCTTTGACTTATGTGTAGAAATCCATCCTAAGATATTTGATTAACAGCTACTTTATTTTTCCTTGTATATTGGTGTTTTAAAAATGAGAAAAAATGTTTATGAAATAGAAAAGGAAAGAGAAGTGTATTGAAACAGAAACATATCTGATACTTAGCTTAACCCTGATTTCTTGATGAGAAGAGCAGAAACAAATTTATAGCCATGTTTAATCCACACATTGTACTACTTGAATGTTTCACAATAAGCATTGTTTTAATAACAATAACAAGAATAAAAGCATTAATACCATAAATTACTGATTTGTCTAACTACTATCTCTGGCTTTGGACTACATCTGAACCTATTGCTATTGTAACAACTAAATGTGATGACTGGTTAACTAGGATCCTCTGACTTATACAAAAATTGGGGAGTAAGTTTCAGTCTCTGCAAAGAGATCCATTTCAGATGTGAAATTTCAACATGCATATGAAATGCACATATATTTTTATTTACTGGTAGGCACTAAGAACTTGTCCAAACAGAAATAGCCTTATATGAAATTGCATTATCTTTTGCTGATCTGGGCATCTGAGGGTAGCTTTAATATAATTAAAAATCTTTTTTCTTTACAAGCATTTATCATTCAGCATTTTAATTGTACAATGCTCTCTACTATATGCAGTAATGTCCTACTAAAAGAAAATTTAAATAGAAAAGTTATGAATTTATTCTCAATGGCTATCGTAATTATTCTTTAGTTTTCTACCTAAATGAATCCAGTGATTAATGGTCTTATTAAAGGTAAGCAAGCCCAAATTGTTTAGTTTCAACTGTAGAAAAGGATTATTCTCTCCTGCTTCATTTTTAGAATTTACCTGTTACCTCTCCTGTATTCCTCCCTCTCCTCTGCCTCAAATTTGAGTTTCCTCAGACGAATTTCTATCATTACAGGAGACCTGGGTTCAATCCCTGGTTTGTGAAGATCCCCTATAGGAGGACATGTCAACCCACTCCAATATTCTTGCCTGGAGAATCCACACAGACAGAGAAGCCTGGCGGGCCACAGTCCATGGGTCGCAAAGAGTTGGACATGACTGAATGACTAAGCACAGCACAGCACACAGCAATGTAATATGAATTAATTTTGTCATGACAGAATTGTATGTCTAGCATTTGTCAGCTCTGCTTCCTTCTCACTGGCACACCAAAGTGAGTTTCCTCTTCTAGTCCTCAACAAAACAGGAACAAAGAGGCAGAAACAAAAGTTCAAAGGAACCATTAGCCAATGAGCCATATGATAAGTCTCAAAAGCTAGGCTCTTGCTTGAAGAGCCTAGTTTTTTGCTCTGTTTATCTCTGAAATTAGATATGCTCCACCATGGAAAAGAGAAAAGACAAATTACCCAGAGGTGAAGCTAATGTTAGTGTAAGAAAGCACAGAAGGGTGAGGAGTTCTCAGTGCTGGAGCTAAAATTTTCTCTTTCTCAGTAGAAAGCGGAACCCTCAAATTAGGACAATGCAAGAGCAAGATAGTAAAATCACTGTGTTCAAAGATATGGTCTACATCTGCAGAGAAACTGCAGGGGTAGTGCAATACTCTGGGACTTGTTTTCACTTTAGGCACAAAGGGGTGAAGAAGACTTTGTGGTTCATAGGTTTAGGGGCATGGCCATCTAGAGATCGCCCAGCAATGTAAGGAGTTGGGGAAATAAATGCTTTGAGCTCAACTGGTTCCCCTCTTTCTACTTCTGGTATGGCTCTCCATTGACCATATCCAAATACAAGTTGGAGGCCAAAGAAGTATTTTGATGTAGTCCATTTAGGATCAATCTCCCAAGCCAAAAATAGGGCAGAGAATAGCACAGACAGGTAGATTCCTAAAAGGCAAGAGAAGATAGATGGTCCAGAAAGGAAAGAGCCAATAGGAGGTAGGGTGGGAATGAAAAAAAGAAAATAATGGATGTTGAGGAGAGGGAACATGAATAGGAGGAGAGAATGAATGCCTGAGGCTGTAGCTTTTTGTCTAGATTTCCTTATGAGTCCTAACACTGGCTTTCACTACAAGAGCTGTGAAAATTGATTTTCACTTGCTATTTATTAACCTTATAAATGTTTGCATACTGCTTGCCTTCCTAGTTTAGACTGTAAACTACCTGAGGGAAAAGATCCTGCTGACCTTATTTACTAAAGTATCTACATTGAATGATAAGTGCATTTTAGTGCATTTTACTGATTTTAAATATTTTGAAAAATCAAGAATAACTTACATTAAATTTTTTAAGGCTACATATCTTCTTTCCAGTGATACCATCTTGCAACAGATAAGAATATTACATCCTATCAGCTGTCAATGTTGCAATCATTAATCTACCACAATTTTTGCTGACAGTAGAGAATCTTGCTCTGACAACTACAATATTAGTTGGTTTGCCAGAGAAGTTTACCAACAGCTTGAAACTTTCATGCTGAAATGACTGGTCAAGTTAGTGTTCATGGCATTTGGCCGGAGCCATCCATCATTAATCCTGGGGAGAAGGACTGTCTAATGGTTCCAGTTTTATTCAATCTATTATATGCAGCCATGCTTGACTATGCAACAAGAGACCTCAGGGTTGATATTAGGATATATTTTGGCCTCCTAAAAGGCTTTTCCACTTCAATAACTTGCAATCCTCCTCAAAAGTCCTTGAGGCAATCGTTCATGAACTACTGCTTCCTGATGACAACATACCCAACATGACCTAAAATAGATTTCAGAAAACTTTGTAAGCTTTGTGTTAGAAGTTGTCTATATGCTGGAATTGCCTTAGTACATGCCAGATTTCACTAACAAAATCCTACAACAGTTCAATAACACTACCTTTTTTTGAAAAACTGTTGACGATTTGTAACTTTGTCATTTTACTAATAATCACCAGGTAGATAAGTAAATTTAGGGTAAGTACTGTGATTAGCAGTATCATCAATAATTATCACTTTTCATAATGAAGTAAGAGAAATTTTATCTTCCTGAGTGCATAAATTGGGAAGCGTTTATTGACTGACTATACCCTGAGTTTGGCTGAATCTTGGAATTTTCTCCCTGATAGGTGTATAACTGCTAGAAAATGAAATTAAAATGGGATGGTCCTTCACTTACACAATATTCAAGTGATCTAAGAGTTTATTAACCAAAGTCTTTCATCTTGAATATGAGAGGTAATTGACTGATCAGTATCTGAATTCTGCTCCAAGTATCTTGACCACCTCAGTATTATTTTCATTATTCTAATCTGAATATTGTGGTAGCTAGTTTCCAAGATGGTCCTCAGTGATCCCTACCACGTGGTACTCATGCCCTTGTGAAATCTCCGATCACACTGTACCAGAGTTGGTGCCTGTGACAAATAGAGTACAACAGATTACTGCACTTCTGTGCTAAGTCATCAAAGATACTATGGCTTCCTCTTCACACTGGTCTTGTTTCTCTTGGGAGAAACCAGCTGGCAAGTTTGAGGAACCCCATAAAAGGCCCATGTGATAAGGAGCAGAAGACTATAGTCAAGAGCCAGCAAGGAACTGATGATTCTTGCCATTAGCCATGTGAGTGAAAGCAGATATTCCTGACCCAGTCAAACCTCAGGATGAGTGTAGCACCAGCCAATATCTTGTCTGCAACCTCATGAGAGACTCTGAGCAAGAACCACTAAATTCAGCCACTCCAAGATGCCTGACCCTCAAAAACGATGGGAAATATTGCATTTTGTTGTTTTTAGCTGCTGACTTTTGGAATAGTTAAGGTTTATGTAGCAATATAACTAGTACAATGTGATAGTAAAAAATTCCCTCAGTATGTCAGGCAGCTATGAAGTGAGGAATTGCAGTAGTTAAATAGGTCTAGAAAGACCATCCAAGCAGTGGTTGTAATCTGTGATCCATGAACCCCTGGGCCCATGGATAAATTTTAGAGAGGTGTGAATCCCCAAAAGTACATGTGAAATTATATGGCTATCTGTGCAAATGTGTGCCTTATTTCTCCTAACAGAGGTCTCATCGTTTTTAACTGTCAAATATATGTATGTATGTATATATATATAAATATATATATATATATATATATATGATTTCTTGCATAGTGAGTCACTAGTCTATGGTCCTATTATACTATTATGTCCTGGGCACATAGACTGCAGTCAATCACATTTTTTATTATAAGTTTATAAATTTTCCATTGTGCCTTACATAATGGATCCTCAAGAGATGAATATTAGTTGAAGGATTGAGTAGGTTCATATATTTGTATGTGCATATATCCACTATGGGCTTCCCTGGTGGCTGAGTCAGTGAAGAATCTGCCTGCAATGCAACAGACCACCTGCAGCTCAGGAGCCCTGGGTTCGATCGTTGGGTTGGGAAGATCACCCGGAGAAGGAAATGGCAACCCACTCCAGTATTCTTGCCTGGAAAATCCCATGGACAGAAGAGCCTGGAGGGCTACAGTCCAAGGGGTTGCAAGAGTTAGACATGACTTAGTGACTAAACCATACCCACTATGGTTGGTAAACTTTGTAGCCACATACTCTCAATTGTTTTCCAACTATGGCGCATCCCTCATGTCTTACCACAATTTTTAGATATATAAGGGTGTTTAACTCATGGCTTTGGAATGATCTGAAGCTAAGTGGCTCAAGCTGAGATTACTTCTTTGGTTTTCTTAGCCTGATACATTCAAAAGCTGGAAAGTGAAGTAGCAATTAAGTATGCATAAAAGAAATTTTCTGGATGCATTTTTGACCATTTTTTCTGTACTTTACACACAAACAGTTTGCTGTAACAAATGTTGACTTTCTCTTTATGTTTTTCTTTGACTTTCAGCAGTGCAGGAAAACCATTACCTCCCCAATTAAAAAAAAAAAAAGTCAGTCATTTGCTGTTTTGACTGCTTATTGCTTCTGTCACAACTTTAGGGTTGAACCTCACATTTACCAACATCCTGCCTGCCTTTTGTAAGTAGTTAATTATAATCTCATGCAATCTTTCTGGGAACCCATATCCATTAACAAAATTGGTTTTTCTTTCAATTGTGGCTATACATTGATGGATCCCAGTTTCACCTATGTTTTCACTAAGGGTAATGTTGCTCAGGCCTATACAATGGACCCAAGTGTATTTATTTTAAGAACTTGTGGAATTATACCCACTTCCCTCTTCAAAGTAATGTTTGAAGTTCATGTTGCAGTCTTGATGAATCCTGTACTCATTTACTACTTAGCATTGTGTTGGTATTTCACAGGCCCCTGGTAACACATCCCTCTTTAATTCAACAAAAATTAGTTTTCATCTAAAAGTTACCTTTATGAAATTTCCCTTTGAAAAACATTATTTTCTCAGTTCTATTATCTTCAACATATTTACTTACTTCTGGGAATGTTTCCAAAAGGAGCTTTAAGAAATATTGTACACTCACTGGGGGCAGGGGGAATATTTCTATTGGAAGTTCAGAACACTGCCACATGGAGAACAAATGAGGGCAATTAATCCTGGTAATTCTCAAAGTGAAAATACTTTATAACATGAAAAATATAGATTTAGCAAATTGATTTCTCCATTTGAGATATGCTTTCTCTATCTTGAGGAAATACATACAATTGTATTTTTTTGTCAAGATGCTAGTTAATACAAATACTTAGATAAAGAGAATGAAAGCAGATACATATGTTTAAGCCATATAAATAATTTATAGCCTCACAATAATGTTTTATAATTTAGCCCAGATTCAGCATGGTAATTAAATTGCTCATTAAGTGTCTGTTAATGCACACCCACATGCCTATAAGTCTTCTAGGCCATTCACAGTTCTGTTCCTTTAGGGCCAAAGTGAATTACCCACTATTTAATACCTTTGGCTCGATTCATTCCTCTAGTTATGCGTGCACATAGTCAAATCATTTTTGTGCTGCCTATTCTGTACTATTTGCTCTATGCTGAGTTGTAGGGACACAGAAGCAAGATATGAAAAAATAATATGAACTTGAAGACTGACTTAAACTTTAGTCCAGCCTCTACTGTGTATGAAATAGGAAAATGGTCCAAAATATACCTAGGAAATTTCTTTTGTGCACTTTGAATGGTTCCTTCAGTCTCTATTTAGCACTGCCAGGAACTTTTCACTGCACCATGATTGAAGAATTGACTGAAATTTTCCAAGAAAGAATGTTCTAGAACTCACCTCCATACCCATTACCTTTGTTCTTAATAATTGAGGCTCAGGGCAGTGAGATGGGTTCCTCTGAGAACCTCTTCATATGGTTTTATATTAGCCAAAAATATATCCCTAAATTATTTGATAGACTACACTGTCTCCTTCTGTTTATAATGCCTGGGAGATCAGACCTGGGCATTCATTGGAAGGACTGATGCTAAAGCTGAAACTCCAATACTTTGGCCAGCTCATGCGAAGAGTTGACTTACTGGAAAAGAGTCTGATGCTGGGAGGGATTGGGGCCAGGAGGAGAAGGGGACGACAGAGAATGAGATGGCTGGATGGCATCACTGACTCGATGGACATGAATTTGGGTAAACTCCAGGAGTTGGTATTGGACAGGGAGGCCTGGCATTCTGCGATTCACGGGGTTGCAAAGAGTCGGACACGACTGAGTGACTGAACTGAACTGAACTTAACTGAATTTAATTTGAGGACTATTTATATCAACTTCCCTGAGAGCTCATTTGGTAGATAATCCTCCTGCAATGCAGGAGACACTGGTTCAATTCCTGGGTCAGTGAGATCCCCTGGAGAAGGGGTGGACTACCCACTCCAGTATTCTGGCCTGAAGAATTCCTTGGACTGTATAGTCCATGGGGTTGCAAAGAGTCAGACACGATTGACTCTACACATGGACATCACCAGATGATCAATACTGAAATCAGATTGATTATATTCTTTGAAGCCAGAGATGGAGAAGCTCTACATAGTCAGCAAGAACAAGACCAGGAGCTGACTGTGGCTCAGATCATGAACTCTTTATTGCTAAATTCAGACTAAAATTGAAGAAAGTAGGGAAAACCACTAGACCATTCAGGTATGACCTAAATCAAATGCCTTACGATTATACAGTAGAAATGAACAATAGATTCAAGGAATTAGATCTGATAGACAGAGTGTCTGAAGAACTATGGATGGAGGTTCATGACATGGTACAGAGGCAGTGATCAAGACCATCTCCAAGAAAAAAAAAATGCAAAAGGGGAAAATGGTTGTCTGAGGAGGCCTTACAAATAGCTGAGGAAAGAAGAGAAGTTAAAGGCAAAGGAGAAAAGGAAAGATATAACCATTTGAATGCAGAGTTCCAGATAAAAGACTTCAAGAGTGATCAAAGGAAAGAAATCGAGGAAAATAATAGAATGGGAAAGACTAGTGATCTCGTCAAGAAAATTAGAGATACCAAAAAAATATTTCATACAAAGATGAGCAAAAGAAAGGACAGAAATGGTAAGGAACTAATAGAAGCAGAAGATATTGAGAAGAGGTGACAAGAATACACAGAAAAACTATACAGAAAAGATCTTCACTACCCAGATAACCACGATGGTGTGATCACTTACCTAGAGCCAGGAATCCTGGAATGTGAACTCAAGTGGACCTTAGGAAGCATGACTACAAAGTGGAGGTGATGAAATTCCTGTTGAGCTATTTCAAATCCTGAAAGATGATGCTGTGAAATTGCTCCACGCAATATGTCAGCAAATTTGGAAACTCAGCACTAGCCACAGGACTGGAAAAGATCAGTTTTCATTCCAATCCCAAAGAAAGGCAATTCCAAAGAGTGCTCAAACTACTGCACAGTTGCACTCATCTCACACGATAGTAAAGTCATACTCAAAATTCTCCAAGCCAGGCTTCAGCAATACGTGAACCGTGAACTTCCAGATGTTCAAGCTGGTTTTAGAAAAGGCAGAGGAACCAGAGATCAACTTGCCAACATCCACTGGATCATGGTAAAAGCAAGAGATTTCCAGAAAAACATCTATTTCTGCTTTACCGACTATTTACTGTGTGGATCACAATAAACTGTTGAAAATTCTGAAAGAGATGGGAATACCAGACCACCTGACCTGCCTCCTGAGAAATCTGTGTGCAGGTCAAGAAGCAGCAGTTAGAACTGGACACAGAACAATAGACTGATTCCAAATCGGGAAAGGAGTACGTCAAGGCTGCATATTGTCACCCTAGTTATTTAACTTATATGCAGTGAACATCATGAGAAATGTCCAGCTGGATGAAGCACAAGTTGGAATCAAGATTGCCAGAAGAAATATCGATAACCTCAGATATGCAGATGACACCACACTTATGGCAGAAAACAAAGAACTAAAAAACCTCTTGATGAAAGTGAAAGAGGAAAGTGAAAAATTTGTCAACATTCAGAAAACTAAAATCATGGCATTCAGTCCCATCACTTCATGTCAAATAGATGGGGAAACAAGAAAACAGTGTGAGACATGTGTGTGTGTGTGTGTGGGGGGGGTGATTCCAAAATCACTGCAGATGGTGATGGCAGCCATGAATTTAAAAGACCCTGGAAATAGAACTGCCATATGATCCAGCAATCGCACTCCTGGGCATACACACCGAGGAAACCAGAATTGAAAGAGACACATGTACTCCAATGTTCATCGCAGCACTGTTTATAATAGCCAGGACATGAAAGCAACCTAGATGTCCATCTGCAGATGAATGGATAAGAAAGCTGTGGTACATATACAAAATGGAGTATTTTTCAGCCATCAAAAAGAATGCATTTGAATCAGTTCTAATGAGGTGGATGAAATTGGAGCCTATTATACAGAGTGAAGTAAGCCTGAAAGAAAAACATCAATACAGTATACTAACGCATATACATGGAATTTAGAAAGATGGTAACCTTAACCCTGTATACGAGACTGCAAAAGAGACATAGGTGTATAGAACAGTCTTTGGGACTCTGTGGGAAAGGGTGAAGGTGGGATGATTTGGGAGAATGGCTTTGTAGCATGTATATTATCATATGTGAAATGAATCACCAGTCCGGGTTCGACGCATGATACAAGATGCTTGGGGCTGATGCACGGGGATGACCTGGAGGGAGGATATGGGGAGGAGGGAGGTGGGAGGGGGGTTCAAGAAAGGGAACACATGTACACCCGGGGCGGATTCGTGTCAATGTATGGCAAAACCAACCAATATATTAATGTAAGGTAATTTGCCTCCAATTAAAAATAAAGTAAAATAAAAGACACTTGCTCCTTAGATGAAAAGCTATGACCAACCTAGTCAGAATATTAAAAAGCTGAGACATTACTTTGCTAACCGAGGTCCATCTAATCAAAGCTATGGTTTTTCCATTAGTGATGTATGGATTCACATATAGAGTTGGACTAAAATATACATACATAGAGTTGAACTATAAAGAAAGCTGAGCAATGAAAAATTGATACTTTTGAGCTTTGGTGTTGGAGAAGACTCCTGAGAGTCCCTTGGACTGCAAAGAGATCCAACCAGTCCATCCTAAAGGAAACCAGTCCTGAATAGTCATTGTAAGGGCTGAAGCTCCAATACTTTGACCACCTGATGTGAAGAACTGACTCATTTGAAAATTTCCTGATGCTGGGAAAGATCAAAGGCAGCAGAAGAAGGGGACAACAGAGGACGAGATGGTTGGACGGCATTACAGACTCAATGGACACGACTTTGAGTAAAGTCCAGGAGTTGGTGATGGACAGGGAAGCCTCACATGCTGCAGTCCATTTTGTTGCCAAGAGTTGGACACCACTGAGCAACTGAACTGAACTGAACTGATTTATATCATCTTCATTTTTGGAATGCTTAGGCATTGTACTGACATTTAGAAATATAAATTTGATGGAATGTATTTGGGTGGATGGATGAAAGGCATCTGTTGTCTAGATGGTATAAATGGGTAAACAGGGGTGAGCTGTGATTTTGATGGTTGCTTAGAACTTCTGAAATTGAGCAATATGCTATATAGAATATATTTTAAAGTAATTATGACCATGCTAAAATCAAGGTAATCAATTTCTGAAATCTGAAGCTGTAATGAAAGAAACAGAAGTGGGAAGTTGAATAAATGTAAGACAGAATTACGAAGAAAAGAAAATCATTCATTGCCTAGAAAACATTGTACTCTTGGAAAGGTAAAAGACTGATAAAGTTATCAACTGAAAAGTCATGATTTAGATGTATAAGGCTAAATCTATACAAGAAGCCCAATAACTGGTTCTGAAATTTTTAGATTTTTAAAAATAGGAAATATAAGCCAGATGCTTGAAGATTTTCTATTTACACACTTTAGACTGATTTTATACTATTTCACTCATCCTTGAGGAGACTGCAGATTTGTAATGTTTTTACTTTGAACTATGTAATATTTGTCGAAAACCTGAAGTCTGTATAATTCATTGAATTTTCAGAAGCTAAAGGCAATTGCTGAACTAACCTAGATCAGAAAGCATCGTCAGCCACAAGAGCCCTCATCACGTTCCTTCTAGTCACTAACCACATCCCAAGGGTAACCACTCTCCTGGCTTCTAACACTACAGATGATTTTTGCCAATTTTCAAACTTTACATAAAGGGAATCATACAGTCCAAACCCTTGGCTCAGGATTCTGTTTTCTGTCTGTGAGATTCATATATATTTGAAAATGTATTTGTAGATCATTCATTCTCATGACTATATAGTCTACTGTTCTGTAAATATGCCATTTATGTAATTATCCGTTCTACTGCCAGTGGGCAAAAATGAGCATTTTGGAAGCTACCAGTTTGGGCCTCTTGAGCACTATGCTGCTATGGAATTTCCTGGGACATAGGGTAAGCACATGCTCAGACATAGTGGGTACTGCCAAAGAGGTTTAAAAAGTAGTTGTAAAGTTTGTTGTTGTTGTTTTTTTTTTTTAATACAAAGAAGGTGACACAGATTGTTAGCTGTGTATCAGCTGAATTTAGACTATAGATAAAATTGTGTGAGGGAATTAATGAAACATCAGCTTATAAATGATTCTTCCCATTGTAGTCCTATCATATTTTCTCTCCAAAAACACATCTCTTGAGAAGGAATATATAGATAACAGGAATATATAGATAATGCCATTACTTTCCTCTCATCCACTTGGCACCAACACCTGGGAAAGAGGTTCACTGAAACAGTCTAAATGTTTGGAAGCGCATCTATGTCAAAATACGCCTGAAGTTGGAGATAAGGGGGGAAAAGTGCACTTCCTTGTAACCTATACCAAGTGGGTAAATAAGTAGAACTATTTTTCAGAAATAATAAAGTTAGCTGCACACATATTATCTTTAGATTTGAAATGTGAAAACTGTGAAATGGAATAAGTACACAGGAGATATTTTCAAAGGAAAAATAATGACTATCTGGAACTTTAAAAATAGTTATATCCCACCATTATATTATAAATTTTCTTAAATTTAAATAATGGCTATGTCACCAAGCTATGGGCTTTGAATTTATGGGGAAAGCTCTTATTTAATCCTAGTTATACATTCTGTTGTGTTACACTAGAAAGTAATTTAGTGTTCATTTACTTAATTCTTGTAAACATAGCATCTTGAAGTCTTATTATGATGAAATAAAGGATGCAGTCAAATATTTTGTGCACGTGGTCACCACTTGGGCACTTGGGTTGGAGGTGGGGAGTAGAGGTCTTCTGTCAAAACTGAGATTCAGCATTTTAGTTCTGGAATGTATCACAGGTTTCCTTTCTTCAACTAGCACTCTAAATAAAGTTGTTTATGATATGACAATGCAGAGAAATAGATCAAATGTACTAAGCACTAATAGTTGCTGCAAAAGAATGATAACAGTTAAAAGTAACTTAAAACACACCTTTGCATGTATACATGAATGATCTTCACATAGTGACTACTCAAATTCAAAAAGCCATCATGGACATTTTCTTGTTTCCAATAGCAGCAGTCGGGTGAGGAATCAATCAGCTAAAGCCAATAGAGTAAAATTGTTTAAAAAACACTCAAAAGATTTTGAAGGAATAGTCCCCCTTACCATATTTTAGCTTTGTTAGGTTATGCAATCTTTTTTGGTTTGTTTATGCTATGGACTGAATTGGGTCCCCCCAAATTCATGCATTGAAGTCCTAAGCTCCAGTGTGACTGTATTTGGGCATAGGGTTTTTAGAAAGTTATTAAGTGAAGTGAAAGTCACTCAGTCATGTCCAACTCTGTGACCCCAAGGACTATACAGTCCATAGAATTCTCTGGGCCAGAATACCCGAGTGGGTAGCCATTCCCTTCTCCAGGGGATCTTCCCAACCTAGAAATCAAACCCAGGTCTCCTGCTTTGCAGTTGGATTCTTTACCAGCTGGACCACAAGGGAAGCCCTATTAAGATTAAATGAAGTTTTAAGGGTGGGGTACTGATCTGATAGGATTAGTATCCTTATAAGGCAAGACACAAAGGTCCTTCTAGTCAAGGCTATGGTTTTTCCAGTGGTCATGTATGGATGTGAGAGTTGGACTGTGAAGAAAGCTGATCGCCAAAGAATTGATGCTTTTGAACTGTGGTGTTGGAGAAGACTCTTCAGAGTCCCTTGGACTGCAAGATCCAAACAGACCATTCTAAAGGAGATCAATCCTGGGTGTTCATTGGAAGGACTGATGCTAAAGCTGAAACTCCAATACTTTGGCCACCTCATGCGATGGGTTGACTCACTGGAAAAGACTCTGATGCTGGGAAGGATTGGGGACAGGAGGAGAAGGGGACGACCGAGAATGAGATGGCTGGATGGCATCACCGCCTCGATGGACATGAGTTTGAGTGAACTCCGGGAGTTGGTGATGGACAGGGAGGCCTGGCATGCTGTGATTCATGGGGTCGCAAAGAGTCGGACACGATTGAGCGACTGAACTGAACTGAACTGAAGGCAAAACACTAGAGACCTCTTTCTCTCCCTGTCCTGTTTCCACTGCCATGTGAAGACACAGCAAGGAGGAAGCCATCTATAAACCGGAAAGAGAACTCCCACCAGGAATTGATACTGCCAGACATTAATTTGGGACTTCTAGCCTATCACTGGAGAAGACAATGGCAAGCCACTCCAGTACTCTTGCCTAGAAAATCCCATGGATGGAGGAGCCTGGTAGGCCGCAGTCCGTGGGATCGCTAAGGGTCGGACACGACTGAGCGACTTCACTTTCACTTTTCACTTTCACACATTGGAGAAGGAAATGGCAACCCACTCCAGTGTTCTTGCCTGGAGAATCCCAGGGATGGGGGAGCCTGGTGGGCTGCCGTCTATGGAGTCACACAGAGTCAGACATGACTGAAGTGACTTAGCAGCAGTAGCAGCAGCAGCCTCTCACAGAAATGTGAGAAAGTAAACCTCCATTGTTTAAGCCTTAAAAGCTGTGGCATTTTTGTTTTCTCAGTCCAAGCATACTAAGACAGTTACTTGAAAAGATGAATCTTTGGGATTTCTCTTGCAGTTCAGTGATTAGGACTCAAGGCATGCACTGTGTAGGGCTTGGGTTCAATCCCTGGTCCAGAAACTAAGATCCACCACGCTGAATCAGGCAAAAATAAAAGAAATGAGCTCATATTGCGTCGGACCTAAAGAAAAACTTAAAGTTGGCACTTGAAGTGTAGTAGTAGCCTTTCCACGTAGCCTCCTAGAGATCTTAGGAAATGGCCAACAAAGATCAGAAATAGAATCTCTTCACACAGTAGACTGTTTGTTAATTTTTGGCTGATTTGCATGCATCTAGCTCTTTGGTCTCTGAATGATCACTTCCTTTGTGGTGGGGGGGCAGGAGAGGCGAGAGACTGAATTCTCTGACAGTGACATACAAACATTTGATTTAAATTTTATGCTCTGTAAAATCCACACTATTTATGGTAATAATACATCTACAGCATTTATACTCACAAAACTTTTCTATTCCCTTGACTATATTCCAACTAAGCATGAACCAGCAATGTACAAACTGACTCCTTTCCACTCCCATCTGCCATCCTTCTTCTATCCAGGAATATATCTCATTACAGAAATTCCAGCTTCTGTCTCAGAAGTCCTGATGTTTCAGTCTTTATTTAGCTCGGCTTTTATACAAAGATATTTTGAAATGGTAATATCACTTGTAAAGAGTCCTTCCTTCTGCTGGGACTGGTAATCGTGTATTGTATTGTTTCTGAAGTGTAACACTGGAAAGAGGTAATATATCTTTCAAGCTGAATGCTTTCATTGTCACTGGTTTTCATTTTTCACACAGACGTTGACATATTTCAGTATTGTTGATCGTGATGCTGTGAAAAGCTGGGAGCTTGGTGCATCAACATCCTTGGCTTTCCCTCTCTCTCTTTTCATATAAAAATTGTAAAACTTAACAGATGATGACTAGCTTAGTGGTGTCATTCTTCTTAAATTCTTTGTGAACTTTGTATTTCAGCTGGTATTGATTTCCTTTGCCATTGTCTGCACAGCATATTGAATCATTTTTGTGCATTTATCCTTCAAAGATCAACATGTAACATTTTCTAAAAATTTGGGGGTAGAATCTAATGATCCAAGATGTATATGTGAAATCATACCAAAATAGTTACTGGGTGGTTGTTGGATAAATTTAAGTAAAACTGTGAACATAAACATGAAATATCAAAAGATAAATGTCTGTTTTGATAAACCTAAAAATTTTATACCTGTAAGCATAGTAAAGTACTATCTGCAAAAAATATAATTATCATCTAAGTTTTCAACTTAAAAATAGTTTGCATGTAACAGTGGTTATAAACTTTATATCAATGAATGGACAAAATGAAGGATTTATCGTAGCATTATGTGAAACTTCAATAGTAGACAATAATCATAATTCTGTAACTGCTTTAATTTTAAACAATGAATGTAGATTCTTCTGTTGACTCTTAACTTTACTATTCTTATTTTTACACTAATTTTTCAAAGGTATTTATAAAGATTAGAGTGCCATTTTGTTTTTCACTATTCACATCTTTAACTAGAAAGATTATAGTCTGAATTTTTTAAATTTTATATTTATTTTGATAAGTATTTATACATTTTACGTAGGAACATCTGATCTATAATTTTTTTCAGTGGCAAAAATCAGTCTATGTATAACAGCCTGGGCTTCTCTGGTAGCTCAGCTGGTAAAGAATCCACCTGCAGTGAAGGACAAACCGGTTTGATTCCTGGGTCAGGAAGATCCCCTAGAGAAGGGATAGGCTACCCACTCCAGCATTCTTGGGCTTCCCTGGTGGCTCAGATGGTAAAGAATCTGCCTGCAATGCAGAAGACCTGGATTCGATCCCTAGGTTGGGAAGATCCCCTTGAGGAGGGCATGGCAACCCACTCCACTATTCTTGCCTGGAGAATCCCCATGGAGAGAGGAGCCTGGCTGGTTACAGTCCATGGCGTCACAGAGAGTCAGACTTGACTGAACGACTAAGCACAGCACAGTGCATAATAGCCCATCAAACAATCACAAACAGTAGTGCCACATTCTTTTTATGAAATAACATGAGTGGCTTACAATCCAATAAAAGCACATTGTGAGATTATTTGTATTTTCTTGTTATTACCTATGAATATGGCATGCTTAGGGTTTCCTTAGCCCACATCAGTTTTGTCATGTAAAATATTGCCTTACTTAGTATAACTTCCGTCAATTTAGCCCATTGCATAACTTGTGCTAGCTTGCTTTGTTCATCTTTTCACTGTTACCAGAAAATGGGGTTACAATTCTTTAGGTTCGTTTTTACTCAAAATGAGTGTCTCTTAAACAGAATATTTAAAAGATTTGAGTTCAACAACAAAAAAATTATCTTCGTCATTCTACTGTAAAAGCACACATTCATAGCAATTCAGATACACTTTATGCTGATGGTCTGCTTGAAATTAGGGAACATGGGTTTATTTTTTAATTTCAAGTTACTTTCTTTTCAATACAGGAAGTTTCTTTTCTCATAAAGTGATACATTTTTATGTTTTTATTTTTATTAGAGTATAGTTGCTTTGCAATGCTGTGTTAGCTTCTGCTGTACAGCAAGGTGAATCATTTATACATGTACATATATCCCCTTTTCTTTAGATCTCCTTTCCATTTAGGTTACCACAAAGGATTGAGTAGAGTTCCCTGTGCCGTACAGTAGGTTCTCATTAGTTATCTATTTCATACATAGGCATGTATATATATCAATCCCAATCTCACAATTCATCCCACCCCCTTACCTTTAACTGATTTAAATTTCTTTTAGTGATAAAAAGAAAGTTCTACCTGCAATTTTAGTCCTGCTATGTTCATCTGAAGTACCATTAAAAAATGCTTTTCTACATATATCTCATTTAGAGGATGGACGTTGAAGAAATTCTCTTCCACAACAATTTCATTTAGATATTTATGTTTTGACATAAATACATTGCCATTTGTTTTTTTTTCTATTGTAAAAGATAGGCAGTTTCAACTTCAGATACTTAGGATTTTTTGACTGCATGGTGGTATGAAAGCAATATGAAGTCCGCAGAAACTGTACTTCAGAATTTGAATTATGACCTTTTCCCATGTTTGTGGTATGCAGTATCTACTGTCCTGATGTGGGCAGAGGCAGTGAGCCACAGCAACCTGTCAGCCTTGTGATCGCCGAAATAGACGTCTGATACTCTTACAATCATTACATATCCATAAAGCTGTTCTATTTTTCACTTTCAGTACAATACCCAAAAAGTATCTGAGAGAGTCTAAACTCTGTTATTATTATTTTAAATCATTCATGTATTTGGCTGTGTCTGGTCTTAGTTGCGGCCTGTGGAACCTTTATTTGTGGCATGAGAACATTTAGTTGTGGCATCTGGGATCTAGTTCCCTGATCAGGGATTACACCCAGGCCCCTGCACTTAGAGCATGGAGTCTTAGCCACTGGACCACCAGGGAAGTCCCAAAACTTTATTATAAAATAGGATTTGTGTTCAATGATTTTGCCCAACTGTCGGATACTGTTAGTGTTCTGAACTTCTTTAATATAGGTTATATTAAGCAACAAATGTTTGGAAGGTTAGTTATATTAAATGCACTTTCCACTTATGAGATTTTTAATTTGCAATGAGTTTATCTAGACTTAACTCCATTGTAAGTCAAATAAGATCTGTAAAATAATGATAATAACATATTGCTCTTAAATCTACAGAATGACTACAAGGCATGGTATTATAAGACATAAAACTTTAATTTCTTAATTATATAGGTAAAACATTTGCAGATACACTTGGGAAATATGTATATATATGTACTAACAAATATAGAAATATGTGTATATATATCCACAAATATTTAAAATATCTGTGTACTTGTGTGAGTTCAGGTATCTATATATACTTTTAAACAAAGTTAGAGCTATTATAATGTGTATATTTTTCAGTTGTTATTACCTCTTGGACAATTTTGTGCATTGTCAAAAGTTTTCAAGAACATACTTTTAATGACTTCATAACATTTTAGTTTATTCATGTACCTTAATTTATTTGTGCACTTTCTATTGTTGAGCATTTAAGCAGTTTTAATTTATTTTTTCATTATTGCAAATAATACAATGTTGTCTGTTTGTAAAATCCAAATTTGAGATCTATGCATTCATAAATAATTTAAACACTGATTGGATGCCTTTGATTTGTCAGGCAGTCTAGGGGCTTGGCACACAAGTATGGAAATAAATTTCAAAAAATACATATAAATGTTTTGAAAATAATTTGAGTAAGGATCAAGAAGTTATGTGCCACCTCTATTTAATTATTATATTTTCTGTGTTGTGGATTACCAGAATATTTTGATCAATATAGCTCAGAAACTCAATTAGAAAATAAGCAATATCATGAAATATTACTTGAAGGTGTTTTCTCCTTTGCATTCAGCAAATCCAATAAAAAGCATATATGTCCTTCTTTCCTTACTATTGCATTTTATGTATAAATAAAACCCTGAATTTGTTGAACTCTGGACTCCACGGGTCCCCAAACCTAACAAAGTTGTATTTTACATTTATTATTTGCCAGTGGGCCTGTGTGTCATACACATGATCCTACTTCCTCTTTAGTTTCTTAGCATCTAATATTTGTCTCTTTAGTTTTACATAGGGGATAGCCATCAGCCATTAATATTAGATCTTAATTATTTTATAACTTTTAAATTCAAAATACCTATGCATATAGCCTAAGTAAAAATAACCAACTTAAAAAGAATACAAATTAGTGTGATCATATACTTAGAAGGAAAATATTACATTTATATCCCTTAAGAATTTAGTGCATTGTACATAATCCAGTTTCCAGAAAGTCATAATATATTGATCTACCAAAGAAATTATTTCTACCCTTTATTTTTGTGAATCTTTGTTTTTTCAAATTATCAAGGAATTGGATCTCAATTTTAAAATGTTGCCTCCTGAAAATCACACTGTCTTTTAGCTGTGTTTATTACAATATCTAAAACATTCTGATCAGTCAGTAAAATGATTTCAAATTCATATCAAATAGTTGAGAAAGTCTTTGGCAAAAAGAGACTGAAGATCACAAATAGGGCTTTTGCTGTGGACATCACTTCAGTTTTTTACTGTTCAATAGCCATTATGTTCTAAGTTGTGGAGATACAGAAATCTATAATTCAAAGTTAATAAACTTAAAGCTTAAAAAGTGTAGGCTGTTTAAAGGATGTTCAAAGAATCACACGGAAAAATGTTTACAATACAGTGTGATGAAGTTCCTTGAATATTTCATGCAAAGTACCTCTGGAATACACCAATGTTCTTAGTAGCATCATAGTAGTCAAAAGGCAGAGACAACCCAAATGGCCATCAATGAATGTATGGATTATAAAATGTGATAGATACATTCAATGGCATATTATTCAGCCTTAAAAGAATGAAATTCTGATACATGCTCCAACATGGAAGAACTGTGAAAAAAGTATGCTAAATATAAGAAGCCAGATACAGAAGAACAATTATTTTATGATTCCTAGAATAGTCAAATTCATAGAGAGAGAAAGTAGAATAGTGGTTACCAGGGCCTGAGAGAATGGGAGAATGGAGAATCATTATTTAATGGGTACAGAGTTTCTGTTTGGCATGATGAAAAAAATTCTGGAGATGACTGGTGGTGAAATTTCCACAACAATATGAATATACTTAATGCCACTGAATTATACAGTTGCATACTTAGTGGTTAAAAGGGCAAATTTAATTCTATGAATGATGTATACCATAATATAGTTTAAAAATATAAAGAAAACCCCTCACACCTCTGGATTACAGAGGAACACTCACTTTGAAGAATAAGGCAGGCTGAATATAGGACAGCTGATTGCTGAAGCTGAATAGGGTTTTGCTGAGTAGATACAAAATAAAAAGGACAACTCACGCAGAACCAACAATTCAATGGCTGGGAGATATGCAAACACATAATAATATTTTAGAATCCTAGATAGTTCTCTGTGATAGGTGGTTGTATATGAAGAAAGAGAAGGAATTAACCCTGGCAAATATTAGCTGGGGTCAGGCTATGAACAATATCTGTGTTCCGTTCCATCGCTCAGTCGTGTCCGACTCTATGCGACCCCGTGGACTGTAGCCTACCAGGCTTCTCCGTCCATGGGATTCTCCAGGCAAGAATACTGGAGTGGGTTACCGTTTCCTTCTCCAGGGGATCTTCCCGACCCAGAGATCGAACCCGGGTCTCCCGCATTGGGGGCAGACGCTTTAACCTCTGAGCCACCAGGGAAGCCCATCTCTGGCTGATAGTAATTTTTAAAGACAATAACACTCTTTCCTGTCTCACATACTCAAACAATTCCTTACCATTTCTCCATCTAGAAGCGTATCGTAATCCCTGTTGCTTTGAATTTAGAAATATTTGTGACCTACTCGACACAGTTTTGTGACCTGCTTATAAATAATGGAACATAACAAAGGTAACATGCAGTATTTCTACAGGACTAAGTTGTAAAAGGTGAATCAATTTCCACACAGTTCCCCAGAAAGATTCCCACTGAAGCCTTCAGTCACTCTGTACGCTATTTGACTGCCCAGTGGCCACCATACTGTGAGGAAGCCTGAATTAACCCATAAACAGTGACGACATGGAGAGGACCTAGCACAAATAAGTAGGGCAGATGCTCAACCAGCCTTCAGCTTCTCCAGCTCCCAGTTACTGCAACTTCACGAGAGACCATGAGCCTGTACTTTCAAGCCAAGACCTTTCCCAATTCCAGACCCACAGAAACCATCAAAGACAAGAAAATGATTGCTGTTCTAAGGTACTAAGTTTGGGGGTACATTGCTGCGTAGTACATGGCAATAGCTAGCCTGAACAAAGACAGATGTCAGGCTTTGGAGTTGAACTTGACTATTTATTATCAATATTTTATGTGCATCCCTTGCTCTTTACCTTTGTTCATGCTCCTTTCTTCACCTGAATTGCTTCCCACTGAGATTTCTGTTTAAAAGTCTTAACATTCTTTAAGGCTCAGTCACAAAATATACTGTGATGACCCCTAGCTTTTCTAACTGAAAATCACCGTGTCTTCTTTTGAAGAATAGTTTTTTTCTTACTGTGCAAGTCACATGTATTACATCCTACACCATTTTTTGGACTATCTATGTTGCCTTTTAACAGAATGTGGGAGATTTGAGGCCAGTCATTGTACTTTACCTGTCTTTGTGGTCTTTGCAATGGCCAGTATTGTGCTTTAGAGTTAATGCATAGAAATTGTTTGAAAATAGTTACTGAAGGTATGGAAAATTCAGAGAACACTGAAAAATTTCATTTGTAGAAAGTTATTTTCATTGATTTAGATAATACTATGAACTGTCATGAAGTTATCTTTGTTCTTTATTCACATTTAAACACACACACACACATATATATATATCATGAAGTATATTAGATAAAGCCAACTTGCATAAAAACCGAGGATATTTTATTTGACCTTTATCTAAGATGGCTAATTTGAAAAAGTAGCCAAAATATTCAGAAAGGTCAGAGAATTCTCGAGAATTCTTGTCCTAACTATATAATCAGAACTTTTTGTAAACCAGACAGACTTTACTTTTAATAACAACTCATCTAAATTTTGGAAACGGTCCAGGAAAATACTGGCTGTCCTGACAGCCAAGTTTCCCACCAGTTTTCTGGCAGCAGTGAATGCTGAGAAATGAATGCAGGAATTGCTTCTATATTCTAAGGCTTCATCATCCTTTAAGCTAAACAAATGACAATCAAGCACACTTCCAGCAAACACACTTTCCTCATACTGACCTCTACAAAATCATTTGTGAGGCTAAAGCCACACTTTTTCTTTTGATTAAAAAGTTCTGCTAGACTTGAGATAATTAGTAAAGTAATAGAGATATCTAGCAATGCAGCCATAAAATAATAAAAGCATCAAAGATCATAAGATTTAAGAAACTCCAATCTGAGTTCTACTAGGAGTTGTAACTTTACACTTTCATAAGAATTATAAGACTCATCTAATGTCAGCGTTGGATGAGGGAAGTTTGGGGTCTTGCTCATTTTTTAGACAAAAGGAGGAAAACAAAGAAAAGTGCAAAATCTGGAATTCCTATACCTTTCACTCATGGCTTTCAAGTTTTATTTCAAGGTCTTAACTACTAGTCTGTTGTGTCTAGAATTAATCTGTGAGGAGTCCGTTTAAGAAGGTGACGTTTGAGATGAAATCAGTTTAATTTATAATACAGGTTGGAAGGGAAATGGGAGAAGTACAAAGGAAGCCAGTTACATCCACAACTTTTATGGAAGTTAGCATGGTTCTCAAGAAAAAATATTCAACATCAGACCTTTGGTGTTCCTCCACGATATTATTGCAATGGCAGCACAACCTAGAGACAGGCTGATGCACAATATTTGGCCTTGGTTTTAGCAGACTTCCATATCTTGGAAGTTTAAAAAATAAAAGACAGTGAAACTATTGTCAGAGGGTGAGTTTTACTGTCTCAAGAAAACATTATTTTATATTTTGCCTTGTCCTCATCTATTTCTCCTAGAAGATAATTTTTTAAAGTTGTGATGTAAAAAATGTCTGATATTTACTTTTTGTCAGTAGGATGAGCAGTGCCCCCATTCCCCCACCAACTCAAATGTGATTAATATGTCTCTATATACTGGTTACACATGGCTATATGAGATTATCTCCATCTTCTTTGTTCTCTACCTCCCTAAATGTAACACAAACTAAGAAAATTTAAAAATATAATTAGAGAAAATAATGGATAAGAGAGGTTATTTGTGAGAATTTTGGAATGGCATCAATTCAAATCCTATGTGTTCCTTAAAGCTGGTTTGGATAAGAAGTTATTTCAATGGCCCAACTTGTCTACTTCAGTTCAGTTCAGTTCAGTTCAGTCACTCAGTCGTGTCCGACTCTCTGCGACCCCATGAATCACAGCACGCCAGGCCTCCCTGTCCATCACCAACTCCTGGAGTTCACTCAAACTCATGTCCACAGAGTCGGTGATGCCATCCAGCCATCTCATTCTCTGTCATCCCCTTCTCCTCCCACCCCCAATCCCTCCCAGCATCAGAGTCTTTTCCAGTGAGTCAACTCGATGCATGAGGTGGCCAAAGTATTGCAGTTTCAGCTTTAGCATCAGTCCTTCCAATGAATACCCAGGATTGATCTCCTTTAGAATGGACTGGTTGGATCTCCTTGCAGTCCAAGGGACTCTCAAGAGTCTTCTCCAACACCACAGTTCAAAAGCATCAATTCTTCGGCGCTCAGCTTTCTTCACAGTCCAACTCTCACATCCATACATGACCACGGGAAAAACCATTGCCTTGACTAGACGGACCTTTGTTGGCAAAGTAATGTCTCTGCTTTTTAATATACTGTCACTTAGTCCTTCTTTAAAAGTAACTCGGTATCTACCTTATAAAAGTATGTTAGTGTTAGTCACTCAGTTGTGTCCAACTCTTTGCGACCCCATGGACTCTAGCCCACCAGGTTCCTCTGTCTGTGTGATTCTCCAGACAACAATACTGGAGTAAGTATCCATTCCTTTCTCCAGGGGATCTTCCTAACCCAGGGATCAAACCCAGGTCTCCTGCATTGCAGGCAGATTCTTTACCAACTGAGCCAATATAAGGGCAGATTAATAATACAGGGGATATGCTGAATGCTTTGCAAAAATATAAAAAATACTTACTAAAATGCACTTGAAAACGGAACTATTTTATAGACGAGAACATTGGAGGTATTAAATCTTAACATTAATTATCTTCTAAGGCATTGCCTTTTCTACTAATACACATTAGAAACATCCTAATGATTATATTTTAAATCCTCTGGGTATGTGTGAATAATTTATTGACTTAAGATTTCTAAATAGCAATCTTAAATGTAAATGATTTGAGAAAAGATATAATTTAAAATCTCATTTGTGTTAGATTACTAAACTTTTAAAACTAGAAAAAAGCAAAGATTATCAGCAGAGATATCCAGAGATTGGGGCAGAAAATTTGGAGATCAAGTTGGTTACTCCAATCCTCTGGTCCTTCTTAAACCAAGCCTTGGTGGTAATGTTGCAAATTTGTGTCTTAATCAAGGTTTAATAACTTAGAAAAGAAAATGAGTTTACTTCTTTCAGATTCAGAAGCTTGCAGTGCTGCAGTCCACAGGGTCACAAAGAGTTGGACATGCCTTAGCAACTGAACAAAAGCTTTGTCTCAGTATCTACACCACTGATTATTGTAAAAGTCAATAAGGAGATCTAGTAAAAATGTTCTCAGGTCAAATACTGATGTTTATTGTAAAGAAAAAAAAATAGAAATGAGCTTTATTCCAGATTTTATTGGTATTTAAAGCAGACAGACTATAATTCTGAAAAGACATTTTAGAAAGATAAAAGTCATTTAAATAATTTTAAGCCTGTATTGAATCTTCCGATTATGACTCTTGCAAGAGGAGGTTTATCTTGGCCTGGACCTCAGTGTCCTTATTCCTAGGGCATATTTCACTCTGTTCTCTGTAAATCCTGTCCTAGGAAATAAGCAAGATGGTAGCTACGCTGGTTTTGAACTGAGGAGAGAGAAATATCCTTTTCTTCAAATATCCACATCACTTGGAATTACTGACAGCTGCCTTTGTACTTACACAATGGAATTACTGTAAGAAATGCTACCTTGGGAATTTTAATAGAAAGGATTATAACTTGAAGATCTGCATGAAATTTATTATGCATTATTATGAAATTATTTCTGAATTATCTAGGGAAATTTGAAATTATTTCTGAATTACCCAGGGAAATTTGAAATAGGCCCTATGGGAATTTTCTTGTAAGTCAATTTTACTCTTCAGATGAGGATGGGCTGGAACAGGTTTAGAAGAAGAGTTAAAATAGTGGTCAAATAAATCATTCCCATGTAAGAAGTAGGTCACTTAACAATGGTTATCTTTTTAAAAACTAAAAGAAATCTATTGCCATGACAAAATGGTCTATGAATAAAACTCATATTGGAAAATCACTGTCTTGATTGCATTCATTTACCCATCAGGGATTTATAACTGAGGCATAAATATTTCATTGAATTTTTAATAAAACCTTAATGTACATGATATACAGAGAGTACACTCCTACTTGAAAGCCCTGATATATGGAAACTCCAGCAGTTTTGAGGTGGATCAATAAATTTCATGATTTTGTGTTAAGAAGGTTTAGTATCATCTTGTCATTTACCATCCATTTCTTGAAAGAAAATAACTACAATTAGAGTCCTGGACTGTGTTTTTGGTAAGAAACCAAATATCTCCCAGACACATCACTGAGGCTGTCTGGAATATCCAATATGTCTGTTGCCTGACAATTAATTATTTTTTTTTAAATTTCAGTTTGCTCAGATGAAAATCAGGCTGGTGGAATACAGCAAACCCCTTTGGTGCGTCATAAAACAAGACAGTAAATACAGCCAGAAAGTTACTCTGTGAGGAACTAGAATTTCTACAGTATATCCAATATGATGCAATGGGTCAGATTTTATGACATCAAGTGACAAGATCCTTTGAATTTCAAATGTCCTTATTAATGGCACATGGGAAGTAAAACCACAATGCTTCCAATGATTTCTATTGGAAAGCTGTCTAATGTTGAATTTATTCATTTGTAAAGTGAGTCTTGAACTGGATTATTTCTAGATTCTTTTCTTGAATGAAATGCATTTTCCCCATGTTTGTGAATAAGAGCAACACATGAAATTTGAACTACAGTAGACTCTAGTAGAAAGATTCCAATCCCTTGAAAAACTATATTTTATTTTTACTCTTGGTAGAAAGGCCCTGTAAACAGTAAAAACTCACGGGCCAAGAGAAGGCAAGCTGATAAATTACCAAACTTTCCTTAAACACTAATGTGTATTTTTTCACTCTTTAAAATTGGAGAGATTGTCTAGAATTCAGAATCTGGCTGATATATCAGTAGAATTATCCTATGTTTTAATGAGACTCCAAACATTTATGTATGATGCTCTGTGCTCTGTAAATTGGGTAACATTGCAAAGTACTTCACTGGAAAATATGAATTATTTATGTACTTCATTTATTTTGACCTAAATTACCCAACTGACTTAGTGTGTTTGCATGGATATTTATTCCTTTTCTTTTCTTTCTTTCTTCCTTTTTTTTTGGTAAAGCGTCCTATGCTGAAGGGTAGCTAAACACCTACACTTTCAGTCACATACTTTGTCCTTTGCATAATAGACATTAATTTATAAGATCACCTTGAATTAAATAATAGACACAAAAAACCTTCAGTATGTTGTGCCAAACAGTTGGTGTGCACGTTATTGACATCATCTTTAGATTAACCAAAGTTTAACATTGAATTTATTGTATTCTCTGGGAGCTTAAATGTTGGACTAGTTGTTATTCAGTTTTTAAAATATATTTCTTAAGACCCTTAAAATTTCTTTTGAGTAAGTTTACTTTTGTATCATAAAATCTGGAGAATGAGTGACAGTTGGAAAAAAGTACACTGTTCAGTGAAGATTCAAGCAATCAGATTTAAATACTCTGATACTATCATTCCTGTTTTAATCTTATATTATTCAATGCATTATAAAAAAGTTAATACAAGATTTCCTTACTTGGAACTCTATTTCACTCTTGATTCCTTCTAATTCATTATAAACCTATTTAATATGAGTCAGGAGGTGTTTTTCAGTGCTTTTAGAAAGGAAAGCATAATCTTTCCTGGGAAAATTTCATTTCTAATTTCGTATTAATTATTCTCTTGAAGTAAGCTTTAAGTCTCTTTTTAAAAAGTGTCACATTCAGTTTTTCTTTGGACTTCTTTAAAGTTTAAATTTCTTCTATATGTATTTCTGGGGCAGGAATATGATAACAAATTTAGGGTTGACTGGATAGCCTCAATTATATGGCGGAAAATGATTTTTTAAAGTATCTTCTCAGGCCGTGCACAGAGATGGGCACTTCCTAGGTACTCAAAGGTGTTAAACTATTGAATTAGTTCTCCTCAAGGATTTTGACTCTTATGGTTCAGGCATGTGGTCCTGTGTTATTATTTCAGTTTTATTTTAATGACCATACTTTGTGAATGTCACTCAGTCATGAAACTATTACACAATGTGTACATGCTCACTAAATTAGTGGTGTCAGACTCCGTGACCCCTTGGACTGTAGCCCACCAGGCTCCTCTGTTTATGGGGATTCTCCAGGCAAGAATACTGGAGTGGGTTGCCATGCCTTCCTCCAGGGGATATTCCCAACTCAAGGATCGAACCCACATCTCCAACATTGCAGGCAGATTCTTAACCATCTGAGCCACCAGGGAAGCTCATACTTTGTGAATATTTGACTATAAATATGGAGCATGTATAGTGTTAAAAACTGACTCTTCGACATTAAACATTAATATGGATACAGCTCACATTTGGAGATTTCAAACAGTGATTCTCCAAGTTGTGTGTATTACAGTCATTACTGATCTTAATGCTGCAATAACTAAACCACTCTAACTGATGATTATTTGTGTTATCCTCAGTAATACTCTGAAAGGAAGGAAATCAAGTATCATGGGTGCAACTTGTGGTCCTTGAAAAATAAAGAAAGCAGATGGAGTAGACTAATTAGGAGGTGATGTGAGGGTCAATGACACCATCCAATAAGGGAAATAGCAAAGGTGACCAAACCAGGGGAGACTGCTCTATCCAGAAGCACTGAAAATGGCAGCTAGAGAAAGCTTTCCTTTTCAGAATAATATGACAATCATTCAAAGGAATAGGCGTTCTGTTGAGGATGGGAAGGGAAAGGGTCTTTTGGAACTTGAAGACAGAGAGATGGAGGGAGGAGGGAAGAAAAAATAAGGTAGGCTGCAAGGCTGGTAAGTGTTTGGAGATCAGTTTAATGGTTGTTTAACTCTAGTCATTTGGCCTTCACTCCCAACTCCCTTACCTTTTCTGGAGGTAAGAGATGAAGCTGGGGAAAGGGGCACACTAAGTAAAATGTAAGTGATTGGTGAGATTATTTTTTACTACTTTGCTCTACTCTTTGTCCCATTTTTGCATCTCAGGACTCTTCCTAGGCTCTTCTTCCTTGGCTACCAGTCCCTCCTCCTTCTCAAGTCCTTTATTAGGCAGAATCCTAACTTCTTTTTTGCTTTTGCAGTCATAGGATCTTTAGAGAAATTTCATCACATTAACTACAAAGAATAAGTTTTCAGAAACTCCCAAGGCAAACATTTCAAAACTCACTAAAAATATAGAATAAAAAACAAATTCTGACCTTAGAAATGAAAGGTGTTCTTCAAATAAAGTAAATTACTGTTGGCCTTGTCTTGTCTAGTTATCACCAGCTATTGTCTCTCCTTTGCTCAACTTGCTTCACTGACTTATAGAATTCAAGGACAGTTTCCTATTTTGAGATTAATTTTTAATTGTATTTTTGTTGTGGTAAATATTCTTTGGGCTTCCCTCGTGGCTCAACTGGTGAAGAATCTGCCTGCAATGCGGGAGACCTGGGTTGGATCCCTATGTTGGGAAGATCCCCTGGAGAAAGAATAGACACTCCAATATTCTGGCCTGGAGAATTCCATGGACTGTTCAGAGATTGTAAATTGATCAGGATAGGAGAATCATGTTTCTTCATCAACATATACACATACCCAGGCTAGTGTGGCACATGGTAAAGCATGGCATTAAAGGATGCAGGAGCTGGAGCCATACATCAAGGGCAGACTCTGGCTCCACCATCTTGTGACCTCAAGCATCTAATTAACCTCTCTAGGTCTCATTACAATGAGATACTGAGAACCCCAATAATACCCTAGTACCAAATAGGGATAACAACAGTTCCTCCAGGCAAGGTTGTTATGAGAGTTAAAAGACTTAAACATGCAAAGTTTTAGAAACCTCGTTCATATGTACTACTTTCATTCTTCTGATTATTGTTATTATTAATGATGGTAAAGGTAGAACTTAATAACTATTTAAGGAAAAGTGGAAAGATTAGAGTTTTCATAGACTAGTTAGAATTGAATAAAATAGCACTTCTGTGCTCAGTTGATTCAGTTGTGTCTGACTCTTTGCAACCCCATGGACTGTAACCCACCAGGTTTCTCTGTCCATGGGATTATCCAGGCAAGAATACTGGAGCAGGTTGCCATTTCATTCTCCAGAGGTCTTCCCAACCCAGGGATCAAACCCATGTCTCCTATGTCTCCTGCATTGATAGGCAGGGTTCTTTACCGCTAATGCCACCCAGGAAGCCCTAAAATAGTACATTTCAAATGGAAAAATTGTTAATAGTTGCCATGGACAAGAATATTCATTTTGAGAACTAGTGTCAAGAATCTTTGCCCTTTGTTCCGCATATAGCTGGCAGAGCATATGGCTTTGAACATACCTGGCCTTTCCCCTCTACCACATCTAAATACCTCTTCTTCCTGACATGCTTGCAAAAATGCCTCAAGAAAGGTATCAAAAATTCTTTTCCTAAGACCTCACCAAAGATTTCTTCTACTCCCCATTTGTTCTTATCATGTCATGTTACAGCTTTTCTCATGGCAAGATGTGGAATGCTCACCCAAGATATTAATAGTGTTTCATTTTTTAAAATTACCATTTGCAAATCTGGCATACTAGACTTGATTACTGAAATTGCAGGACTTCTTGGAGTTTTTGCTTTAATGTATGTGAAGATTTTTCTTTTTTAATTAAAATAACAGTAGGCATATTTCCATTGTGGTTCAGCTGGTAAAGAATCTGCCCGCAATGAGGGAGACCTGGATTAGATCCCTGTGTTGGAAAGATCCCCTGGAGAAGGGAAAGGCTACCCACTCCAGTATTCTGGCCTGGAGAATTCCATGGACAGTATAGTCTATGGAGTCGCAAAGAGTTGAACACGACTGAGCAACTTTCACTTCACTTTCCAAAATTTACTTCAGCCTGTAACCTTTTCTAATTCCTAACATCTTTTAATACCAATTGAAGTAGTGTAAAATAGAAATGAATCCAATAAGTTGAGTGCATGATTTCTGCTCTGGTTTGTAAGATCCCCTGGAGAAGTAAGTGGCTACCGACCAGTGTTCTTGCTGGAAAATTTCATGGATTTGGGGGTTGCAAAGAGTTGGACACAACTGAGCACACACACCTTTGTACTTTTTCTGCTTCTATTGTCCATCTAATGTATGAGCATCTTTGAACACTTTACCCAATAATGATTGAGTGATAACTATATGCTATGCCTTAATATAAGGCACTGGGAATACAAAGATAAATGAACAATGATTCATATCCAATTGAACTTATTTTCTAAAGCAGTACTTCTCATAAAATCTTTATAAAAATAGGCATTGTTGTAATCTTGATTCCTAAAACTACTTCGGAGAGACTTAATCAGTGAGTCTGGCATAAAGCTATTTGTTCTGGGCAGTTGCTGATCCACTTCATTATAATGACACTGGTGCATTAATTGGGACATTTTAGTTAAAAGTACAAAAAAAAATCTACTCAAAGCCAGAAAATTTTACCCAAAAAGGTGGTAAAGTAGGCATTGCTATGTCAGAGTCTTAAAATAATATTGTAAGGAAATTATCTTTTTCCTTCTGTTGGCTATTTACTTCCTCTTTGTTGGCATAGTTCTCAGGCAGGCTCTTGCATTCTAAAATCCCTAAACAGTTTTAGGTGTACATTCTCACAGCTGAGCAAAAGGAAAGCAATGAGAATGTTTCTTTTTTGAGTGTTTCAATACAAATCTTGAATTAAGTTTCATTGACCTGACTTTGGGTGCATGCCTAACCATGAAGCTGTTTGGTAGCATCAGCCGCATAGATTTAGGTGAATTTACAAAGAAAACTGAGATGATGATTTCCCAATCCTCCAATTCAAAAGAAAAAAAGAAAAAGAGGCATAAGTAAATGCCAAGTGGGCAAATACTACTCAAGAGAATCAGCTGGTATTTTAGAGAGCCTGATCAATCAATAAAATTATTTTGTAAGTGTATGAGAGGAAGGATAATTTAACCATGTTTTCCAAAATAGTGATGATAATTTTTATTTTCAATTCCTCATATAATTTCTGTGTCAAGGTAAAGACTAATATCTATTTCCTTAAAATTTTGTTTATTTCATTTCACAAAACATTTTTCAGTGAATTAAAGGGTTATAATTTATAATCAAATTTTACAGCTGAATATTTTTTAAGAGAAGAGAAACTGAGTGACCTAATAAATAAATACTAGTGGTGGCTTGTATTCCAACTGTATTCACCTTATGGAAACTGTTATAAACCACTGAGGAAATCATCATTTTTTACCTCATTCAGTGCTGAGATTGATATCAGAAAATAAAGTGGTTCAAATATACATTCTGACAGGGATAGCACATATGGAACACTAGGTCCTTACCCAACAAATACATTTTTCTCTATCTTGTGCTTCATTTGATTCTGACAACAACTTGCTCATCTGAGGAATGGAAGAGCTTGATGATTCTAGTTTTTTTTAATATCATGAGCATGCGTGCTAAGTCACTTCAGTCATGTCCAATTCTTTGCGACCCTATGGACCATAGGCTGCTAGGCTTCTCTGTTCATGGGATTCTCCAGACAAGAAAACTGGAGTGGGTTGCCATGCCCTCCTCCAGGGGATCTTCCTGACCCAGGGATCTAACCCATGACTCTCATCTCCTGCATTGGCAGGTGGGTTCTCTAGTGCCACTTGGGGAAACCCTTGATTATCCCAAATCTATTCAAATAGATGTAATGCTATGTTTCTGAGATGTTTAGCCAGTACACATGTCCATGGGAAGAGCTGACCTGATCCAGGAAACTGACAATTATTAAAAATTTGATTATAACATTGGGTGAAGAGGAAAATCTAGCTTTAGTTCATGTTTGCAATTATAAACTACTGTCTTTACCAGAGTATTATTATTATCTACCTGCTTCTGAAGAAAAACAACACAACCAACAGCATGCCAAGGAAGTTAAACACAAGTCTTTCTACCAGAACTACGGCCAAATTGTGTCTTATTTGTTTCATAAACTTTGCTTGGAAATGCTACAAATGCCAAGTGCTGAATGTACAGAAAATACTTCCGTTGTTGCTTTTAGTGTATTAGTTTACAATTTATATCCCAAAGGGTTGTGAATTTGTTGCTTGAGGGAGGAAAGACTATCACTACAGTACTGGGAAATAATATTAGAAATCAAATGCTTGCCCTTAGACATAGAAAGGCATCTAGAAACAAAGTTCCCGCTTTTGAAATGAAACATTAGGGTAGAATAAGTTAAAATTTGCAAAAGAAATCAAGAGTTATAGTATATTAGGTGGTTGGGGAAATATAAATCAATCTTTGAAGCTGATACTATTTTGAAAATTCCACCAAATTTAGAAGTATTAAATAAATAGACAGAAAGAGAGAAAAAGAGAGAGAATTGAGAGGTAGAGAGAAGGCTTACAGTGAAATATGCTTTACATTACAAATAAAAGGATCTCTCAAGGTCTTGCTGAGATTGCTTTAGCATTTTATCCATGTTTCAGTAACTAATCCCCAGTCTTGCTGGCTTGAGATCTTTGTCAAAACCCTAGAGTTCATTGCATTCACACTGAATTATTTTTTCTTTACATTGTCTCATTAATTTATTTACTTGAAAACTGCTTACTGTTTAATTTCAAAACTTATTTTTTTATTTTTTTGTGACTCTAAATCTGTTCAAAATGAACTAGTCAAGTCGGTCAGAGAGTCAAGAAAACTGAAGGGAATTCAGATATACTGATTAACTACTACTCTTGAGAAACTATGATAGATTCTCCAAAACACTGTGACTCACATAATCCTACTGACAGCTCTCCGAGATAAGTATTAACAACCCCACTTTATAGGTGAGAATGCAAAGGCTCCAGGAGTTGGTGAACTGATAAACAAGTTCACTTACTTAATAGTGACAGACTCAAAATTGGAATCAACAGACTAATTTAATTAACACAGACACAATTCTGCCAGTACCACAAAATACAACAACAACAACATACCCTAAAAAGATAGTCTAATTTTTTTCATTTAAATATACATACTGAATATTAAGTATCCATCACTCATCATTCATCCTACAATTTCATGCCTCAATGTGTAACTTGTTTCCTCTTTGATTATTAACATCCCACTAACAACCCTTTCGGACACACTTTTTTCCTCCTTTTCATCTAGCCAAAATTTACTCATTCATCAGATTATAGTTTAGATGTCATATCATTGAAAGAAATCCCTCCCTGCCAAATCTGGTTTATCATCTCTGATTTGTGCTCCTATGATCCCTATGTTCTTCCATGACAATGAATTGTACTTGTTGCATGGAATTACAATTTCCTCTTTAATTATCTCATTTCTACATTAAAGTCGAAGCTCTCTGAGAGCAAGAACTGTGTTCATTACATTCACCATTGTATCTCCAGCATCTAATGTGGCAGCTATAATGAGAAATTGTTAAATGAAGTTCTAAATGTGTATAGTTAAAGAAAATTCCCAAATACATAATTTCATTAAATCAGAAGTAAAACCAAATGTTTTCTGGACTGTTATAAGAAAACAATCTGAAATTTGGGTTTGTTCTGTGTACTACATACAGATTTATATGGTACATCATGATCTTTCCATCAATTCAATTTTATTTTTATTTTTTTTAGCAAAGAGAAATGTAAGAATTCTAGAATTCTTCAGGATGTTCTTTCATTATCACACTCTTCTATTTCTCTCCTTCTGATATTCTAATTTCTTATTAAGGATTTTCCTCACCTCATGGTTATTTTAGGATATTATACCTTGAGTATCTATTTTTATTAACCTTCTATTTTGAACCCATAATCACAGGCAGCAAATGCAATTGGCTTTACACCCAAACCAGGGTGGGCCTGGAAGAACCAGTTTCCTTAATTTGGGGGAAAATATTAGCTCCTTTTATTATTGTAATAGGTAGGTATTTTGTTTCAATTACTTTTTAAAAAACTTTTTATTTTATATTGGAGTATAGTCAATTAACAATGTTGTGAGAGTTTCAGGTACACAGCAAAGTGACTCAGTCATACATATACATTACATGTAACCATTGCTTTTTTTTTTTTTTTTGCATTTTTTATTGGAATTCAGTTGCTTTACAAAGATGTGTTAGTCTCAGCTATACAATGAAGTAAAGCGGCCATATTCATAGATCTATCCCCTCCCTCTTGGTCCTCTCTCTTAGCCCCAGTCGCCCCTCTCAGGTTATCACAGAGCACTCAGCTGAGCTTCCTGTGCTTTATAAAAGGTTCCCACTAGCTGTCTATTTTACACATGGTAACAGAGGATGAGATGGCTGGATGGCATCATTGACTCAATGGACATGAACTTGGGTAAACTCCGGGAGTTGGTGATGGACAGGGAGGCCTGGCGTGCTGTGGTTCATGGGGTCGCAAAGAGTCAGACACGACCAAGTGACTGAACTGAACTGAAATGAATTTATATATGTCAATCCTAATCTCCCAATTCATCCCACCCTCCCCTGCCCCCCGTGTCCGCATTTGTTCTCTACATCTGGGTCTCTATTCCTGCCTTGGAAATAGGTTCATCTGCACCGTTTATGAAGGGTATGAGAGACTATCACAAGCAAATATATGCCAATAAAACATACAACCTAGAAAAAATGGACAAATTCTTAGAAAGGTATAACTATCCAAGACTGAACCAGGAAGACTTAGAAAATATTAACAGATCAATCACAAGTAATGAAATTGAAAATGTAATTCAGAATCTTCCAACAAACAAAAGTTCAGACGGCTTCACAGGAGAAATCGATCAAACATTTAAAGAAGAGATAACACCTATTTTTCTCAAACTCTTCTAAGAACTTACATAGGGAGGAACACCCCCAAATGTATTCTACGAGGCCACCATCATCTTGATACCAAAACCAGACAAAAATATCACCCCCAGAAAAAGTAAGTTAAAGACCAATATCACTGAGGAACATAGATGGGAAAATCCTCATCTTGTACCCATTACTTTTAATGGTGCTTTCAAACTGAATCCGCAGTTCTCAGCAGTCACCTGGTAGGACTAGACATGAGTACCTCTAGGAAAGAACACTTGTGATTATGTATCTGTTTATATTATTTGAAGTGAGACCAAAGAATTACCATTTCACTTTCATTATTAAGAGGGGAAGTTTGTCCTTTCTTCATTTTACATATTTCTGACAAAAGAACAAACACTCCTCTAACACTCCAATGGACTGAGGTTCATGACATTGTACAGGAGGCACTGATCAAGACCATCCCCAAGAAAAAGAAATGCAAAACAGCAAAACGGTTGTCTACTTACAAATAGCTGAGAAAGACGAGTAGTGAAAGGTAAAGGAGAAAAGGAAAAATACAAGATCTGAATGCAGAGTTCCAAAGAATAGCAAGGAGAGATAAGAAAGACTTTCTTAGTGATCAATGCACAGAAATAGAGGGAAACAATAGAATGGGAAAGACTAGAGATCTCTTCAAGAAAATTAGCGATATCAAGGGAACATTTCATGCAAAGATGGGCACAATAAAGGACAGAAATGGTGTGGACCTAATAGAAGCAGAGATATTGAGAAGAGGTGGCAAGAATTAACAAAAGAATTATAAAATAAATGATAATAATCTTTATGACCCAGATAACAAAAGGGTGTGATTACTCACCAAGAGCCAGATATCCTGGAATGTGAAGTCAAGTGGGCCTTAGAAAGCATCACTATGGACAAAGCTAGTGGAGATGATGGAATTCCAGTTGAACTATTTCAAATCTTAAAAGATGATGCTATGAAAGTGCTGCACTCAATATGCCAGCAAATTTGGAAAGCTCAGCAGTGGCCACAGGATGGGAAAAGGTTCAGTTTTCATTCCAATCCCAAAGAAAGGCAATACCAAAGAATGCTCAAACTACCACACAATTGCACTCATCTCACATGCTAGTAAAATAATGCTCAAAATTCTCCAAGCCAGGCTTCAGCAATACATGAACCATGAACTTCCAGATGTTCAAGCTGGTTTTAGAAAAGGCAGAGGAACCAGAGATCAAATTGCCAACATCAATTGGGTTGTCATAAAAGCAAGAGACTTCCAGAAAAACATCTACTTCTGCTTTAATGACTACGCCAAAGCCTTTGACTGTGTCAGTCACAACAAACTGTGGAAAATTCTTAAAGAGATGGCAGTACCAGACCACCTTACCTGACTCCTGAGAAATCTGTGTGCTGATCAAAAAGCAACGGTTAGAAGTGTACATGGAACAACAGAACAACAGACTGGTTCCAAATCAGGAAATGGAAACGTCAAGGCTGCATATTGTCAGGCTGCTTATTTAATCTATATGCAGAGTTCAGTTCAGTTTATTCACTCAGTCGTGTCTGACTCCCTGCGAATCCATGAACCGCAACATGCCAGGCTTCCGTGTCCATCACCAATTGCCGGAGGTTACCCAAACTCATTTCCATTGAGTTGGTGAGGCCATCTAACCATCTAACCCTGTCATCCCCTTCTCCTCCTGCCTTCAATCTTTCCCAACATCATGGTCTTTTCAAATGAGGCAGTTCTTAGTATCAGGTGGCCAAAGTATTAGAGTTTCAGCTTCAACATCACTCCATCCAATGAACACTGAGGACTGAACTCCTTTAGGATGGACTGGTTGGATCTCCTTGCATTCCAAGGGACTCTCAAAGTCATCTCCAACACCATAGTTCAAAAGCACCAATTCTTCTGCACTCAGGTTTCTTTATAGTCCAACTCTCACATCCATATGACTACTGGAAAAACCATAGCCTTGACTAGATGGGCCTTTGTTGTAAAGTAATGTCTCTGCTTTTTAATATGCTGTCTAGTTTGGTCATAATTTTCCTTCCAAGGAGTAAGTGTCTTTTTTAATTTCATGGCTGCAATCACCAACTGCAGTGATTTTGGAGCCAAAAAAATAAAGTCAGCCACTGTTTCAACTCTTTCCCCATCTATTTACTGTGAAGTGATGGGACCAGATGCCATGATCTTAGTTTTCTTAATGTTGAGCTTCAAGTCAACTTTTTCACTCTCCTCTTTCACTTCCTTCAAGGCTCTTTAGTTCGTCTTCACTTTCTGCCATAAGAGTGGTGTCATCTGCATATCTCAGGTTATTGATATTTCTCCTGGCAATCTTGATTCTAGCTTGCTTCATCCAGCCCAGCGTTTCTCATGATGTACTCTGCATATAAGTAAAATAAGCAGGGTGACAATATACAGACTTGACATACTCCTTTTCCTATTTGGAACCAGTCTGTTTTTCCATGTCCTGTTCTAACTGTTGTTTCCTGACCTGCATATAGGTTTCTCAAGAGGCAGGTCAAGTGGTCTGGTATTCCCATCTCTTTCAGAACTTTTCACAGTTTATTGTGATCCACACAGTCAAAGTCATTGGAATAGGCAATAAAGCAGAAATAGATGTTTTTCTGGAACTCTCTTGCTTTTTCAATGATCAAGCGAATGTTGGCAATTTGATCTCTGGTGCCTCTGCCTTTTTCTAAATCCAACTTGAACATCTGGAAGTTCATGGTTCAGGTATGCTGAAGCCTGGCTTGGAGAATTTTGAGCATTACTTTACTAGCATGTGAGATGAGTGCAATTGTGCAGTAGTTTGAGCATTCTTTGGCATTGCCTTTCTTTGGGATTGGGATGAAGACTGACCTTTTCCCGTCCTGTGGCCACTGCTTAGTTTTCCAAATTTGCTGGCATACTGAGTGCAGCACTTTCACAGAATCATCTTTCAGGATTTGAAATAGCTCAATTGGAATTCCATCACCTCCACTAGCTTTGTTCATAGTGCTACTTCCTAAGGCCCACTTGACTTCACATTCCAGGATGTCTGGCTCTAGGTGAGTGATCACACCGTCATGATTATCTGGGTCGTGAAGATCTTTTTTGTATGGTTCTGTGTATTTTAGGCACCTCTTCTTATTTTCTTCTGCTTCTGTTCAGTTCAGTTCAGTTCAGTCGCTCAGTCGTGTCTGACTCTTTGCAACCCCATGAAGGTCCATACTATTTCTGTCCTTTATCGAGCCCATCTTTGCATGAAATGTTCCCTCGGTATCTCTAATTTTCTTGAAGAGATCTCTAGTCTTTCCTATTCTATTGTTTTCCTCTCTTTCTTTGCATTGATCGCTGTGGAAGGCTTTCTTATCTCTCCTTTCTATTCTTTGGAACTCTGCATTTAAATGGGTATATCTTTCCTTTTCTCTTTTGCTTTTCACTTTTCTTCTTTTCACAGCTATTTGGAAGGCCTCCTCAACAGCCATTTTGTTTATTTGCATTTCTTTTTCTTGGGAATGGTCTTGTTCCCTATAAGACTCCTGTAAATGTCATGAACCTCTTTCCATAGTTCATCAGGCACTCTGTCTATCAGATCTAGTCCCTTAAATATATTTCTCACTTCCACTGTATAACCATAAGGGATATGATTTAGGTCATACCTGAATGGTCTAGTGGTTTTCCCTACTTTCTTCAGTTTAAGTCTGAATTTGGAAATAAAGAGTCCATGATCTGAGCCACAGTCAGCTCCTGGTCTTGTTTTTGCTGACTGTATAGAACTTCTCCATCTTTGGCTGCAAAGAATATAATCAATCTGATTTTGGTGTTGACCATCTGGTGATGTCCATGTGTAGAGTCTTCTCTTGCATTGCTGGAAGAGGGTGTTTGGTATGACCAGTGCGTTCTCTTGGCAAAACTATATTAGCCTTTGCCCTGCTTTATTCTGTACTCCAAGGCCAAATTTGCCTGTTACTCCAGGTCTTTCTTGACTTCCTACTTTTGCATTCCAGTCCCCTATAATGAAAAGGACATCTTTTTTTTTTTTTTTAATGTGTTTATTTATTTATTTAGATTATTTTATTTTATTTTTTTATTATCTCAGATTGGTTGCTGAGATAAACCTTAGAAACTAACCTAAAGTGTCCTTTTTAATAACTTAATTAAATCTTTTAGCAGTATCACGTAACAAGGAACTGTTTCAGCAGTGAGTCTTAGTAAACACTAGACATTAACAAAACTAGAAACTTAATTTAACAATTTATAAAACTTAATATTCCATGATTTTTCATTATGGAGGCCCTGTTGCCAGGGAGGCTTTAACCCATCAAATTAAAAAATGAGGTTTCAGGGAGCTGGGAAAAGCCAAGCAGCCATCTTGGATTTCCCATAGCCCTGACTCTGATTTCTAGCTATTGTTTTTAATTTTCCTATTTAGAAGCAGACTGTTGCTATGGTTTAAGGACATTAAGATGGTACAAGTCTAACAGAGTTTTTGTATAAGCAGAATGAGCTTTTACATGTCTACAAACCCGACAATTGGATTAATTTCTAAAACTAGCATAGGATCAGGCCTATGGTAGAAAAGCATTTGATTTATATGCAAAGGGCTAAGGAGTCAAGAAAACATTATAAATGATCATACGAATCAGGTCCAGCATCTTGGGCAGGCTGTCTACCTCTGATGTCATCGTCTTCTCATCTTGGTGTAGTGTAGTTTCTTCTGAAAAAAGTCCTTCCATCCAGGTTGGAGACAATCCAAAAAGGACATCTTTTTGGGGTGTTAGTTCTAAAAGGTCTTGTAGGTCTCAATAGTACATTCAACTTCAGCTTCTTCAGTGTTACTGGTAGGACCATAGGCTTGGATTACCGTGATGTTGAATGGTTTGCCTTGGAAACAAACAGAGATCATTCTGTTGTTTTTGAGATAGCATCCAAGTACTGCATTTCAAACTCTTATTTTGACTATAATGGCTTCTCCATTTCTTCTAAGGGATTCCTGCCCACAGTAGTAGATATAATGGTCATCTGAGTTAAATTCACCCATTCCAGTCCATTTTAGTTCATTGATTCCTAAAATGTCTATGTTCACTCTTTCCATCACCTGTTTGAACACTTCCAATTTGCCTTGATTCGTGGACCTAACATTCCAGGTTCCTATGCAATATTGCTCTTTACAGCACCGGACCTTGCATCTATCACCAGTCACATCCACAGCTGGGTGTTGCTTTTTGCTGTGGTTCCATCTCTTCATTCTATTCTGGAGAAGGGAATGGCAAACCACTTCAGTATTCTTATCTTGAGAACCCCGTGAACAGTATGAAAAGGCAAAAAGATAGGACACTGAAAGATGAACTCCCCAGATCAGTAGGTGCCCAATATGCAACTGGAGATCAGTGGAGAAATATGCAGAGTTCAGTTCAGTCAGTTCAGTTGCTCAGTCATGTCCGACTCTTTGCGACACCATGAATCACAGCACGCCAGGCCTCCCTGTCCATCACCAACTCCCAGAGTTCACTCAAATTAATGTCCATCGAGTCGGTGATGCCATCCAGCCATCTCATTCTCTGTTGTCCCCTTCTCTTTCTGCCCCCATTCCCTCCCAGCATCAGAGTCTTTTCCAGTGAGTCAACTCTTCGCATGAGGTGGCCAAAGTATTGGAGCTTCAGCTTTAGCATCAGTCCTTCCAATGAACATCCAGGACTGATTTCCTTTAGAATAGACTGGTTGGATCTCCTTGCAGTCCAAGGGACTCTCAAGAGTCTTCTCCAGCACCACAGTTCAAAAGCATCCACCATGTCAAATGCTGGGCTGGATGGAGCAAAACCTGGAATCAAAATTGCCGGGAGAAATATTGGTAACCTCAGATAGGTAGATGACACCACCCTATGGCAAAAAGCAAAGAGGAACTAAGGAGCCTCTTGATGAAAGTGAAAGAGGAACATGAAAAAGTTGGCTTAAAGCTCAACATTTAGAAAATGAAGATCATGGCATCTGGCCTATCACTTCATGGTAAATAGATGGTGAAACAATAGAAAGAATGAGAGACTTCACTTTTGGGGGCTCCAAAATCACTGCAGATGGTGACTGCAGCCATGAAATTAAAAGATGTTTTCTCTTTGGAAGAAAAGATATGACCAAGCTAGACAGCATATTAAAAAGCAGAGACATTACTTTGCCAACCAAGGTCTGTCTAGTCAAATCTATTGTTTTTCCAGTAGTCATGTGTGGATGTTAGTGTTGGACTATTAAGAAAGCTGAGCACCAAAGAATTGATGCTTTGAACTGTGGTGTTGGAGAAGACTCTGGAGAGTCCCTTGGACTGCAAGGAGGTCTAACCAGTCAATCCTAAAGGAAATCAGTCCTGAATATTCATTGGAAGAACTTATGCTGAACTGAAACTCCAATACTTTGGCCACCTGATGCAAAGAACTGACTCATTTCAAAAGACCCTTATGTTGGGAAAGATTGAAGACAGGAGACGAAGGGGACAATAAAGGATGAGATGGTTGGATGGCATCACTGACTTGATGAACATGAGTTTGAGCATGCTCCAGGAGTTGGTGATTGACAGGGAAACCTGGCATGCTGCAATCCATGGGGTCACAGAGTCAGAAATGACTTAGTGACTGAACCGAACTGACGCTTATATTGTAACACATTGACTTATTTGCTCCTGGTATATGAGACACAGTATCTGAAGAAGCTTGATGTTTGCGCTAATTTGAAGTTTGCACTAAATGTAACAGAGACATAAATTAAAAAACTAACATGGATTTTAATTTGTAGGTTTTTTGGAGCCCCCTCTGTCTATAAAGATCATAAAAAGAAGAAGTGGTAGAATAAGTGATAGCACTTCATCAGTTCAGTCGCTCAGTCGTGTCTGACTCTTTGCGACCCCATGAATCACAGCATGCCAGGCCTCCCTGTCCATCACCAACTCCCAGAGTTCACTCAAACTCATGTCCACAGAGTCGGTGATGCCATCCAGCCATCTCATTCTCCGTCGTCCCCTTCTCCTCCCGCCCTCAACCTTTCCCACCATCAGAGTCTTTTCCAGTGAGTCAACTCATCGCATGAGGTGGCCAAAGTATTGCAGTTTCAGCTTTAGCATCAGTCCTTCCAATGAACACCCAGGATCGATCTCCCTCAGAATGGACTGATTGGATCTCCTTGCAGTCCAAGGGACTCTCAAGAGTCTTCTCCAACACCACAGTTCAAAAGCATCAATTCTTCGGCGATCAGCTTTCTTCACAGTCCAACTCTCACATCCATACATGACCACTGGAAAAACCATAGCCTTGACTAGATGGACCTTGGTTGACAAAGTAATGTCTCTGCTTCTTAATATGCTATCTAAGTTGGTCATAACTTTCCTTCCAAGGAGTAAGCGTCTTTTAATTTCATGGCTGCAATCAGCATCCACAATGATTTTGGAGCCCAAAATAATAAAGTCTGACAATGTTTCCCCATCTATTTCCCATGAAGTGATGGGACCAGATGCCATGATCTTTGTTTTCTGAATGTTGAGCTTCAAGCCAACCTTTTCACTCTCCTCTTTCACTTTCATCAAGAGGCTTTTGAGTTCCTCTTCACTTTCTGCCATAAGGGTAGTGTCATCAGCATATCTGAGATTATTGATATTTCTCCCAGCAATCTTATAGCACTTCATAGTCTTAAGTAAATTTCACCTGTCAAAATAGCATCCTGGATTGATAAAAATAGATGTGAAAGAAGGGAACACATTTGATGATTAAAACCACATTGTTTTTAGCTTTTAGAGATCAGTTAAGGAATAATAAGTGTGACCTGGAAAGAAGAGCACTCAGATTGCTTGGTTTACTTAGTAAGTGTGTGTGTATGGGAGAGAAGGTAACGTGAGACTAAAGGTATTTACTCCTTCAGACCAGTAGATTTCCATTTGTTTTAATAAAAGAGGCAATTTAGCAAATAGACACTAGTGACTCATCCAAAATAATGTGCTATCACAGTGAAGAATGACTTTAGTTTTTAAAATCAACTTGATCAAGCCCGTTAAATGATTTGTCACAGTAACATTGCTATCACTTCCCTTTTCCACTCCATGAGGCTAAAAATTCTATAATTGTGTAATGGTGAAGCAGGGGACAACAAAAGACATGGAAGATAAAATGATGAAAATGTAACCAGACAACAAGAAAAGTCTTAAGTTTTCATGTTTAAAAGGGTCAAATTAAATGTAAGTTTCCTCATTTGTTTTAGTTTTCCATCTGGGATATAGCACTGATAATGCTCTACTGGCTTCATGCATTATTAACTAATTAATTAGTTCCTACACTGTGAAAATCTTTGAAATTAAACCTGCCTATGTAAAAGAGCTAAATTTGCAGTTTAAAAGGATAAACCTCTCAGAGCCATTCTTGCATTTGCTTTCATTTTGCTATAATTATAACTTTGGCATATTTAATTTTGAAGGCACTTGCACAACAAGTACTGCTATGAGAAATGTAAATGGACAGTTTAATATGTCCAACTGGGGGGAGATATTTTCAAATGAGTAGACTTTAAGTTTCAGTATTTTAAAGCAGGTCAAGTGGGAAGAATGGAATTCATATATAGTAAACTATAGCATTTATATGTCAACATACTTATAATACATATTAAATAAACTGAATGTGAAAAGAAGAAAGCAAATATGTTTGTTAAACTTTTAGGGACAGATTACAACAAAACAAGGGCAAGACAAGGTTGAATATTGTCAGTAAATATCCGTCTGATCTTTACATATGAATGCATGCAAGTAAACACATATATATTTACCAGAATCTCCCCTAGAAATAATTTGAAAACATGACATCAGGGTTTCGTCTTTTATGTCTAGACTTGACTAAAGATAAGATTCTTTCATCCTTCTGATTAGAATTGTAGAACACTATTAGCAAAAATTTAATTATCAGGTACAGTTATTACTCTAAAAACAAGGGTGATAAATCCATGCTTTTAGACTTACAGGAAATATTTTAGTCAGAAAGCCTGTTGTTTATATAAACTATTCTTCCTAATTAACTAAATAACCACAAGCCACATTAACAAAACCACAGCAATGCAGTAAAGAAAATCTGTGTTTCCAAGTGCCCTCAGGGTCATCTTCCAGACTTTTCCAAATCACTATAATTAAGAGGCAATTGACAGCTCAACTTCTCGTTGGTCATTTTTGATTTGCAAAACTTATTGAATCAATTAACAGAGCTAACATAAGAAGTAAATTTAAAGTAACCATATAAAAGCAAATCTACCAAATCCCTCCTTAAAAAAGTTGGCATTGTGTTATTAAAATAAGAAAGCTTATATTAAATTTTATAATCCTGTGTGTTTTTGTTGTACAATTAAATATAGAATTTCAAAGAAAATACCCTTTCTTCATCACTCATCACATTGTGGTCGTATTAGGTAAACTGTTCCTTTTGATTCGTCAGTTCTTTATGTTTTACCGTTGTGAGTACTCTGGACTGAAAATGTTTTCTCTTCTGTATATCTATATTTATGAGTTATAAATGTATTATGCTTGCATGTGTAAAATAGGTAATGTTCAAACATTAATTCATTCATCTATGATTGCAACAAAAAATTGTCGGGCATCAATTATATCCTAGGCATTATGCTATTTTCCTGTCTACAATGTCAAAAATTGTTTTCAAATTTTCTAGGACTTAATTTGAGAATAAGAAAAATACTTGTTTATAATAATAAAGTGTGGTAATTGCTCTATTAGAGGTTTCTATAAACTGCACTGGGGAAAGAGTTCTCAGTACAGATAGATGACCATGAAGAGCTTGTACGAGTTGTGGGAAATGAGTAGATATATTTTAATGGAGTCAGGGTGGAGGTGAGAGGACTTCTCGGAGCTTCCAAACAAGTAAGTAGCTTAAAATAAGGAATTGCTAACTGATGAACTGTACTTTGTGTTAAGTAATGACATTTTAATACCCTGAAAGCTGCAGGGAATCACCACAGGATTTTTAAATATCTAGTAAAATGATCAGATTTGAGTGTTTAAAAAGTTCACTCTAAGAGAAGGTTAGAGGACGGATTGTACTTGGATCCAGGCTGGAAGGTGACAGCAAAGCTGGTACTTGACATCATTACTTCATGGGTAATGAGTTTTAAATGTAGGTATTAAGAAGTGGGAAAGGGATAAAAGAGATAGGACAGATCATAGATGGCTAGATGGATAGGTGATTGACAGAAAGATAAAAATATAGCTAGCTAGCTAGCTAGACAGATAGGACATAGATATACAAGTTTAAGGTATAAATAAATGTTGATTCAGAAACATGAACTTTGAGATATTTGCATAATTTTTGAACAAAAGCATCTATTGTCATAAAGTTATATGAGGCTGCCCTCAGAGCAAAGGTATGCAGATATTAAAAGCGTCAGCCAAGGAAGACAACAGATTTCTGAGAAAGGTGACTGACATCTCCTTACAGGAGGCTACTGCAGTGGTTAAGAACCCACCTGCCAATGCAGGAGGCACAGGAGACAAGAGGCACAGGAGGCATAGGAGACACAGGTGCAGTCCCTGGGTCAGGAAGATCCCCTGGTAAAGGAAATGGCAACCTACTCCAGTATTCCTGCCTAGAGAATCCCATGTACAGAGCAGTCTGGTGGGCTACAGTCCATGGATCACAAAGAGTTGGACATGACTGATCAAACACACACACACACACACACACACACACAAGTAGTCACACAGGTAGAAGGTAAATTCACAGACGCCAATAGAGGAATTATTTTTGCTAACAGAATTTCTCACAGTAATTAATAAAACCCCAGAGAGGCAATTTCCCACATCTTTCTCAGGATAGTTAGTCCAAACTTTTACTTTTCTACTTGCTGTGATGATCCTACTAGCAAGAGTTCTAAAGTGGTTTGTATTAAGAGCAAAATAGCCTTGAAAATTCCATAACCTGAAAAATTATCCCCTAAAAATAGAGTCTGACTATAAAATTGGAAGATATTATGGTGAGAAAAAAATCCCTAAAATATGTCAATCAATTTATTAGAAACCTAGACACATTATGCTAGACTGATTCTAACAAAAATAAATTTACATTAAACATAATATGATATCTCGGTAGACTTACATTTCTGTGAAATTTAAATTAACAAAATTCATTGCATTCAGAATTATCTTGACTATACCTAAATTGATATAAGAAAGTTGTTATTGTAACTCTCTCAGGAGACATCATCCTATACTTTAAATGTGTGACTGTTTTGTTGAAGACTGTGTCGTGAGAACTAGTCCCAAATCTGGAGGCTTGCTGAGTCCCAGGCTCTTCTGAGCCCAGATCAGAACTTTTTCATTCCTGAGAACAACCCTTAAGCCCCCACTGTATAACCCTTATGGATACTCACTGGCGACAAAGACTTTGGGCTTCCCAGGTGACTTTATGGTAAAGAATCTGCCGGCCAATGCAGAAGACTCAAGTTTAATCCCTGAGTCAAGAAGATCCCCTCGAAAGGAAATGGCAGCCCACTCTAATATTCTCGCCTGGGAAACCCATAGACAAAGGAGCCTGGTGGGCTACTGTCCATGGGGTGGCAAAAGAGTTGGACATGACTTAGCAATTAAACAACAACAACAGAGGGAAGCTTTTCTTCCCACCTTCCCCATCCATGTTTCCCCAAACTACCTGTATATAAAGCTTCCCCCCCGCCCCGATTTCTAAAGGTTTTCATTCTACCATTTACTGCAATGAAACATTATGTTATGAAGTCGCTCAGTCGTGTCCGACTCTTTGCGACCCCAAGGACTGTAGCTACCAGGCTTCTCAGTCCATGGGATTTTCCAGGCAAGACTACTGGAGTGGGTTGCCATATAGGTGACCTTAATCATCGCAAACCAGAGAGATTACAAAGCTATCAAGAACACGCATATTCTTTACAACAATTATGCATGAGAAAAGACAACCTTTGGACACCTATTTATCTGCTTTTTTATGCTACATTTTACACACATGAATCTCTTAAGAGGCTGTCTGAACACACCCATTTTTTTCTCTGGGATCTTGTCACTTTCCTGAAGATGAAGTTGGTGAGGTTTGCTGTGCTCTGGGAAACTACAGAACTGCAGCTTGGGAGGAAGATAATCCAAAATAAGCCAAGTTTCACAAAAAAATTGAACCCATACTTGACCCTGGTCTGTCCTTAATTGCATTAAAGTGATCTGTTGCATATTAGTGAATAAAAGGAAACCCTCTCTGGTGGAAGATAACACCATCAAGATTCTCCACAACTCTCATCAAGCAATCTATCTCAAAAACAAATTAGAAAAATTCAGATCAGTGGGCTTTAATCCAGGGATGCAAGATTAGATTAAGATTTATGAATCTACCAATGTAATTCTCTAAAAAGGAGAAAAATCACACTTATTTCAATATTTCAACATATGCATGAATATAATTTGATACAATTTAAAAACTATTTACTATAAAATCTCTTAGCAAGCAATAAACAAAACCAGACACCCTTTATATGATTAACGAGTTGTTACAAAGACTTAGTAACCTTCACATTTAATATTGAAAACTTTCACTCTGAGCTCAACTATGAGGCAAACATATTGAGTATCGTATAGGATGGTGCAAAAAAAAAAGAAGTCATAAGAATTTGAAAGGAAGAATGAAACAATTATCATATTCAGATGGCAGTATTGGTTATTATTTAGTCACACAGTCGTATCTGACTCTGTGACCCCACGGACTGTAGCCACCAGGCTTCTCTGTCCATGGAATTTCCCAGGCAAGAATACGGGAGTGGGATGCCATTTCCTTCTCCAGGGGATCTTCTCAACCCAGGGGTCAAACTTGCATCACTTGCATTGGCAGGCTGATTCTTTACCGCTCAGCCACCAAGGACCACTGGTAGTATTGGTAATGTAGAAAATAGAAAAGAATATACTGTTTATATTTAAATTTTTGAGTTGGAAAATTTTTTCTAAACAGCGCACAAAAAGCAGGAACCAGAAAGGGAAAAAGAATGATGACTAAATTAAGAACTTCTGATCATCAAAAGACATCATGAAATGAATTAAAAAGCAAGCAACAAAATAGGAAGAGGTATTTGCAACAAATCCACGATAAAGTTCTCTTAGCGAAAATATATAAAAGAACCCTATTTTATAGTTAGTCAAAGTCAGACCATTTAATTGAAATCAGCAAGAGGGTTGATTTACTTAGAGGAAGAGGGCACAAAACATAAGAAAATGTCCTTGATCTCATGAGCCATCAAGAAAATATAAATTAAAAGCAAGACAATTTAATTAAAAGACACCAGTACACCCACCTGAATGGATAAAACTATAGGTGATAGAAACCAATAATGACATTGTTATTCATGTTCCATCTCTATGTATGGCATGGATACCAAAGTGTGTTCACTTTATGGAAATATTAAGAACTACAGAGCGATGATCTGTGCACTTTTATGTATGTGTGTGCATATGCACATTCTCAGTCATGTCTGACTCTTTGTGACCCCATGGACTGCAGCCTGTCAGACTCCTCTATTCATGGGATTTTGTTTATATCTTATATATCAATAAACATTTTAAGAAAAAGTTACAATTGAGAAATCAAGTGGCAAGCATGGCTCTAGATGAGATTTGAAATTGATTATAGAAAATTTATATTGATAGGAAAGAAGGCTTGTGAAATTCCAGTCATTCTCCTGAAAGAAGATCTGGGCTTAGATTATAGACAGTGAGAAAAAAACAAAAGTGAGAGTGCCCTGCAGAGAACCACAACTAGAAATATCCACAGAGTGTATATCAGGAATGCAGAAACCCAGGACTTCTTGTGATGGACATGGAAGCTGTGTGGCATAAGAAATTTCAAGAGAAAGATTTTGTGCAGGAAAAAATAACTGAGAAGAGGAAAGGTGAGCATTTCGTTTTCCCATTTAGGGTGTAGTTTCCAATGGATTCTCATTTCCCATAATGTTAGTGCTAGGTGCTTATACTTTTTGCATAAGTTGGGGGTGAGATCTAAAAAGTAATCAGGCAAGAGTGGAAAGAAACAGTATTTGAAGATGTTTGTTCAATTTTTTTTCCCATAAAATAATGCAGACTTCTACTGATCTAGCTTTATGTGGCACGTCTCCTTTCATTAGTTCTGAAGCTATACTTCTGTGTTTCTGTATAAACCAAATACATAAAATGAACTAACTAAGTGACTGAGGTAGCTATGTTTTTTTTAAGTGTTGACAGTTTTTAAAAGAAAATTCTTAATGGAAACTAGTCATTACCATCCTTTATTAATAAGACAGTTTCTACAAACCACAAGGCAATAATCCAAATTCTCCATTATAAATAATATACAATTCTTTACAAGCCTGAAATCTGAATGCATTTGCAAAAACCACCCCCAAAGACCTCCTGTTTTCAAATCCTAATCAGACTTTTTAAAAAGCTTCTTCAAGTTAAATAATATTTTACATTAACCTCAAGATTTCATCTGCTTCTTTGTTTGTGAACCCTTTTTAATAATATTAAAGTACTGGAATTTATCAAGCAGTTGAAATAGTCTAAGTAGTCTTGTTCCTTAACCATAATTATAGCAGCTCATGGGATTGGTGCAGTGCCAATGCAGGAGATGTGGGTTCGATCCCTGGGTCAGAAAGATCCACTGGAGTAGGAAATAGCAACTCACTCCAATATTCTTGCCTGGAAAATTCTATGGACAGAGGAGCCTGGAAAGCCACAGTCCATGGGGTCACAAAATATTGAAAATGACTAAGCACAAAGTGTTTAATTTATCCTTAAAGTTTTGTTTACATCCTAGGAGAAAACGTTCACTTTATGACCATTTGAAACTGACAAACTGCATTGAAGGTATTCATTCATTCAACTATGATTTATTTATTCACTGTAGACAGGCAGATGATAGGTAGATAGATGGCTAGATTCTAGATAGGTAGATAGATAGATACTAGAAAATATGTATTGATCAACAACTATGTACCAGGGACTAAGGCTATGATACAGTCCATACCCCCGGCAGTATTGACAGTGTTGTCATCTCTCTGTCAGTTTATTATTAGAGCATCTTAACTTAACATCTACCATGTATCTGGGCCTAAACAGAAGTTCAATAAATGTTTATATATTTAAGGAGTCTTAGAATGAGAGGAGAAATCTAAGAAGTTTTGTGACTAAGTCAAAGAAGATTAAAAAAAAGAAAAAAAAAGTAAATAAACATTGCTTGTTATAGTCTCTAATACTGTTTTAAAAGAAAGTCCTTATTCACATATACCCTTTAGGTATTATCCAAGTTAATTCAGAACTAATATCACAAATACTTGATATTTGATTATGCATAATTAAATAATATTCTTGAGATTTATATAAAATATGGTTATTAGAAAAATTCAATTATGCATGTTGGAAAGAATGAGATTTCCATAGAATGGTAAACTTTGTTTGTTATGACTGAGTAATATGACCAAGACATGTGCTAAGAACTGGGTATTCCTGGGTCACCAAGGCATGGTTTTGCCAGATGATTTGGCTGCAGAAAATCCAGCCAACCATAATTTATGGTGGATTTGACTGTATACTCATCTCAGTCTTTTGTTCTGCTAAGGCTGGCTCCAAATCAAGTGGTAAACAATTAAACAAATATACCACCTACCAACTTAGCTGGGCAAACTCTTATAATTATACCATTGACCCTAAAAAAGGCAAATTTAAAGACATAATTGCCTTCAAGGGATCTGTAGTCTGTCAAAAGGAGGAACACACATGGTCTACAAAAGAAAATAATTTAAACCAAAATGTCATCAGCACTGAGGCCTTTATATATTTTGTGGGTTTTTTTCACTGAAGCAGGAAGAGTATTACAATTTGTAACATATTGGTATGATTATCTTGAACTGAGTTGATCTTTGCTGAAGAAACCTGATGCTGCTCTTTCTTTGTATGTGAGGATTTCACTGTTCATATAGGGAAAATCCATTTGAGTCCTATTTGTCAAATTTTAGTATATACAGGGCAAACTATGTAATTGTATAAGTTTTTCTAATGAAAGAAAAGAACTTAGGCTCTAGTGTTATTACTAGAAAAGGAAGAGTCAAAGAAGGCTGCTGCTGCTGCTGTTAAGTCGCTTCAGTCGTGTCTGACTCTGGTAGACCCCATAGACAGCATCTGCATACAAATATACAGTAGTGGAAAAAATATAGCTACATAAAAGAGACAAAATCTTCTGGTTTTTGGATTTTGTTGTTTAGTTGTTAAGTCATGCCCAATTCTTGCCATCCTGTGGACTGTAGCCCCCCTGGCTCCTCTGTCCATGGAATTCTCCAGGCAAGAATACTGAAGTAGCTTGCCATTTCTTTCTCCAAGTTTTTATATGATGTCTATTTAAAAAAAAAAAAGGATCTAGGTTAAATCTTTATAATTAATTACTCCTGATAAGCAATAGCTGTTGGATCTTTGCTTGCAAATTTTTTGAAAAAATTAGGCCATATTTCTAAAAGTAGAATGCTTATTTCTATAATATTATTAACACAACATTTAGTTTAATCACAATAGTATTTGGAGAAAAATTACTTGGTTTACAATAGTAAGATGTTCTGGAAAACACTGACCATCTGTGTTGTCTGTTGTTCAGTCACTAAATTGTATTCAACTGTTTTAAATATGAACTGTAGTCCACCAGGTTCCTCTATCCATGGGGTTTTTCTAGGTAAGAATACTGGAGTGGGTTGTCATTTCCTTCTCCAGGGGGATCTTCTGGCCCAGGGACTGAACCTGTGTCTCCTGCATTGGCAGGAGGATCCTTTACCACTGAGCCACGTAAGAAGCCTTAGCATCTGTGAGTCTCACTTGAAATAGTCGACCTTTACACTTTTTGTAATGAGAAGGATTTATCTAGTTAGCAATTAGTTTTGGTGAGTGTTAGGGAACCTGAAAGTAAGTGAGAGCCTACTGTCCTGTTTCAGAAAAAAAGAAAAGCAGAAAGATATCCAAGTAGTTAGGCTACCCTCCCAATATAAAAACTGGAGTTACAATTACTAACATCAATTCAGATCCAAGCAAAGGTGACTATTTTTAGTGGAGACACTTTTAGTAAAATAATCATGTACAGATCTGAGCTAGAGATGAAGCCCTTTATTTCACAGGTAAACTCAGCCTTGAAGCAGCTGTAACTGGCTGGAAGCATAAAGCAAAGTGAGCCAGAGTTCATGAGAACCTTGGTCTCCTATCTCCAGGGGTCCTGTGGATTGTTGTCTGTGACAATACTTTCCCTTCCTAATTATCAATGTGTACAACTACATTTTTAAATTTTAAAATACTATTTCTCCCTTTTTCTTAGTATGATGGGAAATATAAAAACATAAAACCAAAGAAAAAGTCATACCTCTCCTAAAGGTTTATATTTTAGAACAAACAAATGTTATTTTTAAATGAACAATTATTATACTTATTTGTTTCCTTTGTTGATATGTTGGTATGTCAACTGCTTGACAGTAGGCACAGCCCAAGAAAAGCCATATACTTAGCTACCTCTTCTCTGCAGGAAAACCTGTGAATTGGAGCCTTCCATATAGGGAGGGAGGGACTTGCCTTTCTTAAAATGGTTTGACTTCAAGACAATAATGAGCTAGATTAAAAAAAAAAGTTGGAAAAAGTCTATAAGCAGACTTGGGGTAGCTAATTATAGATTTTTTAAAAGATATATTTCAAAGATAATCATAAAAATTGCTTTGTGGAGATAGCTAGATTGTGCCTTCTAGCACCGATACAAAACATCAAGAATAGATTTTGATTTTACATTCATATTAGATTCTGGGGCTTCAGTGCTACTATAATTCAAACTATAATGATGTAAAAGAGTTCAATGTAATATTTGTTCTGATAGTTTCATAACCTATTACTCAGCTATTAACCCAATAAAAATTGAATGAATTAGAATTAATTCATCAAATGAAAAAGAGATGAAATCTTCATTGTGTCCAACTTTCCTATAAAGAAAATGGACCTCAGTAAGAAAAGATATTCTGGGATAGCAAATATGAATTTTGAAATTGAGGCAATGATTGGCCAACTTGAAATTATAAAAAAGAAACTAAAGTGGTTTTTAAGACTTAGGCATGTGTCATAACCTTATTTTGCATGATGATTAAGGTCTACATCTACATATACAATAATATACATATATAATATTTTATATAAGTAATATACATATGTCATGAACTATAAATATCTATCCACATAATATATTACATATTCTATTTGGTACATATGTTTGAGTTGAATTATTTATCATTCATACAGAAACCTATATGTAACTTGCCTACACTGATATACACATATAAACAAACCATTACATATATTACAGAGGTATTACTATGAAGGCAATACTAATTTCCTTCAAGCATCTAGTTATTTAGGTAAAAATCATCTTTGAGGTTCTGTTATAAAGTCATCTTTTGTTGAGCATTTTATCTGAAAAATGAGGCTAATATAGTGTCTCAACAAAGAGATAAACATTTGGAGATAGGTCAAACAAATTTAAACTTTTACTTTTATTAATTATTCCCTTGATACTAATAATTAAAAATTATTTTTGTTGCAAGAGAATAAAAAGGATATAATTTAATGGTTCTATGAATATATATTTATATATCTTTTACATTAAAATTTCTAAATCTAAACTACAAAAAGCTCTTTCACTTAACCCAAAGTATACCAGATATTCTTTTTAATATATAGAAAACTAACCATGTTCTCATCTTCTCAGACATTAATATCATGTCACCCCTTAGATAAACAATGATAGTGTAGAGAAGGAAAACATAAATTCCCTCTACCCTCTTAGGTATTTTACCTGGTCCCTGCAAATTAAATTGACAAAAGATAGATAAACAGAAGAAAAGACATATAAAATGTGCAGAAGAAAAGACATACAAAATGTATTAACATTGCTTTGTTTATGGGAGCACCACAGCAAGAAGTGAAAATCCTAAGAAGCAGTTAGGTTTGGGGACTTAAATACCATATTAACAAAAGGCAATAGATTGTGGAAAAGTGACTAGACAAACGAAAAGGGAGTTTGAGCCCCTAGAGGCAATTATGGGAATGTCCATAGTAAGTGTATGGTAGATAGGGTTGTTTAGTAAAGTTTGTTATCCAGACTCAAGTTATTTGGGGTAATAATTCTTCCCAGAGTCATTCTCCTCTTTCTGGTATGGGAAAGGGAGATATCTTTACAATTAGAAATTTATATCACCTTTTTAATAGGGAAAAGTATTCTCTGCTTTTAGACAGAAAGGGGGACAACAGAGGCTCTCCTGTGTCTGCTGTTTCTTAGTTGCCTTTAGTTCAAAATAATCCTTTTGCATTTGGGAGCATATTTGGGAATGATATATTCTAATTCCATTCAACAGTAACCTTTCTCATCTGTTTCCCACCTTAGTTGTGTATGTGAACAGGCAGAATAAAGAGGGATGGAAGAAAAAAGAAAGAAATTCACAAAACAAACTACTGGTTCCTTTAATACAATTACCAGAAGAAAAATGTCTCCTGTTTTTGAGATTATTTATGGGCAATTTTAGCAAACCATTTGTTTTTATGTAAGGATGGCCAATAGAATTCTTTTTTTTTTTTTTTTTTAGAATTCTGTTTTCTTTCCTTTCCAGTTGATTATTTATTGTCACAGATAAACATTACTACCTGTGCTCTTTCACTTCATTCTCTATATTTTATGTAAGTAATATAATTATCTTTCTCAATAAGTAAATAGAAATTAAAAATGCACAGGAATCCTTTGTACCCACTCTAATCAAAATTAGAATTTAAACTGATCCTTTATCAGTGAACTCTATTATACATGATTCCATAAAGCTTCATTTATTGACATATATTTAAAATTAGTTTGGTAGATTAACTTAAAGGAAAGGATCATGCTAATTATTTTTAATCCGTGGATGCTTGCCTGTCTTCATTTGTGTCTATTTTGCATGTATTAAATCAGTTTGCAAATATTCTTATTTGTAAAATGTTGATTCTATAAATTCAAATTATTTAATAGGAAAAAATTTCATTTGGGAACTTAGAAGAATGCACATTATTTCTTTCTCTATCTCTCTTTTATTTTCAAGTAAAAAGGAAGAAAATGCGTGCCTTTAGAGAGAGTTGCTGTCAGTGCTAGTTTTTGGAAAGTTCAAGTCACACAGTACGACTTTCCTAATAGCTGCTTTCAAGAGTTATGATTGATTAGGGCTTACTAAAAATTCCAGTGTCAGTTGCAGCCTTAAAGGCAACAATTCCCCTGTATTTGTAAGAAAAACACTCTAACTCTTCAGATCTTGACATTCTTTTCTCTCATCTTGAGGAGAAAGGTAATACTGTCTCTATCAAAAGCATTGCATGAACTGGTTGTAATTTTTAGCCTTAAGTTTATTCATATTTTTTCCACAAATAACTTCATTTTTTCACTAAAAAAAAGTTTCCAAGAAATAAGTGAGAATTATAGCACCACTGAAAAAATCAAGGTTTTATTTATCTTAATCTGAATGTCAAGTTTTTTGGGGGGGTGGGGGAGAAAAAATTTGGTAGGCGAGTTTGAGGGTTTTTGGTGGCTATTACTGTTTTCTTTGGAGTTTTTGTTTTGTTTTTTGATCAGTCTTCCTGTATCTCTTAAAGTTCTACTTCATTTTCCTGAAGAAAAACATGGACAAATTATTATTATTAAAGTTAAAACAGACTTTTCTAATGTAAAAAAAAAAACTTACTAATAACGAAGCAAGTTATTTAGCAAACTATTAGGGACTGGCAAATTAATGACTGTCAAGGTGTATTAATGAATTAGATCACTAATGACATGAAAAATAAAAAGTGAAGAAAAAAGCTGGTACTGTGATTAAATAGAAATTGCCAGCGGGAATCTATCAAATTTAATTATAGAGTTTGAATTTTTCCAATTTGAAAAAAAAATTGACAAACAAGAAAGCTTTGGGATCAAACTCTCAATGTAGTTACTTTAGATGGAGACAGAAAAATTGAGAGCAATTATGCAAGCAGCACCATAAAACAAGGACATTGCTCTGCTACTGAAAAACTTTGCTCCTTACTATACTGTGAATTTACAAAAATTTTACTGTTTTAATGATGCTATGATTCTAATGATGATCTCTTGAGAGGTTAAGCTAGTTCTTATATTTAACAGAAAGTAGAATTACAGGAGGACATGGAACTACAAATAAATTACCACTTAAAGTTATTTCATGAGTTGAAGAAAGCAGATTCTGGAGTATTTATCTAAGGTAAAGTCTTCTTCAGATTACCCAGGGATTAACATTCAGAATGAAAAAAAAAAAAAGACAACAAATGTTAAGCCTCTTCTTCAACAATTGTGAATTGCCAAAGTGCAAAAAACTTCATACATAATAATGTGGTCTTTTCAGGGTTAAGAATATCTTTATTAAAAAACGCTTTTTTTGTTTTCTATAATGGGAATGGTGCTTTCTTAATACTAAGGAAAATTCATTCTATTAGAATCCAGGGGCTGGAATGGAGCTCGTAGATAATTTTCATGGACCGAATCTTAATTCCCATTAGGTTAGGGAAAAAAAAAACTTGTTCATGTTGATAATGTAGTTTTACTGCACATGTGAATAAAACTGTAAATAAGTCTAGTCTGAGAAATATCTAATATGTTCCTTAAAATCAGAAAATATTTACTAATACTCTAATTCATGTGTAGAACTTATTAATGCTCAGATTCTGCCTTACAGCAAAACAAGACCAGGAGCTGACTGTGGCTCAGGTCATGAACTCCTTATTGCCAAATTCAGACTTAAATTGAAGAAAGTAGCAAAAACCACTAGACTATTCAAGTATGACCCAAAGCAAATCCCTTACAATTATACAGTGGAAGTGAGAAATAGATTTAAGGGACTAGATCTGGTAGACAGAGTGCCTGATAAACTATGGAAAGAGGTTCATGACATTTACAGGAGTCAGGGAACAAGACCATTCCCAAGAAAAAGAAATGCAAATAAACGAAATGGTTGTCTGAGGAGGCCTTACAAATATCTGTGAAAAGAAGAGAAGGGAAAAGGAAAGATACACCCATTTGAATGCAGAGTTCCAAAGAATATCAAGGAGAGATAAGAAAGCCTTCCTCAGTGATCAGTGCAAAGAAATAGAGGAAAATAACAGAAAGGGAAAGACTAGAGATCTCTTCAAGAAAACTGGAGATATCAAGGGAACATTTCATGCAAAGATAGGCTCAAAAAGGACAGAAATGGTATGGACCTAACAGAAGCAGAAGATATTAAGTGGTGGCAAGAATACACAGAACAACTGTACAAAAAAGATCTTCATGACCCAGATAATCACAATGGTGTGATTATTCACCTAGAGCCAGACATCCTCGAATGTAATGTCAAGTGGGCCTTAGAAAGCATCACTACAAAGCTAGTGGATGTGATGGAATTCCAGTTGAGTTATTTCAAATCCTGAAAGATGATGCTGTGAAAGTGCTGCACTCAATATGCCAGCAAATTTGGAAAACACAACAGTGGCCACAGTACTGGAAAAAGTCAATTTTCATTTCAATCCCAAAGAAAGACAATGACAAATAATGTTCAAACCATCGCACAGTTGTATTCATCTCACATGCTAGCAAAGTAATGCTCAAAATTCTCCAAGCCAGGCTTCAGCAATATGTGAACCATGGAATTCCAGATGTTCAAGCTGGATTTAGAAAAGGTAGAAGAACCAGAGATCAAATTGCCAATATCTGCTGGATCATGAAAAAGGCAGGAGAGTTCCAGAAAAGCAACTACTTTTGCTTTATTGACTATGCCAAAGCCTTTGGCTGTGTGGATCACAACAAACTGTGGAAAATTCTTCAAGAGATGGGAATACCAAATCACCTGACCTGCCTCTTGAGAAATCTGTATGCAGGTTAGGAAGCAACAGTTAGAACTGGACATGGAACAATAGACTGGTTCCAAATAGGAAAAGGAGTATGTTAAGGCTGTATATTGTCACCCTACATGTTTAACTTATATGCAGAGTACATCATGAGAAACTCTGGGCTGGAGGAAGCACAAGCTGGAATCAAGATTGCCGGGAGAAATATCAATAACCTCAGATATGCAGATGACACCACCCTTATGGCAGAAAGTGAAGAAGAACTAAAGAGCCTCTTGATGAAAGTGAAAGAGGAGAGTGAAAAAATTGGCTCAAAGCTCAACATTCAGAAACTAAGATTGTGGTATCCGGTCCCATTACTTCATGGCAAATAGATGGGGAAACAGTGGAAACAGTGTCAGACTTTATTTCTTTGGGCTCCAGAATCACTGCAGATGGTGATGGTAGCCATGGAATTAAAAGATGCTTACTCCTTGAAAGGAAAGTTATGACCAACTTAAACAGCATATTAAAAAGCAGAGGCATTACTTTGCCACCAATGGTCCATTTAGTCAAGGCTATGATTTTTCCAGTATTCGTATGTGGTTGTGTGATTTGGACTATAAAGAAAACTGAGCGGCGAAGAATTGATGCTTTTGAACAGTGGTGTTGAGAAGACTCTTGCGAGTCCCTTGGACTGCAAGGAGATCCAACCAGTCCATCCTAGAGGAGATCAGTCCTGACTGTTCATTGGAAGGGCTGATGTTGAAGCTGAAACTCCAATACTCTGGCCACCTGATGGGAAGAGCTGACTCATTTGGAAATACCCTGATTCTGGGAAAGATTGAAGGGGAGAAGAAGGGGAGGACAGAGGATGAGATGGTTGGATGGCATCACCGACTCAATGGACGTGAGTTTGGGTAAATTCCAGGAGTTGGTGATGGACAGGGATGCCTGGGGTGCTGCAGTCCATGGGGTTGCAAAGAATCGGACATGACTGAGGACTGAACTGAACTGAAGACATAAAACCTACTATGGAAGAATTAGATACAGGAGATAAAAATAACCTAAACAAGCTAAAATATCTATTTAAGCAAACATAACTTTTCCTTCAAAATTCTTTATGATTCCAATTTAATGTCCTTATAGTGTAATTATATATTTTAGTATAAATATTCTACAAGGATATTTTAATGAACTATCAATAGTAAGGATGTTTTGAGTGAAATTTATTAAATTTTATTTCTACATTAATCGATATATATAATGAGATAGATACACAGCTATATGTGTCAAAAACTTACTTTTGGTACTAGTTAAGCTTTTAGATAAAAAATAAATTATGTCTGACTCTTGTTCCCAAAGGCTATTTAATATCAAACAACTAACTCTACAAATACTTTACTTTTTCATATTATTTATTTCACTTATGTTTGTTTCACTTGAACTTCCTTCTCCTTCCTCCCTTCAAAAAAATAAATTCAGGGATTTATTCAGTTGGCAAAGAGAGTGTAATATTTGAACCAGCAAAACAAAATAAAATAGAAATTTTGCTTTAATTTTTTACATGGTATTAAATAAAAAATTTAATGAATGAATATAGTAATATAACTTGGAAAATATATGTGTGTATATTTTGAACCTATATATAGTCAATGAAAACTTCCAGAAGACCAAACAAAGATTAAGTAAATTTGTTCATAAATACAAATTAGTTTGTAGAATCATAGAATCTTACGGCAGGAAAATTCCTTAAAGATTAATAAGCTCATTCCATACACTGTGGAGTAAATTGTTATATAAATGCTATAATTGAGTGACCATTCTTTCTGCATAATCTCACCTCACAGGAAAAAGCACTATTTTAGTGGCCATCTGGATAAACATTATAAAATCTTTTTTCCTTATGTTTACTTAAAGAAAAATTTCCACTTGTTGATTTTATTAATAGTTCTACCCTCTAGAACTTTCCAAGTTATGCATAACCTCTTTTCTATGGTCTTTCATTTATTTTAAGACAATTTTGTATTTTCTCACACATTTTTCAGCATAAACAATCCAGCTCTTTTAATTACTATGTAAGTCTTTAGAAAAAATCAAGGAAAGTTATATTTAGAGGAAAAAGGCTTATGTATGAAGGTAAAGCTTGATATGTCTCAAAACAATTTGATTGCATCATAAGATTCACAATAATTATCAGCAAATCTGCTTAGTTGTACAAACCTATGTGAATAGCTCCCACTTGTAGAGTGAAGTAATTGAGAACTCCTTAAATGCACATTATGATAGTATCCACCTCCTAAATGCTCACTATCTCAGTATCAATAAAAATGTCTATCATTCTAGGTATTTACCTATTTTACCTGTCATCCAACATCCCAGATGAATTCCTTTCTGAGATTTATCTTCTCTTTAGCCATATGTCACTCCATGAAGACTGAACCACCAGTCACTGGCAAATTTGAACTGTACCCTCCCATTTCTATTCCCATTCTTGAGAGAGATTGTGCTTGGATTTAATTAAGATCTCATCTAGCAAGTTAATCGTTCCTCCTATTTTGTGTCATCTACAAATTTAATAATCATGCTTCATATGTCTTTAGTCATTCATAAGTCATTAATATAAAAAAATGATGGTCTGTAAAGTGAGGCATCCCCATCCCAAGGATTTTACATGATGACTTGAGTTATTGGACTGGAGAAGATAGTATTAACTGACTTTTACTTATCTATTTTTTATTGTAACAATTAAATGATGTTAATTTTTACAAATATTTATCATATTAATCAACTCATAATCCAACTAAACTCTGATGTCATAAAGAATGAGAGTTCTCTAACATAGAGGTTTTGGTGATGACAGCCTGAAGAGTTGATTCATATTTAGTATACTGCCACATATTGCAGTTTGTGTGTTGTAAGTGGATTTCCTCATTATTTAAATGTACAAGTAGCTTAAAAGATTTCTGCCAAAATACTGCAAATGGAAAAACATATTATTTGCAAATGTAAGAAGTAAACAGCATAGCTGATATTCCTCTTCTACTATAACCTTATAATCAAGCACATCACACATATCATGAGACTCAACAAATTTGATAAGAAATTTGCTCCCAAATTCTGTAATCATTGAGAAGATTATATCAAATATAGTTTTATATCCTCAATTGTTGAGAATAAACACAACAATAAATGTACATTGTGTCTTGGGATATTGCTTAATAAAATTAAGTGAAAGCATCACAGATAAAAAGACATTTAAAAAGAATTCAGAACATTATTCATAATATATATTTTGGTTAAAGCAATTCTTACATGTTCATTCATGAATCAAATGTTAATTTGTTGTCTTTATCTGATTCTTGCCAATTTCAGCATTGTATAGGTTTCATATTCAACCTAATTTTAGCCTTGAAATATATGAATCATTTATGTGTGAACAAACACAGAGTGAATTGTTCTGTATTTTTTTATATTCCTTTCTATGTCCCAAACAGAAAAAAAAGTTTGATGATCACCACTTTCAGAAAGTTCCCCCAACTAAATGATAAAGTTCTAAAGGGAAATATTGGTCAGCCAACTACAAATTTTCACAGCAGTCCATATTTATTTTCCTGATAGCAATCGTCTATGAGAGGCTTGCCAAATATTCAGTTGAAACCCAACTAGGTGGAATTTCCTGATTTACTAACTTGTTATCTTAGTGGAAAAATATGCTAATTTAGAACTGTATTGTTCTTATAGGTTATTCTTCTTAAATATTCACAAATCATCTATTTAGTTATCAGGGTCAAGACTGTTCTAGGACATATTATCAAATTCACTGTATAGTTTTCACATATTACTTTTTCCTCTCTGGATTAGGAGAAGTATTTTCTCATTTTTAGTCTTTTATTGTTTCTCTTCTTCACAGTCCTTAAAACATACTACTAAATTGTAATACCCAATTCAGGAAATCTGGATTTATTTCAAATTACCAAATGTATGTTTTAAGCTTTCTTTCTCAGCTGTTTTAGGCTTGTACCCTTTTCAATGTTCATTCCATTTTTCAGTGAAGAAACATTATAACTATGATACAAAGTGCTGAGTAGTCTTACTTTATGTCTTTTCATTGTAGTGTCTAGGCTTCCCTGGTGACTAAGACAGTACAACATCTGCCTCCAATGTGGGAGACCTGAGTTTGATCCTTAGTTGGGAAGATCCTCTGGAGGAAGGCATGGCAACCCACTCCAGTATTCTTGCCTGGAGAATCCCCATGGACAGAAGAACCTGACTGGCTACAGTACATGTGATTGCAAAGGGTTGGACACGACTGAGTGACTAAGCAGCACTGCAGCATTTAATTACATGCCTCGTTCTATTTCCCTGGTTACAAACTCCTTTGACTATTAGTTTGAAAAACAGACACTATTAAAAACGGATAAATAAGTTGGGCAGATATTTGTACTAAATTAAGCAACAGATAATGTCCTCCAAATAATGAAAACATGCTTTCAAAATATAAATATAAATTTCTGGTAAATGAGCAAAGGACAAGAATTGCAATTTTCCAATGAAGATCTATAAATACTAAAAAAAACATAAAATATTCAACATTTCTAAGAACTGGACAGTTACAGATTAGAACAACAAGATATTTTTAAGCCTCAGACTACTCAAGATTTAACAAATTTTTATAATTTATAAGATAGCATTTTAATATCATTGAACAAAAGATGTTCAAAATTCTATATAAGTATAGACTCAACATTGGTTGCCCTAAAAATTCTTCAGTGGCTCAGTCGTGTCCTACTCTTTGCGACCCCATGGACTGCAGCACGCCAGGCCTCCCTGTTCATCACAAACTCCCGGAGTTTACCCAAACTCATGTCCATTGAGTTGGTGATGCCATCCAACCATCTCAACCTCTGTCGTCCCCTTTTCCTCCCACCTTCAATCTTTACCAACATCAGGGTCTTTTCAAATGAGTCAGCTCTTCGCATCAGGTGGCCAAAGTATTGGAGTTTCAGCTTCAGCATCAGTCCTTCCAATGAACACTCAGGACTGATCTCCTTCAGGATGGACTGGTTGGATTCCTTGCAGTCCAAGGGACTCTCAAGAGTCTTCTCCAGCACCGCAGTTCAAAAGCATCAATTTTCAGTCATGTCCGACTTAGCAACCCCATGCTAAGGACTGATCTCCTTCAGGATGGACTGGTTGGTTTCCTTGCAGTCCAAGGGACTCTCAAGAGTCTTCTCGAGCACCGCAGTTCAAAAGCATCAATTTTCAGGCATGTCCGACTTAGCAACCCCATGCACCCAGGTTTCCCTGTACTTCACTATTGAGGATAATGTCTAAGTTTCTGGGCTACACACCAGGGAAGACAGAAGTTTGGTTTAGTGAGATAGATCATTTATGAGATGAAGGAAGTTTTCCGGGGGAGACAATATATTCATTTGAGGGATATAGTGCGGCTGAAGTGGTGGTGCAAGCAAACATTCAAATGTGCAGTTGAGTTTGATACACGAAGATACCATTTCTTTGCTGTTTATCATTTATCCTTCTGGGGGCTTCCCAGGTGGTTCCGTAGGTGAAGAATCCACCTGCAATGCAGGAATGCAGGAAATGTGGGTTCGATCCCTGGGTCTGTTGGGTCCTCTGGAAAAGGGCATGGCAACCCACTCCACTATTCTTGCCTGGAAAATCCCATGGACAGAGGAGCCTGGTGGGGTCACAGAGTTGGACACAAATGAAGAGATTGGGCATGCATGCACAACTGTTTCCCTCTCAGAGATGCTTCTAACTATATATCTTTTTTCAAAATATCCACCGCTTTCTGATATCAAGTCACATCATGCCTGAAAATGGAGCAGCTTTTTATGCATCACCATAAGCTGTTCTAAACCTGAGTCTCCTATGTAGACCTCAGGTAATTGCTCTCAAACAGAATTTCCATGAAATCTTATAGGTTATTCAGTTTTCCTAAGAAAAAACCTACTTGAAGAATAGACAGTGAAATGTGCACTGAAAATAAATTTACTAAACAACTTCTCTCTTCTTATTGTTTCTTTTCTTCTGACTCCTGATGGTTCTCTGAGTTTTCATAACCTGCTCCCCAAAGCAGCTGTTGCATCCTGTAGATGTGATCCTATTAGAGAGAAAAGCAGCTTCAAAGGATCAGATGCTAATGCCCACGAAGTATGGCTTTTCACTTTGCTTCAGGTTTTTATGTTATTTTATTTCTTGAGAATAACTAAAATTTTGAGACTGGCATGAATATGGAACATAGAGCTCTGCCTATGTGTAAAATAAATTGAAGATTTCATTTTAATGAGGGTTTAGTGTCATTTTCATAAACACACAAACACACATAAGCATAACAAACCCTCTTTATAATGTGACAACCAGAATGCAAATTAAACTAATAATAAAAAATGTAGACAACTTTGAATTAATGAGAGTATCTTGATGATCAGTTTTCCTATTAGCCATATTTTGCTTTAAAGTAGAGAAAACAGAATCTCAACGGGAAAACCTTATTTATTTCTCTAAAATGACTACTGATCCATAGCTCTACACTATTTAGTTGACACTTAAAGTATCTCAGCAGTATAATTATTCCTTTGTTTAACAAATATCAATTAAGGAGACATGATCATGATAAATTCATCAGCCAACCACATGTTTCCTGCCATAGTTTATTTGAATCCCTCTTTAAACGATATTACTCAGTACAGATTTTCTGTGTGATAGAGCTCACTGTGATGCAGGTGATTAGTAATGTCAGAGCTGCTCTCGCATTTACTTTATTCTAGAATAAAAAATAAGTTACACCATGCAAACACACAACTGAGAGCAGAGGCCTTTTCCTTAAGCTTAGCTTTGGAGTTGATTTGGCCTATTACATGCCTTATTGCATTTGTTCAGATTGTTGTATAACTCAGTTTGCTATTATCGCTTCTGTTCTGCTGAGAATATTCAGACAGTGTAATTTACCCTTTGGTGCCAGCGACAGCATGAATAATACGCTGTCTAGAATACAACAGGAAGAAAATCATCTTCATCACTTTCCTGGAGTCTTTCCTTAGGCTGCCACCCTGGTTATTCAGGCTGCCTCCTGAACATGCTGCATGCTGTGGTCCCCAGGGACTAGGCTTTAGCCTGGAGGCAGGCTCCAGGTTTCTCTGACTGCTCACAGCTCCTCTTCCTTCTCTGCTAGGACATGACATGCACCAGGAGCAAACTAAAGACATTCATAACAGTGGGCAAAGTTCGGTGGGAGAAACAAAACTACGTAGTAAACAATAGGACAGATGAAGGACATAAAGCTATTCTTCCTTATGGTCACCTTTTCCTCTACTGGTTTGTAGCTCATGAAGTTAAAGGGGTAGCATGGGAATAGAGCTACTTCCTGCTAGGGATGCCACCCTCACATTAGGAGGACAAACAGTGCAGTGGTAGGGGGTGCTGTAGACCATCTCTGCCTTGGGTTTCAAGGGAGAAAGTTTTTTGTGGTCTCTTTCTTCTTATACTCAAATGGTTAAAAACCAGAGGAACAAATAAGAACAGATGAGATTCTTTCTGAGGGCTGCTGCTAAAGTCTTCCTTTTTTTCAATTGGGGGATAATTGCTTCGTAATGTTGTGTTAGTTTCTGCTGTACAACAGAGTGAACTGTCTATATGTATACATATATCCCCTCCCTCTTCAATCTCCTATCCCACCTTCCTACCCTGTCCCATCCATCTATGTCTCATAGAGGACCGAGCTGAGCTCCCTACACTATACAAAAGGTTCCCACTAGTTATCTGGTTTACACATGGCAGTGCGCATACATCGATCCCAGTCTCACAGTTCATCCCACACCTCCTTCTGTGTCTACATGTCTGATTCCTATTTCCATATCTCTATTCTTGCCCTGAAAATAGGTTCGTCTAAACCATTTTTCCAGATTCCACATATATGTGTCAATACACAATATTTGTTAAACAAAAATAAACAAATGAGACCTAATTAAACTCAAAAGCTTTTGCACAGCAAAGAAAACCATCAGAACAGATCAGATCAGTCGTTCAGTCGTGTCCGACTCTCCGCGACCCCATGAATCACAGCACGCTAGGCCTCTCTGTTCATCACCAACTCCCGGAGTACACTCAAACTCATGTCCACAGAGTCGGTGATGCCATCCAGCCATCTCATTCTCGGTCGTCCCCTTCTCCTCCCGCCCCCAACCTTTCCCAGCATCAGAGTCTTTTCCAGTGAGTCAACTCGTCGCATGAGGTGGCCAAAGTATTGCAGTTTCAGCTTTAGCATCAGTCCCTCCAATGAACATCCAGGATTGATCTCCTTTAGAATGGACTGGTTGGATCTCCTTGCAGTATAAGGGACTCTCAAGAGTCTTCTCCAACACCACAGTTCAAAAGCATCGATTCTTCGGCGATCAGCCTTCTTCACAGTCCAACTCTCACATCCATACATGACCACGGGAAAAACCATAGCCTTGACTAGACGGACCTTGGTTGGCAAAGTAATGTCTCTGCTTTTTAATATACTATCAAGGTTGGTCATAACTTTCCTTCCAAGAAAGAAAACCATAAATGAGACCAAAAGACAGCCCTCAGAATGGCAGAAAATATTTGCAAATGAAGTGACTGACATGAGATTAATCTCTACTCTAAGTCTTTGAAGAAATGAGAAGAAGGAACCTCACCACTCCTGTTGTCTAGGTCACTAGAGTAAAAAGAGATCTAGGTGGTAAAACAAGAGAGTTTAACAGTCTCAGAACAATAGGAAGACAGGAACTGATAACTTCTGCTATATTTCTAGTGCTAAGCATACACAGCACCTAGAACACTGCAGGAACTCAGTATGTTTTTATTTAATTAATCATATTATCTGGTTGTGGGTTCATCAGTTAAATAGTTAATTGTCTGCTATATGCTGAATTAAATCTGTTTCAGAAGGAGGGTATTAAGTGAATGAATATAAATCATTGGAATATTGGTATTTCTGGCTCTAACTTATTATACTCAAATGGTTAAAAACTGACTATGTCTAACTGACACAACTTATCACCTGAAAAGTAAATGTTAGCTAAACTGATCATACAGGGAAGAGTGATGACTCTGAAACATGTTAGCCATCCTCCAACCAAAGATGAACAGTTCCCAATCAGAAATGTATGTTTTGCCTCCTCTTGTTAGTTATGATAAAAGTAGGCACTATTTTGTAAAAGTAAAGTAAGACCTGTAACCCTTGACCAAACCATCACATGAACTTAAGCAGAAAAGTTTATCACTTATATAGTGTGAAAAGGATGCTGGTGAAAGTGTCCATCCCCCAATATTTTTCTTGACAACTATCAACTTGCCTGTAATTCCACAACTACAGATTTTTTCACTTTAGGTAGTGATTGTTTTGGTTTTCAAATGTCCTGTTTTATAATGTCAAGACCTCAAATTGTTATTAGACAACCTCTTATTTGGAGGATGGCCTTTTAGGAGTGATTAACAGTGAGAGAAAACTGATTCTATGCGACTGTTTCCATTTTTGCAGGGGCCTTTAATTGGCCAGTGAGGTACTGATAATTCCATCTATGTTTTCTGGCATGTTTTATATTTATTTTTTGGACTATCTTAGATAATTATGAAGCCCAGTCCTTTTTTAAATCCTTAAATAATAGCATAGTGTAAAAACATCAAAATATCTAGATAAATAAAAAACTATTTGATTTGTGATTTCAGCTTTATAGATTTTTAAGAAGTAGAAGGTAATTTAGGGTTTGTCATACAGTCATTGCTTCTAGGGCTTTTCATTAAATTCAAGTATAGTATGTTGTCTAGGTGCTTTATTTTGGGGCTTTTCTGACAACTCGGTTGGTAAAGAATCTGCCTGCAATGCTGGAGACTCCAGTTTGATTCCTGGGTTGGGAAGATCCCCTGCAGAAGGGATATGCTACCCACTCCTGTATTCTTGGGCTTCCCTTGTGGCTCATCTGGTGAAGTATCCACCTGCAATGCAGGAGACCTGGGTTCCACCCCTGGATTGGAGAGATCTCCTGGAGAAGGGAAAGGCTTCTCACTCCAGTATTCTGGCCTGGAGAATTCCATGAACTGTATAGTCCATGGGGTCGCAAAGAGTCAGCCATTACTGAGAGACTTTCACTTTTAGGTGCTTTATTTTACGAATAAAGCAAATAAAGTACATAGAGATTGTTGTTGTGCTTGTTTAGTCACTAAGTTGTTTCCGAGTCTTTTTGTGACCCCATGGACTATGGTCTGCCAGGCTCCTCTGTCTGTTGGATTTCCAGGCAAGAATACTGAAGTGGGTTGCCATTTCCTTCTCCAGGGGATCTTCCCAACCCAGGGATCAAGCCCACATTTCCTGCTTGGCAGGTGGATTCTTTACCACTAAGCCACCAGGGAAATCTGTGTAGAGATTAAGTCATTACTTTAACTTTGTATAGAGAGAGGCTGAGCCCATGGCAAAACTAGATCAAGAATTGACAGAGGAGGAAGGAAGTTTTCTTCTGAGTCTCCCAGTTTCAGTCTCCCTTTCTACAATTTTCTCCTATTAAAGATTACTAAGTTTAGTGTACTAGGATAACCATTCTCTTCTTATTCCTGTTCTTCCACTACAGTTATTTGCAGTGGTAAGAGTGAATGATAGTTGCTCTGTCATGCCTGACTCTTTGCAACGCCATGGACTGTATGTAGCTTGCCAGGCTCCTCTGTCCATGGAATTATCCAGGTAAGATTACTGGAGTGGGGTGCCATTTCCTTTTCCAGCCATAGTAAGAGGCCGCATGGATATCTCTCTGTTGCCAGTAGCAACTACTTATCTTTCCTGGCTGCTTGATTTTCTGTTTGGAGCCCAAAGACCTAAAAAAAAAAAAAAAAAAGAAGAAGAAGAAAATTTGCAGCTTGGGTTCATAACACTTTCAATTAGCCTGATTGTTATTGTTTGTTCAGTCACTCAGTCATATCTGAGTATTGGCAACCCCATGGACTGCAGCATGCCTTCCCTGTCTCCTGGAGTTTGCTCAAAGTCATGTCCTTTGAGTTGGTGATGCCATTCAACCATCTCACCCTTTGTTGCCCCCTGCTCCTCCTGCCCTCAATCTTTCCCAGCATAAGGATCTTTTCCAATGAGTCAGCTCTTTGCATCAGGTGGCCTAAGAATTGGAGCTTCAGCTTCAGCATCAGTCCTTCCAATGACTATTCAGGACCGATTTCCTTTAGGATTAACTGGTCTTATCTCCTTGCTGTCCAAAGGAGTCCCAAGAGTCTTTTCTAGCACCACAGTTCGAAAGCATCATTTTTTCGGCACTCAGGCTTCCTTATGGTCCAACTCTCATATCTGTATGTGACTTCTAGAAAAATCATAACATTGACTATACAGGCCTTTGTAGGCAAAGTGCTATCACTGCTTTTTAATATGGTATCAAGGTTTGTCATCGTTTTTTTCCAAGGAGCAAGTGTCTCTTAATTTCATGGTTTCTGTCACCATTTTGAGCCCGAGAAAATAAAGTTTCTCACTGCTTCCATTTTTTTCCCCCATCTATTTGCCATGAAGTGATGAGACCAGATGCCGTGATCTTAGTTTTTTGAATGCTGAGTTTTAAGTGAGCTTTTTCACTCTCTTCTTTCACCTTCATCAAGAGGCTCTTTAGTTCCTCTGCTTTCTATCACTCAGGTGGTGTCATCTGCATATATGAGGTTATTGAAATTTCTCCCGTGAATCTTGATTCCAGCTTGTGATTCATCCAACCCAGAATTTTGCATGATGTACTCTGCACATAAGCTAAATAAGCAAGGTAACAGTATGCAACCTTGACATACTCCTTTCCCAATTTTGAACCAGTACATTTTTCCATGTCCAGTTCTAACTGTTGCTTCTTGACCTGTATACAGGCTTCTCAAGAGGCAGGTAAGGTGTTCTGTTTCTCCCATCACTTTCAGAGTTTTCTCCAGTTTGTTGTAACCCACACATTCAAAGGCTTTATTGTAGTCAATGAAGCACAAGTAGGCACTTTTCTGGAATTCTCGCTTTTTTCTATGATACAGTGGATATTGACAATTTGACCTCTGGTTCCTCTTTCTTTTCTAAACCCAGATTGTACAGCTGGAAGTTTTCAGTTCATGTACTGCAGAAGCCTAGCTTGAAGGATTTTGAGCATTACCTTGCTATCATGTGAAATGAGTGCAATTAATCAGATTATTTACTGACTCATTTGAAAAGACCCTGATGGTGGGAAAGATTGAAGGTGGGAGGAGAAGGGGATAGCAGAGGATGAGATGGTTGGATGGCATCACCAACCCTATGGATGTGAATTTGAGTAGTCTCCGGGAGTTGGTGATGGACAGGGAAGCCTGGTGTGCTGTGGTCCATGGGGTCAAAAAGAGTTGGACATGACTGAGCGACTGAATTGAACTGAACTGAATCAAATTACAAGAATTCAATTTGTAAAATATTAGAAAAAAGAATGCAAGGGAATGTAGACCTGAATTCTAGGACTGAGTTAACCAGTAGCTATAATACATACCGTAACTTGAATCCTGTCATTTTACCTCACTTTTAATCCTATTTAAAAGATGTAAACTGGGAGCAAGTGATCTTTATTTTTTATCTCTAAAATATCACAGCTTGTCCTAAATGTGACCATTTACACAGAGGCCCAGTATTGAAGATTTATTTCCCCTCTCTCTAATTCAATATAATATTAACTAAATTTAGAGACAGGAAGATGGCATGTGTCAGTCTGTCTGTATCAAGGATATATTTCTCCAACTATAGTTAACTTAAAAAGATTATTATACAATGCATTGGAAAATATCTTCATTTCTCAATTTCATATATTCCCTGATCAAGTAATTCTCAACCTGTTCTCCGAAAGACCCTGAGGTCAGGAGAAAAGAGGTATCTACCAATGCAGACTTAAAAATGTTAAATCATAAAATTTGTCTCAAGTCTTTCTTTTATATCTGAAAAATTGTGTAAATATTGCACTTGATTTGGTGACTTTTTAATGAAAGACAGTGTTTTTAATAATTGCTACCAAGAAAAACCCATATTTCTAAAATGGTATTTATGGTATTTATCCTGAGGCTTTCAGCACCACTGTTGGCTCACACCCAGTCTTTTGCTGTCTTGTGGGGTTACTTAGACCTCATTTTGAGAAGTGTTATATGGACTCTTCTCCTTCCCTTCTGGGACTCCATTCCATGCAGGTCAAGCAGAGAATGGACCATATCAAGTTTATTTTATTTTTTAATCTGAACACCTTGGTAAAAGGAAAATTAATGATAACTAGATTTTTAAGAAAGTGATTATTTTCTAATTTTTTGGAACAATTTAATTGGAATGAACATTAAGTAAATGGGTCAAAATATCAGGGAAGTTTTCAATATTTTATAAAGAAGGATAAGTTGATAATAGCCTGAGAGCAAGGGTATATTAACACAGAAGGAGCTGGGGTTTTAGGAGAATTTCTGGACACTCTGAGAAGAGGGGAGTTGAACAGGAAGGGAAGGTATGCCAACCTCTCTTCCTTCAGAATTCTGCCAAGGCCAAGAACAAACCCAGCTTCTATGTACTAGTGAAAATCAAATGCATTACATACTCTATGCAGACAATATGAAGAGCTATTTTGAAAACCTCTTTAGATAACTCAAGCACTCTAGTGTTGACCAAGGAACATTAAATATTTTACAGAGAGAGAAATACACTGTCATGGTTAAGAGCACAGGTTCTCAAGTTCAACTGACTCACTTCAAAGTCTGGTTCAGCCAATTATGGCTCTCTAACCTTTGATAGTTTTCCTGTTCTCCAGGGGCTTAGTTTCTCATTTGTAAAATGAGGACACTAAAGAGACCTCTCCCCTACAGAGCTGCAAGCGAGGTTACATGAGATGTGACAAATAAAGCATTTAGAATGGTACCTGGTGCCTGACACACAGTTATTAGCATTAGCTGTTATTACACACTGCCTAAAACCCCAGAAATAGGATATAAAAATATATGGCCACTTGTTTGAAAGATCATGTCATGTTTTTCATGAAACTGACATATGCATTTACAGTTTTCCATATTGTATTTGGAGAAAATATGTTTATTTTGAAAACAAATTTTATTAAGGCTTTGATTTGACATAATATAATATAGGAGTACTTCTAGACGTTCTGGAAAATGTTAACTTCATTAATAAGAGATATATTAGTCTGTGAGCCTTCTAAGGGATAAATAGGAACAAGAAACCTCATGATCGTAAAGAACAGGTCTTTATTTAATTAAACAGTGGGCAACTCTGTTACAGCAAGTAAGAGTACACATACATTTTTAAGGACGCATATGGATTCTTGTATAACAATTTTGTGCTCAATGTTATAAATTCTTAAACTTATACATAAAGCATGCATTGAAGGGAATTGTAGAACATTGTCTGAGGACCATATTTATTTTTAAGGTTTTAAAATTAAATGGTTAATGATCCAAGTCTCATTGGTGTATTTAGTACTTTGAATTTCTGCTAAAGAAAATTTAATGGATGCTATTAACTCTGATTCAAGCCTTGTATTAGTGTCTAATATCAGTGCCTCTAAGAACAATGTATCTTTGTCATAAAGCATCTTGGAAGAAAATTTTTATAGCATTCCTCTCAAATTGGTTTTAGTTAGATATTCTAAAGTTGAAATGTTAACCAAAACTGATTTTTTGGAACAGACTTCAGAGTTTCTTTTCCTGTTGGGGAAATAAAATTAGGAGATATATGATTTTAGAGTTGAACATTTGCTTTGAAAATAGAAACAGAAGATGAAAATGTATTCCCTTTTTATATGAAAGGAGTTTGGGCTCTAATCTTATCATCTTTCTGTCTAACTCATGAATTCAATCTGAAATATACTGATTTCATTAAATTGATTACAATTTACCCAAGTTGATATGATTGTTTTTATAATAAATTTGTAGGCTTAGTATGACATCCCTGGTGGCTCAGATGGTAAAGAATCCACCTGCAATGCAGGAGACCTGAGTTTGATCCTCTGGAGAAGGGAGTGGCAACCCACTCCACTATTCTTGCCTGGAGAATTCCATGGACAGAGGAGCCTGGAGTCCTACAGTCCATGGAGTCGCAAAGAGTCAGACACGACTGAGCAACTAAGCACACATCACATAGGCTTAGTATGCTATTTTCCAAAAGTTGAATTTTTAAAACATTATGAAATACATATTTATGTATTTATACCCCAGGAAAGTGAGTTATTTAAATACTAGAACTGCCTGCTAATTTGCTATGTTATTTCTTTTCTTCTTCATATGAATAGTTTTCAAATCCCATTACATAAAATTTTTATTTGCAAGACTGAATACTTTTAGTAAGCTGCTAAAATTGGTTAGAATCTTCAAGCTTAACTTGAATATTATAATATTTTAATTTTATTGCCTTGTAGATAAAAATGTGATCCTAGTTTTCCTTTTTAAATGCAGCTGACTGGTGTAAAATTTAAGAAAGTGAAACGAGAACTCTGCTTAATAATGCTAATTCTTACTTCTTTCAATGATATTGTCTTCTGTAATAGTCATGATAACCTGCCAAACATGTTAGCTTCTCCTTGGTTCCTGACTCTTGACCTACATTTCATTCCATACTGTTAAGGTTAGCATACTTGAGAGTAATTAGCTTAAAATTCTAAGAATATTCATTTATCCCGATTACTCTCCTTGATTATATAGGTAGACCACAGATGTTTGAAGTCTGAATATATACATAGATAAATTTAGAAATTTACTGTATTTTTGAAAATATGATTTTTACTCATATTGAAAATAATAGCCTGTGTTTTATAAAGTGTCTTTTTCTGTGGCACTTACTTATATTCCCTGCCATTTGTGAAGTAGAAAGAATGAGAATATACCATTAATTTCATTTTTTATCAAAATTCATCCAGATTTGTCCAAGTTGACAAGCCCAGCAATTCCAGTGTGGCTTGCAGCTCTTTATTCAAAAGTTTACTCTCAAGCAATTTTAGGTACCATTGTATTTGGTTCTATCAGACACTGTGCTGTTAATATGTCTCATAGATCAGAACACCATACTTATGTTTAAAGCACCAGCCTAGGATGATGGTGAACCAGTTGCCCTATCTATGAACTGAAAGAAATGAGCAAATATAGGAAGACTTTTTATGTCTGTTTGAGCAAGCTTAATGTCTTTAATGCACTCATTTCTGGAAAAAAAAAAACATGTAAATAACTATAATTATTATAAAAAATGGGAGACAATAAGGGTATTTGTTAAAATTCGAATAGCTTTAATTTATCACAGTGAAATGTTTCCTTTCAGGAAGGCATGTAGAATTTGCCAAAATATTTTTTTTTACATTAATATGGGACTTTCAATCATTGTTTATAAATGGGAATGTGATTATTTCTGTTTGCATTATATACACTTTAGCATTAATAGCCAGTGAATTATTATAGCCCTCCTCCCTCAAGTAAGTAAGTGTCAGTCACTCAGTTGTGTCTGACTCTTTATGACCCCGTGGACTGCAGCCCATCAGGCTCCTGTGTCCATGAGATTTTCCAGGCAAGGATCCTGGAGTGGGTTGCCATTTCCTTCTCCAGGGGAGTAACTATCAAACACTAGTTCAGGTGATAAGAACTAATTTCTAACTTGGTAGTAGTAGTACTCTTGCCTGGAAAATTCCATGGATGGAGGAGCCTGGTGGGCTGCAGTCCATAGGGTCGCTAAGAGTCGGACACGACTGAGCGACTTCACTTTCACTTTTCACTTTTATGCATTGGAGAAGGAAATGGCAACCCACTCCAGTGTTCTTGCCTGGAGAATCCCAGGGACAGGGGAGCCTGGTTGGCTGCCATCTATGGGGTCACACAGAGTCGGACACGACTGAAGTGACGCAGCAGCATTAGCAGTAATATCCCTAGAATAAACAAAAGAAATAGAATGATTAAGATGCTTCAATTGAATTACAAATGCTACACAAAGTTATGATTAGACAAATGACATCAGATCAGTTGCACATTTTACCTCTCCCTTTTTTATATGCCTTTTCATTTTTAAGATTTTTTTATGTGAATGGTTTTTAAAGTCTTTATTGAATTTGTTACAATATTGCTTTTGTTTAATATTTTTGTTTTTTGATTGCAAGGTATGTGGGATCTTAGCCTCCAACAGGGGATCTAACCTGCATCCCCTGCATTGGAGGTGAAGTCTTAACCACTGGATTACCAGAAAAGTCCCCCTTTTATTTTCATTTTTGTTTAAATTTTCATCTCCAATTCGTAAATGAAGTAAAGCCCATATAAAAAGTATTGGAATGATGCTATCATTTTATTCATGAGATGTAAAGTACATATTTACTATTAGATTGACCTTATTTCTTAACATTTGGATGAGAATTTTACCTTATTGTTAAAATGGTATTACTTATCAAAAATAAACTTGTAATGGCAAGAAACATAGAGAGCTTACATAGATGAATAGAATAAGAGGTTTGAACTAATTCCAAAGATCCCCTGAAGTAGGAGAAATCATGGAACAATGTGTTTTCAATATTTCATAAGTGCACATGGTTTCCTTGGAGAGATGTCACAAAAACTTACCTGAAAGTTAGTATCTGATAATTATAGATTTTGGGCTTCCCTGGTGGCTCAGCCAGTAAAGAATCTGCCTGCAATGCGGGAGACCTGGGTTCAATCCCTGGGTTGGGAAGATCCCCTGGAGAAGGGAACAGCTGACCACTCCAGTATTCTGGCCTGGAGAATTCCATGGACTGTATAGTCCATGGGGTCACAAAGAGTCGGACACGACTGAGCGACTTTCACTCTCACTTTCAATGATAGATTTTGCTTTCAGTACTATATTTAATTGGGCTTTCCAGGTGGTGCCAGTGGTAAAGAATGCACCTGCCAATGCAGGAGACATAAAAGACATGGGTCCCATCGCTGGATCAGGATTATCCGCTGGAGGAGGGCACTGGCAACCCACTCCAGTATTCTTGCCTGCAGAATCCCACGGACAGAGGAGCCTGGCAGGCTACAGTCCATAGGGTTGCAAAGAGTCAGACACAACTGAAGTGACTGAGCAAGCAGGCACTATATTTAATAAAATGTAAAATAGCTAAATTATTGAATAGACTGTGAGAAGTCTATATGCATAGTTCTGATTCATCTTCCTATCTCTCCACAGCTCTTGTACAATGGCTAGTGAGAGCTGGAGACATCACTATTGGTAGGAAGAGAAGAGAAGGAAAACAAAAATTGAAAGGAAGGGAGGAAGAGAAGGAAACCAAGAGGGAAGGAAATACAGAAAGAAGAGGAAGTATTCACACAATTTTGTTTCCTTTAAGAGTATTCTGAAGAGAATAATTTTTAACACATTATTAGAAGGACAGACACCATTTTTTTCATGAATCTATAGTTCTTATGCATAGACATGTGTGCATGCTAAGTCAATTCGGTGGTGTCAGACTCTTTTTGACCCTATGGACTGTAGCCTGCCAGGTTCCTCTGACCATGGGATTCTCCAGGCAGGAATACTGGAGTGAGTTGTCATGCCCTCCTCCAGGGATCTTCCTGACTCAGAGATCGAACCCGCTTCTCTTATGTCTCCTGAATTGGCAGGCACGTTCTTTACCTCTAGAGTCACTTGAGAAACCCTACACATAGATAATGGATTCTAAAAACAAGCTAACTCATGGCTAATTTTAACTCAGACACAGGAGTGCTCAGGTTCTGCACTGAGTCCCTCCAAATACTTGGAAATGTCTTAGAGTTTATAAGTATGCATTTCAATTTTATCTAATATACAGTCAACAAAGGGAAGATCAGATATGATGGCCAGTATAAATGTCATTGTTCATCATTAAAATGCCTCTTCTCAAAAATTCAGAAAGAAAAAATAATTTGAGGTATATATGTGACCAAGATTCTTCAAGTGGTTCATATTATACTTTTTCCCAGGTGGAATGATTCTGAGAGTGTATGTGAATGTGCTGACCTCGCAACTATCCTGCCTTTGTTATATTTTTTATAGCACAAGAATATAAGATTGTTTTTTCATTTACATGAGAGAATCTTTTTTTTTTTTCTTGTTCTGCTCCTGGCATGTGTATACAGTGATGGTTATCATTTCTAAGTACTGAGAACAAATACCCCTGAGGTCCCAAAATTTAACCCTCATGTCTAAGCTTACATCACAAGACTTTAAAAGTTGTCCCAGAGAATTCTTACCCAGAAAGATAAGACTGTAAAGTAGATACAACTTTATTACTTCTTCTGTGTCTTTAGAAAAAGCCATTTATCTAAACAATAAAGTGTTCAACCAGCCCCTTTCCCAAGACAGTAGATCACTGGACTGGTCAAACCCACATATATATCAAAGAACTGTTTATTCACCAATATTCACTCTGTGCCTCCCTGTGTCTCCCTATCCATCACTCTTATATTGAGAACTGTGATCAATAATGTCAGTTCAATCCCGCACTGAAATACATGCCTTAAACCATTGGCAAGGCGATCCCAAACATTAAAAATAGCAGCCTTAAAACCCTCTTACTTCAGTCAAGATAGTGTTCTCCTAGCTGTAGTCAGTAAAAATGCCATTCTGGAGTTCTCTTTGGAGGGTAGACACTGCTTTTATTATTTATTATAAAGAAGTATTGAATTTTAGTGGGGGCTCCCTGGGAAAAGAGGCTTAGAATCTAGACTTAATCTGTGAACAGTGTCTAGTATTAGTCAACGGACTATATGTATTAGTGTGAAGTAATCATTAATTATGAACATGTATTAACATAAAATATAATCATTATTTCAATAATGAAAAATGAAAAGATAGCTAAAGAAAATATGAGTGAAATCTTTGGAATTTATTTACTTAATATTTTCCTAATTTAGCTATGAATGTAATTGTTTTTAATATTTTAAATGCCAATTTTCTTTTAATAAACCTGAAGTATCATGTTCATTCATGTTATATAGGAAGAGAATGTTGAAATCAATTTAAGCTAATTGATCATTCTATTTTATGTATCTGTAAACAGACTCAGTTATAAGAAAAATTTATTTTCAACAAACTACTTGTTCTTAAGCATTAGTTTTAAAGACCTTTCTTTACGTTTCAGTGAATCTACAATATATAATGCTTTCTTCTTGAACACATTTAAATGGCTTTTTAACCTTTGGGGCTCAAAGAAGGGAAAATCTTATTAAATTTTATGAAATACAAGGTACAACTTAAGATCTTGGGACTTTCAGAAGACCTGAAGTTCAACGGTATTTTTTCAAACAGCTATTTTACAGTATCTATAAAACCCACGATAATTGAATGTGGCTTTCAATGTGGACTGCTATGATTTTGTAAACTTTTCCTCATACAGAGTTTTGGTTTTGAGCTGAAGCTAAAAGAATATGCCACCTCTGTAATTGGTTTTACATTTCTAAAGAAGATAAGTAATAAATGTTTATTTCCTTAAAAAAAACATTGAACTGGAGGCATGCTACTTTTAAGCTGAACCTAAATGTTTATTTATATGAACATAGCATTCTTTTTCATATAATCTTTTGAAAATTGAGATTTTAAATAAAATAACATTATTAGGACCATATTTATAAAGTCACGGGATAAATGTGCTTGATCCTGCAAATTCTCCCTTCTCATAGAGCTCCACTTATTTACCAAGGAATTCTGATTATAGTCAAGGTTATTGAACTAGTCTCCAGTTCACATATTAAAAATAGTGAAGTCTTTCATTCAAAATTATATTCCTAATAAATACAGTCATCACTCAAATTACTCATAGGACATTTAAATTAATATCCAATAATTCTTTGTTTTGGAATTCTACAGACATCTCAAAGTGGGCATTTCATTTTACTCTAAAATAAAAATACTCACCAAAGTGTTGAAATTGCCTCCAAAAGATAATCACATCAATTACAGGTGGTATTTTGAGCATTTTGTAATGTCAGCATTTTTCAAATTATTATTTTTCCTTAACAAGAACCCTAATGTGCAGGTTTTTTTAAATATGCAGAATAAGTTGAACAAGTTTTTCTTTTGTTTGTTAAGTATCATTGATTTAAACAAGAAGTAAAATGCAAAACCTGGGAAAACAATAACTGTTACAATTACCCCAGGGGTGGTGGAGTGGGTTGAGACAGACCCTTGCTTTTGCCAGTAATAGGCAGAATGTACGTCATTTTCCACAATAAGTTCAGAGGTATACTTTTCTTTTAAATTGTCACATCAAATAAGTAAATTGAACACAAGAAATAATTTATATTATTCAGGCTAAAATTAGCAATGGAAGAACAGTATGATATTGCTTAGGAAGGCATGTAGCTAATGGAAAATATGGTAATGGATGTATCTTGAGTGTCACTTCTAGACTAAATTCAGTTTACTAAATAATCGCAATAATAATTCCCTTTTGATTTTTCACTACCAGCTTCTTCTCATGCTTGATTTTGCATTGTTTCAGAATCATTGCTTCTATTTATAAAATTTCAAATGTCATATTTACATGTGTCTGGAAGAAGGCTCAGACTTCATCTCTCCAAGAGAAAGATAATTATCTATGATATGTTTCCAGCCATTTCTTGATGAGGTATTGCATTTAATGTTCACTTCTTTAGATGGGTATGCACAGCAGAAAGACAAGGGAGGCAAAACAGAGTTACAGTTAATGTCAATTGTTTAAGGAAGGGAGAAAAAGGGCAAGTCTTTGTAAGAGCTTGTTTCGAACATGCAAAGTAAGATATCCGAACAATTAAGGGCTCCCATTTGCTTTTCTTAACAAAGTCTATTTTAATGACGTAAAAATGGAAATTAAAACATTGCTGTCTCTTTTTGTTGTGATTTATAACATATTGGTAAATTTAAAACTCTGAATATTCAAGTTTGAATGCCGATACTGATCAAGAGATAAAACAAGAGGAGGGAGGTTATATGCTTTGTTTTAAAAGTAGAATAAATCTTTGAATTGTGATTAGAAATCAACTATTTGTTATCCAGTTTAGGGATAAAAACTGTTTCTTTAAGAAATGTATAGTAATTTTATGCTTCAGTTGGATAAGTTCTATTTTATTTATTGATCACTCTTTTTAAAACTTTTTATTTTATATCATAGTATAACCAATTAACAGTGTTGTAATAGTTTCAAGTGGACAGCAAAATAACTCTGTCATACCATATACATGTATCCATTCCCCCTCAAACGCCTCTCCTGTCCAGGCTCCTATACAGCATTAAGCAGAATGCCCTGTGCTATACAGTAGGACCTTGTAGGTTATCCATTTTAAATAGAACAGTGTATATATGTAGATCCCAAATTCCCTAACTACCCCTTCCCCCCATTTCCATTAATGTTATTGATATCATTACCTTCACATGTCTTAATTTCAGTGTCAGATAATATGGATGAAATATAAAATTTGTTGAGTACCTATTTATGTGTCAGATGCTATTGAGCCCTTTTCTTCTTTAATTTTACAACCATCTATCAGCAGAGATAGTGTTAAGTCCATTATATCACAAACGACACTGAAGCTCAGAGAATTCAAGTAAACAATCTCTAAATATAGTTAAAGCATATGGTGGAGACAAAATTTAAACTAAGGTTTACTTAATTCTAACAACAATTCTCAATACAGCAGACCTTCTCCCAGGAACTTTTTCTGTTAAATTATTGCTTACTTTTGCCTTGATACTATATATATTGTTCTTTATTTCAATGGTCAGTCTTAGAATACATTAAAATCCTAGAATTTGCTTTTTAAGAGGACTTCTCTCTTGACTGAGAATAACTAAATGATACTTTTATAACTCATGACTTTTTAATATATTTTTATATTTAATAAATTTATATATTTACATAATGTGTATTTAAATTTTGTTTTAGTCTATATATTTTATTGTTATATATTTGCATATTCTAGTTTTATATTAAATTCTACTTAAAGTTTATATTTTAATTTTTTTCAGGCAACATGGACTCATCAGTTTTGTGTGTGAATAGTGGTGAATGTGTTAGGTAGTTAGAATAGGAAAAAGGAGTCCAGAATAGTGGTGGCTAAAAAATAAGGGAAAAATCTGAGAAAATAGAACAAAGGAAGGTCAGAGGACCAGAGTGAGGACCTCAGGTAGAACAAACAGCACTCCTGGCTAGCCCAATTTACATAGGTCAGGCCACGGGGTTGGAAAAAACTTATAAAAAGAGGAGCCAAAGGGCCAGGGGAACGGAGGAGATTACATTCCCCTGAGAAATCCAATATAGCAGCACGGCTTTCATGATGGCTCTGCTGGTAAAGAACACCTGCAATGCCAGAGACCTGGGTTTGATCCCTGGGTTGCGAAGATCCCCTGGAGAAGGGAAAGGCTACCCACTCCAGTATTCTGGCCTGGAGAATTCCACGGGCTGCATAGTCCAGGGTGTCGCAAAGAGTTGGACTTGACTGAGTGAATGTTATCCTATCCTATATAGCAGCAATATTCTTGGTGTCAGAGTTGCACAGTCATCATTGTCCCTGCCCTCCACAATCTCACAGGTCCAGGAGAAGAGATAGCCATGCAAGTAGCTAATCGTGGCATCATGGATGCTGGCTATAACAGAGGTCCTGATCAAAAGGGAAGCATACATGAACTTGACCATTCAGGTCCCAGCATGAGATATCAGAGGAGGTCAAGAATAGCTTTGATTAGATAGATCACAGAGCAATAATAAATAGGGTATTTACAAAAACTTATAAGTAAACTTATATTCTTGGAGTACTGAGTGAATGAATGTGAAAGGTCAAAGAGTCTAGAGAGTTTGATATAGGTAGGATATTTTGTACTTGAGTGCTAAACTAAGGTGTTTGTGGGCTTGATCCTGAAGGCAAGAAATGGGAAAATGTTTTTTTTGCTTGATCTCTGGTCACTTAAAAGCAGCAGCTCATCTTCATACCTTGTGCAGAGGCCCCTCCAAAGTTATCTATGCAGAATGTCTGGGCCTCTGGCATTTGCCCTGAACTGTTTACTCAAGTGCATACTAAACATGTTTGTATTTTCTGTGGTCTTAAGATGGCATGACTTGGTGCTCTAAGTTTTGAGAAATGCCTCCAGCCCTCCTCTATGCCCAACTTCTTTGCCTGGTTTAGTGACCTTGATGCCTTTCCTCAATGCCTACATCTATGGATTCCATTACATAGTCCCCTACATCTAGTAGCTTCTGCCATTTGTGAAGCCATAAACGACTGAGGAAGTCCATTACCTCTCTGGAAAACAACATCAGCCTTTTGTCCAGAGATTCTGATTCTCAGGACACTTTGCCAGTGATGAGAGCCAGGAAAATGGTGGAAGTGGAATCTATTTTTAGTGCTAGGCAAGACAGTATCATTGACTATGCCAAAGCCTTTGAGTGTGTGGATCACAATAAACTGTGGAAAATTCTGAAAGAGATGGGAATACCAGACCACCTGACCTGCGTCTTAAGAAACCTGTATGCAGGTCAGGAAGCTACAGTTAGAACTGTACATGGAACAACAGACTGGTTCCAAATAGGAAAAGGAGTACGTCAAGGTTGTATATTGTCACCCTGCTTATTTAACTTATATGCAGAGTACATCATGAGGAACGCTGGGCTGGAAGAAGCAAAAGCTGGAATCAACATTGCTGGGAGAAATTTCAATAACCTCAGATATGCAGATGACACCACCCTTATGGCAGAAAGTGAAGAGGAACTCAAAAGCCTCTTGATGGAAGTGAAAGAGGAGAGTGGAAAAGTTGGCTTGAAGCTCAACATTCAGAAAACGAAGATCATGGCATCTGGTCCCATCACTTCATGGGAAATAGATGGGGAAACAATGGAAACAGTGTCAGACTTTACTTTTCTGGGCTCCAAATTCACTGCAGATGCTAATTGCAGCCATGAAATTAAAAGACGCTTACTCCTTGGAAGGAAAGTTATGACCAACCTAGATAGTATATTAAAGAGCAGAGACATTACTTTGTCAACAAAGGTCCGTCTAGTCAAGGCTATGGTTTTTCCCATGGTCATGTATGGATGTGAGAGTTGGACTGTGAAGAAAGCTGATCGCCGAAGAATTGATGCTTTGGAACTGTGGTGCTGGAGAAGACTCTTGAGAGTCCCTTGGACTGCAAAGAGATCCAACCAGTCCATCCTAAAAGATATCCGTCCTGGGTGTTCATTGGAAGGACTGATGCTAAAGCTGAAACTCCAATACTTTGGCCACCTCATGAGAAGAGCTGACTCACTGGAAAAGACTCTGATGCTGGGAAAGGTTGGGGGCGGGAGGAGAAGGGGACGACCGAGAATGAGATGGCTGGATGGCATCACCGACTCGATGGACATGAGTTTGAGTGAACTCTGGGAGTTGGTGATGGACAGGGAGGCCTGGCGTGCTGTGATTCATGTGGTCGCAAAGAGTCGGACACGACTGAGCAACTGAACTGAACTGAAGACAGTATCATTAGATTAAAAACACAAAACCATATATTTATTTGGATTTACAACTCAACATATATAAGGACAGAATACATTAATTTGTATTTGCCCAACTCTGAGAGAACATGGAGCTTGAAACAGTGCTGCTTTGACTCCTTTGGAGAGTCAAGAGAGATTACAGACCAATCTGGAGAGAAGAGGTGGTGGCTACCTCTTTCCCCTCCTCCAGGTTAGCGTCTTTTTAGGTTGTAATAGAAGAAGGATCTTTGTAATGTGACTCATGTTCAGAAAAGGAGACTCCATATAAGTAATGCTCAAAGATAAGCTAGCAGGAAATTAAACTTGGCAATATGAGAGGGCCATTCTTTTAGAGTTTTCTTTCCATTTTTTAATATATTTTGACCTGGGGCTAGACTACCTCTACTAATACTGCTCCATTCCTCATCAGCAGTTAAAAAAAAAGAAAGAAACGAAACGAAAGCATAGATGAGAAGGACTGTGATTGAAGGGTGGAGATGAAGGGGTGGAAGGCATGAGGAAGAAGGTCCAGAAGGAATTTTTCTGCTGAGGGATTGAGGCTGTGGGTCTCTCAGAGGTCCATGCATGGGGCGCCCTCTGATGTCAGCTTGATTCTGAATTGAGGCCTGATTTTATACTCTTCATAGCTGAGTGTGTGTGTGTGTGTGTGCTCGTGCACGCGCGAGTAGTGTCTGTGTGTGTATATGTGTATTAGATGTGTATCTGATAAAAACAGAACCTAAAATTTCCCTGCTGCTCTCCAATAAATGCAGATGTCTTCATGACTGGTATTAGATAGAGTGACTCTAAACCCCAGTGTCCCCAGGATGGTCCTGGTAATACATGTTCCAGTGTGTTTAGTAGCATTTTTTCTGAACCTGCTGAATCAGAAACTTTAAAGGCCAATCAATCTGTTTTAACAAGCCCTCCAAGTAATTCTGATGCACTTCCATGTTTGAAAAACTACATATTAGGTGATATGTGTAATGCTATGAGGTCCATTTTTGTTTGATATATTCTGATAATTGTGGGGAAATCTAGAACAATAACTAGTTTCAGGCCTTGAGCTGTCATTGGAACTGCTCATTGTGTATGGAAAACTCTAACTGAGCAGCCTTTGACAAAGGGATTGATAACAATTAACTTTAAGCACCAGTGATTAACCTTAAGTAGCCTAGGCTGCTCCCCCAGGAAACACAATTTTCTCAGAGTTTAAAGAGAAGCTGTAGCTATTTAGCATGTGGATTGGTCCAGGCACAAACATTTTTTGAACATTCCATTGTGGCTTCTGTCAAATACTATTTTTTCTTTTTAGTGTAAGTACAATGTTCAGAGGAAAGACAGTGGAAAATCAACTCTAATGAATCCCTACTATGCTTTCAGCACATATGTAATTTAACAGATGAGATAGTTGATTCTCAAAATGGTTCCGTAAAGAGCCCCAGATTAACTAGCACAGATAGAAAATTTTGTGTAAATTCAAAACTCATGCCAACTATTGAGGGGACAGAATAGGATGAAAACTCTCTCCATCTCATAGCAAAATAATGATTTCATGTAACACCATGAGGAGTGTTAGTCAAATCAATGAACCTATAGTATCTCCAGCTCCTTTTTCTGGCTTAAGTATGAACAAAATAAAAGCATTACTTGATCTACTGTATAGCACAGGGAACTCTTCTCAATACTTTATCTGGGAAAAGAATCTTTAAAAAAAATTGAATATATGTATGTTTATGACTGATTCACTTTTCTGTACAGCAGAAACACAACACTTTACATCACCTATGCTACAAAAATTTTTAAAAAAATAAAAAATAGAAAAAATATTATTTGACAATTACTGAGTGTTTTCTATCAGGCACAGTGCTAAATATTTGACACATGTAAAATCTCAACAAATCTTTACAACATATGTAGAAGGTAAATTCTGCCACCATCATCACTCTCTTATTGTAATAAGCAATAAAATGACTTATTCACAGTCATTCAGCAAACTATTCTGGGAACTGGCATGTGAGTCTAGACATCCTGCCTCCTCCATGCTGTTAATATGGATGACACCTCACCCCTGAACTCTTTTCCTGCTCATATAACCTGATACTGTTGCAGGAAGGGGGACACCTTCCAGGCCCCAAAATTGGGCTCTTGTCTCACACTTGGAAATGAATTGTCTGAGGAGACACATGTGCTGACAAAGCAAGATATTTTATTCTGAAGGGGAGCCCAGTTGGAGAACAAGAGGTTAAGGGAAACCAGGAGGACTGCTGTGCCATGTGACTTGCAGTCTCATGTTTTATGCTGATAGGATTAGTTTCCAGGTTGTCTTTAGCCAGTCATTCTGACTCAGAGTCCTTCCTTGTGGTGTATGCCTTGTTCAGCCAAGATGGATGCCAGAGAGAAGGATTCTGGGAGGTGGTCGGACATTTCCCAAACTCTTCTGGTTGGTGGTGGCTTATTAGTCTCATGTTCCTTACCAGGACCTCCTGTCATAAAACAACTCAGGCAAATGGCTACTAGGGTGCTTGGCCAGGGTGGGCAGTTTCAGTGTGTGTCCCCTAACAATACTGTAAGGATTTTCCTCAAGCAATAATGCCCGGGGTTCCCTGGAGAATTAATTTTTTAGGGTCTGTATTTTTCAAGAGCATCCATAGCACACCCCCAAGAAATGATCTTCTTTTCCATTCACAGGGTGGTGATGCTTGTGACCTCTAGACACCAAAGAAATATCCCACTTTGTCCCAAGTTCCCCTCTGTAATCTGGGTGTCACCACACTGAATGCAACCAGTGGATTCTCCCCAGGATAAGCATCATCCACACAAAAGTCTTGTACACACTTGCCTTTCTCCCCTTTCAGAATACTCTCCTTTTCCTGGAAAAGGACATATTGGTGGTCCTATGGCCACCTCATGCGACGAGCTGACTCACTGGAAAAGACTCTGATGCCGGGAGCGATTGGGGGTAGGAGGAGACGGGGACGACAGAGAATGAGGTGACTGGATGGCATCACCGACTCGATGGACATGAGTTTGAGTGAACTCCGGGAGTTGGTGATGGACAGGGAGGCCTGGCGTGCTGTGGTTCATGGGGTCGCTAAGAGTCGGACACGACTAAGTGACTGAACTGAACTGAACTGAAGAATGATTTAATTACTCTAGGGACTGCAATCTGATCCCAAACATCTGATCATTTTCCCCTTCACATCTTAATCCCTAGGGAGAAAAGGCCCATGGAAATTCTGTCTTACTAGGTGTTCACAGGGAGACAAGTCTGTGTCAGCAGCTCTCACCCTGGGGAAAAACTACGTGGATTTTTCCTCATTATTTCTGGGAGGCTTAACTGCACTTCTTCTGCAAGAATGTCCATTTATCATGACTAGCCCAATCTTTCACCCAGAGATAAAACTCTTTGGGGAGGAAAATAAGACAGATATACTTGGTTGGGATGATGAGAAGAATTGGGGTTGGAAGGGTTTGGCCATAGCTATGGGAGCTTGTGGCAATATGGAATATTGGAATATTGTCCATCAGGATAAACCCTTCTTGACCCCATGGGGGAGTGTGGGCAGGGATATGGTGGGGGAGAGAAAGGCACTCAATCATAGTACAGTCATAGTATTTTTAAGGAAAAATGTCATTTTGATATTAATAGTAATGGAAAAGAGTGCAGAATAGGAACGAAGGCATGCTTATAAATTATTGGGACTGGTTAAAAAGTCACCTACTATTACTTAGTTCAACAGTGCTTTCAAATAAATGAGTTCTATGTTTGCTCATAACCATCTCTTTTGACTTTATAATTATGGATGAAAAGTATTTCTGTCACTTGACATTCTAAGGAATATTTAGGGGTATGAGATTTAATGCTGGTTGCATAAAGGTTTTGTAATCTGAGCTCAAATCAATAGCTAAGTATAATTATTTGGTCTAATGCTCAAATGTGTGTGTGTGTGTATACTTTGACTTAAGTTTTAATGTGTCAGTTTTAACCATGTCTCTATATAAATAAATTGTGTGGTACAGTGGCATATAGAATCTTAGCTTCAAATATTGTCATATTGACATATTGAAATAGGTACTATTCAAAATTAATTTATTTTCAATAAATTTTTAATTATATCCATGAATACATACATTCTTTAAGACTATAGGATCAAAGGACACAGATTTTTAAGAAGTTAAGCAGATTATGATAGTGAGTTATAAAATAGTGTAAGAGTTTTAGTTTCATTTAAATTTGGCCATTTTATAAAATTTCATATTTAAATTAAAATAAGGTAAAATTTTTAGCATGGGCTTCCCAGGTGGGTCAGGTGCCCTGCCAAAGCAGGAGTCACCAGTTTGATCCTTGGGTCAGGAAAATACCCCTGGAGAAGGAAATGGCAACCCACTTCAGTATCCTTGCCTGGGAAATTCCAGGCACAAAGGAGCCTGGCAGGCTACAATCCATGGGGACAAAAGAGTCAGACATGACATAGCAATTAAACAACAACAACAAAATTTTAGCATAATTATCAAAATTAATTTTTTAGAAAATTACATTATATGTAAAAATTTTAATTTGAAAAATATACTACCAAAGATTGAAAGCTTCAACAGTTCATGATTTTTGCTGAGTCTCTATGAGCTATAGATCTAAGACTAGATCCTAATGACAATTGTGTCTCCTTAGAAAACTCATTGTTTGAAAAAACTGGACTCTTTTCACCCAAGGTTCTGCCAGAGTATAGATGAATATTTTTTTCTGCCATCAACTTGCTCTGTCATTGCCAGGTATAAAGTTTTTAGGACTTATGGAGCATGTCCTATAGCAGAGGTACTAGATAGAATCTCTTTACCTTTGAAAGTATGTATGATGAAATTTGATGTCTCATTTCTAAGGGTGTTTGTGCACAGCTGATTATACAATTGCATCTTTGTTCTACTGTGGTTGCCACTGCTTGTCAATAAATGAAGCTTCTGGGACACCCAGTCACCTAAAAATTAATTCACATTAAGTACAGTTTTAAGGTATTTATTTTGCACATGATAATAAACATAAGCACTACTAACCCAATAATCCAACCACCAGTGATCAATTTATCTTTGAACAGATGGTGTAGTGACAAATGAGCCAAAATGTAGGAACCATGGCAAGATCCTGGGAAATGCAAACAGATGTTTACAGCACAATGATTGTGATCACATTCACTTACACATTCATTGAGTGCTGGTGCCTTCTGCCGCAAAGGGACCTTTATTTTGTAAAAGGAGTTTTAATGTCTGCATGAGTGTAATCAACAGTTCCCTCAACATGAGAAACACCCACTTGATACCAATGTAAGCATCTCATATACTATAAGTGTGTCTACAGGACAGAAATGTAGCAAATACTCAGTGGTCAGCCTTTACTCATAGGTGTCATGTAATCTGGGTTATAGATTTCTTCAACTGCATTTCCTATTAGCCTAACAAGAAAGGAGCAGCCACTCCATGTTATTGCTGTTGTTGTTTGGCCCCCAGTTGTGTCCAACTCCTTATGACCCCATGGACTACAGCACGCCAGGCCTCCCTCTCCCTCACCATCTCCCCGAGTTCGCCCAAGTTCATGTTCATTGCATCAGTGATACCATCCAGCCAACTCATCCTTTGACACCCTCTTCTCCTTTGGCCCTCAATCTTTCCCAGCATCAGGGACTTTTACAATGAGTAGTCTGTTCACATCAGATGACCGAAATGCTGAAGCTTCAACTTCAGCATCAGTCTTTCCAATGAATATTCAAGGTTGATCTCCTGATCTCCCTTAAGATTGACTGGTTTGATCTCCTTGCTGTTATATATATATATATATATACATATACACACACACACACACATACACACACACATGGTATAAATACCATGCACATTTACATGTATGAATACCCATGCATGAAAAAATGTATGGTTATACATGTATGTCTACACAACATGAATAAATTGAACCTAAAGAAAAAAAAAAGTAATATGACTAATGTTTATTTTGTATATTAGTTTCCTGGGGCCACTACAACAAATTATTAAAAACTGCGAGGCTTAAATCAACAAAAACATACTTTCTCACAATTCAGGAGGTCAGAAGTCTAAAGTCAAGATGTCAGCAAAGCAATGCTCCAGTGGAAAGCTCTAGAAGAGGATTTGTTTCTTGCCTTTACAGCTTCTGGTGGCTATGGGAATTCCTTGGCTTTTGGTTCTGTCACTTTAACCTCTGTCTCAACAGTCACATTGCTTTTTCATCTTTTCTCTTCTCCTATGTTTTTCTGTCTCAAAACTTCCTATAATGAGAATGTATATGATTACATTTAAAGCCCACTTGGATAAACCAGAATAAACTTTTCTTCATTTAGTCATATCTTTTGTTACATAAAGTAATATTCACACTTTTGTTAGGGGAAGCACACTGACTGAAATTGCCCACTCTGGCCAGGAACCATAGTAACCATTTGCATAAGTTATTATACAACAGGATGTCATGGTAAGGAATACAGAAATAATAAGCCACGATCAATGGGAAGAATTTGGGAAAGAGCAAAAGGGGACACCATGTGTCCTTCCACCTCCCAGAATCCTTCTTACTGGAATCCATTTTGGCTGAGCAATACATTCGCCACCAGGAAGGACCTTGAGTCATAATAATTGGCCAAAGACAACCTGGAAACTAACCCCATTGCCATAAAACCCAAGACTGTGAACCACATGTCAGAGCATTTCTCCTGGGTTCCCTTACCCTACTGCTCTCCACCTGGGTGCCCCTTCCCAATAAAGTCTCTTGCTCTGTCAGCATGTGTGTGTTCTTGGACAATTCATTTCCAAGTGTTAGACAAGAGCCCACTCTTGGACCCTGGAAGGGGTCCCTATTCCTGCAACACTTTTGTTATATAAGGTAATAGGGCTTCCTAGGCTGCAGAGTGGTGAAGAATCTGCCTGCCAAGAGGGAGATAAGGGTTTGATCCCTGGGTTGGGAAGATCCCCTGAGGAGGAAATGGCAACCCCCTCCAGTATTCTTGCTTGAAAAATGCATGGACAGAGAAGCCTGCTGAGCTACAGTCCATGGGGATGCAGAGTCAGACACAACTTAGCAACTAAAAAACATCAACAGCAAATTATATTTTTTAGGATTTAGGAAATGAATGTATCTTTTGGGGTACTGCCGTTTGATCCACAACTTATTAATTCAATTATCCTGATAGCAAGGGCATACATTTTGTTCAGCTGAAGATTTCAGTTCTTATCACACTAAAATAATTTCCACATAGACATTTTTGAATCCATTATTTTCTTTAAATTCAGTGTACTTACTAAAACTTATGTCAAAAATTTTACTTTTCATCTTTAAATCTTTTTTCTTTCACCTCTGATTCTAGAAGGACTATTCCTAGTTGGCAAATGGAAACCATCAGAAACGCATAGCCACATGTTTCCTGAGTGGCCAGGCAGGACTGACCTTGAAGAGAATGAAGGAAGCAGCAAAGTCCCATACAAATACACAAGCTGGAAGTTCAAAATCAGAGTTCAAAGGGAGAAAGAGAGAGACAGGGAGACTCAGATGAAGAATATCCTAGGGAAAAACATATGTTTAAACACACAGGCTTATTCTGGAGAGTGAATAGCACTGCACCACTTGAAACTGCTCTCCAGATTGCTTCCTTCTCAGCCTTACACAGGCTCACTTGACAGCATTTGGGTCTCATACTGTCTTTCATGCCCCACTGGTGTTCCCCAGGGCTGAGATATCAGTAATTCCTATTGCTTCCCCATTGCAAACTGGAGGAAGGAAATTTTCTTTCATTTATGACTACATTGCAAAACAGTGGTTGATATTTCAACTTGTCCAACTGGTACATCTTTTTCTTTGTAACCATGATACACAGGGAGCCAGAAGCATATTCCAGGTTTGAAGACCTCGCAAAGGCAGACTTAAAAATGCTCCACTTCACATGTTATGACCTTCTATCAGAACAGTGGAAGAGAAGGCAACCAGAAAAGAACAACCAAAGCATCCCAAACACATGGAACATGGCGCATGAGACAAAAGAAATTCATCTAGAGCACATTCTTGCACGCAAAACTAGGAGAAAGTGAAAATGAAACAGGGCCACATCTTACGTCTTGAAGCAATCTTGTGACCCTGCCCCTTTCCTCAGTACCCTTTCTGTTTATTTCAATTTACAGACAGACTTCTTGAAGAAGTTGTTTACTCATGGTGAGGAAATTTCTTATTTATTTACTCGTTATCCAACTTTGAGCAATATGGTTCTTATCCCAAATTCCACCAAAACTGTTTTATCAACCATATATTTATTCCTTCAACAAATATCTTAACGCCAGACATTCTGCTTTGTGCTAGTATATGGCGATGAGTACAATAGTCTCCACACTCATGGAGCTTACAGTCTATTGCAGCCATTCAAAGGACTGGGATTTAAATACTGAGGACCCCAAAGAGCTTTAGTTATATGGATTATAACTGTCAATATTTACTAAGTTAGAAGTTATGCCATATATTTTAAAATATGATGTGGCCTGGATTAAAGTAATAGTAGTAGAAACAGAAGAGTTTTAAAATATATCTTGAATGTAGAATCCATATGAATGATGGATTGGGTATACTGAGGTTGACTGCCAGATGACATTGATAATAAAATAATTGAGTTGTTTTATATCGAGATATAAAGGAAGGATTCACATTTCCATATATATATTTTGAAATGCTACTTTTGTTGTGTACTTTACATGTATTTGTTTTATGTTGGAAAAAAATAATGCTTTAAAATTATTTTAAAAGTAAAATAGTCACCTTTACTTCTCTTTTCTTAGAGATCTATGTTAACATTGTTAATAGGTAGCAACAGAGCATATCCTAAACTCTAGCCTGTTACCATAAATTCAAAAGTTACATCATGTCCTCTCAAAGACACTGATTAGACTTCTATAGGAAGATTTTCCATTCTTAGTTTCCTACTACTTCTCATGGCCATATAAACAACTTTAGTAGCATTTGGCCAACCTTTCCAACTTAATAACCAAGAGTGATAATCAGGTTAAATGCATGTGTTTTAGCCAAATCCCACATATTTTGGTGTATCCCAAAAATTGTTCTAAGTAGGTCGCCTTTTTGGCTCAGTTGTTCAGTTCAGTTCAATTCAGTCTCTCAGTCTTGTCTGACTCTTTGCAACCCCATGAACCACAGCACAGCAGGCCTCCCTGTCCATCACCAACTCCCAGAGCCTACCCAAACTCATGTCCATTGAGTTGGTGATGCCATCCAGCCATCTCATCCTCTGTCATCCCCTTCTTCTCCTTCCCTCAATCTTTCCCAGCATCGGGGTCTTTTAAAATGAATCAGCTCTTCTCATCAGTATTGGGACAAAAGTATTGGAGTTTCAGCTTCAACATCAGTCCTTCCAATGAACACCCAGGATTGATCTCCTTTAAAATGGACTGGTTGGATCTCCTTGCAGTACAAGGGACTCTCAAGAGTCTTCTCCAGCACCACAGTTCCAAAGCATCAATTCTTCGGCGATCGGCCTTCCTCACAGTCCAACTCTCACATCCATACATGACCACTGGAAAAACCATGGCCTTGACTAGACGGACCTTTGTTGGCAATGTAATGTCTCTGCTTTATAATATGCTGTCTAGGTTGGTCATACATTTCCTTCCAAGGAGTATCTTTTAATTTTGTGACTGCAGTCACCATTTGCAGTGATTTTGGAGCCCCCCAAAATAAATTCTGCCATAGTTTCCACTATTTCCTTATCTATTTGCCATGAAGTGATGGTACTGGATGCCTTGATCTTAGTTTTCTGAATGTTGAGCTTTAAGCCAACTGTTTCACTCTCCTCTTTCACTTTCATCAAGAGGCTCTTTAGTTCTTCACTTACTGCCATAAGGGTGGTGTCATCTGCATATCTGAGGTTATTGATATTTCTCCTAGCAATCTTGATTCCAGCTCTGCTTCTTCCAGCCCAGCGTTCCTCATGATGTACTCTGCATATAAGTTAAATAAGCAGGGTGACAATATATAGCCTTGACGTACTCCTTTTCCTATTTGGAACCAGTCTGTTGTTCCATGTCCAGTTCTAACTGTTGCTTCCTGACCTGCATACAGGTTTCTCAAGAGGCAGGTCAGGTGGCCTGGTATTTCCATCTATTTCAGAATTTTCCACAGTTTATTGTGATCCACACAGTCAAAGGCTTTGGCGTAGTCAATGAAGCAGAAATAGATGTTTTTCTGGAATTCTCTTGCTTTTTCAATGATCCAGCAGATGTTGGCAATTTGATCTCTGGTTCTTCTGCCTTTTCTAAAACCAGCTTTAACATCTGGAAGTTCACAGTTCATGTATTGCTGAAGCCTGGCTTGCAGAATTTGGGGCTCAGTTGAGATATTTGTATAAAGAATCCTTAGAAATTTTAACCAAAAATACAGATTATTGTTTGAAAACCATATAAGTTACTGTTATCATAGGCTTATAATTTACATTTTAGATTATATAAAGCCAATTTTTAAATTTATTTTAAACTTCTTAATGTGTAATAAATAAACACTTGTTCAACCTATTCTTTATTGTTCATACTGATGACTCAATACTTCTAGGCTTGAATCCTCCAGTGATTTTTCCATAGCCTTGTGGCTGATTGTGAAATTAATCTTTGCTTTCACAGATCTACATGATTCCATTCTGTGCTGCTTCTTAATTTATTTATCTCTGGTATTGTATATCTTTGAGTTAGATGACTATAATGGCATCTTTCTAATGCTAAAATGATATAATTTCATCTCCCTGGAATAGAACTGAGGATCAGGATTGATGGGGAAATGATAATTGTTTTAGATACTTGATATAACTTCAAACTTACTATATATGAAATATTCCATCTAAGGTGCCTAGCCGCTTACATGGAGAGTATTGAGCTACTACCTCCATCCTCTGAGGGGTATTGGAACACTGGAGTGTTACTGGAAAACTGTACATGGACAATTGCTCATAATTGCAGAGGAGAGTTTCATGTTAATCTCTGGTATATTCATAATTGGATGTTTTGGGAATATTTATAAAATAGAAATATCATCAGAGGTCTTCATAGCTTCAACATGAAAAAGTATATACATATGTCAGATTAAACCACATTCCATCTTTCCATTTGTTAAAATTATTTGCTTGATGCTGCTAAGTCACTTCAGTCATGTCCGACTCTGTGCGACTCCATACACAGCAGCCCACCAGGCTCCCCTGGCCCTGGGATTCTCCAGGCAAGAACACTGGAGTGGGTTGCCATTTCCTTCTCCAATGCATGAAAGTGAAAAGTGAAAGTGAAGTCGCTCAGTCATGTCTGACTCTTCGTGACCCCATGGACTACAGCCTACCAGGCTCCTTCGTCCATGGGGTTTTCCAGGCAAGAGTACTGGAATGGAGTGCCTTGCCTTCTCCGATTTGCTTGATAGAGATGCCTAATTTTTCTGAAGATAATCACCCATAACTTTATTTATTACAAATTTCTTCTATGTTTTCATCTGGATAAGGTCATTTTATGATTAGTGATAAAGTTGGGAGTTAGAATCTGTTTAGGCTCCTGACTCAGAGATCTTTCTTTATTCTCATGTTTGTCATTGCACTTGGACACTGTGGTGGTTTTCACAGGTGTGTGCAACTTCTTTGAAGTTCCTGTTATCAAAAGGTGAAAAATGTACCCAAGAAATTAGATCATCCAGCTGAGGAGATTTCCAGGGAGGGTGCTTAGGGTGCTGCACAGCTTCTTCTAATTACTTAATATGAGTGGGGAGGGAAAAGTTAAAGAAAGCCCTGTTAAATATAAAGGAGCCTGGGCTTGCTGGATTCAAAAATAAAATGGTTCCTTATTCCCAGACTCTCCAGATTGCAAAAGATGCTATAATTAAAAAACAGCTTCCAGGCAAAGATCAAATCTAGGGCACTCTCAGAAAAACATGATCTAAAGATAAAACCAAAGATATAACTGTAAAATCCTTTGTTAAGACCTCAGAAAGATTTAAGGAGGTGTCATATAGATGCTTTCAAACAGACAAAAGGCCCTGTAAGAGTCTTGAGAGAATTGTCTCCACAGTAACATTCCAGGGAACCCTAAAGTAGAGCAGAACTCATCTTGAAGGGATTTTTTTGAAGGGGTGAGTGTCTTTTGTCTAGGATTTTTTTTTTTTTTTAATTGTATCAGCTTGAACTAAAAAAGGGAAGAAGCATTACGAAGTTAAAAGCATCCCTTGGGCTCCAGAACGATTACAGGCAGTAAGAAGACTAAAGAAAATAATCAACTACAAACAACCAGCCACATTTCATGTAAAAGGAAGGAAAACTCAAAGGGTGGAGCCAGGAACCTAGAGGGCAGCTCTAAGACCTTTGAGAACTGTTCCAAGAAATTAGGACTAGCAACATGTGCCTGGCTAGAATTCAGAATTACTATGGGCCATTGACTGCTTTATACCTCCTGTTCTATTTTTATCAAATGAGTTTGCCTTGAAACACTATTCTATGTCTGTGCCACCATTGTATGAGGCACCATCTGTCTGGGTATCAGATAACTTTTATTTAATTCAAGACCTTTAAATTGAGAGAAACTACTTAAGCAGCTATAGTCAAGTGATGACACCCAAGAGTTTCATGTCACCTTGACCTGATATGAGTAATGAAATCCTGGACCTCAACCTTCAGCCCAATAATGAAGGGCCTGTTAGGAGATCTTATAAGGGGATGAGATATTTTTCATGTTGAAGACAAGTAAGTAATTTGTGGCTCACAGAGGAAGGGCTATTTTAAAACAGGTTCACATTCCTCCCATAAAAAATGATAGAGATTGCTTACTCTTCCCTGGAATATGAGTTATTGCTTTCTTCTAAAGAATGGAAAAAGGCACCATTGACAATGCATGACTATGAAGCTAGAAAAGTCACCACAATTTCTATCAAGCTTTCTCTTGAGATGCTCTTCTTGAAACCAGCCTCTCTATCACGTGTCATAAGACAGGTGAGACCACATGGAGAGGTCACACTTAGGCATTCTGGCCAACAGCCCCAGTCAAGGTCATAGGCAACAGCCAGACATGATCCCCAGGCTTGTGACTGAATAGACTTCATTGACTCCAGTCTTCTAGCTGTTCTGGCTGCCACCAAAAGGAACAGAGGAAGAGGCTTACCAAAATTACAGATTTAGGAACAAAAGATACGGCATCATCAATTCAATGGACATGAACTTGGGCAAACTGTGAGAGATGGTGAGGGACAGAGCGGCCTGGTGTGCTGCAATCCCTGGGGTCACAAATAGTCAGGCACAACTTGGCAACTGAACAACAACAAACATACTATTTGAGTGAAAGTTTCAGGATGTTTGTAACATAGCATCAGATAAGTAGAATAAACATGAAAAGTTAAGTTTAATAGGAAAAAATAGAGAAGTTTTATATTGTAGTGCATGTAAAAAAAGACATAGAGGTACTTCACTTGTGCCAAACATATTAGGGATAACTGTATATTGTAACTTTATTCACAGTTTCCTTGCTTCCCTGAAGGTTAGGTCCTTGAGGGCAAAGGCTAGAACACTGCAGCTGCTAAACCAAAGAAGTCTGTTTTCAAGAGCTTACATTCTACTGTGAGATAAAGAACAAAAATAGATCAAAAGAAAGAAAAAAATAAAGGACAAAAGGAAGGAGAGAGTATAAGGATCCGATCAGTTCAGTCGCTCAGTCATATCTGACTCTTTGCGACCCCATGGACTGCAGCACGCCAGGCTTCCCTGTCCATCACCAACTCCCAGAGCTTGCTCGAACTCATGTCCATCAAGTCGGTGATGCCATCCAACCATCTCATCCTCTGTCATTCCCTTCTCCCCCTGCCTTCATTTTTTTCCCAGCATCACTGAAGAAAGTAATGATGGAAGGAAGGAGAAAAGGATGGAAGAGAGAGAAAAATGAGAAAAGAAAATAGAGAAGGACAGGATGGTAAGAAGCGAAAAAGGAAGGAGGAAAGAAAAAGGGAGGGGGAGGGAAGAGAGAAGGAAGGAAGGAAAGAAGAAAGAAAGATACACTTTAGTGATAACTGCCATGAAAGAAATTACAAAGCTTGACTTGATGAAGAGTGTCTGGTTGTATTAACAGCACTAGTTCTTCAAATATTTTTCTCTAAGGCTCAAATTAAAAAAAGAAAAAAGAAAAGCTTGTATAATGAACAATCATTGATAGTTATTAATTCTATCCTTAGACCAATGCATGCAGATACAATAGCAGACATCACTGAGTTAAATCTCCAGGCATGTCATGATCTCCAGATGTTAGGAATGGCACTCTTCCTATTTCAGTAAATCCCTCTTGTCTTTTTGGTCAGTTTGAACACAGCCCACTGCAGATTCATCTCAGCTCTGACTTCCTCCACTTATCCTTTCCAGCTCACAGAACAATGAGGAAATCATCAAAACTAGGAATTATCTAAAATCTGAAGCAGAGAAGGCCCAGGCTTTTGGTGGTAAGGAACAAGTCCATGAGGCCCTGAGCATTTGCATCCATTTTCCTAGGATTTCAAGCACACATAAAAGATTTCAAGCTGTTACTAATCTTGTCCCCACAGGGCACCACTAGCAAAAGTGAGATTCAAAGAAGGAAGTGTAGCAGCTTCAATAGCAGCCCATCTACTCAAGGGACAGAGAGGAGTCTTAATCTGAAGCACGGATCAACACAGGAATGTGACTCTCCTGAATAGTTAATTCACTTCTAGAATTTGTAAGTAAACTACAGTGTCAGAAAAAATGGAGTCAATGACCCCACTCTAGTGCTTGTCTGACCATTTTGAGAGGGATTTATTAAACTATGAGTGTCCTGGATTGGGTAGCCATTCCCTTCTCCAGGGGATCTTCCCAGTGCAAGGACTGAACCTGTGTCTCCTGCATTACAGGTGGATTCCTTACTTTCTGAGCCACCAGGAAAGCCTCATGACTGCCATAGTCTAGCAAATATATGTTAAGCCCTGTGGCATACAGGATCTTAGTTCCCCAACCAGAGACTGAAACTCCTGCATTGGGAGCATGAAGTCTTAACCACTCAACCACCAGGGAAGCCCCCTAAAAATATATGAATTCACTGCTGAAAAGCATAAAAGTGATGATTCAAAATACTGTCATATAAAAGTAGTCAGAGGACCTGGGCATGGTTAGACTGGAAAAGGGGATTTTGTAGAAAGTCTGAAGGATAAAAATACGTCTTAAAATATGCAAAACATATGAGCTAGAGCAGGGGTCAACAAACTATGGCCCTTGGACCAAAACTGACCTGCCATCTATTGTATAAATAAAGTTTTAAAGAAACAAAGCCACATTCATTCATGTTGTGTATTATCTATGGCTGCTTTTGCCCTGTGACAGCAGAGCTGGGGAACTGTGACAGGGACCATCTGGCCTGGGAGCCCTAAAGTATTTACTATCTGAACCTTTAAAGGGACAAAATCATCTGTGAGCTAGAGAGATATAAGAATAAACCTAGAACCAATGGGTGAAACTTACATTAGGGTGAAATTTTTGCCGAAGAAAGCAAGCTTTCTAGCAATTAGGGCCACCCTATTATGAAATTAGCTGCCACATATAAAAGGGAATTTCATATCACAAAATGTATTTATGACTCAGCTAGATGAGAGGGAGAGGATTCATATGATGACAGATCAATATCACCTTCAAATTCTTCTCCATCTCTTCCTATAGTCAGTCATTTACCAAGTTTTCTAATGATTCTCTTCAAAGCGCTTGCCATTCATGTGCTTCTATTTCCACATTTGATCTTCTTGACCATGTCTTCCTCCACCTCACCCAGCAATTTCTATTCTAATTAGTCTCCTTGCCTTTGATTTCCCCAATTTGAATCTTTCCTTCAAATTATGTTTCAGTCTAACATTATGTTGTACTTTGCTCTTTTCAAAAATATTTATTTGGCTACTCTGGGTCTTCATTGCAAGAATCTTTAGTTGCAGCATGTGGGATCTTCTGCTGTGGCATGTGTAAGGTTAGTTGAAGCATGTGGAATCTAGTTCCCTGACCAGGGGTTGAACCCGGGTCCCCTGCATTGGGAGCACAGTCTTAGCCACTGGACCACCAGGGAATTCCCTGTGGTACTTTGCTTTTGAAACCTCTCTACATCCTTAAGAATCATTCATGGTTTTACCTTTTGCCTGTAGGGTAATATATGAAAATTTTTAGACTCTGTTCAACTCTTTTCACTGTCCAGCTCTTACCAGTTTCTGAACTTCATCACCTATACTCTCCTCCCTGGATACTGAGAGCGAACAAAATGAAGAAACTAATTATTCCCAAACATTTTCTGCATATTTATGCCTTGAGCTTTTTAATGTTTGTAACAAGTTTGACTTCAAACTTCTTCAAAAAATTACCTCGGAATCCTTATAGTTTTTTTCTTTAGCACAATTTTGGTTCTTAGAATATACGATACTTATATGGTCCTTTAGATGTGCTCAGCTCTGATGGAATTTCTTAGTCCTATATTTAGAATGGAGGTTCTTGGCCTATACTTGGAATGAAACTTCTTGATTCAGGACATGAAACAGAGGTTCATTAGCACATTTTATTTCATATTCCCTGTGTCTGGCATGCTATGTAGCCATCGAAGCTACATGATACAAGTTCATAGATAATAACAGAATATTTTCTTTTTTTTAAATAAAGGGGACACTAAATTTAAAATATTTTTTGCAGGGTTTTGGCCCTTCTCCATGCCTAGGGACAACTTTACTAGATAAGGAAGTTAAGAATTAGAATCTCCCTACCCCTTATTTTCTCAGCTGCAATATTTGTTAATTGCATGACTGTGGGCAATTAGTTTAGCCCCTTCATGCCTGTGTTTTCCTATTTGTAAAACAGAAATAATAATATGTAGCTTATAGGGATATTGTGTAGCACAATTAATGTTTGTAAAGTGCTTTTTAACAACTTCAGTGTCATAGAAATGTAAAATAGCCTTAATTTAAAATTTAAAAATATGTATGCATAATGATTTATTTAATAAACACAGAAAGAACTGTTTATATGAATTTACATGTATGAATCTGGTTTGCAATATTAGCAATTTGTTTTAACTTGGAAATAGACTTTGTTCATTTCTGACATTTTGCATTTGCATTTTGATATCTTCTCCTAACAATGAATACTTATGTGATTCATGTGGGTCAGTGGTTCTCCACCGTGGCTGCACCTTAGTGTGTGATGATGGCCATACTTCACTGAATTAAATAAACTGTCTGGGGATGGAGAGCCTAGGTATGGGTATTTTTAAAAGACATCTCAGGTGATTCCAATATGCAGCCAAGATTGAGAATGGCTAATGTCTGTCTCAATGTGTACGTACATTATCATAAGACTGCTTGATGAAAATATTCATCTATAATGTATTTAAATATATTTTGATTGACATTTTGAACTGCATGATGAATTTGTAGGAAAAGATCTCAAAATTCCCTTTTGACCATAATATTCAATGAATCTATGATACCCTTTTTGAGTTTTTCAGATGGAATAGCATAGACCCATATGAGTAATCCTTAACTATTACTTATTGGAGAAACAGTGGTGGTTATTCTTGCTTTCAGATACTTATATTTGTCTGCTTATACACAGATATATGCTGGAGCAGAATGTGTATATAAAATCATATGTCATAAAGCATATAATACACCTCATAGTTACATTGTCTTTACATGGGAAGTGTTCTTTTGTAAGTTAGCTTTTGCATTTTTTAATTCAGGTTGATTTTTTGTTGTCACTAGGTTAATTGCTATATATTTTACTGCTATTGGTATTTGATGAAAGTTTTAAAAGAAGGTTTTGAAAATATAATTAGATAGGTAAAACTTATAAATAATTATATTTATGTATGATAAATCTTCGGCTTTCTTGGTGGCTCAGTGGTAAAGAATCTGTCTGCCAATGCAGGAGACATGCGTTCACTCCCTGAGTTGGGAAGATCCCCTGGAGAAGAAAATGGCAACCCACTCCAGTATTCTTGCCTGGGAAATCCCACAGACAGAGGAGCCTGGAGGTCTATAGTCCATGGGGTGGCAAAAGAGTCAGACCTGATTTAGTGACTAAACAGCAAGCACAACAATGACAAATCTATTATTTTGTTGTCATGTCTCATACTCCATTTTCAAGTGGATTTTTAGAAAGTTAATTTTAGGTTTTATTTTTAAATGAACACAAGTTGAGAGATATAAGTGTAGGCTATGTGCACATGTGTGTATAAACTAGACCTTCGAAAGTCCATGACTTTTTCCAGTTAATGAGTTCTAAGAATTTTTCTCACAGTTCTTTAATGCATAAAGGGATCAAGAATCCAACTAGAATATAGCCAGGTTTAAATCACCTACTAACTTTTCAAATTACAGTTCAAAGCAGAGAGAAATTTGAATTCTGATGATGAAAAATGCAGCTCTTGTTCATCCTGGGGTGAGTACATTGATTTTGAGTGTTTCAGTTGCCCTTTTGCTCCAAAGGCTTAACTTTCTACTTTTGATGGCACAATATTATCTCTTCTCTTTAGTACTTTTTCTTAATAGATGATCTAAAACTTCAAAGTGTCTAGCCAGAAGTGTACAGTATTTTAATAAAATACTTTCTGAATGATCTCAGATCATGCTCATGGTTCCTAATTATTCATCATGACATTTGAAACCAATCCACTGGCAGTGACAGGGACAGTATTATATTGTGATGTTCAGATTTGCCCGAGATGACATTTTTCTCCCTTTGTTACATTCTGTTAACAACCTGTTCAGGATAGCATAATTTTTGCTTGGATACCAATTAAGCAAATTGCAATACATCCATAATCCAATTGCTGATGAATGATGTGAAACCAGAGTTTATTATAATTCAGTGATATAAAATACAACAAAAAAGAACAAATGGGCTGAGGAGGTATGGATGATATTTGTTGAACTGTTTATGTGTTTAATGCTCTTATAATGTTTGCCTTCTCATTGCTCTCTATCATCTGTATGTTTTAGTTTTATGTTTTCCTGAACAAGACAACTTCAATGTTGTAAAATGAAAAGCAGAGTATTGTAAAGTAAAATTATGCTGGAATAATAAAACAATACCTGAGTATTGCCTATGTAACAAGCATATCTCTCCTAAAATAGTCTAATTTTAACTTAATTTAGGTCCAAAGACACTGTTAATAGTGGTAGAATTTTATTTCTTTGGAATAACAGAAACTCACTTCATATTTTCTTTCACTAAACAACTAGACTCATTTCAAATACAACCTGTAATACTATGTTATACTAATGAAATAATTTATTAAATATAATAAACTATTATATTTTAAATATATCCTTAATAAAATGGTATCTTTAATAAAACTAATTATATCTTCCTAGTAGTGTTTTATTATTAAAAAGGAAAAGGAGCTTTTCAAAACAATTACATATAGAGTTTGATTTATTAAGCCATGGTTGTGAGCTGACTATTTTTTTAACTCCTGATCAGCCTCAACAGAAAGCTGTCAATGGTCTGCTTTGTCCCCACAGCTGTTCATGGGTTTATTGTGATTTAGTATTCTTGGAATGTTAACTACATATTTTTCTTTACTTATAATTTACTGTCAGGAATTAATAATGGCAAAGGTTCTAAGACTTTTAATGCTCCTGTTGTAGGCTACAGAATTTATACCTTGATTGTATTTCTTATAATTTTGTTCATCCTTCTACCATATTGCAGGTAGTTCTTGAATCCCATGTTGTGGCAAACCATATACATTTCTGAATGTCATCACATTTTGCAGAGGTGAATTGATGACATATTTATGCATGAAAGCAGGTATTATTTTTTTAATTGATCTCAAACATAGTAAATGTCATATATATTTGCTGTCTAAAGCTCTCAGTTATGCTGTGTTTTGAGACTCGAAAATGTTTCTGGACTTATCAGCATCTCTTCCTCGTCTTTTTCTTCCTTGTTATTCTTGCTGATTTTTGATACTCAGAACAAGAAGTCTGTTTAGTGTTAGAATATAAATCCCTTTCCAAATGACACTCTGAAAGAAGGCTAGATTTGCTCCCTGGAAAGTAAGCATTACTCACTTCAAGCCAAAGAAATGACAGTTATGGAAAAGGCAGGCTGGGAACAACATAGATTTGGCTATATTTCATCCCCACAAATGCACCGCTTCATAAATATGGAGGAATGACAATGTCGAGAAACCCCTCGTGTTAAAGGATGCTACATGGCTTTGGCTTGCTGAGAGACAATGGCAGCAGAAGCAATCTGGCATTGAGCAACCAGAAATGAGTGGTTCTTTATGAACAGAGCAATTGACCATGATTCAAAAAGACAGAGATGAAGACTGTGCCAGGTTACTCAGAGAGTAGCTATGCCTCTGAACCCAAGGATAATATTTTCCTCTGTGCTACATGGGATGGACCATTGGACCCTTTAGTCAGGCCCCAAGCACATGTAGGATCAATTCTTTTAAAAAGGGAATTGTTAAATGTTAATATCAGGGACTTACCCAGAATTACAGAGTCTTTCCAAGTTCAAGATTGACACTGCCAGATCAAGATTAGAACTCAGGAATGTTTGACTTAGAATAAAAATTTTTAAATGCATGTCAGTCATGCAATGTTATAAACACTCAAATGTTTCTTTATGTGATACATACTTGTGATTTTTAACATAGAATAAAGACAGCATGATCCTTTAACAATAACTCAACAAGTAGTTATTGAGTATATACTATGTACCAAGAATTAAATAATTCTTGGATTTGGGGAATCAATATCAATTGACCTAGTTTTTAGATACAATTCTATTATTTTTTCCCAAATCTACTTTTCTCTTTTGGGGTTTCTGGTTCCTGAATGATGCAATGAGATAGCTAAACTAGATGATTTCTAAGGGAAATTTCCAGGTAAAACTTTTGCAGTTCTATTCTATTTGGAACTATTCACTGTATAACCATGCCCTTATTTATACGGTGTGTAATTTTAGGTTTTTCAGGTGTCAAGTTTGCTTGAAATATATAAAATCTCCCTTTTAAAGGATTGATTGTAGCAACATTTGGTGAGATTGTGGGCAGTAGCACATAAACATTTGGTGTGCATTAAGAGAGACATTAGATACTTATATGTCAGTCTTTCTCTAACTATATCCTCTATAGGAGATTAAATTGTAGCTTGTCAGATTTCCAAGGTCAGGTGTTGAAAACATAATAGGGAGAATTCCAAATAGCCAGTCTTATCCAAAATAGACTTGTCTGCAATATCTACACACACACACAAAGTAAACAAAAAGAAACTTGTTTTGGTAATATTTATTTACAAGACTAAGTAGGCATATAATTAAAATATTTAATGTTGTATATAATAAACCACAATACAGAGATGCATAGAACTAGAATAAATTTAGTGATAAAATAACAAAGAAAAAAGAAGGTAAGACTATTATTTAGCTAACAACAGATGGTTACTGAGCAGATGAACTAAATGTTTATTCAGTTGGTTGGGACTTTTCAAATTATACATGAGCATGAAGTGGTTTTTTTTGTTCATATTTTATGTTTAATATGGTTATATTTAGTAAATGTTAATTGAAATAAAGACAAATTTAAAAAGTCAAATTAGGAATTGTAAGTACTCTATGAGCCCACCTAGCATCTCATAACTAACCTTAGCAGATCACAGATAATCCTAATTTAGTGGATAAATCCCAGAAATAAGGCACTATTCATTTATTCAATAATAATCATTGAGCACTTTGTGTATGTTAGGCAGAATTGTAGACCTGGAAGTAGTACAGAGCAGTGTACAAGACAGGCAAGGTTCCTGCCCTTGTGGAGCTTCCACTCTGAATAGTACAAGAAAGGAAGCAGGTAATAATTTAAACGAAAACCAGGAAGTAAAGAAGAAAATATATTTTATTGATGAGTGTTATGTAGAGAAATAAAATAAGGTGCTGAACTGGATTGAAAAAAGAAGCCTACTTAAAATCAAGGGATTAAGGAAATTCTTTACTAGAAAATGAAGATTAAACTGAGATCTAATGACAAGAATCTGAAGGAAGGGCATTCCAAGGATGCAAAAATCAGGACGAAGTTCATCTCAGGGAAAAACACAGCTAGTAAATAAATCCCAGGTTAGAAACAAGCTTCTCTTATTCCAAGAATAGAAATGGCTGGAGTTTAAGCCATAAGGGCATAGGAGTGTGAGATGAAGACAGAGGAACGCAGGAACAGATTACATTGGGATTGAAATACTGGTTAAAAAGAGAAATTCAGATGCTATTCTAACGACCATTGTTATCATAAAAAGGTTTAATGCAGGGGGAACTAGAAGAGGCTCTTACATGAAGATAACTGGCTTTTGGGTGTGGGTATGGGGATGGTGTGGGGTGGGGGCTACTTCAGGAAGCCAGAGTGGAAGAAAGGTGAGCAGCAAGGAGATGATGGTGATGTACGCACAGATCTTTTAGACGAAAGAAGAGACGAGTGGGATTTGGGATATGGTTTGGAGATTAGTACCATTCTTGACCTTCCTCATGGATTGATTGAGTGGAATGGGGTCAAGAGGAACCAAAGTAAGCAAAGTTGAGTCTTAAACGATAAAATTTTCCACACCATCTATAAACAGCTTTTGTGGGTCACACCATTTCTGTTATAGCTAAGAAGTTTATTCACTTCATTTGGTCATTTACTCTTTTTTTTCTCTTTTTTTCTGAACTCAACCCTGTAATGCTTCTGTTGGCATCTGAACTACAGCTATGTACCCTGTCAGAAGAGTCTGTTTCCTACTGAGATCTGCATACAGAATGAGACCAAAAATTTGTTTTCTCTCAGGAAGCACACTATTTTGGAAGCAAAGCACTGATTTATTGACTGAATTAAAACAGGAAAGCCATTATCCTAGGAATCAGCATTTTAATCTATATCTCCTGAGTTTTTCCCTTTTAGTTATCTCTAGGGGAAATAAAAGGAAAAACTCAAACCCAGGATAAAGAGAATAGCAGAAAAGGTCATTCATTTTTGCTCACTACAGTGTATTACAAAATACACTGTGGATATAATGAGAAACAAATGAAAATGTAAATGCAGAGTATATTTTATGAAACACACTGTAATGAATTGATCATTTATGTTAAACTATAGAATTGGGAAGGGAAATAAAGAACAACCATGTGCAATATCGCTCAGGTGGAAAGAGTGAGTTTACAGGCAAGATTTCTGAATAATATTCAGTGCTTCATACAAACATAAAAAGGTGATAATATTTTTCAACCATTGACACTAATGGAGTAATTTTCATGATTCCTGCTCATGGCTAGAGCATTGACTATGAGAAGCAAGAACCGCTCTCTTTTACCACATACAACTTAAGTCATTTTGTTAGAGGCGCTCTGCCTTCAGATACCACCTTAATTAGCTAGTTCATTTAACAGTGTCTTTGAATATTAGAAGTGACTCAAGAAATTTAATTAGTGGTACTTATCTGTACCAAAAAGAATTTGTCATAAGTATTCCACATATTTATATTTGATTATTTAAAAGAAACTAGGTAGCAGAGAGGAGAAGGAAATGGCAACCCACTCCAGTGTTCTTGCCTGGAGAATCCCAGGGACAGGGGAGCCTGGTGGGCTGCCATCTATGGGGTGGACACGACTGAAGCGCCTTAGCAGCAACAGCAGCAGCAGGTAGCAAAGAAATGAAGCTAAAGTGACAGATGATAATGAAAGTGATAGGAAAAAATCTACATCTGATATTTTAATGGAAATCAATGTGGAAATTTCTACCCTTTTCAAAGACCATTTCATAGATAACTTTTAAACACATTGAATGGGTAAAAGATGAAGTACTTCTATGAAAATTGCTTGGCATTGCTGTGATAATCATTTTTATGCTGACATTTAGATTTTAAGTAATTTTTATTAAGAAAAAGGCATTAGTGTACCAGCGTTCTTTCTTATAGCTTTATTATGCTAAACAGTAATTCTACACTAAATTATAGAATAATATGTATTGTTTATTAATTTGCTTGACTCATTTGTCTCTAAATCTAAAGGGTATGATAACGGTTTGTACCTGCCCATGAGCCTTACCCTGAGAGAAGTCCGGACATCAATGCAGTCTTTCTGAGGGTTTCTCTTTAATCAAGGGGTTAATCACACTATTACAATATGCTGTTGTGCTCATTCTATTTATTCTCTTAGCAAATTTGGACAGCATTCTTCCTCGGTGAAGTCTTTGTTGAGATCATAATTTAAATTAAAACCCTGAAATTTGTCTCCTATTGGAGGACTTTCATATAGAGATATGTTTGAATATTTTGAAATTCTATAATACGTAATATGTATCTGTTTTACTCATTGGTTATTGTGAAGTAAAAATTATGTTCAATATTTCCTCAGTGTTGCTGAGAAAGCTGGCTTATTTCCTAACCAACAATGGTTTGTGCTTATGAGGATTTTTTTCTTATTTATATATGCATTATTTAAAATCACTATTATGCCAAGATTGAAAGAATCTGTCAGCTGCCTATTTCACAACAATTTTTCAGGAAAAAAATAAAAATGCTATCCCATTCATTGTGCACAGCAATTTTGAAACTTTTCTCAATTCCAAGCATTTTAAAATGTGATTAAGAGAAGTAGGAACCTCTTGAAACTTAGGAAATAGAGTAACTTAAATCCATTATTACTTTTATTCACAAATACCACTAACTTTATGCCTGAGAGCAAAGATCAGGGGAAAAAATTAAGATTTCATCTAATTATACTTACTAATTTATGCTAATACCAGAATCTTTAAAATGCTATAGTTAGTATCAAATAATGAGATTGAGTAATGCAGTGTCTAAAATGCTTCTTCAGAAAAGTAATTATAATTCTGGACAATCTGGTCTTCCTTGGAGAAATGCTTTCTACTCTTTGGGATAGCAAGGACCACCTCACGTGCATCAGATAAGGGAGCAATGGTAGCCATGGTCTTTAACAATGGCCTACCAAGCATATTGTAGAGGGACAAACAGCTCTCTGTTGGACTTCTTATGACAATCATTGCTGCCATTCATTAGGCTTGTACTTTGTGCCAAGTGTTCTGTGATGCCTTTGACATATCATCCAAGCTCCAGCATCTGTCATCCGGACTCTTTCAATAGTTTCCTGAATGGTCTTCTGGGTTCTAAACTTGCCCTCCAGTAGCTTATTCTTCACATGTCAGCTACAAACAATCTTTTCAAAGGCAAAAAATATATATCATCTTACTTCTTAAAACCCTACAGTAACTTCTCACAGCCCTCAAAATAAGTTTAACTGTTTCACAATGCCCTGCAAGGCCCTATGCCATTCAGCCCAGGCATCTCTCTTTGACCCGCCTCTATATCACTTTTCCCTTATGCAGTGGCTTCCTAGGATTCACATGGCACCGTGTGTTAGCTCACGGTGACTCTCTGCCCTTGTTTCCCTGCCTATGCAGTCCTTTCCTTGACTTTTTGGGTAGGTGTCTCCTTCTCATTCATGCTTCAACTGATATATCACATCGCAAAGCAAAGCAAGTCTAACCCTTCTCTCTGTGAAACTGGAGATTTTGTCCATCTTGTTCCTCCCCAGACTCATACCTTAAGTACAATCAGCACATGGAGGCACCCAAATGTTTGCATAGTGAGAAAAGTTTAGAGTTCATGCCAGCTTTATATCCCAACAGAGTAACCACGGTGCCAACCATGTGATTATTGGGAAAGTCTCGTAACTAGCCTATCTCCTCATCGTGAAATATGTTGATAATAATAATTTTTGTCTTATAGAGTTGTTGTAAGAATTAAATGAGAAGTTACACAAAGTGTTTAAAACAGTGCTTTGCTATGTAATTATTAGTGTTAGCTATATTTATTACACATTTTTCTCCAATCCAACAATTCTAAGAGTGTACTTTCCAAACTAGTAGCATCAATATCACTTCAGAATTTCTTAAAAATGAAAACTCTTCTATCCTGCCCCCAAGATTGAGTTAGAAACTCTGGGAATGAGGGTCAGCAAGCTGTACTTTGACATGAACTTCAGGCAGTGCTGGTGCCTGCTAATATTTACTGTCATCCATGTACTTCTCAAAAGAGGTCAGGAGGATTAAATAGACAAATCTACGAATACCCTTAACATGACACCTGATAAATTGACAATAAAATATAGCTGCTATTTTTATAATATGATAGGCTTTCCTCCCCTCAAATCTAGAGAATCTGTAGTTAAAGGACAAGGATTTTGTCTGTGTTTTTAACTTTTAAATCTTCAGTTTCTGGAAGATTGTCTACCACATGTTAGTTGAGTGAATGATTAAATGATGAATGAATACTCAGTAAGATGCTGCCTAGGAGCAAAATGTAGCAAACTTTTTTTTTTTTTTTTGTATCTTAACAATAGAACTTCTTTTTTTTTTTATTTATTTTCTTATTGGGATTTAGAGGAAGGTGGGTAAGTTTGCATAAGATTTCTCAAGATCTCTTGGGAGATAAACTCCAATACTTCTTCCCAGGATTCACAGTAAGGAAGATTTTTTTTCTTGGGACAATCAAGGTTGTTGAAAGTGAGGCTAAATGGCAGGGCAGAAGAGGTACTGGAAGTAAAAGGAAATCTAGCCTATTGAACATTCCGTGATGAAAGGATCTAAGTGTTTATGTCCTGTCATGCTTTGTGACAGGTGTTGAAAGCTTTCCTAAACCCACTTATTCTAGTGCATTTTTGAGCTTGGAAAAATGTTTTTATTAATTAGAAAAGCTACAACTTCAGACCTCCAGATTGAGGATCCTATGTAACCAGGGCATTGCCAGAAAAGAGGATTCTCAATAAGCAACTGAGAGTCTTGTACTAACACTTCCAAAGGGTCATAAATTCTATTGCAGTTCACATGCAAACTCAATTTTTTCAAATTTAAAAGCCCAGGATCTTTATAAAACATCACATTGTCAGAGAACACAAGGAGGCTTGAGGAACAGTGGATAGAATCCTTGCTTATACTTTTCAAATACTATAGTTTATTTAAAAGATCTGTGGAATATAGAAACATGAGTTCAAAGCTGTTTGATGCTCTGTGTCAGGAACCTGAAAATTTCACAGCAGGGCTAGAGCACCTGCATAGCCAGCAGCCTGGGACCCACACAGGCCACTCAGGGTGAAAGGTCCGCTTCTGGGGATGCAGAACTGCCTGACCCTGCTGCCAGTATGGATAACTGGCTCTTCACTCAGCTCATCCCTTACTTGAATGAAAGGCATGAATATGGTCCAGAGCAACAGCCTCACTTAGCATTCTTGCTGGCATCAAGCTCAACATACTGAGAGCAGAAGTTTAATAATGCAGAACGGCTTCTTTAGTTACCTGTAGTAAGCAGTTTCTTCAAATGAAATATCCCAGTGTGCAATTTCTATTAAGGGTTGCATTTTAAAGGTTTATTTGTTAGTTTATTTATTTATGGCTGTGCTGGGTCTTCATTGCTGCACATGGGCTTTCTCTACTAGCTGCAAGTGGGAGTTACTGCCTATGTGCGAAGTGCGGGCTTCTTATTGCAGTGGTTTCTCCTGTTGCGGAGCACAGGCTCTATGTGTGTGGGCATCAGCAGGTGCGGCTCACAAACTCTAGAGTGCTGGCTCAGTAGTTGTGATGCACAGGCTTTGTTGTCCTGTGGCATGTGGGATCTTCCCACACCAAGGATGGAACCCATGTCCCCTGTATTGGCAGGCAGATTCTTTATCACTAAGCCTCCAGGGAAGCCCTAGGGTATGCATTTTAAAATCTTAGCACAGCCTTCTAGAGATTTTTCCAGAAACCAGCCTTAACGATCTTCAGTAACCAGTCTACTCTGCAACCTGAGAGATAGTAGTATGTGGAATTGGGGCAACTAGGGACAGGTGGGGACTGGGTGTCTAGTTAGATTGGGGGTTATAAAAATAAAGAGAATTTCAACCCAAAGGTCTTAATGATTTTATTCATATTCTTCTCCTGAACTGAGAATATCTAAACTCTTTCTCCACAGAGTGGCCTGGATCCCAGAGCAGCTGCTTGGCATCCATGGGAGCTTGTTATAAATGCAGAATCTCAGACCCCATCCCAGAACAACAGAAATAGAATATTCAGCTTAACAAGATTCCCAGGTAGTTATATACACATTAGAATTTGAGAGGTTTTGTTCCAAACCAACATTTCTCACTATTATTGTACAAGAAAATCACCTGGGGAACTTTCCAAATTCCTATGTCCAGGTTGACTATAGACTGATTCAATTAAAATCTCCAGATGCAACCCTAGGCATCTTTTTTCCTTAAAACATGCCAGATGATTTAGATGATTTCAATATGTGGCCAAGACTAAGAACCATTTTTCTGGATTATAAAAATTTCCTCCAGTTTTTATACTATTTATAAAATTACTGAGATGCACATGATCTATTTGTGACAAGAGAAACATGATCCATTCCTTCAGAATATTGTTATTACAAAGTGAAGTATATTAGATATATTCTTATTATATTTATTCTATATAAACTGTATCTTTATATCTTTATTTTTCTATAAAAAAATGAAATAAAAATAAAGAGAAAATGTTTATTTCAGCAAATGTAACATGTACTTTTTCTCAAGGACTATATTCTTGTGTGTAGGTTGTACAGAAGTATATTTGATGACTTAAAGTTGATCATTGCTATTTTTCAACTAATTCCACTGCATTCTTTTCACCGGGGCTTGGCATCTGGGGACATTTTTTCACTCTAACTCCAATCCTGAATAGACACCCAGCTACAAAACATTGAATAAAAATTTACTAACAACCATTGTAACTTGGTGGAAGGGATGAAGCTGAGTGGCTGAAATGTCAGATGAAACCCCATAAGTGGGTTGCTTTTAAAAGTCTCCCCCGCAGGCTTACCTGCCCTTCTACCCAGCAATTGCATTAATAGGTGCTTTTAAAAGGTGGCTGGTCCTCTCAAGATGTTAGCTTCTTTTAAAATTCTTTTAATCAAGATCTGCCTCTAATGCTCTTCATTCACTTTCTTTAAGTGAAAGTCTAACATGAAAGCCAATTCCAAGCCACTGGGGGGGAAAAAATAACTGCTATAGGGGCTGGACCAAAACAGAGATGGGGTGCCTTTTCTTTGAAGTGTGGCCACCTGTGAGCTGCCATTGATCTTGGGCAGCCAAGCTTCAAAGGCATAAGGCGGCATTTCTCCCCCACCTGGCCACTGCATGTTATAACACTTCTGAGTTAGCAGGGGCTACTTTCAAGGGAAAATTTGGATTAAAAAGCTAAATTGTGAGTGGTGAATAGCTCATAAGATAGCTTTTAAAACATAAATATGAACTGCGATCTGCTCAGCAGTGTCTTCTCCACCTCCTTCCTTTGCCCTCTTGTCACCCTCAAAGGTCAGGCTTCTTTCAAATTAGCTTCTAAATCAGAATTTAATGAAGTCACTAACATGAAGTTGAATAGTTGATAGATCTAGAGCAATCAGGAGACTGAAAAGCCAAAATAGTTTCCCACCTACATCTATTGGCCTTGTCATGAAAAAGAAAAGGTGACTGAGAAACTAATTTTTTTTTTCTTTTCTTCACTCTTGACTGAAATTGAATGGTGATATATTTACAGAAATAAAATTGAAGAGTTGCATTTTGTGATTCTACATATTTACTAAAGTATGTGACTTGAGACTGTTTCTAATAACATGTTTTAATCCTAAAGGATTCCCTACTCTTTACCAGGTCTTTTTAGTATGTGAGAGTCAAAGGAGAAGAGAGCATAACAAGAAAAAACTGTAATATTAAGGTTTAGTGGTTAAAGATATTTTCTTTGTATTCTTTGATATTAGAATGTAGTTAAGAATACCCAGGTGGTGCTAGTGGTAAAGAATCTGCCTGCCAATGCAGGAGACATAAGACACAGGTTTGATCCTTGGGTCATTACCTGGAGGTGGGCATGGCAACCAACTCCAGTATTCTTGCCTGGAGAGTCCCATGGAGAGAGAAGCTACAGTCCGTAGGATAGCAAAGAATCAGGTACGACTAAGCAACTTAGCATACACACACTCACAAGAATAAAAGACTTTCTCTTTACATCAATAATGATAGAATTTTCCTTTAAATTGAACTATTATGTTAAATATATTTTTAAATATGCTATCCACTAAGAACATGCTAACCTTTAAAGATTTTATTACCCATCTTAAACCTCAGAAAAGGACTATCCTTATGTTACTATGATTTGAAAGGAATTTTTTCCTGGATGAATGTCTTATTCACGGAGGATATGTCTGCTGTAGTAGCAGAGTTCCCCTACTCAGATGTTCTCCCATTTGAAAGGATTCAGATCCACTTTGGGTATAACCAGAATACCCTGAAGACTTGGCCCAAATCAGTTGCTGGAAAAATGTCAAGAATGTATCCAAATCTACAGTCTGGTTCCAAGATTAATTAATAACAATTTATTCTACTTTTCCATTAGAAAAGTAGTCAAAATCACCTGAAAGTGGCACCTGCCATTCAGAGTAGGGAAGACTGTAGTCCTAGATGAGAACATGGAGAGAATGAAGTCAGACAAAGGAAATGTGTATAAATCACTAACTTTTGAGGTGATCACATCACGTAGAAACGACAAAGGTTACTATAAACTGTATTATCTATTAGGCAACTTGTGCAATTTGCAATTATTTATATATTTAACCTATCTATACATACACATTTTCAAAGCACTCTTACATTCTGCATGTTTTATACACAAAATGTTAATAAGAGTCTGCACTTTTAGAAGGGGAAGAACTGTCAATTTTATGCTGTGGAAGTAACATTTTATTTTTGCCAACACTAGCAAACTATGAAAAAAAACCCTCACTTTTCTTTTTAACATTTTAGAGTTATATGGCAATCACAGGGTTTTGCTTAGTCTCTGATAACAGAACTAATGTCAGCTATGCATTTGATATGCACAAGTAACATTTCCCTAAAAGTTTTGCACTGCTGCTACAACGAGGCTTGTTCCTGATTTCATATGATAAGGAAATGACCTCCCATGTCCTTTTCTGATTAAAGATCTTGGCAGGACAAAATATAAGAATACCGACCCTCTGTCAGTATTCCTTTAATCAGTGACCCTTTATTTATTAGCTTCTACTTATTTGAACTACCATCTATGACAAGTATTATAACTGTGAAACATACATGTGCCTGAAGCATAAAAATAAAAATTTTTTGGAATCACGTATTGGATGATATTTTCTCCTGAGTGATTAAGATTTAGAGTACTTTTTTGTGAGGTAAGCACTCTCTTGTGTGTGTTTATGTATGCGTGTGTCTATGTAGTGTATACTCAGTCATGTCTGACTCACAACCCCATGGACTGTAGCCTGTCATGTTCCTCTGCCATGGGATTTCCCAGGCAGCAATACTGGAGTGGGTTGCCATTTCCTTCTCTAGAGGATCTTTCTGACCCAGGAATCTAACCTGAGTCTCCTGCTTGGCAGGCAGACTCTTTACCACTGAGCCACCAGGGAAGCCAAACACTGTCTCAATTATGAAGTATCTTATTTATCAGGAAATGAGTCATAAGTTCATGAAATAAAAGAGGATATTGAATTTATGAGCTGATTTTTTTAAAAAAGTTCAACATTTTATTTCAAAAATTTAAATACCATATTAAGTAGAAAACTCTTAGGAAGAAATCTAAGAAAAACTTTTGACAAAGGAGATAGAATTTCCTAAATAAATAGATTTTATACTAAAGTACAAAATGATATTTATAAAACATTTAAGTTGCAAAAGATTGGGTGACTACTAAAGCCTCCTTTAGCAAATACAAAAATTAAGCGACCCCAAGAGAAAGAAGGTTTTCTTACTCTCCTTGCTATTCTTTGGAACTCTGCATTCAGATAATTATATCTTTCCTTTTCTCCTTTGCTTTTCACTTCTCTTCTTCTCACAGCTATTTGTAAGGCCTCCTCAGACAGCCATTTTGCTTTTTTGCATTTCTTTTTTTGGGGGATGGTCTTGATCCCTGTCTCCTGTACAATGTCACAAACCTCCATCCAGAGTTCATCGGGTACTCTGTCTATCAGATATAGTCCCTTAAATCTATTTATCACTTCCACTGTATAATCATAAGGAGATTGATTTAGGTCATATCTGAATGGTCTAGTGGTTTTCCCTACTTTCTTCAATGTAAGTCTGAATTTGGCAATCAAGAGTTCATGATCTGAGCCACAGTCAGCTCCTGTTCTTGTTTTTGCTAACTATATAGAGCTTCTCCATCTTTGGCTGCAAAGAATATAATCAATCTGATTTCGGTGTTGACCATCTGGTGATGTCCATGTGTAGAGTCTTCTCTTGTGTTGTTGAAAGAGGGTGTTTGCTATGACCAGTGCGTTCTCTTGACAAAACTCTATTAGCCTTTGCCCTGCTTCATTTCGTGCTCCAAGGCCAAATTTGCCTGTTACTCCAGGTGTTTCTTGACTTCCTACTTTTGCATTCCAGTCCCCTATAATGAAAAGGACATCTTTTTTGGGTGTTAATTCTAAAAGGTCTTATAGGTCTTCATAGAACCGTTCAACTTTGGCCTCTTCAGCGTTACTGGTTGGGGCATAGGCTTGGATTACTGTAATATTGAATGGTTTGCCTTGGAAATGAACAGAGATCATTCTGTCATTTTTGAGATAGAATCCAAGTACTGCATTTCGGACTCTTTAGTTGACCATGATGGCTACTCACATTTCTTCTAACGGATTCCTGCCCACAGTAGTAGATATAATGATCATCTGAGTTAAATTCACCCATTCCAGTCCATTTTAGTTCATTGATTCCTAGAATGTCTACGTTCACTCTTGCCATCTCCTGTTTGACCACTTCCAATTTGCCTTGATTCATGGACCTAACATTCCAGGTTCCTATGCAACATTGCTCTTTACAGCGTCAGACCTTGCTTCTATCATAAGTCACATCTACAACTGGGTATTGTTTTTGCTTTGGCTCCATCCCTTCATTCTTTCTGGAGTTATTTCTCCACTGATCTCCAGTAGTATACTGGGCACCTACCGACCTGGGGAATTCCTCATTCAGTATCCTATCATTTTGCCTTTTTATGCTGCTCATGGGGTTCTCAACGCAGGTATACTGAACTGGTTTGCCATTCCCTTCTCCAGTGGACTACGTTCTGTCAGACCTCTCCACCATTACCCGCCCATCTTGGGTGGCCCCACATGGCATGGCTTAGTTTCATTGAGTTAGACAAGGCTGTGGTCCATGTGATCAGATCAACTAGTTTTCTGTGATTATGATTTCAGTGTGTCTGCCCTCTGATGCCCTCTCGCAATACCTACCATCTTATTTGGGTTTCTCTTACCTTGGTCATGGGGTATCTCTTCATGGAAAGATATAAGTAAGCATCTGAATGCAGAGTTCCAAAGAATAGCAAGGAGAGATAAGAAAGTCTTCCTCAGCGATCAACGCAAAGAAATAGAGGAAAACAACAGAATAGGAAAGACAAGAGATCTCTTCAAGAAAATTAGAGATACCAAGGGAACAATTCATGTAAAGATGGGCTCGATAAAGGACAGAAATGGTGTGGACCTAAGAGAAGCAGAAGATATTGAGAAGAGGTGGCAAGAATACACAAAAGAACTGTACAGAAAAGATCTTCACCATCAAGATAATCACAATGGTGTGATCACTCACCTAGAGCCAGACATCTTGGAATGTAAAGTCAAGTGGGCCTTAGAAAGCATCACTACAAACAAAGCTAGTGGAGGTGATGGATTTCCAGTTGAGCTCTTTCAAATCCTGAAAGATGATGCTGTGAAAGTGCTGCACTCAATATGCCAGCAAATTTGGAAAACTCAGCAGTGGCCACAGGACTGGAAAAGGTTGTCTTCATCCCAATCCCAAAGAAAGGCAATGCCAAAGAATGCTCAAACTACCGCACAATTGCACTCATCTCACACGCTAGTAAAGTCATGCTCAAAATTCTCCAAGCCAGGTTTCAGCAATATGTGAACCGTGAAATTCCAGATGTTCAAGCTGGTTTTATAAGAGGCACAGGAAGCAGAAATCAAATAGCCAATATCTGCTGGATCATGGAAAAAGCAAGAGAGTTTTAGAAAAAATATCTATTTCTGCTTCATTGACTATGCCAAAGCCTTTGATTGTGTGGATCACAAAAACTGCGTAAAATTCTTCAAGAGATGGGACCTGCCTCTTGAGAAACCTGTATGTAGGTCAGGAAGCAACAGTTAGAACTGGACATGGAACAACAGACTGGTTCCAAATAGGAAAAGGAGTACGTCAAGGTTGTATATTATCACCCTGCTTTTAACTTATATGCAGAGTACATCATGAGGAACATTGGGCTGGAAGAAGCACAATCTGGAATCAAGATTGCTGGGAGAAATATCAATAACCTCAGATATACCGATGACACCACCCTTATGGCAGAAAGTGAAGAAGAACTAAAAAGTCTCTTGATGAAAGTGAAAGAGGAGAGTGAAAAGGTTGGCTTGAAGCTCAACATTCAGAAAACTAAGATCATGGCATCTGACCCCATCACTTCATGGGAAATAAATGGGGAATCAGTGGAAACAGTGTCAGACTTCATTTTTTTGGGCTTCAAAATCACTGCGGATGCTGATTGCAGCCATGAAATTAAAAGACGCATACTCATTGGAAGAAAAGTTATGACCAACCTAGATAACATATTAAAAAGCAGAGACATTATTTTGCCAGCAAAGGTCCGTCTAGTCAAGGCTATGCTTTTTCCCGTGGTCATGTATGGATGTGAGAGTTGGACTGTGAAGAAAGCTGATCGCCGAAGAATTGATGCTTTTGAACTGTGGTGTTGGAGAAGACTCTTGAGGGTCCCTGGGACTGCAAGGATATCCAACCAGTCCATTCTAAAGGAGGTCAGTCCTGGGAGTTCACTAGAAGGACTGATGCTGAAGCTGAAACTCAATACTTTGGCCACCTCATGTGTCGAGTTGTCTCACTGGTAAAGACACTGATGCTGGCAGATTGGGGGCAGGAGGTGAAGGGGCCGACAGAGAATGAGATGGCTGGAGGGCATCACCGACTCGATGGACATGAGTTTGAGTGAACTCCGGGAGGCCTGGCAAGCTGTGATTCATGGGGTTGCAAAGAGTCGGACACAATTGAGTGACTGAACTGAACTGAAGAGAAAGAACTGAAAAATTTAGGTGAAGATGAATCTACTTGGGCTTCCCTGGTAACTCGATGGTTAAGAATCTTCCTATAATTCAGGACACCTGGCTTCAATCCCTGGGTTGGAAAGATCTCCTGGAGGGGGGCATAGCAACCTACAACTGTATTCTTGCCAGGAGAATTCCATGGACAGAGTAGCGTGGTGGGTTACAGTCCTTCGGGTCTCAGAGTCATACATGACTGAGCTACTAAGCACAGCACAGCACATACATTACTTCCCACATGTCTTTATTTTGTTTATACTGAAATTCTCATTAGATATTTTTGAAAACTGTGAAATCTATGTACTAGAAAATTATCTTAAGTATTGATTTAATTAAAAATCTATGAGCAGTAAAGCATAGAGAAATTATATTTACAGAATAATTTGGCTATTTTAGTAACTCACATAAGAAAACTGATATTTTTCTTCATGTTCATACCCAGGGTAATATTTTCATTCTTTTGTATTCCTGGAAATTAGTATAATACACAGACTATTTATTCAAAATTAGAAACTATTTTCTTTCAGTAATACCTGCTTATCATATACAGCGAAAGGGCTATTTCTCAGTTTAAAAGTAGTCATTTTTACAAAGCATCATGGCTTCAAAAATAGATGATGCTTAATGTTGCCTCACATGAGTACCATGTGTCTTTCATATGACATGCCAAAAATGAAAATGACTTAATCTCACAGTGTATTATTTTTATTAACTGTAGGAGTGATACTGTTATATTATTAGCACTTTATTTTATAAATCTATTTTATCCCAGAAGATAAAAGAACAATAAAAAATTAAATTAGCATTTTCTTCTCCTTACCTGTCAAATAAGCAATCATATAGCAAGTGACAAAAGGGGGGATAGTTGACTTTTCATTTCATTCTCCTTAGAAAAATGATCTAAGTAGAAAAATGACTCTAAATAGGTCTAAGAATTCTTTGAAGGTAGGAAGGACAGACAGAAAATCCATTCCAAATTGGAAGCACACATCACTGTTTTCGGAGTCAGAATAAGCAGGAATAATAATCAGAAATAACTTGAGATAACATTCCCACTAGCATCAGATTTATACTTAAGTAGCATATCAATCGGAGAAGGCAATGGCAACCCACTCCAGTGTTCTTGCCTGGAGAATCCCAGGGATGGGGAAGCCTGGTGAGCTGCCGTCTATGCGGGTCTCACAGAGTCGGACACGACTGAAGCGACTTAGCAGCAGCAGCAGCATATCAATAAAAATTGAACACAGAAGGCACGTGTCTTGTTCAAGGTTCTGATCACCAACCTGGCTTTTGATTCTGTTGAGCTAACAAAAGTTATAACCTGCTTTGTGTTGAATGACTGGCAAAGATCGGGTTAAACACAGAGAGTGGTACAGATGAGATTTATGGAGCTTTTGCAATAATTCATTAACTCTCAGGTTGAAAAATGCTAATTGTCCAACTTAATCAATTGATTAAGTAAAATCAGTGAATGCTTTGCTCAACTCTTTGTTACAAATATAATTTTTAGACTTAACAATTAGGATTCTTTTCATTTATATGTTCCTACAAAAAGTGGAAAAAAAACCCACCATTTTATCTTCTTTAAAATTTCTACAATGTTGTTACTTATTTGAAGAGTCAAAAATGAGAGGGGTGGGGGAGATGAGGGTTTAATGTACTATATTTAATAAGATCTTGATCTCCTTTTCACTTACATGGTTATCTTTCTTAGCTCTAAAATACGTTTAATGCTTTCTTGGAAAGATGAAAATAAAACTATGATGAAAACAACATTACCTATACTACTTTTCGGTTCATATATATTGAGTTAAATGAGGACAACAAATATATGTGAAGCACCAACACAGCTTTTAATGACAGACCTACAGACAAGTTTTTATCGGAGCAAACAGCTAACATATCTAACTTACTCCAGAGGCTTAAGGAAGTCCTCTTACAGAAAATGATGTTTAAGCTGAATATTGAAAGAGTAACAAACCTTAACCAGGAAAAATTAAGGAAGACGATAGGACTTGCTTGAGTGGAAATCAAAGGAGGAAATGAGCAAACTGAGTCTTGAGTGTCCACCTAATAGGGTGCATGTCCTGTTATAAGGCACTTGAGACTATGTCTGTTGTATTGTTCTCTTAGCACAGGGCCAGCTAAATCACAGGTGTTGAGTAAAAGAGTTTTTTAAAAAATGGGTAAAAGCAGGTTAGAGGCAAGGAAACAAACCTCTCATTCCCCAAATAAAAATATTAAATAGCTACTACAGGTCAATGATATTTGGGAAAACCATGAGGATAACAGGGACTCAAACAATAGAGAAAGGGAAAGTGAAGAAAATATAGTGATGGGAAAGAATTACAGAGAAAGAATAAAAAGCAAGTGAGAGATGAACAAAATATATTTACTTCATGAACTAAACACATTCTGTGCCTTTTGCTCTTCTGACATCCTGCTGTCACCCTTTCTTTTTTATCTGATTACTTATCATGGTTTGTCTTTTTACAAACTTACCACTTAAGATGTTAATTTCATTCATAGGTAAAAGTGTAATAAATCCTATCTTGATAACACACCAGATGGTTAGTGGACATATGTTTAAGTTACTTCTTTTAACTTTGACTTTCATATACAGAGTAGGATGATTGTTAATAGTGATAATTACTCATATTGTTCTAAACAACTAAAAAAAACTGGAAATTGAAAATGCAAAGATTTATCAATCTACCTTAAACACTTACTGGAGAAATAACCATTTGTTGTCACTGTTCAGTCTCTAAGTTGTGTCAAACTCTTTGTGACCTCATGGACAACAGCACGCCAGGCTTCCCTGTCCTTTACTATCTCCTGGAGTTTGCTTAAATCTATGTCCATTGAGTTGGTGATGCTATCTAACAATCTCATCCTCTTCTGCCCCCTTCTCATTTTGCCTTTAATCATTTCCATCATCAGGATCTTTTCCAATGAGTTTGCTCTTTGCATTAGGTGTCATAAATATTTAAACTTCAGCTTCAGCATCAGTCGTCTCAATGAATATTCAGGGTTTCTTTTCTTTAGGATTGATTGGTTTGATCTCCCTGCACTCCAAGGGAGTCTCAAGAGTCTTCTCCAGCACCACAATTTGAAAGCATCAATTCTTTGGTGCTCAGCCTTATTTATGGTCCAACTTTCACATCCATACATGACTACTGGAAAAATCGTAGCCTTGACTGTAAAAACCTTTATCAGCAAAGTGATGTCTCTGCTTTTTAATACTCTGTCAGGTTTGTCATAACTTTCTTTCCAAGGAGCAAAGTGAAAGTGAACATGTTAGTTGCTCAGCTGTGTCCAGTTATTTGCAACCTCATGGACTATAGCCCCCCAGGCTCCTCTGTCCATGGGAATTCCCAACTGAGAATACTGAAGAGGTTTGACATTTCCTTCTACAGGGGATCTTCCCAACCCATGGATTGAACTGGATCTCCTCATATTTTAATTTCATGGCTGAAGTCACCATCAGCAGTGATTTTGGAGTACAAAATAACCATAATTCTTATTATTGTTACGGACTTCCCTAGTGGCTCAGTTGGTAAAGAATCTGCCTGCAGTGCAGGAGACCCAGGTTCAATCTCCGGGTCGGGAAGATTCCAGGGAGAAGGGAATGGCTACCCATTCCAGTGTTCTTGCCTGGAGAATTCCACGGACAGAGTAACCTTGCAAGCTACAGTCCATGGAATTGCAAAGTGTCAAACACGACTGAGTGACTAACACTTATCATTAACACACTTTGTGTGTCTGCTGTTTTTCCATCTTGTGTAATCACAAAGCTAAGATGGCATGAACATTAAGAGAGCATTAAGCAACAGAGCAGCAACAAAGGTTTTCCCTGTGTGTGTGTTTACTGAAGATTATTCACAATGCTGTGGACTCAGAAGTGCTTTCTTTCCTTATCAGCTTCTCTCTCCTCTTCATCAGTTTCAGAGTCCATGCACTTTGTCATCCACATCATCATCCATTATCCATTTTTCTGCCAGGGTGAGAAAACACTGAAGGATGAAAACACTTTGAACTGACATTGGCAAAGCTAAATAACACACTGACCAGGCAGTTGTGCAGGGACTTTATTTCTTCCCAGGGTGTAAGTGACTGCTGCCACGCTGTTTGGTAGATTGATAGAAAGATAAGGGGACAGAGTCGCCTACTTCCCACCAATCTATTACAAAGGTGACTAGACCTTCGCTGCCCTGTAAAGGACATTTCTATTTCTTCTGTTTTTATACTAGGCTGTTTAAATATTAGTAAAGGGAACTGTCGGAAACATTTCAGTTCAGTTCAGTTCAGTTTAGTCGCTCAGTCGGGTCCGACTCTTTGCGACCCCATGAATCACAGCACGCCAGGCCTCCCTATCCATCACCAACTCCCGGAGTTCACTCAAACTCATGTCCATCGAGTTGGTGATGCCATCCAGCCATCTCATTCTCTGTCGTCCCCATCTCCTCCCACCCCCAATCCCTCCCAGCATCAGAGTCTTTTCCAGTGAGTCAACTCATCGCATGAGGTGGCCAAAGTATTGCAGTTTCAGTTTTAGCATCAGTCCTTCCAATGAACACCCAGGATTGATCTCCTCTAGAACGGACTGGTTGGATCTCCTTGCAATCCAAGGGACTCTCAAGAGTCTTCTCCAGCACCACAGTTCAAAAGCATCAATTCTTCGGCTATCAGCTTTCTTCACAGCCCAACATTTAGTAGGATACAAAAAGAGACAATCTTAAAACTATGACCTTTAGTTTAGTGTGGAGAGCCTGAAATTTGTCAGCTTTTGGTAGTAGAAAATAAAAGGAGGTGTTTCTATGAAGCATAAACAAACAGAGATTTGCCCTAATTGAAGGAGAATGTGGAGTAATCATTTCTGTTTTCAGGGGAACCACTGTAGACAGCAGCACATGGAATCAAACAAATGTGCTCAAATTTGCTAACATTCTCAGGCTTATTTACCCAATATTGAATAATGCAAAAGGAAATCTCATGAGAAGCAACATGATATTTGAGTTGATGTCAAATTTGTCATGAAATATTTTATGAAAATTTTAATAAGTGGAAAGTGAAGGTCCTTGCATCTTTGAAGTTCCCATTTAATGTTTTATTTGCAAGTTTTTAGAAGATAGTTTCAAATTAAAAAGCATAACTGGAGCTGACCAAGGGAGAGGTGGCAGATTTAATGTTACTCTTCAGTTTGTAATCATATTAAAACAATTCCTTCCTCCTGAGAATCAGAACAAAGTGACTGTTGAATATTTCTTTTGGTTCAATAATAGAATCTCTCCAGGAAACAACAAAGAAGACAAATCAATACACCAAAATGGTGCAAATAATTTTCCCTTGAATAGCAGGCAATAACACCAAATGTCTGAATTCTGACAGACTCTCAAGTTATTAAAGGGATTTGATGTCAAACAGTTTATATAGTATATCATTTGGCTAGCACTACGAAATTCAAAGGTGTAGTCAGTAAAAGAATATCAAATGTAATCCAATCCAACTTTCAACCCACTGCTTCTGACAGTAATAGTAACACAGCCTTTATGAGAGGACATCGTTTGCTTTTAAAAGATAGGCAAAGAGAAGATGAACATTGGAGTAAACTTTAGCTCTATAAATAAATCTTTTAATGTTCTAATAACACTGATGAAAAAGCTATTTTCTAATATTATTTTTATGGAAGTGACTGATATCTGGTACACTTTTGTAGCCTTACTCCCCCTAGGAGAGCACAACAATAAAAACCATTTAATTTTAAATTATTGTGTCAAATGTTCTTGAAAACATAAGTAAATAAATCTAATGTAATCCTAGAAAATATTGAATATGGAAATTACTGATATGTAATTCAGTAATTGATTTTATTCCATCCTGTTAATATTTACCTTTATAGAAATCTAGAAACAGGATTCAATACAAATATTGACAAGACTTTTCCCCGCCATTCAGTCTGAGGAGTAGATGTTGAGACTGGATGAAAAAGAGGTGGGGGTACGTGGATTTGGGCTTTTACTGAAATCATAGATGGCTTTGAACTGGACTCGTTTTTCTGTTACTGATGTACAATTACAGGCTGATTTTACTTTTTAAAAGCAACCAAACATCATATATTCAGTTCAGTTCAGTCACTCAGTCGTGTCTGACTCTTTGTGACCCCATGAACCGCAGCACGCCAGGCCTCCCTGTCCATCACCAACTCCCGGATTTCACCCAAACCCATGTCCATCGAGTCAGTGATGCCATCCAGCCGTCTCATCCTCTCTCGTCCCCTTCTCCTCTTGCCCTCAATCTTTCCCAGCATCAGAGTCTTTTCAAATGAGTCAACTCTTCGCATCAGGTGGCCAAAGTATTGGAGTTTCAGCTTCAACATCAGTCCTTCCAGTGAACACCCAGGACTGATCTCCTTTAGGATGGACTGGTTGGATCTCCTTGCAGTCCAAGGGGCTCGCAAGAATTTTCTCCAACACCACAGTTCAAAAGCATTAATTCTTCATCATATATTGCTGCTGCAGCTGCTAAGTCGCTTCAGTCGTGTCCGACTCTGTGCTACCCCATAGACGGCAGCCCCAGGCTCCCCCATCCCTGGGATTCACCAGGCAAGAACACTGGAGTGGGTTGCCATTTCCTTCTCCAATGCATGAAAGTGAAAAGTGAAAGTGAAGTTGCTCAGTTGTGTCCGACTCTTCACAACCCCATGGACTGCAGCCTACCAGGCTCCTCCACCCATGGGATTTTCCAGGCAAGAGTACTGGAGTGGGGTGTCATCACCTTCTCTGTCATCATATATTAGGGCTCTGCAATTTATAAACTCTGCCAATAAACCTAATTTTTTGGGTCCAACTTGATGAACTGAAACAGCAGTATAGGTCATTTGTTTCAGCACTAAACAGAGTGTTTCCCTTTCTCCCTTTCTCTCTCTCTTTCTTTTCTGTCCTTCATTTACTCTTTTATTCTGTTTGTCTTCTTTTCCCTTCCTTCCTCCCCCTTCTTCTACTTTCCCATTCCTCTTCTTCCTCCCTCTTTTTTTTTTTTTTGGTCTCTGTCTCTCTCTCTCTTTGTCATTTCACATTACTTAGAACTCAGATACAAAGATAAACTAAGTGAAGTATGTTAGACAGAGAAAGATAATATCATATGATATAACTTACATGTGGAATTTTTTTAAAAAATGGTACAAATAAATTTATTTACAAAACAGGAACAGGTTCACAGACTCAGAAGATAAATTTATGGTTACCAAAGGGGAAAGGGGAAGGGGGAGAGATAAATTAGGAGTTTGAGATTAACATATAAACACAGCTCTTTCTATATATAATAGGTAAACAACAAGGTCCTAGTGTATAGCATAGGTAACTATATTCTATATCTTATAACAACCTATAGCTTCCCTGGTAGCTCAGCTGGTAAAGAATCTGCCTGCCATGCAAGAGATTCTGGTTTGTTTCCTGGGTTGCAAAGATCAACTGGAGAAGGGATAGGCTTCCCTTGTGGCTCAGCTGGTAAAAAATCCACCTGAAATGTGAGAGACCTGGGTTTGATTCTTGGGTTAGGAATAACCCCTGGAGAAGGGAATTTTTTCCATTATAGGCTATTTCCATTACAATAACCTATAATGGAATGAAATATGAAAAAGAATGGATTCATATATATATATATATATATCACAATAACTTTGCTGTCTACCTGAAACTAACACAGCATTGTAAATCAACTATATGGCAATTAAAAATAAATAAACAAAAGGAAAAAAAAAAGAATGCAACCAGAATGATGACCCTTAATACTCTTCCACATCTAAAGTTTCCAGGTTAATCTAAATTCATACAAATATCAAGAATATGAGTTTCTTTGTTAAGGTCATTTTAGTCACAAAAAGAGAGTTATTTTATATTTAAAATGTCCAACAGTAAAGGGAAAGTTTTTTTTCATCTTTCTTTTCATGTATTCTTTTCCCAAAAGAAGATTAGCCTTATAATATGCATGTGTTCCTTTGTTTTTCTTGTGCTATTTTAATACTCTCCTCTGACCTAAACTTAAAATTGAGATATCTCTACTTTTTCCAAACTTATTTGACTTCCTTTAAATCAGTCCACACTATAGAATCATCCTCAATATTTATTTTCAAAACACAGGAACAGTTCAGTGTAACAAATTTAATTCTACCAAAATCTACTTTAGCTGAAAATCAAAACATATTCCTGCTCTGTGATTTTTGGTTCTCACTCCATTGTGCTGATCTTATCGAGTGTTCATTTTCTTCCATCATTCATATCTCAGTATCATTTAACAGCTTTACTGTAGTCATTTCATTATGCTATTCTTTTTTTCTAAGAGAAAAACCTCTGTGTGTTATAATAAAATCAAAAAAATGAAAGCTCATCAATTACATAGTTTTACAGGTAAAATGCGAAGACAGATTTGATTGTATGTCAGCCAGGTTGTAAGAAACAAGTTTTGGGATGAGATCTGTAGAACTCCTAAACCTGCACAAAATCTTGTGGTTTCAGACGAGAAGATTCCCCAGATTAAATCTGAATGATTCTGCATAAGGGTGGGATGAAAAGGCAAGTCCTGTCATCTCTTAAACATTGGAGAGTAGGTCATCTAAGTCTTAATCGTTTCAATTCTGGACCTCAGTGTTCAAATAACAGCCATCAGCAACTTGTTAGACGGATATGATCTCCCTTAGAATGGACTGGTTAGATCTCCTTGCAGTACAGGGGACTATCAAGAGTCTTCTCCAACACCACAGCTCAAAAGCATCAATTCTTCGGCGCTCAGCTTTCTTCACAGTCCAACTCTCACATGCATACATGACCACGGGAAAAATCATGGCCTTGACTAGATGGACCTTTGTTGGCAAAGTAATGTCTCTGCTTTTTAATATACTATCAGGGTTGGTCATAACTTTCCTTCCAAGGAGTAAGTGTCTTTTAATTTCATGGCTGCAATCAGCATCTGCAGTGATTTTGAGGCCAAAAAAATAAAGTCTGACACTGTTTCCACTGTTTTTCCATCTATTTCCCATGAAGTGATGGGACCAGATGCCATGATCTTTGTTCTCTGAATGTTGAGCTTCAAGCCAACCTTTTCACTCTCCTCTTTCACTTTCATCAAGAGGCTTTTGAGTTCCTCTTCACTTTCTGCCATAAGGGTAGTGTCATCTGCATATCTGAAGTTATTGATATTTCTTCCAGCAATCTTGATTCCAGCTTGTGCTTCTTCCAGCCCAGCGTTCCTCATGATGTACTCTGCATATAAGTTAAATATGCAAGGTGACAATATACAGCCTTGAAGTACTCCTTTTCCTATTTGGAACCAGTCTGTTGTTCCATGTCCAGTTCTGACTGTTGCTTCCTGATCTGCATACAGGTTTCTCAAGAGGCAGGTCAGGTGGTCTGGTATGCCCATCTCTTTCAGAATGTTCCAGTTAATTGTGATCCACACAGTCAAAGGCTTTGGCGAAGTCAATGAAGCAGAAATAGATGTTTTTCTGGAACTCTCTTGCTTTCTCCATGATCCAGCGGACGTTGGCAATTTGATCTCTGGTGCCTCTGCCTTTTCTAAAACCTGATTGAACATCTGGGAGTTCACGGTTCACATATTGCTGAAACCTGGCTTGGAGAATTTTAAGCATGACTTTACTAGCGTGTGAGATGAATGCAATTGTGCGGTAGTTTGAGCATTCTTTGGCATTCCCTTCTTTGGGATTAGAATGAAGACTGACCTTTTCCAGTCCTGTGGCCACTGCTGAGTTTTCCAAATTTGCTGGCATACTGAGTGCAGCACTTTCACAGCATCATCTTTCAAGATTTGAAATAGCTCAATTGGAATTCCATCACCTCCACTAGCTTTGTTAGTACTGATGCTTTCTAAGGCCCACTTGACTTCACATTCCAAGATGTCTGGCTCTAGGTCAGTGATCATGTTATCATGACTATCTTGGTCGTGAAGATCTTTTTTGTACAGTTCTTCTGTGTATTCTTGCCACCTCTTCTTAATATCTTCTGCTTCTGTTAGGTCCATACCATTTCTGTCCTTTCTCGAGCCCATCTTTGCATGAAATGTTCCCTTGATAGCTCTAATTCTCTTGAAGAGATCTCTTGTTTTTCCTATTCTGTTGTTTTCCTCTATTTCTTTGCATTGATCACTGAGGAAGGCTTTCTTATCTCTCCTTGCTATTCTTTGGAACTCTGCATTCAGATGCTTATATCTTTCCTTTTCTCCTTTGCTTTTTGCTTTTCTTCTTTTCACAGCTATGTGTAAGGCCTCCTCAGACAGCCACTTTGCTTTTTTGCATTTCTTTTCCATGGGGATGGTCTTGGTCCCTGTCTCCTGTACAATGTCACGAACCTCTACATACATCTAACTTCTTCAGTCATTCATCTAACCTCTTCAAAAAACCCTCAACATGGCAGGCTCTTGTTTTTGACCAATGGTGCTACGGTCCAAAACCATCTGGTTACTAAACATACTCATTGCATGATCAGATAACCATTTCCTCTCTCAGTAATATACTTTCTGTAAGGAATTGAGGAATTTCAAAATGTTACAGCTGAAACTTTTCTGCCTGGTGCAAAAAAAAAAAAAAAAAAAAGTTACCCTTAACTATGCCTCTGGTACCTATAACAGCTTTCCCCTCAGTCCCTCAACAATCATGTTACAGGTTCCACTTTTACCCCTGGCGTCATGTCTTCAGCTTCGCTCACACACTTGATAACATAGAATCAATTTTCCCCTGAATTTCCTCTGTATGCTAAGCAATCCTCTAGACCTTCCCCAAAAGTAGCAAAGTGAACAAGAGACACCTCGATTGTTGGTCTAAAATTTCCATGTCCCTGCTAAACCTCTCATTTTGGTCCCTCAGATCATTCTAGCCACTTGACTTGTTTCTTTGACATGGCAGTTTGGCAGGAAAAACAAAAAAAAAACAGAGATTTGGGTTGATTCCACATTTTTTTGTGTATCAGGACTTAGATGATCAACCATGGGTCACCATCACTAGACACTCATCAGCTGGCCTTTTCTATATGAACAACCTCTGCAGGAGACTCTAAATTTAGCTTCAAAAATCAGGATTGAAAAAACAATAACAATAAACTCAGGGTCACGTCTCTGCTCTTACTAAATATTTCTATCTTTTAAAAGCAATACATGAAGTCACCAAACACTCACCCGTGCAGGACAGTTCCAAGCAGGAGACCTGACATTCCACAGGGAAAGTCACAGGTTCTGCCAAAGCTCTTTCTTCTTTCCCCTATAAAAGGACAGCTTGCTCTAAGATACCGATGTGGGATTACAGAGTGTCACCAGGACTAAGCATAAGCCCACTGCTCTCAAACAATGTTATAAATCCATTCGTTGCTTTATGCACTTTTTTTCACCCAGTCTTTCAAAAGTGGTTCTAGAATTACAGAAATGTGAGGCCCTCCATCGTATCCTGAGCACTCACATGCCGCTAGGTGGACCTCCCACCCCAACATAAGGCTGGACAAATCCATCTCTACCTGGAAGTCTTGAGACTGAGCACTGTCCAAAGGCTGCAGGTCTGAACAGAGTTTGTCCATGTGATGGAGCGCTGGTGGAGGAAAGCCCCATGGCTTTCAAAGTCAAGTTATCCAACGTGGTGCAGGCTGCCTATAGTCTCCCAAAGCCATCAGCAGACAGCAGAGCTTGACTACTCAACTGTCCCACGCATCCTCCATGGCACTCCAGAACTCACCTGGTCTCAGGCTTCCCTCTGAATCCTGTTTAACAGGAGTTTGGTAAGCTCCTTGGAATTAGGCATAGAGGGAATGTCTTTTCCTTTCATATTTATGATCCTTCATCTTCTCCAACTTGCCCATCTCGCTCCACAGGGTAGGAAGCAGCTAACACTGGGTTTCACATTGGTCACCAGCCAAAAAGATGCCTCCACTGGTGAGCCAGTGTGAAAGGGTCCTGAGTCACCCTGATACAGTAGGTCTTGTCCTGACTGAAGTTCAGGATAATGGTGACCAGCTTCTTCTCTGCCAGAAACTTTAGCTCTGCCACATCCCCAACCCAGGACTCTCTCCCTCCAGTCCACAAAGAGGATCTGTGTACACCCACCGCTTTCCCGCCACCACTCAGGGACCACCCCCCATTAAACTATTCTTCTATTTCCTCCTTTCTTTCCTTTTCTCAAGTATTTGATTTAGATAATGGACGGCTTCTCTTGTGGCTCAGTTGGTAAAGAATCCACCTGTAATGCAGGAGACCTGGGTTCGATCTCTGGGTTGAGAAGATCCCCTGGAGAAGGGAAAGGCTACCCACTCCAGTATTTTGGCCTAGAGAATTCCATGGACTGTAAAGTCCATGGGTTTAAAAAGAGTCAGACACAATTGAGTGACTTTCACTTACTTACTTACTTAGACAATGGATACTGTTTAGCCCCCTGGAACATTTCATGCAAAGATGGGCTCAATAAAGGGCAGGAATGGTATGGACCTAACAGAAGCAGAAGATATTAAGAAGATGTGACAAGAATACACAGAAGAACTGTACAAAAAAGATCTTTACAACCCAGATAATCACGATGGTGTGATAACTCACCTAGAGCCAGGTATCCTGGAATGTGAAATCAGGTGGGCCTTAGGAAGCATCACTACAAACAAAGCTAGTGGAGGTGACAATTCCAGTTGAACTATTTTAAATCCTGAAAGATGATGCTGTGAAAGTGCTGCACTCAATATGTCAGAAAATTTGGACAACTCAGCAGTGGCCACAGGACTGGAAAAGGCTAGTTTTCATTCCAATCCCAAAGAAAGGCAATGCCAAAGAATGCACAAACTACCGCACAATTGCACTCATCACACTAGTAAAGTCATGCTCAAAATTCTCCAAGACAGGCTTCAGCAATACGTGAACCATGAACTTCCAGATGTTCAAGCTGGTTTTAGAAAAGGCAGAGGCACCAGAGATCAAATTGCCAGCGTCCGCTGGATCATGGAGAAAGCAAGAGATTTCCAGAAAAACATCTATTTCTCTTTTATTGACTATGCCAAAGCCTTTGACTGTGTGGATCACAATAAACTGTGGAAAATTCTGAAAGAGCTGGGCATACCAGACCACCTGACTTGCCTCTTGAGAAACCTGTAATCAGGTCAGTAAGCAACAGTTAGAACTGGACATGGAACAACAGACTGGTTCCAAATAGGAAAAGGAGTACGTCAAGGTTGTATATTGTCACCCTGCTTATTTAACTTATATGCAGAGTACATCATGAGGAACGCTGGGCTGGAAGAAGCACAAGCTGGAATCAAGATTGCTGGGACAAATATCAATAACTTCAGATATGCAGATGACAGCACCCTTATGGCAGAAAGTGATAAAGAACTAAAGAGCATCTTAATGAAAGTGAAAGAAGAGAGTGAAAAAGTTGGCTTGAAGCTCAACATTCAGGAAACTAAAATCATAGCACCTGGTCCAATCACTTCATGGCAAGTAGATGGGGCAACAGGAAACAGTGGCTGACTTAATTTTGGGGGGGCTCCAAAATCACTGCAGATGGTGACTGCAGCCATGAACAAAAAGATGCTTACTCCTTGGAAGGAAAGTTATGACCAACCTAGACAGCATGTTAAAAAGCAGAGACAGTACTTTGTCAACAAAGATCTGTCTAGCCACAACTATGGTTTTTCCAGTGGTCATGTATGGATGTGAGAGTTGGACTATAAAGAAAGCTGAGCGCCGAAGAATTGATGCTTTTAAACTGTGGTGTTAGAGAAAACTCTTGAGAGACCCTTGGAGAGCAAAGAGAAATAACCATTCCGTCCTAAAGGAGATCAGTCCTGAGTGTTCATTGGAAGGACTGTTGTTGAAGCTGAAACTCCAATACTTTGGCCACCTAATGTGAATAACTGACTTGTTTGAAAGACTTTGATGTTGGGAAAGATTGAAGGCAGGAGGAAAAGGAGACGACAGAGGATGAGATGGTTGTATGGCATCACCAACTCAATGGACATGAGTTTGGGTAAACTCCAGGAGTTGATGATGGACAGGGAGGCTTGGCATGCTGCAGTCCATGGGGTCACAAAGAGTTGGACACAACTGAGCGACCGAACTGAACTGAACTCAGGCATATAAGGCTTTTAAAAAGGACAGTAACAGTCGAGCTGTCTTAACAAATGAGGCCCTCCTACAATCTGTGATGCCAACCTTAAACTCATTTAGTCTCAGGGTTGTTCTTTTTTTGCAATGGATCTTGTTGCTGTAAGAGAGCTTTGACACTTTCAGAAGAAATCCATGGAAGATATCAGTTCTCATGGGAAATTATAGATGGGGCATTGGCTGGTATTTGGCCTCTTACAGTGCAGATTGAGTTAATAGTGCTATAATGGTGACCCACTAGAAAATAAGAAACAGACTCCAGGAATGTAGATAAACTAATTCAATTAGGCTTGCTCACCTAGAAAACTTCCTAAAATAAAGAGAGCCCAAATTTAAGTTTAATGAGTAAGGGAGAGATATTAAAATGGTATAAGAAAAACAAAAATCATGTGAATATCCCAAGTCTAGAATTCCTTTGCAGCATTCACATGGGCTAAAATACTTTTATATGATAGGAAAGATAACAAAGTTACTCTCTCTACTGAGAGAACTTAAGAGAAATTATTTTTTTTGGAATAACAACAGATGGCAAGGGTTAAGATGGACTCCTAAGCCTTAAATCTGAAGAAGAATACTGAATAACTGAATAATACAAACTGAATTACTTTGCTTGAAATTGACACTTAAAATTAACACAACATTTACATTAACTATACTTCAATCAAAAAAAAAAAAAAGGACTCCTACAAAGGTTCCCACTATGCAAGCCCGAAACAGTTATGCAAGCCTCATGGGCCCAAACAGAAAGCAATATGACTGCTGAGATAGAAGACCTCAAAATTATTGGGATTAGTAATAATGACCTTGCTACCCTAGAAAAACCTTTGAATGAGCCGAAAACATGAAGAGTTTGTTTAATTGAGTCACAAGACACTGCCATGCTCCCTAATACTAGGAGTGAATACAAAGCCTTGCTCATGGGCTCAGAACTTCTCTCTTCATGCCCTTGGTCCTCTCTGCTCTGTACCCTGAACTTGTATTCCCATACCTGGAATGCAAACTAAATGTATTTTAGATTTTCTAACTCTTCATCTCGGAGAAGGCAATGGCAAGCCACTCCAGTACTCTTGCCTAGAAAATCCCATGGATGGAAGAGCCTGGTTGGCTGCAGTCCATGGGGTCGCTAAGAGTCGGACACGACTGAGTGACTTCACTTTCACTTTTCACTTTCACACATTGGAGAAGGAAATGGCAACCCACTCCAGTGTTCTTGCCTGGAGAATCCCAAGGACGGGGGAGCCTGGTGGGCTTCTGTCTATGGGGTCACACAGAGTAGGACACGACTGAAGTGACTTAGTAGCAGCAGCAGCAGCAACTCTTCATCTGTACTTCTTAAACTTTCTTGCATTTTCTACCTTTTTCTTTTTTTTCCCCCTCTGTGTGTGCCACTTTCAGAATTCTTTTGGCTCCACTTCCATTTTTACTAATTCTCTCTTTTTGTCACTAATCTGCCACACTCATTCACTGCGTTTTAAATTTCAGTTCTTACATTTTTCACCTCAGTTACTCTAATTTTCTTTCAATACTGTATGCAATTTTAAAAATAATTTCCTATTACATGTTGATTGCTCCAAGCTTATTTTTTAATGTAATAATGAACAAATAATCTTTTCCTTTTCTTCCCCTCTTTTTCTCTTCTTCTTTTATAATTGATCTATATTTAATTATCTGAAATTTTTTGTTTTGTTTCTGTCTTCTGTTGTCTCTGGTAGACTATACATGTTAGTTTAATTATTTTGCCAGCTTGATTATTTTCCACTTTGAGTTTGTTATCATAAGCACTTTCTTAGGAGCATTCTCACAAGAAAGGCCAAACAAAACAGAGAAAATGTCCCCCAGAAGGAGTATACTCATTTTTTCCCAGGACTCATCAGCACTGGCAGTTCAGAAGCATTTTAAACTGAATTACATAGGTGTATAGAACAGTCGTTGGGACTCTGTGGGAGAGGGTGAAGGTGGGATGATTTGGGAGAATGGCATTGAAGCATGTATATTATCATATGTGAAACGAATCACCAGTCCAGGTTTGACACATGATACAGGATGCTTGGGGCTGGTGCACGGGAATGAACTGGAGGGAGGATATGGGGAGGAGTGAGGTGGGAGGAGGGTTCAAGAGGGGGAACACATGTACACCCAGGACGAATTCATGTCAATGTATAGCAAACCAACCAATATATTATTGTAAAGTAATTAACCTCCAATAAAAAAAAAAAAAACTGAAATACACCTTGTGGCTATTTGGGAACAATCCCAACAAAGACAAGCGGTGCTCTATAACACCAAAAGAGTCATGTAATTATTAGAAAACATAGTCTATTTATTGTCTAATATATAGGATTCTTAAACATAGTCTATTTAAAGGCTTTGTTTCTTGTCTAACATATAGGTTTTTGTTAATATTTAACTTGTTCATCAAAAAGAAGTATGCTTTTTAAATGCAACATCTCACTTATATGATAGTATTCTATATTTTAAAATGGTAAGAAAATATTCTAATTTGATTTGGTTTTGATAAAATGAAGAATAAATATATTCCATTAAGGAACTTCAGTTCAGTACAGTCACTCAGTCGTGTCCGACTCTTTGCGACCCCGTGAATCACAGCACACCAGGCCTCCCTGTCCATCACCAACTCCCAGAGTTCACTAAAACTCATGTCCATCGAGTCTGTGATGCCATCCAGCCATCTCATTCTCTGTCGTCCCCTTCTCCTCCCTCCCTCAATCCCTCCCAGCATCAGAGTCTTTCCAGTGAGTCAACTCATCACATGAGGTGGCCAAAGTATTGGAGTTTCAGCTTTAGCATCAGTCCTTCCAATGAACACCCAGGATTGATCTCATTTAGAATGGACTGGTTGGATCTCCTTGCAGTCCAAGGGACTCTCAAGAGTCTTCTCCAGCACCACAGTTCAAAAGCATCAATTCTTCGGCAATCAGCTTTCTTCACAGTCCAACTCTCACATCCATACATGACCACTGGGAAAACGATAGCCTTGACTAGACGGACCTTTGCTGGCAAAGTAATATCTCTGCTTTTTAATATGCTATCTAGGTTGGTCATAACTTTTCTTCCAATGAGTATGCGTCTTTAATTTCATAACTGCAATCAGCATCCACAATGATTTTGGAGCCCCAAAAAATAAAGTCTGACACTGTTTCCACTGTTTCCCCATCTATTTCCCATGAAGTGATGGGATCAGATGCCATGATCTTTGTTCTCTGAATGTTGAGCTTCAAGCCAACCTTTTCACTCTCCTCTTTCACTTTCATCAAGAGGCTTTTGAGTTCCTCTTCACTGTCTGCCATAAGGGTGGTTTCATCTGCATATCTGAAGTTATTGATATTTCTCCCGGCAATCTTGATTCCAGTTTGTGCTTCTTCCAGCCCAGCGTTCCTCATGATGTACTCTGAATATAAGTTAAATAACAAGGGTGACAATATACAACCTTGACGTACTCCTTTTCCTATTTGGAACCAGTCTGTTGTTCCATGTACCGTTCTGACTGTTGCTTCCTGACCTGCATACAGGTTTCTCAAGAGGCGAGTCAGGTGGTCTGGTATTCCCATCTCTTTCAGAATGTTCCACAGTTTATTGTGATCCACACAGTCAAAGGCTTTGGCATAGTCAATGAAGCAGAAATAGATGTTTTTCTGGAACTCTCTTGCTTTCTCCATGATCCAGCGGATGTTGGCTATTTGATCTCTGGTGCCTCTGCCTTTTCTAAAACCTGCTTGAACATCTGGAAGTTCACAGTTCACATATTGCTGAAGCCTGGCTTGGAGAATTTTGAGCATGTCTTTACTAGTGTGTGAGATGAATGCAATTGTGCGGTAGTTTGAGCCTTCTTTGGCATTGCCTTTCTTTGGGATTGGAAGCGGAACATTTTCAACCATGATTTTTAGATAAAGCCAGCATATTACTAAACATTACTGTCTACAATTTCTAACTTCAATGAGTAGATTAGATCACATCATTTCATTAATCAGAAGGTATTTCTTTAATGCCCAGTATGTGTTTGGCCCTTTATTGGGTAACGGAAACTACATCAAAGTATTTCACATGGTTCTGTTCTTCTGAGAGCATATAATTTGCTAAAAAGTGATATAATTTCTAAAAATTCAAGTATAGCTATAATACCTAATAATGCATAGCAATTTCCAGGATGACTGCTAGAAGCTATAAGAGCTTAGGAATTCAATTAATGCTGGAGCATTTAAGTAAATAATTGTGGATTAAGTGGATGGAGAATTGGTCTTCAAAATGCATGGACTTTGGTTGAGAGCAGGCAGGAGAGGCAGCAGTCAAAGAGGAGATAAGGAGCAATTTACTTCAACTTCCTCTTTAAAATAATGTAATTTAATGTCTATACAGTTAGGTCTCCTTAAAAACCTCTTAGCTTTTATGTTATTAGAATAATAAGAATATGTATTCCTAGAAATGTTTATCTAAAAGTTTTAATATGCAGTAAATTTCTTTAATAGCTTATTAATTAAAGAATCTGAAACTATTACAACATTGTAAAGAAATTTTCCTCCAATTAAAAAAAAAAGAAATAATCTATCAGTTACTGATAATTAACTTATTAACATTTGTTTTAACCAAATGATGTTAAGCATGGAGGCTCATATTATTTTTAAGTCTTTATTCTTAAATGTTTAAACTGCTTTTGTCTTAAACTTTATTTTTTATTCCAAATATATCTTGCTAAAAATATCATTACAATGAAAAAAGTAGAAATTCAATGTATGGATAATTTAATTTCAAGTATCTGTTATTAATGAATATGTCCAGGGACTATTTGTAGTACAACTAAACTTATGGCCTTTATTTTCTGTCACCCTTCACTTATCTTGTGGAGCTACCCCATGTCTACATAAAAACAACCAAGATTATTATGGAAAATAAAGATGGGTATAATATTTTTTACACACTCAAGATGGAGGAAGAGAGATCTTAGTTCTAACCTGCAGTGCTTTCTTGTTATGTTGACAGTCAAGCTGACTGAAAGGGACTGATTTTCACCATCTTTGAAAGTAACTATTTTTAACTGGAACAGTTGAGAATGTTTCTGTATTGCTGGAGTAATTAGTGGGGGGAATGCCCCAAAATAGAAAAGCACTGAGGAGAAATCAAAGGGATGTTGTGTAACCATTGTTTCACATTTTTTAAATGAAAATAATTGTAGTGTCTTTTCTTATGATTTAGAATGGGTCACTTTTCTTAAAGTAGATTTTATTTTTTTAAGACAATTTAGTTTTAAAGAAGAATTGAGAAGATAGAATGGAGAATTCCCATATATCCTGTATCCAGTTTCACATGTTATGAACTTCTTATGTTATTATGATACATTTGTTATGCCTAATGAGCCAATACTTTACCTAAGGTCCTTTTTCTGTTCCAGGGCACCATCCAGGATACTACAGGGCATTTAGTTGTCATGTCTCTTTAGACTCCTTTTGGTGGTGACAGTTCCTCAGAATTTGCTAGTTCTGGAAACATTGACAGTTTTGTGGAGTATTGGTCAGGTATTTTGTAGGATGCCTCTCTGTTGGACTTTGTCTGTTTTTCTAATGATGAGATTAGAGTTATGGGTTTTTAGGAAGACAATAGAGGTAAAGTGCCATTTTCATCACATTATATCAATAATACATACTATCCACGTGATTTATTATTATTGATGTTGATCTTGACCCTCTGGCTAAGGTAGTGTTTTTCAGATTTCTCCACTGTAAAGTCACTAGCCCCTGTTTCCCTACTACATTCATTGAAAGGAAGTCATTATGCACAACCCAAGCTGAAAGGGCAGACAGCGAGTCCCTTTCTCTAGGGCAGAGAGTCTAATAAATTATCTGTAGTTCTTCTGCATGGAAAATTCGTTTCTTCTTTCCCTTCCATTTATTTATTCAGTTATTTATCAATATCAATATAGATTCATGGGTATGTATTTTAAACCACTTTACATATTTCATTTATCAAATTGTTCTTTCTGTAGCAACTGGAAGCTCTTTTACTTTACTTCTGTTGACACATGTACACCATTGTGAGATTTTTCTGATGACTTACTTACTTTTGGACTCTACGAGATACTTTAGACACAACTTGTATATACCTGCCCCAGTCCTGGAGTCAGCTATTTGAGTAAGATTTGCCAGTTCCTTTTATTGAAGAAAGGTTTTTGAAACCAAGATCTGTATGCTAAGTATGCTGATTGCTAATGTGATATCATTGCTTTTATACCCTCTTATTCGACAGAGCAAATAAATATCTTTGCATATACTAACCTGTGTACATACATATATCTGTAAATATTTCTGAATGTAATTATCAGTGGTAAAGAGTCCGCCTGTCAATGTAGAAGACCCAGGAGATGTGGGTTTGATTCCTGGGTTGGAAAGATTCCCTGGAGAAGGGCCTGGCAACCCACTCCAGTATTCTGGCCTGGAGAGTTCCACGCATAGAGGAGCCTGGCAGGCTATGGTCCATAATTTCCCAAAAAGTAGGACATGATTGAAGCAATGCAACACACACACACACATATTATTAATAAGCTAAAGATGGGTTCACCCTGATGTCTCCTAGTCTGTTTCACGTGGATCATTCTAACCTCCTTCCTTGCTTATATGTAAACTCCTACTTGAATAGTAAGATATCTGATTCTCATCACCCACAGTTCATTTTCACTAATTGCTCAATTCCAGTATACATGGACAACAGTATTATAATTGTTAACTTGTGCCTCCATGGGAAACAACTTTTTAAAATGGAAGACAGTGCTATAGTTCCTTTGCTTTCAAAGAATCTGTTCATTTCCAATTATGTAGTCAGCACCTTCCCCTCCTCTCAACTCCCTTAGTATGATTTGTTTATATTTTGTAAAAACGTAAGATTCTCGGATGATAGTCTGCAGTTCTTTCTGAGATCCCCTAACCTCCGAAAGGTTTTTTGACACATTGAGGTTCACTCTTAATCTGTAAAATTCTATCGGAATTGACAAATGCACATCCACCAATACAATATCACAGACAATATTTTCACCACCCTAAAAATTCTTCTGTGCTTTATTTATTCGACACCTCTCCTTCAAACTCCTGGCAATCATCGATCTCACAGTCTACAATTCCAGAATGTCATAAAATTGGAGTCATCAATCTGAAATTTTTTCAGATTTCCTTCTTTTAGTTAGCAATATACATTAAAGTTTCCTATGTGTCTCTTCACGGCTTGATAGCCTTCATATAATTGCTGAATAATAATGTATTCTGTATATGCACATGGTTTGTTTACCCATTGACCTGCTGAAGGAGACATTGTCTCCAGTTTTTGAAATGATGGAAAAAGTTACTGTAACCCTTCACATACATGTTTATTTGTGAAGGTATGTTTTCAGATCAGTTGAGTAAATATCTAGGAATGTGACTGTTAGAACATGTGGTAAGACAGTGTTTTGTTTCGTAAGAAATTTCCAAGCTATCTCCCATAATGGCATTAGCATTTTGCATCCCCACTAACAAAGAATGAAGGCTCTGGTTCCACAGCCTAGTCAGCAAACTGGTTTTGTCAGTTTTTAAAGTTGTATTTATTCTGATAAATATGTAGTGGTAGCTCGTTGTTGTTTTAATTTGCAGTTGCTTAATTTAATTTGCAACTGCCTGATTCTTTTTCTGAAGGTTATGACAAATATTGTTGAGCAGCTTTCATATGCTTATGTGCCATCTGTAGAGTTTCTTTGGTGAGATGTCTATTCAAACTCATTGTCCATTTTAAAATTAGGTTGTGTTTTCTTATTGCAGAGTTTCCAAATTCTTTATATAGTTTGGATATAACTCCTTTATCAGATAATGTGCTGTTTTCAAATACTTTCCCCAGTATTTTTTATATTAAGTTTTTATTCTGTGAACTTATTAGTTCCAAGATTTGTTTTGTTCACTCCCTGGAATTTTGCATATAGATAATCATGTCATCTGTGCACAGAAACAGTTGTATTTATTCCTTTCCAATTTGTCCAGATTTTTTGCTTTAATTTCTTGTCTTACTACACTTGCTAGGGCTTCAGGTAAGATGTTGAATACAATTGGAAAGAAGGGACATCCCTACCTTGTTCCCAACTTTAGAGGAAAAACATCCAGTTTCTCACCATTAAATATGATGATGCTAGTTGTATTTTGTTTCTTATATAAATGTTCTTTATCTTCTATACCTTCATGTTTTCCAGTATATGAATTTAATACTATTTATTTCACTCTAAGTTCTACTTCTGCTGCATTTCATAAATTTTTAACAGTATTATTTCCATTTGGATTTAATGAAAACATTAAAAAATTTCTCTTGAGACTTATTGTTTGACCCAAATATTGTTTAAAAGTGTGTTATTGATTAATCTCTAAATACTGGGGATGTTTAAACTATTTTTCTGTTATTGACTTCTCTTTTAAGTGTCTGAGAAACACAATTATGATTCCTTTTCTATAGTTTAAGTCTCTTTTGTGGCCCAGCATGTGGTCTATATTGGCAAATGTTCCATGCAAGGTGGAAACAAATGTGTATACTACTGTTGTGGGATGGAGTATTCTATAAATGTCTATTAGATCAAGTTAATTCAGTGTATTTTTCAGATCTACTATGCCTTTACTGATTATCTTCCTGTGTACTCTATCAATTACTGAAAGAGGGATACTGAAGTCTCTTAAAATAGGTTTGTCTGTTTCTCCTTGCAGTTTTACCAGTTTTGCCTCACATATTTTGATGCTTTGCTTCTAGGTGCATAGACCTTACGGAATAATAATATTTTCCTGGAGAATTTCCATCTTTATCATTACATAATATTTTTATTTATCCCTGATAATTTTCCTTGCTCTGAAGTTTGTTTTGTCACTAATTAGCACAGTTACTCCACCTTTCCTTGATTAGTGTCAGCATAATATAACTTACTCTACACATTCATATTTTAAGCTACCCAAATCTTTATATTTAAAGTGGGTTTTTATACACAGTATATGTGCTTGGTCGCTCAGCTGTGTCCAACTCTGCAACCCCATGGACTGTACCCCACCAAGCTCTTCTGCCCATGGAATTTTCCAGGCAAGAATACTAGAATGGGTTCACATTTCCTTCTCTAGGGGATCTTCCCAACCCAGGGACTGAACCTGCATCTCTCGCCACTCCTGCATTGGCAGGCAGATTCTTTACCCCTAACACAACCTGGAAAGCAGACAGTATATAGTTGGGTCTATTTCTTTTATCCATGCTGACATTTTCTGTCTTGTAATTGGTATAGTGGGAACATTCAATTTAACATGATTATGATATGGCTTGATTAATATCTAAATGTGTGTAACTGTTCTCTATTTGTTGCAGGTATTCTTTGCTTCTTTTTAATTCTCTTTTTCTTCCTTCTCTGATTTTAATTGAGCATTTTATGTGATTTACGTTATCTCTTAGTATATTGATTTTACTTCTTTTAAAGAGTTTGTGGTCATTGCCCTGGAATCTGAAACATACATTTACAACTAATTCAATCCACATTGAAATAATGCTATATCACTTCTTAGGTAAGACAAAAACTTCATAACAGAGTATTCCCAATCCCCAACCCCATGTACCCTAAGAAATTGCTGACATCAATTTCACTTATGCACATGCTATAGTTACTCATGCGACGAGTTGACTCACTGGAAAAGACTCTGATGCTGGGAAAGGTTGGGGGCGGGAGGAGAAGGGGACGACCAAGAATGAGATGGCTGGATGGCATCACAGACTCTGTGGACATGGGTTTGAGTGGACTTCGGGAGTTAGTGATGGACAGGGAGGCCTGGTGTGCTGTGATTCATGGGATCGCGGAGAGTCGGACACGACTGAGCGACTGAACTGAACTGAACTGAATAGTTACTCGATACATTGTTATTATTATACTTTAAACAAATGGCTATCTTTTAGAGAAAGTAAGAGGAAATTTTTTTGAATTGTATTCTATTTTCATTCATTCCTTCTCCAATGCTCTTTTTTTGTTTGTGTAGATCTGAGTTTCTGAATTCTATAATTTTTTTTCTCCCTGAAAAACTTATTTTAACATGTCTTTCAGAGGAGGTCCAGGGGTGGGGATTTTTCTTGGCTCTGCACCATGAGAACCTGGTGGAATTCCTGAACATAACCACCTCCACCCCCACCCCCACCCCACATATGTTGACCTCCCAATGACTATAGCCCCAAATAGTTACTTATTCTGACGCTTAATCTCCAGCAATTTGTCAACATTACCACTGAATATTCCCATTTGTTTATGGTTTCTGCTTCAAATAAACAGACTTTGACTATCATTCACCTGTTTCTCCATGCTGAATAGAGGAACATGGCAGGGTGGCTGATGGTTTGCCTTGAAGCCTCAGTACTTCTATAGGTTCAAGGAAAGTTGTTGGTTTTGGTTTATTCAGATTTTTGCTTGCTATGAGAATGGCAGTTATTACCTTTAAGCTTTTTATATGTCAGGGTTGAAACTGGAAGGCCCTTGCTTCACTTTTTTTTTCTTTTTTTTTTAATTGAAGAATAATTGTTTTACGATATTGTGTTAGTTTCTGCTGTATAACAACACAAATCAGCTATAAGTATACATATATCTCCACCCCCTTTGGCCTCCTTCCCACCCCCCTCCACACCCCACCCCTCTAGCACATCACAGAGTACTGGAGCTCTGTGCTCTATAGCCACTTCCCATTAGCCATCTATTTTACATATGGTAGTGTATGTATGTCAACGCTACTCTCTCAACTAGCCCCATCTTATCCTTCCCCCACTGTGTCCACAAGTCCACTCTCTACACTTGCATCTTGATTCCTGTTCTCCTTGCTTCACTTTTTAACTGAATTGATAAAAGAAGTCTATGTATGTGCAGGGCAGGGCAGAATGTTTATTGATGAGATAAATCAACTGAGTTATCAGAGATTTTCTTAGAAAATGATGGGCATGGAAAAGGAGGTTGATTACTTGATATGAATTTTACTGGTATTTACATTTTAATTAAAAAACAAATGCTCGGAACTTGATTTACTCAAGAGGATATATCTAATATTGATTTAAATAAATTAGAATGTATAGATATGTTGGTCAATAAGCTCTATTATATTTTCTGTTTACCATAATATTGCCAGGAAACTAAATGAGAAGTTCCTGCCTCCCTCAAGAAGTTATTAGCTTTCTTTTTCAGGGAACTAACAGGACTTTGCTTATACCTTTATAATAGCATTCAAATCAATCTACCATAATTATGTGTTTGTGTCTGTCTGCCCTTTGAGAATAAGTTCTTTGAAGGCATGAATCATATGTCTTTTATTTTTGTATTTCCAGCACTTAGCATATTTCTTGGCCCATCATAAGTGCTCAAGAAATGTCTTTTAATTGATTGAATGAATAAATTAATGAATGAAAAATGTTTTCCATACACTCATACTGTGAGAGTGATTCTTCAGGATATTTTAATGAAAGTTCTAATACATTTGAATTATTTTGATGTGTCTCATCTGAAAGTAGTCCAATGAAATGTTGGTATGATTATAACTATTCCTTCATTTCATCATCTCCACTATGTCCAAAATATCAAAATGTTTATTATCTCTTGAAGATTTAAAGCATAGGCTTTCAGAAAAAAAGAGTAAGCGTCTTTTAATTTCCTGGCTGCAATCAGCATCTGCAGTGATTTTGGAGCCCAAAATAATAAAGTCTGACACTGTTTCCACTGTTTCCCATCTATTTCCCATGAAGTGATGGGATCAGATGCCGTGATCTTTGTTCTCTGAATATTGAGCTTCAAGCCAACCTTTTCACTCTCCTCTTTCACTTTCATCTAGAGGCCTTTGAGTTCCTCTTCACTTTCTGCCATAAGGGTGGTGTCATCTGCATATCTGAGGTTATTGGTATTTCTCCCAGCAATCTTGATTCCAGCTTGTGCTTCTTCCAGCCCAGCGTTCCTCATGATGTACTCTGCATATAAGTTAAATAAGCAAGGTGACAATATACAGCCTTGACGTACTCCTTTTCCTATTTGGAACCAGTCTGTTGTTCTATGTACAGTTCTAACTGTTGCTTCCTGACCTGCATATAGGTTTCTCAAGAGGCAGGTCAGGTGGTCTGGTATTCCCATCTCTTTCAGAATGTTTATTGTGATCCACACAGTCAAAGGCTTTGGCATAGTCAATGAAGCAGAAATAGATGTTTTTCTGGAACTCTCTTGCTTTCTCCATGATCCAGTGGATGATGGCTATTTGATCTCTGGTGCCTCTGCCTTTTCTAAAACCTGCTTGAACATCTGGAAGTTCATGGTTCACATATTGCTGAAGCCTGGCTTGGAGAATTTTGAGCATGACTTCACTAGTGTGTGAGATGGGTGCAATTGTGCACTAGTTTGAGCATTCTTTGGCATTGCCTTTCTTTGGGATTGGAATGAAGACTGACCTTTTCCAGTCCTGTGGCCACTGCTGAGTTTTCCAAATTTGCTGGCATACTGAGTGCAGCACTTTCACAGCATCATCTTTCAGGATTTAAAATAGCTCAATTGGAATTCCATCACCTCCACTAGCTTTGTTCGTAGTGATGCTCTCTAAGGCCCACTTGACTTCACATTCCAAGATGTCTGGCTCCAGGTGAGTGATCATGCCATCGTGATTATCTTTGTCGTGAAGATCATTTTTGTACAGTTCTTCTGTGTATTCTTGTCACCTCTTCTTAATATCTTCTGCTTCTGTTAGGTCCATACCATTTCTGTCCTTTATCGAGCCCATCTTTGCATGAAATGTTCCCTTGGAATCTCTAATTTTCTTGAAAGATCTCTTGTTTTTTCTATTCTGTTGTTTTCCTCTATTTCTTTGCATTGATTGCTGAGGAAGGCTTTTTTTTATCTCTCCTTGCTATTCTTTGGAACTCTGTATTCAGATGCTTTTATCTTTCTTTTTCCCCTTTGCTTTTCACTTCTCTTCTTTTCACAGCTATTTGTAAGGCCTCCTCAGATAGCCATTTTTTTTTTTTTTTCATTTCTTTTCCATGGGGATGATCTTGGTCCCTGTCTCCTGTACAATGTCACGAACCTCCATCCAGAGTTCATCAGGCACTCTATCTATCAGATCTAGTCCCTTAAATGTATTTCTCACTTCCACTGTATAATCATAAGGGATTTAATTTAGGTCATATCTGAATGGTCTAGTGGTTTTCCCTACTTTCTTCAATTTAAGTCTGAATTTGGCAATAAGGAGTTCATGATCTGAGCCACAATCAGCTCCCGGTCTTGTTTTTGCTAACTGGATAGAGCTTCTCCATCTTTGGCTGCAAAGAATATAATCAATCTGATTTCGGTGTTGACTATCTGGTGATGTCCATGTGTAGAGTCTTCTCTTGTGTTGTTGGAAGAGGGTGTTTGCTATGACCAGTGCATTCTCTTGCCAAAATTCTATTAGCCTTTGCCCTGCATCATTCCATGCTCCAAGGCCAAATTTGCCCGTTACTCCAGGTGTTTCTTGACTATAGCCATCAGTTCCCAATAAATGGTTACTATTATATTTTGTTATATGTGTGGCTATTGTGGTGTTCAATACCACCATATGGTAGCCAACATCCCCACTGCCTTCTATTACATCCACGGACATGCAATTATCTGAGAAACTAAAGTTGCAGAATAAATATTATGAGTCCCTGAAGAAATTGCAAAATAGAGAGGGCTATTATTTCAGTAGGGGAAAACTCTTCAGTAAACTGAAGGAAATTATTAACATATCTAAAGAAAGTATCAATTTACTGAGTAGGGCATTGAGCAGCTTTGAAATATAGAAAAGGAGTAAGAGAAAGATAAAGTTTGGCACTGATATCCTAAGGTTCTCAAATATTCTGGTGCTTGAGGCAAAATCAAACAGATTGTTGAAGTGACTGAGGAATCATAGTCTTAAAATTGTCTTAAAATATGTTTGTCCTCTTGACGAAATGGTCCTTAGTTATAAATGTTTGTATCAAGCTATCAACCTATCTTATCCCATTGTCACTAAATACTAGATTTATCTAACTTCTTACACTGAGTTAAATAGTGTGTCCTCAATATTCATATCCACTTGGAATCTGCAGTGTGATTTTATATGCAAACAGGGCCTTTTCTGATGTAATCAAGTTGAAATAAGGTTACCTGGATTAGGCTGGCCCCTAAACCAATACCATTGGTTTCCTTTAAGAAAAGGAAAATTTGAATACAGGAACACACAGGGAGAATACCATGCAAAAACAGGGCAGATGTCAGCGATGCGTCTACAAGCCAAGGAACATCAATGATGGCCAAACCCTAGAAGTTAGGAAGAGGCAATGTAAAACCTTTCCATGGAGCCTACAGGGTGTGTGACCTTGCTTGAGTCTTGATTTCATTTTTTAGACTAGAGAACTGTGAAAGAATACATTGTTTTAAGCCACTAAATTTGTGATAAATTGTTACAGCAACCCTGAAAAATTAAATGTTCTTGTTGTTGCTGTTTAGTTATGAAGTCATGTGCAACTCTTTGTGACCCCATGGATTATAGCCTGCCAGGCTCCACTGTCCATGAGACTCTCCAGGCAAAAATATTGGAGTCGGTTGTCATTTCCTTCTCCAGGGGATCTTCCCGAACCACGGGTCAAACCCATATCTCCTGCTTGGCAGGTGGATTCTTTGCCACTAAGCCACCTGGGAAGCCCAGAGAAATTAATACAGTCACCTTTGTTAGGATATCCTGTTCATTAAGTAGTTCTCTGAACAAGTTTCCCAAGAGGGTAAACATATATATTGGGAAAAAAAAAATAGGTAGGTATACATAAATTTTTCCAGTTCCCATCTTTACGGTAATTATTTTGTACTTGTAAATTGGCATTGTAACTTTTATCCATCAACCTTATGTACATTTTAAATGCGATCTGCCACGGAAAGATAAATTTGCTCTTATAGGATGTAGATAATAACAGGTTTCAGAATGCACTATCCTATGGCAAGAGAAAATGAAGAGGCCTCTTTTAAAGCCTCTAGAACTTGCAGTCTTGCTCATCCTAGTTCTCTGCTTGATATCATATGCTCTATATGATAACTTTGTTGTCAGAGCAGCAAGAAATTTTTCTTTAACAATATTTTTTTTGCTACTTTCCCACTCAGAACTCCCAGCTGGGTTTAATTACCACTAATGTACCTCTCAATGTCACAGTGCCCCCAACCAGTAATGCTGAAGAAGCTGAAGTTGAACGGTTCTATGAAGATCTGCAAGATCTTTTAGAACTAACACCCAAAAAAGACTTCCTTTTCATTATAGGGGACTGGAATGCAAAAGTAGGAAGTCAGGAGTTATCTATAATAACAGCCAAATTTGGCCTTGGAGTTCAAAATCAAGCAGGGCAAAGGCTAACAGAGTTTTCCCAAGAGAACACATTGGTGCTAGCAAACACCCTATTCCAATAACACAAGAGATGACTCCACACATGGAAATCACCAGAAAATCACCAGTAGATTAAGAATAGATCTGTCTGTGTTACTTCAAAATTTTTCTAATTTGACACAATAATCTAAACTAGTAACACAGTGTGTACTGGGATGATCAAACTGAATCTGTCTCTGTCTGTCCGTCTCTTTTGTTTTCCTCTTAATTTTAAACTACATAATATTTTGAAATTGTTATATATTTATAGCTTCAAAGTAAAGTATTACAGATTAGATTAGTTGACCAGACAACCACTTTAACTTTTTCTAGAACTATTGTTGTTTGAACCCCCTGCTGGAAAACACTAGTTTGAAAGCTTTCGATCAGTACCCGCATTGTTTTTTCAATTCTATACTCTTGTCACTACTTCCTTACAGGCAATATGTTTCTGTTACTAAAACATTGTTTTTCATTCATCTTCTGCAAAGTTGTAAGAGCTGAGTTCATTAAGTACTGGCCTGTTCCAAGAGTCTGTTAGTATGATGAAAATGGAACAGTTAGAAAGATCCCATTTCTAATTATGTCATCTGAAAAAGGTAGCACAGTAATGAATCAATTGATGTAGTTATATCCATTAAACAATTGCTTGAATTAGTTTGCCGATAAGCTGGCTCACCCCTTTTGGAGCCAAGAATCCTGAGTGGTGCAGGTGTTGGTGTTGGAAGGGTGAGTGCAATTGTTGGCGTGGAGGCGAGTTAGTGCAGGTGTTGGCACTTACTGGTGTTGGCGTTGGGTGTGCCTGAGCCTACTGCAAAAAGACATGTAAATTAGTGTTGGGACACTATTTAGGTTGGAGGGAATATTAATTTCCTAGGGCTGCTGTAACAAATACCACAAACTGCTTGGCTTAAAACAATTGAAATTTGTTTTCTCACCATTCTGGAGGCCAGAAGTTTGAAACTGGCAGGTTTGTGTTCTGTTATCAGCAGAGCTGTGTTCTCTTCTGAAATCTCCAGGAGATAATCTTTTCTTACCTCTTCCAGTTTCTGGTGGCTCTAAGACTTTCCTAACTTCTGTGGCTTCATAACTCCAATCTCTGCCTCTATCTTTACGTAACACCTCCAGAAAATACACATTTTCTGTATGTATTTCTCTTTTATGTCTCTTATAAGGATGCTATCATTAGATTTGGGGCCCAGTCATCCAGGATGACCTCATCTCAACATCTTCAACCTATTTATTACATCTGCAAGGTTATTTTCCAAATAATGTTACATTCGCTAACTCCAGGGTTGAGGACGCAGACATATCTTTTGGAGACCTCTGTTTAACCCACTACAGAGGGTAAGGATAACACATGTTTCACTTAATTCCAAATTTTTCCTAAGGTCAACCTTGCCACTATAACCATAAAGTTTTCAGGCTAAATGGAAAACTGATTATTTGAACTAAGTATTCAAAACTATCAGTACAGTCCTTAATGCTCTGAATTGTATGAAGGAAAGGTGGAAATCTGAGCAGTACTGAGATCTCTTAAGGAGGAAAATGAGATGAATAGTTGGAGGATTATGAACAGTATCTGTTAGTACAGCTTCTTCATGATACTCTGCACTCATTTTTTTCCTTTTTTTAATAGAATATGTGGGAACTCATATCTGTGTTTCTACTAGGAGATCCAATTTCACATCCAATTGTCATGAATTTTAGTGCAAACAACATTATCACAAGTTAGTAGAAACATAATTTAATTTTCACTGAAATGATAGCATATTTATAGGCTTGTTTTTTATCTAACGTTTCATATTTTTCAAGTTTGCTAAATGTTATAGTGAAAAGTATTCTCTGATTCATGAGTTTACATGACTCTTTATTTCCTTTACCATAATATTCATCAAAGTGTATTGTAGTTTCATGTCCCTGGCAGCTAGTGAGGAGTCAATAAATATTTCTCACATGAATAAATATTGAGAAATAAAGACAAAATGTGAATGAATAATTTAGCTAAAAGTCATATGTGTTTGTTTGTGGTAAAAATGCACCCCTATCATCTTAGTTCTGGTCAATTATTGTAATTGTTAATAAACAGATTGAGTGTAACATAATTACATTATCTTTAATGCAGTGACATGGGGAAGAATAAAAAAGTAATTAGATAATACATTTTGAGGATTTGGGGGCTCATAATATATGCAACAAATATTAATCGACTCCTTATTCTAAGTGAGACATCATTTTAGAATTTCTGACAGTGAGAGTGGTGTAAAGAAACTGCATTTGTGATAGTTGACTGCAAAATGGTTCCCAACAATTCCTGTCTCCTGGATTCACATAGTTGTGTGATTTCTTTCTATATGGTCTGAGTTCTGAGTTCAGTTGCTCAGTTGTGTCCAACTCTTTGCAACCCCATGGACTGCAGCACACCAGTCCTCCCTGTCTATCACCAACTCCTGGAGTTTACTCAAACTCATGTCCATCCAACCACCTCTTCCTCTGTTGTCCCCTTCTCCTCCCACCTTCAATCTTTCCCAGCATCAGGGTCTTTTCAAATGAGTCAGCTGTTTGTATCAGATGGCCAAAGTATCGGAGTTTCAGCTTCATCCTCAGTCCTTCCAATGAATATTCAGGACTGATTTCCTTTAGGATGGACTGGTTGGATCTCCGTGCTGTCCAAGGTTCTCAAGAGTCTTCTCCAACACCACAGTTCAAATGCGTCAATTCTTTGGCTCTCGGCTTTCTTTACTGTCAACTCTCACATCCACACATGACTACTGGAAAAATCGTAGCTTTGACTAGATGGAATTTTGTAGGTGAAGTAGTGTCTCTGCTTTTTAATATTCTGTCTAGGTTGGTCATACCTTTCCTTCCAAGGAGTAAGTGTCTTAATTCATGGCTGCAGTCACCATCTGCAGTGATTTTGGAGCCCAGAAAAATAAAGTCTGTCATTGTTTCTATTGTTTCAGCATCTATTTGCCATGAAATGATGGGACCAGGTGCCATGAAGTGATGGGACCAGGTACCATGATCTTCATTTTCTGAATGTTGACCTTTAAGCCAACCATTTCACTCTCCTCTTTCACTTTCATCAAGAGGCTCTTTAGTTCTTCTTTGCTTTCTGCCATAAGGATGGTGTCATCTGCATATCTAAGTTTATTGTTATTTCTCCCAGCAATCTTGATTCCAGTTTGTGCTTCATCTAGCCCAGCGTTTCTCATGATATACTCTGCATATAAGTTAAATAAGCAGGGTGGCAATAAACAGCCTTGACATACTCCTTTCCTGATTTGGAACCAGTATGTTGTTCCCTGTCCACTTCTAACTGTTGCTTCCTGACCTGCATACAGATTTCTCAGGAGGCAGGTCAGGTGGTCTGGTATTCCCATCTCTTTAAGAATTTTCCACAGTTTATTGTGATCCACACAGTCAAAAGCTTTGACACAGTCAATAAAGCAGAAGTAGATGTTTTTCTGGAACTCTCTCACTGTTTTGATGATCCAGCGGATGTTGGCAATTTGATCTCTGGTTCCTCTGCCTTTTCTAAAACCAGCTTGAACATCTAGAAGTTCATGATTCACTTACCATTGAAGCCTGGCTTGGAGAATTTTGAGCATTAGTTTGCTAGCAAGTGAGATGATTCCAGTTGGTCTATGTGAGTAACAAAATAGGGTGGAAGTGCTAATTCTATCTTTTTTGAGATTGGGTTATAAAACTAACTATGGATTCCTTCTGGTTATATACCTGTCTCTCTCTTTCAGTAGCCTGCTGTAGGTGAAGCTCCTTTTGTCAGGAGCCACCATACCTGATGGTCCACATGTTGAAGAATTGAAGTCTCCAACTACTGAGAAACTAAACCAGCTCAGGTAATGACTCCCAATGACTAGAGCCCTGACTGACAGCTCTTCTGAACTCCTATGAGTCACACTAAGTTAGCCACCCAGTTAAGCCATGACCTGATACCCAACTGTCAAAAACTGGGTGAAATAATAGGCGGTGTTTTAAGCTGTTAAGTTTTGGGATAATTTGTTTTGCGGCAGGAGATATTAATAAATGATGGAGTTTTCACAGTAATAGGAAGGCAATTTTGAATGGGTATACACATTCATATAACAAGATAGCAATAAGTAGCTTCATAAATACTAGTTTCCAAATGAGTGGCACACTGGAACTTCCCTGGCAGTCTAGTGGTTAAGACTCCATGCTTCTAATGCAAGGGTCATGGGTTCAATTCCTGATCAGGGAAAGATCCCACATGCTGCATGTCCAAATACATACATAGATAAATACATAGCATGTGAAAGAAGTCTAGAGGAAAGAAACATGATGTTCAGCTCTGTTGCAATGGGTAAGTAGATTGAACCGATCTTCTAAAATGTTTTCATAAATCCATCCACTTCGAGTAGATCCAGATAGACAGGATTGCTTACGTATGTTTTGCGGAGATCAGGTTCATTGCTTTATTGTTGAGGCACAGTAGTCTATGCAATCTTTTATTAATTCCCCCAGGTCATTAGTTTCCAGGAATATTGTTGGGTGCCTTATTCAACTCTTGCTACTTTGCAGTGCTCTGGGAAAGATGTGAATTGTAGGATATACAGTTTTGTCAGAAAGTGATACCAAGAGGATTAATTCACAGAGAATAGGTAACATGTACAATCCAAGGATAGGGACATACATTGTGTGGAGACACTGAGAACTCCCTAGGGACTATAGTCAGCCTGGCCTACTGACTTCTCTGATGGCTCTTAATGGCTTGTTTTTTTTCCTGTATGGATGCAGGAGACTTTGAGTTTAGCATTCTTGACCTTTCTGGAAAGTTAAATGCCCATGCAGAATCTGGGAAGAGGCTCAAATTTCCCCTTCAGTATTTCTTGAAATGACACCTTTCTTTACACACTGAGGTGATAATTCTGATCGTGCCACTCAGGTAATAGCCAACTGTGATCTTCTCACAGCCTGGGAAACCCTCTCGGCTCTAAATGTAGCCTCTTCCAGCATCCTTGTATCCAAGCCATGAGAATGCCATGACCAGGAAAATCATTAAGAATTTCTGAACAATTGTGGTTCCTTCTGAACCACTGTAGAAGGAAGACAGGTTGCTGCTGCTACTGCTGCTAAGTCACTTCAGTCGTGTCCAACTCTGTGTGACCCCATAGATGAAAGCCCACCAGGCTCCCCCGTCCCTGGGATTCTCCAGGCAAGAACACTGGAGTGGGTTGTCATTTCCTTCTCCAATGTGTGAAAGTGAAAAGTGAAAGTGAAGTTGCTCAGTTGTGTCCTACCCTTAGCGACCCCACGGACTGCAGCCTACCAGGCTCCTCCATCCATGGGATTTTCTAGGCAAGAGTACTGGAGTGGCTTGCCATTGCCTTCTCCAGAAGATAGGTTAGGAGAAAGTAAAATATAGTATTGATCCCATTACTTGGAAAAAGTCATCTTGTTATTATGTGTTCTCTAAAGCCTACTCCCTTTCAGCCAGAAAACTGATCGTTGACCCAATTACGTTTTCTAGGAACTGTTCATCAATTAGAGCTGCCTTCTCAGACTGCAGTGAAATATTGCAACACTGTATTGGGCTTGCAGGTAAAAACTACAGTGCTTTCTAAACTTGTGTTAGGAGAACTTTATGGGAAGAGTTGCAAATTCTCTACTAAAACTCCAGATAAATGAATTTCTCTGAATTATATTTGGGATAATTGAAATGTACATTTTCAGTTAGACAGACTATGTAATTTTATGGACACCTAATGTAGATATTTTAAGCCAATCCTGTAAAATGTAAGAAATAACTTTTTTTAAATGAATTTTCAAAAGCATCTTTTCCCAATGTATTGAATTCTTCAGTTTTGAAGATGAAAGTAGGACTGTGCCTATCTCTTGTCTCTGGTGTTTGGTTCACTGGTGCAATTTTTGCTTAGTTGGGATGATATTTTTCTTCTCTACCTGTGCTGCTGTATAAGAGGGGAGAGCAAGAAGGATAAAAAGAGGAAAAGGGGGAGGGAGGAAGAAAGAGACAGAAAAAGAAGGAGGAAGAGGTTGGAAAAAGAAGAGAGGGAGAGGAAGAGACAGTGCTTTAGAAAATATGAAAGAAAAAGTATGTGGGTAAGAAGATTGGGTTATATTTTAAAATAGATATCCTATTAAACAGTACTGCTGCTGCTGCTAAGTCGCGTCAATCATATCCGACTCTGTGTGACCCCATAGACGGCAGCCCACCAGGCTCCCCCATCCCTGGGATTCTCCAGGCAAGAACACTGGAGTGGGTTGCCATTTCCTTCTCCAATGCATGAAAGTGAAAAGTGAAAGTGAAGTCGCTCAGTCGTGTCCGACTCTTAGTGACCCCATGGACTGCAGCCTACCAGGCTTCTCCGTCCATGGGATTTTCCAGGCAAGAGTACTGGAGTGGGTCTCCAGTGCCTTCTCCAATTAAACAGTACAATACTCCACAAACTAAGTTCCTATTAGCTGTCATAGATGTATCTGAATACATGCTTCCTCACACTCATAATCATTATGCTATTTACTGGTACTTGTTAAGAACTGATCAGCGCATCAGTGCTGGGGGACATCTTAGAGGTACATATGACATATTGAAAAATCCTTTTGACTCTTCAGAGTCCTTCCAATCTCAACATAAAAAAGCAGGGGCAAAAAGCAGCCTGTTGCTACAGTTTAAAAGGATGGTTCTGCTTTCTCTTTTTGGCTCTTGAACACTTAAAAACCTTCCGTTTCACTTCCATTCTATGATAGAAGGCATTTCAGTGCCTCCCTGCTCAGGGAATTGCCCAGGAAATCGCCAGCTAGCAGGGGGAAAATGAGCTAACTGGTTACCGTGGCATAAACATTTCTGTTTAGCAAAAATAATTGACTGGCTTCTGCATTTGTCTGTGTGGTTGTCTTGCGTTTGACTCACTGCTTTGTGGCTGGAGCTTGTCATCCTGGCTTCTGGCCAGGACACTCATTACCTCTATGAGGCATCCTGTGTACGTCCTGGGAAATACTAATGCCCCAGCTTTGTGTGCCTTTGTTTGTCCATAAGGCAGCTCTCAGTACAGAACAATTTTTAAGACGTGGAGAGGGAGAACGTGCTCCCACATCCTTCAAAAAATGAAATTAGTATACTGTGGGAGCAAAAACATGATCCAGTTCTAATATGTATTCTTGACAATTGGTCTTTTCTTTTCATGAAGGATATTCTAGAAGTGCTTTGAGCCAGCCATCCATTTTCCATTTTTCATTTGTCAGCCTTTTATTTCTTTCATCTGTGTGCTCCTTTTCCCACAGCTTCCTCCTTTCTCATCACCCATCTTCTGTCTTCCAGTGAGATAGCATTTTACCAAGATCTCTTTCTTTTTTTTTTTCATTTTAACAGGACTGTGTCAAGAAACTTAAGCTCCAGATCTGCCTTGGCTCAATAATACAATCAAAAAAGAGACCTTCTAGATTAAAAGGTCTATTTTTCAAACATAGTATGGGATTTCTCCCAGGATGATTATGACATACACACCGATGACTTCTGTTTATACATACCTATCAAATTCTTCGCGATTGCAGTGACTAAATTAAGCATCCTGCATATGAAACACAAGCTTCATCTTTAATGTCATGTCAACTAGAAAGGCCAAATGATATTTCAGATCACTGAAGTAGCTTATTAAATAGATATCAGAATGCATTACATGAATTTCTTCCCATCCTGTAACCTCATCTATGCTAAAGAGGTTAAAAAAGTTTCAGAATTTTATAAATTTCCCTAAACTTGATGGAAATAAGAAATAAGTCAAAATCAGATAAAAATAACTTAAGCTTGTTAGGTGTTCTGTTATTGATTGAAGGCTTTTACACATTACCTTTTGCACGAGATTTAAGATTTTATACATTCCTTTGCCTTTCTCTGACATGGGTAATTAACATATTCTGTGACTAATCTACTTTAACTGACCACAATATGGAAAAAGAGGAGTATTTTAAATTTTGATAGCTTGGCTTTCACAACTGATAATCTTCTCTAAGATTTCTAAAAGGACCAAGAAATCTCTGCTTAACCTCCTGTAGAGCCACTCCAGTACTCTTGCCTAGAAAATCCCATGGATGGAGGAGCCTGGTAGGCTGCAGTCCGTGGGGTCGCTAAGGGTCGGACACGACTGAGCGACTTCACTTTCACTTTTCACTTTCACACATTGGAGAAGGAAATGGCAACCCACTCCAGTGTTCTTGCCTGGAGAATCCCAGGGACGGGGGACCCTGGTGGGCTTCTGTCTATGGGGTCACACAGAGTCGGACACGACTGAAGTGACGCAGCAGCAGCAGCAGCAGCAGCAGCTTTTGTACAGTTGCCACTAAAGAGAAACAAAGTATGAATTAGAGTAGCATATTTATGTGTCTGTCTTTCTGATTCCATTTTCCAGAAGGCTGGAACCACTTGTATTTTTTTTCTACAGCTCATTGTGGATAATGAGTAAATGTATGAAGTAAATGATCAATAATTGAGTGAAGTTCTATTTCCATCTGTTTGTCTCAGAAAGACCAGATTAATGCATTGACCCCATTGTTTATAATTTGTGGAACACAAAGATGAGTTAGAGAATAGTTGTTTCTTTTTTTTTTTCTTTCCTTCTTGAGATCTATAGCCTCTTTATGGACAATGAGCTGATAATTTCAAGCTTCTGGTTTGAAATTCTCTTTTTCATGCTTCTTCAATAATTCATAGTGTAAACCAAACTCTGAATAGTTGAGTTGGGAAGGATTTGTGTGTGTGTCTGTATCATGGGCATTTCCTTTGCTCTATAACGTGCACATATTTCCCTAGGAGAAATTGGAAGGCCAGCTAGCTTTATGTGGTTTTGAAAGCCTGGCATTGTGAGCCTCTTTTATACATAATAACTGCAGGTGCTTTCTGGCACAGAAATGATCCTGTGATCTGATAGCTGTTTTTCACATTCTGTGATCATGGCCAGTTCACAGAATACAACAAAGGGTGGAAGATTGTTGTCTTCCCCTGGGTTGCCTAAAGTTACAGTGCTGATCTTTTGACCCTTAATTTCAGCAAGTTTGATTGCTCAAGAAACCCTAGCGTGCATATTTGGAGCTGGTGCAGCATTTTGCTGTTGAGTTGATTGTCAATATCCTAACAGGCTTGTAGGATTTAGAAGGGAGATAGAGTCTTTTGTGTAATTGTCTTGCATTTTAAAGAGCTAAATGCATCCAATGTTACAAACTAAAATGTCCTCTCACCTAGTGGAATATTTTAGGCCTGGTGAAATATTTTGACCAATGATAGCTGTGATTAGAGTGTCATCACTTCTCCTGCTTGTGAAGTGTAATCCTGCCCATCCTAAAGTGATGGGGTCCCAAAAGAAATGCAGTCAGTCATCACTGGAATGAAGCCAGTACATGAATTCTCATTTTTCAAGAAAATGAAATTATTCTAATAAGGGATTTTTAAATAAGTAATGCAACATGTTATTAAAAATTGCTAATCTTGCTTCATTGCTAATCTTGTACCACATTTAGATGAATTGGTTGTACTAAGTATTTTAATTGTTTCCCCTTCTGATTTTCATTTCCTTACTCATCAGCAGCATCTCTCATCAACCCAAGTTTAAAATATTCTCTGTCCTTGTTCATCCTGTGGCAATTGATCCGGTATTTAAACTTTGAATTCGTTTTTCATAATAACCAGATTTGATTCTACTTGCAGATCATTTAATTTAAGACCCATGTTAATTTTTGCCTCACTAAATGCTGCCTTGTTCTTGATTCCCACTTTGTTTCTCAAAAGGTGACTTGGTTGATGGAGTTAAATGCCTTTTAACCACTAGAGGGAAACATACCAATCTACTATGAGAGATGCAGTGTCTTCAAATGGCAAATATCCTCCTGAAGCTGCAGGTCCTGCAGTTTGTTTAGTGATGATCTTTTCCCTCTGAATATTGGCAGCATTATAATGAGGCATAAACCAAGGGTATCTATTGATCAAAAATTTAGAGGAGATAATTTTCTTTTTATTGAATAATTTGGGACCTATTCTTTACTGTAGTAAATTTATTTTTGAAGTGAACAAATATCCCCAGGTCACTAAGGACATGCTTCTATGATACACGCATTTTCTTGCATATTATATCTGGAAAGCAATGTTCTTTAAATGTTGATATACTCTACTCATACAGAATATATTGAGTGAGTAAACAAGCATTTACCGAGTATTACTTCATCATTATAGGGGAAAAAAAAATCTTTTAGACAAATAAGATTCTGCTTGCATTCCAAAGTCATGCTTTTAAAAGACTTCCCTGGTGGTCCTTTGGTTAAGACTCCATGCTTCTAACTCAAAGGGCATGTGTTCTATCCCTAGTCAAGAAACTAAGATTACATACATCATGCAGTGTAGTCAAGAAAAATTGCTAACTTAAAAATTTTTTGGTGGGCTGAGTTTGTTTCTACATCAATGCACCTAGGAAAAAAGACAGCACAGTCAAGCAGACAATAGGTACCTTTTGATTTAGTCGGCCTAGTGTTCTGTCCTGTCCCATTTCCAGGGCAACTCCCCCTGCAATTCAACATAGTTGCAGAGGAGCTTCCTTTTCTTTGCAAATCACTCCACCCTCCTACACACGCGCGCGCACACACACACACACACACACACACACACACTCTCTTTTGGCCACAATTAATTGGTACAGGCATTGACAATTAAGCTCAACATTCAGAGAACCAAGATCATGGCATCCGGTCCCATCACTTCAAGGCAAATCGATGAGGAAACAGTGGAGACAATGACTGACTTTATTTTTTGGGCTCCAGAATCACTGCAGATAGTGGCTGAAGCCATGAAATTAAAAGACGATTACTCCTTGGATGGAAAGTTATGACCAACCTAGACAGAATATTAAAAATCAGAGACATTACTTTGCCAACAAAGGTCCATCTAGTCAAGGCTATGGTTTTTCCCGTGGTCATGTATGGATGTGAGAGTTGGACTGTAAAGAAAACTGAATGCCAAAGAATTGATGCTTTTGAACTGTGGTGCTGGAGAAGACTCTTGAGAGTCCCTTGGACTACAAGGAGATTCAACCAGTCCATCCTAAAGGAGGTCAGTCCAGGGTGTTCACTGGAAGGACTGATGTTGAAGCTGAAACTCCAATACTTTGGCCACCCAATGTGAAGAGCTGACTCATTTGAAAAGACCCTGATGCTGGGAAAGATTGAAGGCAGGAGGAGAAGGGGATGACAGAGGATGAGAGAGTTGGGTAAACTCCTGCAGTTGGTGATGGACAGGGAGGCCTGGCGTGCCTGCAATCCATGGTGTCGCAAAGAGTCAGATACAACTGAGTGACTGAACTGAACTGCACTGAGGGTACCTCTCATTCCCTTTCCTCTCTAGATACTCAGATTCCTGAAATTAAGCCCTGTTGAACCAGAGAAACTTTAGCTGCATATCCAATGCATCCATACTGTTTTTCAACAGAAATCTGCATTATATTTTTAAACAAGAAAGACAGTTGCCTACTGGGATACTTCATCACAAGTAAGTGAAATCCAACAAGCTTCAACCAAAATGCAAATAGATTTACAAATATTCAGATCTTATGCATGAAGAATAGGAGTGCAATTATCTAACAGGGTTTCTAGTATCATCAGTTACCTTTCCTTCTGCTTCATTCCCTCCATCTTGATTTCCATACCATGTTTACCAAGGGGAGAATTTGGCCAACTTTGGCTTTAAGCCAACTTTTTCACTCTCCTATTTCACTTTCATCAAGAGGCTCTTTAGTTCTTCTTCACTTTCTGCCATAAGGATGGTATCATCTGCATATATGAGGTTATTGATATTTGTCCCAGCAATCCTGGTTCCAGTTTGTGCTTCATCCAGCCCAGTGTTTCTCATGATGTACTCTGCATATAAGTTAAATAAGCATGGTGACAATATACAGCCTTGACATACTCCTTTTCCTATTTGGAACAAGTCTGTTGTTCCATGTACAGTTCTGACTGTTGCTTCCTGATGTGCATACAGGTTTCTCAAGAGGCAGGTCAGGTGGTCTGGTATTCCCATCTCTTTCAAAATTTTCCACAGTTTATCGTGATCCACACAGTCAAAGTCTTTGGCATAGTCAATAAGGCAGAAATAGATGTTTTTCTGGAACTCTCTTGCTTTTTCTATGATCCAGCAGAGAGGTCCCCTAGGAAGAGAAATGAAAGTAAGCTTGGTTATTGACTAGAAATTCGTTCACCTTCTACTACCTATAACTTCTTACACTTTTATACTGAAAATAGGACATGAAACCACATTAGATTTGCAAAGTCTTCCACCTATTCACATATCCCTAGCTATATTCAACCATTATTCTCTGAGCCCCAACTATGTGGCAAACCCTGTTCCAGCATCTAGGAATGCAGAGAAATTTTAAATTATTTTTCTGAGACTTAAAAGAGGAGTTCAACGGTTAACAAGGTGAAGAGTTAGATGAGATATCATCCATATGTATATTCAGCCTTTAAGAAGATCACAATCTGTGGCCAAATTATAGAAATGTGTTTCAGTTTTAGTTTAGGCTCCACTGGTTCACTGTATATTTGATTTATCTGAATATTTTTAATTATATTTTTATTCTATAAAACACTTAATTTAGATCTATCCTCTTAACAGATTTTTAAGTGTATTGTTATCTCTAGGCACAATGCTGTAGAGTGGATATCTAGAACTTATTCATCTCACATAACTGAAATTTTATACCTCTTGATTAGCAAGTCCCCATTGGCTCTCCCCAATCTGTCTTTGACAACCATCATTTTATTCTTTGCGTCTATGAATTTGGCCATTTTAGATATTTACATTAAGTGAAATCATGCAGTATTTGTCCTTCTAAAACTGGCTTATTTCACTTAGCATGATGCCAGAAGATTCACCCACATTGTCATGGTCACACATTGAAGAATTTCTTCCCTTCCTTTGTGTGTGTATGCCATATTTTTAAAATCCATTTATCTGTTGATGAACATTTAGGTTGTTTCCACATGTTAACTGCTTTAAATACTGCCTCAATCAATATGCAAGTGCTATTATATTTTCAGTATCTTGATTTTAACTCCTTTGAATATATATCCAGGTATTGGATCACTGTATTACATAGGAATATTATTTTTAAGTTTTTGAGGAAATTCCATACTGTTCTCCATAATGGCTATACCATTTTGCATTCTCACTAACAGTGTGCAAGAGTTCAAAATTCTCCACATTCTCACCAACATTTTTTGTCCCTTTCTGTCTCTTCTAATAATGGCCATCCTGATAGATATAAGGGATATATCTTTTTGTAGTTTCAATTTGTACTCCCTGAAGTATTGTGTTAGTGAAGTTAAGCATTTTGTTATATAACTTCTGGTCATTTGTATGTATTCTTTGGAGAAATGCCCACTTAAGTACTTAGCTCATTTATTAATCAGGTTAGTAGTTTGCTATTGAGTTGAAGGTGTTTTGTATATGCTTTGGAAACTTACCCCTGATCAGGCATATGGTTTGCAAATATTTTCCCCTATTCCCTAATTTGCCTCTCCCTCCATTGACTATTTGCTTTGCAGAAGCTTTTTAGTTTAATATAGCCTATTTTTGCTTTTGTTGCCTGTAATTTTATTGTCATGAAATTATTGCCAAAACCGTTGTTATGAAGCTTTTCCCCAATGTTTCCTTTTAGGAGTTTTATAGTTTCAATTCTAATGTTTATTTCTCTAATCCATTTTGAGTTGATTTTTGTGTATGGTGTAAGAGTCCAATTTCATTCTTTGGTATGTGGATATCTAGTTTTTCTAACATTATTTGTTGAAGAGACTGTCTTTTCCCCATTGTATATTCTTGGCATCTGTGTTGAAGATCAGTTGAACGTATATGAGTGAGTTTGTTTCTGACTATTTGATATTGTTAAATAATAGAAAAGTGATCTAATCTATATATTTTAACCAAGAAAATTAGAACAGGTCTCCTGTTTATTTGGACCTCACAAAATCAAACAGGTTAAAATCACATTTTCTTCTTTAAGCAGTGCTAGATGGTAGGTGTAACTCTCTACTATTTCTCTCTAATCCTTTGTGACTTACTTAATCATTTGATCATTTGTTTATTGGATTGCATGCATAATGCAGTCTTTCTTTTTTCCAATTCTCTCATTTATTTTTCCTGTTTCATTTGAAACCCATGAAATAACTTATACACCAAAGATACTGTTTTTTTTAAAATTGGTTTAGATGTAATAGGACATGTGCTTCTGCAAAGTTGCTACTTATTTTTTGAAATTGCAGTAATTTCTTCTACAGTCAGCATTGCAGAAATATCTTAATACTATTCTAGAACAGTGTTGTACAGTGGAACTGTCTGAAGTGATGTCAATATTCTATATCTTTGCTGTCCAATATAGTGGCCAATAGCCACATGTAGTTATTGAGTACTTGAAATATGACTAACATGACTGAAGAACTTAATTGTTTATTTTATATAATTTTAATCAACTTATTTTTAACTTTAAATGGTCATATGTGATAGTAACTAACATACTGGAAAGTACATGCTTAGTTGCTAAGTAGTGTCTTACTCTTTGTGACCCCATGGACTGTAGCCCACCTAGGTACCTCTGTACATTGGATTTTCAAGGCAAGAATACTGGAGTGGGTTGCCATTTCCTTCTCCAATTGGAAAGTATAGCCCTAGGGTACACGGTTATTTAAAAAAAAAAATTGCTTTGTGTATGTTTACGGAAGGGAGAATTGTTGATTTTAGGGTGATATATTTACTAAAGAAGATCAATCCTGGGTGTTCATTGGAAGGACTGATGCTAAAGTTGAAACTCCGAAACTTTGGCCACCTCATGCAACGAGTTGACTCACTGGAAAAGACTCTGATGCTGGGAAGGATTGGGGGCGGGTGGAGAAGGGGACGACAGAGAATGAGATGGCTGGATGGCATCACTGACTCGATGGACATGAGTTTGAGTGAACTCCGGGAGTTGGTGATGGACAGGGAGGCCTGGCGTGCTGTGATTCACGGGGTCGCAAAGAGTCGGACACGACTGAGTGACTGAACTGAACTGATTTACTAAGTTTACTAACAGTGTGATTTAAATCTTCTATACCTTATAAATGTGTTTTCTACTTGGCCTCTCAATTACCTGACAGAGTTGAATTTTAATTATATATGATGAATTTTATATTTCTCCTTGTAATTATCTCAACTTTTTACTTATATACACTTCAATTATGTTATTTCATGCATCTATGTTATTGATGCAATCTGTTTTTCTGTTAAAATCAAAATTTATAATTATGTATTTATCCAGTTTGTGATGAATATTTTTCTTAAATTATGTATTTATCCAGTTTGTGATGAATATTTTTCTTAAAGTATATTTATATGGTAATAATATATTAAAATAATTTTCTTTTGTTTTTTCCTTTTAGTGAACTGAAGTTGCTCAGTCGTGTCCGACTCTTCCACTGTTTCTGTTTTAAACCCTCCTATTTATTCAGCTCAATGATATGTGTGACTTCATTTCTACTATAGTATTTTATGCTTTTTATGTGTCCTGTTTATTCCCCGCTTCTTTTGCATTTCACCTATTTTTTCCTCTCTATGAATTAATTGATTTTATATTTCCATTTTTCATGGACTTGTGTAGAATTAAAAAGATGATTTTTATAGGGTAATTACCTAAAAATATTTATACACAAATCTTACTTTCACAGTGCCTAAATTAAATCAATTACTGGACCTTCCCCTTGAATGATCCAAGGGCATAAAAGACCTTCTCTCTGATTAAATATCTTCTTCATCTTACATAGTTATTTAGTATAAAATTTACCAGTGTTTTAACACCACAAAGTAATATTATCATCATTTTATATGTCACTGATGCTAGTTTTGATACCCCAATTTACTTGCTTGTTTTCCTACTCTCAAGCATTCTTTCCACAATTATTTTCCTTCATAAATTATAGCTTTTATTAATGAATCTTAGTGATAAAAATATGAACTTTTTAGAATTCTATGTATTTAGCATTTATTCTTTACTGAAAATGAAAGACAGTTGGTGATGAGTATGTCCTCTCAACACTTTGAAAATAATTTTCATTGTCTTTGAAGGAAATTTTTTTTCTCTTTGGATGTTTTGAGCCCTTCTTTTTGTCTTCGGTAGACTACAATGTTACTGTGACAGTTCTCATTGTGTTTCTACTTTAATTTTTTTACTTAATTTACTTTATATATTTCCTGACTATTTATATTTTTCATCAAGTGTTGTAAGGTTTTAGGCATTATAGTATTGAATATACCCCCTTTATTCTTTCTATTCAATTTTAATTCTTATTTGATTTAATTCTTATTTTTTATATTTTATTTTGTCCCTTTAGTTCATTGATACATTTTCAGATCTTTTATCTCTTAGTCTATCTTGTATTCTAGTTGATTCCCTCAGATCTCTTTTCCAGATCACAAATGCTCTTTAGTTGTAGTCTATATAACTTTTGATGCATTGAAATTTTCTATATTCAATTTTTTTATTTTTAAGATTTATACTTTTTTTTTAATTGCCTTTTTTTTTCAGTGGTATCTGCTTTCTTGTTCATTTAAAACATATATTTTCTTTCTACAAAACATAATAAACATATGATTTTATATTCATGATCCAGGAATTTTAATATCTGCAGCCACGGGGAGTGAAAAATCTGCTTTTATTCAATTGATTTTCTCACTTCTTTACGTTGATTTGTTTTCTTAGGTATTTTATTATTTTGGATTGTGAATTCAAGTTTGACTGAGCTTATGTTTGGGAATACCAAGGCTTGTTGTAAAGCTATGTCTATCCAGGAAAAATGTGAATTTCTTTCTGTTAGGTGTACAGAAACTTTACCAATCTAGGATAAATTTAATTTAATTTAATTTAATGTTTTTCTTGAGGTATCTAAGACCAACATTCAGACTTTAATATATTAAAGCTAGCATGTCTGTGAGAGCAAGCCTGGGGTAATAAACTTTCAAAATAGGCTGTCTCGGATAAAGAAAAAGAAATCTTTTGCTCAGGAGTGATATTTTATCCAATAATTTCTTTTCCTAAAGGTGTACACTTTCTAGGGTCCTGACTTTATGCAGAAGTCTCTGTCACAGTTCCCTAAATTATGGGGTTCAAGGGTTTATCTCCTGACCCCAAGCAGCCATGAAACCCAAAGCTCTAAATTTTTGATATCAGCAAACTCTCCTTGGTCACTGTGACTTGAAAGCCTATTTATCACTGTGCTTTTCATTTTACATTCTTGGTGCCTATGGAATTTTGTTTCTGTTTTGTGAACACAAACATTTGCGATAGTATTTTGTAATGTTTTATTTAGAGTTTCTAGGTACTTTGTTGTAGGAAGATTTTATAGGATATCTAACCTTGCCTGTAAACATCCCTATATTTTACAAATCTAACTTATTCTTAGTAGCCAGAGGCTATATTGTATCTATATAGATTTCTCCCTTTCAATAAATATTCCAGTCTGATTTGATCATAAACTTCTCTGAGGGAAAGAATAAACTTTTCTATCACTTCAAATAAAACAATAATTATGGAGAAAAGAGATTTATCGTCTTTATTTATAATACTATAAAAATCACATTTTATTTAGAAAAGTAACATATATGTGTGTGTGTATATATATATATATTTCTATACAACTATTGACAAAATCAGAAAGAGTCTGTACATTCCGTAAACATGGGTACCTTCCCTGCTAGCAAGGCCTTAGGCAAGCATAAATATTAAGCAAGTTATATTCTTCCGAAGTTACTTATCTTTTACTTTGTAAAACCTACTCCATGTGTTCTACTTTTGTCACATACCCTCTTCTTATTAATTTTATGATAGAGATAAACCAGTCCTAAAGGAAATCAACCCTGAATATTCATTGGAAGGGCTGTTCCTGAAGCTGAAGCTCTAATACTTTAGCCACCTGATGTGAAGAACTGACTCATTGGAAAAGACCCTGATGCTGGGAAAGATTGAAGGCAAAAGGAGAAGCAGGCAACAGAGGATGAGATGGTGAATAGCATCACTGACTCAATCGGCTTGAATCTGAGCAAACTCTGGGGAACCTGGCGTGGTGCAGTCCATGGGGTTGCAAAGTGTCAGACACAACTTAGTGTCTAAACAACAACAACAAGAGATAATATTACTATTTTATTATACACTAAATTATAAGTTATGTATTTTTGCATTTGACCTACATTGTTGGAGTTATGCTACATCAGTTTCTACTTTGGTTTAGTTGCTAAGTTATAATGTCTGTCAGAGGCAAGAAAATTGGAAGTTATTACCATGCTCCTGAAATCTAATTGGATAATTATAATAAAGCCTATTTTCTTGTGAGAAAATATATTTTTTGTGACACTATATATTTTAAAATTTATACTTCTGATGAAATATCACAACAAATTATCTACTGTAAAAGGATTGAAAAATCACATTTGATATTATTCTATTATATAAATGATCATCAATATAATAACATGTTTTCAATGAAATAACATCACATCAAACAAAACAACAACAAAAAAAGAATACAACTTAATCGTGCACAATAAACACTACCATGTTATATGGATAAATCTCAATTTCAGAATGTTAAACACATATATATTGATACTCTAAGGGATTCCCATGATACACGAGTGCATGTCACATCCAGTGAGCATCTTCACATCCAGTGATAGTGTTCTATAGCATAGAGTTAAAGTAGGAGAGTTTCAATCTTCATTGAGTGAGATTTTACACATTTGGTACTATGGGGTAGGTATATAAAAGGTTTATGTACTTGTTCTAATTCTGGTGACTAGTCATCGTGCCTGGAGTTATGGTTTGCAGAGGGTTTTGAACTGAGTGCAGACATAGGAAAGATGAGCTTGTTTATCATAGATGCAGAACAGAGGATTGGTGTAAGAACAGTATAGGTTTGCCATTTGTGTCCACAGTAATTGCCTTATGGCAGATTGATTCTTCTACATCTTGTACTGCACAGTGGAACACTGAGCATCAGGGTGTTTTTCCATATGAAAATATAACTAAGTGTCCTTATTCTTGTACTAAAACATCCTAGCCCTTCCAAAGATATACTTAAGGCATACAACTACACTCCATGGTAAACAGTAAGACTGAGCATGCTCAGAATTTGTTTGTTAGGAATAGAATAGAAAACACTTTGCACTTGGCTGTGGACCGTGCTGACCACTAGGAATGATCTCATTTTGATTCAGGGAAGAAGGATTGTGTCTCCTGCTTATTTCTATACCTTCCTAAACCCCAATGAGAAAATTAAATTTAATGCTTGTGATTAATATTAATGAGCAGTAGGGCATAATTTTATAAGGTTGGCTATGACATGGCTTGTTTTTAAAAAGGTGAAACTACTAAAGGAACTTAAATCAATATTGATCCTAAGTAGAAACTAAATTGAAGCTTATATGCTATTGGGAAAAATAATTAAAAATCAGATTAATTTTTATGCCTTTGGAAAAGACATAAATCTCTTGTACTACTCCAACTGCTGTGAGACAGTGACATGTGGGAAGAGATAAATCAAAAAGGAACAATACTCTCCAGTGCAATTTCATTTAATGTAACAGAAACAAAATGACGATGATTATTGATTCTGGCAAATGACATCATTTCTTATAGATTACACATGTGAATATTTTAAATTTTATGCTAAACTAGAGGTGAAAGATTTAGTTCATTTATTCAAAAGGTATTAGTACCTTTAATTGGCAGGCACTGTGCCAGTCTCTGAGAGCATAGAGATGATTAAAAAACAATTTTAACCTAAAACAGTTTATAGATTAGCAGATGAGACAGATGGGGAAATTATATTAAAGCAAAAAAATAATGGGAGTATGGAAGTAGCTTTTAAAAATTAAAGAGTGCCCAGGTAAGCCTGGGGGAGGCACAGAAACTTTTACAGCAGAAGCTTTGATCAAAAGACATATAAAATTAAAAAGCAGCTCAATTTAAATGAGTTTAAGAGAAAGAAATATAAAATTGTTAGCATTATATAAATGGACACTAGGGAACACTAGGAAACTTAAATTGAAAGTGTCTTCATTCGTATATTTGAGGGTGTGAGGGGATGAGGAACATGTATGAGTGAGTATGCAGAGAAAGGGAGATGAAAGATACTATTAATATAAAACCTAGGAGAAGGGGAAGTGCGGAGGGAAAGAAGACACTATTTTTAGTGTGAAGTGAACCTGGTCTACCCCCTGCCTTCAGGGTTCAGAGTAGCTTGTCTGCATCATCACTATTATTCATGGATCTGCATGAAGTTAGTGCCCCCTCTCTCATACTGATGAGCAGACTTTGATCTTGTTTTCTTTTTTCTGCATAAAAAATAGCACATATATTTTTAATTATAAATTGAATAATATTTGGACTCCTTAGGCTTGCTCTTAAGACTCTTCATTATATGGGCACAGAGCTGTATCTGCTCTGAAGCTCTGTTCCAAACAGATGGGTCTCCTCATTGTCCTCTGGGCATGTTTTTGCTTATTTGGGGCTTATGTCTTTTGAGGGCTTTGCTATTCCCAACATCCATGTGTTAGACTTTTTCAAATTGTTACCAACTGGTAATTCAAATTCCTTTCATTAATGAGGACTTTGTAAGAGTTAATGGGCAGGTAAAAGAGGCGGAAACAAAACCCCAGTAGATTCAAGCCAGAGCTCTTTGGTAATGGATACTTTCTGCATGTAAAGGCAACAATTCAGCCTGGGATGATCTCAGATAACAAAAGCAGCAATGCTGTTGGTTTGTGTCCTGAGAAAGGGGTGTCCTAATTTAATGTCCTGCCATTGTCTTGTCTCTGTTTCTTTTAGACTCTTGACTATTTTTTTCAACATCATGCCTCTGATTTCTGGATTTCCTGAATCATTATTTCTACTTATTTATTTATGTATCTCTTCTATTTTGTATTATTCTTTTAAATACTAACTCATGTAATAATTAAACTCCTTCAGAAAGAATATTTAATTGAATTCATATATTACCATCAAGCGGAGAAGGCAATGGCAAGCCACTCCAGTACTCTTGCCTAGAAAATCCCATGGATGGAGGAGCCTGATAGGCTGCAGTCCGTGGGGTCGCTACAAGTCAGACATGACTGAGTGACTTCACTTTCACTTTTCACTTTCATGCATTGGAGAAGGAAATGGCAACCCACTCCAATGTTCTTGCCTGGAGAATCCCAGGGACGGGGAAGCCTGGTGGGCTGCCGTCTGTGGGGTTGTACAGAGTCGGACACGACTGAAGTGACTTAGCAGCAGCAGCAGCAGCATTACCATCAAGAATGCAGTAATTTGAGGTACTGTTCTAGGACCCATAAGACTTTGACTCAAGTATCATAAGATTTTAAACATCCATGGCCCAGATAATAAGATTCTTGTAATAAGTAAGATACCTTACATAAGAAAATATCTCCCATAAAGGGAGACTTCGAGAATAGCAAGCATTCAAATTTCTCTTTTTTCTAAATTCCAAAGCATAATTTATATCACTTATTTGGCAAATTATTGCCAAACTGTTTTATGACATCAACTCTCTTCATGACTGAAGGTCTAATTTTATAGTATTACATAATTTTTCATAGGTTTGGATCCTGTTTCTCAACTTAGAATGTAGGATTTTTCAGGGCAGAGAATTTTTAAGTACTTTTATATTATATATATACATAATACATACATATATACATGTTCATTTTTAAATCAGATATTTTTGCTACTGGATTATGAGTTCCTTATATATTTTGAATATTAATTCCTTATCAGATAGTTTGCATTTTTTTTTCATTCTGTAGACTGAAAATTGCTTACTTTGGCTTTATTTGACAACTTGTATCAAAGATGTTTAATAATGTTTCTTGATTTAAACATACAATCTTTTACACATAAAACTCAATCTATGTTTCTAGAAAATTTCTATACATGTGTATTATTTGCATTTTGTAATAACAATGTACTCAAGACAAAAATGACTGTTAATCATCATATTGATAATGATAACCTAGATTAATTGAATCTTAGTCAATTGATTATTAATGAATTAAGTTAATCTTGGTTAATTAATTGACTGTTTCTATTTTGTAAGACATTTTATTACATATTTCCAGATATTTTCATTTTTAATTGTTCATAGAAATTTTATGAATGTTATGAACTATGAAAGGGCTGAGATTTCACTCCATTTACAAGCTAACATGTTTATCTTCCATAGTTTCATGGATACTGGCCATAGATTCTGGCTCAGAGGCAAAGGTCAGTATAACACTCAAATAATAGCATTTGCCAGAGTAACATCATTTGTGTCAGTTTCTTGAGCCCCAGTTCCTAGGGCAATGCAACTAGGGCCAGGTGGCATCACATTCAGTTGGTTGCATTATAGGAGAAGAACCCTAAAGTTCAGGAAAAAGAAAAAAAAACTGTTGGCAAAACTCTTCAACATTTGCCCCACTGGGAGATCTTATCTTTATTATCCTGGACTGCAAATAATTCTTGCCTCTTCTCCACAGAGATTTTTTAAACTTCAAATGTTATTTGCTATGCAAACATTCCCAGAAAGGTAATCCAGAACACAAGCTGCCACTGCCTTTGCTCAAAAGATGTGCAGAAATATGAGAGATTCATTCAGTTATTTCCCAAGATGAGATAAATACTTTTAAGCCCTAAGTTATGAATGAGAAAGCTATACTTCAGAAAATTGAAGAAGCTGATCTCATATCAAAAAACTTGTAAGTAGCAAACACATAGTGAGACCTCATGTCGTATGACTCCAGGTTTTTTTCACTTTGTCATCTACCTCTTAGACCTCTTAGTAGGTCTAAGACTTAGTAGACTTCTTAAATTACTTACTGCTGACAAAGTAGCCTTGCCTTACCCTGCTCCTCTGTTATATCACACATATTTGGGAACTGGAAATTGTTTCTACCTTAGCTGTAGGCCCAGTCATCAAGAATTTACTTCTTTTGATTGTTTTGGGTTTTTTCTAAGTGTCAGTGTCGCACCTTAAATGAGTAAGATCATTTCATGCAGCCAACATAAATAGAGACCTACATGAACCTTCCCATGTTCGTGGAACAATAAAGAATTTGGCCTTTGTTGCTAAAAGCACACTGATTTTCAGGAAATAGTTTTTTTTTTTTTTTTTTAAAGCGGACATGGATTTTATTCCAATTAGAACTGAAGGTTACAAGCGTTAATCCATCGATGTTGCAAGACCCAGGGTTCACACTGGGGAGGACTTCTGACACATGTATTTGTAGTCATTTCTCATGTAAAATATAGCAGAGTGTTTCTGGAGAGAAAAATGTGCCTGGATTATTTCAGCAACATAATTGACTGTTTTTATGTGTGTCATGGCATTTCTTAAAACTTTGGCTGAGACTGTGGCATTTCACATCACAGAAAAGGAAATAAAGCTGTATTGTAGTTTGCTTACATCAGTACCTAGAAAAAATTCCAATTTCAAAGGAGCAAGAGTTTTCCCTTGTAGAAGCTGGGGTCTGGGTAACATTTTCATTTCCTGTCTTTTTGACTTCCAATGCTCCCCTTCAAAAAGTTCTGAATACAGAAAGCAGAACTTGCCTCCAGCACAAAACCAGAGCCCACTTTTATTATTGTTGTTGTTTCAGGGCTCCCGGATCTCATGCTGAACCTTAAAATCCTATTCGCAGCTCAGCTGCCAGCATGCTGTGAGCAGAGCAGTGAAAAGTGGAAGAAATAACAGGCTTCACCGTGCAATCAGTAGTTCCCTACTGAAACCATATGTCATGCATAGAATCCGGGAGACTTGAAAAATCTTGAAAAACTACAATGCCACTAGTGCTCCTAATAGGAATTAGAGATGGGCAAGTGCCTGTCAGAGGGCTTAGAAAAGTAGAGATAACAGAGAAAAACAACTGTCATTGGCTAAGAGAAGTGATTAAAATACTTTTCCTCTATGGATTCAATCATTAAGTTATTATAACTTCTATCTGTGAAATGCCTTTTGACCCTAGTATGCAAATTCTAAGTGCCTACTGCTAAGAAAGTGACAAAACCCTTTCTACTAATGTAGATACATGTCAGAGTAACAATCAGGTAATTCTCATAATTACTATAATGAAATTCTTCCTCTTTCACCAAATGCTATTTTTAAGAAGTAGTAGTATATCATGGTGGTTAAGTACAAAGGCTTTGGAGTCAAGGAGAAACAGGATCAGATCTTCACTCTGTTCCTTCTAGTTATGTGATCTTGGAAAATGGTGTCCCGAGCCACAGTCTCATCTGTAAAATGGGAAGAATGATCCTTACCTATAGTTTTGTTCTGATGATTTAATAAGAAAAATAAGGTGGATAGCACTACACAGAATCAGACATACAGAAATATTCAGTAATCAGTGCTATTAATAATTACAGAAAGAAGCACAGCTGTTTTTTTAATGTTGCATATGAAAATTTCCTCAAAGGAAGCAAAAATCTATATACTTAATATATTTATACTCAGTATCGTGTTATTAAAACATTAAAACTGCTTAGTTGTATTTTGTATGTGGCAGAAAGATTATCTTATACCTTACTTCAGCTAGAGGTAGTTTAAATTAGTGCTAACTTGTTTGCATGCTAAGTCACTTCAGTCATGCTTGACTCTTTGCAACCCTATGAACTGTAGCCTGCCAGGGTCCTTTGTCCATGGGATTCTCCAAGCAAGGATAGTGGAGTGGGTTGCCATAGCCTCCTCCAGGGGATCTTCCTGACCCAGGGATTGAACCCAAGTCTCTTATGTCAACTGCATTGGCAGGTGGTTCTTTAATACTAGCATCACCTGGGAAGCCCAGTGCTAACTTGGGTGGACGTAACAGAATTTATTAGTGGTTAAACGACCCTAAAATTTATCCGTATTTTACTTTTTAAAGTATCTTTAAAATGGGTGGGCTTCCCTGATAGCTCAGTTGGTAAAGAATCCGCCTGCAATCTGGGAGACCTGGGTTCAATCCCTGGGTTGGGAAGATCTCCTGGAGAAGGGAAAGCCTACCCACTTCAATCTGGCCTGGAGAATTCCATGGGCTCTATAGTCCATGGGATCGCAAAGACTGAACAACTTTCACTTTCATTTTCTTTTAAAATGGGTGGAGGATATGAAATCATTTTTGTAAATGTGAACTTTTGAAAGTAATGGTCATGATATCCCAATGTATAATGAAAATTATCTTTTATCAGCGATAATTTCTAAATAATCAGTTTGTTTTATATTATGGATAAGACTGAAAATAAATTCAAATGTGTAGTTTTGGTGAAAATAGTAATCTTTCTGAATTGCAATTATGTTTATCTTTGCCAGTTTTTATGTATACCAATAAAGGTACAAAGTTCACACATTTCTGTGTTTTATAGAAATTTATTTAAAGCAAATATTCATAATACACACCCACACATACATTTGGATTTTTGTGAAACTGAAACTACACTTCAGGCCATTTAGACCTGTAATTGGATTGTGTTTTAAAGAGTTAGTTTGAAAAATCCATTATTGGGATTTTAAAACCCATTTTCTCTTTGAAATAATGCTATAAATTGCACTGAAACTCCCTGACCAGCTCTGAAAAGTCTTTTAACCTATCATATTTCTAAAATATTGTGTTAACTGAACTATTCTGAATACATCTGACCATTATATAACAGTTTTTGATAGGAAAATACCTCCTAATCCCCTGTTTTAGCCATGGAAACATTCTTTTTTTTTTTTTTTTTGGATGTGGCTATTGTTCCCATAGCTGGAAGTCACTGTTTGGAGACTGAAGTAAATTATTTTATTAATACTCTCTATTTATTATATAATGATATATATATATATAAAACAGTAAATACAAATACATATACAATTGACTGTATTATATATCTATTATATATTATATTAAAATCTTGCTTCTTTCTGCATTTATAATTACATAGAGAAGACAGTAAAGGGCAGTCACCTCTGTGAGCTAAGCCTTAAGACTTCATAGCCAGCTAATATGGTTTCTGCCAGTCATTCTTAAGAATGGAGCATACATTCATTAAGAAGACTGACAGCAAACCAAATCCACTTTACATATGATTGCTTGGTCCACAGAAGAATGGCATAATTATTATGTTATTTTCAGAAATATTTGGATACAGCATTCTATTCTATCCTTGTGAATAAAATGATAAAAGTATGAACTGGATGAGAAACCCATCATGTAGCTTCACAGATGTGTGAAGAACTGGTTTAATGAATAGTGATTTCATGATTTAGTTTCTGCCTAAAGTTGAGGTGCTAGTAGTGTGCCATTTCTCAGTACTTTGTGAGAATTGTATCCATTACTTGAGTGAAACACATGGTACCCACTTTGCAGATAAAGAAAAATCCAAAAAGATGTCTGACTAAATTCACATTCCAAACTATGTTGGAAATGAATGAACAAAGATGAATTTTCACTAGACTAAATGTAAATTTCTTCCCATAGATTCATGTGAATACCTTGCTTTGTACAAATTATAATATACTGTGGGCCAAAGCAAAATGGCTTGGTGGCATTACAGATGGAAAAGTATAATGATTTTAATTGCTCAAATAATATATTGAGTTAGCCATAAAAATTCGAAGTTTGTTCAAATTTTTCCATGAGATGTTACAGAAAAACGCGGATGAACATTTTGACCAGTCTAATATATACAGTATTTTTCCAGACTAAGCTGCACCTTTCTCCTCTGCATCTTCACCTCCATGAGTCAGTACTAGCTGCTGTCTGTCCCATTGGATCAGAAGCTACTCCAAGAAGAGACTGTGTCTTATGCATTTTATAAACACAACTTTTTGTACTTGAGAGTGTGAGTGCTCAGTTGTGTCTGACTCTTTGCAACCCTTTGGACTGTAGCCCTCCAGGCTCCTCTGTCCATGGGATTCTCCGGGCAAGAATACTGAAATGTGTAGCCATTTCCTCCTCCAGGGGATCTTCCCAACCTGGGGATTGAACCTGCATATCCTGTGACTCCTGCATTAGCAGCCAGATTTTTTTTTACCACTGAGCCACTATAACATCTATGCCAATACATGGTAGCTTTTCAACAAATATCTGTAATAAATAAACTGAATTTATTACGTGGTTAATAAAATGGTAAGTCTATTCTTAGCCTTCTTTAATAGATTTATAATTCCCAGATCATGAAAAATTATGATCCAATAAATTTATCACTGACTGTATCTAGAATATTTAGCTCTAAGCAAAACGTTTAAAAATAGCATTCACAAAATGCACATTTAAAATACAAAAATTAACATGGCAAGGGGGCTAAAAATATGTTTTATGAGAAGGAAGAAATAAATAAAATGATTGTGATAACAATAAAATCATTTTAAAATATTTTCAGGATTCTCTTATAAGGTAGACGGGCAGATTTATGTTATCCCCAGAGGACAGCCCCGCACAATGAACCCATGAATGATCGACTGCAGCCTCATGAGGGAATTTTCCAGTGAATGCCATAATCTATAAAGAAAATGTGCTTCCTCAGAGGTAGTCAGTTCTTGTTAATGGGAAGTATTTAAGCAGATAACATCTGTCAGAATGCAGCAGAGGGAATTTCTCAGTGTGTGTGTGTATCTCAAAGTCTTTTCTAGCTCCAGCTACCTGTCCTTTTCATTGGCAATTGCTCTCAGCAAGAGACATACCTTCTTCAGGAGCTTCCCTGGCAGTCCAGTTTAAGACCTTGCGTCTCCACTTCAGGAGGTGCTGGTTCAATCCCTGGTCAGGGAAGTAAGATCCCACATGATGTGAGGTGCAGGCCAAAAAAAAAAAAAAAAGGCCATGCCTTCTTCCAGGTGCTGAATGTGTGGATCGAATGAAAGAAATGAGGTCCCTTAAGAAAGGACTTTTTGTCAGTGAAGTATTGTCAGATTCATTCCTGGTCAAAGGCATGTGCCTTTGATGGTGTTCTTTTTCTTCCTTCCAGCCTGCCCCTCTCCATCTCTTCTGTCTCCTCTTTGTTCCTGAACATTGTTATTATTATTTCTCTTCTTCTCTTCCTCTCCCTCCTTCTTTGCCCTCCTCCTCCTGCTCTGCTTTTTCTTTTCATTCTCCTCCTACTTTTTCTCTTCCTATTCTTCTTGGTAAATATCAGTTGAAGGAGAAATAATACCTGGTCTACTAGGTATTATCTGTCTACTAGATAGAAAACCTATCTACTAGGTTTTCTCCCAGGAATATAGTTTTAAATACTAGCAGTTTCATCAGATTATATTTTTTTTTGGTTATTTTTCTATCAATATACATACCTTATGAGACAAGTTATCTAGTTAAAATGTTTAGTCTGCAAAGCCTCACATTGGAATTGTTGGTATTCCTAAGAAAAGAAATAACAGTATTTGGAAATTGTGCTTCACATCTATAAATTCCCAGGTTTGAAGAAAATATTCCTAAAAAGAAAAAGGAATGACCAATTATAAAATGCAATATGTGCTCCTAAAATATATTGCAATGAAAATATATTTGCATTGTATATACAAATGCAATACAATTAAAATATATTGCAATACAAATAAAATAAAAATCTATTACAAGAATTATATTACAATCACAGTATGTTACAGTGAAATATATTACAATGAAATTGTGAGAACTTTGAAATGTGTGTAAATGAAACCACCAAATTTGATGTTCCTGATCCATTCATATTGCTACTAAATGATAAAGACTTTTTTCTTTTCAAAACTAAAGATATCAGATGTTATATAGTCATCCTGTCTGACATCATAGCCATTAGCCAGGTATGGTTATTGAGTTCTTAAAGTGTGGCTAGTGTGAAATGAGATGAGCTGTCTAAAAAATACAACTTTAAGACAATGGTTTAAAGTATCATATTGATACTTTAAAATATTGATTATATGTTGAAATGATAATATTTTGAATCTATTAAATGAAGTAAAATCAAATTAACAAAACTGTTTTCCCCCTTTTTTTTTCACTTTCTTTAGTGTGTCTGCTGAAAAGTTTAATCACATATGTGGTTTGGACTTGTGACTTACATCATATTTCTGTTATGTAATTCTGAACTATAGTGTGTTGAAATAAAACATTCCAGAATCTTAGTTTTGGAACTTGATGGAACTTAGTTTGAACAATCAGAAAATAATGAGAATTCAGAGATATCAAAATAAAATTAATAGCTAAAGTGAAAATAGGATTAGTTTGTGTATACCCATACAGGGCTCATTTGAGTATACACTATGTATTTTTCAAAATCTCTAGAATGCATGGAAGCATGATCTCTAACTCCTCATCATTTTAAAAAAATTGTATGCCTTGCTCAGTGATGTCTAAGTAATTCTTCTAAGTGACGTCTAAGATTTTTGATGTTGTTACAATTATTTATATTTGGACTATATCGTAATCTGACAATGCGGTAGTGAGCTCACCATATTCTTATTTCATGAGGGTGGCATAAATGTACCACTCTCTTTTTCTCCCTCCTAAAGATTATTTCAACATAAGCATTTCCATAGGGAGCCACAAACAGAATGTGTACCAGTTCCAATTCAATAGGGCTTTCTCTGATTGTTATCAACTTTCTTTTCCTGAATTGTCCTTCAAATAGAAACAACAGCAGAAATGCCTACTGGCACCAGGAACCATCCAGCTATGGGCCATCAGTTCCTGAAAAAGAGCATGACTTGAAACTGCCAAAAGCGAGTATCCAATCTATACAGATAATTTTTGCTAAGCAGAGCATAAACTTTTCAGAACCATTGTTATAATGCTATGCTCTCTTATCTCCAGTCTTTATATCCCTAGTCCCCTCCCAAAGTGTTCTTTCAGAGTTAAGTACAAATTGTAAATATTTCATGATATTTGATTTCACCTAAAGTACTTGGGAACAAAAGTTTGAATGAGATCCTGAGGGCCTAGATTTTTTTCTAAAATAGCTACAGTAAAACAATAATAGAGCCATTCTGCCACCTTAGGAAATGGCCTAGAGGAAAAAGAGCTCGGAAGATCATTTGACTGGTTAGACACAAAGCCCAAAAGGAATGGTAACTTCATAAATTATTCCATGGGTATTGCTGAAGTCATTCTTCAGAGTTAGGCATTCGAGTGAGTCCACCATTCCACACAAAGGAATTTAAGACTTGGGACAAAGATCTGAATATTTTAGGCCTCTTGGAAGCTTATGTTAAATTCTAGAAAACAGTGTTCCTATAATTAGAATAGCTGTGCTATCAGTGTATAAAATCTGCAAATAGAATTTTCAGCATAAAAGGTGAATTCTCCATTTTGCTTGGTTTATATCCAAGGTAAAAGAAACTGCCTCCAGCATATGAACTTCTGCCAAAAATAATGCTTGGACAAAGTAAATAGGGCATACTACATAGTGAAAAAGTGAAGTCACTCAGTCATATCTAGCTATGTGAACCCATGGACTGTAGCCTACCAGGCTCCTCCATCCATAGGATTTTCCAGGCAAGAGTAGTGGAGTGGGTTGCCATTTCCTTCTCCAACAAAATGGTAATCCCCCTCAAAACTGAAAAACATTGTTTGATTAAACATTTTATGATCTGTGAGTCACTTGCTTTCAAAAAGAAGGGCAGTGCTTGATTGATCAACGTTAATCTGTATCTGGGTGCATAGATAAAGCCTTTTTCAATTTGTTTAAAAAGTGTAAATAGTACTGTTTGACATAACTTTAAAAACTTAGCCCATGTAGTTTTCCAAAAGGGTTACTTCATTCTGGGGTTTTTCTGTATAGACTAGGGGAAATAGACCTGTTTCAAAATTGATGTGCTTTTTCTCTAATTCTATTGTGTAAATTTGCAGAAAGGATAAATGGTATCTCTTTAGAGATAAAGTATTAAAACAGAATAGCCCATATATTATCAACAAATTATTACATTCCTATCAGTAAGTTATTCCGATCCTCTAGAAGAGTGCTTACACTGAGTGTATTTTAACTAGAATGTATGATTTAAAGGAATGGCAACCCACTCCAGTATTCTTGCCTGGAAAATCCCATGGACAGAGGAGCCTGGCAGGCTACAGTCCATGGGGTCACAAGAGTCAGACACAACTTAGCGACTAAACCACCACACCATGATTTAAAGCCACAAAAAGCCCCTTATAAAAACACACCCAAAATGAAAAGTTGTTTAGAAATAATTGGTGCTGCTACTGCTACTGCTAAGTCACTTCAGTCGTGTCCGACTCTGTGTGACCCCATAGACGGAAGCCCACCAGGCTCCCCCGTCCCTGGGATTCTCCAGGCAAGAACACTGGAGTGGGTTGCCATTTCCTTCTCCAATGTGTGAAAGTAAAAAGTGAAAGTGAAGTCACTCAGTCGTGTCCGACCCTTAGTGACCCCATGGACTACAGCCTACCAGGCTCCTCCATCCATGGGATTTTCTAGGCAATAGTACTATGTGCCTAGATAATCAACTTTACTTCTCTTGGTACAGAAATATTCCAAGACTTTCTTGACGTTGGGTGAGATAATGTGCCTACATTCTGGCCACTATAATATGGGTGAAAATGATATATGCCACTTCTAGAGCCGGTCTCCTAAGCTTTACACTCTTAGCAGCTTTCCAGTATACAACACAATAGTATCAAAAATAATCACTATGCTGTACATTAAGTAAGTCCCTAGAGTTTACTCATCTTTTAACTGGAAGCTTGTACTCTTCAACCAACTTCTTTCTTTTTGCCCCACCTCTATCCCCTAGTAATGACCATTCTAGTCCCTGTTTTTATAAGTTTGTTTTTTGTGAACCCATTTATAAATGATTCATACAATATTTGTCTTTCTCTGTCTGGCTATTTCATTTGACATAATCTAAGTTCCTCAGTGTTTACCCACATTGCTGCAAATGTCAGGATATCCTTTCTTCTCATGGCTGAATAATATTCCATCGTGTGTGTGTGTGTGTGTGTGTATATATATATACACACATAATTTATATATATATAAATATATATTATATATAATCCATTCATCTTTATCCATTCATCTGTTGACAGACACTTATTTCCATGTCTTAGCTATTGTGAATAATGATGCAGTGAACAAGGGAGTGCAGATATCATTTTGAGATCCTGTTTTCATTTCCTTTGAATAAACACTCAGAAATGGAATTGTTAGATCCTATGGTTCTATTTTTAATTTTCTGAGGAGACTGTATAAGTTTTCACTGATACAGAAATCAGGGGTGCCAGTTTATTTCCCACCAACTGTGCACAAATATTGTTTTCTATATCCTCACTAATGTTTGTCATCTCTTGACTTGTTAATGATAGCCATTCTAACAGTTTAGATGTGGCCTCTTACTGTAGTTTTGATTTGCATTTCCCTAATTATTAGTGATGTTGAGCACCTTTTCATGTACCTATTGACCATTTGTATGACTTATTTGAAAAAATTTCTATTCGGCTTTTCTGCTATGTACTGAAAATATGACAATTAATAAGACCTCTATTCTCATGGCACTTATTATACTATATCAAAAAATCCAATTGGTTACACACAAAACAATATAAAATTGCAGCTGTGTTTAAGAGCTTCATATCTGAGGTTCTCAATACCATTAAGCTGTACAATGGGGAAGCAGTTGCCTAGTACATAAGATTGAGGAAGCTGTTTTTCAGAAAGAGATTATTGAGCTGAAACTGAAGGATGAATGTAAATTTACTATCTGAAGAAGGAACTGAAGAGTTTGTTCCTTGGTTGATATAGTGTAAACTCTTAGAACATGAATAAACGTGATAAAGTTAACGGTTTGAGGGCAGCACACCTGTGGCATAGAGGAAGGAAGGGAGACACTGAGATTAAGTGAAATGAGTTGGAGCCAAATCACTGTAGACTATGGAGGGTAGGAATGAATTTTCTCTTTATCCTTAGTACAACGAGAAGCCATTACATTATGTTCAGCAGGGGATGGTCATATTTGGATTTGGATTTCAAAAATAAAACTGAAAAAATTACTCTGGCTCTTTTGTGAAGGACAAACTGTATAGGAGCTACAATGGAGGCAGGCAGAAGAGTTAGGAAGAAATCTCAGTAGCAGGAATGAGAAAGGATGGTAGGGAATTGGGAGATACAGGGAGAAATGGTTAGATTTGGTTGATCATTGGGTTGCTGTAGTGTTTTGTGTTGAAAAAAATCTTATTATTTTGTATTTTGAAAGATATTACACTGTTATCTTCTAGTATTCACTGCTGTTGACAAGAAGTTCCATGACAAGTCAATGATTAAGTTTAGAGTGAAAGAAGGAAGCAATATTCAAATGAAATGAAATACTTTTCTAAAAAAGGCAGACATGCT